>NC_136065.1:1521583727-1523021227 GCF_964261635.1 Lissotriton helveticus
TAGTCAGTGGAAGATTAGACCAAGATTTTAAAGATTTTTTAATTTCCTTAAGAATTCTCTCAAGGTTAACTTGGGCAATTTGGGCGATATCTTGCACTATCCGGATTCCTAAATATCTCATTGAGTTTGATGTGTTTAACCGAAGGTCAGGTATGTTCCATGCCATAATGTCTGTTTTAGATGCGTTTATCTCATAGCCCGAGATACGGCCAAAGTCTTCAGCTCTCTCGATGACTACTGGGAGTGCGGTCTCCGGGTCTGAGGTAAAGACCAAGATGTCATCTGCGTACAAAGCTACCCGCTTTTCCCATTCCCCGAACCTAAAAGATGGAATAGAATCTTCTCGTCTGAGAACTTCCGCAAACGGTTCTATGTATAGGTTGAAGAGGAGGGGGGAAAGCGGGCAGCCCTGTCTTGTGCCTCTAAAGATCCTGAGCGATTCAGACAGTTTGCCATTTATTAGAAGCCGTGCTGTTGGGAATTTATATATAAGCTTTATTGTTCGACAGAATTTCTCCCCTAAGTTGACCTTCTTTAAAACGTCGTTTAAATAGGGCCAGTTTACCCTGTCGAAAGCTTTAGTCGCATCTAGGGTGAGGGTTGCCAGCGGGATAGAAAATGCTGAGGCGATGTCGATTGCCCCCACTAGATCGTATGTTAGGTCGGAGAGCTGACGCTCTGTAATAAATCCCTTCTGGTCTTGATGGATTATTTCCCCCATTACTGATCCCAATCTAGCTGCTAAAATGGAGGCATATATCTTGTAATCATTATTCAACAATGATATAGGGCGGTAAGACCCACATAGTGTTGGATCTTTTCCAGGTTTTAGGATCAAGACTATAGTTGCCTCGCTCCATGATTGAGGTGGGTCGTTGCCGTCCTTCAGGATACCGTTGAAAAGGGCCGTCAGGGTAGGGACAATTGTGTCGGCCAAGGCTCTATACAATTCTCCGGGGAGTCCATCAGGACCTGTAGCTTTGCCATGTTTTAGTGCGGAAATGGCCTTTTTAACCTCTGCCTCTGAGATGTCCAATTCCATTGCCTCGCTTTGTGCTTGCGATAAGTGTGGAAGAGATATCTTATCTAGCCATGAATTCCTTGCCTGTTGGTCATCTATAGTGTCATCCTTGTATATTTCCGCAAAGAACTGCGTAAAGGCAGTACTAATTCCTACGTCTGATGACCTGAGCTGATTTTCCGCCGCAACCATAATCCCTCTTATGTGGTTTTTTGCTTGGTCTGCTTTAACCCTCCAGGCTAAAATCTTGCCTGCGGTTTCTCCGAATTCAAAGCTGGATAATTTACTCGCCTCCCATTTCTTTGAAATCCTTTCTTGTAGGATAGCTTCTATCTGACTTCCGAGGTCTGACATATTTTTTTGATCTTGTAGTGTCCCAGTTGTGCCCCCAAGCCTTTGTTCAATCGTCTCCAGCTCTTGTTCTAGGTTCTGGATTTTTAGTAGATAGTTTTTCCTCATAAAGGAAGCTCTGTTGGTAATGCAACCTCTCAGGTATGCCTTAAGAGTTTCCCAAACTAAAGCAAGGGAGGTCTAGTGCAAATTGATATCCAAAAACATCCTAGCTTCGGAGTTAAGGTATGTCACTTCCTCCGTAACCAATAAAATGGTTCGATCGAATGACCAGGAGGGGTGTTTTTTTTGAGTTTGAAGTATTAAGATGAAGGACAGAGCTGAATGATCGGATAGGTGAGAGGGTATATACTTAATATTATCTATGGAGTTTTGGAGACAGTAGCTAAACAGGGCAAAATCTATTCGTGATGTATGTTTATATTTTAGATTCCTATAAGATACCCCTGGTTTAGTGCCGGCTCTTTCTCTCCATAGATCTGCCAGGCCGAGGTCCTCCATAATCCCTTTAAGAGTCTGTCTAGATTTTGAAGGGAGTTGACGGCTATACCTGCTACTATTGGTGGTTTTATCTAATTTCGGATTCAAAATAACGTTAAAGTCCCCTGTCCAAATTATGGGGTCAGAGGTGGTTGTTAAATCGTTCCTTATTGTTTCCAAAAAAGATGGGTCATCAATATTAGGACCATAATATCCAACTAGATTGTACTTATGCCCATGTATGGAGAGGTTAACTATGAGCCATCTTCCACTATTGTCCTCTCTAAATTCAAGAATCCGCACATTTGCAGATTTTTTACAAATTGAGAGAATTCCTCTTACATTTGCATTGTGGTCGGAGCTTAAGAATACGTCAATCCATTTTTGTTTTTTTAGTATTGCATCTGCCTCGTTTTTTAAAAGATGTGATTCTTGGATAATGATGATCTGCGCCGGGGAATCGCGTAAATATTGTAGAATGCGTTCTCTTCTCCCTTGTACGCGCAGACCATTCACGTTCCAAGATAGAAAATGTATCAATGTCATTTTTCCTTCCCAATATTCACTTCCATACCACACAGTTTAATGTTTGTTACTTTGTTGCTGTTAGTTATTTTATCTAAGGCAGTTGGATTATTAAAAAGAAAACTCTGCTTTGAAGGGTCAAGCTTCTGAGGATAATTTAGAGTTTTTATGCTTTTGTGTCCCCCCCCCCCACCCATTTGGAGAACCCATCCGTACTTACTCCGGCCAGTTGATGGGCCAGTTTGCGCTGATCTGAGCTCTGCTCTCACACGGAGTTGCGCTCCTTAGAATTATCTAGGGAAAAAAAAAAAAAAACAGTGTTCTATCTTGTGCTTTCACCATCACCATCACCATCACCTTCACCCTGTTGATTTGTTTATTTACGTTCTTCAGATAGTGTAGGTTTTATTTATTTGTTTATTTACTCAAACTTTTTTTTTCTTTTTTTCCTTTTCCTTTCCTTTCCTCCCCCTTTTTTTTTTTTTTTTTCTCCCTCCTTTTACTTATATATGGTTTTTTTTTTCTCCTTCTTCACCCCTCCCTCTCCCCTTATTAATTTTTTTTTTTTTTTTTGGTTAGCCCTCCACCATTTTTCCTTCCCTTTTTTTTTTTTTGCTTTGTGAGGGTTCCCAACAGCTGGCAACAGCTGGCAAGATGCTTCCTTACTCAAATACTTCGTTATTCAGCCTATTGAGTAAGGGCAAGTAAACTGAGAAGAGGGGATGGTCCTGGTCGTTCAATATTTGCCCTGAGAATGGTTCTGGATGGACTCCAGGAGCTCATCCGCCTCCAGTGGAGTTCTGACATTATGCATCTTATTATTGTACATGATGCGCAGGTAGGCCGGGAACCTCATCTGGACTGTTGCACCAGCCGATCTGAAACTGTCCATCTTCTGTCCCAACTCCCACTGCCTGTCGAGTGTAGTCTTGGATAGATCAGAGCGGATCTCAAAAGGGAATTCAGAGCATTTTGTAGTTTTAAGTTTGAGCGCAGTGTTGAGTATTTTCTCCTTTAAGGCATAAGTCAGAAAGTTAACAAGGATTTTCCGAGGTTTAGACCTGCCTGCGTTGAGACGAAACGGGTCACGATGGATCCTCTGGATGTCTCTCTCCAACACCTCCGCTGTTTCCTCGAGATCCAAAGCTTCCTTCAGAAGATTTACAAAGAAACTCTTAATGTCCCCGCCTTCTTTCCCCTCCGGTATTTTGAGAAGACGCAAGTTGTTTCTACGTGAGACATTTTCTAAAGATTCCATTCTATCTTTCATCGCATCCCCCTCTTTGCGTAGGTTGTGGATTTTTAACTCAGCTTCTTCAAGGTTGGCTTTTACTGCTCCCACTGTGCTCTCTAATGCCTCCGTTCTTTCACCCAAGCCATCTACTTTCCTTTCCAGAGCTTCACAGGATGAACGAATGTCGTTTTGGTTTGATTTAGAAACCAAGAAATCACTACGAATTTCTTCCCTCATTGAGGCAATTGAAGCCGCCAAAGCTGCCAATGCAGATTCGGTAGTAATGTGTGTCGTGTTACTGGCCACCTCTTCCTCATCTCTCTCCCCTAAAGCCTTTGAGGGGCCTGTCGATGTCAGGTTCTGGGCCTCTCCTTCATTGTGGAGGATATTTACCCCCACCAACTGTGGTGGAACAGACAGTGGTGGAGGGGAGAGTGGGTCTGCCATTTCTGCCATTTCTGCCATTTCTGTTCGTGGGAGTAGATTCACCAAAGGGATATCAGTACTCAGAGAGGTGTCAGGGTTCTCGTCCTGATTATTCACTGGGCTTAGATCTAAAACTTGAGGCAGGACTTTGAAAAAAGAGCGTAAAGAGGGGGTTATTTTCACAGTACTGTTGGTTGAGACCAGGGCCTTAGCCCCTCCTTGGCTGTTTTTACTGATTTTTTTATTTCCCCTCCCTTTGGCTTTCGTCCTTGTAGCTATCGGTTTGGTTTTCTGACTAGATTTCCCTTTCTCTCTCTCTTTTGATAGCGCTGAGAGACTAAAAGGGGTAGGCTCGCTTGAAGGCTCTCTCACAGCAGGGACGGGAGGCAAAGCAGAAGCGGGGACAGAGGACTCAATTGCTGCCGCTGTATGTGGCACTGTATGTGGCACTGACACTGTCTCTGAACCAGGGGATTCTGATAGCTGTAATAGCGATTGGCTAACTCTCTTAATCTCTTTTAGATTATTAATTACACAGTTGAGATTGCTTGCCACCCCTAATGAGGCACCCTTGCCTCTGTCAAGGCTCGACTTTCCCGATCCCTCTGAATGCAAAGACACCCCCACCCGCGGCTCCTTACTGTCACAAGTTACTGAGCCTCCGGCACCAGCTCGCGCCTGGGTCTTACTGATGGGCTCAGACTGCTTCTGTAGCAGCTGAACCAATGCGCCTCCAGAGCCCACGCAGTCAAGCCTGCCTCTAAGCAGACCTCGCGCCGAGCGACCCCTGCGAAGCTCCACGGCTGCTCTGCTCCACGGGCACTGAGGGAGCGGAGAGCTGCCGGAGGGCAGGGCAAGACACATCCGAGGTGGAGCCGGCTTGGCGAGGCGAGGGAGAGACAAGCCGGCAGTCCCGCACTTCAGGCTGCTATTTGCGATTCCGCTTCCCAGTTCCAGCGGCTTCAATCACCGGACACTGTGAGACCGGAAGGCAGGGCGAAAACACACTCGGAGCGGACCTGGTCTGGCGAGGGGGGATCAAACCGGCAGCCCCCGACCTCACTCCGCTATTCCAATCACATCGGCTTCAGTTCATCTCGCCGAATCAGGTAAGGGGAACGGAGCAAAAACAACAAATCCTCAAAAAGTAGCCGGTCTTAGTTTAGAGCGGAGAGGAGCACTTCTCCATGCCAGGGAGCTCAGTCGTTCAGCGCGCGCACCGCACTAGCCTGCGGCCGCCATGAGTCTTTTCCCACGATACTCTTCGGGCCATCTCTTGCCGAGTTCCACCGAATGGAGCATAAGGTGCAGAGGAAACCCTGCACCTTGATCAAGTGGTTGGCAGTTGGAGGATAAATAAGAGTGGGTCAGGCAAATGAGGATAAAAAAACAACAAAAAAAAACGTTAAAGGCTGGGAAGGTGCCTTGGGATTACATGAACATGACTACATTATTTTTGCCTTTTAATTTGACTGTTAAACAACAATTTATGTCAATGAAAGATGCCACGTTTTCTCTGTTGCATATTGAAAAATTAGAGCCATTACCATTTTCTGTGGCCAAGTCGAATTCGTAAGTTTGGCTTATCCATGGGTCAATACCTCTCCCTTTCCCTCTGTTTAAATTTGAAGCATGCATGAAACACGGATGTATGACGGTACACCGCGTGCTTTTAAAATGCGTACCGTTACGACGCAGGTTTTACAACGCAAGTCGTTAGAACGACTTGCGTTGGGGGGCGCTGAATAGTGAATAGTTTAATTTACTATTCCAACTCCAGTCCCCGTGGATAGTAGGGAAGGTGTTGGATAGTAAATTAACCTATCCTAGAGCGCCCTCCAGCGAAAGTCGTTGTAATGACTTTCATTGTTAAACCTGCGTCATAACGGTACTTCATTGTAAAAGTTCCGTTGTAAAGGACGTTCTGTAGTGTAGTTCCTATATTCCCAATAGGCTCTACGCATTGGAATAATATATTCAGCAGTGTAGACGTAGG
Organism: Lissotriton helveticus; assembly: GCF_964261635.1. NCBI lineage: Eukaryota > Metazoa > Chordata > Amphibia > Caudata > Salamandridae > Lissotriton > Lissotriton helveticus. The sequence goes on from NC_136065.1 coordinate 1,521,589,761, forward strand.
ACTGAGGTCGACTAGGTCTCTACTTACTATATTAGACTTGAGGTTTGCCAGCTAGCTCAGACGTCACTAGAAACTTTCTCAAATACACGAGGAGGAGTTTAACCTCCCTGGATAGACAAGAAGGGATTAGCTTCTGACAACCATATAACATGACAACTTTGCTCCCTCAGAATAAGAGTGTATCTCTAGAGTCGTGTGAAAACAATAGACAGCTATTTCACTTAGTCAAATCTGCATACTTAGTTTCACCAGAATGCAGAGAAAAGAAAGACGGGCGTTTTCAATAAAAGGTTGTTATTTATTGAGCAGTCTTCTTTCTCATACAAGAGAAATGAATTGCCACAATTGCAATACTCATAGTAAAGTAAAGTGCGTACAGTAAAAGGAGGATTAAGAAATAATACTGTAAAAGCATTGATATGGTTTCTTAGCCATTAGATACTTTAAAATAGATAAAATATATACATACTTATATACATTGACTAACGTACTCAACTGGTGCTTCTAAATATGCCTACCCCGGTGTACCTGACCTAAGCCTAATACGTGGGAAGGAGTAAGTAAGTAGCAGTTTAAGTTAAGTTGGTTTTGCCAAGAATCTGAGTCAAGAATTCTCTCTAAGGTTTTAGTCAGCTCCGTACCTGGGTTAATAGAAAGCAGGAGGTCTTGTATCTCTCTCTCAGGACTCGATATCCCAGTAACCCGCGAAGGTATCTGGAAACACCGGAGCTGGATTTCTCGGCAGGAGAAAAGACAGCGTCTCTCTCAGTGCGTCAAAAGGGAGGGGCAGCGTTTGTAGGCTCTCGCATCAGCTGGGCTCTCGGGCAAGTAGATAGCTGCTCTGCTCCAAAACCATCACCGTGTGTTTGCTTAAGGCAACGTTGGTATATTTATACCTGAAAGGTGTCGGGTTTGACGTAAGGTTGGACATAAGACGTCAATAAAGATGTCACTAAGAACTGGCTGTTCTTACAGTGCTTTACAGGAGTTCTAGAACGAAATCAAAACAAAAGCAAGGGGGATTTCCCAGGTTGCTGGAGGTTTGGTTTGTTTAGAGAACTTGTTGTGCTTTCTAGGAGTCTGGGGAAGTAGCCTTGCTTAATGTGACAGCATGTGCTATGACTGAATATGGATATGATTACTATGCCGTTATATGGATATTATTGATTATAACCGAACAAGGGCATAAAATAGAAATATCGATTTAGGCTCCTGGATAAAAACACAATACCCACTCCACGATCTAATGTCCATCATTACTAAAACTAAGCAATAGTAAACATTTAAAGGTGCATGTGTATTCCAACCCAGCCCAAAATACATTTTTTGCATTTGAAATGGTGTATGCGAAATACATCAAAATTATATTGGTACTGTACGCTTTTCAAGCAGTGTAATCATTCAGTTAAAATGATGCATATATATGATTAGCTGAACGATTTGCGAAATTTACACATGAAATGGTTCTTAATACAGAAAAGAAGGTCGAGACCATTCCATCACATATAAATACAGTCGCTGTAAATGTGCTAGAGGCTGAGGTAATATATTGTCTCTAGAGTTCCTAAAAATAGAAGCTCTGTTCCCTAAGAATAGTTCTACTTTAAGCAGAGTACAAGTGCCAGGAAAAAAGGTAAATATTTTGGAATTGAAGAAAAAATAATTTTGCTTTCAGTGGGAGAAAATAGTTCCAAATATTTTCAGTAGCTTTTGTTTTTCAAAGCTGAAGGCCGAATTCAGAGTTCAGGGAACGCTGTGTGCTCGTTTGCTTACAAGTTATTCTGTTTGTTCAGGGGAGAACATCATTTCAGACAGACTCGCAAAAAAGTTGTCTACGGCTTCAAGTGAAAGTTCGATCAAGTTCGAAAATGCCGCAACTGAGCAGTCTCGAGCATGATTGCTATCGTCGATGTCAGGATCAGCAATGCTCACAGAAGGTCGTACCTGGGTGATGTTGCTCTCCTCTCGTGCTTCACTACCACCTAATCGTAGTAGCGAAGTCTCAACGAATGCCGTCATCAGGATGGGTAACCGCTGGGGACAACACGATGCATGAGCCGTTACAGGACTTAGCAAAGTATCTGTATCCAATGGTACTGCTGATGGTAGTGTAAGACAGACGTCCAACACGCATTCTTCTCCGCATAGCATACATCGAAGCATAGGTAAGATGCAATTCTGCCAGATGGGTCTGAATGAAAGAAACCAGGTCATGTTCAGATCTCTTAGCCGGGCTAATCCAAGGACTTTAGTTATGCGGTCCCAATAGCGTATAGCTAGGATCGTTTCTTCCATCGTTGCTGGAGTCTTGTCTGCGATTTGGCTTGCCATATCGGAGCAGAAGGATCAAAAAATAAAATGCCTGCTACGAGTCCCAACAGAAGTGGTAGGCCGCCAAAGACAGAATGGACAAAATTAGGAAAAATGCCCAGAACTGTTTCGAAGGGTGTTAACAGTCCCGAAAAAATTGTCTTAAATACATGTGGGATACCATTGGTATCTGACATATTTAGGATTTGGCTTAGCATTTCTGCGAAATGCACGGGGCAATTTGTTGATAAAAGGGTATGTATCTCTGCCGTTGTCCTTGCAACTTGCAGATCATACGTTTCTTTTGATGACGTCAAGGGCACCGTTGTCTGTAAAAGGACAGACTTTATTCTGCTTAAAGTATCAATTCGAATAGAAGAGATATTCAAAGAAGGCCAATTTTTGCCTCCATGTCTGGATTGCTGTTTGGATACAATACTTGCATACAGCAAGTGACTATGGAACTAACGCTCACAAGATAAAGTTTTCCTGGCACCATGCCACAACAGCTGTGGTCCACTATTAGAATATAACTCCCGTTAGAAAGCCGTCTAAAGAATGGCTCTATTCGTGTTGCAGGTGTGCCATGCCGGTGACATGAAAGGTTATTTGAAGTCCCCTCACAGGCCCCATGCAGGTCAATACCTTGACACAGAAGTATACCGCTTAGTGATTGTTTACAATTTTTTCCACTAAGAAATACATTCTGTTTCTTTTCACTGTAACATGTGTGTGTATAAGGTAATTTCCATGATGACTTAATGTACCCTTTACCCAACCTTTTATACTGGCCCGCCGGTATATACTCTTGACATTATTTAAATTGGAAAGTTGTTATTGGAATTGTGATTATTCCATGTATTATCCATTCAATGACAGGTCTTTCTGACATTGTCAATGGTAATCTCTCAAGTTTTTCAATGCTCAGAATCGTATAGTCTGCTCCTTTTTGTGCCAAACTGATTTGTGTATCAGTAAGGTTAAAGATAGAGAATAATGACGTTGTGTTGATTAAACGCCAGGGCACGCAGCCTGAACGCAGATTTTGCAATGCCCGGCCAAGCTGTACAATAGAACGTAATTGGGACTGACCGTGTTGTAACATTAGTAAGTCTTGTTCTATGATATCAATAGCAGAGGATACAATACTGTCCAGTGAATATATTCTGGAGGACAGAGTAATTAACCCATTGTCCACAACAGAAAATGATTTTTCCAAATTAATACGATCAATTTCTCATATTTTTTTTGCTGTTTTAATTTGCATCACTTTCCAAGCTTCGTTGTAACTAGCGTATATACCGGCCGCTATGAAACGTTTTTGACGCTGTTTGCGTGGTCCCATTATGAAATCACGCAAGTCAGCACCGTCTTTAAGTAAAGTCAAGTGTTGCTTAATTTCAGCCCGTGTGGATTTCTGTAGCCATTCAAGGCAGAGTTTCCCTACACTGTATGTTGTTACTATCCCTGGATGTTGTCTCTGGGAGTATCTTGGGTCTGGCCTGTTCATTTTTAACCCCTGCGTTTTGTTCAGGAATCTATCTTGACAGTTGTTTGTGTCTGTGGGCCAAATCAACCATTTTTTCCAATCAGGATGTGTTCTGTTTTGATTAAAAATATGGGATACGTCTATCTCAACATCTGTAGTGCTATTACTGTCAGGTGTTGGCTTTGGAATAGACGGTTTGTTTAAGTCTTCAATTTTGGCTAGGCCAAGACAGGTTGTCTGTTGAATTGTGTCATTCAAGAATATAATTTGTTCTGGGATCATACAGGCTCTAAATAATGCTTCTAGACCTTGGACCTGCCAATCTTTAGTACCCCAGATAGTTTTTGTTTCAATGTTGTTTTTCCAGAAATCAAAACCAAATGTGGTAATTTTTTCATAAAATGTTTCTGAGTAGATCAATTTAGTATTTGTCAGAATTGTTTTCATTCCTGTCTTATTTAACAATTTGAAATAAAACGTTTCTGCATCACTTGTGTTAAACCCTGAGAAGTATGGGAATTTCTCGAAAATGTTTTTGAACTACCTTTTGGTGGAGTTGCACAATGTTCCCATTGATTATAATTAAAAACATTTCTAGGTTGAGCAGATTTATGCAAATAGTGATGTGCAAAGTGGTTGTAGCAATACATTTCTTCATAATTTGATGAACCCTGTAAATAATCATGTTCTGTAAATTTTGCTGATATTACTAAATCTGACATCATATCATTAATACTTTCAAAGTCCCAATCATCAGAGAATGTACTCGGTTTTACAAAGTCACTTAATGCAACCTTGAACTGGTGTGGATATTTCAAGAGCTCGACCGGGCCAACGATTTCGTAATCCGTTTTGTCCCAAGCTACCCCACCGGGTATTGGATAGGCTGTGACATTCACTGATGATAGTTCTCTTTTCTCGATGTGAGATGACTTGTGTGCTTTTAGGACCAAGTTGATGTTCTGACTTACTGTGTCCATTGTACTGTATTTTTCTTCAATGAAATTTCCCAAACAAAGAACCATGATGAGTCAAAGCAGGAGGAAAAGTACACCTAACACAATCCAAAATTCAATCCATGGAGAATTCAGATAGGTTTCGGTGAGTTGATGAAAGAGTTCTGTTACTTTGTCATTAAAAGTTTTTGTTGTTGGCTGTTCTTCAGGCTCGCTTGGATCCTCAGAAAAGTCATCGAAATTGATGAAGTAGCCAGATGCAGTTCTGTCAATTGTTGGAATTGCTTCCGGATTTTCAGTTGCTTTTGCATTTTTTGTTTCATTAGCATAGTCTGAGGCTACATCGTTGTAAACTGGTCTTTCTTGACGAACTGTTGTAATTTGGGTTTCAAGAGGCACAACTTCCATTGCATTGTTGCATAGTCCTTTTTTATTCACTGCAGGTTTATCAAATGTGATTAGTCTCTCAGTTTCAACCTCTTGTATTGTAGCAAGTTTTGGTGCTCTGCTAAATCTTGGGAGTACACTGGGCCTACTACTTATTATTGGCCACATGATTGTGGTTTTACCAGGTCGATGGATACAACTCGGTTCTCCTTTTTACCAGCAAGGGGCGGTAGTACAACTGATCTTGTTCCGCTGAAAGCTAAGACAGGTACTGCTTTTCTGTAAGAAGGCCCAAATTGCTTCTTCACCGAGATCTTCTCTCTGACCAGATCCCCAATCTTTGGTATTCAGACAGGCCTTGCTGGGACAGGTGGTTTATCTTCAGTGGCTGTTGGCTGCTGTTTTAACTTTACGTTGCTCAGGCCTTTTCTTGTTTCATTTAAGTCCTGTAAAATAGCCAAACGATCTTTGATATCAAAGCATTTTTCTTCTACCACTGAAGTCTGACTATCTAAGTCCTGAATATGCATTCTAGTCCCGAACAATAGTTCGTACGGACTGAAACCTTTTAGAGAATTTCTTGGCAGATTGTTAAGACTACGTTGGACACTTGTTAAATGTTGGACCCACCCATCACCCGAACCTAATACCCTCGCCGTTATAGATTGCTTTATGTCTCTGTTTGTTCTTTCCACAATCCCATTTCCCTCAGGATGGAAGGGATAAGAGTACCGCAATACAATGCCCATGCTGGTCATGGCCTCCTTATAAGTTCGAGAGCTAAAAGCACGTCCCTGGTCAGAATGTAGCATGCCAATTGCGTATGTGCTGATATAGACTCGCAAATCTTTTATAACAGTTCTGGCGTCAGCCGAGCGCTGGGGCCACATCCAAATGAATCTCGTGCAGGAATCCACTGCGACCATGATATATTTATAGTTGCCATCCCTTTGTAAGGGACCACAGTGGTCCAGGTAAACACACGCTAATGGTTTATCTGAGATTAGAAGGGGCGTCTGTGGTGGTCGTTTCACTGTTGATACTTTCATTCTTTGGCATATCTCGCATTCTAGAACATAGTTCCTAGTCTGTTTTCTCATACGTGGCCACCAATATCTCTGTTTTAATAACGATATTGTGGCAGAAACGCCAGCATGTGCAGAAGCCAGCCCTTCGTGTGCCGCTGTAATTAGTCCTAACCTGTGTTCCATGTTTGGAATTGCCCTATCCCCCACTCCAGGGATTCGAGCAAATGGAACATTATTCGCATCAGTTATGTATGAGTACTTTACTGGAAAGCCTTTCGGTAGTGATTTTATATCATCTTTTACCGTAGCACTGACAGCTTGCATTATATCGCTATTTTTGTTTTTGACCGGGTGATAGCAGCTACGGAAGCCGTTTGCACAGCTGCCTTCGCGGCCTCATCAGCCAATGAATTCCCCGCAACGTGAACGTCATCACGTTGATGACTCAGTGTATGTATCACGTGAGTCTTTTGTAGTTCTTTCTGTAAAAGAACTACTTGTTCCCAAAGCATTTTATGCTTGATTGTGCCACCTTTTGCATCTTTGAAACCGTTTTGAACCCAGTTCTGCAAGTATTCATTATAAGACTGAACGCAGTAATATGAATCGCACACTATTAGTGTGGGGAATTCGCGATCGGTATTTTCAAGCGCCATCTTAAATGCTAGTAGTTCAGCTCGCTGAGCTGTACAATCTCCTAGAGATTGGGTTTTAGTGACTAATGGTCTAAATTTTCCTTCGTGCCAACGACCTTTAACAATCGTGCACGCAGCACTGTAAGCTTGTATACCCCCAACTGCGGGTTGTGCTGATCCGTCTGTATATATTATACAGCCGTAGTGTTCTAGAGGCAGGATTTCGGTTGGCAGAGGACATTCATATTCGTATTGTAGAAATTCTTGTGTTTTCAAATTAGGATCAAATTCGTATACTAAGTCTGTTGCAGCAAGAGAATTAACCCATTGTATCCACCTCGGATGTAGTGCTTTAGCATTTGGAATTCTTGCTTTTGTTACCGCTTCTAGGGCTGGTATTAGTGTAACGATTATTATTCGTTTACCTTGTGCTAGGGCTCTTTCTTTTGCTTCAGCAGTCTGAACCGCAGTTAGAATTTTTTCAGTAGAACTGAATTTCATTTCAGCTTGTGTGTACAAGTGTGATTTGTAAGCTATTGGTACCGTTTCTCCCTCATTAGAGGTCAGGTACGTGGATCCGCATCTTCCTGGGATGACTCGGATTACAAGGTTCCGTGTGTTTTCGCGAGTTTGCAATTTTGTTTTAGCTAACATGTCTGTTTGCAATGATCTCGAAATTTCTGTGTGTTTTTTAGTCCAATTGATTAGTTTAAAATCAGGTTTTATTAGTTCATAGAGAGGTTTAACCCTCTCTGCATAATTTAGAATGTAAGTTCTTCCGAAATTCAGGAAACCTAGTATTGATTGTAAGTTCTTCAGCGTTTTTGGTGCTTGGAGTACTGCGCATTTCTCTAAGAAATTGTCCGCTAGGCTTTTGCCTTCACTTGATAACTCATAACCTAAAAATAGGACAGTTAGATGGGCAATTCGTGATTTTTTAAAGTTGAATTTGTAACCCTCTGCTGCGAACCCAAGTATTATGGTGTTCACTCTTTTCAAATGAGTATCCAAGTCATCATCTGTCAGATAGATGTCATCGACATGTGATAATGCCTCATCATCATATATTTGTAGTAACTCTGTTACTCTTGCTGTGAATAATCCTGAGCTATTCTAGAATCCCTGTGGGAGTCGACAGAAATTTCTGCGACCCCATTATTGAGAAAGCGGTCAAATACCTGCTTTCAGGTGCAATGTTTTGACAAAAGAATCCATTAGAGATGTATAATGTTGTTTTGTATTTTTTGCGCACAATGTTATTCATTAGTGCCTTGCAACATGAGTTAAGGTGTCTGTAGTCCAAAACTAGACGATATGAATCGTCTGGCTTGGAGACAGGAAACAAAGGATTGTTCATTTGTGAGGTGCATGTTTCAATCACCCCTTGGTATTCAAGTTGATCTAAGATCTCCCTGACCTGCTTTTTAGCTTCTTGTTTAATTGGGTACTGCCTTTGTGCAGTTGGTTGACATTTTAACTGGATTTTGTGAGGAGAGTCGTCATCCCATCCTACATGATTTTTGTATAATGCAGGAGCTAGGGCTACTGCCCATTTTCTTGCATTGGAATATGATTTCAGAAGGCAGGCATAATCATTTCTTCACCATGAGGGCACTCCCTGACAAACTCTGGTGGCCAGTCTTTCTCAGCTAAAAGGATGTCATAGCCTTTTGAAAGATTATCCCAAAAGAGACCTCTTACTTTCCTGGTCTTATCTCCCTCTATACGTAAAGTTATCTCATATATTTTATGAGGTTTGCTAACTCTGATATCTGCAGTTTCCACCTGAATGTATTCATTTGTGTCCACTGTCTCCAGATGATTCATCAGGATCTTGCGAGCTATGGTCACTTCTGCTGCGCTGTCTAGCATTGTCTGGGCCCACTCTCCGTTTTTCAGTTGTGTCCTCAGTATCCTGGGCATGTTTAATTATTTTCATACTGGCTACCTTCTTTCTTGGAAATTGTAATTTTTTACTTTGTTGAGCAGGTTCTTTGTCTTTGGACTTGACGTCCCCTGTGTTCTGACCGTCCTCTTCTTTCCGATTTCTGCGAGGAAGTCTGAAAAGATCGAGAGGGACGTGTATCAATATCTTGATATCTATCAGGTTTTTTCAGATTATCCCTATTTCTAAGGTTGTATCTTTTCTCAGAGGGCTCCCTGGGGAGACTTGTGTCCTTGGTCCGGAGATCTTTCTCTCCGCCGAGGAGACCTTCCTCTGGACTGGAATCTTTTTTCTTTGGGAGTGGATTGTTTATTTCCATCCCAGCTCTTTTTTGGAGTGTTTAGATTATTTTTAATAAATATTTTTTCAGGATTTTCAGTTAGTTGGGGTTTTACTGGTTTCCCACCCAAACTATCTCTTCCTAGTTCTTCATAGGATTTTTCTATGATTCTGGCAAGTTCAATTGGTTGGTCTGCTATATCTGTCTCCCTCAATTTCTGGCGGATCGCCACAGATGCTGCTTCTCCTTTTATGTTGGCTAATAATATAGCCGAGACCTGCTTGAAGTCTTTCAGTAATTTCATACCCAGAGTTAAAGCAGGTTCTGGACCGTATTCATTTTGAATCTGTCTTAGTGCATCTGGTATTACCGCCATGGACGGAACACCATGTGTTTTTGTGTAAATGGAAGCAAAGACTGTGCCCCAAGTGTCACAGTCCTCCACATGTGGTGCGATCCCCATTGGAATACAGATAGTCAGAATTCTGTGTTTCTCAGTAGGGGTAGTATCCGGAAATACTGCCTCTATTTGAGTTACTTTTTGTGCTAACCAGAATGGAATTTGTTCCCGTTTTGTGGGTACTTCACCCAGACATGATTGTATGTTCTGTGGTGTAATTTTGTTTGTGTTCCCCTGATGAGGGGTCAGCTGTGGTTAATAGCTGGTTGGACTGTTGAAATCCGCATTACATATTGGACTAATTGTCTATGTATTTTAATGAGTTGTTTTAGCTGTGCTATCAGTTCCCGGTCTGACATTTTTTCTATGTCGGGATGTGGTGTGTAGCTGGCTAGAACCCGCCACGTTGCTCCTGGTCTACCTAGTGGACCGAGCCTGGTAATGTGATTGTTATGTTTTAGGGCGCCATTAAACCAGAGCAGGTGCTCTTGGTAATTTAGTGGGATTTCCACCTCCTCGAAAGGGCTGTACTCTTCCGGAGGTTCCTCTATTTTGTAATAGTAGAACTCGTGTGTAACAGCGTTTGCTGCTGAAAAGTTTATCCATGAATAGAATACCTCTGTCTGCCGATATTCATGGGCCTCTATCACGAATATGACTATACCACCTCGTGATGTCAGTCCGTTTTCTATAAGTTTAAGAGTTATAGTTTTTCTTATGTTGACCGGAATGATTATAACATTCGGGTCATTGTCTCGGAGACTCGTGTCATCCGCTAGGAGTTGAGCTGCTATTCTAGCTGCCTCCCTCTCTTCTTCACTTTCTGACATTTTTACTGACAGAAAGGTTTTTGTTGCAGATCAAGTTTCAAGGAAACAAAGATTAGGTGCACAATATTTTGGAACACTGTATCCTTCAACGTTGACTAAACCAAAAACTATACATAGAAATCTCTTCCTACTAAGTTCCGGCGGATTTTAACCTTTTACCCACTCCAGACGTCTTTTGGAGTATTTACGGGAAAAGGGGTCTGTGTGAAAAAGCACGACTGAGTTACTCTAACGTCTTGCGTTAGATTTATCGCCTTACCAAACGTTGGGCGCCATGTAGTGTAGTTCCTATATTCCCAATAGGCTCTGCGCATTGTAATAATATATTCAGCAGTGTAGACGTAGGACTGAGGTCGACTAGGTCTCTACTGACTATATTAGACTTAAGGTTTGCCAGCTAGCTCAGAGGTCACTAGAAACTTTATCGAATACACGAGGAGGAGTTTAACCTCCCTGGATAGACAAGAAGGGATTAGCTTCTGACAACCATATAACTTGACAACTTTGCTCCCTCAGAATAGGAGTGTATCTCTAGAGTCGTGTGAAAACAATAGACAGCTATTTCACTCAGTCAAATGTGCATACTTAGTTTCACCAGAATGCAGAGAAAAGAAAGACGGGCGTTTTCAATAAAAGGTTGTTATTTATTGAGCAGTCTTCTTTCTCATACAAGAGAAATGAATTGCCACAATTGCAATACTCATAGTAAAGTAAAGTGCGTACATTAAAAGGAGGATTAAGAAATAATACTGTAAAAGCATTGATATGGTTTCTTAGCCATAAGATACTTTAAAATAGATAAAATATATACATACTTATATACATTGACTAACGTACTCAACTGGTGCTTCTAAATACGCCTACCCCGGTGTACCTGACCTAAGCCTAATACGTGGGAAGGAGTAAGTAAGTAGCAGTTTAAGTTAAGTTGGTTTTGCCAAGAATCTGAGTCAAGAATTCTCTCTAAGGTTTTAGTCAGCTCCATACCTGGGTTAATAGAAAGCAGGAGGTCTTGTATCTCTCTCTCAGGACTCGATATCCCAGTAACCCGCGAAGGTATCTGTAAACACCGGAGCTGTATTTCTCGGCAGGAGAAAAGACAGCGTCTCTCTCAGTGCGTCAAAAGGGAGGGGCAGCGTCCGTGGGCTCTCGCATCAGCTGGGCTCTTGGGCAAGTAGATAGCTGCTCTGCTCCAAAACCACCACCGTGTGTTTGCTTAAGGCAACGTTGGTATATTTATACCTGAAAGGTGCAGGGTTTGACGTAAGGTTGGACATAAGACGTCAATAAAGATGTCACTAAGAACTGGCCATTCTTACAGTGCTTTACAGGAGTTCTAGGACGAAATCAAAACAAAAGCAAGGGGGATTTTCCTAGGTTGCTGGAGGTTTGGTTTGTTTAGAGAACTTGTTGTGCTTTCTAGGAGTCTGGGGAAGTAGCCTTGCTTAATGTGACAGCATGTGCTACGACTGAATATGGATATGATTACTATGCCGTTATAGGGATATTATTGATTATAACCGAACAAGGGCATAAAATAGAAATATCGATTTAGGCTCCTGGATAAAAACACAATAGTTCCCTATGAAACATTATGCCATAAGCAGATTTGAGCCTTTAGGTAGCACTTTTCTCCATGTAGTGTGGAATCTCCCTTTTACATATAGGTGCTTGAGGGAAGGAAAAGAAGTTTATTTGAAGGGTGAAGACTGCACTTCCACTCCCGATCACTCATTAATCTGTCAAAATTTGCAATTGCGCTGTTCGTGTAATATGCCAGCACCAAATCTTGCGTGTGTTTTGAAAGGCACCCCCGCCCCGGCTATTACACCCACTTTTACGTTGTTAGCAAACGGTAGTTATTTGTTATTAAGTAATGAAGATTGCTGTGGTATGCTTGCGGGAATTCCGTACATCGTTACTGTTTTCCAACGTGTTGTTTGCTGTAAAAATGTTCTGTTTCCTCCTGCACATGGGAGGCTCGATGTATCCAACTGGCCTTCTATTCCAACCTTGAAAGCAGAGTTCAACAAGATGAGTCATATAAGGGCTCTTTTGTCCAAGAAAGAAGTTGCCCTTACATCTACGGGTGAAACATTCATCCTTCTTTTTGCTAACACCCGTACTGAGGTACATACCTTATTAAATACAGATCTGCCCCTGCATTTTGTTGCTTTGATTCACACAATATTCAATGCCTCTTCGACCACGGGCCTGGCACACTTTTTTAAAGTAGTAAGTTCTGGCCTTGTGACCTCATTCCAAGCTATATTTGGTGTGATACCAGCATTTTTCACTTTCTATTTTTTCTAGCGTCTTTGGCGGTTTTCCGTTAATTCTCACTTTGGGTGCCGGCGTATGCTGTTAATTTGCTTACTCCAAAATGGTAGCACATTCTGTGCCCCACGACGGTCTGTCACGGCTGCTCCAGATTCGTAACCGGATGCTTGAATACTATGGATCGCTACCTCTGGCGACTCTGAGTATGGCGTATGGTTTATCTTTCCCGTTCTCTTACTTTACATGCATGCAGCGAGTTTTCCAATTCCTGGATTGCATATTTATATGGGCCTTGGATTTCTCATGTGAAGAACCCTTTCTTCACATGAGAAAGGGTTGTTTTCGACATCCATAGACTTACATCGTGACTGTAGTCTGCACAGTGAGTGCTGAGACCATCAATGTTATCATAACATAGTAGCTGTTGTTCGAACTGATCGGCTAACACTTTTTAGACACAAAAAATGGCAGCTGCGAGCCAACTGAGATTCTGGCGCCTTTATATTACACAGTTGCCATGATTTCACACACTTGGAAGATTTTCCGTTTCCAGGGATGCAGAGAGCTTTTGCTGATCCTGACGTGATTCACTCTTTCTGAGCTGAGAGGTAATGGAGTCCCACGTACAAACCTAAGAGACCTTCTTTAGTTTATAAAACATAGGGGCATATTACCAAGCAATAGCGACAATTATCGCTATTGCTTGGTTAGAGACAAAAATGTATCGCCGACCTGCGGCATTTTTTATCGCAGATAAACCTTGGTATTACCAAGGTTTATCGCAAATGTGATATAAATCGGCCGCAATGCATGAATATCGCTGAAAAGTCAGCGATATTCATGCATTACCAAGCTAATGCTCTTAGCCATGTTATCCACCTCCCATTGGATAACATGGCTAAGAACTGCTCAGGGCAGGTGTTAGCTTTTGAAGATATTCGCGCTTAGCGCGAATATCTCCAAAAGTTGGTAATAGGAGAGAGCGATGTTAGCGACTGTTTCCAGTCGCTAACATCTTGGCACGCCCACTTTGCATGTCATTAGTGATAAATTTCTCTGACATGCAAAGTGGGGCCCAAGATGGTCGCTATCTCCTACTAACTGTCGCTAACTGGTGTTAGCGACAGCTAGGTAATAGGGAGATAATTTTATCTCCGCTTTCTTGGCTTTTAAAGCCGAAAAAGCAGAGATAAACCCCCTTGATATTATGCCCCATAGTTCCTAGATAGGGAGGGTGGTATAACTAGGCGCTATAAGGCCTGTTTTCACCATCATTGTAATATGATTACTCCCTTTGTATTTTATGGAATTGTAACAATGCGGATCATAATATTTGTAATCATATGTCTGCTTATGTTGGCAAAGATACTGCACCTGAGAGCATGTCGTTAAAATAAATATTTTAACCTTGCTCTTGTCTCTTATTTACTCCTGTTGTTGACTGGAATGAGAGTATAACGAAAGAGTGTTCTTCCTTCCCACCATTCCTGAGTTGGTCCTAAGACGCATGTTCGAGGTGGACTAATCATTGGTTACGTTGCTATGGGACAAAGACCTAATGTGACACTGATGCTAGCTGGTTGGGGTTTTCTAGGTACTGAGGTGCGTTTCTGGTACACCACAATTCACTGATGTCCTGGGTCTGTGTGCACAGTTCTGTGTACAAGCAGGATCCTTGCAATAGGTGCAGCAGATGGCAGACAGAGACGTGATGAAATAACACACAACTATTTCTAGGTGAGTAATGATGACACAAAGCAAATCATGACTGTAGAATAACTGTATTTCAATATACCTTAACATCAGGTAAAATGTATTCACACAGCCTACAAATCACAAGTAATGTGTGGTTTTTGTTGTTCCACATGTCATGTACACAAGACATGAAAAATTGAATGACATATTACGTGTAACATCCAACCTTACCTGCATTATGTTCTGAATAGATACGATAGATTTCTCCTGAGCAGATTTAGATTTGGGATTTTCCATCATTTAACCTTGTACCCGAATATTAACTACTGGTCAAGAGTTTTACCCCAATGCCCTTGCGACGGCGTATCACAACAAAGCACGATACAAGTGGTTTTATTCTGCAAGCTGTATTCTATTGAAAGGTCAAGATGGTTAAAGCGTTACTTAAACAGGGAGGTTGGAGGCAATGTTGCCCTGCTTTTATCTATTTGCAGATGTTGGATAGTTTCTATTCTAATGGTTCAATGGTGGGATTTCTAAAGAGTGTAATAAGGACTAGAAAAGCTATTAATCAGTGAATTCGGGGAAGAGCCCACTTGAAAACGTGTGAGGGAGGATCATTTGTCTATAACCTCCTTGTAAAGGGTCGCCCCCTCCCCCCCGGGCTCAGCGCTACTACAGGAACGCCCATACGGGCGGTATCACTAACCGACAGCCAAAACCGGCTACACCTCTCTCTGTCTCCCTGCAGGCACCGACAGTATCCATGGAACACAGCGGACCGGAAGCGACCTGGATTGACCCCGGAAGGGCACCGACTACCGACGGACCGGAAGTGACCTCGCCTGACCCCGGAAGCCGTTTCCCAGGAACACAGTCGGATGATAGAAAAGCCAGCGACGCGGAGGAGACAGGGTTCCCAGCGGTGGACTCGTGGCAGGAGTTGGCGATACGCGGAGAACCGACGGCGGAGTCTGCAGGAGAGAGGACGAGCCGAGAGAAGGAGGAAGAGGAAGACGTCTGGTGCGAGGATTGGTGGCATCCTCAGGAGGTGGCTGGAAAGCGGCCGTAACTCGGATGAGAGTTACGGCGGGGCACGTGAGTGAACTGTTAACATTCTCCGTGTTTACCCTTCCCCGTGTAGATAGTGTAATTAGTGTACAGCTGTTCTGCATGCACCAAAGACGCACACCCCACTGTATATTATAGGCACCCTCCACTGTACATTATCCTCCACCCCACACCCCTTGTTTTTCACCCTGTCCCTATATCCGGTCTGGTCTCTTCCCTTCTTTCCCTATCCTACCGCCCTCCCTCACGGTCCGTTTCCGCCCTCACACTCCCGGGTGCTGGTGTCAGTCGATCGAGTTCCATGTACATAGGAACTAACTGCCCTGTGTCTCTTTCCATTATCTCCGAGGGACGCCCCAAGGCCCGCAACCCGGAAGAAGCACCCAGCCCAGCAGTGGACATCCTGTCTGTGTTCTTACCTGCGGACGCTCCTCACAAGGGACCATCCCGAACCCCAAAGACTGTACCTAAAAACCGTGCACCAGAGCTTGTCTTTGTGAACTGCAATAAAACTCGTGCTAGCCATAGCCCATTTCATCCGGCCTCCACGCCTGTTATTCCGGCCCGCACAACCCCACACATCACAAGTGGTGTCAGAAGTGGGATCGCCAGGAAGCATGGAGGCCGCCGTCAAACAGCTTGCAGAGGGCCAGGAACTGCTCGGAAAACTGATGGAGCGGTTCCTCAAGACCGCCGAAGATGACCGGGGACAGCTACATGACGTCCTGAAGGGACAGGGCACGGCCCAGGACCAAGCGCTGGAAAAGCTAACGACCGTCATGGGACAGCAAAGACCCATGGCCTCTCTCCCCTCTGTAGTCCTACAAAAATATGTGGCTGGCGAGGATCCCGACTTTTTCTTCACCAATTTTGAACGCCTCGCCCAGGCCGCTGCCTGGCCCGCGGATCGTTGGGGTCACTATCTCGGGCCCCTCCTGACGGGTGAATTACAAGCGGCATACCAGCAAGCAAACATACAGGGGCAGACCCCTTATGCTGACATCAAGAAGTGCATACTGGAACGTCTCGGGATAGACGATGAAACATACCGGGTGCGGCTCCGTCAGGCCAAGGAGGGACCGCAAGAGAATCCCAGGGCGTTGTCATATCGCATACAGGACTTGGCCGACCGTTGGCTAAAGCCGGAGACTTCCAGCAAAGCGGAAATCATGTCTAAGGTCTATCTCGAACAGTACCTGGCCTCCCTGCATCCCGCCACACAGAAGTGGGTCCGTCAACACGCCCGGTTGACTCTCGACAGCGCCGTCGAAATAGCAAGCGCCTACAATAGAGCCCAAGAATCCCAGCGGGCGAAGGACGAGCATCCCTCCCACTTACCCCGGGGCAACCCTCTCCGACCCACAAGACCCCCTCCGGTGGTCCGGAAACCAGAACCAGCCCCTCTGATGCCCTACCCTGTCATACCGAGACCCCCACATCCGGGTCCCCAATGTTATCACTGCGGTGGATACGGACACATAGCCCGCATATGCCCCCAGAAGGAGGAACCCATGGAAATAGGGCTGACCAGGAATTACGTATGTCTCACCACGGAAACATCCCCTCCACCCTTCCATTGTCCGGTACATATCGAAGGGCACAGGATGATGGCGCTCGCAGACACAGGGTGTCGCCACAGCGTTTTGCGGCCACAAGAACTTCCTCATGCTGTGGGACCCGTGACAGGAACAGTGGCCATCAAATGTGTCCACGGAGACACGAAAAGCTATCCAACGGCCCAAGTACGGGTGCAACACCCAACCGATACAGGAACCCTGCTGACAGTAGGGCTGGTACCCAACTTACCCGAACAGGCTATTCTGGGGAGCGACTACAGCGGCCTACCCCATCTCCTACAGGACACCACCGAGTCCCTGAAGAAGTGGTGGGCGGAGGCCCCGTTCTCCCATGACATCCCTGCCTCACAGGGGACCCTCAAACCCTTCAAGACCAAAGCCCAAAGGAAAAAGGAGAAGAGAGGATTCGCCCTGGCCTGCCCCACCCAGGTAGACCCTCATCCATGGGAAACCGACCGTGAGTTCCGGGCAACCCAGCAAGAGGATCCCGTCCTGCAGGACGCCTGGGGGCGTGCATTACCAAACGAAGATCCCTTACAAGTAGGTCCTCACTTCTTCATAAGGAATGGCCTTTTGTATCGGAAGGGGGGGGCCCAGGCACCCGCTCAATTGGTTATCCCGGGGCTGTTCCAAGAGAAGGTGCTGTTTTTGGCCCACAGCCACTTGCTGGGAGGACATTTCAGTGACGTAAAGACGGGAGAAGCGATCTTGGAGAAATTTTACTGGCCAGGCGTGTACGCCCAGATCAAACGTTACTGTCGAGAATGCCCGGTGTGCCAAAAGACCAGCCGATACCGGCCACCGCGAGCACCCCTCCAACCCCTACCTCTGATTGATGTCCCTTTCACCAGGGTTGGTATGGACATCATAGGCCCCTTATTGCCCTCCAAAAGCGGCTGTAGATACGCCTTAGTGTTAGTGGATTACGCCACGCGCTTCCCGGAAGCGGTGCCTCTCCGTCAACCAACCACCCAGAACATCGCTAAGGCTCTACTGTCCATTTTTTCAAGGGTGGGTTTCCCGCGGGAGATCTTGACCGATCAAGGCACGCCCTTTGTCTCCTCTCTTATGCGACAAGTCTGTTCTACTCTGGGGATTAAACAAATAAGGACTTCCGCCTACCACCCCCAGACAGACGGCTTGGTGGAGCGCTACAACGCCACGCTGAAGACCACCTTGAAAAAGCTGTTGGGCCTCGAAAGCAGAAGGTGGGAGGAGATGCTTCCATTGGCCCTCTTTGCCATTCGGTGTAAAGCACAAAGCAGCACGGGATATTCACCCTACGAATTGCTGTATGGTCGGGCCCCCCGGACTCTTTTGGACATGGCTCGTGAGGCCTGGGAAGCCGAGCCAGACCGGACCCGTCCTCTCCCTGAATATGTCAACAACCTGAAAACACATTTAGGTGAAATCAGAGAGATCGTAAGACAGAACCTGCTGGCCGCCCAAACGTCACAAAAACAACAGTACGACAAGGGAACCAAACCCCGGTCCTTCGTTCCCGGGGAGCTAGTACTGTTACTCCTTCCTTCCTCGGACCACAAGCTGTTGGGGAAATGGCAGGGGCCGTTCACGATCACAAGACAAGTGACTCCGGTCACGTACGAAGTCCAAATAGATGCCAACCGGGGGTCCGCACAAATATACCACGTCAACCTCCTGAAGAAATGGGAGGGGCCTCGTCCCGTTATGACTGGTGTTAGCCCCCTCCCGTTCGAATGCTGCTTTGACGGAGGGTTATCGGCGAGCATGAAACAGGACCTGTGCCAATCCCTAACACCTGTACAAACCGTGTTTTCATCCTTACCAGGACACACCACGGTCGTGGAGCATGCCATCCATACGGAACCCGGAAGAGTGGTCCGACAACGACCGTACCGTGTCCCGGAAGCCCGTAGGGCAGTCATAAAAGAGGAAACCAGTCAGATGCTGAGAATGGGCATCATAGAGCCATCCTGCAGCAGTTGGAACTCGCCCATCGTCTTGGTCCCAAAACCCGATGGCTCCACCAGATTTTGTATTGACTTCAGGGAGGTGAACAAGATCTCAGCCTTCGACTCATACCCCCTTCCACGTGTCGACGAGATGGTCGAACGCATCGGCAAGGCCAAGTATATTAGTACCCTTGATCTCTGCAAGGGATACTGGCAGATTCCCTTGAGAACCGAAGACAAGCACAAGACCGCCTTTTCCACCCCCGAGGGCTTGTTCCAGTTTAAAGTCATGCCCTTCGGCCTTCACGGTGCCCCAGCGACATTTCAAAGAGCCATGAACCAGGTCCTGCAACCCCACTCCCGCTACTCCGGCGCTTACCTAGACGACATAGTCATCTATAGCGACACCTGGGAACAACACCTGTCCCATGTGCGGTCGATTGTCAACTCCCTAGGGGCCGCCGGCTTCACCATCAACCCCGCCAAGACCACGTTGGCGGCCCAGAGTGTGAAATATCTAGGGTACCTGCTGGGTGAGGGGCACATCCGTCCACAGGACAATAAGATCAAGGTTATCCAAGCCCTCCCTTTTCCCCAAACTCGTAGAGATCTCCGTGCCTTCCTGGGGATGTTGGGTTACTACAGGAGGTTTATACCCAACTTCTCCCATACCGCAGCCCCCTTGACGGATCTACTGAAGAAGACAGCGAAAACGGAGGAAGACCTCAAACACCCAAACCCCCTGTTGCTACATGCCTTTCACCTCCTCAAAAGTTCCCTGATAACCGAGCCTGTACTAATGAGCCCAGATTATACACAACCCTTCATACTGCAAACCGATGCGTCGGACCAGGGTTTGGGGGCGGTGCTGTCCCAAAAAGACACAGAGGGAGCTGAAAAGCCCATCCTATATCTCAGTAGGAAACTGTTTCCCCGAGAGACCAACTATTCAGTGATTGAAAAGGAGGCACTCGCCATTAAATGGGCGGTAGAAAGCCTACGATATTACCTGGAGGGGCGGGAATTCATACTATACACAGACCACGCCCCTCTGGAATGGATGGCACGGAACCGGGGTAATAACGATCGGGTACTTAGGTGGTTCCTATCTCTCCAACCCTACCGCTTTCGAACCCTACACCGAAAAGGGCGAGAACAGGGCAATGCCGACTACCTCTCCCGGTATCCCCCTTCCCCAACCCCTACAAGAAACAATCCCAGGGAAAGGGGATGTAAAGGGTCGCCCCCTCCCCCCCGGGCTCAGCGCTACTACAGGAACGCCCATACGGGCGGTATCACTAACCGACAGCCAAAACCGGCTACACCTCTCTCTGTCTCCCTGCAGGCACCGACAGTATCCATGGAACACAGCGGACCGGAAGCGACCTGGATTGACCCCGGAAGGGCACCGACTACCGACGGACCGGAAGTGACCTCGCCTGACCCCGGAAGCCGTTTCCCAGGAACACAGTCGGATGATAGAAAAGCCAGCGACGCGGAGGAGACAGGGTTCCCAGCGGTGGACTCGTGGCAGGAGTTGGCGATACGCGGAGAACCGACGGCGGAGTCTGCAGGAGAGAGGACGAGCCGAGAGAAGGAGGAAGAGGAAGACGTCTGGTGCGAGGATTGGTGGCATCCTCAGGAGGTGGCTGGAAAGCGGCCGTAACTCGGATGAGAGTTACGGCGGGGCACGTGAGTGAACTGTTAACATTCTCCGTGTTTACCCTTCCCCGTGTAGATAGTGTAATTAGTGTACAGCTGTTCTGCATGCACCAAAGACGCACACCCCACTGTATATTATAGGCACCCTCCACTGTACATTATCCTCCACCCCACACCCCTTGTTTTTCACCCTGTCCCTATATCCGGTCTGGTCTCTTCCCTTCTTTCCCTATCCTACCGCCCTCCCTCACGGTCCGTTTCCGCCCTCACACTCCCGGGTGCTGGTGTCAGTCGATCGAGTTCCATGTACATAGGAACTAACTGCCCTGTGTCTCTTTCCATTATCTCCGAGGGACGCCCCAAGGCCCGCAACCCGGAAGAAGCACCCAGCCCAGCAGTGGACATCCTGTCTGTGTTCTTACCTGCGGACGCTCCTCACAAGGGACCATCCCGAACCCCAAAGACTGTACCTAAAAACCGTGCACCAGAGCTTGTCTTTGTGAACTGCAATAAAACTCGTGCTAGCCATAGCCCATTTCATCCGGCCTCCACGCCTGTTATTCCGGCCCGCACAACCCCACACATCACACTCCTTTTATGAATTTGTTAGTATAATTATAATTATAGTTGTTTTTAATGTGACCTTGATTAAGAACTCTTTTTTCTGTATGTATGCTTTCATGATTTTACTACTTGAAATCGAATAAAGCTCGTTTTGATTTGATTTGATTTGAATGACATATGTACGTATACCATGGGTTACAATACCCATCAGAAATAAGCTGTGGCAACACTGTCTATTTTTTCCGTCCACAGACTGCAGTTGCACGCTCTGTGTTCTGACTGCCCACCCTTGATGAGGCATCTGATGCTGTTCCCTGCCTCACACTACGCCATCTGGGTTCAGTCATGGGTGGGGTAATGCTGCTGTGGCTGGAGACCTCCTCACTGTCCCCCGCTCAGAATACCCATGACAGCTATGTTTGCTGTCTGTAGCTGGTCAACTGCATTGGTGACCTGCAACAAACCCACGGCAACATTTTGGCTGCAGTGTGCTATTTCAATCTGCATTAACACTGTGTATCTTGATAGTACAGATGTGGCATTGCATAAACGGTTGACTGCCTTACTGTAATAATCCAGATGGGTGAATAGATGTTGCTTTTCCCTGCGCCTGGATGCATGGTCCCTCTGCAGTGTGGCACTGAGCTCTTTGATGGCTATGGTCATTTCCTTAATGCTATCTGCACATGCCTTATTGCCCTCTTCAACAGTGTGGTTTAGCTCTCTGAGGCCCTCCTTTATGTCTGTTAGATTGTGATTGACAGACACCAGCTGCCTGTTCATTGACTGCATGCTTTTTGCTTGCAGATGCGGAACCTTGACCATTGTGCCCTCCAGCCTGAAAAAGACAGAAGAATCATCTCCTACGTCTGCAGTGTTTTATGCTCTTGGCCTGCATCTCATGCGACTGCTGTTCCTATGGTGCATAGGAGACTGGTCATGTTCCTGCCATGCCTGCTCTTCTTAACCTGGATGTTGCTCATCCTGTATGCCTTCTAGTTCTCCCTCCAACTCCTGGAGTGGAGTCACAGTGTTGGCTGTGTTGTATGCTCTGTCTCCTCTCCCCCGCCTGTTCCTGTGGTGCCTCATCAAGTTCTGTGTTGTAACTCTGTATCACAGATTCAACTGTGAATACAAGAGAACTACTTATTGTCCTGCTTTCTGTTTTTCACAATATTAAATTCGATACAGTTGGTATACTTAAGTGCTGTGATTCATTTAGAGTTTTACTGTTGTGTCCCAACTGCAGATATATTGGTGTTTGTCAATGCTTAACTGTGTTCTCTGTGTGACTACATCACCCATGATGCATTGATGGGTGACCACAAAATTGAGGAATGGAGTGGCATTGATACTTAGATATTGAGGTATTTGTGAGTTTTGTGTTTTGTGGATAATGGGTCAGGGCTGATTTACCATGAATCTTCCCTTGTCTGGTGTTGGGCGTGGCTGAGCTGTCAATATCTGCAACCCAGCTGATGCTTTCTGGCTGTAGGGTGCACTCCACCAAATCCTCAAGGGGTGTGGATGCAGGCTCAGTATATTGACCTCCACTAGTTTTCTTTGCCTCCACAAGCCTGTTGGCAGCCTTATCTTTTGCCCTTGAACGCAAGTCATACCAATGCTTGCGTAGGTTCCCGATTGAGCGCTGCGTGACACCAGTTGCATTTACCCTAGCCTGTATGTCCAGCCAGATTTTTGGCTTCTCAGACTCTGGGATTTGCAGAGATTTCTTGCCAAAAAGCTGTTCATTGTTCATAGCCATCTCCTCAATGAGGACCTCAAGTTCTTTTTCACTAAATCTTTGTTTCCTTTTCCTTACAGCAGCCTCCTTTGCCATTTCCTGTGTATCCATAGTGTTTCGGATGGTGTCTTTGCACTACAGATGGACTTCTGAGTGGTGTGCTCCTGCTCCCAGCCTCAGGCAATCAGAAACAGCATGGGCAGTCACACTTCCGGGTTGTGATGTCATCATTCTGCTCCTGAATAGCATATTTGCAAATGTGCTATTTCTTAAATGCGATTTTGCTATTAAGGAATTGCAATTTTAGAATTGCGATTGCGATATTTACTGAATCGCAATTCTTTTGCTATTTTTTACATACATCGCGTTTTGCGATTCTCAAATAACGTTTCGGTCAAAACTACTATTTGGGAATCACAATTCGCTTTTTGGGCTCATATGCCCCAATATGTATTTGTAAAGCGCATAGCTGCATCCAATTAGACATCGAGGCGCAAACGGCTTTAAGCTGTACGAGGAGATTGAATCAAGAATCTATGAGGGATGCCTAGCTATCAAACAAGTAGGTCTTCAGAAGTTTATAGAAGACTGATTTAGAGGGCGCAAAGCGGTGGGTTGAAGGCAAAGAGTTCCATAGTTTGGCAGTTACGTAGGAAAAGGAACAACCAAATCTTCTTGCCTTACTGACCCATGGACCATGTGGATGCTTTAGTCCATTGGTGCAAAGTGCTCTTTCCTGATGGTAGAGAAGCAATCTTTTCCTTAGATAGCAGGGATGTTTTAGCCCACACGTTCTGTGGGCGAATGTTAGGGCTTTAAATTGTATGCATCTAATAATGGGCAGCCAATGAAGTCTGCACAAGGGAGCTGTGACAGAGGAGTGAGTTGGCATTTTCAGAATCATCCTGGCTGCTGCATTCTGAATACTCTGCAGGCAGTGAAGCAAGTAGGTTGGTAAACCTAAGTATAGGCTGTTTGTATAATCTAGTTTTGATGTTACCAGAGCATGAATAACAGATTTATAGTTTTCCTCCGAGATCAAGTGGATCATGTTCCTGACCGATTTCAGCGTGAGGAACAGCTGGCAGACAAAGCTCTAACCTGAGGTTCAAAGGATAGGTTGGAGTCACATTTGACCCCAAGATGGCTTCCCTCTGATGCTGGGGAAGCGAAGGGGCATAACACGGGATCCTTCAGCCCCTGTGGTGTGGGTCCCCCCCGAACTGCAGGCGGACCCCTCAGCACAGTACTCGGTTCTGGGAGCTCCAGATTAAATCTGGAATGGGGGCCACTCAGTTTACCTTGCAGGGGGCCCCCTCAACTTTCGTTACACCATTGGGGAGGTGGGGAGCTTAGCTAAGCAGGCCACCAGTTGTAGGTGTCTGGGTGACTGTCAGTGGCAAACATGAGTACTTCTGTTTTATTAGAGTTCAATTTGATGCAACTCACATTCATCCATTCACCGACAGCCAAATGCAGTCAATGCACCCACCTCCTCCTGAAATGAGAGCATCAACTGGATGTCATCTGCGTAAGAGTTGACCCTTATGCCCTTTGCCTCCACTAACTTTTAAAAAGAGATGAACTCCAGGCAGATGCCTGAGAAACCCTGCAATCAAGTGGTTTGGCTGTGGATGTAAAGGGCGGGGGGAGAAAAACTCTTTGTCATTGGCCCTAGAGACTTCAGCTATGCCCAGGCTGGACCTTGGATACCCATGTCCCATAATCTTTCCAAAAGAATGGAGTGGGGGACCTCTGACAAATCAAAAAGAACAGCCATGCCTACTGAACCCTGACTGAAATTGACCTGGATGAATTTACTGAGCTCCAGGAGAGCAGATACCATGCTTAAGCCTGCACGAAAGCCAAATTGAATGCCATGGAGTAGCTTTTCCAAAAAACTAGATATTTATTGGTTGACCCACTTCTCCAACATTTTGGGAAGGGAGATAGGCCTGAAGTTCCTATGCACCTTCGGGTCCACATTAGCTTTCCTCATTAAAGTTAGAAGCATAGCCTGCTTCCAGCTCGGTGGGACTATCACTGCCTCCTGAGAAGAATTCAGCAGCCTATTAAAGATGGAGTTATTTATTGGGGACACCAGTTAAGTGAAGACACAGATTTATAGGTGGCAAATAGGGTGGCCAAGTCCTTGAGCATGAGGGGATCTAAGTTGGATAGCAATGGTCTGTAATATATACTCCTGTAGGCGATTGGGATTTGAGCCTCCTACAGGGGAAACTTGTCGCAGATCATTTGGATTTTATTACAGAAGAAGTCCAAGAGTTATTTGCACATTATGGCATTAGGAATCAAGTTGTTTTGCGAAACACAAGGTGACAGAAAAGAGTTTCCCACTTTAAAGAGTTTGCATGGTTTATTGGTGACGGTAGTTATAGATGATTAAATAAACTCTTTATATGCCTTGCGCACTGCATTACCCAAGTTATTTATAGCTTTATTTGTAGGTTGCTTTTGCATCTGGATTATACAACTTTCTCCACCTGTATTCAAGGAACTTACAGTGTGATCTATCTTTTTTTTAATACATCGATAAACCAGGGTGCAGACGGAGTTGATCTCCATTGGGAAACTGCTTTTAGAAGAGCTATATGATCAAAGGCAGATGACAGCCAATTATTCACACTGGCCAGATCAGGGCATATTGCCCCTGCACGTTCGAGCCGGTTTACCTGTAGTGCCTCAGAGAACAGCGATTCCGAGATTTACCTCCAATGCCTGCCAAGATAGCTGCCATTTCAAAGGCACAATTTTAAAAGGCAATAGGAAGTGATCTGACCATGTCCATTGAAGGATAGGATCCATCAGAATATTCAAGGAATGCGGAAAGATTATGTTGAGTGTGTGACGTCCTTTATGGATCAGCCCTATCAAATGTTGAGTAAGGTTACATCCCTCTAAAGTACTGAGGAAATGCTTAGCCAAAAAACAGTTAGGGTCATCAATGTATAGGTTGAAGTCATCAAGCAGCAGAAAGTTAGAGCGGAGAATGCAAAGTTGGCCTATCAAGTCTGTTAGCAGATTAAATGATTCAGACGTACAGTTGGGGGGTCTAGAGAGGAGTAGCCTTGCAACCGCGAAGGAGTGCTTAAGGGAAATTTCAAAAGATAGATCCTCAATGGCACCCATACTCAGAGGTTTAGATATAGATCACTGGTAAGAATCTCTGTACACTAGCCCCACCCATGCCTTGTTAATTCATTCTATCTATGTGTTGGTTTCGGAAGCCAACTGGAATGCAAAGAGCTATGCCTGTGGCAGAGGAGTCTCATAGACACATTTCTGTCAGGAAACTATCACAATTATTTCCTGAAAGTAGATTGCTAATTTTGAAGGAATGTTTGTGGAAGGACCAGCAATCGATTAAGGTGGCTGAGAACAAAGGGGCATATTATCAAGGACAGCGTTAAAATTATCACCGGTTTAGCGGCAGAAAACTGCTGCTAAAGCGGCGGCAATGGGCTTGATCATATGCCCTAGAGAATTCCAATAGAATCCCATGTTCACACATGGTCTTCTATTGGAATTCTCCAGGGCATATGATCAAGCCCATTATCGCTGCTTCAGAAGCAGTTTTCTGCCGCTAATCCGGCGATAATTTTTAACGCCTTCTTGATAATATGCCCCCAAGTTCCCTCCTGAGTGTTGCTGGGATGAGAATTCCTGACCTGGGGAGAATTAAAATCAGGCACAAGTGGCTCAGTTAAGAACAAAGCCACAGGACAGACACGCCATGTTGGCAGCAGGCTTTAGTGGAGATTCCAAGTCATATTATACTAGGGCACAATCTAACAAAAATTGCTCCTCGTTGGTGGAATTGAGTGGAGGTCAAATGCATTCTTCCAAAAGTGCACAAGCCCCAAAATGAAAAGAATAAATATTTTTAGCTGCTCCCAATCCCAGTACTCTTTCACAAATTCACACAGTCTTAAAAATGATTCTAAAATGGCAAAGTTTCTAGATAGTTTAAAATATCAGTTCATGTGCATAAAGGGGTCTCTGCACATCTTCATCATCATCATCAGCATTTGTAGAGCACCTCGTTACACCAACGGTGTGTCTCCGCGCTGAGCAGAAACTCAGAAATGACAGGAGAGCCCTAGCTGTCATGTTTCTAGGTCCATTCTGGTTTATAGGTGGGAGAAAAACCACATTTTCAGCTTTTTCCTAAAGGCAGCTTCACATGGCTCTTTCATCAAATTCATTGGTAATGAATTCCAATGTTTTGCTGCCAGGTATTTGAAAGAGCAGCCGCCTGGCCTTCCTAAATTTGGGTACTATTACCAATGACTTTCCTTCAGATCTTAGGCTTCTATTCGGAGTGCAGGGTGTGATCATGTCTTGTGAATAACTTGGGTATTTATTTGCTAGGATACGATGGCAGAAGCACATTGCCTTGAACAGGATCATCTTTGTGTTGGAGGATGTTCTAGGTAGATTCAGCACTAGCCGGGCAGTGGCATTTTGGACTGATTGCAGCATCATCAGCCTTTTGTTTTGCTACACCTAGGTATAGAACATTGCTGTAGTCAATCTGAGAGGTGACCACTGCATGTATTATACTGGCTTGAACCGGTAGTAGGTCAATGACTTTCCGTAGGGTTTTCAGCGTTCCAAAACATTTGCCTGTTATTTTTTGGATTTGATTTTCATATGTCAGGTTGGGGTCAAGCCATACTCCAAGGTTCTTGACTTTGGTTTTAGGGGTTGGGAGCTGCCCTAGTGCTTCCGGCCACCAAGCTGATGTCCAGATAGAATGCGCTCTTCCCATCCCACTTCTGTCTTACTGCCATTAAGTTTTAAGCAGCAGTCTGCTATCCATGTTGTTACTTCCTCCATACATTGGGCAAATTGATGTGCATTTTGTTCTGGGTTTTGCGATAGTGTGACGATAAGCTGAGTATCATCAGCGTAAGATACAATGGACACTTTGTGGCCATCCACTATATTAGCAAGGGGTCCCATATAAATGGTTGAACAATGTGGGGCTCAGTATTGACCCCTGGGGAGCTCCTTGTAATAAGAAGTGAATATGTCTCATGTTACCTGGAAACCCATTTCCGCCAGGAAGGATTTCATCCAGCTCAGAGCCATACCCTCTGATACCACAAGATTCTAATCTCTGTAGGAGGAGGCCATGGGCGACTGTGTCAAATGCTGCACTGAGGTCCAACAGGATCAGTGCAGCTTTGTGTCCTTCGTCCGCCCGTTGCCTTAGAGTTTCTGTGGCCAGGAGCAAGGCGGTTTCAGTGGAATGTGCTGCAAGGAAACCTGATTGTGAGCAGTATAGTAGGTCATTACTATGACTGTGTTTTATGAGCCGAGTGTTAACAATTTTTTATGCGATTTTAGCAAAGAAAGGTAGGAGCTAGATGGGGTGTAGGTTATCTAGTACCTCATAATCTATTTGCTTTTTTTCCTTAATGGGCAGACCATAGCTTGCTTCCATTCATAAGGAACGTCTCCTGATTTGAAGGAGCGGGAGATAAGTTCTGATATGAAAGGTACAATACATTTATCTCCCTGTAATAAGATTTCGGGACTGGCTGGGTACTTAGGTGAACCTGATTTGATTCTGTTTGCTAGTTACCTTATTACATCTGGCTCTGGCATTATAAATTCCTCTAGGGTTGCAACTTTGGCTACTATGGATGTAGTCTCTGTGGAGCTAATGGCCTGGCGTGCTTCTCTAGGGAAAGTATCATTGATTGTTATCACTTTCTCTGCAAAGAAGTCAGCAATTCAATTGCAGGATTCCTCTAATGTGGAGGGGTATCTGTTAGTCTATCTGCTGATAGTAGGGATTTTAATATGGAGGAGTTTTTGGCCATTTCAATTTTTCCAGTGTAGAACTCACAAGTATTTTTTATCAGACCGTAGTATGTTTTTGTTGTTGTTTATATTCTCCTTAAATGTTTGCACAGTAGTTCTTACGCCACCTGCGTTCCAACTGTTTGCACTTTTGTTTGGCCTTCATTAAGGTGTCCTTGAACCATGGAGCTGAGGTGCTCCTCCTTCTTGTATTTTAGGTCGCCCAGGGCGCTACTCCATTCAGCGCTTCAGTTATCCATGATCCGACTTGTCTGTTGGCTAGGTTAATATCCATGTCCAGCTCCTGCTCATTTTTTCGCAGCGCCTGAGTGACCGAGTCAGGATTAAACTTCTCCCACTTCCTACGGGTTACTGACTTTTTGGGTAAGATGGCTCTTGGGATTGTGTGTGGGACCTGAAATGGGATTATGTGGTGATCGGACCATGGGATTGGCCAAGATGCTCCCACTTCCATGTCAGTTATGTTAGTAAAAATAGGATCTAAAATGTGTCCTGCTTGATGTGTAGGTGCGTGAAATGTTTGTGCAAGGTTGAAGATTATGAGGTCTTTACACACAGTTTGTGCCTCTGGTCTAGTAGTTACATCAAAGTGTATATTAAGGTCCCCTAGAATGAGGAGTTTGCTGTGACGTATGGCTATGTGTATGATTTTATCACCTAAGCTGGTTATGAATTGTGTTTCTGGCCCTGGAGGACGGTAAATCATGAAACTAGCTATGGTATCGTTACCTGCTATTGAAAGCGTGAAAAAGACACCTTCACATTTATCGAGGTCTGATTCTTTAATGTCGCATTTTACAGTTGATTTATGTAGCAATCCCCCCACTTTGTCCAACCCCGTCCTGTTTTGATATCCCGCAGCCTTCCGGTAAGAGATCTAGTATATCAGGGGTAGAGCTGTCATTGAGCCAGGTTTCAGTCAAAAGCATGGCCTCGTTTTTTTTTTCCTCCAGTACTTCATGAATTTCATGTTCATGTTTAGTTGGGATCTACAGTTCAACAGGAGGAAGGACAGGCATTCTCTCTGTTGAGTATTCATTATTGTTGAGGTGAAGTCCTTGTTGCAACTGCTGCAGGAGAGTTCTTCCTTATCTCCGTGTAAGTTGTGTTTACATGCCTCCATATTTGTGAACAAAGCGATACCAATATGGGTGGCATCAGACTATGTAGCTCATTCGCTGTGTATTTAACATTGTGATTAGATAACCCACAGCCAGGGGTCCTGGTCCCTGGGCCCGGTCGGGCGCGGATGGGCGCAGATGGGCTTGCCTTAGACGCCTATGGTGTGCCTGCGGTGACCCGCTGTGCGTCCGCTGGCATATGTGTGGGTGTACTTGTAAAGCGCACTGCGACTCCATGGAGTATCCTGGCGCTGAAGACCGCTGGGGAACCCGTCATGGTTTTCCCTGTGAGATGGTCACTTTCTGGGTATCTCTAAGGTGAAACCAGGCATCCCCGGTGTCTGTGGGGGGCCGTTGTAGAGATGAGGCAAGCTTAATGCCCAGAGTTGCCGAGTGTGTTCCCTGGTTAGAGTAGGCACCGAGGCGAGAATTATCGAGTCCGTTTTGACCCTGGTCCACGACCCTGCCGCGTTGGGAATTGAACCCTGGTCCCGGGCCGTTCTCTGCTTACGGGTCTGCCGCCTCTAACCAGTGAGCCACACCACTCCACTATCAGAGTTAAGTAGGGTGTTGCTCCTTTGCTCCACCCCCTCCTCTTTGAAAACCAGGTGCTATGTGAGGCTAAGTTTAAAAGAAAATAAAATGGTTTCAAAGAGGATTTTTTAAGCAGTTCACAGCGCTGAAAAATTCTTCCAGCCCCCTGTGGAATGTGACTGGCTCTCAGCTGCAGCCTATCGTTATCTGCTGCGCGTCCGCTGGCACAAGAGTTAAGAAGGGTGTTGCACGGTGAAAACCCTCCTTCGCTACACCCCCTCCTCTTTGAAAACCAGGTGTAGATGATTGCACTCTGCTTTGCCACTCCCTCCAAACAATCAGCACACAGCCACGCTGGACCAAGGCGGGAGAGCAGGTAAGAATGAGGATTGTTTAAAAGCGATTAAAAGCGCTATGTGAGGCTTAGTTAAAATAAAAGAAAATGGTTTAAAACAGCATTTTTAAAGCAGTTCACAGCGGTGAAAAACTCTTCCAGCCCCCTGTGGGATGTGGCCGGCTCTCAGCTGCAGCCCATTGTTATCTGATGCGTGTCCGCTGGCACATCAGATTTAAGTAGGGTGTTGCTTGGTGAAACTCCTCCTCTGCTCTACCCCCTCCTTTTTGAAAACCAGGTGGGGATAATTGCACTCTGCTTTGCCACACCCTCCAAACAATCGGCACACAGCCATGCTGCACCATGGCGGGAGAGGAGGTAAGAATGAGGCTTGTTTAAAAGCGATTAAAAGCTGTATGCGAGGCTTAGTTTAAAAGAAAAGAAAATGGTTTAAAACAGGATTTTTAAAGCAGTTCACAGCAGGGAAAAATTCTTCCAGCCCCCTGAGGGATGTGACTGACTCTCAGCTGCAGCCTATCGTTATCTGCTGCGCGTCCGCTGACACATCAGAGATAAGTAGGGTGTTACTCGGTGAAACTCATCCTCCACTCCCCACCCCCTCCTCTTTGAAAACCAGGTGTGGATAATTGCACTCTGCTTTGCCACACCCTCCAATTAATCGGCGCACAGCCATGCTGGACCAAGGCGGGAGAGCAGGTGAGAATGAGGCTTGTTTAAAAGCGATTAAAACCGCTTTGTGAGGCTTAGTTTAAAAGAACATTTTATGGTTTAAAACTGAATTTTTGAAGCAGTTCACAGTGGTGAAAAAATCTTCCAGCCCCCTGTGGGATGTGACCGGCTCTCAGTTGCAGCCTATCATTATCTGCACATCCATAGCATATCCCACTTATGATCAATCTGGTGTAATTGCATTTTTCCCAGGCCTAATTTGTTTTAAAAAAATGATTTGGGTGGAGATCAACCTACCTGGCGTCTGGGTACACCATGACTTAGAGCCTACCATCTTTTTGACCTAGAGCCTTCCCACTCCCATAGCAAGTGAAAGGAATTTTAAATTGAATCTTCTCATAACCTGATGATTTGGGTCAAGTGAACTGTCGTCCTCTGTCTCACTCTCTTCAGTAACTGTTTCTGGAATACAAGCTATTGATAGACTTCTTGTTATTTATTTCTTAATCAAACTCCTTGACCATTCAGCTTGTCAGCAATGTCTCTTAGTTCCAGAGCTTGTTCCTTCAGGAGTATTTTGTTTCTCTTCAAATTCTTTTTCAGCGTTCCTGCTTTCACCACTGGAGACTTTGATGCAACTTTGCGATATTTGGGGAACTTGCACTTGTCTCTCGTCTTCACCTTTTACCTCTCCTCGCACTTTTTGTTCTGCTGCTTGTTCTCCTGCTTGCTCTCTTGTAGGAGCCACTGGTCAGTTTGGTCTCTCTACTGGTGGTGCAGCCAACAGTGCTCTTCTTTCAGGATCATGACCGATGATCCTTCCTCTGATTCCTCACTCTCCATTTGTGTGTGACATGAATCCAATTGAGGACTCCAGCACAATTAACAGCAGAGCCTTTCCATCTGGGTTCAAGGCAAGTCTCCTGAACATGCTTCTTAATGATGACCCAATCTCCAGGATTGAGGTTGTGGCACTGCTCGTGATGGAGATCTGTTGTGGCAGCAGACAACTGATGAGAGATAGAAAGAACCACATCAACGTAGGCTTTGCATTAATCCATAAACATATCATCAGTGATGTTCACCAAGGCATTCATTGGAACAGTAGGTATTATCATGGCCCTCCCCATGAGTAGCTCCTGTGGAGATAACCCAGCCTTTCTATCTGGAATAGATCAGGCACTCATCACTACCAACGGTAATGCATCTGGCCATTTCAATGATGTCAAAGCTCAACCTTTGCCAATCTGGCATTTATTGTTCCATTAATTTGCTCACTGATGCCTGACACTGCGAGGGGCGTGCTCTCGCTGAGCAGCAAGATGGCTGCTTGTTCAGAGTGCTCTGCCAGCCGAGTCATCATCCGGCATTTATCCTTGCTCAAAGGAGCAATCTGAACGATCTCAGAGGATGGCAATAAAGGTTTAGCTGTATGCTGTGACTGCTGAGAAGATCCTGACACCCAGGACTCAGGGGAAGACGGTCGTGGGCAGCCGGCTTGCTGGGCCTTTGACACTCCTGAGGGGCTTGACTGTTTGGGCCCGTCTGTGAGGTGTGGGCCTCACGAAGCAGGCAAGGTCAGGCACGGTTGGCCTGGTAGCACCGGAAGGCCGGTGCCTGGGCCAGAGGCTGTCCTGAAGAAAGAACAGGCAAGACCGTAAGGCGACGAGAGGAGGGCCTGCCCTGGGTGAGATTGTACGTGGATGCTGAGTGAGGGGATCTGGAGGCAATCAAGGTGAGAGTGCCTCCTGCGGCACTGCATATGAGACACCTGGGCCTGGCTGCAAACAGATCCGACCAGGAAGTCACTGGTCCCTTTAGCACGAGTTTGAGAGACGCCTAAACTCCCCAAACTGATGCATCAGCACAACTGTGCCAAACGGGCAGCAGGCACTGAAAGGATGGCCCATATACCCCTGAGCACAATGCCGCCAGAACCCAATAATCAAAAGGTTCTATATCCGGCCAGTGAGGTCTGCCTGGGCAGCCAACCTGTATGAAACAGCTGAAGTGACTAGTCAAGAATTTATCTCATCTGCTGATAGCATCCCCCAGAGTCACAGAATAGATTGGGAAGAAAGCCACCGAAACACAACACGGCAACAGCATGGGACAAAAGACACAAAGCAGACCAAACTCACCTTTGAAAACAAAAGGCTGTTAACAGATACGGGGGCTGAGTCTGACACAGAATCTAGCCCCAGGGAAGAAACTGAATGACAAAGCGACGATCTCCGCGCCATACTGCTGGAGGTCAAAACCAGCCTCAAAACAATTGACTCCAAACTCAATATGCTTACCTCCCGACTGGATCAAGTAAAACAACAGGTGGAGACCATGAGGCATTGCTAGACCAACTTGAAAACTGCGCTTCTGATGCTCTTGACAACCAGGTGGAATCTAAGTAGCATCCATTGCAAATGGTAAAAGTCCTGATTGTAATTAAAGTGAAGATCGAAGATTTAGAAGCCCATACTAGAAGGAACAAACTCCGCATCAAAGGTATCCCAGAAAACACAACATTATCTCAAATGGAAACATTCATGGAGTCACTGCTAGGAGAAGTGTTTGGCCGTAGCCTCTCAACAGTATTTATTGTAGAACGTGTCCACTGCTCCCTGGTCCCCAAACCTTCAGTGTGTGTTAGAACCTAGGTACATCCAGGCGCGCCTGCTTAATTGTCGGCCGGATGATCCTGTGTCTGGCCAGAGAGCATGGTAACATAAGCCATCAAGGCAACAGCATTTCATTCTACCCTGACTTTATACCCTGAGTGCAAGCTGCCCATTATAAATTTGCTCCCATCAAGTGCATCCTACAACAATCTGGGGTACCATATGCCCTTTTGTACCCGGCAAAACTAAAATTAACTTAGGACGGGCACCCTCACTACTTCACTGATGTTAAATCGGCGCTTAAGTTTGCCATGCACATTGGAGGTCAGAAAAACACCCCATGAGTTCTCGATGCATGGCCCCATGGGCACGGGGCTCAGCGATAACGACTGACATTTTCAGTAAATAGACACAGTACAGATGAGAAATTAGCCAAATGGAATGATTTCATGGACGTGCAACTCCACAGCAGCTCAACTTAGGAGCTGTCCCGGGTATGTATGTGAGAAACAAAAGGGATCCACCCTAATGGTTCTCCCAAATTAAGTGTGTCTCCTGCAATGGTGAAAAGCACACAGCTTTGTTTAAATACCCCTCACACACCAAAAGGACCTTTGGTGTCATGCTTCATCATAGGGGTCTTCCCGCCCCGCTGTGGGACGGGGCGTGTTGCAACCTACGACTACGCATGAGCACTAGTTTTAGAACAAGACTATGTGTAGTGTAGGTATGTGAGTGGAAGGGTCAGGAGTGAATGGAGGAGTGAATACATTAAAAAATACATGGCTCTTATGGAAACAAAACTTTAATATTCCGTTGAGCTGGTATTATTAAAAGTGGGGAATTCATTGGAGAAACAGTGCTGTAATGAGCTGCTTCTCCTATTTCAACATGATTCGAAGCCGTCCCCTGGCTTCTTCATCAGGACCGAAGGATCCCTTCTACACTCAAAATTGTAATGAAAATAAAATAGAAAAAGGTGTATATACATGTAGATAATACTACTTGGTGGACAGGTCAAAATAAACATACACTGTATACAATACCTCAATAGGTACGCTACTTAATGTATATTATTTCTAAAAAGGAATAATGCCTCATGAGCCTCAGAACGGGGTGGGAAGGAGTGTCTATAGTCAAATGAATGTCAAAATCACTGCCTCTCCTGGATACTACCCCCTGCGGACTGTGTTTGATTTCCACCATTGTAGGAGACACGCTTAATTTGGGAGAACACGGTTACATATCTATCAAGGGTGGATCCCTTTTGTATCTCACATAGACTAGAGGAGGATGTATCCACCTCTTTTGCTCTCTAAGCATCATCTCTTCACTCCCTATTTTGATTATTTACTTGTCCCGGGTATATAGACATTACATTGGCAACATTTGTTTTGCTTGTATAAGTAATAATTGCTCTTGCTCTTACCTTCTGATAACTCGGCCACCCCACTACTATGTCAGGGCAGTTCATCTGGGCTCTCTCATGCCCTCTGGGAGAGCTCCATCCCTTTTTTCTATATCAGGGAATTACAATGTTTACAAGATTGTGTGCGGGATCTAATTCACAACCTATTTGGGGGGTTGGTTGGGGTGGAGGGTGGGTTGGGGTTGTTATTACTGTTTATTTGGGGATGGTCGGGGGAACATCGAGCTACGACACCTGCTTGGTTATATAGATGCATGGCAGCTCTACAGGTCAAACCACACAGACGACTCATAACCCATTTACATTATAACAGTGACATAGGAGACGACAGACAACTAGGACAGCCAGGCCTGATCACATTCATACATACTGCACATCAGAGGTTTAAATGATGACATACACGTTCCTTACCTGGAACATTCAAAGTCTAAATGACCACAGAAAGACGTGCCCCATTCAGACGTATTTGCTTAGACACAGCATTGATTGTCCCACCATGTGTGAAGCAGTAATACTATCATTGCTAAAACCCGGTAAGACCCAGAACCTCTGGGATCCATACCGCCGACTATCACTTATCAATATAGCTAATAAGATCTACACACAACTACTTGTGAACAGGCCACACCTTCCCCTCATTGCTAGACCCGACCAATCCAATTTATACTCAGAATATTAACAGAACACAATTTGCCTACACTATTTCCAATTATACACCACCTAGCTCCCCAAGTACCCGCAATAGCAGCCCTTCTCGACGCCACTAAGGCGTTCGATTCTTTAGAATGTCCTTACCTTTTCACTATTCTAACCAGGCCAGGGTTTAGCCCCAATAATATACAACGAATCCAGTTCCTGTACTTCTCACTCACTACCGACTATGAGTAAATGGTCTGCTCTCAACTCCATTCGCCGTTACCCTAGTCACACCACAGGGATGAACCTATCTCCCTCCGTTTTGCTATTGCGATGGAACCATTGGCGGCACACCTTCGACAACACCATGCTGTTGGAGGATTGGGAATTACTTCCAGATGGTTGATCATTTCATTATACGCAGACGACATCACACTCCACATACATAACCTAAGGGAGAATCTAAATCCTTATTATGTGAAATCACCAAATTCGGGGGATTATCAGGAATCCAGATCAAGTGGACCAAATCAATGCTATGTCCCATAACTGATTGCACATACCCATTTGCACTGAAATATCCCTTTGCTTTGGCACAAGGCCTGGTAAAATACCTAGGGATCTGGCTAAGCCAAGACATACAGGAGCTCTAGAACATGAACTATGGTCATACAGTGATTTGGCTAGAAGGGAAAGTGGCAAACTGGTCTAAATTGTGGCTATCATTAGCTGGCAGAATAGCAGTGGCAAAAATGATTGTTCTCACTAAACTATTATATCTATTTGTCATTTTCCCCCTACCACTAAGCCAATAATTATTCAGAAAACTACACTCTCTCATGGTCTCTCCTGTTTGGGTTGACAAACAAGCCATGTTTCTTGGCAGCTCCTCACACTCACACTCCAACAAGGGGGGTTGGGTGCACCAGAAATTCCTCTATATGCCTACTGTGCACAGGCTCAGTTCCTCCATAACTGGCTCTACCCGACCCCATTTCAGGCCCACGCAGCAGGGTTGCAATATGCCAGGAATACAAGCACCCCAGGTAAAAAGTCATTACAGTTGAGGCTCTGAGATGGGCATGTGAGGGTCTGTACAATAGAGCTAGCAACACAATACTATACGCCCATCAATGTCACTTATCTCCGAAATAGACAACAGAAACACAACAAGAGCACAGCACTTGGCCTAAAGACAAGGGGTGGGCGGAATTTGCGTAATCACGTTACGCAAATCTCAGCGAAACGGTAAAAAATCTCCGCGAACACGCAGAAATTCCGCAAACACGCAAAATTGCTTGTTCGCGATGCTATTTTCCTGTTCACAATTGCTGTTGGCTTGCTCGGGGGTAAATATCTAGCGAACACTCACTTTGAGAACAGGAACAAGCAAAAAATGTTGGGAAGTTGCGGAATGCAGATTTTTGGGCAATTTTGCGTTCTCCACGGAACGCGAAATTACCCAAATTCCGCAAATTCTGTGATCGGAACAGAATTTACCGCCCAGGCCTACTAAACACTTTTACTGATGTATACCCCAGGTACACATTCCTGAGCTCGCCCCATCGACAGAAGGGGACGTCCCCCCACATTTCGGATCCCCAACTATACTACCAGATCCGTGCGGTATGTCGCCAGATTCCTAGCACATTTCTGAGCTCTCTCCCCACACTCCCAACTCTTGAACACATGCATTCAAAAGCACTTGAATGCTGGAGCTTGGAGCTACACCTGCCCATAACAGATGAACAGTGGTGCGTCTGTTGTGGCCAGCTAAAACTCCAGTCCCCCAACTACAAGCTAAGGCTTATTCACTTTAAATTCTACCGGACCCCCCTGCAGGTCTACTGGATGGGTCTTCGATCAGATACCAATTGCTGGAGATTTCACATGCCACAAGCCACATTCATTTGTTTGGCGTGGGACTGCCTCCCCCCATGGTGACAATTTAGGTGAAAGTTTTTAATGCACTCTGAGAAATTTTGGGAATAGCACTGATAGGTCTATGTTATTTTATGTTATGTTAGGTCTACTTATATAGCGCATGGCTACCCCAGCAATGGGGCGTCCCAGCGCTGTGAACATGCCAAAGAACAGAGCGGCGCAACAGATGAAGTGAATTAAATGGAAGAAAACAGCCAAGTTTTAATCTGTTTACGGAACAGCAGGTGGTTAGAAGTGGTCCGAGCCCTAAAAGGGATTGAAATTCCACAACTTCGGCGCCGAGTACCGGAAAGAATGGCCACCAGCTCTGTTCCTTCGGATCTTAATCGTGCGTGCAATAGATAGATCTGCCAAGCGGAGGGCAAGCGTGGGGACATAGAAGGAACAGAGTCCCTGCAAGGTTTGGAGAGCAGTGCCATACAAAATTTTGTGGGTTAAACATAAGCTTTTAAACTGGATGCGTTGCTTAACCGGCAATGGATTGTCTCCACATACATAATGAGGTCGCCACTATCAATCAATGAGGGAATTTTAAAGCGCACTACTCACCCGTGGGTGTCTCAAGGCTAGTTTAAATATATATTATTCTTGCAATTATGATGTACATTAATTGTTCTGCCATGAGTCTCTCATGCACATACTCCTCCAGATGTGTTGGCTTGTTTACTTAAAATCTGCATTGAACTGCTGATTGGTCCCCCTCTCCCCTACTCATTCTTCGGTTACTGTTTCTATTAATAGCATACTGACTATGCATTACGGCTCTTACAAATGCATGATGTATGTGTAATACATTTCGAAAATGTCAATAAACAAATAAAAAAACTATGCCTGACACTTCTGGTCTGTAGCTGCAGTGTAACTTCTATTCACTCTGTAATGAAGGGCATAGCATGTTCATCACTTTGTTGTTGAAGTGTGTTCTTCTATCTGACTCAAGAAGGACTGGCACTCCGAACTTAGGGATGATCTCTTGCAGTAACAGTTTAGCTACAGTGAGACTGTAATTTCTCCTTGTTGGGTAGGCTTCTACCCACTCAGAGAATAGTCAGATAATCATAAGGATATAGCTCAGCCCATTTTGGTCAAGCATCTCAATAAAATCCATCTACAATCTGTTAAAGGGACCAAATGATCTCACAAGGTGGGTGCTTCTGACAAGTGTTGTTTTCCAATATCCAGTTGTTGGCATGTGACACATCATCTGCAATTTTTGTCAGCAATTATTCGAAATCTTGGATTAAACCAACTTTGTCTGAAAAGCCTTACCATTTAATCTCTCCCTAAATGTGTGTACCCATTAAAATACCTAGCCATTGGAAACAACAAGCTGTCTGGCAACACTGGTCTCCCATCTTCTAACATCCAAATGTCATTTGAATAGTTTGTACAACCTGCCTTGATCCATCCATTTTGTTCAATTTCTATTACAGTTTCCGGTACTCTTTTCAATTCTTTCCAAGTGTCATATTTCCATCATCATTGCAAATGCACACTCTTCTTCGGGTCTGTAAGTGAAATCATCATTTACTGTGAAACCTCCATTGATTTTGCATGCAAGCATGGCACAATACGTAACTACTGAGTCAGTGTATCTATTGCCAATGGCAATGTAGCCACAGCCTGTTTGATACCCTGGGCATTTCACGACTGCAATTTCCTTGGGCAGTTGTAATGCTTCCAGTAGATTCTTCCCATTCTATCCATTTCTAATTGGGGATCCTGAGGAAGTTAAAAACCTCTTAGCATTCATAATTGCCCAACGTCGTGAACTACACTGATTCCATACTGGCTGTTTGTAAAGATGATGACTCTCAATTGTTCAGTTAAACTACATGTTCGGGTAAGGGCAATTAGTTCAGCAACTTGTGCAGAAAAAAACAGATTGGAGCCAGGATGCTTCAACCACATCATTTCTAGTCCACACAGCATTTGCTGCCCTAGGTGTGTCTTCATTAATTCGCAGGCATGAACCATCAACAAATAGGACGTAGTCGGTCTCAATTAGGGGTTTCTCCTTGGTGTATGAACATGACTTCATGCATAGCTAAGTGACACTTAGGCAATTATGATCAAAATCATCATCCTTGTTTTCTGGTTCAAGCACAGACATTACAACGTCTGATGGTGATATTATCTGGTGCAAGCAAACTCTGCTCATATTTACTGAGCCTATTATGGTTCAAATGTTGTATTTTTGTTGTGGTAAGGAATAACTTGACAGTATGAAGGACCATCACCAATAAAGGATGTCCCATCACTATTTATTTGCTTGTTTCCAGAGTTACACTTACTTTGCTGCAGTCAGAGAGTCCTGATACTACAGGGTCAAGGGTAGATGAAAAGTAAGCCACAGGTCTTCGGGCTCCCCATGCATCTGTGTTAACACTGGAGGTGCGCACCCATCTCTTTCACTGCAAAATAAATTAAATTCCTTTCTATAGTCTGGCATTCCTAGAGCTGGGGCACAACACAGTTTTTCTGTCAGCTTTAGTAGGGCCCTGGTGCTCACCTTACCCCAAGGAATTAGATTAGACACATCTTGATGTGTCAGCCTCAGGAGAGGCTTTGCTGTCAAAGAAAAATGTGGTATCCATTGTTGACTATAGACAACCATTTACAAAAACATACTTAGCTCTCTCTGTGTTCGTGGTGGATTCATCTGCAAGTTGGCTTCCATTCTCTCCGGTGACACCTTGCTGACTCTTTTCATAATAATGTGTCCCAGATAATGAACTTCTTTTTGACATTTCTGCAGTTTACCTGGAGACACTTTGTGTTGGTTTTCTGCTCAGTGATTCAATAATGCAATGGTTTAATTTTTGTAAGTATCTTGTGATTCTGAAGCTATCAATAAATCATCAATGTATTTTACAAGTGCAGAGTTACAGGGCATTTGCAAAGACTCAAGATTTCTTTTTAGGATATGTTTGAAAATAGAAGGGCTCTCATTATATCCTTGAGGGACACAACACCGCATGATTGTCCTCTATTGGAACACAAATGAAAATAAAAACTGCCTATCTTCATTGCGGGGAACTGAGAGGAAAGTGGGACAAAAATCAATGATTGTAAGCTATTATGCAGTATGTGGAATTTGGAAAAGCACAGTAGCAGGAATCGACACAATGGGACAACAAGGTACCACTATCTTATTACTTTTGCACAAATCCTGTCCAACTCTATATTTTCCTTTCATTCTTTTGAAATCCCATTATAGGAGAATTACACGGACTGCCAATTTATTCTCTCAATATGACTTTCTGAAGCATATCTTCAATTACAGGGTGCATCCCAGCAATCGTGTCAGTGGCCAAAGATAAAGTGGCGTTCTATGGAAAACTGAATTTGGCTTTATTTTGACATGGACTGGATCTACACCTTTAATGAGTCCAATGTCTTTTCCTGTGAAATTTCAAACCTCAGTATTCACTGTATTTCTAAGATCCTCTGGGAACTCGGCAACTGTCAATAGGTTAAACGTTCCTACCTCAATATTTGCTTGATTTGAAATCGACGTCCTCATCATGAGTCTGAAATGCAACTCTATCTAGTGTGCAATCAATTGTACAGTTTAATTTACACAACAAATCCTTTCCCAATATATTTACTGGACTGGAATCACAAATTAAAAAATGTTTTTCTTCATATGTCCCTATTCTGGCAGGAACCTCTTCTAAAATTGGATTTGACATTTGTTTATTTGTAACCCCAACTACTTTGATTGTTCTTCCCGAGAGAGGTAAGTCGGGTAGCTCTAGGAGCAATCAAAAATGATACATCATGACCATAGACATTTACATCTACATATCGGCCATTTTGGTCTTCCTCTAGGACTGCGCCAAGTAAACACTCCTCTTCGCCTCTCAGGCACCATCATTGTGAATTCTCAGAGCCAAATGCATTTATTTCAAACAAAGGAAATTGCCCTAACACATCCCCATTCAGATTCTGGACTTGTGACCTGCCATTTTGGTTGGGATTCACGTTGAATTTCGGTAATTGGTTTCAATTCATTTGGCGATTTCACATTTGACCTGGTACAACAGGTGCCATTTGGTTTTGACTAGGCATTTTATTTTGAAACTGGCTATCTGCATTCTTTGACCTTTAATTCTCTGTGAATTGTAGGCTAGTCCTGCAATATTTTGAGGATTAAATCGACATTCTCACTTCTAATGCCCCACCCTATTGCAAATATGACAGGCAGTAACTTTCTTTAAAGCAGCAATGTCAGTTCCAGATCCCACCCCTGTAGCAACACCTCTACCTCTTCCCTGAGACACTTGCATTTTGTTTGGATTTGTCGCAAATCCTGCTTGTGGGGCAACAACTCCCTGCATCATACCCTAACCTCTAGCCAACGATGGAACATTAATTTTTCCTTAATCTTCCTCTGCTTCATGTAGAATTCAATCACCTCTTTTTCATTGGTCATGTACATAAGTACCCCCAACTTCTTCTCTCAATGGATATTCTGCCTTTTCTCCCACTTCATCCTGTCTTGCTTCCATTTTCCTCTTTTTCTTTTCATGCTTTCATAGACATCTAAATTCTAGCTTCTCCATATCCTTCTATCTGTGGATGCATTTTATCAATTTCATGATATCAATCAATCAATCAATCAATCAATCATATCTTTTGTAAAGTGTACTACTTACCCTTGATGGTCTCAAGGCGCTGGGGGAGGGGTGGGCTGCTGATGCTCGAAGAGCCAGGTCTTGTGGAGTCTTCTGAAGGTCAGTATGTCTTGGGTCTGCCGTATGTGGGTGGGGAGGGTGTTCTAGGTCTTGGCAGCAATGTGGGAGAAAGATCTGCCGCTGGAAGTCGCTCTTTGGATGCGGGGGACTGCGGCGAGGGCGATATCGGCGGAGCAGAGCTGGCGGGTGGGGGTGTAGAAGCTGAGTCGCCTGTTGAGGTACGCTGGCCCATTCTTCTGCTACCAGGAGGGCGAGGATCCGGCTTGCCATCAGAGGCCTGCACTAGAAGAAAATATATTTTAAAGGAGGATTTAGAGCCAGTAATCTCTTAGCTCTCCTTGAACCTACACAGTTATTGTGTCGTATGGTGGTACAAGCTAACTTCCTACCTGACATTGTCTTTGACAATCTGACAGTGCCAGCAATGGCTTTTGCCAGTTCTTCTGTAGCTGCGACATGGCATATACATCTGAGAGGTTAGAGGGTTGATGCAGCTCAAAAGAATTGCCTATTAAGAATGCTGCTTTAGGGTAGCAGGCTTTTCAGTGAAGAGTTGGATGGAGTGCTTAAAAATCCTTCAAGAGCCAGAAACATACGCAAACTTTTTGTCACAGGTAGTGGTCTTGGGACGGTAACAGAAAATGTTCTGACCTGTACAAAAGAAGGAGGTCAGATTTTCACCACAACAGAGCCCATTTTCAGCATTATGGGTTCTCAAACAACCAATGTTCCTTGTCAGTCTTGGGGCAAAGGGGGTCAAAGCAACCTGCCTGACTAGGACCAGTCCTCTGTTCTGGTGGGAGTCTGTCTTCTGCAGGTCCAGCACATATGAAGGAAATGGATCTTCGATAACTGGGTCCTTCAAGTGATCTCCCAGGTCTACATTAGAAATGTTTCTCCAATGTTTCAGGAACCACACTATGGGGCCCATTATGATCGCGGACGGACTTGAGTCCGTCCGCGACCATAGAGGAGGAGGGTACCTCTGCATGACCTGCGGAGTTCCCTCCTGTCCAATTAGGATGTGACCGCCACCCTGGCGGTCCCATCCTCTATTTTTACCATTGCGGCGGGTGCTGCTTCAAGCTGCACCCGCCGCAATGGTGAAAATGCATACATTGCATTTGTATGCAGGAAGCGGCAGGCACCGTGCGGTGCCTGCCAATATCTGCATACAAATGCAGGGGGTACCATAGGTACCCCCCATGTGCACCCCCACCCCCCTTCACCCAGGGGGTCCGCAACGGGCCCCCGCAGTGAAGTTCCACATGCTTTTCCACGGCGGAAAACC
Source organism: Lissotriton helveticus (assembly GCF_964261635.1). Lineage (NCBI taxonomy): Eukaryota > Metazoa > Chordata > Amphibia > Caudata > Salamandridae > Lissotriton > Lissotriton helveticus. The sequence goes on from NC_136065.1 coordinate 1,521,633,695, forward strand.
CGCCGCGGAAAAGCATTTTTTAAAGCCCATCCTAATATGGCTGGCGGTATCTGAGAGACACCGCCACCATATTAGAGCTTTTCCGCCGCGGTTGTAAGCCAACCGCGGCTGAAAAGCTGCGGACGGATACCAGGACCCACCAGCCATCCTAATGTGGCGGTGGGTCTTTGGTGGGTCCGCTGCGGTTTTTCCGCATCCTCCGGGCCGGTGCTGGCTTCTACCGGCCCGGAGGATGCGGAAAAACCGCAATCGTAATAGGCCCCTTTGTGCAGACACCATGGCCTGCACACAGAATGATGAGGACAGCCTTGGAGGATGTCATTACCTTACGATTACAAAAAAGAGCCATATCAAAGCTCTCTCTTGAAAAAGATATTACAGCTGTTATCCATGAATATTCTTTGTCAGAGAGGTGTTGGATGACTACTGAATGCTAAGGAAAGCATATAAAGCTGCAGTAGAGCAGAGTAAACGGGAGATCAGGAAAGATGCCTGGGCAGATTTGACCTCTATTGACATAATAAAAAATAGCGGCAAATTCTGGGCAGTGATCAATCAACCCTACTTTGTTGACTCGAGCAATAATGTTTTAGACTGTGGCATTCAGGAAGGCAAGTGGCTCACCCATTTTAAGTCAGTTTATGAACAGGTATCCACAGGGGATGACGATTTAACCTCGGGGGTTAGTCACCCATACACTTTGGTGGTGGACGAGGGTGAGGTGGCTGAAGCCATCAGCAAAATGACAAGCAATAAAGCCCCCGGTCCTGACGGCGTACCAGCCGACCTTTTTAAATCTAACACAGCAATATGGTCCAAAGTCTTATCCAATGTATTTAACAGAATCTCTAAATCTGGCATCCCAGTGACCTGGTCGCAGTCTGTACCTATCTTTAAGAAAGGCAACAGAGAAGAGCCGAGCAATTACCGTCCAATTTCCCTTATAGATTCCGCTGTGAAGGTCCTAGGTAGAGTGGTCTTGTGCAAATTATCCGACTGGCTTGAAGAAACAAACTCTCTGTCACCATTACAGTACGGTTTTAGAAAGGGGCGTAGTACGATAGATCAGAGCCTCAATCTCCAATTACTGATTGGAAAGTATACCATAGCGAAGCAAGGTTGTTTGTACATAGCATTTATGGACCTGTCCTCGGCCTTTGATCGAGCAAACAGGTCCAAGCTATGGGGCATACTCCTTAAGATGGGCATTGATGAAAATATAGTATACTTTCTAGCTGACCTCCACAGAGACCTCACAGCCATAGTAAGATACGATCGCAAGGGGAATTGCACGGGTAAGATAGGTATAGTTAACGGGGTTAGGCAAGGTTGCATTTTAGCTCCTTTATTATTTACCTTGTATATTAATGAGTTAGCCAGTGTCCTGGGAGCAGTCTGTAAGGACATTCCAAAATCAGGCAAGTTTTCCCTCCCCGCATTATTATATGCGGACGATGCCGCACTTATAGCGCGCACCCCAGTAGGCCTACAAAGTCTCTTAAACTCCTTTTACGAGTTCATGTCCTCTTTGGATCTTAGTGTCAACTATACCAAATCTCACGTCATGGCCGTGGGCACTAAGGGCAGGCACAGGAAGTTGATGACATTCCACTGTAATGGGAATAGGTTATCAAGGGTAGCCAAATTCCCATACCTTGGGGTGGTTTTCGATGAAAGTTCCACCTGGCTCCCTCAACTGTCCGAGAAAAGAAATGCATTTGTCCGGTCCATCTCTGCTGTCCTGGGTTTTTCCCGTAAACTGGGGGTAAAACCGCAGCAGGCAGTATTACAGGTGTACGATGCAAAATGTGTCTCCATTGCAATGTATGGCGCAGATTTGTGGGGTTTTAAGAACGTTAAGCTGTTACAGGTGGCTGAGGACAAATTCTTAAAGTCCATTTTATCAGTACCACAATCAACCCCAGGTTTTATAGTTCACCAGGAATGTGGGGTGGAATATTTAGAGGATCGGATTGCCATCACACCCCTTTTAAAGTGGATTATGGTCTGGCTGAACCCTGAAGTGGATGTGAACCACGAGATCCTGAAGGACTGTCTTAGTTTAGAGCACTGGGAATCCATTCCGTGGCTAAATTATGTTAAAAAGGTTGCAGTCTCACTAGGGCGCCCAGAAATATTCCAGGAGCCGTCTAAACTGGTTAAAGCTGACATAAAATGGGTCAAGACTGCTTTTAAGCTTCACAGAGTGATGGACAGAGACGGCTCCGAGTTGATTAAGCCCACCGTGAGAGCCCATCAGCTAGTCGTAACAACAGACAATGACCTGGAATTATATCTGAAGGTTGTTAACAATGCCAACCACAGATATTTACTAACCAAGTTTAGACTTAATAAATTTCATTTACTCCTCTCTGGGCGCCCCTGTTGGACCAAGGTATCAGACCTGAAACTATGTACCTGTGACGGTTCTTCTATAATGGATACCCCACTTCATGTTCTTTTGTGGCTACTTTATTGAGATACGGAAACAATTTATTGTACCACTACTAAAGGATAAGGGTTTTAAACAAGTGAAACCAGTCCTACTATACCTTCAACTGCTGTCTAATGTGTGGGAAATTTTTAACGTTGCCACTTTTTTAAATATAGCCATGAGACTGAGGAAAAAATTCTTTTTGCCAGTTTGAGATGATAGACTTCTGTGATTCTCTTTTATAGTCTGTTAAACAATGAATATTTCCTCTCATCTAGATGAACTGTGTATGTTTGTAAATTTAGATATGAACTTGATATCCAATTTTTTATTGTCTTTTAATTGCATATTCTCTCTTTTTGAATGCTGTGTTTTTGTAGATAGCTAATTTTACTGCAATTTTAAATGTTTTTTCCCTTTGTGGTTCTCTGTATACTTTTGTGGTTTTTGTTATGAACCGGATAAAGTATTTTGACTGACTGACTGACTACTGAATGATTATAGACCTTTGATTTCTGAAGTGGTTCATTCTGAGTACACTCCAAGAGGAATTTGCTTCAGCAGGTTATTCCTCTAATTGCTCCTGGTGATTTTCCTACGACAAACGATCTCCAGGATGCATAACTTCATATCCCTGTGGCTCAGACATAACAAAGAATTCTCATATTATCACTTGAGAACCACCATTGGCAGTTCTGAGATGCTTTCTTTTGTACTGAAGACATCACCAGGGGTTTTACAAAGCTATTAGCCCTGGTAGTAGTTCCCCTCTATTCGCAGGGAATAATAAACTATCTGTACCTAGACGATCTGCTCATCCAGGTTCCCTCTTGGCAGAAAGATCTGGAGGACACATTGTGGATAGTATACCTCATTCAGGAGCTTTGATTCCTAATCAATCACCCAAAGTTCCTTCTTATTCCCTCCCAAAGATTGAAATATATAAGGGCAGTGTTGGACACTTTTCAGGGAGAGGTCTTCCCTCCCAATCCAGACAAACCGTGTTGGGACATCTAGTCCTGGACATGATGGGGAAGCAGAAAGCTTTGGCAGGAGACTGGTTGCAGATTTTGGGGAATGTGGTAAGCCTTCCCATTGGCCTTTCTTTCCCGGATGAACTTTTACTGATCACAAAGAAAAGAAAAGGGGAAGCATCCTGTTCATTCCCTTCCTTCTTTTTTTTTCCTGGCCACAACATTGTATGAATTACCCTGGTATGTCTCTACCTGGAAACAAGGGTTTGCCATCTCATGGACCATTAGCACCCAGTTCAGAAAAGTTACCACCAAAGGATTCTGGTATAGACTCAAGTCAGAGAAGACCTAAGCTGCTGGTTGACTCCCCCATCCCTGGATAGGAGAACACCCTTTCTGTATCCAGATCAGAAGATTCTATCAACCGATGTGGGCAGTCTGGGTTTGGGCGGTCTTGGGCAACCACACATCTCAAGGTCTGTGGGGGATATCAGAAGGTGCCAACTCGTTGAACTGGAAGGAATGAGGTTGGTTCGTCCGGACTGTCCCAGAATTCTTTGCAGTTCCCCTAAAAGGGCAATGTGTGGTATTTCACATAGAAAACAGTGTGACGATTTCTTATTTAATCATCAATTTGCACAGGTTCTCCTTTCTGCCATAAGTTGGTACACCTTATTTGCTCCTGGGCAGAGAACAATCTCCAGAGTCAGAGAGATGTACATATTTGAGAGGTTCTGAGCTGTCAGGCAGATTATCTCAGTCAAGTCTTCCCATCCTCTCTGGATTCTGTCCTTGATCTCCTGGTCTTCAAGAAGATCTGCAAGTTGTGGGGATCCCTCTAGTAGACCTATTTTTTTCCTACCTAAACTTCCAAATACCTCACTACTTCTCCAGATTTCCCCACTTTACTTAATTCCAAAATGACCGATGATGATTATGGTTGTTCCCTTTTGGGGGAGTAGGTCTTGGTTTCCCCTGCTCAGACTCTTAACAGTGGGAAATGACTGGTTGCTTCCGCTTTTTCCATCTCCTCTGATTTCCCCACTTCTTCAATTGCAGACACTAACCTGCATAACAAAAAATGAATGTGTCCGTCTGTAGCGCAACTGGTCCTCATGCAAAGCACTCTGATACCTTCGGGTCGAGACTGCACTATATAAGACTTGGGCAAAAAACCTTGTTAAGACTCTCAGTTTGGAGGTTGAGAGGGGTGACTTTTGAACAAAGGGTTCTCTTTTACAGTCTCTTTATCAGTCTCCCATTCCTTCAAGTTTCAAGCATTTTGTCTACTAATAAGTCCTGTGAACATCACTGGGGTTCATTTGACAGATAGTGCAGGGATAGATTTTTGCCTCTGGTATCTGCTCCCACTACTGAGATTTTTTACTTTTTACAAGAGGGTTTGGGAAGGGTTTAGCGATCTCTACCCTTAGACTCAAGAAGTTCTGGATTAAGATTTTTTTGAGCACCATGGAAAAATCTGTCTTCTTTAGAGCAGATGACTTCTAAACTAGTTAAAGGTTTTGAGCTTTTAAAACCAAAAGCCCAATTTATTTTTCCTTCCTGGGCAGTTCCTTAGGTTCTTGCTCATATTCAGAAATATACTTATGAGCCATTTGAGAAGGTGTCCGAAAAATTCCTTACTCTGTAGGTATTCTTTCTGGTGTCATCATCCGTATTTAAATATTTTTGAGGACAGGACAATTCTTTCTCTGGATTCTAAGTTCTTGCTGAAAGTCCATTCAACATTCCACAGGGACCAGGAAACAGTAATGCCTGCACTCCTGCAGGAGGGCACTAGTTCTGATCCTATACTACAGCTGTTGGATATAGTTAGAGCTCTTAAGCTCTACCTTGCTAGGTCATCGGATTTTAGGAAATGACAGTCTATTTATACATTTTGGTCCTGTGAAAAGAGGTGAGAAGTCATCTTCTTCCACTCTGGCTATATAGGTAAAGACAGTCATTTTCTCAGTCTATTTGGCAGAGGGTACCTCATGGAATTAAGTCCCATTCTTCCGGAGGCCTGATGGCCTCATGGGCTGAGTGGGTTTGTGTTTCTATTTTAAACACATGCAGAATACAGAGCCACTGCATGGTCTTCCGCTTCCACATGTATCTCTCAATAAAGACCAATAATTACTCAGGGTTCTGAGTTGTCTTTTGGATTTAACCTACGAAAGGGATCAATGTCCTATTGAAATCCTATTTCTTTGCTGCTTTATGGTAGTACCAGTAAGGTGTTCATTTTGTTCTTTATGAAATTCCTTTGTTTTCAGACATTACAGAATAATCATATTTGATTGTGAAAGCTCTATGGCATTGATCGTAAATAAAGTTCCTTCCTTATCATTATGGTCTACTGTGCTCTCTTTGGTGCTCATGAACAGGTGTTTGCTTTAACATACCTCAGTCAGTAAGGAGAATTGGAAAGAAGAGGAGTAAATGCTGTGATTACTTACCTGTAAGCATAATTTCTTTTATTCTCCTATACTCATTCCATTACTTACTGTCCCTCGCATCCTACCCTATTGTTTCATCAGCCTTCCTTCATGACTTAAGGTGAAACAGTAAGGAATTGGTGAGCGGTTTATTGAAGGTCCTTGACATCTTCCATGGAAAGAAAAAAACAGCTTTACAGTGGTGAGGATGTGAGCGTGACTGGGCTAACTCAATCAGTAAGTAATGCGAATAGTCTGAAAGAATCAGAGTAGTGATGATTACTGGTAAGTAATCCATGCAATACGGAGAATATTAATTATATTAAAAATGGGTGATAAGGTTGAGAAGAAGTAGGTGAATTTTCAAAATTTATGAATAGTTAAACATAACATCATGATGCAAATAATCATTGGTATCTTTCCTCTAACATATTGAGGAAAAGGGAAGAGTAAAACGTGGTCTTGAATCTAACAGAATTACAGCATTTACACTGCAAGTTGAAAACAAAAAATGTCAAAAATACTGACAGTAGTAGTGGGTGATAATTTCAATGACAATGTAACATTCTCCACTTATAGTTGCCTCTAGTAACTTTAACGCATGCCCTAAGGTAACTATAACTTCCACCTCCGCCATGGTTAGTCTTATCATCAATGATGTTATTTCAAATGTTGATGAACTCAGTATATATATGCCTCCTTATGCTTTTTTTCACCTTTTTTGTTGAAACTCAGATGTGTCCTCCTCCTTCTCTTCAGGCCCGGGGATGGGGTCCCGCGCCCCTGGGCCATCTTCATGTGGGGGTGCGACGGTGCCCCCCCCCGGCTTAGCTTCATTCTTCCACGCCCGGAGTTGGGATCCCAGGCCCCCACCAGGCATCTACTCGGGGAACGCAACTTGTTTTCTGCATCTGGGCCCGGAGTTGGGGCCCCTTGAGAGACTTCACGTGGAGGGCGACGGTGCTCCCCAGGTTTTCTTCACGCACGAGGGCGGTTGTGCAACTGCTCGCCCCTTCCTTCTCAGCACCATCACCGGGGTCCCGAGTTGGGGGTCCTGGGCCCCCGACTCCTCTTCGAGGAGGATGCAACGGCACTTCCCCTCCCGCGATGACCTTGGGGGCCAGGGTGGGCTCCTGGCACCCCTAGGAGGCATTTTCACGGGGAGTGCGACGGCACTCCCCCGCTTTAATTCTTTCAGGGGCAGCCCCCAGTACCTGACCCACCCCGGGGGCATATTGGAGACAGGCGGCGGAGCCCCACACCCTTCGTCGTCGGTCCTCACAGAGGTCCAAGGTCGCCTACCTTCTGGTGGCCGATAGGTGGCTGATCTTCCTCATCTTGGCCTCTTCTTGATCCTGGTGGTGCTCCCCAGCCACTGGGAGCACTTTCCCTCACCCTCCGGGTCCCAAGGAGGGTTAACTCAGCAGGGAGCTGTCTTTGCTGGCTCCCCGTGCCAGCCTTTCTCCTGTGTCTCCTCCTGGGCCCTCTTCTCCTTGCACAGATGTCCAAGCTTCTGCTCACTGGTCCTGGATTCTCCTTCTGGTGCAATTCAGGATTCCTGGGACAGTCAGCTGGTTCTTCCTTCCAACTGACCATGGCACCAGGCTCCAGCACCCGTCTTCCTCAGCAGACCACACCCCAGAGAGAGCTTCTCTTCCTGTGCAGACACTTTTTAAAGAATGGGGAGGGGGCTGGCAGGAAGTCTCCGTTTTCCCTATCAAACAGAAACACATCACTTGACTGCCCCTGCTCCCTCCTTCCTGCCCAGGCCTCTGGGTTGTTTCAGGATGGCGTAGTCCAGGGGTCTCCTGCCACATGTACTCAGAAAGCCCCTTCCCACCGTGCTGCCTTCTCGTTTGTGCAGCTTGGTGCCTGGCACCAGGTGAAAGCTGCTGATGGATTAACCTGTATCTCCACCCATCTTCTCTTCTGAGAGAGGAGGCCTTCACCCTTGGAAGGAAGGTCATTAGTCCAGCCTGCCAGGGTCAACCCCAGCCAGGCCCTGTTTATTAGCTGAGTCAGAGCAATATGACAGTTCTGGATGACCCAAAAGCAGTACAGATATGGCTTTGGACACTGCAGGATACTTCTACTTGCACAAGTTACAGTGGACTTTAGTACGTGTCTGGAATTTGCAGGACTTAGGAAAGTGAAACTAGCACACTGCCTTCCCCGGGCATGTTTCTTCCCACTGTATAATGCCTATTCCATGTCACCACCCAGCTCTGCATAACTCCTGCCACACCATTCTATATGCACCTGGTCCGTGGCTGCGCACGGCAGGAATCTCCCCTGCGCATCCCCTACACATGTGCACACGCATATAAACATGAGTCTGCATGTAACCAGCCCGGTGCTCCTTACTCCCGCTGCAGCGCAGCAGCCTAGTCAAGCTAGGGGGACACCAGTAAGATCCACATGCAGTCTCTTTCACCAGGAGTCCTAACTTATGAGGCTGTCCCACAGTAAAAGCTCAACAATTAGGTGCTCAAAAAGCAAAAAATCTGGGCGGCTCAGATGGTCAGAACCACCTAGTAGCTGTGATATAAATATGTATTTTTTATTTACCACCAGCATACTATATGTCATGGAAATGAAATGAAATGAAAAACTTTATTGTATAGTTAATTAAAACCATTACAAAGATGCGAATATGATAATATGTTAAAACACAGAAAATGTACACTAATGTGAGAAAATAAAATTTAAAAATGGAGGTAAAAACAAATTTCTTTCTGGGGTAAAAGATAACAGTTCCAAGTTCAAGATATTGCCAATGTTCTTTGCTTTTTCTCAAAATATTCAATAAATTTGATTGACCTACAAATGAATTGCGGGTCTGTGGTACATAATGTTTGTATAATCGCAGACCTACAGGTGCGTATTCCAAACTGCTTGAACTTGGCTTTCAACCAATTCCGACGTTCCTGTATGAGACCCGGGCAGATGCAAATTAGATGGATAAAGTCTTGTCTTGCTGAACCGCATAGCCCGCTCTCTTCATTTTCTTGGGACTTCCATTTAGGATGCTCGACATTAGTTGGCAGACTACCCAACCTTATATTTAGGAATTTGCATTTGATATAAGGCGAAAAGGCCAGGTCCAGGAAGTGCGCCGGCACTAGTTTTTTGTAAGATTGCATAGTCATCCAGGCATGTGACCGGAGACTGAAAGCTATTTTGTCGTCCAACAATGAGTGTTTAATTGCTGCCTTCCTGACCACCTGTTTGAATGCGGGTACTTGGAGCTTGGATTCCCAGAGTCCAGCCAGATTTGTTGATTCTATTGACATTTTAAGGTACTTGGCATAGTTTGAGTTTGGACATTTGATGATGGTTTCCCACATAGCACGATAGATCATGATCTCTTGGTGCATCCAGACATTGTACCAGATTTTTATGGTCTCATAATTCCTCAGCAGCACTTGAGATTTCAGGCCAAGTTCCAGTCTTACCTGGGCTGGGGATGCTTTATTCGGTAGCGCGAAGACACGCTTGTAAATTTTCATTTGCACTTTTTCCAAGAGTTCTGCACTCTTGCCGTGGTGCAATACGCTCCCGTAAGCTATCGTTGGAGTAAGTTTAGCTTTCATTATTGTTAACAGTGGCGAGACCAAAGGACCTTTGAGTTCGGTAGCTAAGCTCAAAAAGGCGTGCGTTAGGGCCATGCCCTTCTTTCCATGCTGTTGAATTGTGCCTGGAAATTGAGACGCTTATCCAGCAGTATCCTGAGATACTTGTAACTTCCAACCGCTTCCAGTTTGACATTGTCTTCTGTGAAGATTGGAGGTGGTTTATGGCGTCGGGTTATGACCATGGTTTTTGTTTTTGCGCTGTTTATTTCTAACATGTTCTGTGTTGTGTAGCGGGTCAGCTCCTGTAGTAGCCGGTGCAGGCCTATTCGAGTCTGGCTTAACAGGACCACATCATCGGCGTAGGATAGGTGTGTTACATGAAGTGTGCCTAGCCGAGGAGGATGGGCATTGATCAGATCAAGGCTTGGTGTTAAGTCGGCCATGAATAAATTGAAGAGGTGGGGAGCCAACACACAACCTTCCTTCAACCCATCAAAGGTGTGTATCTTCCTGGTTAGCCTTTGCCCATAATTGATTTTTACCTGCATCCAGGTGTTGCTATACAGGTCGATGATCGGCATTAGGATTGACTCCGGCAGACCCTGCTTTTTCAATTTGGCCCATAGCAAATTCCTATTAACACGGTCGAAGGCCGCTTTAAAGTCGACAAAACGGGTATATAATTCCCAATGGTTAAGTAGACTGCTTTCGCCAATCATGCACAGCGCCATTGCATTAGCCATTGTACCAGTTCCGCGGCGAAACCCTGTCTGATTTAACGGGATCTTGCTGTTCATGTCCGACCACTGTATTAGATCGGCTAGCACCAGGGATGCATAGTATTTTGCCCCTGCATCAATCAGGGCAATTAAGCGGTAGTTTGTTGGATTTTTGCAATCTCTGCCTTTATAGATGGGGTTGATGATGGCACCCCTCCAACTTTCCGGGACCCGACCAGATTTGCTAATTGACCGGAATAGGAGATTAAATTTGCATGTCCAGAATTCAGGGTCCTCTTTATAGATCGCCTGCGAGATGCCATTTGGCCCAGGTACACTCTCTTGCTTGCCTTTCTTAATTATAGAACATATTCGGTGATCGTCAGCTAACCACATTGATTGGTCCAAACCCTCCACGCAATTGGGCATGACACTGGGACTGGAAAAGGGTTCGCTTTCCTTGGCCATATGTCTTGTAGTTTCGGGTACCGTTGTAGTCATCATGGCCTGGAGCTCCACTGGTTTTACCGCGAATGTGTCAACTATATGTTGGACCCAGACGTTTTACGGGACGCATGTCATGCTTGTGGGTTGTGCTGCTCTGTTGATAGAGTTGATTTGCATCCAGAACGCCCTGGAGTCTGCTTTTTTAGTATTAAGCATCAATTTGGCCCAGAAGTCATTGTATTTGTTCCTTTTTTCCATCCATACTAACTTTTTGTATTCTTTCCTAATCAACCGAACTTCTTGCCAGGTGCTTTGCTTTATTCTTGAACCTTGTACCAGTCTTGTGAGCTTTTGAAGTTGTTTCTTCATAGCTAGAGTAGTTATTGAGAGTTTGGTTTTGGTCGTGGGACTGCTCTGCATCCTGGCCTTGCTGTTGATTTTGGCAATCTTTCCAGGAAGTTAGCCCAGGTTTCTGAACAAAGATCATTCTCTGCCATGGCCATTTGTAATAAGTTCTTGGAGTCCAACGCTATTTGGGGTAGTGTTTTGCTTGTCCACTTAAGCCGCTTCAGGTTGAAGGTTGATAGTTGTCCTGGTATTTTTGGAGCCTTTGTATACCTAGGGGAACTTAGTTTCATTTCAATATGTGTCATGGATTTTCAGAAACTCTGCTCACCGAGTACATGATATTAGTAAATTACCACCATTTCTGACTGGTAATCTTGTCCTGAGTGATTACATCTTTTTACAGTTAGAAACTAAGGGACCTATTTATGAGCTCCAGTGTCACTTTTGCTCCGCTGTTGCGTCACTTTTTTGTGACGCACCGGCGGCGTAGAAAATGCACCATGTTGAGCCATATTTACAAAGTGACGCATCTAGGCAGATGCATCACTTTGTAAAATCCTGCACCACATTATACCTGCACCAGGTATAATGTATGCAGTGTCGGTGTTACCCCGCAAAAAGCCTCATAGAAGTGATGCATTGAAATCTATAAGATTTCAGTGCTCCACTTCTAGGACGCTGCTGCGTCAATATCTCACGCCTGTCACATAACATGCATATGACTGACACAGGCCCTTTCACATGGGGCTTGCCCCACGTGAAAGGAACATTTTTGAAGTTGCGTCACGCTTCTCACACAACACCAGCAATGCATCAAGAAGGAAAAATATAACACAAGTCACTTTATACGTTCTGACAGTATTTTAATTGTGCTCTGTAATTTACATGGCTTTATTTAAATAAAGAATGCAATAAGGTTTATCAATATGAAATTAAGGAAGACTTTGCCATGTTTGTTGGTTTTTAGGTCGAGCTCGACAGTGCATGCGCTGTGTCTTTGAGACCTGCTGAAATCAGTGTGTGGGCTATAAGTCCATCCTATTTCTTTGCCTTGATTTTCATTTGTCTATGTCAGTGTCCTTTAAAAATCATTGCTTGCTAGTGGTCAGTCCTGCCTCTGTTAGAATAGAAATTGTTTATTTTTATGCAGTGCTCTGTATAAGTTAGCATTTGCTGTGCCATTTTCTATGTGGGCACCATTTTAGGCTGTTCAAAACTGATCCAGTTCAATTCTGAGAAATGCCCTTCTGCAAGTTCCTATTCTTCCTCTATGTCCTGTTTTAGTACTAAGCATACTGTTCATATTAGCACATAGCTTTCCCACTAGATAGAGGCCTTCTTCTCCTTGTCTGGTGGCAGGGTCTGGATGGAAAGACCTTGGACTGCGATACTTTAAGTAAGATAGAAGAGCTGAAACTTTTTTTTCTGTATTTCACTGTTTAGCTGCACCTGCCTGGTAAATTGCACTGTGGGCGTGTTTTAGCCCAGTTACAAAATGTACATAATGTATCTTTATGCAATTTCAGTCCTCTCTGCAGCACTCCTAGCCACTGGGAAGACTGGGCTCCGCTCTGAGTGTATAATAGTAAATAGCTATTGGTTTTTATTTTCTACTGTCTGACCAACTCTTCATTTGGTATGGAAGGCTGAAAGGTGGTCATTAGTGACCCGGGTGGCCCTAACGGGTCACGGCTTCACCTCTTTGTCTCTCCTTTCTAGCTTCTGTTCCTCCCACAGAGCAGGGACTTAGTACTCTCATTCCACTGTATTTCTTTATCTGTTCTTTGGGGAACTATTTATTTCTTGGTTTCCTGCTCTGTTTCTGTTTGTCTGAGTTCAGCTTCAGATTACTCAGGTTTAAATATAGCATTGTTCCTCTTGCTGCCTGACCGCCCCTGAGATCGTTCTATTTATTTATTTTTAAATGCTTGACCCGGGGCAGGTGATTAAGTGATTTTCTAACAGCTCCAAAGTCGGCAGTTTTGGATGTTAAGCCACCTTCTCTCTTCAAAACAATATGCTTTTTGTTTCGTTCACTGAGTCAGAATCCCACCCTGCACCCACCCTTAACCCCTTGCTCCCCTTTGCTTTCCTGAGCTCCACTTGAGAACATGGGAAGTGTGTTCCCTTCATTACATAAATGTGTAGAAGAAGCACTTTCACTTTAATTTTAAAGAGCCTCAGATCCTGAGTCTCTCTTCCAGAGCCCCTCCCTACCAGCCGTCAAAACATCCACACACTGCGCAAAAGATAGGGTCAATTTTGCTTGAACGCGACCCAGTATCAGAGTGCTTTACATGAGCACCAGCTGCATTACAGATGGACACATGAATCTTTTTAGGCACTCAGGAGATTCAATGATTAGTTCTCCCACAGTTGACACCAGGCCACATCCTCGTGATTCAGGGCCATCACATGCGTCCACAGTGGAGCGAAAACTTTCATGGGGGATTCCACAAATCCATCCCTAAATGTAGCAAGCACCATCAGGCATTGCTTACATCTCCCAGACAGGTGACAAATGCAGCTGTTTATAATTCCACACCAGCATCGCTCTGACACGGAGTATCTGGATGGCTGTCCGCCCTCTCCCTCTGCCCTTCTCCTAAGATTGCCTCCTTCCTCCCTTTGAGGGTGGCTGCAGAATCCCACCTGTAATCCCTGCAGTTATTCACACAGGCGTTCCAAGATAGCCCTACTGTTTTATTTTAAACATACATCCCATGACGGCAGAAATAGCCACGGCCTATTGATAAGGCTCGCGATTCGTGGCCTTCTGGAAACGGGTGGGCAGAGAAGGCAAATCACTCTGTCTCTTTCTTCTTGCCCACGGAAGGCAAGTGCAACATCGACTTCTCCTGCTCTGCCGCTGGCAGCTGCCCCCCCACCCGCTCTCTCTCTTCCTTTTATTCCCTTTATTTCTGTCTCTCTCTTTCTGTGTCGCTCCTCATCATTTCCTGAAAACCGTGACTGCAAGAAACGGGTCTCATCTTTCCTCTACCTTCCTTCATTCGTTCCTCTCCTAAATGGATCCAAAAAAAACTTTTGCTGGAAAGGTCCTCTTTTTCTGACATTTTTCTATTTTAAAACGTAGCCACAGGACAGAGAGAAAAAAAGTTCAAAATACAAAAAATGAATGAATAACTAAATAAAGCAAGACAGAGTGGTCGTAAAGTGGCCAGACTGGTTTTATTCATGTCCAAACACATTCACACCACTTACAGAGTTTGCCAGTGTAGCACTACTTTCATTTTCTCGTCTTTCTTTGAACAGCGCTATTTTCCCTGGATGGGGAAGTGCACCATTCCTGGAGGGCAGCAATACCTGGTTGATGTGTGGAAAGGAAAATTACCTGTTTTCTTTATTTTAATTTATAAAATGTCTACTGCGGCTCTGTGTTCACAGAGGTGGTCTTTTTAAACTATACTGCTTACATTTTGTCAGGATATCAGCAATTGACATTTAAATGGGTCCATTCTGGGCCCTGTAGTCATGCCCTTAACATTTCACTCAAAATAAAGAGTGTGAAAGTGTTATGGTAACCATCTTGTTCTGTTTACATTTCACATGCTTTACTTGATCTTGTATTTTCTATGAGTGTTTACTTTTTCTGGGACGTTGCTCCTTCTCTTTTCCAGGCAGCATATTACTCTTGTCTAGTGCATAATTTGAATTGAGTTGCATCCAGGTGTTTATAGTGGGGCACAATTCGGTTGTAGCTGAAGCAGTGCGGATTTCTTTCAGTGGGGCAGTTTGGTGGTCAGTGGGGTAGAGGATGTGGCACTGTGGCCAGAGCTGATGAATTTGGAACTGGGGAACCAGGTACAGCCTTCATGATCAGTCCGCCAGACTACTCTCCTGAGGGAGCACATTCCCATGCTAGACCTTAGAAGACCCCACTAGACCTTAGAAGGCCTGGTGTCTTAGCACCAGCAGGTAAACCCTAGCGGAGGCAAGTGAGGGTTAACATTTAAGGGCCGTCCACCACCATCCATTCTGTAATTCACCTCCACTCTTGTGGGCAGACATACAAAGCAGCACATCCTATAGTGACAGTGACTCTGTCACTGAAATCACAGAATCATTCAGGCCAGTCTGGCTCACCCATTGGTACCTCCATTGGCTTTGTTTCAGCAGTAGTAGAGCAACTCACCAGGGATCTGCAATGCAGGATTTGCATGCACACTAAACTTAGTTTGAAAACTTCATGGTCTTTCTGATTCATGCACAAGCACTTTTAACATGTGCTGCCTGCTTTGGGACCACTGGAATTATGCAGCAATGGAGGACAACATTATAACACTGTGCTGACTAAATTATGTAGCAAACAAAAGGGTTCTAAGTAATGCAGTGCATTTTTTTAATCCTTTCTTTATTTTGACAGTTTTTTACTAACAGTCATTGCAAAGATTTTGCCTTATTAGTTCCAGTGTAACATACAAATTCAGCAGTGAGAAAGGTGACCAGTCACCATTTGCAAAGGATGGACCACTTAGCAGAAACACGAATCACATATTTTAGTAACTTTTGATCCATTTGTGGTATAAACAATTTTTAGGTTCAAATCATCAAGTATACAGCAGATGATGTATTATGTGGCAAATATGGCAGAGACATAATTATGTAAAAAACTTGCAAACTAGGCTATTTCGCCATTCATGTTTTAGCTGCTCTTGTGGAAAAAGTAAGGAGAAGTGCTGAGCTCGGTGACAAATGGCTTGTGATTCCACTTTTAAGCTTATTTGGGATATTCTGCAATGGGAAATGTGTCACAATTTATCGATAAAATTTAATGTCTATAGCTCATATTAAACCTTAAATAAACATGTGTATCCATTGGTTGAAATAAATAACGCAATAAGCTATAACTAGTCAGGGAAATGCCAAATTAGGATGTTTTTCTGTTTCTGGTCACACCTCTCACTCCGCCCACTGACCCAATACTCGAGTTATTCCTGCCCTCGGATTCTCTGCCCACCACAGTTCCCCTACTTTTTCCCCCCACTTCCACTACTGACCACACTCACCACAAAGGGGTTATTTGGTAATGGTTTTGTATGGAAAATAATAAAACACATCATATTCGGTGTTTCTGTTGCAAAAACCTGCATTCTACAAAGCACAATAAAATGTCCATAGAAGAGAGTCTTTCTTTGATGTCACCTCATTAAATTGACCTTATTTATAGCCGCAATTATATGATATCCAAGAAGGTTTCGCTACAGCGTTGGCTTCACACTAAATTTCCTCCTCACTGGATTCTTGAAATAGGCTCGGTCTGTTTATGAGCCATTCATAATGACCTCATTTAAAGCGATTGGTTGAAATCCATAATTTTTTCAGCAGCTCCCCGCAGACCCCACCCCTTCCTTGCCCCTCTTTCACGTTCCGGTGGTGCGGCGGCTCAGTGAGAGCAGCTCACACTTCATTCAGCACCATTATTCACTGCTTCGCCCTCTTCCCTCCCCCTTTCCCTCCCTCTGCTTCCCTTCTCCACTCACCTGTCTCCTTTTCTGGATCTGTTATCAGTTTCACTTCCTCAACGCCCACTCTTCTGAGATGCATCCGTCCACGTATTCCTCATTTTCATCATAGTACATCTCTCCCACAGGCCACTTACCTATGTTGCTTCTTACTTACACAGTACAGTGAATATTTATTTAACCAATTTACTCCCGGTGCGTTAGCTCATAACTGTACATCTAATAATATCGCTCCAGCCTCTGTGTTTCACTCGCTCTCTTTTTAGGACTTCTCTCCTTGCCTCACTCATTCTTTCACTCCTCTCCCTTTCCCTCCTCTGCCCCCCCCTTCTCTTTTCTGCATTCAGTATTATCTCATTTGGCTCAGGCTGAATGTCTTTGGCACAACACTCATCCCTCATCAGCAATGTCTCTACCTACTCCAGTTATGCGGACTGAGGAACATGGAGTGCAAAGCCAATGACACCCATGCTTTAGTGAGCTTTCAAAGGCATGCGGACGCCATATTGCTTTTCCATTTGCAAAGCCAATAGCTCACCATTTAACTCATGCAAGACTTATTGCATTGCAAATGCTTGTTTATCTTGAAGCTCTGTCACTTTTGACTCACATTGACTGTATTGCACTGATTATTTATTTGCTATTTATGCATATGTTTACATTCGATTCATTTGATCTTTGAATTACATAGTGTACTTCTTAATTTGTATGCATTTATCATATGCATTTCAACTGATGATTTTGATACCATTTTCTAGAACCTTGAGAAAATTCTCCTTGGGACGAAACACGTGTTGGCTGTTGGTTCTCTTCTTTAGGTTTATGACAGAAATACTTACCAAATGATGAAATTCATAGCTTCTTACTATACTGAATGCTTTGGACTACTTCTCTTAATATGATTCACCCTCAACCTACTACTTTACTACATGTAATGATTTAGTGTGGATTTTATTGACTAATAATGAACAGATCTGGGCTCGGCTAAAAGGAAAAAACAAGGAAGATAGGTAGGAAAAAAGTAAATTTCTAAATATGCAGCAAGATGGTGTTTCAAAAATATCCCTGAACCGACTTCCAACTATTTTATTATTTTGCCATGAGTCGGACAAACTGAGTATTAACAATAGCATGGGCTGAGGATCCTGGTAAGCCTTCACTAACAGAGCCCTTCAGGACTTGAAGCTGATGGCTTCATAAGACCAATTTAAGGCCTCTCTAAGCCCTTGAGCAAAGATGCACACTTCAAGTCAATGGATAATGAGAATAAGGTACCCTGCTCTTAAGGGTCACAGTGGCAATGGACTGGTGGCGCCACCGAGAGAGAGAGAGACCAGCCCAGGGAAGCATTATCCATACGAACCATCTGAATTGACTTAAACCCTTGAATTCTTGAGCATGCACAATTTGGAAAGTTATATAAAATCATGTATTTTCGTGAATCTTAGCTTTGTTACTGCCATTGTCCTGCCCTTTCTTGTGCAATGACTTCAGTAAAAGTTTCCTGATTTTGCTGTTAAAAATAGAAAGGATTATTGGAAATGCAACCCCATAACACATGGTGAAGAAGACACGTATATCGGAGACCACAAAGCTGAGCTCATTGAAGATGGTTTGGGATAGCCACATCATGTTGTCAATGCTATAAAAACTGACATAGAAGGAGACTAGGAAAATCACTGTCTTTGCAGCTTGTGTCTCTGGGTTGTTTCCCTCTTTTTGATCCTCGTTTCTGACTGCTTTCATTTTCTTTCTGTGCCTGTGCAGGATCAGCAAAATATAGAAACTTGCCATGGCCATCAGGATGACAAATAAGAGGTCGAAGGCAAAACTGACATAGCCTTTTGCTTCAAATGATATTCGTCCAGGGAATATCACCAAGCAGAATCCTGGATTATAGCCATACTTGAAGTTAGTAGCATTGTACGGTTTTGTTGTCAAGATAACCACATCTGCATTCACTGCCATATTAGCCAGATACAGAACAGCAATCACAGGGTTAACGTAGCTCTGTATGACGTGTTTCTCAGCCACGGAGACACTGGTTCTGCTGATGATACCACATTGAAAGCAGCTAAGGAGGCACGTTAAGCCTATCGCCATCCCTCTGAAAATCCTGAAAACGTACGACACTACCTTGCAACCGGCATCTCCGAAGAGGTTCTTCCATCCATACTCATAGAAAACTGAAGGCAGCGTTCTGGTCAGGTACACAATTAGGTTTGCTGCTGCCAAGTGTAAAAGCACAGTTTCTGATTTTGCGAGCTGGTGCTCCTGATGTATGATTAGTGCAAAGGACAGCAGAATGAGAGTGTTGCCAACCACCCCAATAGTGGTCATAAACAGGTAGATGGTACCTTTAATGATGTTGTAGGATTCCATTTTTTATTCATCCAATACATGAACAAATCCCAGAACCTAAAAATATAAGAAGTCAACACAGAAAATATGGATACAAATTAATAAATTCATTTTACTGGCCTGTGGTAAACTTAAGACATTGAAGGTCAAATATATTTTCCCATTAGCAGCGAGCTTATCATCCATCACTCTCTGGCATTCTGCTGCCATACAACCATTGTTCTTCCCATGCACAGATATTCAGTTTATTCAATCACGAGAGATGAAGAATAGCCTTGTAATGAAGAGAATTATATAATACACGGGATTCTGTAACTCAGGTATAAATGGCAGTCACTAATTTCTTTATAATCGGCCACTTGCGACTCACCAAATCGCAGATTACAAAAAAAAAAAACTGTCGGAACTCAATTAGTTTAAGATTATGATAGTCGAGTTCTGAGTCACAATGCCTGCTGCCAGAGCCGGCAGCGAGGGGAAAGGCAGGTCAAGTCACAGTGGCAGCTGGTCGAATTTGGAAACGGTGAGGCATTAGAATTAGATCAAATTAATTTAGCCACGCGAGAGAGAACTCGATTTTTTCCGTGGGAATCGGCTATGGGGTAGGGTGGGATAAAATGTGGCTAATATTGGCATGATTTCCGGCTCAATTTACGTGATAAATGGACCAAAATGCAGGTCCACTTCATGGTTTGCCGAGTGAGGTGCACTAATATGTCGCTCAATGTCGCCCAGGTGTGTTCTTGGCTCATTGCTGTAATAATGCCGACTGTGCAAATCAAACCGTAACACAAACAACGTAGCAGTCTGACCTTACGCCGCCAGTTAAAAAAATAACATTTGCTGAAATGTCTGTCTAAATGATATGGTGTTGCAAAGACTGAATAAATAAATAATCCGGCGTGCAACATAAATGGAACAACACAAACCAAAGACCTCTGGTTGGAATCCTGCAGAGAATGTGACTCGGTAATTGTGTTGACTCGAAAAATATTCCACGAAACTTATTTTGAAAAGCTGACTAAAATGCTGATTTAAATACAATTTCACCTGGACATTAAGCATAGCAAAATAAAAAGGTAACAAACAGCTCCAGCGCTGGTTGCCACGGAGCCACCAAAATATTGATTATTTATTTCTGGGCTTCCTCGGGCTGCATCCCTCAGATACAACAGTAAGGATTGGGGTGCGGACTGATCGCAGCCAAATAACCCACGTGCAGTGAAGGAGACAGACGAATGGGGAAAATATTGAAAAGAGGAAGTAGGACAGAGCAGGAGGGGCAAACAGGGTGAGCAAAAATAGTGAAAGGGAAAAAAATTTAATGAAATAATTTTTTTTTAAATGTTTAGCTACCGCTGGGGCAGAGAAAGGAAAGTTGAAATAAAGGACGCAAGTGGCATTTGACGGAAAGACGGGATAAGCAAAGGTGAAAGGTAGAGTGAACAAGCATTTGCAATGCAATAGGTCTCGCATTAGGAAAGTGTGAGCTATTGGTATTGAAAATGACACATTTTTTTAATACGTGTTGGCTTTTAAAATATATAAATTAATAGCATCGTTATTCACAAAGCCAATAGTTTACACTTTCCTAATGCGAGTCCTATTGGCTATGGCAATGCTTGTTGGTAGCAAGCAAGGACAGTGCTGTTGTGGTGCTGAATGATGATGTGGTTGGGCTGAGTGATGTGGTGGTGTATTAGAGTGATGTGGTGGTGTATTAGAGTGATGTAGTGGTGTATTAGAGTGATGTGGTGGTGTCCCAGAGTGATATGTTGGTGTTCCCATGGTGATGTCCCCGAGTGATGTGGTGGTGTCCCCGAGTGATGTGGTGGTGTGCCCGAGTAATTTGGTGGTGTCCCCGAGGGACGTGGTGGTGTCCCCATAGTGATGTGGTGGTGTCCCCGAGTGATGTGGTGGTGTGCCCGAGTGATGTGGTGGTGTCCCCGAGTGATGTGGTGGTGTCCCCGAGTGATGTGGTGATGTTCCTGAGTGTTGGAGGTTGGATTGGGAGTTGGAGGGTGGAGTTGGAGTTGGAAGGTGGAGTTGGAGTTAGAGGGTGGAGTTGGAGTTGGAGAGTGGAGTTGGAGTTCGAGGGTGGAGTTGGAGTTGGAGGGTGGAGTTGGAGTTGGAGGGTGAAGTTGGATTTGGAGAGTGGAGTTGGAGTTGGTGGGTGGAGTTGGAGTTGGAGGGTTGGAGTTGGTGGGTGGAGTTGGTGGGTGGAGTTGGAGTTGGAGGGTGGAGTTGGAGTTGGAGGGTGGAGTGGAGCATGGAGTTGGAGGGTGGAGTTGGAGGGTGGAGTTGGAGGGTAGAGTTGAAGGGTGGAGTTGGAGTTGGAGGTTGGAGTTGGAGGGTGGAGTTGGAGGGTGGAGTTGGAGGGTGGAGTTGGAGGGTGGAGTTGGAGTTGGAGGGTGGAGTTGGAGCGTGGAGTTGAAGGGTGGAGTTGGAGGGTGGAGTTGGAGGGTAGAGTTGAAGGGTGGAGTTGGAGTTAGAGATTGGAGTTGGAGGTTGGAGTTGGAGGTTGGAGTTGGAGGGTGGAGTTGGAGGGTGGAGTTGGAGTTGGAGGGTGGAGTTGGAGTTGGAGGGTGGAGTTGGAGTTGGAAGGTGGAGTTGGATTTGGAGGGTGGAGTTGGAGAGTGGAGTTGGGGAGTGGAGTTGAAGTTGGAGGTTGGAGTTGGAGGGTGGAGTTGGAAGGTGGAGTTGGAGGTTGGAGTTAGAGGGTGGAGTTGGAAGGTGGAGTTGGAGGGTGGAGTTGGAGGGTGGAGTTGGATTTGGAGGGTGGAGTTGGAATTGGAGGGTGGAGTTGGAGTTGGAGGTTGGAGTTGGAGTTGGAGGGTGGAGTTGAAGTTGGAGGGTCGAGTTGGAGGGTGGAGTTGGAGGGTGGAGCTCGAGTTGGAGGGGAGAGTTGGAGTTGGAGGGTGGAGTTTGAGTTGGAGGGTGGAGTTGGAGGGTGGAGTTGGAGTTGGAGGGTGGAGTTGGAGGGTGGAGTTTGAGGGTGGAGTGTGGAGTTGGAGTTGGAGGGTGGATTTGGAGGGTGGAGTTGGAGGGTGGAGTTGGAGGGTGAAGTTGGAGGGTGGAGTTGGAGGGTGGAGTTGGATTTGGAGGGTGGGATTGGAGTTGGAGGGTGGAGTTGGAGTTGGAGGGTGGAGTTGGAGGGTGGAGTTGGAGGGTGGAGTTGGAGTTGGAAGGTGGAGTTGGAGTTGGAGGGTGGAGTTGGAGGGTGGAGTTGGAGGATGGAGTTGGAGTTGGAGGGTGGAGTTGGAGGGTGGAGTTGGAGGGTGGAGTTGGAGTTGGAGGGTGGATTTGGAGTTGGAGGGTGGAGTTGGAGTTGGAGGGTGGAGTTGGAGGGTGGAGTTGGAGTTGGAGGGTGGATTTGGAGTTGGAGGGTGGAGTTGGAGTTGGAGGGTGGAGTTGGAGTTGGAGGGTGGAGTTGGAGGGTGGAGTTGGAGTTGGAGGGTGGAGGGTGGATTTGGAGTTGGAGGGTGGATTTGGAGTTGGAGGGTGGATTTGGAGTTGGAGGATGGAGGGTGGATTTGGAGTTGGAGGGTGGAGGGTGGATTTGGAGTTGGAGTTAGAGGGTGGAGTTGGAGGGCAGAGTTGGAGGGTGGAGTTGGAGTTGGAGCTGGAGGGTGGATTTGGAGGTTGGAGGGTGGAGTTGGAGGTTGGAGTTGGAGTTGGAGGGTGGAGGGTGGATTTGGAGTCGGAGGGTGGATTTGGAGTTGGAGGGTGGATTTGGAGTTGGAAGGTGGAATTGGAGGTTGGATTTATATAGTGTTTACTACTCTTGGTCGATCTGTTGAATTCATTTACACCGAGTAGCACGCTACTCTGGAACCCAGGTTTACTGCTTAATCTAGTTGTTATTAATTATTGCTTGCTATTTGGGGTTAGTTATGTGCTCCCAAGAAAATCATGCTATACATTTGCTCCAGTTTCATTGTGGTAGATTAGCTTAAAAGCACACACACTGGCATCCACACAATTTTCCCCTGAGGACCCAGCTCAGGTGTGTTTTTCCCTCATACTCAACCCTCTAAAAGGGCCCCAGGTGGTCAATGGAGCTGGAATGGCATCAGATACTGGAAACAATTGACACCCTCTAAAAAAAAACAATAAAGTCTCGAAAACAAAAAAAGTTTGTTGATTCTTTGAATTCACTTTTGAGCAAGTTCTAGAGTTTTTTTATCACCTGTAGCCTTACAGATATAGCAGGGCTCGGTCTCTGGGGCTTGTTTGGGGCTGGGGGTGCGGGACGTGGTGTATGGGGGCCTTACTCCACCCAGGTCTGTCAATTGTTTAACATATTCATGCCGTCCCAATGCAATGACTCCGGGCCTCATTGAAGACTTGGGAATCAAAGGGCTCGCGAGGGAAGCATCACCTCCTCAAAGGAATCCTTTTATGTGGAAATTGGTTCAGTGGGCAGATGGAAAACAGCAGGAGAGAATGCCAAAAGGAGCTGGGGAGCAGGGGCCTACGGGGAGGGGCGCTGGCCGCACCGGAGTGGCTGGGAGACTGGCAGGAATGGGGTCTGAGCCGTGGGGCGCATGCATTGGTGCCGTATAATTAGCACCTTCTCTGCTGCGAGGCTCTGGAGCACTATTAGCGGCGTTCATAATTGAGTCCGGGCGATCTAAGTAAAGAGAGAGACAGTGAGAGATAGAGAGAGAGGGGAGCTGAGGTTAAAGAGAGAAAAGGAAAGAAGGAC
This sequence comes from Lissotriton helveticus, assembly GCF_964261635.1. Lineage (NCBI taxonomy): Eukaryota > Metazoa > Chordata > Amphibia > Caudata > Salamandridae > Lissotriton > Lissotriton helveticus. Next base: position 1,521,657,185 of record NC_136065.1, read on the forward strand.
GGAGAGCGAAAGGGGAGAGAGAAATAGAGGGAATGAGAGTAAGAAAAGGAGAGAGCCAAGGATATTGGAAAGAGAATGCGTGGAGAAAGAGGGTGAGAGGAAGGATGAGAGAAAAAGAGAGAACGCAGGATTGACATGGGGTTTGTGGTACAGTCAGGAGTTCAAAGTAAAGATTTTAAAATGAATACATACACATGCATGAGGCAAGAAGGCTGGGGATCAGGGGATCATATGAATTAATCTAATTGGCTAAAGAGAAGATGCAAAAAATAAGTTAGAAGGGAGAAAGCAAGAAGGAATAAAAGTGGATTAAAAGGGCTGCAATTTCAATTAAAATGCAATGCAAAAATAGAGGAAAAGGTGTAACAAAAAGAAGGTAAAAGAAAAAGACAATAAGCATACAAATAAAGTAGACAAATTAATGCAAAATGAGTAGGAATTAAAAGAGTTAATTAATGAGATGATAAAGGGGGAGAGCGAATAAAGGTGGAATGCAAGCAGCCTATGAAATGAGATTCCGATAAAAGAGGACTGTGGGAATGGATTAACTGTTGGATATAAGATGGAACTAAAATAACTGTTGGATAAAAGATAGAACTAAAAAAAACAGTCATGTGTTTTCTCTTGTACTTGTAAAATGTGCGCACTCGCTGACATTAGCTCTCGGTGACAAGGATCATTTTCCACCTCTGCACAAACCAGAAAGAGTGACTCAGAATCCCCCATTTTGAGGCTGACAAAGGAGCCTGTATGATCGTAGACACAAATCAACGGACATCAAACCAAGTTGCCGTGAATTGCTTTTGAAGGACAGGCAGCGCTGGGAGGAGGGCTGAATCTGCGGAGCGCGTGAAGTGGCAGAGGGGGGCAGAGCATTCCTTTGAAGTCTGCAGCTCTCGGCATTGCTGTGGTGGGTCTGATGCGATGATGGGAGGTGGCTGAGGGGGGGGGAGCAAATGGCAAGCGCGTGCACGGGAACATGCACTGTGAGTAATCCGCCTGCCAAAACCCTTGGTTTCAAGAGTTTGTTTCAACTGCTATAAACTCGCCTATTAATCCCTGCGGGATATAATAGGCAAGCCCTAAAAAGGAAGGGGTAAATAAACGTAGGTACTGCGATAGCTTGGCTTGCAGGGTGAATGGCTCGATTGATGGAAGACTGAAAGGATACATGGGATTAACGGTGGATGGTTAGAGGGCTGCATGGATGTAAAGGAGAAAAGATGGATGAGTGTATGGAGAAATGACTGGTTTATGGGTAAAAATATGGAGGGATAATGTAAGAGTGAGTAGATGGATGGGCTAAAGGATGGCAGGGTGGAGAGGAATAAGTGAGGACAGCTCTACTTAGGTGGTCGAGACAGGTGGGTTTTGCTCTCTCAGTGCTGTTAAAGGTATGGTTCAAAGTGAGGAAAGTTTCTGGGTACTCCTTTGGTGCTACTGTTGAGAGAGGCTCTCCCAATATCTGCTCTACTTACAGGTGTGGGATGCCTCAGCCTTTGCTATGCGTACACAGGTGTGGCATCCCAACGATTGCTTTGAAGGTGCTGGATCTACGGCTGGAACAGGGTACCCGAGAACACAGACTCGTAATGAGCTAGGTGAAAAACACCCAATGCTTTTTAAGAATGGCCTTGGGTATCCGGACTCTCTCTTTTCTCTACCTCTCTTCTCCCTCCTCCCCCATCTGTCTACGCACTCAAGTATCCAAAGCTAACCACTTGGCATCACTAGGGTATTTCAGTGATCCTCAAAAGACTCACCAAGGTCTAGTCAAATGAACCACTAAAGCAAAAAAAAAAATATTCATCTGGTCGGGCAGACATGATTAGGTATTGATGTAGGCATCAGACACACACTGTGATTTTTGGCAGACTTCCAGACTCAAAGAAGCATTGACAAGGAATCTCATTCAATCAAATACATGGAAGATAGCCTGAGACTCACACTAAAGTATTCAAAGAGCTACGTGCCACAGACTGAATATTTGGATAGACAATGACATTAGAGTATTCAAATGGGGAAACATCTATTACAACGCAGGCATTACAAAGTAGTGCCCTTAAAATGCGATCAGTACCATGACTGCAACATTACAACAACTTGCTTTAGGGAATGTGCTGTTGGACTGGTATTGGAATCCAAAACCTTCCCCACTGATACACCGATTGGAGTTGAAATAGTAATTCAAACTATTCCAAACTCCACCATTTTCCTAAAGCAAGTTGTTGTAATGACTTGCGTTGTAATGGAACTCGCGGTAATGACACAGTCGTAGTATTGACTGCTTTGTTAAGCCATGCATGGTTTTAATATGCATGGTAACAGATGCTATTCATTCAAGTGACCTGGAACACCACAGGTTTTGAGAAAAGTCTTGGTGTCACTCTAAGGTATTTCTAGAATCAGACAAGGTTAGCAGAGAGCACAAAAAAGCATGTGTTCTAGCAATCTAAAACACAAACTTCACCATCACACAGTGAAGTGATTCAATGAATGCAACACCAGTTGAATATAATTAGAAATATAGTAATGTTCAATAGCGAAACCAATGAACACATTTAACATTTTATCTGTGACTCAGAAAGGGAAACAGGATGTTCCTGCGCTTTATAAGACTATGTGAAAACACAAAACTTTTAAAATTACACTGGAAGGAAACACTCATCAGTTCACAAACACTAGGCACAAAGGGGCACATACATTCAAGAGCAGGCCACAGTGGAGTGACAAGAGAGACATACAGCTGCTGACAGCTCTCCATGCTTCCATCGTGGCAAGAAATAACCCAAGACAAAATGCGACTGCTGTGAATCAGGGGTAAAGGTTTGTGCGTCATCCTTAAAGAAAATAACCAATAACTATATGGCTTCCTCATAAAGCCATACAGTGATTAGACATATTGTTTAATTGACCAGCCCATACACTGTCTCCAAGTACGGGACTACAGGGACAGGCTAGCTTGACCAGAGCCAATCCAGACTTTGCTCTCATGCTTTTTCTACTTGAAGCTGCAAGGGAGCAATGTCAGGATTGGTGTAAGCAGGTGAACCCAGTGATCCAAGGGAGACTGGGGAGTTGTGCTGTCTTTCTCACTGGCTGATGAACAGACATGGGCTTTGAGTTCCAAAGTGCTCATGATGGATTGGACACAGTCAGAAACCTGTCCGACTTGGCATGTGCACTGGACTTCAGCTGCATTCCATTTCTAAACAGGAAGATTGGTCCCTCCCTGCCACCCCTGATGAACAGAACAGACACATCGGCCCGGCTGAGCTCCGACTAATAAATATCTGGATTGAAACTTGAGAATTTTTTTATTATGAAATTGTGGCAGCTTTTAGTTGAGGATCAATGCCCTTTTGCCCCCGAAAAGGAACCACCCCTGTCAGGTCATGGAGCATAATTAAACAAGATGTTGAAAGCAACAAACGGATCATTGCTTTTCTTTCATCTGCTCTGTTTTAATAGCTGACTGTGAACTTGTCCCTTTTTTCAGTGTCATCCTAGAGTTGTTTGACTTCCTCCTGTATTTTTTCTGACCTGTTGTTGGTGGTTTTGACTCTGGGCACTTTATCACTGCTGATCAGCGCTAAAGTGCATGTGCTCTCTATTGTAATCTTGGTAAGTTGGGTCTCTACACCTGTTTAGCATATTTAATTTACCTGTCAGTCCCTTCTACAGTGGTATCCCACATACCAAGGGCCAGTCAATTAAATAATACTGGTGGGCTTGCAGCGCTGCTTGTGCCACCCACCAAAGTAGCCTTTCAAACCTGTCTCAGGCCTCTGCCACTGCAGGGCCTGCGCGCACAGTTTACTGCTGCCGTGTCTTGACGTATAAAGTGGTTGCCACGTCTGCAACTCCCCTTTTAACACATATCAGTCACCCCTAAGTTAAGCCTTAGCTAGCCACATGGCACGGTGCAGTGTAGGTAAAAGGTAGGACATGTACCTTAACTGTGTGGCATGTCCTGGTAGTAACAATCAGCCTATTCTGGGTTTTCACTGCTGTGAGACTGCTCTCTCATAGGGATGCATTGGGAATCCCCTAATAGGTGTTTCAGTGGTCATTCCTGACATGAGAGGGGTAGTGTACCCATGTGTGGTATGTTTCAAATAGTAGTGATAAATCCTGCTTATTGGTGAAAGCAGATTTATTATCACTATTTTAGAAATGCTACTTTTAGTAGTGGGTATTTTTGTGTGCTATGTGTCTTTGTGCCTGCCTGATGTGTATTGACCATCTGGTTCTGACTGATAGGAGGGAGGGGCTGTGCATTCACCCCAGCCAGTCCCTGGGGGGGTTGAGGTGTGCCCTGCCCTCCCTGGGTGACTTACCGCTAGACTGAATAGACCTTGGTTAAATTTAGAGTAGTGGGGGGAGTTTCTCCTGGCATCTGAATAGGCCTGTGCACAAAGTACAATTAATCAAGAGAATGCAGAACAATGTCATACATTCACCTGAGTACAGAGATCTGGGCCTAAATCCATTGTTTGTTTGCTCACTATGCCATTCCAATTTGGACCCAGCCACATGCAAATCAGTCTTCACTAGGCGTGGGCGGAATTTGCGTGGTCAGGTTTCGCAAAGCTTCGTGAAATGGTAAAAAATCTCTGCGAGCACGCAGAGTTCCGCGAACACTCGGAATTGCTTGTTCCACCCATTCGCAATGCTTTTTTCCTGTTCCTGAAAGCTGTTTGCGGGTAGGGGGGAAATATCTCGCAAACATGCATTTTGAAAGGGCGAACAAGCAAAAAATTCCGTGAAGCCGCGGATCGTGGAATTTTTGGCAATTCCGCGTTCTCCGCGGAACACAAAATTACCTAAATTCTGCGAGCGGAACGGAATTTACCACCCAGGCCTAATCTTGACCCTGCGCCCAATAGGAACAATCCAGACTGAACTGCCCGGCCATGTCCTCCCTGGACTGGAAACAAGCATCTTAGGACCAGTTTCGGGCTTTCAGCCCTCATCAGTCAGGATAGCTTGACTCCAGTGGCATGGAGAGCACAGGACCTACATCTGGGCATATCTGTCCTACTCGGGGTGACAAATGCAAAACAAACAATTGATGGGCAGAATGCAGAACAATGTCATACATTCACCCCAATACAGAGATCTGGGTCTAAATCTAGGCCTGGTCGGCGTTTGGAATGGTGGGAGGAGTAGCACCTCAATAGGACTGTGCCTGCCTTCCACAATGATGGCTCCGCCCCCTGTGGTGTATCTGGGGCCAAGGCTTACACTAAGGATACAGGTTCTTGGGCATGTTTAAAGATAAAGTGGCCCCAGAACTGGTTTGGACTGGGCTCAGAGCCCTGTGCCAGAGGAGAAGAAAGAACTATGGACTATAAGTACTGGGGCTGTGACCCCATGTTTTAGACTGGAACTGTACTGAAAGAAGAAGAGACTGCATCGATTTCTGTGTGCCAAGAGGAACCACCATTTAGGACTGACCTGCTGCCTGCTGGGTGTCTGAAAGGACTTCCATTCTGCTGAGTGACCATGGGTCACTTGTCTTCCTGTGCTCAGCTCTGTCCTGTGTGCTTTTAGACTCAGTGCATGGTGAGCGCTGTTTGCCCACCCTTTTGTTCTAGAGCGCATATGTAGAGCTGTACAGGGTCTGGAGATCACTGTCTTCTGCCAACTACCTGGGGCACTTTCACTTCCCAGACAGGAGGAGTGTTTGGATGGCTCTACTCCCTGATAAGTGTGTGGGGAGCGTTGTGCCTGGCAGCCGATTTTCACCGGAGGTGCGTGTAGAGAGCTGTGGGTTTTTGAACCGAGGGCCCCGGGGATTCTGAAAACGGGGCCGTGCAGCAGAAGCCTCGAGCATTGCCCAGCAACTTGGCCGAAACTAAGCCAGGCAGAGGCTGAGCCTGCTTGTGGGTGGGACCAAAGACTGCAAAGCCTACGGAGACTTTGCTCCGTGTTCTGCCGACCCCCTCGTCAGTTGTGGGATGGAGCGGCTGCACCGCATGGTTACGGGCAGCCACAGGTCAAGGATCCAGGGCGGAAGGACTTCAAGAGATCAAAGAGGGTCCCTGACTTAACTAGATAAGTTTGGAGCAGAGGGCAGGAAAATTTAACTTAGCAAACAAAAGCAATAACTTTACCCAAAAACATCATTAACCATACGCAATATGTCTATAATGTGCAAAAAGCCATGAATCAGACCTGTCATTTTTATAGTTCATTCATCTAGGGTACAAACATATATTTTTACAGTTTATTCGTCCTAAGTACAAAGAATATTTTTATATAATTTTTTTTTTTAAATGAGAAAAATAGTACATACAATTATATAGTTATACGTATTTGATTCGTGAGCATCCACATTTATGAGCAATCAATACAAATATTGAATTTAGTACAGCACAAATAAACTAAACACATAATCAATCACAATACACTAATAAGAAAAACAACATTTACCAAAAGACTATAAGAAACAATAGTCACATAACAGACATTAGAAGAAATCACAATGAATAACATTTTTTGCTGATCATGCAAATATTTTTAGTGTAATGAGTATAGTATAAAATGGACAGAAATGCACCGACGCAAGTTTCGGAAGTTAACAGTTGATGGGATCAACCTTCATCAGGGCGAAGTCTGTGCAAATAAGTTCTGTATCAGGGGGCTATCCATTCAAAGTCTAATTAAACAGAGCTGTGCACTAGGCAGGGGGCTCAGAATCTTCACAACAACTGCTCTGAAAAGAAGAGACACAATTAGATGTACTCACTAAACTAAGCGGGCAAAGAGGAGCCGAAAAGTAAAAAGACTTAACCGTGCATTAATGGGTGTGCAATGTGAGGCTAACTATCACCCATAGAGCAGAGCCACAGTTCAGGACAAAAATAGACCCAAAGAACAACATATTTCAGTAATAGCCCACATATGAGAGAGAGCCATGGTAAAAAGTTTAGATAAACAAATATAAACCTACTATGTATAAAGGTTCCCGATTGGTATAAATGGTAAAAACACTGTGCCACAAACTCATTAATCATGAGGCACACACTTCTAATATTGGGATCACAGAAGGAAGGAGATGGAGTCAAAGAATAGATATATAGATCTCACCAAGGCGATTAGACTTCTGAATGAGAGAAAATAACAAAAGGCAGCATAAGTGAGCAAGCATTGGCATAGCCAATAGGTCTCGCCTTTGGGACCTTATAAGTGTTTAGCTATGCAACAGTTTTTGTTGCACCAAGGATATTGTGCTGCATAACTAAATACTTATAAGGTCCCAAAAGCGAGACCTATTGGCTATGCCCGTAAGAAAGTTCAAGTTTTGGAGTAGAACTTGGAACACGAGCAGGAAACAACGTATGCAATAATCACGCCGGGAATGAGAGAAAACAGGCAGAAAAAGTACCAAAAATCAATGTGGAGCACAAAGGCAAAAATAAATGTGAATGTTTTTTCATAACACACAACACGACGTTTAAAAGAACCAATAAATGCTATTGTTAAACTAAAGACTCAGATACTTTTAACAGACGGCAGTGAGATACACTGCAAGCCTATTTACAAATAAAGAACTAATGTTGGAGGGAGAATGCTCACCGGTAATGAAAGAAAACAGACAGCAGGCAGAGAGAGTGCCAAACATGTAGCGGAGCTCAAACATGAGCTGAGCAGTAAACGCCGATAATACACACAAAGTGATGGAGTACGCCGATAATACACACAAAGTGATGGAGTAGAGATTAGAACACGAGCAGGAAACATAAATAAACATGTGTGCTGAGAACACCAAAGCTGCGTTTGTGCTTGGAGGGTGGGAGGAGGGCACCTAACGTCAGGCGGGAAGAGGGAAAGCCAAAATGAAAAAGAAGCAGCGATGGAAGGGAAATGCTACGTTTGTACTATTTTCACTTGCAACAATTATTTAAAAATGTACATACGCTCCCTAATGCCCCTCGGCGATGTCCGTGCTGTAGGCGATTAGAGCCCACATCCGTCAGTAAACATCCCAGCTGGCGACTGAGCACCGTGAAAGTAATCCGAGACCGAGTGGGTGCCAGGGCCTCTTTCTGCCTAACTTGATGCACTCGGAAAGGGTGTGGAAAGGGAAACAATGCATTTGTGCTTGAAAGGTGGGAGGGCGAAAGCAAAAAATAAAACAAGGGATAATTGTTTGCCGGGGTGGAGGGAATGAAGGAAGTGGTGGGAGCCGGCGTGAAAAAAAGAAATGCGGGCCGTTATTGTTGCTGACTAAGAGCGAGCTGCATGACGTGGTGCTTAATAAAAAAAGTAACCCCGTTTGAACCTCAATCGGAAATTAATGTTTTACTCGATGCGATTTCTTCATTAAACGCGTGCGTTTACAATATATACCCAAGCCTTGAAAGTGACCGCGCTATCATTATTAACATGACCCAAGGCAGGAATGCAGCTGCCACAATCCGTGGGGGAGAGAGCGGAGGGGGATGGTGTGTGGGGGCCGGCCTGCCGGCCGTCCAGCCAGCCGTGATTAATTAGGGGAGGAGAAGCCTTAGGGGAGGAGAAGCCGCAGAGCGCACACTGGGCGAAGCCCTTTGATGTGCTGTGCGGCTGTGAATGCGCGTGCTTGTTTGCACACGTGATTCACATGAACTTCAAGGAAACTGCAGGAACGAAGCCCATGGTTTCACGAGGATTTTGGCCACTTGAATTCTCCCCTATTTACATTCCTTCGGAATGTCATAGGCTCGACCTAAAAACTGGCGGGAGGGAGGACCCAGGGCCCAATGGAGACTTTTGCTGGTGCTGGAGGAGGAGAGCCGGCCCCTACGAAGGCAGTCTCCATCAAGAGGACGCCCGCGGGATGTCCGTGTGGAGCCAACAGGTCCGCAGAGATTGGAGGAGGGCTGGTAGGTTTTGTCCTCACCCCCGGCCGCTGCTGAAAGGAGATCCAGCGAGGTCTACTCACCGGGGCAGCAGCCATTACGGGAGTTACCTTTGCAGAGGATCAAGTGAAGTCTCCCTGCCATCGAGGGCCTTTTCGTGAGGGGATTACGGTGTTGCTTTTGTTAGGGGCATGACCGGCTCCAGTGGCGTGAGCCCTCACTCTTGGAAAGGGCATTGTGGGGCGAGCCCAGGACGGGGCCCGAGTAAATTACCGGATTCTCTGTGGTAGGGGGGCAGGTATCCCAGAAGCCTATGCGGGGGGGGGGGATAGTGGCGGCCTTTTCTGCATACTACTGATGATATACTGATGTGGATATCTGTGGTGATAAGCCTGCTGTTGGCATGAGGTTTGTGATATGTGCACTGTACAAGTGGCTGTTATAGTGCACTGCTGATGATGTGAATACCTAATGCGTTTTCTAAATATGTGCACACTACAAGTTATTGCTATAGTGCACTACTGATGATGTTAGGTATGCCTGATATGTTTATGCTAAAGGTAATCCTACCAGTAGTTACTGGTTGCCTTAACTGATGTTTATGAAACAGGCCTGTTTGGCCTTGTGATTTATGTAATCCCGGTGAAGTCATGGCAAGTGCCTAGTGGCACGGTATTACATGTGATTGTGACCTAATGTGTTTTCATGGATAATACAAAGGATATTTTTATATAACCTTGTGTGGAGTTTATTTTGTGGTGTGCCTAGTGTGTCACTGCTGTGGGAGTGTGTTGCGCAAATTGCCTCCGGGATAAGCCTGACTGCTCTGCCAAGCAACCAAGAGGGTGAGCAGGGGTTATCTCCAGCATGTAACTCCCTTGCCCTGACTTGAGTGGTGGGTTTTGCCTGGCTTAGGTGCATACCCTAGCCAACCCGAAACCCCATTTCAAGCAGAGACAATATGTCCTTAGATAGACAAAAGCAAGAATCTTTCTTTATACTTTAACAGGTTCTGAGAAACTGCCTTGTATTGAACTGCCTTGTATTGAACTGTTTCTAATGTTTGCAACAAATATACAACATATATTTTTATATATGTTTTTAAGGTGCCCTGTTTTACATACCTTTTAGGGTGCGGTTTTTGAAGGTATGGAAGTTATGTTTAATTTTGAAATTCAGGTGAGCACTATCTTAGTTTTTTTTGGTATTTTACAGAATTATGATTTATTATCTCGAGATGTTAATAAGTTGCCGTTTTATCTAATCTTACTTGCTCACAGAGAAATTTGTAAATGCTGGCTTAAGGGCACCGCACCGACCTACCTAGACTAGGTAAATGCGATCAAATTTACACTAAATCTAGTTAGGGTTAATTGGAAAAAGAATTAAAAAAATGTTGGTTGCCTTGCATAACCTGGCTAGATCAGTTGTGACAGCAGAGACCTATTTGTCCAATGATTATGCCTTTTTGCAGATATATATATCCCTCGGATCAGTTCCACGGGCCGTCAAGTTAGAAGAACTGAACTGACTAATTGTGAGGGTATCTGTGAAAAGCGCGTCCATTAAGATCATCAGAGTCTACGTACTGCTGGTGCTAATTACTCGATGGGGAGGCCGCAGATCGAACACACTAGACTCTGGGCACATCTTTTGGCGTATGAGGACTATAAAAATAAAAAAATATCTACAACAGGTTTTTGATGTGACTCATTTTGAAATAGAGATTTGAATTTATTCTTCATGTTTGAAAATATGCTTGCTCTTTCATATGAAAGAGTTACACACCAAGGTTTTAAGTGGTTTGTTGGTAATGTGATGGTGTGGTCATGTATTATATGGGATAAAATACCCTGTGGCATACATGATAAGGATATTGCTAGTCACCTCTGAGTTCCACAACTTTGTAAAGGACCTGAGCATTCAACCTCATTCCTCCATATGGTTATGGACCTCCTCGGTGACTTGCAATATCCTTATAATGTATCGCAGAGGGTACTTTGTCCCTGATATAATTCTGATAGACAGTCACCCAAGTAAAAGAGCTGTGTATTCATACATGCATCAGTCAGGAAGTGTTACAATGTACAAGGCATAACTGACTTATTTAAAGTGTATGTTGAGGTTATCAAAAATGTAACTGAAAATTTGCCAATAAAAGCACATTCAACAGGATAAACGGAACTAAATCATGTGCACTATTGTGATGTCAAAGTCATGCATGTGCTAGGCCAAATCTTTTTCTGAGACATTTGCAGTGATCCACAAATTGTTTCTAAAGAGCACTCGATATCTACAAGTAAATTTGTTGTTAGGTTGTATAAGCTCAGTGCCTCATTCAAGTGCCTGCGCCAACATGGTTGAACACTGGAGTTCAACCCTTCCAGTTTAACAAGGATTGGTTTGATTAGTCCCATCCATCCTTTCATGGTTGGTGGAGTGCAGGTCTGAAAAATTGAACCTCATGGAGGGTTTAAAGACAACTTTGGATTGCATTGCACATGGTGCATGATTATATTCCTTGCAGCATAACTTTTTTAACTCTGAGACAAGATAACCAGATGTAGGAAGAATGCATGGTCGATGTGAGGGTTTTGAGTGACCGCTTTTGACCTCTTTTGAGTAGGACTTCTTGAGGTCTTAGGTAATACCTGTTTTAGATATTTGGTCATTGAATTGTGTGGTAGGTCTAGTATTTGTATGCATGTTTGAACCTCCCTGTTGTGACTATGGCAGTCATTTTGCCTCTAATGTGAGAGATTGTATATGCGGCTTTGGATTTGCGGGCATGGTGAGCGGGTTTGTATGGTTGAGAATGCTTTATGTATTGCAGATCACGGCTAGTATACATTTCTTTACTTCTGTTTTTCTTTGAATAATTTCTTGAGATTTCCATGAAGGGCTACGACAGAAATTTCCTTGTATGCCTTCCATCTCTAACTTCGTTATATCCTCCTGCAGTTGGTTGGGCACAGTTGTACACAGTCCTATTTTTTTGACGATTCTTCCTGACACGTTTGCTTTCTCAGAGCCTGGCAAGGAAGGTCAAAATAGCTGGTTTACAACGCTGTCATTACATCGCAGTACTATTACAACACCGTTGTTACAACAACTGCATTGTTAGTACGCGATGCATTTACATCGCAAGTCACTATAAGGACTGGCTGTAGGGGGCGCTGAAGTATTGGAAATGAATTCCAACACCTTCCCTACTGTTGCGCAAACTGGAGTAGGTTAATATTCCCAAGTCCAGCGCGCCCCCTACTGCAAGTCGTAGTAATGACTTGCGATGTAAATGCATTGCGTACTAACAGCACGGTCATTGTAACAACCACATTGTAAAAGCATGCTATGTAATAGATCGCATTGTAATGTACTATATTTGGTTGACATTTGTGCATGATGCGTGTACCAGTTTGGGAAAAGAAATACAAATGACCTGCATCACTTGTAGAAGTTTGGCATTCAATGTAAAGTTATTTACCACAAACAGACCAGATCATAACTCCATAGGTCAGGAAAGGCTACAGAGAGGAAATGAAGGAATGGAATAATTAGGCAGTTGATTAGAATGAGCATGTTAAAAGAAGCGTGCTTCCCAATACGTTAAATAGTTCTGTCCAGGTGAACAGTAACTCTGCAGTAGTTACTAAGAGGCTCATTAGACCATAGTAGTCCACCGGCCCACCTAGTCTATGCTTTCAGGGCCTCTGCCTTTGAAGGCAGAGCAGAATGCCAAGAGAACAACGTGATTTTTTGGTCCTACTCAGCATTCTGTTTTGTTTTTTGAAATAACATTTCCAAAGACGCACCAGTGCAAGGGAATCCAGTGAGAGCAGTATCTTTAATAAGGGTTAGGCTACCTTCACTGTGACCAAGTGCTCCTGTGATGGATTGGATATCTGGGTCAAGAATTTTGGCTGTCAGGATCAACTGAGGCTCAACTGAGGATGATCCAGAATATCTGGACAGGCAAACCCCAAGATTGGCAAATGGGACATCCAACGGTTTCTGGCTAATTGTGCTGCATATGCAAACCTGTAAATTCCCTCTTTAGCAAATGGGTGCACTCGCCAATAATATATGTGAGTAAATTGTAGAGTATGGGTATGAGTCACAGCAGGAACACCTTAGCTGTTAATCCCCATTAACAATTTTAATGACTGCTATTGAGCTGAGACAGAATACATGCTAATATTAAAACCCATTTAAATGTTAGGTGTGATCTATTTGTTCTCTACTTTTTAAAATAATATCGATGAAGCTCTAAACATGAAAAAACAATCAACAGAGATGTAATTTGAATACTATCATCTGGTGTCAAAAGAGCCATTTGTGGGATCAGGACAGTCAACTTAGAAGAGAGGGGTGTTACAACTCAAGCTGGGATGTTGTATGAGGATGTGTTGTCGATAGCTCTTGTTATAGTGGTATGTTGTACAGTGAGGTAGACTGTGCTGAGATGTGGTGTGCTGGACTGCCATGTGGTATTTTGGGGGTAATGTGTTGCAATGCTGTATGAAGGGGAGCATTGAGCCATAGGCCGAGTTCTTAAGTATCTAAATCTCAAAGAATGTTTTTTGGCCCAATTAAATAGGTAATCGTAAGTCTGTTAAATGCCATCAGAACTCTCAGTTGCCATACATAACAGAAAGAATTCCGGAGAAACATATTGAGAATATTCTAAGGATTACAATGGAAATTTAAGACAATCTGGTTGAGAGGCGAAGAGGCAGAGAGAGTTAAGAAAGGAATAATAGCTCATGAATGGAGTGTGCAGTCAACCGTGGCCACAACATAGAATACATATTTATTTAACTATCCCTTTAGGTGAAAGGCTCAGAGAGCCATTAAGTAAAGAGATTGAGGTAAGTTTTCAGTTAGTATATAGAGGCTCCTTGTATACATAAAAGATTTACTGTTAACTACTGCTTGAGAAACATGGTTTGTAGTGTAGTTCCTATCTTCCCAATAGGCTCTGCGCATTGGAATAGTACCTACAGCAGTAAAGGCCTAGGCCAGACGTTAACTAGGTCTACTACTGTCGATACTAGACTTAATTTTTGGGTTTGCCAGCTAAGCTCAGAGTTCGCTAGAAACTTTCTCGAATGTTCAAGGAAGGATTAACTTCCCTGATTAGACAAGAAGGGATTTAGTTTCTGACAACCATAGAACATGACAACTTTGCTCTCCCCTAATCAAGAGTCAATCTCGAGAGTCGTGTGAGCACAAGGCAATTATTTTACTCAGTCAGTACGTGCATTCTTAGTCTCATCAGAATGTAGAGAAAAGGAAGAGACGGGCGTGTTCAATAAAAAGGTGTTATTTATTGATCAGTCTCTTTTCTCATACATGAGAAATGGATCGATATTATTGCAATACTTATAGTTAAGTAAAGTGCATACATTAAAAGCAATAGTATAAAATAATACTGTAAAAACATTGATATGGTTTCTGAGCCATATGATGTTTAAAATGATTAAAATATATTTACATACACATATACATTTGACTAAACGTACTCAACTGGTGTTTCTAAATACGCCTACCCCGTGTACCTGACCTAAGTCTAATGCGTGGGCGGGAATAGAAAGTTACAGTTTAAGTTAAGTTTGTTTTTGCCAAGTGAATAACTAAAGAATTCTCTGTGAGGGGTTATTCAGTTCTGTACCTGGAATTTAGGATGAATGAGGAATGGTATCTCTTTCTCTGCTCTCGATATTCCAGGCTGCCTGCGAGGGCTGCCCGAAAGCGCCGGTGCTGGGTCTCTCGGCTTGAGATAGCAGCGCGTCTCTCAGCGCGTCAGGAAGGCGGGGCTGCGCCAGCGGGGTCTGCTTCTGCTCTCGGCTTCGGCAAGTATGGCTGCTCCGTCTTGTCACCACGCGTGTGTTTGCATAGGGCAAGGTCGGCAATATTTATACCTTAAAGGTGCCGAGATTGACGTAAGGATGGACATAGGTACGTCAATAAAGATGTCATACGACTTGCTCGTTAGCACATTCTTTTGCAAAAGTTCTCTGTGAAATCAAAACAATGGCCGCACGGATTATCCAGGTTGTCATAGGTTTGATTTGTTATGAGAACGTCGTATGCCTTATCAGGGGCTGGAGGAATGTCGCTTGTCTAATTAGATCTCAAGCGTTATGACCTAATCAGATAACACGTTCCTGTGCCGTAGTGTGACTGCGTCAGATAACGGTATCTGCATCATGGGGGTTTTCTTGCCTCATGGGCTGACTGTTAGTTAACTTGATAGTTAGTTTAACCAGAATAGGGTCAGGAATAGGGGGACTGATTCAGAACCTATAGAAATACACGACACCCACTCCACGCTAACTATGGTCATATCTACTAATCTATGCATAGTATAACATAGTACAACATACTATAGAGTATAGTGTATACCTTACCACCCCAAAATACATAAATGCATTTCGAAATTTTCAAATATACTGAAAAATTGCAGTCATATATATTGTATGCACTTAAGCTATGAATTAAATGCAAAAGTAAACACGCATTTTTATGCATTATTGCTTATTGGTATATGAGAAATACACATGAAATGGCTCTTAATATGGCTATACAGAAAGGAAGTCCGAGACCATTTCATCACATAATAAAATATTTGTGAACATACCAGCGGGCAGCTAAAGTCTATATAAAGTATCTAAAAATAGAAATCTTAGTTCTCTAGGAATAGTTTCTTACTTTAAGCAGAAGATCAGTGTCCCGGGGAAAAATATGGAGAAAAATATTTTAAGGGGCATGCTGAAAAAATTGCTGTCCGTGAACTGGAGTGAAATTGTTCATGTGACTTTATTTTTAAAGTTGAAGGCCGAATTCAGGGAACGCCGTGTGCGAGTTTACTCAAAAGTCTCTATTTCTGTTCCGGAGAGAACATCATATCATTCAGGCTTTCGAAAAAACTGTCAACAGCTTCATGGGAAAGTTCCACTAAGTCGGAAATAGGGGTAACCATGCATTCGTGCGCATGATTGTCTCCATTGACATTCTGATTTGCATTGCTGACAGAAGGTCGTACCTGTTCGATGCTGCTTTCATCTTGAACTTCACTACTCTTCAATCGTAGTGGTGAAGATTCCAGGAATGCCGTCATCAGGATTGGCAGCCTTTGAGGGCAGCACAAAGCGTGAACCTTGGTAGGAACCAACAGTGTATCTGCATCCACTGGCGCATCCGATTGTAGCGTCAGACAGGTGTCTAACACGCATTCTTCTCCGCATAGCAGACACCTTAGTACAGGTAAAACACACCTTTGCCACATTGGTCGAAATGATAGAAACCAAGTCATGTTTAGGTCTCTAAGCCGGGAGAGTCCCAGGATTTTTGATATCCGGTCCCGGTATCCAATGGCTAGGATCGTATCTTCCATTGTCGCGAGAGTTTGATCTGTGACATGGGTTGCCATAACGAAAAATAAGGACTAAGAATAGGATTCCTGCAATTAGTCCCAGGATCAGGGGAAGTCCGCCAAAAATCGAATGGACGAAATCTAGAAAAATACCCAGTATGGCTTTGAATGGTGTTAATGCCATCGAAAATACTGTCTTAAATACACCTGAGATCCCAGTGGTATCAGAAATATTTAAGATTTCGCTCAGGATTTCCGCGAAATGTACGGGGGAATTAGTTGATAATAATGTATGTATCTCTGCAGTCGTCCTTGCGACTTGTAGATCATATGTTTCTTTTGATGACGTGAGCCTTGTAGGCGTCTGAAGAAGCACTGTTTTCATTCTGCTTAAAGTGTCTATTCGAATAGAAGTAATTTTCAAACTGGGGCATGCCCTTGCCTCCCTGTTTGGAAAGGAGCTGGGGAATAAAGAACGTCCACAGCACTTGACCTTCGCCGTTGTAGTTACTAGATAAGGAGTCCCGGGCATAAGACTGCAACATCTGCGGTCTACAATAAGAATGTAACTCCCATTATAGAGTCTTTGAAAGAATGGTTCTATTTCAGTTGCAGGTGCGCCTTGCTGGTGACATGAAAGGTTGTATGAATTCCCTTCACAGGCTCCATGCAAACTAATTCCGTTACACAGAAGCGTGCCGCTTAGTGACATAGCACAATTGTTGCCACTAAGAAACACTTTCTGTCCTTTATTACTGACACATGCATGTGAATAGGGCAGGTTCCAAGTTGTTTTAAGGTACCCCTTTCCCAATTTCTCGTACATGCCAGCCTGTATATATTTTTGGCAGTATTGAAACCTGAAGGTTGAGATTGGAATATTTATGATTCCGTGGATTATCCATTCACTGACAGGTCGTTCTGACATTGTCATTGGTAATCTTTCTAGTTTTTCAATGCTCAAGATTGTATAATCAGCACCCTTTTGCGCCATACCGATTTGTCTATCAGTAAGGTTAAAGATTTGGAATAGTGACGTTGTGTTGATTAAACGCCAAGGCACATAGCCTGAACGCAGATTTTGTAACGTCCAGCCAAGCTGTACAATAGAACGCAATTGTGACTGACCATGTTGTAATAACAGTAAGTCTTGCGATAATATATCGATTGCTGAAGACACAATGCTGTCCAATGAAAAAATTCTGGAGGACAGAGTCATTAACCCATTGTCCACTACAGAAAGTGATTTTTCCAAATTGATACGGTCAATTTCCCGTATTCTTTCTGCTGTTTCAATTTGAGTAACCTTCCAGGCCTCATTGTATGCTGCATATACAGAGGCTGCTATGAAACGCTTTTGACGCTGTTTGCGTGGTCCCAGTATGAAATCACGCAAGTCAGCACCATCAGTAAGTAAAGTTAGGTGTTGCTTAATTTCAGGCAGTGTGGAAGTCTGTAGCCATTGAAGGCATAATTTGCCCACACTGTAGGTTGTTATTATCCCTGGGTGATGTCTTTGGGGATATCTAGGGTCTGGCCTGGTCATTTTAAAACCCTGTGTTTTATTCAGAAATCTATCTTGACAGTTATTTGTATCTGTGGGCCAGATCAACCATTGTTTCCAATCAGGATGTGTTCTGTTTTGGTTAAGTATATGGTTTACGTCTATCTCTTCATCTGTATCAGAGCTATTGCTAAACATTGTTGGCTTTGGAATAGACGGGTTATTTAAATCTTTGATTTTGGCTAAGCCAAGACAGGTGGTTTGTTGAACAGTGTCATTTAAAAATATCATTTGTTCTGGGATCATGCAGGCTCTTTTGTACCCCAAACACTTTTCAAATCAACATTTTTGTCCCAATAATCAAATCCAAATGTATTCATTTTTTCAAAGAATGAATCTGAATATATCAATTTTGTGTTGGTTATCATGGTTTTCATCCCTGTCTTGTTTGACAATTTAAAATAAAATGTTTCAGCATTACTTATGTTAAAACCTGAAAAATATGAATATTTGTCATACACGGTTCTAGAGCTTCCTTTTGGAGGTGTAGCACAATGTTCCCATTGATTATAACTTAAAACATTTCTAGGTTGTGCAGATTTATGTAAAAAATGGTTACCATAATGGTTATAGCAATACATACTATCATAATTTGTAGAACCTTGCAAATAATCATGTTTTGTAAATTCAGCAGAGATTACTAAGTCAGACATCATGTTGTTAATACTTTCGAAGTCCCAATCATCAGCAAATGAGTTTGGTTTTGCAAAGTCACTCAAGGAGATCTTGATTTGGTGTGGATATTTCAGGGTCTCGACCGGACCATAAATTTCATAGTCAGTGTTGTCCCAGGCTACCCCACCAGGTATAGGATTGGCTGTGAAGTTGGCTGAAGAAAGTTCTCTTTTCTCGACGTGTGAAGATGTGTGTGGTTTGAGGACCAAGTTGATGTTCTGACTTGCTGTGTCCATTTTAGCATATTTTCCCTCAATGAAGCGTCCCAAAGTAAATACCATGATGAGCCAAAGTATGAGGATAAATGCACCAAAACCCACCCAAAATTCAATCCATGGAGAAACCAGATATGTTTCTTTCAGATGTTTCAAAAGTTCCTTAGCTTTGTCTTTAAAGGATTTTGATGATGGCTGTGTCTTTGATTCACTGAAGCCGTCAGAGGAATCATCGAAGTTGATGAAGTACCCGGATGCAGTTCTGTCAATTGTTCCAATTGCTTCAGGATTTTTGTTCCTTGCATTTTCACTTGGTACTTCAGTATAGATTGGTGTGTCTCTGCTAAATGTCTCTATTTGGGTTTTCAGAGGTCTTAGTTCTATTGCATTGTTGCATAGTCCTTCTTGTTCTTCTGCAGGCGTTTCGAATGTGATGAGCCTTTTTGTTAGGACCTCTGTACTGGTAGCAAACCTTGGTGTTCTGCTACTTATTGGGAGTCCACTTGGCCTACTGTTTGTTATCGGCCACATGTTGTGGTTTTACCAGGTCGATGGATACAACACGGTTCTCCTTTTTACCAGCAAGTGGCGGTAGTACAACTGATCTTGTCCCGTTGACAGACAAGACAGGAACTGCTTTTCTGTAAGAAGGCCCAAATTCCTTCTTTACCGCGATCTTCTCCCTGACTAGATCCCCGACTTTTGGAATCCAGACAGGTCTTGCTGGGACAGGTGGTGATTCTTCAGTGGTCGTTGGCTGTTGTTTCAACTGTATGTTGCTCAGGTCTTTTCTTGTTTTGTTTAAGTCCTGCAAAATAGCCAAACGGTCTTTGACATCAAAGGTTTTTTCTATTACCACTGAAGTCTGACTATCAAGGTCAGAGATCAACATCCTAGTTCCGAATAATAATTCGTACGGACTGAATCCCTTCAGAGAATTTCTTGGCAAGTTATTTAGACTACGTTGGACACTTATTAGATGTTTGACCCACCCAGCTCCCGAACCTAATATCCTTTCCATTATAGATTGTTTTCTGCCTTGGTTTTTTCTTTACACCATCCAGTACCCTCAGGAAGGAAGTGAGAAGATTCCCGCTGGGCTGTGCTCATTTGGCCATGTTTCCCCCCCAGGCTGGATTGCCTGAGTGAAAACAATGGTCGAACGTAGCATGCTCTTAGCGTATATGCCATTTAGACTCGCAAATCTTGTATAATAGTCCGGACGTCAGCCGAGTGCTGGTGATCTACATTATAAGTGGAAACTAGCCTGTATATGTTAATCGCAAGCCATTCTTTTTGCTGGTAATATTATCTGCCTTGATACGACGAGGTATTAAACTGCTTCTCTCCCCACTGCGATCTCTGTTGCAGTTTGGGCAGTTTTTTACAAACATGGTGTAGTGCAGGCTCATGCCTGGCCACCAGTACCGTGATTGTAATTCTTCCAGAGAATCTTTTAATTTAAGGTGTCTGTGACCCTCGCCCATGTGTGCGTCTGCGATTAACAAGTTTCTCCTGTCCATGTTTGGAATCACTCTATCCCCCACTCCAGGGATTCGAGCAAAAGGGACGGAGTTTGCATCGATTATGTATGTATAATTGAGTGGATAGTTGATCGGTAATGCTGAGCAGTCGCCTTTTGATGACGTTTTCACCGCCAGCATTGTTTCACCGTCAATGTATTTTAATGTACGCTTTTTTCGATCTACGGGAGCCGGTTTAGTGGCTGCCGCTGCGGCTGTTTCAGCCAATGAATTCCCCACAACGTGAACGCCATCACGCTGATGACTCAGTGAGTGTGTCACGTGAGTCTTTGGTAGTTCTTTTTTCAAAAGAGATACTTGTTCCCAGAGCAGTTTCTGCTTTATTGGTGCATCTGTGTCATCTTTGTAACCGTTCTGAATCCATGTCTGCAAATCCTTGTTATATGCTTTGACGCAGTAATATGAATCTGACACTATAAGTGTCGGGAATTCGCGATCCGCATTATCTAGCGCCATTTTCAAAGCTATTATTTCAGTTTGTTTTTCTGAATTAGTTTCTACTGAGTGTGATTTTGTTAATAGAGGTCTTAGTTTACCTCCGCGCCACACTTCTTTTGTAATCTCACATGTGGGGTTGTATGCTTGTTCTCCCCAAACGGAGGGTTGAGCATGTCCGTCTGTATAGATTACACAGGCGTAATGTCGTAGAGGCAGAATGTCGATTGGCAGAGGATACGTCTTTTCATATTTTAGATTTTTTAATTCTTCTAGTTCTTAAAAAATTGTCAACCAGGCTATACTTGATAATTCATATCCTTCGTATAGAATTTTTAGATGGGCAATTCTGGACTTTTTGAAGTTGAATTTGTAACCCTCTGCAGCGAACCCAAGTATTATGGTGTTCACCCTTTTCAAGTGAGTCTCCAAGTCATCATCTGTTAAGTAAATGTCATCGACATAAGATAACGCTTCATCATCATATAGTTGTAGTAATTCTGTTACTCTTGCTGAGAATACCCCCGGGCTGTTCTTGTACCCCTGGGCTAACCGACAGAATTGTTTTTGAGTGCCATTTACTGAGAATGCAGTTAAAGATCTGCTCTCTGGTGCTATGTTTTGACAAAAGAATCCATTGGAGATGTCCAAGGTTGTTTTGTATTTTTTGCGCACTATGTTATTCATTAGTGCAGCACTGTGTGAGTTTTGCACTGCAAAGGTTTTGCAACATGTGTTAAGGTGTCGGTAATCCAAAACTAGACGGTACGAATTGTCTGGTTTGGAGACCGGAAACAAAGGATTGTTCATTTGTGAGGTGCAAGTTTCAATCACCCCCTGGTATTCTAGCTGATCTAGTATTTCATTTACCTGTTTTTTAGCTTCTTGCTTAATTGGGTACTGCCTTTGTGTAGTAGGTTGTGATTTTAACTGGATTTTGTGAGGAGGAGAATCCTCATCCCATCCTACATGATTTTTATATAAAGCAGGTGCTAAGGCCACTGCCCACTTTCTAGCAAGTGTGTATTTTTTATGAATCGGGATTTGATTCGAGAAGGCAGGCATAATTACTTCTTCGCCATGAGGGCACTCCCTGACAAACTCTGGTGGCCAGTCTTTTTCAGCTAGAAGGATGTCATAGCCTTTGGAGAGATTATCCCAAAATAGTCCCCTTATTTTCCTAGTCTTATCTCCCTCTATACGTAATGTTATCTCGTATATCTTGTGGGGCTTGCTAACTCTGGTGTCTGCAGTTTCCACTTGAAGGTATTCATTCGTGTCCACTGTCTCCAGATGATTCATAAGGACTTTGCGAGCTATGCTCACCTCTGCTGCGCTGTCTAGCATTGTCTGAGCCCATTCTCCGTTTTTCAGTTGTGTCCTCAGTATTCTCGGCATTTTTAACTACCTTGATACTGGCTACCTTCTTTTTTGGAAATTGTAATTTCTTTTTTAGCTGAGCAGGTTCCTTGTCTTTGGACTTGGCGTGCTCTTCTGATCGTCCTCTTCTTTCCGATTTCTGCGAGGAATTCTGAAAAGATTGAGAGGGACGTGTATCAATGTCTTGATATCTATCAGGTTTTTTAATATTATCCCTATTTCTAAGGTTATATCTATTCCCAGAGGGGTCACTCTGCGGTGACCTCTGTCTTTGGTTTGGAGATTTCTCTCTTCGCCTCGGAGACCTTCCTCTGGACTGGAAATTCTTTTCTTTAGGATTGGATTGTTTGTTTCCATCCCAGTTCTTTTTTGGTGAATTATTATTATTAAAAAATATTTTTTCTGGACTTGTAGTCAGTTGCGGTTTTACTGGTATTCCACCTAGACTATCTCTGCCTAGTTCTTCATAGGATTTTTCTATGATTCTGGCAATTTCAGCTGGTTGGTCTGCTATATCTGTCTCTTTTAACCTCTGGCGGATCGCCACGTTTGCTGCTTCACGTTTTATGTTGGCTAATAATATAGCCGAGACCTGCTTGAAGTCTTTTAGTAATTTCATACCAAGAGTTAAAGCAGGTTCTGGACCGTATTCATCTTGAATTTGTTTTAGCACATCTGGTATTACCGAAATTGATGGAACACCGTGCGTTTTTGTGTAGATGGAAGCAAAGACTGTACCCCAAGTGTCACAGTCCTCAATGTGTGGTGCGATTCCCATTGGGAGACATATAGTCAGAATCCTGTGTTTTTCCAGCGGGGTGGTGTCAGGAAACACCGCCTCTATTTGGGTGATTTTCTGTGCCAACCAGAATGGTATTTGTTCCCGTTTAGCTGGAACTTTACCTAGGCAGGATTGGATGTTCTGTGGTGTGATTTTATTTGTGTTCCCCTGGTGAGGGGTCAGCTGTGGAAGTTTAATCGCTGGCTGAATTGTTGAAGTCCGCATTACATACTGAACTAATTGTCTATGAATTTTTAGTAGTTGTTTTAGCTGTATTAACAGCTCTGCTGCAGGCATTCTTTCGATGTCTGGATGTGGTGTGTATCCGGCTAAGACCGGCCACGTTGCTCCTGGTCTTCCTAAAGGACCGAGCCTTGTAATGTGATTGTTATGTTTTAGGGCGCCATCAAATAAGAGCAAATGCTCTTGGAATGTGAGTGGTACTTCCACCTCCTCGAAAGGAGTGTATGTTTCAGGAGGTTCCTCTACTTTGTAATAGTGGAAGTACTTTGTTACAGCATTTGCTGCCGGAAAATGTATCCATGAATAGTATACCTCTGTCTGCCGATATTCGTGTGCCTCGATTACGAATATGACTGTGCCACCTCTAGGTGTCAGTCCATTTTCTATAAGTTTTAAGGTTATAGATCTCCTTTTAATGACCGGAATGAGTGTTATATTCGGGTCTGCTGCTTGCATGGTAGCATCAGCATCTGCGAGTTCAGTTGCTAATCTAACTGCCTCTCTTTCATCATCACTCTCTGCCATTTTACAGACAGGATGGTATTATGTCTATTTGCAGATCAGGTTTCTTTATGGAAACAGAGATTAGATGCACAATATTTTGGAACTGTTTAATCCTTCAACGTTGACTTGACCAAGAACCATACATAGGAGTTCCCTCCTGCGAGGTTTTGGAGGATATAACCTTTCACCCACTCCAGACGTCTTTGGAGTATTTGGGAAAAGGGGTCTGAGTGAGAAAGCACGACTGAGTTACTCTAAATGTCTTACGTTAGTTTTATCGCCCTTTCCAAACGCGTTGGGCGCCATGTAGTGTAGTTCCTATCTTCCCAATAGGCTCTGCGCATTGGAATAGTACCTACAGCAGTAAAGGCCTAGGCCAGACGTTAACTAGGTCTACTACTGTCGATACTAGACTTAATTTTTGGGTTTGCCAGCTAAGCTCAGAGTTCGCTAGAAACTTTCTCGAATGTTCAAGGAAGGATTAACTTCCCTGATTAGACAAGAAGGGATTTAGTTTCTGACAACCATAGAACATGACAACGTTGCTCTCCCCTAATCAAGAGTCAATCTCGAGAGTCGTGTGAGCACAAGGCAATTATTTTACTCAGTCAGTACGTGCATTCTTAGTCTCATCAGAATGTAGAGAAAAGGAAGAGACGGGCGTGTTCAATAAAAAGGTGTTATTTATTGATCAGTCTCTTTTCTCATACATGAGAAATGGATCGATATTATTGCAATACTTATAGTTAAGTAAAGTGCATACATTAAAAGCAATAGTATAAAATAATACTGTAAAAACATTGATATGGTTTCTGAGCCATATGATGTTTAAAATGATTAAAATATATTTACATACACATATACATTTGACTAAACGTACTCAACTGGTGTTTCTAAATACGCCTACCCCGTGTACCTGACCTAAGTCTAATGCGTGGGCGGGAATAGAAAGTTACAGTTTAAGTTAAGTTTGTTTTTGCCAAGTGAATAACTAAAGAATTCTCTGTGAGGGGTTATTCAGTTCTGTACCTGGAATTTAGGATGAATGAGGAATGGTATCTCTTTCTCTGCTCTCGATATTCCAGGCTGCCTGCGAGGGCTGCCCGAAAGCGCCGGTGCTGGGTCTCTCGGCTTGAGATAGCAGCGCGTCTCTCAGCGCGTCAGGAAGTCGGGGCTGCGCCAGCAGGGTCTGCTTCTGCTCTCGGCTTCGGCAAGTATGGCTGCTCCGTCTTGTCACCACGCGTGTGTTTGCATAGGGCAAGGTCGGCAATATTTATACCTTAAAGGTGCCGAGATTGACGTAAGGATGGACATAGGTACGTCAATAAAGATGTCATACGACTTGCTCGTTAGCACATTCTTTTGCAAAAGTTCTCTGTGAAATCAAAACAATGGCCGCACGGATTATCCAGGTTGTCATAGGTTTGATTTGTTATGAGAACGTCGTATGCCTTATCAGGGGCTGGAGGAATGTCGCTTGTCTAATTAGATCTCAAGCGTTATGACCTAATCAGATAACACGTTCCTGTGCCGTAGTGTGACTGCGTCAGATAACGGTATCTGCATCATGGGGGGTTTCTTGCCTCATGGGCTGACTGTTAGTTAACTTGATAGTTAGTTTAACCAGAATAGGGTCAGGAATAGGGGGACTGATTCAGAACCTATAGAAATACACGACAGGTTAATGTATTGTTTGTTATAAATTATTTTTTACAAGGTTTACTGAAGAAGGGCGAGAAGTTATAGAGCTAGAGATAAAACTTTGTTATGGAAGAAGAGGGCTTTACCAAATTGAAAACCATATTTCGAAGTTTTTGATTTATTAAGATAAATTGAATTTAAAAAACACAGGGACATATTGGGAGTGCACTGCTCATTTGGAATATGCTTTTAAGACATCATGGGCCCGATTCACAGAACTAACTTAAGACAAAATCCTAAACTTAATACTTTTGATATTCACAGAACATACTTACTACTTTTGGTATTCACAGAATGCACTTACTACTTTTGGTATTCACAGAATAGATTTACGAATACTAACTTTACATCCGCACTCGGGCCGGAGATTCCAGCCTGGAGGTGGAGATTCTGGCCCAGAGGGGGAGATTCCGGCACGGAGGTGGAGATTCAGGCCGGAGGCGGAGATTTAGCCACGGCCGAAATCACCACAACCGGACCGGAATCTCCACAACTGGGCCGGAATCTCCACCTCCGGCTGGAATCTTCACTTCCGGGCCGGAATCTCCAGCTCCAGGTCGGAATCTCCGCCTCCGGGCCGGAATCTCCGCCACCGGGCCGGAATCTCCGGCCCAAGTGCGGAAGTAAAGTTAGTCGTAAATCCATTCTGTGAATACCAAATGTAGTAAGTGCATTCTGTGAATACCAAAAGTAGTAAGTATGTTCTGTGAATACCAGAAGTAGTACATTTAGGATTTTGTCTTAAATTAGTTCTGTGAATCAAACCGTTTGAATTGAAATATTGAAATCAGTACCATAGACATGAAAGAGGCCAGCATGGTTCATGATCGTCTTATCAAAGTAAAACAGCACTTTAGACACTGTGCGAACCATTCATAGACCCATTAACCCCTTCCATGCTCATGACGAGCTCAGCTCGTCATGCAGTACACTGCTCGTGTGCTCATGGCGAGCTGAGCTCATCATGAAAAATAGGAATAAATGAGTTCCAGCACTGAGGGGAAATTGCTGTAGCATTGATGTGGTTAAAGCATATGAAAGCAGTGAGCACCAAAGGTGTCGTGTTTTGGCAGCTCCTGAGTTAGCGTTTAGCACAGCTACACGGTCTTTTCTGTTAACTTGACCAAAACGAACGGGGGCCATTTTGAATCCCTCTGACTTCCGTTTCCTATGAACACGCTGCCTCGTGGTCAGTGTGCCCTTTCGTCCTTTCTCGATACCCATGGTCACTATTCTGCTCGGCAACAGGCTATTTTTAGTACTGGTCAAGCGCACATGCGCACTATGCATCAACTGGTCACTCTTTAGGAATGTTCACACTAACTGACCAGTGCTGTTGAACTCCTCCCACGTGCTGGCTGTGTTCCAAAAATGACCTTATATGTACCTAAAATGTGTAACTTGTAACCGCCTATCTTTTTATTGCTATTAAACTGTATAAAAGAGGTCGCGCACCAATGTTCGGTGTGCTACTTCTTACATTGCCGAAGGGTGCTGTAGGAATGTATCACCACCCCATGGGGTCTTAATAAACTTGTCTTTTACCTTTTCCAGTGTCCGTGCCAACTTCTATACTAAGGCGTTCGAGAGTTTAGCAGAGTATGTAGGCCTGATTTGAACCCAACACCACAATTGGCGACCACGAAGGGACTCATCGGCGACTCGGATGCCCGAAGGAGAGGTCGTGACGAAGGTCAGGAAACTCGCCATGGACGCGTACGCTGCCACTGAGTGACCCGAGTCTTGGCACCCGCGGTGTGTTTTCCCTTCCTTCCGATCTGACCTTCCAGGTGGCGCCGGTCCTCGACTGAGATTCTGATCTTGGATTGTCGTGATGTGCCGTTTTGGCTGATTTGACCACAGAACTTGGCAGTTGGACTTTGGACGTTTGAAAATATTTGGTAAGCTTTTGAGCGGTGAGGTAGTCTACTGACACTTACTGTGGCTTTTTGAAACTTTGAATTTGAATTTGAATTTGTTAGCTAACGTTTTGAATCTTTGAATTTGAATTTGAATATGTGAAGTGCACCTCACATAGGCAGGCATGTAGGGATATTTCTCTGATTTATTTGATTTGAACGGTACACCGCGTTAGGTGTCATTTTTGTAGTATCGTGCTTTCATGGTACTTTTTGAAACATGCCTGTTTTTAGCACACTCCGTAGGATGTGCTGTTCTGAAAATGGTACTAATTATCGATTAAGTAAAAAACAGCCGGCTCCCCCAGAGGGGACTCCAAATCGTGAAATGTATGTCAAATTCGGTATTCCACCTATAATGTATAGTACATTATGGCATAAGTATACTAAGACTGATCGTGAATTACAGTGGCCACTATATGGGTCGTTTGACCTTCGAAAGGTACAATATGTAGAGCAGTGTTTGTTTCAGCGAAGGTCTAGACAAGATATGTTTGATTGTGTGCGTATGTGGGAGAAAGAGGTGCGTGAACGAGCGAAGCGTGAGGAAGCCTTGGCGGAGAAAGTGCAGCGGAAGGCTGCACATGACAAAGCTTTACAGCTACAGGAGAAGGAATTACAGGAAAAGAAAGAGAGGGAGAGACGAGAACGCAATTTACAGGTTAATGGTCAATTCCCTATCAGGCGTCCTCTCTATCCAGTCCTTACTAATGAAACGGATGATTTTTCATTACTAGATCGTTGTCCGCCTCCGTACGTCGCACCCACGGCTCCGAGCGAGGAATCAGACGAGGATAGTGATCGAACACAGCGTACCAGGTTACATGCAGAACGAACTGCGGAATTACGTTCGTTGGCACGAAAGCTAAATATTAATACTGTTACTGTTTCTGACATTACTGTAAAAATGGAACAGTGGTCTGATCAGGAGCGACTGTACTTTTTAGATCATTTTGGAGATGAAGTTGTTGAGCGGTACAGAAAATATTCTCTCGAGTTAGAACCAAAGGAGATATCCGAGGGTCGTGAGAATTTTCGTAAAGGTCTTTTTGTTCTTTCAGATGCGGACGACTTCTTCAAGCGTTTGATTCAACTGCGTAATGAGGCGACACGACTACGGGAGTTGGAAAAGTCGAAGAATTCGTCTACGTCCGGAGCGACGGGGATATCCAAAGAATGCCCTATCTTTGAAACAGATAAGATCGCTGCGATTAATGTTAGACCTATGCGAGAAGCTGCGCCTTTATATGTCCCTCATAAAGGGGATGGCACAGATGATGATAAGAGATCCAAAGACGCGAAAGGGTATTTTGTATATAATTGGGTTTATACGCCTTGGAATAGAGCAGATGTTATGGCGCTTAAGAATGCTTTACCTGATCCCCGTAAAAACCCTGCGGCTTTTTATGAAAATGTTGAAAGCGCAAATTCTTCGTGTATTATGACGTTAGTTGATATTGAGCTATTTTTTGGGTTGATATTGCCTCCTGATATGTGGAGAGCGATTCGTAAGTTTGATGACCTCACGACTCTTGGGGCCACTTGGAAAGATCTTGTTCAGGCTGATTTAGATAGAGAACCAGCATGTAAGCCGTGTCAATTAATATTAGACCTTCCAGGGGCCATACTAACAAAACTAAAGACTCTTGCTCCCGCTAAAAAGATTGATTGGACTATATTAGCCTCTTGTAAGCAGAAAGCGGATGAATCAGTTTCCGATTTTTTCTCCCGCTTCGAGGAAGCGTTCCATGATTACAGTGGTCAATTATTGACAGAAGATACTGGCAGGCATTTATTCGTTGATAAGTATGTGGCTAATCTCCTACCGGAGATTGCGAAACGATTGAAAACGAGTGAAAGTTCATGGACCACAGCAACCCCTGCTTCTTTATTGACTATGGCTCAATATTATGAAAGACAGGAATTAGAGGCAAAAGAAAGTAGTGAAAAGAAAGCAAAGGATTTGAAGACGAAGGTAATGTTAGCCCAGGTTCAGGCTACGAGAGGAAATAACAGAGGAGGGCGAGGATCATACAGTAATGCTCCTCCCCCTCGTTCTGACATTTCTGTGAATCAATGTGCATACTGCAAACAGTTTGGGCATTGGATTGCAGACTGTCCGGTGTTTCGAGAGCAGCGTAATTTGAGGGGACGAGGAAGTGGAAGGTCTAGGAATTATTATGGAGGGTCAAGAGGAGGTTATGGCACGAATGATCGAGGAGGCTATGGTACGAATGATCGTGGAGGATATGGAGCAAGGGGTCGTGGTCAGTCTGATTATAATACGTTTGATAACCGCAATCAATATCAGATAAATGAGGGTGGTCCTGCTGAACCACGGGATGAGCATTATGCATAGGATTGCGTAGGATGGGGTGTGGAATCGGTTGAGGTACCAGTTGATAAAAGGGGTCCATACATAGAAGCACATGTTCTGGGTTCCACTGATCAATTTCTGGTCGATACAGGAGCTACTCGTAGCGCTTTGTCCAAATACTTGGTTCCAAGGGCTCCCCTGTCTGGCGAGGTAATTACAGCAATAGGGTTCGATGGAACACCTACTTCTAGCCCATTGTCTCAACCAGTTGCATTTCATGTTGATAAATTTGCTGCCCCATGTCCCTTTTTGTTGTCTCCAAATACACCAGATAATATTATTGGACTTGATATGTTAAAACACTTTCGAGCTACTATTCGCTGTGCCCCAGAAGGAGTGCGAGTTGTGTTGAATGAGAATTACCCAGACTTTGAGCGAGTGTGTTTTCTCCATGAATCTGAAGTATTGGCCTCCTTACCAAACACGTTGTGGGCCACTTCTGACACGGATGTGGGGCAGATGTTAATCCCTCCAGTACGTATTACTGTAAAGGAGGGAGTATCTCTACCACGTGTCCCACAATATAAGATTTCCAGAGAAGGAGAACTTGCTTTGATGCACATTGTGAACGATTTGATTTTGGCAGGAGTAGTTGAGGAAGTCCCCTACAATGTTTGCAATAGCCCAATTTTACCGATCCTTAAAAGAGATACAGATGCTAAGGTTTACCGTTTCATTATTGATTTGAGGGAAATAAACAAGATAGTAGTGCCTCAGTACCCGGTGGTGTCTGACATCACCACGTTGCTTACGTTGGTTCCATCGACGGCAACTACTTTTACAGTCATCGATTTGAAGAATGCCTTCTTTTCGATCCCTGTACATCCTGACAGTCGATATCTATTCGGCTTTACATTAAATAATAAATCGTACAGATTCTGTCGAGTTCCTCAAGGCTATACTGAAAGTCCTAGCATTTATAGTCAGGCATTAAAAAGACAGCTTGATTCCTTTGACTTACAAGAGGGAGTGGTTCTCATTCAATATGTAGACGATATCTTACTTGCTGCAGACACGCCAGAACAATGTGAGAAGAGTACCTTTTCCTTGCTTTCCTTCCTGGCCAAACATAATCATAAAGTTTCGAAGAAAAAGTTACAATATTGTAGACCAAAGGTGACCTACCTCGGTCATCTTTTGTCTAAGGAGGGCCGTGCATTGACATCAGATCGAATTCAAGCAATCCTAGATACTCCAGTCCCTCGCACTCAGAAGGATGTTCGCGCCTTTATAGGTTTGACGTCTTTTTGTAGGCAATGGATATTGGGTTTTTCACATATCGTTAAACCATTGTTAGCATTGTTGTCTAAAGATACACCGATTCCCATTGAATGGACGGATGAATGTCAGAACGCTTTTGAACAATTGAGACAAGCTCTTTGTTCTGCACCAGTGTTAGGTACACCTGATTACACGAAGATTTTTACATTATATGTACACGAGAAGGATGGGTGTGCATTGTCAGTGTTAGTGCAGACACACGGAGACAAACAGAGGCCTTGTGCATACTTCTCGGCGGTACTCGACCCTGTGGCTCGAGGATTGCCTGGATGTTTTCGAGCAGTTGCAGCAACAGCAGTTGCGATACGACAAAGTGAGGGAATAGTTTTGTCACACAAATTGTTGGTGCTAGTTCCCCATGCGGTAGATGCGTTACTGAATCAAACAAAAACGCAGCATCTAACCAGTGCCCGTTTGACAGGATATGAGCTAACGTTGTTGGCGCCGCACATCACACTAAAGCGATGTGCGACACTGAATCCTGCTACTTTATTGCCGGATCCTGTTGCTGAGACCCAGAAGGAAGAACAACATGATTGTGTTTTTCTGACTGAGGAACAGACAAAGGGTCGTATCGATTTACAGGATATACCGTTTCCAGATGTAGATGGGGAACTGTGGGTTGATGGATCGTGCGTGAGGTTACCAGATGGTACGACTTCTGCAGCTTATGCGATCACGACACTTAAGACCGTGGTAGAAGCAGCACGAATACCCCAGAAATCGGCTCAAGCAGCTGAATTGATAGCCTTAACGAAAGCATGTGAGTTAAGTGCTGGGCTATGTGTGAACATTTACACGGATAGTCGTTACGCTTTTGGAGTAGTGCATGATTTTGGCCTACTATGGAAGGAACGAGGATTCCTGACTTCACACGGAGTACACATCATGCATGGAGAATTGGTACGTGATCTCCTGAATGCACTGTTATGCCCAAAGAAAGTTGCAATAGTCAAGTGCAGTGCACACAAAAAGGTGACGGACAAAATAGGGCAAGGCAATGCTTTCGCAGACCGCATTGCGAGAGAGACCGCTATGCTGCAAAATAATTTCCCCATGTATGTGGTGAAGTCACAAGCTGAGCGGTGGCATGATGCTAGAGAAGAAATACTAGATATACAGAAGTCAGCATCTGAGGCAGAACGTATGAAATGGGCCACTGAAGGAGTATTGGATGATGAGGGTTGCTGGCGTAGTAAAGATATGGAGAGATGGAAACTACCCATGGCCTATTTACAAACAATGGTGCAAATGACACACGGGCTGGCACACATTGGAGCTCTCGCAATTACTAAATTGCTTACACGAGTTTGGGAAAATGCTGACATTGCTAGCACGGCTAAGAGAGTAGTGCAGACCTGTCTGATATGTTTGCAGCACAATCCTGGACAAGGGACTCATACTCCTAAAGGAGGGTTTGTTCCACCTACTGCACCATTCGAAGTACTACAAATGGATTACATCCAGCTGGAACGCTGTAATAATCTCAAGTATGTCCTAGTAGTGGTGTGTGCCTTCAGCAAATGGATTGAGGCTTACCCTACGAAAGACAATACAGCATTGACAACAGCTAAGGTGTTACTCAAGGAGTACTTCCCGCGCTACGGTGTTTGTAAACTTATGTGGAGTGATAATGGCCCTCATTTCATTGGAAAAGTAGTGGAATACGTCCTGAAAGGATTGGGAATCAAGCAACGATTCCATGCTGTTTTTCATCCTCAATCAGCAGGTTTAGTAGAACGATACAATGCAACTCTGAAGCTGAAGTTAGCAAAGATAGTGGCATCTACATCTCTGAAATGGCCGGACGCTTTGCCTCTGGCATTGCTGTCCATTCGGTCAGTGCCACATTCTCGATCTGGCCTCACACCCTACGAAGTGGTGTTTGGAAGGCCTATGAATATTTGGGGAGTTCCAAAACCTCGTTTGATACATGATATGCCTTGTATAATGATGAACGATTATCTGGCACGATTAACAAATGATTTGCTTTCTATTCATCAACAGGTTCGAGAGGCGCTCCCTGATAACTTCACTGGTGAGGCTCACGATCTCCGCCCTGGGGACCACGTGATGGTCAAAGTATTTGAACGATCCAGCAGTTTGGAACCGAGATGGCATGGCCCTGAGCAAGTGCTGCTGGCTACGCGAACTGCTGTGAGAGTCACCAACAAGAAGCGGTGGATACATTCAACGCACTGCCGACGTGTCTCTCCGGATCTGGTGAGCCCTGTGGTACTATCCGACTACAGAAAGATTTTGGATACAGAAAAGAGCCCAGCTGTCACGCCTGATGAATTGGAGGGAGCCTTCCCGGACCACGTTGTTTCTGATAAAGTGAAGTACAATCTACGCCCTAGGAAATAAGATTCCTTTTGTGTTTTTGAAACTGGTTGGTAACCGCTCTGAGGTTTGTGAAACGGAAGCCGGGAATATCAAGGGGGGGGGATCAGTTCTGCCCAGTGTAGCGACACCCGTCTTGAATCCCGGAGAACAAATCAACGGCAGCCTCGGTTCTGAACCATCGTTTTTATTTTTCCCGCTTAGTGTTGTTTTTTTTTGAAGAGTATTGTTTTGTGAACTATGGCATCTCCTTCGACACGAAGAGGGAGAATTCTTGGTGCTGTTTTGTTTGTCTTGACCGTAGTGGTGATCGCAGTATTAGCTTGGACTATAGAACTGTTGTTTCCTGTACGAGAGCATTTGCTGCCCACCACTCCAAGTCCATCTGAACATTTTCATTTCACTCTGCCTTTTCACGAAGAAAGACATAGGCAGATTTATTTGAATAACAGCTTAATTAAGATTCTGCATCATACTCATAACATGACCAACACGTCCAATTGTTGGGTATGTGGAATGTTGCCCGGACATCAGAAGAAGGGAGGAACACCACTCATTCCTCTCCCGTTTTCTCATAATGGTTCTTGTCATGCTTGGTACACTCTTCTTTTTACTCTGCGATGGCCAACGAAAGGTGGACTACTTTTTCGGTTGAATAAAATATGTTATAACGACAGAGATGGCTATCCACACGCTGAAGGAACTAAGTTTGAATGGGAAGAGTACCGTCCGGACAATGTTTCTACACCTCGTGTATATACGAACCAAAGACTTATAAATGTGACAAGCCTATACATGATAACAGTTATCGATACAAAAGCAGATTTGTGTATTAGAAATAAAGGTACAATCCCTGTAGGCCGCAGTGAATGTAATATTACACTTACCTTTGATACACCAATTGGAATTGCATTTGTAGCTTCACGTAACACATATTTCATTTGTGGAAATAAGGGATACCATCGTCTACCATTGGGATGGTTGGGAACGTGTTATATAGCTTTTGTATTACCACCTGTATTTATTGCTCCTCCCATGTACCACAATGATTACGTTCTGTACCATGATTTCATACTGAACAGGGTCAAACGAACAGTAGATCTTGATGAAATAGACCAGACTGATACCACTTTACAACAATATGTAGATTTCAATTTGGGGTTATTCTCATTCGTAGGAGCTGCACTGAATAGCAGGAAGATAAGGCGGCTTACGCGTGTGGTGGAAGCAGTCGCTAACGAAACTGCCTCCGCTTTAGGGAATATTACTGAGGAATTGCAAATTACCAGAATTGTGGCGCTCCAGAATCGAATGGTTCTAGATGTGATACTAGCTGATAGAGGTGGAGCATGCCGCGTCATCGGAAGTAGTTGTTGCGTGTACGTACCAGATAACTCACCTTCTGTATATGATTCGATTACGAAATTACATAAGATAGCTGCTGAGATCCACCTAGAAAATGGAACATGGACCTTTTCTGGTTGGTTCTGGACCCTGCTTAGTACTTGGGGTTGGAAATTATTAACGATTCTCTGTGTTTTTATTGGAGTACTATTTTTCCTTTGTCTATGTATTCAATGTGGCCCTACATTATGTTCTGTATGTATCACAGCCTGTATTCCGTCCAAACGAGCTCTTGTTAAGCAAGAGAAACTGATCAATGATGAAGTATTGAAAATAATGGCTATTAACATTGAGGATGAACATTCTGACTACGTCCACTATGAGGTAGCTTTTGCTAAACGCTAAAAGGGCCGTCTGTCGTGTTTTGGCAGCTCCTGAGTTAGCGTTTAGCACAGCTACACGGTCTTTTCTGTTAACTTGACCAAAACGAACGGGGGCCATTTTGAATCCCTCTGACTTCCGTTTCCTATGAACACGCTGCCTCGTGGTCAGTGTGCCCTTTCGTCCTTTCTCGATACCCATGGTCACTATTCTGCTCGGCAACAGGCTATTTTTAGTACTGGTCAAGCGCACATGCGCACTATGCATCAACTGGTCACTCTTTAGGAATGTTCACACTAACTGACCAGTGCTGTTGAACTCCTCCCACGTGCTGGCTGTGTTCCAAAAATGACCTTATATGTACCTAAAATGTGTAACTTGTAACCGCCTATCTTTTTATTGCTATTAAACTGTATAAAAGAGGTCGCGCACCAATGTTCGGTGTGCTACTTCTTACATTGCCGAAGGGTGCTGTAGGAATGTATCACCACCCCATGGGGTCTTAATAAACTTGTCTTTTACCTTTTCCAGTGTCCGTGCCAACTTCTATACTAAGGCGTTCGAGAGTTTAGCAGAGTATGTAGGCCTGATTTGAACCCAACACCACAAAAGGTGCACCTCTAGGGGGAAAAAAACAAGATTCTAACGTGGGTCGAATACAGGAACCAGGTCAGTCCAATAATAAGATTTGCAGGTGTTTCTTAGCCGTAGCTACCAATTAAATTAATTGTATCCCAATGCTTTCCTATGGAACAGGTAACCCTGTTACAGTGAAAATAGCTTTTGGGACTTTTCCGCTGTAAAGGACATGTGACATTTATTTATTTATTTATTTATTTATTTTATATTCTTATAAAGCGCCAGACTAGACTCCCGAAGGGGTATCTCCGCTCTATTGCTGTACCACGAGAGTGTGCTAGTTACGAGAGTGTGTCTGATATAGGGTGCAGAAGCTGGAAAGTAATTTATTTATCAGGATACAAATACGTTTTTAAAATCTTCCGGAAACTCAGATGACTGGGAATTGATCTGAGTTCTGGAGGCAAAGAATTCCAGAGTGCTGGGCCGGCATAAGCTAATGCACGGCCACCTTGTCTGGCCTTTTTTACTCTTGGTATCTGCAAGAGCTGCTGATGACTGGAGCGCAGAAGTCGCCCAGGGATGTAGGACTGAAAGATCTTAGTCATGTATTTCGGGCCCTCCCCTATCATGCTCTTGTGAATAGTGCATAAAGTCTTGAATTGGACTCGCTTCCTCACTGGAAGCCAGTGGAGTCTCATCAGCAGGGGACTGGAAGGAGTCCTTGCTGGAACATTCAGGACAATCCTTGCTGCTGTATTTTGGATTACTTGCAATTTACTGAGCTGCTCCTCGTTAGCTCCGAGGAGCAGCCCATTGCAGTAATCCACCCTGCTGATGACCAAAGCCTGCACAAGCGTTTTTCTGTGATGGTCTGGTATATAGGGGAAGACTCGTCTCAACATCCCAATAGCCCGGAAGCAGGTACCAGCAACCTGATTAACATGTCCCTTAAAAGTAAGTTGCTGATCAAAGAGCACTCCCAGGTTCCTAACAGAACTCTTGGGGGTGGGGACAGGGCCTAGCTCCACGGGCCACCAGTCAGATGACCAATATGTTGCCGCTTGTCCAAAACACATGACCTCCGTTTTCCCCACATTACACTGCAGACAGTTAGTTGACATCCAGTCTGCAATGGCTCTCATACCATCTGCAAAAGATATTTTTATTGCAGATGTGAGAGTTTTAAAAGGGAAAAGGAGTTGGGTGTCGTCAGCATACGACACCGGGGTGAACCCGAAAGATCTAGCTAAGTTGGCTAGGGGTGCCACATACACATTGAAAAGTGTAGGGCTAAGGCATGAGCCTTGTGGCACTCCCTTATTGAGCTCCCTTAGCGTGGATTTGTGGGAGCCCAGCCTAACTTCTTGGACACGACCAGTCAGAAAGCTCTTCATGCATGTCAGAGCCTCTCCCTCCACACCCACCTCACCTAGGCGGTCAAGAAGCACCGTGTGAGACACCGTATCGAAAGCGGCGGAAAGGTCCAACAGCACCAGAATCAAGGAGCTGCCCTCATCCAGTGCCATTCTGATGTTATTGGTCACTGTCTGAAGGGCTGATTCTGTGCTGTGGTTTGGCCTGAAACCAGATTGTGAATAGTCCAGGCCATCCGTCGCTTCCAGATGTTGAGAAAGATAGGTGTTCACGTGCCTCTCTGTAACCTTGCCCAGGTGAGGCAGGAGGGAGATAGGTCGTAAATTGGAGAGGTCTGTCCAAGGAGAAGATGCCTTTTTTCTAATCGGGTTCACCACCGCCCTTTTCCAATCTGCAGGGACCATGCACACTGCCTTATGGACAGTAAGGTCTGTGTAGGGGTCACTTACTGATATTTAAAAGGAAGGTTTAAGCCTGTCAGAAGGGGTTATTTTGACAGGATAAAAGTACAATTTTAAAACTGCATAGACAAGCTACAGTGGAAAACTAGCAGTTGTGTTTGCACTGTCTCTGTAGTGAGTGGCACAATGGGTGCTACATTCCAAAAGTGACATTTAACTTACAGGCCCTGTGTATACTTTGTGCCATGTAATAAACACTTATAGGTAAGATAAATATGCCAATTAAAGTGCAGTCAATTTTTACACGTGTTAGAGGTCAAGGAGTCAACAATCTGTCTAAACTTGGGGTGATCATGAAAACCAAGGCATTTCTGTCATTGATACCCCTCCATATGAAAGGTGAGGAGCAAAGCCGACATTCCCTTAGCAATTCTCATCATCTAAGTAGAAGAACTTGTATAGGCCATCTGCACTGGCATTGCATGGTCAGTCCGTGGACTGTGTTCCACTATAAACTCCATACCCTGTGGGGAGATGGGCCATCTCAACAGTCTGGGTTTTTGTCTCATGTGCATGAGCCATCTGAGAGGCCTGTTTTCAGTTTGAACCTAAAAGTGAGTCCCAAAGAGGTAGGATATTAGCTTCTTTAGTGACCAAACCACAGCAAAGGCTTCTCCCTCTGTGACCCTCCAGTGCTGCTCTCTGGGTAGTAGTCACTTGCTGATGATGTCAGATGGTTGATTTTGACTAGTATGGGGTGCTTTGTCTCCATCCATGAGGTCTGAGACAAACTTACTAAAGGGTAAGCCACTTCCCCTCACCACTGCTGGGCACTATACATGTTTGGATTTTTGAGCCACCACTAACAAGAATACATTACAATTTGTTTGCTTTTCTGTACTGTCCACTCGATATGTGTTTAAAACACCTTCTTTGCATTAACTGTTTTACCCTATGAAAGATATTTACTTTATAGACACTAACTGGTACCACACTTCCTCTGGTCCTCTGCCCTATTTGTCCTGGCTTCTGACACCGATCCCTGCTTCGCGATTTCATGGTTTCTTCTTTTCTCCACAGCTGCTGACTCGAGGGTCCTCCCCCATGCCAGGTGAGTGGGGCGTCCACGCACAGCACAGGTCTAAGTTTGACTTCAGAGTTGTTACAGGCCCCTTCCATTCCCCCTTCTCTCTTTTTGCTCTCTTTCCCCCTTCTTTCCTTACTTTGGCTCGTCTCACTGGTTGAGTCTCATCAACTCCAGTGAGTCTTCTACTCCTTTCCCTCTCAATCCTCGTGAATGACTGCATCCCTGGCGATGGTGTCCCTTAACGTCAATGGCATGAACTATTATGTAAAACATAAGAAAGTGCTCCACTAGCTGCACTCCAAATGGGTGGATATAGCCTTACCCCAGGAAACACACCTTTCCTCCGTAGAATCTGCACAATTAGGGTGGGTAAAGTGAGTCATAAGACTGGGTGGGTAAAGTCATAAGTGTTGTGGGTCAGTTAACAATGAGGGGGAGCCCTCAGTTGCATCAGGCATGTGGGGTGACCATATTGTTTTGGAGAACACTGGCGTATGCAATACTCTGGACTTGCACGGATGTAGAATGTGGGTGGGTCTTCGTGAAGCTGCATGTACTACTGCGCTCCGTTATCATGGACTCAATGTATGATCCCATTTGTGAAAACACTTACTTCCTGACCTGTCTCTTGTGGCTTCTGCAGAAATTGTATACGACCCCTGTTCTTCTAGTAGGGAAGTGGAATGTGGTGCTGGACCTGATGTAGGACCAGACAGAGAAAGTATACAAATGGTTCTGTCGGGTATGTACTATTTCTTTAAGTTGTTCTGAATCCTAAACAATACATACATTTCGAAGAGAATTCATCAAAGAAGAAAGAATATATACATTTTGAAGTGAGTTCATCAAGGAAGAAAGAATGTAAATTCAAACCAACTAGGGTAAATTTAAAACACTTTTATAAATTATTTTCATTCATAATTACCCTGATTTCAATTATGCAAAGGCTGTACAAAGTACAAAATGGCGCATCAAATGTGAAGAAAGGTGACATTCAGTGCTCTGTGAAAGTTGTGAAAGTGTCAAATTTACAATGGTGTTTAAAAGGGACAGGGAGGGAAAGGGAGGAGGGGAAATTGGCCAGTAGTACAATGTTTTTAGGACCACTTTTGTTGGTCTTTTCACAGAGTCCTTAAAGCTGGTCCAAAGGATTCTAATGTTCAAGTTTCACCCCTGGATAAGCCCTCTTAAAGGGTCAGTGCGGGTCTTCATCAGGACTGGGAAAGGGGGGGGCGGACAACCTGTTGAAAGAAATGAGCAAGGGTCAGGTTTGGATTTAATTGGGCGGATTGTGCCAGAGCAAGTGGATAGCACTGACGGCGGTAGTAACTCAACTCGGGGAATCTGAATGCCACCATGATCGCGATAGGGTGCTGCTTCTAGACCTCCTTCGTGACCATGCTCCCTGCAACATATGAAGCCTCCTCCACCAAAAGGAAAAGGATTGCACTTTTCTTTCTTGTCCTCACAGAGATCACTCCTGGATTGACTACCTTCTCCTTCACAGAAGCCTCCTTCCGCATGTGACAAGCTGTGACATCTTGTAGGGGGGATGAGCTGGCCACTGTGTGATTCATCTTGACATGGATCTCGGGATCTCCCCCCAGTCCCTACTCTCATAGAGGATGATGGCTTTTCGGAGGGTTTTTGAAGCACCGCAACCACCTCTGGACATATGTCTTTGAGAAGGAGGATTCCGTGTGCTCTCATGGCAACATGTAAGGCCACATTTTGGGGGTAAATGATGCTGGATTCAGCATCAGTGAAGTGTAGCACCCACTCCGAGCTTTGGGCTCTAGAACTCGCTACACAAAGGCCCCCAACCCAGGCCCTGGGGACTCAGCTGCTGGAGTGGGAAAAGATTCAGTGAACTCCTTCTTTATGAAAGCGGCAGAGAAGGCACTTGTCAAACTTTGCTGGCTCCGCTACAATCATGGGGAGAAAGCTGGAAAACTCATGACTGCCAAATTGCAGGAGAGGGAATCTCAGCTTGCTATACTGGCAGTTTGTGACCCCACTGGTCTCCTCATGGTGCACCCCAGGGATGTCGTTTAATGCCTTGGGAACTACTATTCAGCCCTGTATTTGGCTGAACCAGCCCTGCCCAGACTGAGCGCTTCCTGGTCCATCTACGTCTTCCGACTCTGACCTATAAGAGATGTGCGGTTCTGGAGGGGGCATTCACAGAAGAGAAGGTTATGGAGGCCATCCCGGGTCTCCCCACCTGGTTGCTAGTTGAGGATGGGTTTCCTGGTGAACTCTAAAAGATTGGCAGTGGTATGCTGGTGCCCCACCTCAACCAAGGCCTTCAATTGGGCAATGGGGAGTAAATCGCTAGATTCGATCTCCAATAAACTGATTATATCATTGCTTCCCAAAGACAGCAAAGACCCCTTGGACTGCATGAGCTACCGCCTGATTTCCTTCATCAATATTGACCTTAAAATGATGTCCAAGGTCCTGGCAATGAGCGTGGGCATAGTGATCCCACAATTGATCTACAACTCTCTCTGGTGGGTTTTGTTATAGCCATAGTGCCCCTAATCATATGCGAACACTATGTCACCACCTGTGGCG
Organism: Lissotriton helveticus; assembly: GCF_964261635.1. Lineage (NCBI taxonomy): Eukaryota > Metazoa > Chordata > Amphibia > Caudata > Salamandridae > Lissotriton > Lissotriton helveticus. The sequence continues at coordinate 1,521,698,117 of NC_136065.1, forward strand.
CATCAAGGATAACCCTGAGGGTATGCTGGCACTCTCCCTAGACACTAAAAGGGCATTCAATGGAGTCAAATGGCTGTACCTGTTAAGGCAATGTCTTCTATGGAGGAACAATTCATCCAAAGGGTCTGCCTCCTGCATGACTCCCCCTCAGCTGAAGCTTCTTGTGGAGGATTTCTTTCTAAGTCATTCCAGGCCAGCCAGGGCAGCTGGCAGGTCTGTCCTCTGTGTCTGCTCCTATTCCTCTTGCTAATTCAGCCCCTGGCTCACTCCATGTATCACCAGGCATACAGGAGTTTACTACTGAAGTCAGGGAGGCCAAGATCCTACTCTATGTAGATGATATCTGCTTCTTCTCTGTCAACCACAGTCCTCGATAGAGGGGGTTATGGCTATCATTGAGGATTTTTTGGGGCTCTTGGATTATTGAGTCAATTGGGTGAAGATTAAAGCCTTCCCGATATCAGGGGTCCCCACACCTGCATGTATCCACGGATACCACATGACGTGGTTGCTGAGTGGGCTTTGTTATCTGGACATACGGTTCAACAGGGGCCTCACTCATAAGGTGGAGAACAATTGTCTTCCCATGCTGGAGCGCACAAGGCAAGATTTTTTTAAGTTGTCTAATAAAATGTGTTCCCCTGGGGAAGGGTGCAGACAGTCAAAATGAATGTGTCCCATCACTTCCAATACATCTTTGGTATGATACCCATCCTGGTGACCAAAATCTTGCTTGCCCAGATTGAGACCAACATCAGATCCTATGTTCGTAGTGGACGAAACCCTCACATCCAGGACATCAGACTTTGGGTGCATACAGCAGTTGGTGACTGGTGACTACCCCATCTCGCCTCGTATCCCTTGGCCTCCCATCTTTTACAGGTTGTGGCCCACCTGCACTTTGAACAGTATGCTCTGTTCTAGTAGTGTCCTGCTATGGCACCTTTTCCTCCATACCTCTCGCCTAAGTATCCGAGAGTGGCCCCACACCCGATTCTGAAGGTGACTTCTTGGGCCTGGCGTGGAGCATACCACCTCCTGGGAGTGGCTCTCTAATTGCATTGGTGAGCCCCTCTCTGGCACAACTCCTCGCTTCTTATCGGCGAGTGACCGTTTCATTGGAAGGCAGCGAACCTGAGGCATATGCTGCCTTGACCAGGTCCTCGATGGTGGAAGGCTTTGATCAGTTGCCCAATGAATTTGGGCTCCACCAGAGGAAGCCTGTCTATATTGACAGCTTCCCCACAGATTCAGAGCAGCCACTGCCCCCTCTTTCAGATGACTTGCCACAATCTACCATGGTACAATATCTCCAGGCCTTGGGTCACTGCAGGATCCTAGTCTCATGTTTGTCTGCAAATCTCTTTACTGGTCAGCACTCTCTCCCATTCCTCTCAGCTACCAGGCTCACCAGTCCTCTGGGGAAAGCGTACTCTCCAGAGGACTGGACCTCTTTGCTTTTAAACCACCATCATGCCAAATTTTTTCACTTTAACATGTTGCAGGATTGGTATTAGAACCCCCACCAGAAGCTCCAAAAGCTATTCTGCGTCCTTCAGGTAGTAATTCGGCATACACTCCACTCTGTGGACAATAAACAACCGCACTGCTCTTTAGGTACACTCACTATCTGCAATGCTCTGCATCGTGGTAAAATAAACCCTGTTTATTGCAATATACCTTAATCACAACAGCCCATCATGTTGCAACTCATTCGGGAGACACCACCCAATTCACCACGCCGAGCTATATCCTAGAACAGCTACTCACCACAGTAAACGTTACTATAAAAATACTGACCGGGACCTTTTAACTGCATTCAAGTGATACTAAGTCACCTCACTGCATTTTAGGAACACAAATTCTCCAAACTGGAACCTTTGGCCAGCAACCAACAGCACTACATAACAAAGACACTCTGCCTTGCTGCTCCAACTAGACACAAGCCTACCACATTATAACACACTTTAAAAAATAACCAGTCGTTTAATCTGAGCACTGCTCCAGTACACTGGATTCTTAGTAAACTACCTCACCAAAAAACACTCTATGCGTGAGGAATTGCACTAAAACCTATGGGCACTAACAAAAAACACTGTAACCTAACAATGGTAGTCCACGACATCGTACTGTAGACTAAAGCAGACATTCACTACCTGTGCTGCACTTTCGGACAATACCTCACTGCACTGCACTGAAGCTGAAGGACACAAACCCACCACCACTATGAAAACTCACCCAGTACAGTGTATGGCCTCTGAGGATACAGTCCATTATGCTGCACTCCTTCGTAGGGAATATACTAGGCATTGATGGAATTTGCTTTACTGCGGCATATCTAGTTGCATCTTATAGTAGTATCTTTATGACCTCTGAGTCTCTGGACATGAAAAGATAGGCCAGTCCTATCTTTTCATGTGAGCCATATCTTTTCAAGTTGGGAGACTGCAATCGAAAGCAAAAAAATCATAAACTTACACAAAGGTGTAAGTTTGCCTTTGTGTATCAGGCCATTAGTATTTAAACAATCCTGCCATAAAAACAAGATTTTTTAAATATATCACAAATACATTAAAACGGGCAGTCGATAAAAACAGTTAAATCTTTTTTGCCCTAGTGACTAAAATCCAATTAATTTGCCATTTTGCGTAAAATGTGTATCCTTAACTCATTTTATCATTAACATTTCCTTCACAGCTAATAAGTATCAAGTGCGCACATCACATCAATATGCCTCATATGCAACAACAAGGTGACTGCTTATGTCCTATCCCCAACACCATATTTCATTAATATTGGTCTCAACAAAGATTTCCGTTGTTCTAAAAAACACCCACAATCTTATAAAATACAGTTAAGATTACATTTCATACTCATTCCACACATACAGATGGTATTACCTTCTAAAATAAATCTCAAAAACTAAAACTGAGTTTACACAACATCTACACTTTACAAGTGCCAGCCTTAAAGCTTCATTAGGTAGGGTTTCTCAACAAGGAAACCTTTCATCGTTCATCCAAGTAAATCTTAAATGTTGTACTGATCTCTTATGTTCCAGATATCTCATCAGTGACGTCACTAGGGGGGTGCGGGGGGTGCGGACCTCACCGGGTGTCACCATCAAATGGGGTAACCAATCTGTGCTCTGCAGCTCTGCAGCCTCGCCTCTGCTCTGCTTTACAATCAGAAGGAAGGAACCCCGAGGCACGAGGAGGCGACACAAACAGGTACACCCAGGAGCACAGTCAGACAGGTGAACAATGGAAGGGAACTGGAGCCCGTGATTGCACGCCCCTTCTCGAGCCGGGAGCTTTAGCAGGGCCTCACAGAGAAGTTATACAGCCTAGCGCTCAGAAGTGAACTCTGCTAGCGCTATGATGGACGTCGTTGACAACTCATATATGCCAGTGATGTTTCAGGTATTACGGAATTACACTTGTTGGCACATAGAATAAGAAATTATACCTTGTACCATTAGGCACCCTTTGCCAAGGTGTATGCAAAGAGCAAATCGAATCTGTTTTGCACGCGTTTTGCTAATAGTCAAGGTGCACAAGTTATTTTGTACCGGTGCCTGTTTTTGCAAAAAATTAAAACGGAGGAAACAGAGTATGAAATTAATGCACATCATGTGCAATACTTTTGTGAAGTTCGTAGAGCTACCTGGTTCAGATTTTTTGGCAATTTCAAGAAATTAAACAAAATGATGTTGCACAAACGTAGTTCTGTCTTTCAGATTTGAAGACTGGAAAGTTTAAGTGCTTCCTTTCTGGTTAAACACAGCCAAAATCATGCTCCATTAGCTTGCTCAATTTAAGTTTAACTATTCGAGGATTTCTTTAGTTCTGGGCAGAGTTTGTTTGATTCCCTAGTATGGAGGAGACAATGAAAATAGTGCAAAATGCATTTGTTCTAACTCTGAGCAGTGTGTGCAGGGGCGCTGAATGTCATGCCTTCCTTGGAGAGGACAGTGGGACAGAAATGATGCTTAGAGCCTTCACCCATCCTAGGCAGCGGCGTAGCTAGGGGGGGGGACAGTGGGGGCGGTCACCGTCAGCCCCAGGCGGCACTATTTTGGGGGCGGCGGCAGCACAGTGCACACATTACGTGCAATTATTAGTGCATTGTGCAAACGCACTGCGCACCTGCTTACAACAAATACTGCACTGCATGCCAGGCACACACCACCTACTTGCATAGTGGTGATGGTGAGATGCACGGCGGCGTCGTACCCAATTTGTGGGTCCCAGGGACGTCAATCTTATAGCGCTACCAATGACGGCTCTGGGCCAGCCCCCGCGCTGTGCTCGACTGATGCGTGCCACCACCACACGCTTAGACTGAGTGGAAACAGTCTCGGCAGTGGGGTGCTGCTGGGCAATTTGCAGAACCCCTACCTCAGGGGCCCAGCCACCACCACAGTGGAGTCTAAAGAAAGGGTAAGATGTCACTGTGAGTTGAGCCATAGTTTTGGCACACTCTTTAAAACTTTTCTACAGCGATATGTATACCATGTGGATGGTAATTTATCGGACTACAGTGCCTTTCATAGGATAGTACCGCCATTTCAGAATGGCAGGTTGCGTGACTGGAAAAATGCCTCCGTGGTGCAGATTGATACTCTTGAACTGGACTCCTCATTTTTGTGGCAACTTATTTTGTATACACATAATGGTTTTCTCTCAGCAAATATTAGTATTTCTCAGTATGGTGCACATACATGGGGCAATAAGATTCCTCCCCTCTTGCACACAACATCTGTCTAGAGTGTGTGGGAAGATCTCTCTCGCGCACACGGTACCTCCGCCCCACCTCCCAGTTTCTGTCCTGGTGCGCTGTGGGGTTTGTTGAAGTGGGGGAGGGGGGCTTCCTGGGCTCTTTCAGGATTCTGGTGGCTCGATCCCTCTGCACCTCCCCACCCTCTGTGATGCGTGTGGTTTTTTTCTGCACGAAAATACACTCAGACAGGGCACCCATTAACTTGCAGTTTTTGCAGCACTCCGTGCGATTAGACTATTAGCAGAGTGATTATAAAAGAAACAGTTTTAGATGGATATTGGTTTCCACAAATAACGGTTGCCAAGTGTGTGTTTGTGTTCCGCCCGCAGGAAGGGCAGCGCTTTGAAACTCAGGACATTTTTGCAATGGCTATTTACCGTTTATTTTTTTCCGTGGGGCACTATGGGCCCTAGTGCAAGCGGGAGGAAATGTGACCACCACCTCCGTGTGCGAGAGCAAAAAATAGTGACAATTGACGTGACATTGGGCACTTTACACCCCAGAGCCCTGGAGCCACTGCACCTGCTGTACTAAGAACAGCTACGTACCTATTTGCTTTGTCAGTCTCGAGGTACTGTATTAGGAGCTTTCTCAACATTTTAACGTGGCAGTTAGTTTCGCCCAGAGTGTGCCGTGTTGTCAAGCCAGACAGTGTCATCATATTGTCAAGTGTGTTGCTGCCGAGTTGTTCAGTGCAGTGTTTTTCAGTCTAGTCTCATGCCTGCCTGTGCAGTGTGGTGCTGTTTTTCTTGACTAGTGCCACATAACATGGGGTGCAGTGTAGGTTATGGTTTAGTGAGGGTTCTTGAGGCCTATTGTGGGTCCATATTACTTAGTTTTGTACCACACTGTTTAGTCTGGTGCCATATTGACCAGTGTTGCGCCATCGGGGTATCCAAAGTGGTGCCATTTTGTCTAGTGTGGTGTCATGTTGCTAAGCTGGTGTCATATCATCCATTGCTGGGTCATTGCGGTTTGTGTGGTGACGTTTTGTCTATTGTGGTGTCCTTCTCTCTAGTGTGATGCTGTGCTGTTCATTGTGATGCCATGTTAAACAAAGTTGTGCCATGTAGTTTAATATGGTGCCATCACGTTTTCCACTGTGGCTTCATACTTTCTAGTGTAATGTCCATGTTGTGTTGTGCGTTGTGGCTCCATGTTTTAAGTTATCCAAAGCAATGCTATAATGTGAATCTCTGGTGTTGACCTTGGTGGTATGCTGCCATGTTGTCTAGTGTTGTGTTGTCCTGTAGTCCCGTTATTTGCCAACTGTGTCCACTGGTGGACTCAGAGCGGAGGAGGTCCATGCGGTAATTCGTGAGGGGGTGACACCATGAGTTACCCGCACCGGGTGCCACCAACCCTAGTGACGCCACTGCTCAGACTATTTTCCCTTGCCATATTTTTGTTAACATTCAAAGGTCCTCTTTGTAAATTCTCGGTATCACGGTATTTGAGTAACATTACATGCTATTGATACCCTATTGCATGCATCAATAGGAATTTTCCTAACTGATATAGACCATTAAAGTTCACTGTTCTAAATCTCCTTTTGATATAATGTAGACAATTTAAGAGAGCTTCCCTTGTCCATGCATTCCAAAAATCTAATCACCTCAGCAAAAGCAAAGTAACTCAATGCTGTTAGGCCTGTTTCCATGGTTTGGATCATGAAGGAGGGTGGTAAGGAGTTAGTTTGTTTTTAACCATCTACCCTCCTCTAAATCCGAATTCCTTTTGCAACTTAAAAAAAGCACCTCGTCGCCATATTGAAATTGGGGCCGAACCATTGCTTGATAGGCTGCTATGGCGGGTCTTAGGGAGGGCCCGGCATAGTCTCTGCAAAATGTAATGAGGCAACTTACAGTTGAAAAGGCATTTGCCTGTAATGCTTCCATGTGGTCTTTCCTTAACAGTTAATAGTAGTAGGAACACTAATGTACAAGATTGTGCTGTATCATTTGGAAAGTCATTTACAATACTGCACTTCATGATAGGGACAAAACCATACTACATTCTATCCCAAGGACACGCACCACACTGCTCAGCACCCTACTCATTGCAACCTGACATATTGAAATGTAAACTGTGGACAGTAATCACGTGCGGACTGGGACAGAAAAATATTTTGGGCAGCAAAATAAAAGTGGCCCTTCTTAAAGTAGCTAATAGAAAGTTGCTCATATTTGCAATTCGGGAATTTTTTTAATTTGGAAACATACATTATATAGGTGTTTTGTAAGGTATGGGAGACTGCATGCATTTGTGCATGCTGCAGGCACTGACTGTCATAATATTAAGGGAACTCAACATTAAACCCGTCCGACTAGACCATACAATAGGCCCCCAATCAGCTATAAACATAGTGTCAAACCAGCCCTTCTGGCACTGCCAATCTTCTTGATAGGATGGTCCAACCCTGGCAGTAATCAACCACACTGCAACACATAATACTGATTTACCAACCAGCATATACGAACAGTGGGCCCCAGCAGTGCCAGTTTCAGTGCCACCCCACTTGAAAGGGCACCCTTTCTGTAGCAGGCTCAGGTGAGCTAAGAAGAGACTGCAGCGATCTTTGTGTGCACGGTAGTTTTAGGGGATAATAACAGCATGGAAAACTCGTGTGGTCAATGCACTTGATGGAGGGATATGTGATTCGTCTAGTCACAATTTTGACTCATGGTAAAGTAGCAGAGATTATTAGTATTTCAGCTGTAAAGCATAAGGTGCAATATGCAGATTACAGATTTGTATTTTATGTTGATAGCTCAGCGGGCTACTGCTTTAGTCACAAGGGGGATCCCTTGTTACTTGAAGTTCAGAAGTTGTAATCCGGGTAATATAGCACTAATAGCTATGAATTGGCATCATGGAGCTGCTTGCAAACTGCAACGCATAGGTTTAGGACCTTATTCTTTTTTTCCTCAATCTTTCGTTATTCTAAGGTTGTAAACAAAAAATGTTCCTATTCATATTAATGCATTTTTATTGCGGTAGACATCCCGCAAACATTGTGTTACCTTTCAAATGCTGAATTTAGGGGCTACATTTAGTAACACTTTTTGCATGGTTTGTGTCACAAAGGTGATGAAAATCTGGTGCAAATTCTTGTTTTGAGACCTGCTTTGCAGCATAAATCCTACATTTCTCTAGAAAGTAGCCCTAGAGCATGGGTACTCACAAACTTTCTCTCGGGGGCCAAATTTACAGTGTGGTTTGTGGCCGAGGGCCGCACCGGTGTGGGCGGGGTCAGAGGGGGAGGGGGCGGGGCTAAAACAAAAAGAAAACTTGTGACCATGAGGTTGCACACAGGTCCCTGCAGCAGATGCCTTCATCCACTGAGCCACCAGACCCAGCATACATACATCTCTCTCTCCCTCCTGCCCTCCCTCTCCATCTCTCTCTCTCCCTCCTGTCCTCCCTCTCCCTCCTGCCCTCCCTCTCCCTCTCCCTCCTGCCCTCCCTCCTGCCCTCTCTCTCCCTCCTGCCCTCTCTCTCCCTCCTGCCCCCCCTCTCCCTCCTGCCCTCCCTGTCCCTCCTGCCCTCTCTCTCCCTCCTGCCCTCTCCCTCCTGCCCTCTCCCTCCTGCCCTCTCCCTCCTGCCCTCCCTCTCTCTCCTGCCCTCCCTCTCCCTCCTGCCCTCCCTCTCCCTCCCTCCTGCTCTCTCTCTCCCTCTCTCTCTCCCTCCTGCCCTCAATCCTGCCCTCTCTCTCCCTCCTGCCCTCCCTCTCCCTTCCTCTCCCTCCTGCCCTCCCTCTCCCTCCTGCCCTCTCTCTCCCTCTTGCCCTCTCTCTCCCTCCTGCCCTCTCTCTCCCTCCCTCTCCCCCCTGCCCTCCCTCTCCCGCCCTCCCTCCCTCCTGCCCTCTCTCTCCCTCTCTCTCCTCCTGCCCTCTCTCTCCCTCCTGCCCTCTCTCTCCTGCCCTCTCTCTCCCTCCTGCCCTCCCTCTCTCTCTCCCTCCTGCCCTCCATCTCCCTCCTGCCCTCCCTCTCCCTCCTGCCCTCCCTCTCCCTCCTGCCCTCCATCTCCCTCCTGCCCTTCCTCTCCCTCCTGCCCTCCCTCTCCCGCCCTCCCTCCCTCCTGCCCTCTCTTCCTCTCTCTCCCCCCTGCCCCCTCTCTCCTTCCCTCTCCCTCCCTCTCCCTCCTGCCCTCTCTCTCCCTCCTGCCCTCCCTCTCTCTCCCTCCTGGCCTCCCTCTCTCTCCCTCCTGCCCTCCATCTCCCTCCTGCCCTCCATCTCCCTCCTGCCCTCTCTCTCCCTCCTGCCCTCTCTCTCCCTCCTGCCCTCTCTCTCTCTCCTGCCCTCCCTCTCCCTCCTGCCCTCCCTCTCCCTCCTGCCCTCCCTCTCCCTCCTGCCCTCCCTCTTCCGCCCTCCCTCCCTCCTGCCCTCCCTCTCTCTCTCCCTCCTGCCCTCCATCTCCCTCCTGCCCTCCATCTCCCTCCTGCCCTCCATCTCCCTCCTGCCCTCCATCTCCCTCCTGCCCTCCATCTCCCCCTCCTGCCCTCCCTCTCCCTCCTGCCCTCTCTCTCCCTCCTGCCCTCTCCCTCCTGACCTCCATCTCCCTCCTGCCCTCCCTCTCCCTCCTGCCCTCTCTCTCCATCCTGCCCTCTCTCTCCCTCCTGCCCTCCCTCTCCCTCCTGCCCTCCCTCTCCCTCCTGCCCTCCCTCTCCCGCCCTCTCTCCCTCCTGCCCTCTCTCACCCTCCTGCCCTCTCTCTCCTTCCCTCTCCCTCCTGCCCTCTCTCTCCCTCCTGCCCTCCCTCTCTCTCTCCCTCCTGCCCTCCATCTCCCGCCTGCCCTCCATCTCCCTCCTGCCCTCTCTCTCCCTCCTGCCATCCCTCTCCCTCCTTCCCTCTCTCTCCCTCCTTCTCTCTCCCTCCTGCCCTCCCTCTCCCTCCTGCCCTCCCTCTCCCTCCTGTCCTCTCTCTCCCTCCTGCCCTCCCTCCTGCCCTCTCTCGCCCTCCCTCCTGCCCTCTCTCGCCCTCCCTCTCCTGCCCTCTCTCGCCCTCCCTCTCCCTCCTGCCCTCTCTTGCCCTCTCTCTCCCTCCTGCCCTCCCTCCTGCCCTCTCTCTCTCCCTCCTGCCCTCCATCCTGCCCTCTCTCTCCCTCCTGCCCTCCCTCTCCCTCCCTCTCTCTCTCCCTCTCCCTCCTGCCCTCTCTCTCCCTCCTGCCCTCCCTCTCTCTCTCCTGCCCTCCATCTCTCTCTCCCTCCTGCCCTCCCTCTCCCTCCTGCCCTCCCTGTCCCTCCTGCCCTCCATCTCCCTCCCTCCTGCCCTCCCTCTCTCCCTCCTGCCCTCCCTCTCCCTCCTGCCCTCCATCTCCCTCCTGCCCTCCATCTCCCTCCTGCCCTCTCTCTCTCTCCTGCCCTCTCCCTCCTGCCCTCCATCTCCCTCCTGCCCTCCCTCTCCCTCCTGTCCTCCCTCTCTCTCTCCTGCCCTCCATCCTGCCCTCCCTCTCTCTCTCCTTCCTGCCCTCCCTCTCCCTCCTGCCCTCCCTGTCCCTCCTGCCCGCCATCTCCCTCCTGCCCTCCCTCTCCCTCTCTCTCCCTCCTGCCCTCTCTCTCTCCCTCCTGCCCTCTCTCTCCCTCCTGCCCTCTCTCTCCCTCCTGCCCTCCCTCTCCCTCCTGCCCTCCCTCTCCCTCCTGCCCTCCCTCTCCCGCCCTCCCTCCCTCCTGCCCTCCCTCTCTCTCTCCCTCCTGCCCTCCATCTCCCTCCTGCCCTCCATCTCCCTCCTGCCCTCCATCTCCCTCCTGCCCTCCATCTCCCTCCTGCCCTCCATCTCCCTCCTGCCCTCCATCTCCCTCCTGCCCTCCATCTCCCCCTCCTGCCCTCCCTCTCCCTCCTGCCCTCTCTCTCCCTCCTGCCCTCTCCCTCCTGACCTCCATCTCCCTCCTGCCCTCCCTCTCCCTCCTGCCCTCTCTCTCCATCCTGCCCTCTCTCTCCCTCCTGCCCTCCCTCTCCCTCTCCCTCCTGCCCTCCCTCTCCCTCCTGCCCTCCCTCTCCCTCCTGCCCTCCCTCTCCCGCCCTCTCTCCCTCCTGCCCTCTCTCACCCTCCTGCCCTCTCTCTCCTTCCCTCTCCCTCCTGCCCTCTCTCTCCCTCCTGCCCTCCCTCTCTCTCTCCCTCCTGCCCTCCATCTCCCTCCTGCCCTCCATCTCCCTCCTGCCCTCTCTCTCCCTCCTGCCCTCCCTCTCCCTCCTTCCCTCTCTCTCCCTCCTTCTCTCTCCCTCCTGCCCTCCCTCTCCCTCCTGCCCTCCCTCTCCCTCCTGTCCTCTCTCTCCCTCCTGCCCTCCCTCCTGCCCTCTCTTGCCCTCCCTCCTGCCCTCTCTCGCCCTCCCTCTCCTGCCCTCTCTCGCCCTCCCTCTCCCTCCTGCCCTCTCTTGCCCTCTCTCTCCCTCCTGCCCTCCCTCCTGCCCTCTCTCTCTCCCTCCTGCCCTCCATCCTGCCCTCTCTCTCCCTCCTGCCCTCCCTCTCCCTCCCTCTCCCTCCTGCCCTCTCTCTCCCTCCTGCCCTCCCTCTCTCTCTCCTGCCCTCCATCTCTCTCTCCCTCCTGCCCTCCCTCTCCCTCCTGCCCTCCCTGTCCCTCCTGCCCTCCATCTCCCTCCCTCCTGCCCTCCCTCTCTCCCTCCTGCCCTCCCTCTCCCTCCTGCCCTCCATCTCCCTCCCTCCTGCCCTCCCTCTCCATCTCTCTTTCCATCCAGCTCTCCCTCTCCCTCCCTCTCTGTCATCTCACTGTGTGTGTCTGTCTGTGTCAGCCTTCAGCCCGGGCTGATACAGCTTCCTCAGCGCACACACAGAAAGATCCCTATCTGGCAAGAAGTTTCTCATGACTAAAATGCAGTTTGCGCGTGCCCTTCTGATAATTACAGGAGTGTCCACACGACTGTGAGTGAATGGACACCACATCAGGGTGATTAAGGGGGGGTGGGGGGCCAAAGAGACAGCCGTCCGTCCGTCAGTCGCACCAAAGTACTTAGCAGGTCGTTAAAAGACCATTTACATATTATTGAGGCTTTGTTGTAGTGCCCCTGCATCTCCACTCTGACAAACATCTCGCCCGGCTCCACAGAGCAGAGGCGCTAAGGGGTGAAATACAACAAAGCCTCTGCTCTGTGGGGGCCGGGGGAGCGGTGATTATCAAGGTCTCCAAGCCCAGCACTGCTGCGGCGGTGTTTGCCAACACTAATAAATTATTTTTTTTAAGCACAGGCACGATTGTCTCGAAGGTCCGCGGGCCGCCAAGGAAGGCTTGCCGGGCCACATCCGGCCCGCGGGCCGTACTATGAGTACCCCTGCCCTAGAGCAACACAAAGTAGCACTATGCACCACTTTGCATCAAGTAGGCATACCAAGGGGGTTCCCATGCACCCATTCATGGATTTTGATGCTAATTCCCTATTTACAAACGTTAGTAGAAAGGGAATTGCATCAAAAAGTTATGCATCCTTGAGACAGAGGTAAACTTGGAGTAAATATTTATTTTCTCCAAACGTTTCCACTTTGCATGTGTGCTGTACTACACAGCACACATTCAAAGTGGATAAGAGTTAAATGTGTCAGAACATAGAATGGTATTATTTCAGTATAATGCCCATGCTTGAAATCACACAAACCCTGTACTACAGTTCAACGGTGTGTGGATTGGCGTGAGGCAGCCTAAAGTACCCAGCACTACTGGAGAGAGCAACAGCATCATATCTTAGTAGACAAAGGGCCATATGTATCAAACCGTTTTTGAATCGCAAAGGCCGAAATTCGCAGAATTTCGGCCTTTGCGACTCGCAAACGGCCGTTTAGCATGTTTTGGGATGTATGAAACATTCCCTAAATAAGGAATTGCAAAGTTGTGCGATTCCTTATTTTGCCATAGCATTTAAGGAAACGCAATTTTGCGATTTCTTAAATGCTATGTATGTAGCATTTTTGGCTAGCGAAATATGGTTAAGAATTCGCAAATTACCACCAACTTTTAGTTGATGGTAACTTGCGAATTCTTCAAAAAATGCTTATTTTGGCATTTTTTAACGTGGCATGTGATGCACACACATGCCCATAGGGCATGTATGTGCGCCATATGCACACACATGTACATTGAAGGGGTGCAGCAGGGTGTCTTTGAGACACCCCTGCACCCTTGAAATAATTCTCAGATTGCGATTAGCAAATTGCGAATTCGCAATTTGAGAATTATTTTGCATTTATTCCTATTGGCCTCCTGGCCCATAGGAATACATTGGAAATTATTCCTTAATAAGGAATATTAAGGAATCGCTAAAAAATAGCGATTTTTTTCATACATACCATTTTGCAATTCCCAAATAGCGATTCCTTAAAATTCGCTATTTAGGAAATGCAAAATAGTTTGTTGATACATATGGCCTATAGTGCTGTTGTGCTCTTTCCTTTCATGCTATTCAGCGCTGCATGAAACTTCATAAATCTACCCCTCTGTTTCTCCAGACCAAGAACACATAATGCTTACCAGTTTGGATGACATGTAACTCCGGTGCCTTGTAACCCTCGTTGTCATTAGGATAGGTCATTGGGATAGGTAGTGCTATAAAATAAATACATGTGAGAGAGGGGCTAAGGAGAGATGAGCAGCACCATTGGAAAGTGGTAGTGGGGGAACCCGTGAAGGAGATCATGGGGGGGTGACTCCAACAACAATTGTTGCACCCTGCACCACCAATGCTATGATTACGTATGGTAATCCCCATTACTCTTAGTCCTACTCGTCCTCGACCCAGTCATCACTCATGAGGTATTCCACACGACAGGAAACAAAACAGGAAACGCTTTTAGGCTCCACCCCCCCCCTCCTGCCAGGTACTATAACACTACCAACCACCAGAAGCACATCCTGACACACCAAGCAACAAAGGCCTGGACAGGGAGGGAGGGCGGGAAGTATGACTGGGTCGAGGACGAGTAGGACTAAGAGTAATGGGGATTACCATACATAATCATAGCATTACCTCTACGTCCCTCGTCCTCGACCCAGTCATCACTCATGAGGCATACCAAAGCAACGCCCAAAGAGGCCTTTGACAACCCAAAGATAGAATACACAGACCAGACACAAAGGAGTGCAGCAAGCGAAAAGATTAATACAAAAACAGAACTCAGAGTGGAGGGGGAACCCCCACAGCCTGCAACACCCCACGACCAAAATTGGTCCGGTCAGACAGGGCACAATTCAACCTGTAGTGCCGCACAAACGTGGACTCGGAAGCCCACGTCCCAGCACGACAAATCTCATCAAGAGACACACCATGAAAGGCAGCCCAGGAGGCAGACACGCCCGAGTGGAACGCGCCTGAACCCCCGCAGGACAAGGCAAACCAGCACCACGATAGGCAAGAGTGATGACAGCCTTAATCCAACGACCCAAGGTGAGCCTGGAAGCAGCCTTACCCTTACCAGCCAACCCGAAGGTCACAAAGAGAGAGTCAGAAGAACGAAACTCCCCAGAACGAGCCACATAAATGGACAGGGCACGCCGCAGGTCCAAAGAATGAAGCAAAAGCTCAGAAGGAGAAGAAGGAGAAGGACACAAGGAAGGAAGAACCATCTCCTGAGAGGAATGGAAACGGGAGCGGACTTTGGGGACAAAACCAGGATCTAAAGAGAGCACCACAGCGTCATCCAGAAAACGCAAAAACGGAGGGGAACAACGCAAAGCCGTAAGCTCACCCAACCACCTCGCAGAAGCGATGGCCACCAGAAAGGCCACTTTGTAGGACAGAAACTTAAGATCCACAGACTCCAAAGGCTCAAAGGGGGAAGACTGCAAAACACCCAACACCAAAGAGAGATCCCAAGGCGGAACCAGAGAACGAACAGAAGGGGAAGAAAGCGAAAAACTACGAAACAGCCGAGACACCAAAAGGCCATCAGAAGCAAGAAAGGAACTCGGGTCCCGGAAGGCCCGGATAGCAGCCCATTGACCACCGCCACCACGTTGTCCACACCCCGAATATGCTGCGCAGACAGGGCCAGAAGATTCTCCTCCGCCCAGTCCGAAATGGAGCAGGCCACCAGGTTCAGGGAAGAACTGCGGGTCCCGCCCTGGTGATTGATGTAGGCCACAGACACCGTGTTGTCCGATCTCACCAGGACAATGCAACCCTTCAGATGAAGATGGAAAAAGCGGAGCGCTCTCTCCACCGCAGACAACTCCCTCCAGTTGGACGACCTGCGAGACTCCGACGGCAGCCAGCGAGCCTGCACAGCCCAGTGATCCAGAGTCGCCCCCCAGCCGGAAGCGCTGGCATCCGTGGTCACAACCAGAGGAGGAGGCAGACGGAACAACATCCCCACAGACAGGTGGCACGGAAACAGCCACCACTGAAGCGCAGACACAACGTCCAGAATCGCAAAATCCAGGACAGGAAACTGGACCCACCGCTGCACATGCCACAGCAGAGGGCGCAGATGAACCCTGGCCCAGGGCACGGTGAAGACAGAAGCAGCCATGTGGCCCTGAACCTCCAGCCACTGAAGGAGGGGAGCCGAGGGCAGAGACAACAACTTCCTCAGCAACGACTGGAGGCGGAGAATCCGGGCCTCCGGCAGGAACACCTTGCCCAACACGGAATCGAACACAGCACCGATGAAGGTCCTCCGAGTGGCAGGCTCCAGGTGGCATTTCGGCAAGTTGATTAAGAACCCGTGGTCCCTGAGCGTAGACATGGTCAAGAAAAGGTGGCGAGACATGACCTCCAGGGACGGAGCCCGCACCATCCAGTCGTCTAAGTACGGGAACACCGACACCCCCAGGAGATGAAGATAGGCCACCAAGGGAGCCACCACCTTGGTGAACACCCGGGGGGCGGACCGAAGACCAAAGGGAAGGACGCAGAACTGCCAATGACGGCCCTCCAGGCAGAAGCGCAGGAAACGCTGATCCATCACAGCCACCGGGACGTGCAGGTACGCATCCTGGAGGTCCAGAGTGGAGAACACCCAACCGGACTGATTCAGCGGGATAACCTTCTGGAGAGTCTCCATCTCAAACGGGATCTTCCTGATGAACAAGTTCAAACCCCGGAGGTTGATGACCACCCGAAACCCCCCCGTGATCTTCGGCACCACAAAGACGATGAAGTAGACCCCCAACCCCCTCTCCGCCAGAGGGACAGGAACAACCGCAAGCTTGCTGACCAAAGACCGAACCCCGTCCAACAAGGCCAGACGGCGGGAGGCATCCCGAGGAGAATGGGTCACCACCACTCCGGAGGGGGGAGGAGGGGACAAGAACTCGATCCGGTAGCCCTCGGACAAGACATCCAGCACCCATCTGTCCGTGGTCGTCCGGCGCCAAGCAGGAAGGACCTGCGAAGCCTCCCACCAACCAGAGGCGGACCACCAGCGAGAACGGCCCCCAGGCTGGCATAGTCAGGAACGCTGAGGACCAGACCCGGCACCACGCTGGGACTTCTTCTGAAATTTTCGGGTAAAAGAATGGCCAGCGCCCCGCTGACTCCGAAAAGAAGATTGCTGAAACCGGGAAGGCTGGCGGAAAGACCTGGCACCAGAGAAGGAGGAAACCTTACGGGGCTGAGGATCACGAAAGGACAAAGTATGTTTACGTTCCTTGAAGACCTTGTGCAGTTTCTCCTCCAGCGAGTCACCAAACAGACGGGCACCAGTGAAAGGCAACCGCAAAGCCATGGACCGCTGGGCCGCATCCGTTTTCCAATCTCGCAGCAACAGGTTACGACGGGCAGCCACAGAGGAACCACAGGACATAGCAGAAGCCCTCACAGAATCAAAGGCAATGTCCGACAGAAATTCCGCCTGGCGCTCCATAGACTCCAGCAATTCCGGACAACTGGCACCCTCCTGCATAGATGAAAAAAGGGACTTGAAATCAGTCAGCAGAGACTGGGCAACATACGCCCCATAAATGCCAGAACGAATCGTCAGGTGAGAGGCAGCATAAGACTTCTTCAGCGCAGAATCCACCTTCTTGTCCACACCATCCTTCAAAATGTTATCATCGGCCATAGAAGGACGTCCCACAAGACTGGCCACAACAGAGTCCACAGGAACGGAATCAGGCAATTGGGCAGCCATATCCAGCAAGGAATAAAGCTTGGACATAAACCTGGGCATGGAGATATGATCAGGGTCCTTCCACTCATTCAGCAGGACATCAGAGACAAAGGGATGCACCGGCAAAGAAGAGGCAACAGGCTTCCTAAACTGCGGCAAGAGAGAATCCTGAGAAACACAGGGCGCAGCAACATCAGGAAACCCCATGTTAACACGCACATGGGAAAGGACGTCAGGCAAGAGATCCCTGGAAATGTATTTGCCTTGAAGCTCAACTGCAGCTGAAGAAGACTCATCAGACCCAGAAGAGGACGAAATATCCGAGTAAAGCGCAGCAGAACCAGAAAGACCAGGAGCACCCTTCTTGGACGTCTTAATATCAGGAAGTGTCTCCAGGATAAGGCGCTTTATCCTATCATCATCATCCCCCTTGGCACGCTTCACAGGAGGAGGAGAAGAGTCCCCACCGGAATCCGAGGAAGAAGGAGGCACAGGAGAGGTATGCTTCCTCTTGCGATGGTGTTTGCCCATGACTGAACAACTAAAGCACAAACAGGAACAAAGGAAACACCACAAGAGCACACAAACACCACCCCCCAGAGCACATATAAAGAAAACTGGCACACCCCAATTAACCCCCCACAGGGAGGACCGGGATAGGCCTAATACACCCACTGGGAGGTAAGGCCCCACCTCCCCACCAACCAACAGGCCAGGCAGGAGAAGAGGGAGGTATAGAAACCACCAAAAGCGCATCCGCGCGCCAAAATGAAGCAAAACTGACCTGCCACCAAAAACGGAAGGTCCAGGAATGACGCTGGAAACAGGGGCGCCGAAAAACGCCCAGGACCCGCCACAGGGCAGCAAAACAGCCGAAGCACCGGAGCGCCCGGAGCCCACCCGGGGGACCGGCCATAGTAAGGTCAGGCAGGAAGAGCGCTACCGCGCATGCGCGGACCACGTAGCGCGAGAGGAGGCCGGGCAAACCATCAACGAGGACGCCCGGCCTCCAGGAAGCAGCGTCCAAACAGAACCCCCCCGGGAAATGCCGGGAAGCGCACCGGGGGCCCCAGGGACACAGCAAATGCTCCAAGCCCCCACCGCTCACAGAACCAGAACGGGGGGGCGGATGGCGGAAAAGAGCGCGCATGGTAGACATCGCTCAAAACCAAACCCCTACAGGGAGAGGACACCCCAGGGCCCCCCACAACCATAGAGAGGCCTGAAGGGAGGGGATATGGGGGGGGATAACACCCCGAGGAGGGGCGCGCACAGGCAGACCAGTGCCCCCCCCTACCTGGAAGACAGAAGCAGGAGTCCAGGAACGAAGGAGAAGCAGGAAGACCAGGGAAGCCCAGCAGCCCAGGTCAACCCATCCAAGGGTAGGAGAAAGGGAAGCCCAGCAGCCCCACTCCAAAGAATCCCACGAAGGTCCATGGGAGCCTCCCAGAGCCCAGCAGAGGAGGAACCACAGGACAAAAGATGTAGGTAAGTGCCCGGCACCCACCCCAGCGTCTCCCATCAAGTAAACCACCGACAGGAAACAAAACAGGATGTGCTTCTGATGGTTGGTAGTGTTATAGCACCTGGCAGGAGGGGGGGTGGAGCCTAAAAGCGTTTCCTGTTTTGTTTCCTGTCGTGTGGAATACTTCATGAGTGATGACTGGGTCGAGGACGAGGGACGTAGAGGTAATGCTTCAGTCAGTCCTTGTCTCCGTATTACATTATTTTGATCCACAACACTGCATCCTAAAATTACTAACCAGCCATGCTGTGCTCCATCCTGTGGACATCACATTTGTATCCAAATAATTCTTTAGATTGTCCTTAATCCATCCTAAATTGGGGTTAGGTGTTCTTGTGTGTTGAAGGACGGATGAGGCCAGCATCCCCTTTCACACACTTGAAATGTGTTCTTTTTTTGTGCGTGTACATATAGGTCTCCGCTTTTGTGTGGATGTTTCTGAGTGAGAGTGAGAAAAAGACTGCAGAAATTATTTTATACAGACTATAGTTTCCTGTTGCTTGATGTCCTCTTCTCTTTCTTTTTCCCATGTAATAATTCTCTGAACCTCATTTCGAGTTATGACCCTATCTATATGCATTCTCTCTTTTCATCTCATTTTTTTCCCAGTGTTCCTCCTTATTCTCCCATTTTCTGTATAGTGTAGATTCGTCTGTTGTGTTCCTATTATAATTGTAGTTATTCTCATTTTCTTTTTACGTTCATGTTCCTTTTTATCTGTTTACATTTTACAGCCAGGTCTGGAATGTAACCAAAAGTAGCCCAGGCAATTGTTTTCAGACCAGGCCTCATACTGTATGTAGCATGCAAGCGCCACAAGCAAGCCAGACTACTGCAAGTGGGGTTAAGGGAGGTTCTAACTCAATAAACCAAATATGGTACTTTTTACAACACTTTGTTATTATTGAACTTTGTCCAATAATTGAATTGATGGATGAAGATTGGAGAAAGGGCTGCATGGCTCAATGAATGAATAGTTGGATTGTGAGGAGTGTGTGGATGAATTAATCCAAACATGGGCGATAATGAAGAAAGGCCTTTAGCTATGTGGAGAAAACGGTCTCAACGCACTGACATGGGTGGGTGTTCTTGTTTTCATTTTAGCTTCTGCATTAAAACATCACCCTGCACAAACACTGACCCCACCAATTCTTCTAAAACATGCATATGTATTTTAATTTTACTTGACAATTGGATCGAGGAGAATAATATTCTACCATTTGAACAAACTGGATTCCGTAGGGGTCACGGTACATTAGACAATCTCACCACCCTACATGTGATTACTGATAAATATACACATGTGAGAGGGGGGTGGTGTTGGCTGCGTTTATCGATTTCTCCACGGCGTTCGATAAAGTTGATCGTCGAACGCTGTGGAGAAAGTTAGCAGCCCTTGGTTTACCATTATATCTATTGGATCTTTTGCGTGTTCTCCATACGGAAATATGGTGTAGTGTTCTCCAAGGGGGCGAAAGGGGACTTTCGCATAGAATTCCATCTTTTAACGGCCTTAAACAAGGCTGTCTTCTGGCCCCACTATTGTTCTCCCTATACACTGTAGACGTTCCTGCTTCCTTGACAGCTTGTGTGGGTATAGCTCCGGTGGTAGGGGGGACCCCTATCTCTTGTCTTATGTATGCCGATGATATTCTTGTTTTAGATTTAACTCCCAAAGGTCTCGCTAATCGGCTGCAAGCTCTACATGTTTTTGCTGATTCCCATTGTATGAAGATTAATACATCTAAAAGTAAAATTATGTGTATTGCCGGGAAAAAGAAGGGCCGTTCTGAAAACTTTGGATGGTTTATTGGTGGCCAGAAATTAGAGGTTGTGAAATCCTATACCTTTTTGGGTAAAATAATTGCGGCCAATTTGAGTGAGAGGCCCCATATCGAGCATAGTTCACGTAAAGCCCTCGCGCATGGCAAAGGTTTAAATTCCCTCTATCTTGCCACTGGAAAGAGACACTTCGCCTGTTTACTTGAGGTGTATAGGGCAAAGATTCCTCCTACGATATTATATGGCATAGAACTTATAGAGCTGAAGCACTGGGATTTTTGTAATAAAATTGAAGGGAAACTCTTAAGATCCCTATCTACCCTTAACACCTCGTGTTCTTTGGCCGCATGTAGGCTTGATTTCGGTCTCAGGAGCAGCTGGGTTCAGGGACTATGTGCCCTGGTAAGATGGGTGGTTTGCTTGGCTAGAGCCGAATCAGGGTCGATGAGAGCCCTCCTTAAAAATGAATTTCTGGGCAACTTTAAAGAGTTCTCACGATTAGTAAGGAATTTTAGAAGAGCTGTGTCACTTTTAAAGCTAGATGAAAGTGTTTTATTCCTTCACTCATCGACACAGCTAAAACTCCTGCTAAAACAGGCATCGTGGGAACTATGTTTTCGAACAGATAAGAATACAATACAAGAAAAAGGGGGTTGTGACCTCCTCCTTAATTCTTATTCTATGAAGTTGGCCCAACCCTATGCCACATGGAATATGCCACATGGTGTTCGTAGATTATGGTTTCTTTTACGATATGATCTATTGCCCCTAAATTTACTTTTATCCAAATGGTATGGAACCTCTTCTATGTGCAATTTTTGTAACTTGAGTATTCAGGATCGTATGCATGTCTTGCTGATTTGTCCTGCACTTCGCCCATTGCAGTTTAAATGGTTAAAACCAATATGTCTCCAACTGGGTATTTCTGATGTGAATATTTTTTTACAATTTCTATACTGTCCTCCAAATGAAATGTTTTGCTTGCACATTTTTAACTTTTTTAAAGGTTTTTTAGCTATTTATTAAGGAGTTTGGAGAGGTCTGACATTGTTTTCTCTTGTCTATTTGTCAATGGATGCAATTAGTTTCGTATGTGTGATTGAATTCCTTTTTTTTCTTTTTTTCTTCTGTCTGTAATTTGTATTGTGAATTTTATGTGGCCCTTATCTAGAGCCAAAACATAATAAAATAAATTGAATAAAACATGCATAGCCTAGATATATTTTACACAGTGCACTGATTCAGCAGCTCAAAGAATTAAACTAAAAGCATTCATCTAAAAAGGGAGAGGGAAAGAGACAACCATGTAGTGACTGAATTGCTCAAAAACATTGCATCAATCCCAGCTTCTACTTGACCACATGGAGTCGTCCTAGGCAACTAAATTGCCTCCATTGTCTTCATCATCACTTGAAAGCAGGATGAAATTCATCAGCAGATCGGAGTGTGCACTGCAGAAAAACAAATTACTATAATGTTGCCACAAAAACAGCTTTTCTCCTTGTTCACTAAAAGCATACTCATCAGGGGAGTGGTGGTGTTTGCATGAATGTTTCTTAGTTCATGGTTACATTCTGTCATGTCTAACAATTGATACTCAATGCACTGGTACCAATTAATATACTAAACTGAAATGTGTTGCAAAGATCATATTATAAAGAGATACATTGTTTTGAATTTTGAGATACTTAATTATGTATGTACTGGAACGTCTGAGCCAAACAACAGCAGACCCCTCGTCCCCTTCGAAACCATCCAAATTGAAAAACAAATGGTTTGAAAGCAGCTTTAAAACCTTTTGTTTTGCATTGTGCATTGGTAAAGGGTCACCAGCCTCACAGGTAGTGAAACAGACCTCCACTTCTGCCAGGTGAGTGTGAAAAACTCCCATGCACCTTAGCGCCAGTCCGGGCCTGGTCATAGCTCAGTGGTGTTCATGCGATTTTGTTGACACGTATATCTCTAAATTATCTTGTCATTCTGTCTCTTCTCCTCTTTTCTTAGGTTCTTCCCCTCTTTTTATGCTACTCTCAGTGTAAAGTGCTAGTAAGTACTATTTGATGTTCCGCAGTGTTCTAGGAGCCGCGGCTTCCCACTGCAAAGTGCACAGACGCTGTCACTGCAGGGAGAAGCCCTATACAGTAAACTGAATGATCACCCCTCCCTTAAAGATGACTGTGCTGCGCACGAAAGGTCCAGGAATAGGAGAGAGGAAATACAGCGTGAACAGCTTGGGCACATATTGAGGCGCTCGGCTCGGTGAATATGGCCAGAGTCACTTGGGAAAATGTTTGTGGGGAGCTTGCGCGCAAAAATAAGCAGGTGTTAAAAGGATACATTTTTCATTGTTCCTTGCTTTTTTGACTTTGCACATGTGCTGCACTGTACAGCACACATACAACGTAGGAAATGGTTTTAAACGTGTCTAGCTGTGTTATTTTGTACAGGAACGGGCAACCTTCCTGTACAAAACCTATGGTAGACTAGCACTATGGCGCCAAGATGTGTGCCTGGGCCACAGCAGCTGAAATCAGAGCAGGCCCCAGAGAGAGGAAGAGTGAGCCAAATCTCTATGAATATGGTGTCAGGCAACGCAGCAGCGCAGCATTTTTGGCTGAGCCCTTGCGTTCTGTGACCCCATTGATAATCTGGGCCAAAACTTTGCAAAACTTGTCAGATAGTCTGAAAGACGGTGCCCATATGCGTAAATAGGGTCAAGAATTGTGATACATTGTCAGAAACGTAAATCAATGTCCAATATTTGAGAAGGTGGTTCACCCTTCTCAAAGAAAACTACTGGACATTTGTTTACGTTTCGCTATTCTGAAACAGCTAAAAGCTGGAAGGTGGAAAGGAATTCGTGTAAAATAATCAAGATAATTTTCTAAGGTGATCATTCTGCCTTTGTTTGGCTTAATAAATCTTTGTCTGGCTTAATAATCATTAGCTACTACAGCTCCCACATACTTTCTAAATGATTTAGTTATCCGTTTGCTGTTTTAGGTTTCTGTCTCAGAGTTGCGAAAATACCGGATTTCTCAATACTTTTATCGGCCTGGAGCTCAAAATACATGACAGGTGAGTGAAAAAACAGCCAGTCAGCAATCCTCACAGATCAGGTGAGGGTCTTGAGTGTATACGTCACAGTGTGAACAGCTAGGGAACATGGGAGAGTGAAGAAGACTGGCTGTGGACAGCGCATGAGAAACGTGTGAATCGTGCACTTCGGAAGGATAAGGAGAATTATGAGCCAGTTTAAAAATACTGCGGGAGTCCATCCACTACCCATGAAAAGTTAACTGCACTTAAATTGATAGAAGTGCAGTTGAGATATATCACATATATATATATATATATATATATATATATATATATATATATATATATATATATATATATATATATATATATATATATATATATATTATATGCTTATAAGCCTGATTTAACTGAAGCATCGATTATGCGGCAACGCAAAGGGAATGTTCTTCGCGCAGCTCCACGGCGGCTGTTCCCGGTGGGCGGGAAGCGGCATCCTTTAGCAGTCACATTGCTACACCACGCTTCGTTGCACGCTCGCTGTTTGTTTTTCGACTGCCTTGGCTGATATGTTTACCAAGCCAATGGTATGAACGCACCATCCGAGTGGATAATACTTTTGTTTCCCCCCATAGTAAACTGGCCAGTCAGTCAGGTATATTTTAAACAGAGATTTTGTTAGTGGTTTCAGCAGCACCGAAACGCGTTTGGCACAAGAGAAAGTCACAAAAAAACCGAGAAATGGGGTTGAACTGTGCGAAGGCTTTGCTTTTCTGGTAAACCAGCTAGTACCCCAAAACATGGCAAGAGGCGAATCCCCCCCTTCTTACCTGTGAAAGAAGGTAGACAACGCTGGCAGTTTTCGGTAAAAGAATCAGTTGTAGACTCGGTAACACCGGAAGTTAGTTGCATCAATACAGAGCATGTTTCAGGTAACCTTTCAGAATTCTTTACAAAATACCCCCAGAAACAACCTGAACTGTAGCATTATAGTGGTACCGTAAACATTATAATGTAGATAAAGCAGAGCTTTATCCCACATTACGGGGGCAATGAATGTCACATCCAGCCAGCAGAGGCACCCTCTGTCAGCAATGGCTGCAAACCACCAGGAGCTGGATTTTCTTCACTGAGTTTTGTGCTCTTACATGCCTTCACTAGGAAAACCAAACACCACAAAACCGCACACCCTTGTCTTTAGTCTGACCTCAGAGTCGCCTTCAGGGGTTCTTATACAGAGCCGTGCCTCTGTGCAGGCCACCAAAAGCTCCCAAAGGAACCTTGATTGGATTCATCTTTCCCCAGAGGCGTTTTATCAAAAATTAATGAACCTGCTCAATCAGATGGTATTCTGGACCCCCTATAGGATTCTAATATTAGTAATGCGACCAGGAACGTTACCACGTGATAAAATAAGTTCCTAACGAAAGAGCACCAGTGTCTTCTGCCAAGTAAATAAGGCATTGTAACCCAACCCCAATCCATTGGAGACTTGCAAGCAGGGTCGTTCTTGAAATCTCTTCACTCTGTTGAGTTTCTGTAGCGAGGTGTCTTGCAAGATGGGCGTATACCGCAGATCCACTTTAGAAGTTTAATTACTAAAAGCTATAAGAACTACAGAGCCCATGACCGAAAGGATCTCCAATCTGCTCCCGAGTGTGAAACTGCCAAGAGCAGAATCACATACCACTCGAGAACCGACCAAGAGATTTCAAAGTAAAGCAAAAGGGAAAAAATAAGAGAATGAATCAACAAAGGTACATGCCAGTTTCCTTTTAAGAACATGTCAATTTCTGTGAAGTTTAAAAAATGCTACACTGACATAGCAAGGGGTATCTGAACTACTGCAAGCTCTGAGATAATGATAGAGGGAAGGGGAGATACAAACAGATAAAAGCTGCTACCAGACATTTGAGGCTTGCAGCTTGAGATTGCTACTAGGGACAAACTGCAGAACCGGGTGCTGCTCCTTTACCGGGAAGTGGTCATGTGACATTAGCCTTGATAACTTCTCCTTAATTGATGGCGCAGAAGTTACATAATGGTGTAAGATGGTTAATGAGTGGTGGAAAGTATGCGCCTACCAGTCGGAAACAAGGCCACCAACACTGTACTGGGTCGGGGTCCTAAAAAGGGTCTCTATAAATTAGTCCCTTGCTCAACCCTTGGTAGCTGACACTGAGCAATAAGGCTTAACTTAAGAGACATGCATGTAAAGTATTCAAAAACACTAATACAGTAAATAGGTAAGAGACAACACACAATAAAATCCAACACCAATTTACAAAAATAAGACATATTTTTATATTTAAAATGACACCAAAATGACCAAAATCCAATATCGGTAACCGCAGATACGGATTTTTAAAGAATAAACACTTTCAAGTGCTTAGAAACCAATAGCGCCACTCTTGGACCTTTGGTCATGCTTAACCAGGACCAAGTCAATGTTTCAGGCCAGCCGTGATGGACCCCTGCTTGGAAACACGAAGCAGGAGGCCCTGGTCAAAAGTTTACCTTTACACACGTTTCTGGAGCTTTTCCTTCCGAAGGCCCTCGCTGCTCTTCACCAGATTCGGTGAGGGTTCGCCAGCCTGAACTACACTTCCACCAATGTACTCTGTCAACCTCTTTGTAGTCCACTGGACGCATTACAGGAGGGGGACTCTGGCCGGAGAAGGGTCAGCTAAGCTCTATTAACCTGTAGCTACAGGGAGTTCACTCCTTACTCCTTACTCCTTCTTGAAGTAAGGCAAAGTCCTCATAGCGGTAGTTCCATATTGTGCAGCAGGCATAGTCTTCACCAGGTAGGCCCCTGAATGCAAATAAGTATTCCAGCAGGACAAACCTCTTCCTTCTTGGAGTTTCAGGCCACAGAACTGAGAGGCTATGCACCTCTAACATATCTATTCTCAGTTTATTGGCATCAAGAGGGGGACACCCCGACTAATGAGATGCAGAGTGCCAATCTGGTGCATGACCACTTCCTACCAAAGTGTGGCATCTTCTTGTCCCAGAAAGCACTATTCTTCCAAAATCCATGATGACTGAAATGTCAGCAGATTAGTAAAAGCTAACTAAACCAACTCTCTGTGTGTTGAATTTGCAATGCTCTCCTCCCCTTAACATCTGTAAATTCCTTCCTTAAGCCTGCTATTTGGCTGGGGTACAGGGGACTGTAGGGAGGTAGGCCTGGCATTCCCGGCCTGTCTTGTCCTCCTTTGAATCCTCATGCATTGTTGACTCCTCCCCCTTGCCCTCACATTCCTGTATTGCTGCAAAGCTCTCGCCAGCAGATAGCCTCTCTCTAGATAAGCCTGTTAGCACTGACCAATCAGAGAAGACTGCAGGAAGGCTGGATTTTCGCTTATAGACAAGGAAGTGTTAACATTTTGTTTCTGTACAGGTTATGATAATATCAACAAGAGCAATCTTTGGCATTTATCAATACCATTCTGTGAAGTCTTTGAATGATATTTTCATACTTTCCTAGCAATAGCTATGGGTTCATATCATATTGTCATGTTAGCCTAATAGGCCACGCATCTACAGTGTGAAAAATTAAATGTGCAATTCCTCCTTCACCAGGGTTTATAAAACATGTTTTATAAGGACCCTGCTCATAATTACAGGACCTAGGGGAGTCTTGAGGGTCACCTAATATGTACAAGTGATGTAGATTAATACTTCAGTGTCCACAGCACCTACGTCGACTTTGATTGGACTTCATACACTGGGGAAAACTAAAATGGGCATATAAAACATCTATTGTAGGGACTCTGCTTATCGTTAACTGTCCCCCACCCCTGCAACACCTAGGAGAGAATTTGAGGGTACCTGATATGTTACAATAATGAAGATTATCACTCAGATTATCACTCAGGGCTTCTTTAAAAATGACTTCCGTCTCTCAGCAGTGCACGCATGCAAGTGCAAAAAAGGCTGCTGGCTTCTAAACTGCCAGAACCTATTATATATTAGGCTGCTATAGGTAGTTATCTGACCCTTGCCCTATTATCTACTAAGGACTTATATGGAAGGGCATGCCAATTGCAAGTGTACCTCAATGCATGTGTGTGTGTTTAACTTAGCACTGGCCCCAGCCTGACCAGCAGGGCCCAGTGCACAGTCAGTGTCAGCTAGCATTAGTTACAGTCAGCACCCGAAAATTGGGGGTGAACAGGCCAAAATGGTGACTTTCTGACACATAATACATGCTTAAAATAACAGCTCAGACACATTTTAAATGTTTACTGGCAAGGGGACCATTACTCATTTCTCTGTGTTACATAAAAAATGATGGGCCCGATCCACAAAGGTAAAGTTAGACCAAAAGTCTAACTGTACTACGTTTCAGTATTCACAAAGGTAAGTTACTACTTGAAACTTTACTACTAGAAAAATTGCTACTCGTAACTTTAACACTAGTAACTTTACTATTAATACATTTACCAGTAGAAAAGCTACGAGTAGTAAATTACCTCTGTGAATAGTGAAAAGTAGCAAAGCTAGACATTTGGTGTAACGTAACCTTTGTGATTCAGGTCCTTAGAGATAATAATGGTAGCTATGTGCACATTTATCGATAAAAACATATATTAAATTTTGTTGTAAGGTGGAGTATTAGTTGGGGTAAGCATGCATCTATGACTGGCAATAAGACCACTAACACAATCTAAAGTCCAGGCAAGGTCCTAAAACATTAGTAGCTGGCCGAGAGCAGGCAGGTTTAACTCTGGACACAGGTATGTAAAGCATTTAAATACACCAATACAATAAATAAGTAAGATACAACACACAATAAGCACCCCACACCAATTTATAAAAATAGGAAATAGGAATTATCTTTAAAATGACACCAAAACAACAAGAGAAAAGTCCAATATAATGACCCATAGATTTACATTTTTTAAAGATTAACAAATTGATAGTGTTAAAAACATCAACTTGGAACATCTGGTTGCACTTGACCGGGACAAAGTCAAAGTTTCGGGCTGACCACGATGGAGCCCTGGTTGGATACACTAAGCTGAAGGCCCCAGTCAAAATTATACCTGCACACACATTTTTGAGAGAATTTTCTCTCAACGGTAATCAGTCCCCGTTGTCAGCCTGGATTTGCAGCAGGTTCACCGGCTTGGTTCAGCAGGAGCTCCTGGTCAACTCCCGGAAGTCTTGAGCTCCGGCGCTTTCAGCCAGACAAACCTGAAACCCAGGTCAGGTCGTGATTGAAGGTAGTTGGTTTGACTCTCAACAATGTGTCGGTCCACTTCTGGAGCTTTTTCCAGAAGTTCCCCCAAACTTCTGGAACTTCTTCCTGAAGTTCCTCTTGAGGATTCAAAGTGTCCAGAATACAAATCCATGGGTATAGTAGCTCTGAGATGGTCCTTGGAAGTTTTGAACTACAATTCCCACAATGCACCTGGCCAAATCCTTAAAGGTCCACTGGAAGCACTCCAGGCTGGGGACATCTTGAGGGGGATGGTGCTGGGAAGCTCTGTTAACCTGTTTCTTTCACAAAGTCTACTCCACAATCCTTTCTGAAGCAAGGCAGAGACCTCAGGACTGTAATTCCAAGTGTGCAAAAGGAGCAGTCCTTCAGGGGAGCAATCCTGTGTGGTAAAGACAAGGGTTCCAGCAGGGACGTTATTCTTGTAGTTGCAGGCAGCAAATTAGAGTTGCTAAGCAGCTCTCACATATTTATTCAATGATGTGGGGTGGCGAGCAGGGGAGCACCCCTATCCAATGAGTTGCACTGTACCACCCAGAAAAATAACAGCTTCCTCCAACAATGTGGCATATTTTTGTCCCACAAAGCAATGCACTTTAAAATTCAAGTTGGACAAATCCTCTCCAGGACTGTAAGACCTGGCTAAACCAAACTACTTGTGTGGCACATTTCCATTAGCACCCCCTGACCTTCTGCAAATTCTTTTCCTGGGCCTGCCATCTGGCCACATGTAAATTTTAGATTGCTTGTAAAAGCTTCAGTAAAAACTAGGTGACATTAAGAGGCTGATGCTAACTGTGAAATAAATAATGACATAGTTTTCCGGACCATATTAGCCAAGAATCTAATTACACAGAGTAATGGTGGTGTGCAGGGTATTCGATAAGTAAACACGGTAATCCATATGACTCCTGTTTATGTCCCGCAGTGTGAAAAGCAGGAATATGAGATACAAGGGTTCAAATCTCACCCTCACAGTCAACATGGCAAATTTAGCATGCTTATAACAACTTCAGTGAAGCCATAGGTGACATTAGGAGGCTGATGGCAGCTGTAATGTAAATAGATGCGTAATTTCCGGGACCATTTTAGTGAAGGATCTACTTACACAGAATATTAATAGTATACAGGGTATTCGAAAAGTAAGCTTGGCAATCCATATGACTCCTGTACATGTCTTCCAGTGAGAAATACAGCGGTAACCATACAGCGGTTGGGAAGATGACCATAGTTTTACAAAAAATAGTGTAATTCTTCATCACTGTTATGACCAAGTGCTACACTGCGAAATTTGCAAATTCAGCCCGCTTAGTTTTATTCTTAGGGATAGTTCCCTATCACCCTCTCTAGGGTTGGCCGGTATATGGTTGATGCCCATAAACCACACCTCATTGCTTGTGGCATGATTTTCTTGCATGTGAAAGGTTAGGTGATATTTGAAATTACTATTGAGTATCGCACATATATATTCCTGGATTCTCATTTGCAAAGCTCTTATGATGCTGCCCACATAGATCTTATTGCATGGGCAGCCCAAAATGTAAGTGACATATTTCATTTTGCAGTTGATCAGATGATTAATATCATACACAGGACCAGTGTTAAAACTTAATATCTTAGTTTTATCTTTCCCCAGTCTACAGGTAAAAGCCCTTAGTTGTATGGGGCAACCAGGTTTCCATCCTCGGTGTAATGATATAACTGGGGCATAACAGGCGTCTCAAATTCTTCCCCCTTCTGTATGTCACTCTGGGTCTAGGGGCTAGAGTCTCTTTTAAGCTCGGTATGTCGATGAGAAGGTGCCAGTGTTTCCTCAGCACATTGTACACCTTATTGCTCTGATTGTTATATTGTGTATTAAAGGAAACCTGCGCCAACTTTGTTTTGATGGGGGCCTTAGATTTCAAGGTAGTTTCTCTGGGCATTTTGGAAATCCTCTTTTCTGTCTTTTCCAAGTTAGCCGGGAGGTATCTCCTTGCTAAAAAACATCATTTGGTCTAATGATATTCTTGGTAAAATTCTTATCATTACTACAATTCCTCCTCATGCGCACCATTTCTCCATATGGTATGTTTTTAATTACATGATGAGGATGTGCACTACGGAAGTGTAGGGTGACGTCACAGTCAGTACTCTTCCGATGGGTGGAAGTCTGTATGCAGTTGTTTTGAATAAAGAAATTGATGTCCATAGAGTCAATTTGTTCCCCACTGAAGTTGATGGTGAAATGTACGTTAAAAGGATTCTCATTTAAAAACGCATGGTATTTCAGCAACTCTGTGGCTGGTCCATCCCAGACCATAATAACATCATCGATGTACCTGCCCCAGAAAATGATGTGTTATGTCCAGTTGGCAGTCAGACGGCCCCAGGCATGCTCCTGCTCGTACCAGCCCATAAAATGCCCAGCATAAACGGGAGCGAACCTGGAGCCCATCGCGGTGCCCTGTATTTGATGGTAACATTGGGCATCATGCAAAAAGAAGTTTTTAGACAGAATAATCGCTGTAATTTCCATTAGTAACTCATTATACATATAATGGTCTGCAGTTCTCTGTCTCAGAAAAATCTACAAGGCTTTAACCACAAATTCCTTCTTTATGCAGGTGTATAAACTGGCCACGTTTATGGTGACAAAATGGAGGTTTTCAGACCATGCCAGGCCCTCACATTTATTGAGGATGTCCTTACTATCTTTGATGTAAGGTAGCAGGTTATGGAGCAAGGGTTGTAAGAATTTGTCCACATATTCAAACTGTTTTTCTGTAGGGGAGTTAACCCCCGAGAGGATTGGTCGTCCCGGTGGAAATGGGCCCCCTTATGTATTTTTGGGAATTACATATATGCAGAGGAAAGAGGGTTCTCTAACCATCAAATAGTTACACTCTTCATCACTTATCAAACCACTCTCCCGCTATTCAACTAATCTCATATTGATGTGAGTTCTGAGTGCTTTGGTGGGATTCCCTGGAACCTTTGTACAGCACACTGGATCTGCTAACTGGCGGTCAATTTCCTGCATATAAGTCTCCATGTCCATCAACACCACATTCTCCCATTTATCAGCTTCCCTGATTAAAATGGAAGGGTTAGATCTAAGACCATTCAGTGGCTTATTTTCTGCCACAGAGAGGTTGAAATTGATTTTATGATGGGGAATGGGGTGTTCCAACAGTTTATGAAAACCCCGGGTAACCTTCTCTCTGACAAGGTCAATATTTGGGTGTGTTCCTACTGGGGTATATTTGGAGCGAGTTTTCAGCACACTGTCAATTTCCATATTTTTTTAAATGTTCAATTCTGTTCTCAACATACATCAACCAGTGTTTCATCCTGTAGTGACATCATCAGTTGTAATACATGTAGATCAGAGACAGTGTGAGTCGGTGGTATGCGTAAAGTGATCTTTTAACTTTAATAGTTGTTTAAATGTATACAAATCAACAAAAGGTGTCAATATGATTTACAAATTGGGTTGGGCAAAAGCCCAAACCATTACTCAGGACAGATAAATCAGTTTCGGACAACACTCTTTCAGAGAGATTCACAATCATAAGTTCCTGTGTCGGACCCCCAGCAAGTTCCTCTAATGTGACCTGTACTAGTTCTTTTTGGACCTGGTGGTCATGGCGATGGTCTCGTTCCGTACTCTCTTCTTTCTGTTTGTATGTTTGCCATCTCCTCCCCCTTCTTGATTTTGGTATTTTCTCGTGGGTTTTCTAGGAGTCTTAGGCTCTCCATTCCTACTAAAAAACTAGACAGATTTTCTGTGTCGGATGTGGCTTCTGTCTCTTCAGTGGGAACTGAGCTAGCTACTGATGATTGGGAGCTAATGCTACTAGTAGATGCCAATTCAGATGTATCCTCACGTTGTCTCTTACCTTCCCCTGAAAATTTTAATTTGTCGTACCTGTGTGCAAATGTATAGATCCTCCCTTCACTATAATCCTTTTCACCCTTTCGATTTTTTAACTTTTAAGTCTCTCAGAAAAATTTGGTAATCTTCCACTATTTTATCTAGGATATTGATGGAGCAAGGTTTCGTATGTAAGAAACTTGCTTGGAAGCAACGCTCTCGAAATTACATGTAATAACGTAATGAATATGTTTTGTGAATACTAATAAGTGCACCACACAACATTGATTTCATCTAGGGAAAGCTTGTCTATGTGCGTCTCAACGAAGTAACCTGAGTGAATTAAAATGGCTGCCAAAAACGCGGGAATTCTTCTGCGCACGCGTCTACTGGATCTACGTAGTATGACGTCTTTTGCTTTTGGTGGGAATTCTTTGCAGCTGCGCAGTAGTATTTAAAATGGCCACTTGACCCTCAATGCTAATGCATATGGCTATGCTGAAACTAAACTTTGTATGTCTTGCTAATGCAATAGTTAAAATAAAATAATGGGATTAGAATAGGAATAAGTGGTATACAGTGCATTCATTTGTTTTCGTATTCTAACATGTTCTTCTTTGACTTTATTATTAGTTTGTATTTGGGCCTGGAGGGTGACTGAAATCTACATCTTGAAAATGTGTACGCATGTTTCGGGGACACTGAAAGATCTCGAGCGATGACATTGAAGAGATGCCAAATCCCATTTTACCAGCGATGCGCCAGAGAACTTCATCTCTTGACCCAGAGAGGGGAAGGAGAATTGAATAAAATATATATATATCATTGTACATGAAGTAAAATCAATATTGCTAGGAGGAATAAAGCATGGGAAAGTGAAATTAAGGGTGGGTACATAGAACAATTAAACCAAAGAAGAAGACTTCATATTAGTATGGTGTGATGACCTCTCCCCATCCCATTGATCAATCGAATTAAGCGAATGCACGAATATTGAAACATTGGGGGGTGGTACATACACTGAGAATAGTATAACTAAGGTAGGCTCAGTCAGTTAGATTGTCCGACTTGTCACAGACCTGTCACTGACCCAACACTGTGGAAGAAGAAGGCCAATGCCACTGAGCTCAGAGGGCTGGTCAAGCACGCTGAAAGAAGAATTGAGGAGGGAGAGAGGAGAGTTGGGAGATAGCTGAAGAAGAAGAATCTGTCCATCTAGAAGGGAATGAGAGTAGCACCAGAGAGGTGTAACCCATGCGTTACACTTAGAAGAGGTTACCTGTCCTGTCCTGCACCTGTTCTGAACTGCTGGCTGCTAACTACTCAGGAGCCCCTTTTCCAGCCCTTGGCCAGGGGTTTGGTCCTCACACCATTCTAGGTAGATATAAATCTGTGTGGTGTGTCCATGTACCGTTTTCATTTTTCACCTTTCTCAGATACCATTGTCATGAGATATTACTAAGTCTTTAATGTTTTTTTACTTAAATCATAATTTCTCTTCAAAAGTTTGGTGTTTTAACATGTATTGGTATTTGACTCACACAATGATTTGATAGATAAAGGTTTTAAAACTCTCCTGAGTCTGTGGTCATTCAAAGAAATAAAGAGTAAAGATATTTATGCCTAATATGCTACCAACCTGATCTATCGAACAGAGGAAATAAGCACTAAGGTATTAAAATTTCGTAAGAAATGGTGTTCAAGTATAAGTCATTATAAGGTAAACCCTGATCAGCAGCGGAAACTATCAGCTTATTGTGTGAGTGTTTATGGGCCAAGGGGAATAGGGTGTTTTAGAATAACCCAAGCTTTTAAACCCGCACCATCAGTATTTCTTGGTAGCAGAGCTATGGTTTAGGTTTTAGTTAAGATAGGTAATTAATAGAGTATTGGAATATTGATTTATGTCTTAGCCAAAACCCATTAGTATTATTTCATGTTGTGCAGAAGTCCCCGGAGATATTGAATAGTGGGTGGTAAATGGAAGCCACACTGCAGTGAGGTTACTGGCCTTGATGAAGAAGGTGTGAAAAGTTAGGTACAACGTAAAGAACTACTTAGGGATTATTTTCTTGTATAAAAGTGAGAGTGACCGATAGCAAAGGAGTTCTTTGGTCTTATATCACCTAGAAAGGGTAATACTGACGGAGTAGCAGGTTCTTTGATGCTTGAGTGAAGAGTAAGCGGAAAGGGTTTTACTTGTAGTGTGTGAAGTTTAAACGGAAGGTTTTACTCGCAGCAAAATAAATGGATCTTTTTCTGAATTTAGTCAATCAGGAACAGTAGCAAATGTTTTTATGTTTTTAATTGATGAAATGCATAAGTAAAAATTAAATGAAATTGAGTTTAGTATTACCTTGCAAAGGTTGCGAGTGCTGCACTGACGTCACTGAGAGCCGCGCTGGGATTGGTTGAGACAGCGGGCCTGTAGCCGAGGTAAAATTGTTAAAGAGGGGTGAGTACAGAGGAGTGAAACTAACATCACAAAAAAGCCACACAAGCATTGGTCAAAGAAAATAAGTGAACCTGAAGTTGATTGGTAAAGAAAATAAAAGACGTGCTGTTATTGAAAAGCATTTGAGTAGAAGTAAACAATTGATAATTTGTGAAAATAGAATTTTCAGTATTAATAAATAGTGGAAATTATATGTGGAACCCCAATCCAAATATAATAGGGTCCCATCCAGATAGAAGATTTATCGGCTTTCCCCACAAGCAGTACATTAGAGAGAGACCAAACATTATGCACGGAGAGAAAAGGAAAATGTCATTTATGCAGAAGATTAAAAATTATTTTAAAAAGGATAAACCCATTAAAACTAGAGAAGGAATTATTATTCCTCCCCCGAAAACACCTTCATCATATATGATGATAGAAAGAGGTTATCACACTTGTGTATGGTAAGAAATTTGGATAGAGTACACAAAAGATGATGGAATATTAGCATTTCCGGAGTATGGAACATGTAATGGGAGAATTTTGCACAATTTACGAACTCGCATGAATGAATTAGAAGCAAGGCCTAGGTTAACTCAGTATGCAGCTTTAGAAGAATGGGAGACTGAGGCTTTTGAGCGAGACAGATGATGATGTGACAGGAACTTGAGTACATTTTATCCCAGATTTCCTTGTGAAACTAGAGACAAACAGATGAAACAAGCCATGGTAGTAGCAGGGTTATATCCTGTACTGACCACAGAAGAATCAATAGGAAGTAAATGTACAGAGAAAACAAAGCATTTAATGACTGGTAGTGGAGATTCAGAAGATGATTATTTTGAAGATATTTTAATGAAAAATCCTCCACCATATCAAGAAGAATGAAATAGAATTACCCAAAGTGCGCCAACTCTGAAAACACCTTTAGTTCCGCAGATTGTACATGAGACCACAATGGAAAGGGTACTTCAAGAAAAAGAAAAGAAAGAAAGAAATAAAAATAGAAGTGAATTAATTCAGCAAATAACTCAGTTAAGTACAAATCCCGAAGCCCTAACAATACCAGTAACTATAGGTCCAGTTGTTCTCTTATATGGAGATAAACCAAGCTGTTCTAAAACTTCTGTTCTGACTACACCGATTACACAACCTAGGATGGAAAAAATAATAGTAGATGATCAAGCAAGTGAGTGTGAGTCGATCATTTCTCTAATGGATTTCCCAATAAGAGAGCCAATGAGTGACTCATTTAGAAAAGTTACATCTTGGTGCTCAAAAGAAGTACAGATCGAAACACCCACAGGGACAAGAAGCGCTACTGTAGTAATCCCAGAAGAGATGGAAAGATGGACACGAGATATAGAAAAGCCAAAATCGCAACCAAAGATATTTGATATATTCCAATTACGAGTAGAATTAGAAGAAATGATTGCTGGAAATGTAGGGATAGAAAGAATAAATACTTTCAGTGAAGAAGAGTTATTATTCATATGCAGAAGCATTACCGTAAATACGAAAATATTTCACGGAAAATTGATGAGTCTGGCTGCAGAAATGGGAATTGACATAGACAAATCCAAAATGTTGCAGAAATCATATATAGCAGAATTTTCTGAAACATTTTTAGAAAACATGAATGTGTCAAGAAGAAAATTACAAATAAAAGAATTATTGGCAGTGTTGCAAAAATGGGTAGGCTTAGATGGAAAGCAAGATGGACAAAGAAAAAGGAAGAACCACAGGCAAATCGAATGACATCTGAGTATTTAATGAAGGAAACAGAAAAAGTGGAAAGGTTGTGCCCAATGAGAAAGGTTCTGGGAGGAGGTTATGTACATGTCCCATGGACCCGACGAGTTATTTATCATTTACAAATGACTTCCCTAAGCTTAGAGAAAAACAAGTAGAATTGTACTGGCAAGTTGAAAGGTTTGTGAAGGTTTCAAAAGTTCTGCTGAAAGATTTAGATGGGTAGTTTGACATTGTGGTTTCTGCTGATTTATGGGCAGAATGTAAAGTCACTGTAGATTGGCCTAATGATGAGTACCCCAGAGATCCAAAACAGGAGCCCCGTCAGAAGAGGTAATGAAAAAATATAATCAGACCTGATGATATTTTTTCATTACCTCTTCTGACAGGGCTCCTGTTTGAAGGGAAAGATTCCCCGAAAAGAAACAGATTGGATAAAAATAAAAAGAACAACTCAAAAAAAGGATGAGTCAGTACATGCACACTATGAGCGTCTTTTACAGGTATTCAAACAGTACAGTGGGTTTGAAAACATTGAAAATAAAGATATGACAAATTTTGTATATCGTTTTGTGACTGGATTATGGACAGTAATATCACAAATGATTAATGAGTATAAGTTGTGTTGGCTAGCAAAGCCCATCAATGAAATCCCTAGTTATGCAGAGTACTGTGGAGATGAAATTGATAATAGACGAAAGTAATTAGAAGAAAAAGTAATGTGGGTTCAAGTAAAATTAGCAGAGCAACAAGAACTTTTGCTGAGTAATCAGGCAAATAATCAAGGAAGGGGGGACGTCAAGGGAAAGGTAGTGGGGGCAAACAAAGAGGGTGAATGAGCAAAGGAGAGGCAAAGAAAAAGTTTACCTGTCACAGGTGCGGAAAATTGGGGCATTGGAAAAACAAGTGTAAACTTATACAGAATAATAATGTCCATACTCAAAATTTAAATCTACAGACGCAGAATGATGTGTTAATGAGGCAACCGTAGCAGGTTGTACAGAGTCAATTGCCACCGGCCACTATGCCAGTTTTTGTGTGTCAAGCCAAGTACAGTGTGGACACCGGATTCCGGGAGGGAAGTGGTACGAAAAATTCTGTAACACCACAGTTTCTTTTGCAGGATACATTTTTTGACGAAGAAACTCAATGACGGTGCCTGAGAGGGGGGAAGAGGAATGCGTACTTGGCGCATCCTTGCCGGTAGATCAGTCAGGTCCATATATAGAAGGTAAGGTGAAAGGAAATTACATCACCTTCTTATTAGACACTGGTGCTACCCATTCTACTGTGAGAACAGAAGACATCCCAAACCTATTCCTCTCGGAAGAAGCTATCCAAGTAGTGAGCGTTTCTAATAAACAGATTAGGACCCCAATTACCGAACCAATGGAGGTCTGTATTGGCAACTTTAAAGATATGCACAACTTTGTAGTCTGCGACTCGAATCCTGTAAACTTGTTAGGAAGGAATTTATTGTGCAAAATGAACTGCACAATATTTTGCACACCGGATGGTGTTGCAATTAGCCCCCTGATTAAGACTGTGTATATAAGATAATGTTAGCTAAACAGGGAACAGCAGGAAACAACACATTTACGATGATGACCCCAGATGAGCTACCAGATGAGGTCCAAAATACAGTAAATCCTGATGTGTGGGATTTTACCTGAAAAGAAGTAGGATTAATGGCAAAGGTAGACCCAGTAAAAGTGACTGTAAAAGAAGGTGCAGTCTACCCAAATACCCGACAATACAAAATGAGCCCAGAAATAAAAGCTGGTGTTGCAGCAGAAATGGAACGACTAGTTGAGCAAGGCATATTAAAGGTAATAATGACTAGAGTAGTCCTTGTAATTCGCCTATAATTGGAATTAAGAAATCTAACGGAAAATATAGGGTGGTCCAAGATTTATGCAAAATTAATAAAATTGTTGTACCACGTTGTCCAATAGTACCAAATCCAGTAGTAATCTTACATCAGATACCATGGAGCCCAGGATGGTTCACTGTAATTGATTTATGCCATGCCTTTTTCTCCATTCCATTGCATGCTGATAGCCAGTTTTTATTTTCGTTCAAATTTGACGAGCATGTTTATGTTTGGAATCGTGTTCCACAAGGGTACACAGAAAGTCCATGCATTTTTTTTTATTAGATTCTGAAAAAAGTTCTTGAATCTCTGGTGTTGCCCAGACAGTCCATCTTGGTGCAATACATTGACGACTTATTAGTCGCATCTAAGACTCGAAATGATTGTATCATTGACTCCATCACATTATTGAATCACTTGGCTGAAGGTAGACATAAAGTGTCACCAAAAAAATTACAATTTTGCACAACTTTGGTCAAATATTTGAGACAACAAATAGAAAGAGGAGTCAGAAGAGTGACTTCAGAAAGAATCAAAATAATAAGAGATATGAAGTTACCTCAGACTTACAAAGAAATAGGGATGTTTCTTGGAGTTGTAGAATATTGCAGGCTGTGGATTGTGGGATTTGCAGTATTAGCCAAACCATTGATACAATTGACAAAGAAGAGAGCAAAAGATCCAGTAGAGTGGTATGATGAAAGCATGGCAGCCTTTTTGAAATTACGCACCTGTTTCTGCGAAGCACCTGCATTAGGTATGCCAGATTATTCCAAAGAATTTGCACGATTCTGTGATGTGAAAGACAATTGTGAACTCTCAGTCCTAACACAGACACATGGCTTAATGCAAAGTGCTGTGGCATATTTCTCTGCTACTTTGGACCCAGTGGCATCTGCATTACCAGGGTGCCTAAAAGCTGCAGTCTGGAACAAAGTGAATCCATTGTAATGGGACACCCTGTAACAATGTATGTCCCACATGCAGTTGTAATTTTGCTAACGCGAACCCGAACTCAGTGCCTTAGTCCTAGTCGGCTGACAAAATATGAGCGAGTTATATTAGATGCAGAAAATGTAACAATAGTCAGATGTACTGTCTTAAACCCTGCAACTCTAGTGCCTGATTCACCTTTTGAAGAAGTGAAAGGTGAGGTCGAACATGAATGTTCTTGATGTGACTGAATTAAGTACCAAGCCTCGTGCAGACATACAGTACAGTAAGAACCCTTAGAGAATGCAGAACATGAGCTGTTTGTAGATGGCTCGTGTATGCACCATGAGGAAGGAGGATTGAGCGCTGCTTATGCTGTATGCACATTGGCTGGAATAGTCGAAGAATCCTATTTACCAGGAGTCAAGTCTGCACAAATAGCTGAATTGGTGGCTTTAATTAAAGCTTGAAAAATTGGAGAGTAACCATTTACACTGACAGCCAGTATGGTTACAGGGTTATGTATGACTTTGGCCAGCTATGGATGCAAAGGGATTTCATGACTTCTTCAGGAACCCCTATTAAAAATGGAAATTTCTTAAAGGAATTAATTGAAGCAATTCAATTGCCAAAAGAAGTGGCCGTGGTCAAGTGTGCTGCTCACCAATCAGGAAATGATAAAGTGACAGCTGGTAATCGGTATGCTGATCAAGTTGCCCAACATTGTGAGAAAAACAAAATAACAGTAAACAAGAAAATTGATGCATGTGGAATCAGTTGCCAACTTATGCTACTTGGGGTCATAGGAACATGGGAGGAAGTGAGAGAATTACAAAATGAAGCAGAAACACAAGAAAAGGAGGAATGGGAGAATATAGGTTGGCTGAGAAGAGCTGATGATGGTGTATGGGTTTTCTTATGTGGAAGACCTGTGCTACCTGACTGTATGCATGCACCAATGGCTAGAATGTATCATGAAGCATAGGCAGAGATGCAATGATTGGTTTAGTGCAAGGTTCAGGACTGTCGCAGAGAGTCTTTGCCAGGGATGCTTAATTTGTCAACAAATTAACCTAGGCAGGAAAACTGTAGTTTGTCCGGAAAAGTTTGGGAAAGCTGAGGGTCCATTTATAAGACTTCAGATTGATTTCATTCAGTTACCTGCCTGTCGAGGATTAACCCGCTGACCGCGGCGGGAATTCTACCATGGTGCGGGTGATTTATGACTGGGCGTGGTCAGGACGGCCCCCGGCCATCCTCCGCCCACGTCCACCGTGACGTCGGACGGCCAGGGCCGTCCGACGCACGCAAAGGGTTAAAATATGTACTTGTCATTCTTTGTTTGTTTTCAAAATGGGTGGAAGCATACCCAACCAGAAGAAATGACAGCTTGACTGTGGCCAAACTCCTATTGAGGGAACCCGTTCCTCTGTTTGGTTTTCCAGTAACTATTGAATTAGATAGAGGGTCTCAGTTTAATAATGAAATAATTTGAGTAATGTGTGAAGCATTCAAAATTTAACAAAAATTGCACTGTGCATACCGTCCTGAGGCTTCTGGAGTGGTAGAACAACTAAATGGCACAATCAAGTCAAGACTGGGAAAGGTGTGTGCATTCACCCCACTAGAGTAGACTGATGCTTTACCTCTTGTCCTGATGGGACTCTGAAGCATCCCAGACAAAAATACAGGCTTGAGTCCCCATGAGATACGCACGGGAAGGGCAATAAGGCAAGCATGTATACCAGGACACAAGCTGTTGAATATATCTGATGATTTGGTACTGGAGTATTGCAAAGAGTTGGCTGACCAAGTGCATTCTATCTCTCACCAGGTTGGGGAAGACGCTGTTGCCAGGCAGCCGAACCAAATGCATGATCTGAATCCTGGTGACTGCGTAGTAGTGAAAGATTACAAACGAGAATCGTGCCTAGCATCAAGATGGGGAAAGCCACATCAGGTTATATTGATTACAACAACAGCTGTAAAATGTGCAGGCTTGCTTAATTGGATCCAGGCAAGCCTTACGAAGAGAGTGCCAGCACCTGACGAAACAGAATCACAACAAGCTGGAGTGGTTGAAAGGGCATATGATTGTACCGCTAAAGAACCACAGGAAATAGATTCTGAAGTAGCCGATCAAGAACAACCTAGCACTAGTAAGGACGACTGGATCCCAATAGTGGACATGCCTGAAATCATTGTAAGAACCAGAAATCAAACCCTGTTAGAAAGACAGAGTGATAGTGAGGATGAGACAGGAATAGAAGAACGCGCTCAGATTACAGAATATAACGCTAACATCAAATCTGAGGAGGACCAGATAAGGAAAGAGCAATGTACTGAGACAAAAGCAAATAGAAGCCACACTTGTGAGTCTGAGGAGGGACAAATAGGTACTAGAGAAAATGCCCAGGCAGAAGACAATCAAGAAATTATAAGACCTGGGCAGGACAAGTAAGGTGAAGAAAAACAAGTTCAGGAAGAAGAAGGAGAAGAAAGTCAAAGCAAACAAACTCCTGAACAGGGTCAGAATAGTGTAGAAGAACACATCCAGGCAGAAACGACAAAGGTAATAAGCCCTGGACAAGGTCAGATAGAGAGGAATTCTGAAGTTGAAAATAATCAAATTGTGCCACTAA
This sequence comes from Lissotriton helveticus, assembly GCF_964261635.1. Lineage (NCBI taxonomy): Eukaryota > Metazoa > Chordata > Amphibia > Caudata > Salamandridae > Lissotriton > Lissotriton helveticus. The sequence continues at coordinate 1,521,740,022 of NC_136065.1, forward strand.
TCAAGGAAAACAAAATAGCATTTGAAGAGACTGAAAGCAAAGTGCCAGCTAAAAGACTCAGAAAAGGTGATTCTTGGCCAAGTATTATCAAGAGACTGAAATATCGCCTAAAGACAATAATTGACGAACCTGACCAAATAAATGAGGTAACAAGCCAATCTGGACTGTCCACTGAAAAGCCAAGAAGGAGAAGTCCATGATTGCAAAGACTAAATAACAAATTCAGGGGTCCTGAATGGACCCCTGTAATTCTGGAAGACTTTGAGAATCTAGAAATAAGTGGAGAAAGTGATGAAGAACGAAATGCTGATCGAATTGACGAAGAAGTGAGACCAACTTGAAGGAATAAATCCACAGATTGTATTCTATACAACAGTTACAAAGAGGGGAATAAATCTCCTAGTAAAAAATGGCTGATAATAGAGTTGCTGGAAAACCGAAGCAAAATTGTATAAAGAGATGCATGCTATAGAATATGCATATGTAGTATATTTTTAATGCTCTTAGTGTGGTTAGGACTGACAATAGCCATACCTTATTTAATGACTGCAAGTAAACAAAATAACAGTAGTGAGCATGGAAAGGTAGCTAACATTAAATAAGATAGAGTAGAATTAGAAGCACCAGATGAGACAGATTTACATCATAGCATATATAAAATAATACAGATTTGAATGTGTTTGTTAACCTGTTAGTCCATTATGTAGAAACCATGGAAGTTAGTGATTGTAATGTGTGTATGAAAATGCCAACATCTGTAGCAGAAGGAGTAACATATCATCATTTACCATTGACCTATGGTACTTCATATAGTATTTTAGCTAGTTTATTTTACAGAACTGGAAAGTTACAATATGATGTGAATTTCTCTGCAATTCCTTTAAGGAGAAACATGAACCCCGCCCTTAGTAGTAGAGACTCACAATTCATGGATGAATATTTCCTAACTATGAAGACAATAGATATAGCTGAAGTACATAAGCACAATCTAACCTGTAAGTTACATGAAGAATCAAAGGTATTTTTGAATTTAGTAGAGAAAAGGAGACAGGATTTCCATAGAAGGGCTATTGAACCGAAACCTCAGATACCTAAATGGGCTGAGAGAGAAGGCTTTATTGCAACTGGCAAGACTCATGCTGCTATATCCCTGGACCTTGAAAAGAAAGGGAAAGTCTGTCTTCATGGGTTAAAAACACAGTATAACAATATATTTATTGGTTCCAGTGAATGTGAACACAATTTTCTGATAAGTGGGGGTTGGGGGCTAAAAGGGGGAACTGATCCAGTATTTCCTGTAGTTTATTATATTTGTGGAAATAAAGCTTACTTTAAGCTGCCTGGACATTGGCATGGGAGTTGCTATTTTGGAATAGTATTCCCAAAAGTATACCATGTAAAAAGTATCACTAGAAGCAATGAATACAATTATGGACTAACACGAAAGAAAAGAGCTCATTTTTCAGAAATTGTAGGAGTATTCAGTGCCTTGATATCTTCAGTGGGAGCAATTCTGAATCCGCAAAGAATTTGTAAATTATCTACAGTGGTTGATCGCTTAGCGACTGACACTGCTGGAGGATTCTTATTGATCAACACCGAATTAGTTGCAGTGAGATCAATGGTTTTGCAAAATCGACTTGCACTTGATATGTTATTGGCAAAGGAGGGTGGAGTCTGTAAAAATGTTGAAGGTGCAACATTGTTGCACCTACATACCTGACAAAAGTGTTGAAATTGGAAAGTATGTCAAAAATATCACAAATTTGGAAGAAGAATTGAAACCACTGGAAATTGACAGTGCATGGAAGAAACTAACTTATGATATTTCTTATATTTTATTTTAACTATTGCATTAACAGATTAGCAAGAGATACAGAGTTTAGTTTAAGCATAGACATATGCATTACCATTTGATGTTCAAGCTGCCATTTTGGTTTGGTTCTCTATTGTAGGGAGAAGTATTGTAGGTAAAATACTGATGCCAATATTAGGTATAATTCTATTAGTTTTAACAATAATGCTTTGGTGCAAATGTTGCAGGAAAAGAAAATGGTATGAAGTGAATGAGAAGGGAAGGAAACGAAAATATGATGAAATTCAATTTGAAGAAATAAAAGGAGATATTTACATAAGAATGAAAGGTATTCAAAAGGGAAAGGGAAAATCTATAGGGATAGAAGAAATAGAAATGGGAAATTGCTAAAGTTGGCATCTGGTTCAGTATTTAGTGATGGCATAGAATAAGAAACTTGCTTGGATTCAACCCTATCGAAATAACATGTAATAACATAATCAATATGTTTTGTAGATACTAATAAGTGCACCACACAACATTTATTTCATCTAGGGGAAGCGGGTCTATGTGCTTACTATGAATGAATATATCTTTATTTGGTTTTACAAGATAGAAAACCATAAAAGCAGCATTACGAACAGAGAAACATATTATCACATAATACACAATTATTGCAGGTTAAAACTAGACTTTCCACACTTTCCACACTAACGTTGTCAATTACTGTCTGTACAAGATAAAAATAATTCTTTACAAATGTGTTCTATGTTTAAAAATTGACGACGGTAGCAAATGCATTCAGACTCTAAAAACTGCAGTCGTAACATAGCTGGACGACATTAGCTAATACCCCACAGTTTTAGCAAAGGTAACAGCCAAAGTTTCCGATGATCATGGTAAAATTTACAGAACAAGACAGTATGTATAGTTGTCTGCTCTGATGTTTCATCGCAGGGGCAAGGCATGAGAATTGGCTCCCAGCTGTTTCTCGTTGGGAATGCTACTAGTCGATGGAAAAGATTTAATCTAAATCTTGTTAAACCTAGTCGCTCGAATACTTTGAGATCAAGTGTTAGATAGGGCTGAATTAGCAGGGTAGTCTGAACCTCAATTACATGTAGGGCAGAAGCTTTCGTGGCTTCACCGGCAAGCCTTAAAGCTTCTAAATGGCTCAGTGCCCTTGCTTTCAGATCCTTCCTCGAAATCTCACTGATCTTCTCTGGTTTTGTGTAATAAGACTCTTAACCTAGATCAGTTAGAAAATTTCTCACATAGAGGAGCCAACTAATTTTTAGTGAATATTCCAAAGCCATACAATCTGCCATGATTTCCTTAGTCAATAGATTATTTTCGGAAATCCAAATACGTCGCCAAAGTAAAAGTGGTTGGATTTTTGCCAGGTCCCCTAAATATGGGATCCCCAGTTCCATGTGACATGCCAATGTGGAAATTCGTTTGGGTGCCGCTAAAAGGAATCTTTAAAAAGTATTTTCTGCCACCTGCAGGGCACTGGTGTTTACATGCCCCCACACTCCAGCCCCATACAGGGCTATTGCCTCGCATTTAGCACTATAAATTTTTAACAATTCTACGGGGGACCTATTGCCCAATCTTTGTGAGAAATTTATAAGAGCGGCAATAGCTCTCACGAGGAGGTGTTTTCTTGCCTCGACTGCAGCCTTCCAATTCAATTTCTCATCTATTATGATACCCAGGTAGGGGTAAAGGGCCATAACTTCCAGTTTTTGGGTATTAAGAAATATATCTTTGACCCGTTTTTTCCCTGTGCCTGCTACCATTACATACGTCTTCTTTATGTTTATGCGTAAGTCAAGAGTCCCCATAAAGTCTGCATACCTATCCAAAGCCTTCTGTAGTTCGCGTGGGGTACGAGCCAGTATCACGGCGTCGTCTGCATAGATCAGAGCGGGGATCGGCCGTTTTCGTGCTTGGGGAAGATCCTGGCCCCCCCTCAACATCTCCGCCTCCAAACCGTTTGTGTACAGTGAGAACAGAAAGGGGGCCAGGACACAACCTTGCCGAACTCCACGCTCTACTCCAAATGACGCCGATAGTTCGCCCTTTGTACCGAAACGTACCTTCGCAGATGCCTTGGAGTATAGCTCCCTCAGAAAATCTACGAGGGGGGGGGTCTACTCCTGTTTGTAACAAAACATACCAAAGCTTTGCGTGGCAGACACAATCGAAAGCAGTGGACAAGTCTACGTAGACCATGTATAACTTGCCCTGTTTTGCTTGAGTGTATTTCCCCAGCATCATTGATAGATTCGGGGCCTGTTCTATTGTACCAAATCCCTCCCGAAAACCGAATTGGAGGTCGGAGAGGACCCCCCAACCTCGGCCCACTGCTGGAGTCGCTCGAGCACAATTCTACCCACTACCTTTCCCAACGAGTCCAGCAGTGAGATGGGGCGGTAACAGGATACCTCTTGCCGATCTCCTTTTTTAAATATCGGAACCATGATGGACCTGGTCCAAGAATCCAACACACCCTCCTCTGTTACTGCCATACACACCCTAGTCAATATTGGGGCCCAAAGATCTGTGTTTTACTTAAAAAGATCCACGGGAACCCCATCAGGTCCCGGGGCTTTCCCGTTCTTGCTGGCTTTTAAGGCCAAGAGCACCTCCGAAATTTCAAATTCTAAAGGAATAGGATATGAGACCACAGGGGAAGCTACAACTGTCCCTGTCACTGCTGGGTTCTTCTGGAATATTTTAGAAAAATGAGAGACCCAAACTGATTCCTCAATTGCAATTTCTATTTTGGGGAGGTTGTCCTCTGCTAGAAATGGAGATTTCACCAGTCTCCAGAAGGCCGCACTGTTTTTCTCTAGAGCGCTTTTATGTAGTTGGTCCCACAGGGCTTGTTTTAATTTGGTCTTTCTCTTCTTCCGCGCAATAGTATACTCTTTCCTGAGCCTACTGATAGCCTGTGGGTCTCTGATGGTTTTATTCAGTGCTACTTTTAGTTTGGTGTGTGCTGCCGTGCAGTTATGATTAAACCATCCAGCCTTCCTGGGTTGATCTGCTTTAGGCTTTGCTGTGAGTAATTCCTTTATTTTTTCTAGGATTATCGCAAAGTTACTTAAAACTTCCTTGTCTGTGGCTGCTAAGTCTAAGCATCTCATTATGTGTGGATAGGCTACTCTAATCAGCTTTTCAGTGATTTGTCCAGGGTTTATCTTCTCCCATCTTAGAGAGTACCCATTTATCTTATCTACGTGTATGCTATTCTGATTTAAAGCATTTGCTATTAACTGTGGGGAAGAAGGTGAATGCATTGAATGAAGTTCTAACCTAAGGGCAGAATAATCACTTAATGTGTTAACTAGTACTTCAAAGTGCCTCACTCTACTTTGCAGGGCGTTCGATATTAGAACATAATCAACTGTTGTTTCGTGCCCCCTCAATAGATATGTTGGTAAAAGCCGGTCTGAGATTGATGCCAAATTATTAGCTATTGACAGACCTAAAGCTGACAAAACTTCATTCATATAGGTCCCCAACTTTGAGTGGCTAAAATGTACAAGGGGGCTATCATGTTTGTCCGCCAACCCGCAGATGTTATTGCTACTGCGTAGACAGGGCTGCAGGTTGAAATCCCCCCCCATGCAATGTTTACATTTCCTTTTTTTCCATAGTTCTGTCTAAGCTGGGAAAGTTTATCATGAAGATTGGACACAACCCTCAAGACCTGTTCTTCCTCTAAATTGTTGTAGAAGTTAAGCAGAAGGACGGTCTCCTTGTTACTGAAAGAGAGACAAAGGAGCTGGAAATTAACGTCCAGTTCTACTGCAGTTACTTTCACTTCTTGTATTGTGTTTGCTATGAAAATGGTCAGTCCTCCCTTGGGCCTGCCATTACTTCCCGCCAGTGTTGGGGAGAAATAGGTTCTATATCCTAGAAGATGAAGTTCAATCGTGGACCATGTCTCCTGGAGGCAGATAATTTTATATGTCTCCAGGAAGCTCATGGCACTACCATCGTCAACCTTAGGACGGAGGCCCGCAATATTCCAAAAAATGACATTTAAGACTTGGGAGTCCTTTGTTGGGATGCTACCCACTGGGGGAGTAGGGTCTAGTTTTTCCCCTGGTTTCTCAAATAATGGTGGTCAATCGACCATCTCTAGCCAGCTATATCTATTCGTCATCGGAATACTACTCCATCCGTCCCTATAAGGTGCATCTCTAATATGATTCCTGGCAAAATTGCCTCCCCACTCCTCCCAGTCTCCACCCCAATGACGAGGGCCCACTGTATACCAGGTTCCCTCACAGGACGGACCATTACAATTTCTGGGGGGATAAAAAAGAGAGATGTTTTGTTCCTATACCATTGTTTATGCCAGCTTGTCCCCATGAGCAAATATGGTCAACTGTTCGTGGATCTTCAAAATTAACAATGACGCAGTCTCCCTGAATCGATTTCCTTCCATGCCCCACCCAAGGGGCCCTACGGGCCATGAGGATCTTACTCGACCAAATGGGCGGTAATGGTCGATACAAGTTTAACCAATGTTGGGCCTTATTTTTTAATGACCAACTAGATTCTACGGCAGGATCAGACAATTCTGGTACACCGGTCATCACAACCACGAAGGGGCTAGCCTCCGGGGGCAAGTTAACAGCAAATCTGCTCTCCGAGGGTCCCCTATCCCAGTTTCTATTATCGTTTAGGGCAGAGGTCTTAGGAATCTTATTATTTTGTTCCAGATTAGTCTGTGGAATTGGGATTATAGGCTTTTCCACATTTTGCCTTTCTGTTACAGTAGGGGATTTCGGTTTTACTGCTGGCCCTGAAGGTACTAGTTTTTTAGATTGTTGGACAGTTGGTTTGTTGGTGATCTGCTTATTTCCCCCGGTCTTTTGAACCCCGATCTTTTGGACCCCGGGATTTGGGGGATTTTTTGTGAGGGCTGTCAATTCAGTTAGCTGTTTTTCAATTTGCAGTAATCTCGCTTCTACTGGGCTAAAACAGAGTTGAAGTAGTTCCCCCATTTTTTTTTAAAAGTTGGCTGTTAGCCTCATTTACATCATTTCCCTCTGATAGGTTAGCCAATGGATCTAGGCTAATAGGTCCTAGGGTCTCCTCTGGGACTTGATCAGAAAGCGTCATATGCCTATCTTGATTCCCTCTCCGTGTAGTATGGTTTAGCTTCTCCATTTTACTTTTTGGTGTCTCTCTTGTGTGTTTATCCTTAGATGCTGTTGATTTTTCCTTTTTTTTCCGTACTGCGCCCTCCCTCCTGCCTCTCAGCTGCCTTACTTCTTCTGGTGTGGTTTGGATAGCTAGTTCGGGAGTTTTTTCCAATTCCAAACTTAGTTGTGAATCGGATAGCAATTGCGATGCCGATAGATCAACTATGTTTCGTAAGGTGTGGATATCGGCGCAGACTTCCAACAGTCCGGGGTCCCTAGCCCGCTCAGGTGTTCTAGCGGTTTCTAGGTGGCCCATGGAGGATCTTTTTGCATGAGCTAGATCTTGTGACACTCTGCGTTCCATGAGGGAGATACCTTGATCTATGAAGGTATTTGCCCTAATAATAAAGCCATCCAAGGGACCTATGAGCTGGACCTCTCCTGCAGCTGTTTTTCTTCTACTTCCCCTTGTTGACATAGTATAAGCCTTGATACTGTGTACAGTCACAAACGTAATAATTAAGGCAAGTGGGAATTAATCTATACAGAAAATAAAAGATATAACGTACATGCAGTTTTGGGTCAAGACCTGGGCAGGAGTGGTTAGAGGGGGGGCCCGGTCCGGTCTCACACGGTCTATAACGGGCTAAAACGGGCCCGCCCTTGGCCCGGGCTTCGCCCGGCACCCACCCGCGCGCGTCCCGCGTGCGTGTATGTTTGCCTACCTAAATAGGAGGTGCCGGGGGGGGCGGGAAGAGGAACTAGGTGCGGCCGTTGGCTATGGCGCTCAGCCACCTGGTCCTCGCAGTCCCGCTGCAGGCTTCAACAAATGCCCCGAGTCCGTGGAATTGCCGGTATGGCTGGCGGCGTTATCCTCACAGTGGCAGCAAAGTCCCAGAGTCAAATACACCTTTGAGCAGCTCCCGTGGAGAGGGGGCCGCGAGGCGCTTTCTGGTGCTGGGGGGCGGGGCGGGAAGAGGAACCAGGTGCGGCCGTTGGCTATGGTGCTCAGCAACCTGGTCCTCGCAGTCCCGCTGCAGGCTTCAACAAATGCCCGGAGTCCGTGGAATTGCCGGTATGACTGGCGGTGTTATCCTCACAGTGGCAGCAAAGTCCCAGAGTCAATTACACCTTCGAGCGGCAACCTGAGTTAATTAAAATGGCTGTTAAAATTGCGGAATTTCTCCTGCGCATGCGTCTACTGCATCTACGTAGTATGACGTCTTTTGCTTTTGGTGGGAATTCTTTACAGCGGCGCAGTAGTATTTAAAATGGCCGCTTGAACCTCACATGCTAATGCATATGGCTATGCTTCAACTAAACTTCGTATGTCTTGCTAATCTGCTAATGCAATAGTTAAAATAAAATAAAATAATGGGGTTAGAATAGGAATAAGTGATATACAGTGCATTCATTTGTTTTTGTATTTTAACATGTTCTTCTTTGACTTTATTATTAGTTCGTATTTGGGCCTGGAGGGTGACTGAAATCTAAATCTTAAAAATTTGTACGCATGTGTCGGGGACACTGAAAGACCTCGAGCGATGACATTGAAGAGCTGCCAAATCCCATCTTACCAGCAATTCGCCTGAGAATTTCACCTTTTGACCCAGAGAGGGGAAGAAGAATTGAATAAAATGTATATACATTGTCAATGAAGTAAAATGAATATTCCTAGGAGGAATAAAGCATGAGAAAGTGAAATTAAGGGTGGGAACATAGAACAATTAAACCAAAGAAGATGACTTCATATTAGTATGGTGTGATGACCTCTCCCCATCCCATTGACCAATAGAATGAAGGGAATACTTGAATACTGGAACATTGGGGGTTGGTACATACACTGAGAATAGTATAACTAAGGTAGGCTCAGTCAGTTAGATTGTCCGACTTGTCACAGACCTGTCACTGACCCAACACTGCAGAAGAAGACGGCGGATGCCACGGAGCTCAGAGGGCTGGTCTAGCACTCTGAAAGAAGAATCGAGGAGGGAGAGAGAAGAGTCGGGAGATTGCTGAAGAAGAAGAATCTGTCCATCTTGAAGGGAACAAGAGTAGCACCAGAGAGGGGTGTAACACAGGCGTTACACTTAGAAGAGGTTACCTTTCCTGTCCATCACCTGTACTGTACTGCTGGTTCCTGACTACTTGGGAGCCCCTTTTCAAGCCCTTGGCCAGTGTTTGGTCCTCACCATTCTAGTTAAATATTAATCTGTGTGCTATGTCCTTGTACCGTTTTCCCTTTTTCACCCTTCCCGGGTACCATTGTCATGAGATATTGCTAAGCCTTTAATGTTTTTTTACTTAAATCATAATTTCTCTTCAAAAGTTTGGTGTTTTAATGTGTATTGGTATTTGACTCACAAAATTTTTGCATAGCTAAAGGTTTTAAAACTCTCCCGAGTCTGTGGTCATTCAAAGAAATGAGTAAATATATTTATGCCTATTATGATAACAACCTGATCTATCGACCAGAGTAAATAAGCACTAAGGTATTAACATTTGGTAAGAAATGGTGTTCAAGTGTAAGTCATTATAAGGTAAACCCTGATCAGCAGCTAGAATTATCAGCTTATTGTGTGGGTGTTTATGGGCCCAGGTGAGTATGGTGTTTATAGAATAACCCAAGTTGTTAAACCCGCGCCATCAATATCATAGTTTCTTTTCACTGTATCTTTTAATTCTGAGGATGCAATCTCCTTCTCTAGTTCCTCAATCACTGACTGTAACTTAGAGCCTTTCTTCTACGCATTTTTTATTAATATGCGCATCATATTGAATGATGCGTCATGAAGGTTCTCCTCCCACTACTTAAGCGATTTATGATCTAGGTCCTCGAAAGTTGGAAAGATTGAAATTCTGAGGCCTCTCCATATATTTTGCCAGAGTGGTGCCGTCCCACCATCTGGACATTTCTTGTATTTTCATTTTCTCAATTTTCTGGAATTTGTTTTTTAGGCTCTCTGCGTTAGAGGCACCAGTTGTTGTCCCTCCCATATTCTGTCTTGGTGAGAAAAGATACTGAGCTAACTCCTGCCTTCTATCCTTAAAACTTGGCATGTCTAGCGTCTGTGAGAAGTTGGGTGCTGGGGAAGTACAGCAGGTCAGTGCAAAAAAGGGAGTGATATATAGTGGAACCCTACAAAGAACTAGCAGCTGACCTGCTATCCCTATTTATTATACATATATTGGGAAGTACCCAAGGTTGGTTGTGCACACAGTTAGCGCACCCACTGCCAAGGTGCAATCGAATACTGGAATTAAAAATGTCTAACAAGAGCAAAAGGTGCACCACATTTTATTTCATTTATATAGCGTCAGGTTATGTGCGATGGATGAAAACAGCTTAGATACTCACTTATGAGAGCAAAGAACGCTTCACGTAAGTGTAAAAAGCCAGAACCAAGCTAAGTCCAGGAAATAATATTCAATCTATCACACCAATGTAAGGTAGACCATAAAATTCGAGCAATCACTGGTTCCAACCTATAATGAAAAAAGTAATATTAAGCAAAACGCTTTTAGCAGGTAATGGTATATCCGATTTCCTAGCGAAATAGGTCAGCAATGTTAACTACCTGTACCACAAAAGTCGAGTTTGCATGTCATTTGCTGTTTAAAGACAGACTGCAAAGCAGGGCTGCCTTTAGAAATGACAGTAGGCACACAGCAAAGCACACTCCAGTGCAGGAAATCTACTGGGCCTCTAAACCACCTTGCCTTGTTATCTACTACGGATTTATAGGTAGTTTGCATCCCCCTGTCTCTAATAAATTCTAGGGACATACATGATTCTGTCATTGCCCATTGTAAATATACCTAATTACCATATACCTTTTTCATCAGAGCACTCGCCCTGGGGGCCCAGTCAGAGTCAGTTACCACCAGTATAAGTCAAACAAATTGGGGTGAACAGGGCTAAAAGGATGACTTTCCCACAATTGTGGACTATGGTATTGGCTTAAATTATTTCATACTGTTAGTACATTTTAATCTAAAATAATCCAAAAGGCAGTATAACTTGTTTGACGCACAGAGGTAAAGGTTTAAATCAAAGACTTCAGGGTATACTTACTAACATGCCTTACAATGCGAATCGTTGAGCTGCATATGACGGAGATCGCACCACAGCACCATATCTACAGGGATATGTCACTGTCCTGCTCTTTCCCCAGTCCTGGCACACAATCAGGCTTCCAGTGCCACACACACATCTCTGCACTTTAGTGCAAGGATGTATATGTGAAGTTCAGAGTAGGTTCTGTATTGATAGATCACCTTTCCAGTACAAAATACTATGCTTAGACTCACTTTTACACTTTTCCTGTACATTGCAGCACAGGCAAGACTGGAAAATATTGGAGAAATAAAAGCATTTCTCCTCAAAAACACCAATGTCAATACATTATTTTGTAATGCAAAACCATCTTTATTTTTTAGGTTAAGCCATCAGGCAGTGCACATGCGCTGTAGCTTGGCAATGGCCCATTGTGTGTTCTTTAAATCTAAAAAAGGGGGTTTTAGCCCACCCATAACTTACCATTTGTTAGCATCATCACCACTCCTTTTTTCCACCTTCTAATAGAGCAGCACAAGCGACACAAACTGCATCACCTCCAGTCCATTGTGTGGAGCATAGAACAAGTACCGATTGATCTAGTTTCATCAGTGCCTGTCTGCTGCTGTGCTGTGATAAAAGTACTATTTCTTCTTTTTTTTATGTTTTGTATTTTTGTATAACATAAACTCGACCTCACCAGAAAGTATCTCAGCTCTTTTAATTATCACTGGTGGTTACACTGCACAAGGTCACATTCATTTTTTAAACATACAGGGAGATTATTTTAGGGCGCAAACTATGCCTGACCCGACCAACGGGTATTGGTGTGCTTTACATTATCACCAATTGCAGTACACACATTCATATTGATCTTTTAAAGGCACAGGGAGCTTTTTAAAGGGCAGTGATTTGCCCAAAATCACAGGATGTTGAGACTCAAACCTGTTTTCATTTAGTCCCCACAGCAATAATACTTACAGTTGTATGACCTGAAGGGCATGTTAGGAGGAAACTAAGCCTGGGAAGTGAAAGGAACCATAGGATCACACGCCTTAACAATAGTATGCACCCACAATTATAGAGTGGTACATTCTGACACCCCAAGTTGTAAATACACATGTAGGAGGGGTTGCTGGAGCATCCTATGATCAAGAAACATGGCCATCAGTTTTTGCCCTGAAAGGAACCTACTACTAGCATCTCTGAAGCTAAACATCAAACTCTCAATGATTTTATGGAAAGTGGCTGGCCTCAAAAACGTCAGCACAAGCGGAGAAGCAATGTCTTACCTGGAAGCAAGTGACATTCTATGCCTGCAGGAGACCTGGGCTCTAGTCTCGACAACCTTCCCAGGCTTCCATGAGTCTTTCACATCAGCGACTCGCACACATCTTTTCCAGTGCCTGCCCAGGGGCGTATCCATTTTCATCATGCAGGCAACCAGACCAGAGGCCGTACCATTGGATCTGAACTAAATGGCATCACAAGCAATCCTCATCCAGGGCCTGAAATTTAATTGGAAAGATGTGGGTCCGATACAGGTAAACTGTTATCTCAATGCACCAAGGGAAGCAGTGTTGGAGATGGTAAGCAATTTGCTTGATTGCCTTGAAACGATTCTCCTGGACTATCCATGCCATGAAATCATAATCGCAGGAGACTTTGATACCAGAGGGCCTGGGATGCCTCCAGAATGCACCATCCAGTCGAGAGCAGGGTCTAACATAAAGGTCTTTCTATCAATCCATAAATTGACGTTGGCTGCCCAGCATGAAAACTTTGATACAACAGTCAGATCAGAAAACAACCATAATCCACTGAAATGGAGGAGTCTGTGAGCCTAGTAAGAGGAATAAAAAGCAGGCAGGCACATACAACAACAGTCAGCACGTGGTTAGGGACGAGCCTATACTAAATCTAAACCAACCAGATTCAGTCCTATTGTTCTGAGAAAAATACGTGGAAGACCTTAGAATGCATCTGAGGAACAACAAGATTAAGCACAACTTTCAAATGATGGGTTGGGATAAGAAAATGGCAGTCTATTATGACAAAGCCATAATTTCTACGAAAATAGCTTTCTGCAAAGCTCAGCAGGCCCACCAGCACAAACCATCTAATTTAATATTACAGCTGCAGCAGTAAAACAGACTAGAACAACCCACAAAAAACAGTCTGGGACCATCAGAAGCAAAGGAATCATAAAGAATGCTCTACAGTCTTCCGGGTACTCAAAGATCCTAATCAAGCACACTTTTGGTACCATGTCAAAAAACAGAAAAACGGCAATGTAACCAGGGGGGTGGAGTGTCTGAAGCGGCATGGGTACTACACGTTTCTGAGCTTCATGTGGATCGGACATCAACTTTTTCCATAACCACTCAGGGTCAGGCAAAAGATCAGAAGCCAACCCCCATTGCATGTCTAAAACCGGGGCAGCAGAGATTGGGCTGTTGAATCGTGACAATCAAACACATGAACTGTACCCTAATCCGGCAGAGAATCAAATTGGCACTGGAGATCTAACAAGCTCCAGGAAAGTTGCAAACAGTTAAACGCTTGAAAACCGACGGGGCCCTTGGCCCAAATGACTTACTAGCATACCTATTCAAATGTGTTTAAACCTGCTGGACCAGGCTGTGGACTCTGCTTTTCAATTATGCTTTTCAAACTACTACTATCCCTGATGCCTGGAGAGCGTTCAACCTCTGCCCGATATTAAAAAAGGAAGATCTGACTCTAGCCTCAAAGTATCGTCTGATCACTCAATTGGACATGGAAGCAAAAGTCTATGCTCAAGTTCTGTTGGAGCCGTTAGTGGCCTGGGTAACAGAAGAGGATATCCTTTCATTCTTTCAATCAGGCTTCCTTGTCGGGGCATCATTTGCAGATAACTTTCTAACATTATTCTTGAATCAGACATCAAGCCCTTCAATAGAATGGGTTACCTCTCTTCTGCTGCTTCATAGATTACAGTGCAGCATTTGACACGGTGGACCGGCAACTCTTTGGAGGAAACTAGATGCTTGGGGCATACTTCCAAAGCTCCTCAGAGCAGTAATCTCCGTTTACATGGCTACATGAAAACTGGGCGTAAACTGCCTCCTGCACGGTCACATGTATAATTTACACCAATCGTGGACTATTGGAGGGCTGCATTTTGGCCCTCTTGCTGTTTAACCTCTACACAGTCAATTTAGGGAAATTACTGCATTCAAGTTGTCTGGTCCTTCCCAAGTTAGGAATCATCAAATTACAAATAATATAATCTGCTGATGATATTGTGATCATGTAATAAAGTGGGCACTGAATACCTTGAACAGCATTATCAGGTTAACCAGGACAAAACAAAAGTCCTGTTCTTTGGAAGTCATGGAACAAGGGTACGGTGATGTGGCACTTGGTCAGAAAGATAATTGGTATATCAAGGAACTGCAGTTGCCTGGGTGTGTGGTTTAGAGAAAATGGTACAGCAGTGTCACAAGTAATAGAACTCAAAAAAGAAAGCTGCAGCCACTACCTATGGTATTTGACAATTGAATTGATTACTAAGCAGTGCTTCCGTGGCCCCTTTTTTGAGAGTTATAAAGGCAACTCTACTCCTAGCATTACAGTATGGTCACCACGCCTATCCAAGAGCACTGGAATCAACCTTGGAGCAAATTCATTGTATATCATATAAAAAAAACATTTCAGCAACCGAAATATGAAGTTCGGTCAAGAACGTAGGCTATTATTGGGGCTGGTAAATAAATCACTAGAATGTAAAGCTTCCTTGTTGAAATTTTACATTAGGACCAGGATGGCCCAATCGAACTCTATAAAAAGCTACCTGAAATTCATTTTCAAAATTCCTGGTAATCCTGCTCCAACCAATTAAGAGCTGTGATCTCGACCCCATGGATTGAAAATGACAATCAATAAGCCATTGAATAGGACCTTTTGGGAACAAGACCTAACAATGGCAGGTAACTCAGTGCTGTTTCAGCCTGTGAATGACACTAATCATGTGGGAAAACCACAACCTTATTTCACGGTAGCTATAAACACAGAAACACAAAGAGAGATCCTTTATATGGCATTAATAGTGCTCCCAATAAAAGACTTTAATCCAGCCAAGATCTCCTTGCAGCACACCACCAAGGGCCAGATGTATGAACACATTTTCCCATAGACACAGAATGGGTAAAACTGTTTGATACATCTGGCCCTGATGAAAGTTGGTTGTGATATTCCACCAAATACTGCCACAGTGCATTGGAATGATCTTATGGCCATAACATGTAATACTGCCATGATTTTGACTACTGGTGTTACTGTTGTGGTATTTCTATTGTGAGGCAGAAGATCTGGCTAGGGCAGATGACATAAATCAAGAATTGTTTGCCTATCCAATCAGAATTGTTTAATAGTATCCTATTCTTCCATGGGGTATGTAACGTTTATAACTAATTTTTTACAACGCACTACCATTACAACGCAGGCATTACCACGCATACCATTACAACGCATTGCGCTGGGGGGCGCTCTAGGATAGGGAGTAAGTTTAATTTTCTATCCAACACCTTCCCTAGTGTCCACGGGGACTGGAGTTGGAATAGAAAATTATACTTACCACTATCCAGCACCTCTAAGCGCTATGCGTTGTAATGGTATGCGTGGTAAAAACCGCGTTGTAAAGGTATGCGTGGTAAAAGTATGCGTTGTAACGTCATACATCCCTTCCATGGTGGTAAGGTCTGGGAATGATCCGAACGTTTGAGGCTGTTGTCTCCTCACTCTCCCTGGGTTCATAGGTCTGTATTTTGCAAATATTTTACTACAGACTTTTAGATTAAAACATATTTCATCTAGTTTTCAACAATAATACATTTCAAACATAATTGTACAGAACTTTAATATGTTTGGTATACTTTTATTTTCAGCATGACTTATTATACATGTGTAATTATAAATTTATTATTTACACATTCTTATTTTTTTTACTTTGCTATCGAAAATTCCATCAACAGTGATATTAACAACACCGCACAAAAATTGCATCTATCCACATTAACACATTACATAACATTTGTTTGTGAAAACAAATGAACATTAGCATTTTGTATATGTACACAAAGTAGCCACCATTTTGAGAGGTGGTGACACACTTAACAATCACAAACACTATTTCACAATCTAAAAGGACAGGTGTAGCGGGGAGGCCTAACAGTGAAGCCGGAGCTGGGGTAGTGGGGTGAGGGCAATGAACAGACAACCACACAGATTACAGGTCTGGGCTAGGAAGTCACAAGCAACTTCCGCCCCTTTATTTTATACTCTCTGGCCATTCCTAGCTAGAGAGTGCATTAATGTGTGTGAGCCCATGAGGGCTAAAGGTCTGGGGTGCGGATGCCTTCTCTTCAACTAGAATGCTACATCCCATTCCAAGTCAGTGTTCAAAAACACAATAAACAGAATCAACACATAAAGGCTGTGAGTCGCTGACTTGGTCTTGGGTTGGGTCGCACGTTGTATCTTGGGTGACGAACTACTCGAACCACTGGAATATTGCAAGGTGACAACACGCTGGGTGTCGCAGGTGTTTCAACTTCAGCTCCCATGGGTGACAGTGTACTGATTGTGACATATTCATCACCTGGTTGAGGTGGCATACCTTCAGCTGTAGTATCTCCACATTCTCCCTGGTTGGAGTGGAGTTGTACTGGGTCAGAGTCCTGCACTTGCTTGAACAAGGATATGTTACGGGTGATCACCTCGTTACCCGTTTGGGCTGTGATGGCTGTTCCATTGGTCTTCACCACCATCCATGTTCCGGATTTATATGCGATTCAGAACTTCCCTTTGCAGCGGCAGTTCCTAACTAGCACTGCACATCTGGGCAAGATGAGCCTGGTCTGGGTTCTCCTTTTTTTGTAGCCCGCTCGTTGGTCGCTGTTCTTCTGGCTTTAGTGTTATCTGGGTCATACAGTTCTGGGGCCCAACCTTCAGCAGCAGGTAGGGTATCTCACCTGGGACCTGCCAGCTTCAACAACCAGGGGGACTTCTGAGTTGTGCAATGCGGTGTGCTGCGGAATTCACATAGGAATTTGTGTATTACTACTTTTGGATTGGCCTGCTTTGATACTGTGATTCGTAAGACTTTATTTAGTGTATGCATGAAGTGCTCTGCTTCACCGTTGGACTGTGGCCACGGACGCGTTGTGCAGTTGAGGTGTACCCCTAGGCGCTCCAGCATGTTCCTAAACTCTGTTCCTTGAAATGGGGACCTATTGTCAGTCTTAATCTCATGAGGTATTCCAAAGAGTGCAAATGGTTTTTCAAAAACAGGTTTATGTCAGCAAAAGACTTTGACGCATCCGCCTCCACAATGGGATACTTGGAAAATGCGTTGATCATCACAGCCATTGTCCGGCCGTCTGGAAAGCTTTCAAAATCCAGACTTACGCGTGCCCACGGTGACCTGGTGGGGTCTTCTGTTATGACGGGCGCTGAGCATTCTTGACTGCTGGTGAGCTGACAGGGTCTGCAGTTTCTTACCAAGGTATCGACCGCGGCTTCAAGCCCCGGGATCCAAACTTATTCTATCATGCAAGACTTCCTTCGTGTAGTCCCCTGGTGCCCTTTATGAGCTAAGAAGGTGGTACGTTCCTGAAGGCTTGCCGGGATGACCAGTCGAGATCCTCAAGTGGTGTTGAAGTAGGCCATGGCTGTTTTTCCAAGGAAAGCTGTGACTGCTGTCTTGATTTGCTGGAAGGCGTCTTCTTCTCCTTGGTCCCACTTCCAGGTTGCGTTCTTCTATGTCAGGGCACGTAGCGGCTACGATAATGTAGCCAGGTTTTGTATGAACTGTGCACAGTAAGTGGCCATGCCAAGGAAACTTCGGACTTCCAATGCCGTTTTTTTGGGCAGGAGCTTGCAAAATGGCTTGTGACTTCTTCGAGTCCACCATGACTCCATCTTGGCAGAACACGGATCCGAAAAAATCAATGGATTGCTGGAAGAAGGAGCACTTCTCACGGTGGAGGGTGACACCATGTTCTGCTAGACCATGCACGGAGATGTCGCTAGTGCTCGTCCATGGTGGCTGAGTGTATCAGAATATCATCACTGACATTCAGCACTCAAGGGAGCCCTGACAGTAGCTCCCGGATAGTATTCTGGAATATTTCAACCGCTGACGAGATTCCAAAGTTCAGCCTTCAGTAGTGGCGGAGCCCGATGTGGGTTGAGAAGGTTGTTATGTATCTACTTTCCTCGGCTAATCTCAATTGATGGTATCACATGTTTGGATCTAATTTGGAAAACCAGTGGGATCCATTGAGGTTGGCTAGGATGTCATCAACGGGTGGGGTGAGGTGCCTTTCGTGTTTTATTGCCAGGTTAGCCAAACGCATGTCGATGCAGAGTCGGATTTTGCCAGGTTGTTTTGGCTTCTCTGCAATGACCATGAAAGGTGGTGCCCTTCTGCCTTCACCTGGACTGTGATCTTTCCTTTAAGCAGCAGTGGCGCCTGGCTACCATATGCGAGAATCCTTACGTGTGACGGGGACAACGCTGGCTTCGGGTTGAATTAATTGTATAATTGGGACCCCATCACATTGACAGACAGACCCATGTCGACGAGTGCTATGACCTAGATGTTCATGGTGCCAGTGGGCTGTGGGCATCTTTTCCGTTTCAGATCACTGGCAAACTAAATCAGGTAGCACTCGCCTTCCTCCTCTGTTAACAAGTCTTCCAGATACTGCTTTTATTGCATGATTGTACGGGTGACCTTTGTGTTTTCAGACTCTTCAAGTGAGAGGTGTCTCACTGCTATGGATGGTGGGTGTCACTCTCTGGCCCCTCGGTTTCGCAATCCTCCTCTGCATACTACTGCAAAGTGGTTAGGGATTCCACACCTGGAACATGTTTGCCCTTGTGCCGAGCATGCTGCCTGGGAATGTTCTTCTTTGCCACAGTAACCGCAGCATGACCCTTGCGTGCTTCTCCCTGGCCTCCTGCCGTGATTATATCGGCTTTGGTTGCGAATCACATCTGCTCTTTACGTTTTTATTGTGACTTGCTTCTCTGCTTGTTGGGTTAATGCTATTTCCATTGCTGTAGACCTGGCATCGGAGAGCTCATTTGACCTGGCCAAGATGAGTATGTCCCCTAGGGTGATCCCTGGTTGACGCAGAATAAGGGTCCGGAGGTTCTTGTTTCGGCACCCTTGAATCATCTGGGCCCCCACTTCCTTGACCTGGTTGTCTTCTGTGCACGTACTTGCTAGCTCACGCAGCCACGCGTGGAAAGCATCCATCAACTCCCCTTCTCTATGACGTGCTTGTCGCAGTTTGAACCTCACATAGTCAGGGTTCAGCTGGGGGTCAAAGCATGCATTTAGGTCTACCACAGCTACATTGTAATCATTAGACAGACCAGTGTTCGCTAGATGATTGAATAACTTGTGAATCACATCCCCAGCGAAGTGTAACAGCAGGGACCTCTTTACTGTGCCGTCAAGTAGTTTTCCAGCCTGCTGACCCAGAGTGTCCACCTAGGCAATGCTGTAGCTGGGTCGATGAGCTCACTAAATGGAGGCATTGCACTGATGTGGGAGTGTTGAGGCACTTGCTGCACTGGTGGGGGTCCTGGGTTCTGAGCTAGTTGTGCCTTTGGTGGTGCGGTATGTGCTTCCTTTTCCATTCACAAAAAACTGCTGTCATTCGTTTTTAACTGCACTTAAAATTCGACCTGCACTTGAGCTGATCTCCTCCTCGCTCGCCTACTCCCTGGTCCACAGCAGCAGTACCCGTGCTGATTGAGTGGAGGGAGCATCTGGGGCTTGGGAGAGAATCCACTGACCCCCTGCGCGTCCTGTGGGCCATTTGCCGGCAGCCATCTTGGCAGGGTGACGTTTTAGCCTTCCACCCATAACTGGCTATTTTAGGGCTTGATGGCGCCGACGCTCAGCGGACGCACGCAGAAGCCACGCCAAAGGGAAGCCCATCTGCGCCCAACGACGCCTTGACCGGGCCAAGGGCCAGACCCCCTGGTTCTACCGATCCAGCACCTCTTGGCTCGACGTTAGTTTACACCAATAAACAACTAAAAGATATCTTTCATTTTAATGGCAAACAGATATGCCCTCACCTCGACATGGAGACTCTTCTCACTCAGTCCATTACCGGATGCTCAACCTGCCCATTTAAACTGGAAGCCCACAACAGATCATCACCCACTCACATCCACTCTTCTTCCATAAACCAGGAACATATCCACTCAGCCCTTATAAATGCACGTTACCTTCCTAAACCCAAATACTAAATATCCATTCTCCTAGAGGGCCATAATCTGGATCTTCTATTTATCACAGAAACCTGGGGTGACCCCTCTTCTCGTCCAGACTTCTGTACCGCGGCCCCTGAAGGCTTCTGCGCACGCAGACACAACAGAACCTTTAAAAAAGGAGGAGGCTTGGCGCTCATCTATCGAGACAAGTACTCAGTAAGGACAAAGACAATTCCCTCTACGGTTTGTGAAGCTCTCACCTTTTCGATAATGCGCACTCAATCCCAATCCTTTAAGGGAACCCTCCTTTACTGCCCACTGGGCTCTTAAACTGAATTCCTCTCGGCCATGTGCTGTCTATTAGAACCCTTGGCGGGAGAACCCAATTTGACCATTCTTGGAGACTTTAATTTTCACTTAGAGGCTCACGGGGACAAGGACACCTCATCTCTTACATCAGAACAAGACGTGGTAGGCATCTCACAATTAGTGACAAGCCCCACACACTCAGCCGGCCCCACAGTGGACGGTCGGTTCGCTAACAACCAACAAATTGATCTAAGGAACATCCTTCCCCTTACCAGGACAGATCACTCTGCAGTTCTGTTTGACATTCAGACGGAAAGCATCAACCCTCTCCACACTAGTCCCTCCCCCAAGCAGATCAAGGCGTGTAGCAGCATTGATCATTATCACCTCAAATCACACCTTCTATCCACCCAGCATGATACCACACAAGATCCTTAATGAACCTCCACTAATTACTCAGAGTGGCTTCATAACACATTCAGTGCATTAGCACCTCTTAAAACTGCCCCCAAAAACAGGAATGCCCCTTCTGCCCCTTGATTCTCAGAGGCGCTGAGACTCGAGAAACAACGATGCAGGAATCAAGAAAAACGCTGGTGTCGAGATTATTACTACGTGGAAAAAATCCACGACAAGAAATCATTGACTAAATACAAACTTCTCCTAATCTCTGAGAAAAGTAACTACTACCTTAGACAAATCAAAACTGCCCAAGATTCTGCTAAGTAGTTGTTCCAGGTAGTGGCCAAGCTATTAGGGCCACCAATGAACTCCTCCAAAGAAGGCACCTAAGATCTCTGCAATTCATTGGCCAGTTACTTTCAAAAAAGGTTAGCCATATCTACGCCAACTTCTCAGCCCTAATGAAGGCTGGCAGTCTGACTGACAACCCCAGTGACGATGAAATTACTCCTAATTTCTCGGAATTTACCCAGGTCTTTCTAGAACAAATCCCAGACCTAATTTCCACGGTCAAATCCAGAACCCCTAACAACCCTTGTCCCCCATCTGTTCTGATGTTCCACACAGGCACTTATCCTGTAGTGTAGTTCCTATATTCCCAATATGCTATGCGCATTGGAATAATAAATCCTGTAGTTTAGACGTAGGACTGAGGTCAACTAGGTTTTTACCGCATCTATTAGACTTAATTGTGAGTGCCAGCTAGCTCAGAGGTCACTAGAAACTTTCTCGTATTCACAAGAAGAGATTTGTTTCTGACAACCGCATAAACATGACAACTTTGTTTCCCAAGAATAAGAAATCAATCTCTAGAGTCGCGGAAACAATAGATAGCTATTTTACTCAGTCAATCGTGCATGCTTTGTTTCACCAGCGGTGCTGAGAAAATAGAGAGACGGGCGTTTTCAATAAACTGTATTTATTGAACAGTCTTCTTTCTCAAGCATAAGAAATATACTGCTACAATCGTAATGCTGGTTATAAAGTACAGTGCATATAATAAGAAAAGTATTATAAAATAGTACTGTAATAGTATGGTTTGTAAGCCGTATAAAATAACATATAATACAGACAGTGATAAAATGACTAAAAGTACTCAACTGGTGCTTCTAAAATATGCCTACCCCGGTGTACCTAACCAAAGTCTAGTACAAGGGAAGGAGTAAGTGAAGTGTAGCTTAAGTTTAGTATACTTTGCCAAGAATCTATTCCAAGAATTCTCTTAAGGGTCTAATTAGCTCCGTACCTTGGTTTTAGAATGAAGGAGGTCTTGTATCTCTCACTCAGGACTCGATTTCCCAGCAACCCGCAAGGGTAGCCTGGAAACACTGGAGCTGGATTTCTCGGCAGGAGAAAAGACAGTGTCTCTCAGTGTGTCAGCTGGAGTGTCGGCTTCCTTCGGCACTTTCTGCTGCAGGGCGTCGGGCAAGTAGTTAGTCAATCTGCTCCAAACCACCGTGTGTTTGTTAACCCTGGGCGTAGTGTGCGGAGTGGGGCTCCGCGGAGCTACGCGAAGTGGGCACACAACTATGCCCACCCGCGCACTCTGCGTAGCCCCATTTCAGCCCGCCTCTGCTTTTGTGTGTATCTGACTGTCTGAGTTGTGTGAGTGACAGGGCTGGGAGTTGACAGGTTGTGAATAGCAGGATGACACCTTAGTGGGTGGTGGGAGTTTCCCCTGAATGATGCATCAGGCTGTGCCCCTGCCTCCACAATGCTGGCTCCGCCCTCCTGGGGAGCGACTGATGACTCAGCCTGCACCTGGCCCAGGAAGGACTGAAGCTTGTCAACAAAGTGCTCAGGCTGCCCCTGTCCTCACAATGCCGGCTCCGCCCCCCTGGGGAGCGGCTGATGTGCCTGCCCTCACACTGAATGCAGAAGCTGAAGTACCCACCACAAGTGCTCAGGAGCTGAGAGCAGTTATGCAGAGGCCCCCCTGGCCAGTGAGAACAAAAGAAACTGTGTATAAAAGTAGGAGCCCTGCTCCTTGTAAATCAGAATCCTGTTTTACCACAAAGAACCTCTGCCCGAATAGAAGGAGAAGAAGACGCTGGAAGGACTGGCCTGCTGCTTGCCTTGCTGAGGAAGGAGAGGAGAAGACTTTGCTAAAAGACTTTGCTGACTTGTGCTTGAAACTTTTCTCCAAGGGCTTGATTGAGCTTGCCCCCTGAACTGAACCCCAGGACCAGTGGGTTCTCCTGTGCTTTGGCTCGTCCCCTGCCTGAGGCCGAGTATTTCCTCCCGCCGGAGGTGAAGTCTGGCCCCTCTTGCCCCCTCCTAGGGCCGTGGTACTCGGGAGCCAGCCTGCCCTCTTGCCCTTGAGAGCCTCGCTCCACCCGGAGTCGCTCTCTGCCCCAGGGCTAAGGCCGGCTGCTCCTCTACCTCTGCCTGCTTCACGGAGCCCTTGAGTGAGACTTCAGCCCCTCCCGCCGAAATCCCGGGGACTCGAGCAGCCTGGACCCCGTGCATCTGATTGCACCTGGCTGCCCTGCCTTGCTCTGCCCCCCCAGGAGAGGCCGCACCGCACTGTGAAGGGTGCCTTGCCTCCCGGAGATCCTCCGCTGTCAGAAGGGACCCCTCTGCACTGACAATTCCTGAAAGAAAGCATTCCTGAAGGTGCCTTGGCCCCAGAGGCTCCTCTCACCCCTCCCTGCTCCTCACTGCAGCTGAGAGCCCCCACCTCTGGAGAAGGTCCGGGGCTCCTCTCATCGCCTGCTTGCTGCTCTGCTCCGAGCTCAGCCCCCACCTCTGGAAAAGGCCCAGGGTTTCTTCGAGGCCCTCTCTGGTCTCCATTCCAAGCATACCGCGAGATGCGTGAGAGTTGGTAGGGGCCGAGTCAGTTTCACCCTTGAAGGCAGGAGAGGCGCTGCGGTGCTCCTTGAAGGCCCGGGGAGGGTCCCAAAGCCCCAGAACAGAGAGAGGCTTTCTTTGAAAGGGGATAACACGGAGAGTTTCTGAAGGAAAGCAATTGAATTATTTTCTTGGAACAAACAAACAACCATTGAAAGCTACAACTAAGAACCTTTGCCTATTTACAACCTGTGGTGCTACAAAAACGTTATTTGGTCTTGTGATAAGTCTGACCTAAGAGATATATATATTTTACATAAAGAAGCGTATTTTTATATACTCACAGCTTGGTGTCCATTTGTGGGGGGATTGGTGTATTTTACTGTGTGTGTGATTACAAATGCTTAACTAACTAACGCCTGAAGATTAGCCTTGGCTGCTCACGCCACGCACCTAGAGGGTGAGCAAGGGTAATTCTAAGGGGTCATCCTTCACCCTGACTTGGAGGAGAGGGTCCCTGCTTGTCACAAGTGCATACTTGCGCCAACCAGAGACCCCCAATTCTAACATTGGACGCAGCGGTGAGGATTTGCGAATTTGCATTTGTGATTGACATACAGTGAATTGCTGATCACCACATAGTGAGAGCAGACCTATAACGCAGCCACAGATTTCCATTTTGTTTAATTTTGCTGGGAGATCTCCATGTGTTTTTGAAGACGTCATGCCTGGTTCAGTGAGGATGGAAAAGGCAGCAACCAGATGCCTGTCGCCAGAGGAGTTGGCAGACAGAGCAGCAACCAGGGCACATGAAATGGAGATGGCGAGATTAAAAGGACAATTGGAAATGGAGAAGCAGAAATTGGCAATGGAAGCGCAAGAACGCCAAAGAGCTCACTACTTGAGGATGAGAGAACTTGATTTGGAGCTTGAAGCCAGGAGGGCGTCAGCCCAACATCCAGAGATGTGTGTAGCTCGCAGATGGAGCTTTGCTGAGTTGGAGGTGGAGTCCAGCTCAGCTGGTGGCAGCAACATTCAGGTACCTAGTGCTGACAGCATAGCGCGCGCACCTAGAGATATGGCACCTGACTTGGAGGGGGTTAACTTACACCAGGAGGTTCAAGGGCATGAGGTAGCTCCAGTAGTGCGCAGCGTCCCTGAAGGGAATAGGGTAGCTGGCGTAGGAGTTCATGGTCCTAGTGGTGGGAGGGATTCCCCCATGGTTGAGGTCCTGGTGGGTGAGTGTAAGGACCGCCCAGAAGAGTGTGGGTTGTGTGACAGAGACAGTCTACTGTCTGGCCAGTCTCAGGAGAATGGTGTGGAGTATGTGTGTGAGGCGCTGAATGGAGAGGTGAAGGATAGTTTGGTTAACCCTGCTAGGGGGCTGTGTGATCCAATTCTGGGAGAGCATACTTTAAGTCCCAGTTTTCCAGAGCTATGCCAACACCTGTGTGAGAGTGAGTTCTCTGACCCCAGGGAGCTCACATTGGAGGCAGACCTTGTGGTGGATTCCGGAGGGTCTTGAGAGGCATTGGGGTGTGATCCTGTGAGGAATGGCTCAGGTATCTTCCAGCCCAGAGTGGTGGAAGTGGCGCAGAGTAGCCCAGCTAGGTCCTGTAGTAGTGAGAGGGGTGTAGGGCCTCACGTCCTGTCCTTGAGGGGAAGGAGGGAGAATGGGTTTTGTCCCGGTAGTGCCCAACCTCAGTCTCAGAGCCTGGATAGTTCTTTAAGGGAACGCCAGGTGGGGAGCCTAGGCTGTCCGGAGGAGTCACCCTCTGTGGGGGATCCCCCAGTGGCTAGAGAACGTGGAGCCTCTGTAAACCGAGGTCCAGTAGTTCTGGTATCTGGCAGTACCACTCCAGTCGGGAGGGTGCAGAGGTCCAGATGGAGGGGCGAGAGGGGGAAAGAGTCCCCAGTGGAAGAACCAGTGGGTCAGGGGCCAGCCAGCAGGGCTGCGTCCCCAGTGAATGACCATGGGGACACCACTTCTGTCCTGGAGGATCTTCCCACACTGTCAGAGGGACAGAGGTTGGGAGATCTGCGCCAGGCAGACTGTCGCACGGCACATGAGCTATGTGCCACCCTCAGGGGGGGCATGCGTGCTCCCCGTGAAGTCCTGGTGCGCCAGGCAAGGGTTCAACTGCAGGGTTGGGTCCCTGAGTTGGAGAGCCAGGTTCAGGTGTTGGCTGACCTGGAGGGTGGGACCACTGTAATCAGTGTCCTGACCCATGTCACTTCTAGGGGTACCACTCCAGTGGAGAGTGGGCAGTACTCTGGAAGGGGGTGCAGAGGGAGGGAGCCCTTGCCTCTGACCCCAGTGCAGTTTGAGGGTTTAGACCCTAGGATAGAGGGCCAGGTGCAGGGTGTCCCCCCTGACCTGGTGCCCCAGTTGCAGGATAGCACCCCTGAACTGGGGGGCGAATTGTGCAGGTCACCTGCCTCAGGTGCCCTGACAATTCTGGAAGGGGGTACCACTCCAGGTGGGAGGGTACAGAGCCCCAAGGAGGAGGACCGGGTGTGGGAGAGCCCACCCCAGTCTTTTGTCCAGCCGCCAGGTACAGGCCTGGAGCTGGTGGGTCAGTGCCAGGATGTCATACCTGACCTGACAGGAGAGAGAGTGGATAAAGAGTGCCAAGCACCTGGGGCTACTGCCCCCCGCTCTCTGAGACCACAGAGGTTTGAGAGCCCTGAGAGGCATGAGGCCTGGGTCTCAGCCCTGACTACTGTCAGTGGCCACTGTGATTTGATGACTATCTGTTGGGACACACCTGTGAGACAGTTAAGGCAAGAGGCTGCACAGGTGGTGTCCACAGAGGAAGAAAAGGGTGCCCCAGGGATTGGCTTGGTGGACCCTGAGAGTATGGACAGAGGATTTGAAATAGGTTCAGATTGGCGTAGAACTGGAATGTGCCCCTGCTGTTGCGGGCCAGGTCCAGGTTCTATCGCCCAAAGCAGGGAAGCCCATCACAGTGGTGATTGGTCTACCCTGCGTTTTGGCTGGAAGGGGGTTGTGTTGGACCTGGGCCTCTTGGCAGGGTCATCCCTGAACTTTTTGCCTTCCTCCAATATTCTCTCTGACCTGTTTTTGTTGGTTTAATGACTCTGGGCACTTTACCACTGCTGACCAGTGCTAAAGTGCATATGCTCTCCCTACTGTAAAGTGTATCTGTGATTGATGTCCATGATTGGTTCATTGGATTTACTGTCAGTCCCTAGTAAAGTGCACTAGGAGTGCCAGGGCTTGTAAATACCAATACTGCTACTGGGCCTGCAGCGCTGGTTGCGCCACCCACAGAAGCAGCCTTAAAATGTGTCTAGGGTCTGCCATTGCAGAACCTGCGTGCAGTCTGGTACCGTCATGCTGGCTGGGCAAGTGCACACACTTGCCAGCCCCTAAACCTTCCCTTAACTTCATATTAGTCACCCCTATGGTAGGCCTGAGGGCAGGGTGCATTGTAAGTGTAAGGTAGAACATGCCCTGATGTGTGTGGCATGTCCTAATAGTGAATTACTGCCAAATTCGTTTTTCACTATTGTAAGGCTACCAGTTCCCTTCTAGGCCAGATGGGCTGCTGGAATTATTACACTCTATAATCCCAGCAGGCTCAGGGAACATGGTAGAAATTAATGTTTAGTATGCCTGAACTCAGAATAATAAAATACTTCTTTTAGTAAAGTTTATTTTAATATCCTGTGTTTGCAAATGCTACTTTTAGAAAGCTAGCATTTGCTTGTCTAACCATTTCAGCCCGCCTCTGCTTTTGTGTGTATCTGACTGTCTGAGTTGTGTGAGTGACAGGGCTGGGAGTTGACAGGTTGTGAATAGCAGGATGACACCTTAGTGGGTGGTGGGAGTTTCCCCTGAATGATGCATCAGGCTGTGCCCCTGCCTCCACAATGCTGGCTCCGCCCTCCTGGGGAGCGACTGATGACTCAGCCTGCACCTGGCCCAGGAAGGACTGAAGCTTGTCAACAAAGTGCTCAGGCTGCCCCTGTCCTCACAATGCCGGCTCCGCCCCCCTGGGGAGCGGCTGATGTGCCTGCCCTCACACTGAATGCAGAAGCTGAAGTACCCACCACAAGTGCTCAGGAGCTGAGAGCAGTTATGCAGAGGCCCCCCTGGCCAGTGAGAACAAAAGAAACTGTGTATAAAAGTAGGAGCCCTGCTCCTTGTAAATCAGAATCCTGTTTTACCACAAAGAACCTCTGCCCGAATAGAAGGAGAAGAAGACGCTGGAAGGACTGGCCTGCTGCTTGCCTTGCTGAGGAAGGAGAGGAGAAGACTTTGCTAAAAGACTTTGCTGACTTGTGCTTGAAACTTTTCTCCAAGGGCTTGATTGAGCTTGCCCCCTGAACTGAACCCCAGGACCAGTGGGTTCTCCTGTGCTTTGGCTCGTCCCCTGCCTGAGGCCGAGTATTTCCTCCCGCCGGAGGTGAAGTCTGGCCCCTCTCGCCCCCTCCTAGGGCCGTGGTACTCGGGAGCCAGCCTGCCCTCTTGCCCTTGAGAGCCTCGCTCCACCCGGAGTCGCTCTCTGCCCC
Source organism: Lissotriton helveticus (assembly GCF_964261635.1). Classification (NCBI taxonomy): domain Eukaryota; kingdom Metazoa; phylum Chordata; class Amphibia; order Caudata; family Salamandridae; genus Lissotriton; species Lissotriton helveticus. The sequence continues at coordinate 1,521,768,421 of NC_136065.1, forward strand.
AGGGCTAAGGCCGGCTGCTCCTCTACCTCTGCCTGCTTCACGGAGCCCTTGAGTGAGACTTCAGCCCCTCCCGCCGGAATCCCGGGGACTCGAGCAGCCTGGACCCCGTGCATCTGATTGCACCTGGCTGCCCTGCCTTGCTCTGCCCCCCCAGGAGAGGCCGCACCGCACTGTGAAGGGTGCCTTGCCTCCCGGAGATCCTCCGCTGTCAGAAGGGACCCCTCTGCACTGACAATTCCTGAAAGAAAGCATTCCTGAAGGTGCCTTGGCCCCAGAGGCTCCTCTCACCCCTCCCTGCTCCTCACTGCAGCTGAGAGCCCCCACCTCTGGAGAAGGTCCGGGGCTCCTCTCAACGCCTGCTTGCTGCTCTGCTCCGAGCTCAGCCCCCACCTCTGGAAAAGGCCCAGGGTTTCTTCGAGGCCCTCTCTGGTCTCCATTCCAAGCATACCGCGAGATGCGTGAGAGTTGGTAGGGGCCGAGTCAGTTTCACCCTTGAAGGCAGGAGAGGCGCTGCGGTGCTCCTTGAAGGCCCGGGGAGGGTCCCAAAGCCCCAGAACAGAGAGAGGCTTTCTTTGAAAGGGGATAACACGGAGAGTTTCTGAAGGAAAGCAATTGAATTATTTTCTTGGAACAAACAAACAACCATTGAAAGCTACAACTAAGAACCTTTGCCTATTTACAACCTGTGGTGCTACAAAAACGTTATTTGGTCTTGTGATAAGTCTGACCTAAGAGATATATATATTTTACATAAAGAAGCGTATTTTTATATACTCACAGCTTGGTGTCCATTTGTGGGGGGATTGGTGTATTTTACTGTGTGTGTGATTACAAATGCTTAACTAACTAACGCCTGAAGATTAGCCTTGGCTGCTCACGCCACGCACCTAGAAGGTGAGCAAGGGTAATTCTAAGGGGTCATCCTTCGCCCTGACTTGGAGGAGAGGGTCCCTGCTTGTCACAAGTGCATACTTGCGCCAACCAGAGACCCCCAATTCTAACACCAGCCAAGCTGGGTTCACCTCCGTCCCCGTCACAAAGGTCAGAAACCTGGGTGTTATTGTTTGATGACAAGCTGTCTTTCATAAACCACGCCAATGCAGTTGTCTCCTCATCCTTCTACGACCTCAGGATGATAAAAAAACCTCCTACAGTTTCTCCCAACTAGTGCTGGTAGAACTCTCATCAATAAGCAAAAACAAATAGGAGGTACCCCTGGTCTTATGCAACAGGGAGGGGGGTTCAAGCAGTAGAAAAATGAAGAAAACCCTGTCAGGAAAAACAGCAAGTAGCTGGTTTAAGTACTACTGAAAAGTGGTCTGGGTAAGGGGGGGATCTATTATCCAGCTAGTTTCTATATAGGGCAAGCGTACATACTCAGTGGCGCAATTTCAAACGATTTACGTGAACTTAAAATCACACGAATATACCAAACAGAGAAATTTTGTGTTGTTTTTAAAAATTAATCATAAAATGATTTATTACCTCCCAATGGGGTTACAATCTAACACATTATCACAGTATTAAATTTTAAAAAAAAAAAAAGGTTTTTTAAAAAAAACTCATAGCATGGTTATACAGTCACATATACAAAGTAAAAAATTAAATCAACAAACAGTCGACGCAGCGTTTCGGTGCTTTTTTTCTGTTTTCACACCTTCTTCAGGACTTTACAACATTTTGACTCCATTATTTCTACAAATAAATAACAACATTTTAGTATTATTCTTTTTACAAGTTCATCGTTTTAACCTAGACATATTCCTATCTATTCTTGTGCCCCTAGATTTACCCGTCCACTTTGTTCAAGTGACAGAGAATTTATTCTCTTTGTTTAGAATTTACATTCAGGATCCTTTGGGTAACTGAATCTTGTGGATGGAACCACATCCCTCTGTGGACAATATCTGATTTTCTACATCACTGTATTTACTATTAGGATGCATTTTTATTAAACTGATATTGAGGATATTCGTCATACCTGTATTTTGTTAAAAAATGAATCATTTCACAATAATCCCACACGAATTTGCAAGATGCTCAGGTTTTTCAATTTCCTTGAGCTGTGCTGGTAATAAATGACAAATACTCGATTAAGTAATAGATGACCAAAAATCACAGTTTAAACTGATGAGTTACTACACAGTTATCGATATTACCTCTTAGTCTGAGCAACTCTGTGTTGTATATGCACGGAGGAGCCACCATCAATGAGGGCAGAACTTCTTCTGGGTTTGTTAAAATCTAGAAATATATGGATAACAAGACTAAAGTATTTTTCTCCATTTATTTCATGATGGTGGCTCCTCCGTGCATATACAACACAGAGTTGCTCAGACTAAGAGGTAATATCGATAACTGTGTAGTAACTCATCAGTTTAAACTGTGATTTTTGGTCATCTATTACTTAATCGAGTATTTGTCATTTATTACCAGCACAGCTCAAGGAAATTGAAAAACCTGAGCATCTTGCAAATTCGTGTGGGATTATTGTGAAATGATTCATTTTTTAACAAAATACAGGTATGACGAATATCCTCAATATCAGTGTAATAAAAATGCATCCTAATAGTAAATACAGTGATGTAGAAAATCAGATATTGTCCACAGAGGGATGTGGTTCCATCCACAAGATTCAGTTACCCAAAGGATCCTGAATGTAAATTCTAAACAAAGAGAATAAATTCTCTGTCACTTGAACAAAGTGGACGGGTAAATCTAGGGGCACAAGAATAGATAGGAATATGTCTAGGTTAAAACGATGAACTTGTAAAAAGAATAATACTAAAATGTTGTTATTTATTTGTAGAAATAATGGAGTCAAAATGTTGTAAAGTCCTGAAGAAGGTGTGAAAACAGAAAAAAAGCACCGAAACGCTGCGTCGACTGTTTGTTGATTTAATTTTTGACTTTGTATATGTGACTGTATAACCATGCTATGAGGTTTTTTTTAAAAACCTTTTTTAAAAAAAAAATTTAATACTGTGATAATGTGTTAGATTGTAACCCCATTGGGAGGTAATAAATCATTTTATGATTAATTTTTAAAAACAACACAAAATTTCTCTGTTTGGTATATTCGTGTGTTTTCAAGTTCACGTAAATCGTTTGAAATTGCGCCACTGAGTATGTACGCTTGCCCTATATAGAAACTAGCTGGATAATAGAACTCTCATCAACACACTGGTAATGTCTAAAGTTGACTACTGCAACGGTCTCTTAGTCAACGCCCAGGAAAAGTCCTGAGTAAGCTACAACTGGTGCAGAACGCAGCCGCCAGGATTCTGTCAGGTACCCCCAAGTTTAAGCCAATATCCAATGTGGTACGACAGCTCCACTGCTGCCCAAAAGAAGCAGAACCAAATTTTAGGGCGTTGGTTATTGCCTACAATGCAACCCACAACACAGGACCTGAGTTTCTGAAGAAAGCTCTCAGCTCATATACGCCCAGCAGACCCTAGCGCTCAATCGCAGCCAACCTGCTGACTGTCCCTCATACTAGGAAAGCTTCATGGGGCGATAGAAGATTCACAGTCTCCTCTGCCAGATTATGGAACACGCTCCTCCTTCACATTAAGACTAGTCCTACCCTGCTAACCTTCAGGAAACAAGTGAATACCTGGCTCTTCAATCAATAAGTTACCCGCTCCATGGCCTTCCCTGTCCTTCCAGTCCGTAGCGCCGAGACACCCAAGGGTATTTGTGCGCTTTACAAGTTGCTTAAATGAAATAAATAAATACATTCCTGGTCATTCATTGTCTCTCATGCACGGCGTGCAGCAATCTAAAAGTAGCACCGCTGCAGTGTTCTGGTGCATGGGCTGTGTGCTTGGTCTCTCACTGTGCCCTGTGCTGTCAGAGACTGTTGTCCTCTTCCTATCCACTTTTGGGATGTTTGTGCCTTTCTGCAGTCAAGCTGGTGTGCCTAGGATGACAACGTGGTGCCTCTCCTTTTGTGTGCTTCTGAGGGCCGCCTCCGAAACGTTCTGGACCATGTAGAAGCAGTGCTAGGCCTCAGAGACATCTATAAAGCAGCAGGCTTGATCTCCGTGCATACAGCTCTATTGTGAGCAGCAGGAGGGTGGTCTCCGCATGCGCGCGCTACCATGAGTAACACCTGTTAATGAGCTTTGGGCCTCCTGCACTTGAATTGCTGCGGCAGCAGGCTCGTCGATCTCCACCAGATGCTGTGGGCCAGGTGGGGTGCTGCAGTTGCAGTCGGGGCACGCTGCCAGTGCGATAGTGTTGCTGGGTCTCCCACCTTATTCTCACGGTGTGCTGTAGCCTGCTGACTTGCACTGGGCCTCGGCTGGTCGTGACCAGGCTCCACTGATGCGTTGTGATAGAGGGGTCAAACTTCACACCTTCTGTGCTCCGCTCTCGTCCTGGGGTGTGTGCTGCTGCATGTGGGCATGGATCGATCCCAGCTTCGTCACCAATGTAGCGGGGAGGCCTAAAAGTGAAGTCGGAGCTAGCGTAGTGGGGTGAGGACAATTAACGGACAACCACACAGATTAAAGGTCTGGGTGGGGGAGCCAGGAGCGACTTCCCCCCAGTATTTTTTACTCTCTGGCCACGCTAATTCTATTAGCGGTTAACGTTTTTATATATTAAAACGTTTTTTAAATCTATAATGCCTGCTTTGCTAACAGAGTTTTTAAGCACAGGCTCTTTTGTCTCTGGTGGCCATCTTGGGAGACTGCATATCAGAATTTTTTTAATGAAATATAAGAGGATTTGAGAAGTCACTCAAAATGTGCCCTAATTTTTCTTTCTTCAACACTAATCATAATTTCTATGGCAAAATGAACCCCCTCATTTTGTTCCTTTGCAAATTAAATGTTTTAAGTGTTAACACTTTATTCCAATCAAGATGACTTCAGGTGTGCCATACTTTTGTCATAAGTAAGACTGTTAGCGCTCTAGTTGTTCTTTAGAACACTCTGGGACATTCTGTCATTGGGCTATAGTTGGGCTACATCTGGCTGATATTTGGGCTACATTTGTTTTTTTTTGTCTCTGGTGGCCATCTTTGGGCTACATTGGGCTACATTTGGGCTCTAACATATATATTGCCCAATTTAGCCCAATATATATTTTTTCAAAGTTAATTTTCGTAAAAACCACTGGAGCACATATCTTGAGACATAGCAAAGGCACATCGGGCTACCAGTCCCTACAATTTTGGCAGGTTTGGTGGAAAACCATTCAGCCGTTCGGGCTAAAAGTGAGTCCAACCGCCCTATGGAAATTAACATGGGGAAAACACGTTTTGGGACCCCCATTTTATCTCGGCCCCCGCTTGACGAATCCCCCCCAAACTTTCAGGGAAGGACTGGAGCGCCACGAGGCAAAGTTAAGGAAAATTTCAGGAAGATTCCTCAACCGGCGCCAAAGTTATTCCCAATAGAATGTTGCGATTTCCTATGGAAAACAATCCTAACTATATATACCTACTGGCTATCGCCAGTAGGTAATATATATATATATATATATATATATATATATATTCACTGAAAAAACCATAGGTTATAGACCATATATAGTTAGGAATTAGCATTTAAAAAACCTTATTTTACTCACACAAAACCATTGAAATTCCATATATAGTTAGTTGTACTAACTATATATCGCCACCCGCAATCCACTGCTGATGATGTCACATATTACATCATTCATGACATGGTCAGTGACATCACTGATGACATCACTGATGACATCTCAAATGACATCACTGATGACATCACTGATGACATCTCAAATGACATCACTGATGACATCACTGATGACTACATCCAGTGACTCTATAATTCTGTAAAGTTAAAATATGTCTTACATATTGAAGAATGAGTGGATGTATAAGTGTTTTGATGAAGGATTTAGTAGGGGCATGGCTGACTGTATGAGTGACTGAATAAATGTGTCTCACTGAGTGCATGGGTTAGTGACTAAACTGTCTTAATTTGTGTATCATTATGTCTGTTGTTCTGTAAACTGCTGCATGTGTTGATCAGTAGCTATATAATTAACTATATGGGTTATTGATTGGTTGCCCAAGCATTTGTATGGGAGACTGAGTGTGTGTGTGGGTGGCTGGGAGGTGTATGACTCTCTGCATAGATGTGTGAGCAGTTGATTGACTAGATGTATGGGTTCAAAAGTGCATGTGGAAACAGCTGTATGGGCAGTTGACTGTGTGCATGAGCGTATTGGTGAGTGAATGGATATCTCAGTGCTACATGTTAAAGTAAGTTCATATGTAAAATACAGTACATGTGAGAGTTGACATATATAAATAACTGTGCATAAGAGCCAGTGAATGTGTGAGTGGCTGTATGGATCATTGTGAACTTGTATCCAGGATTGTATAAGTGAGTAAATATGTTTTGGTATATGTTTGAATAAGTAAGGTGTGTATAACTGTATAGTTGAGGAAATGGAGGTGTGATTGATTCTTTGCATGACTGACTAAGTGTCTGAGTAACTCCATGGATGAGTGACAGTCTATGAGTGTCTGTTTACACTGAGTGTATCTAAGGTTATATTAGAGTCTGAAGAGGTTCATCGTATTATCACATGAATGATGTCATCAGTGATGTGATCAGTAATGTCAAATGAGATGTCATCAGTGATGTCATCAGTGATGTCATTTGAGATGTCATCAGTGATGTCATTTGAGATGTCATCAGTGATGTCATCAGTGATGTCATTTGAGATGTCATCAGTGATGTCATCAGTGATGTCATTTGAGATGTCATCAGTGATGTCATCAGTGATGTCACTGACCATGTCATGAATGATGTAATATGTGACATCATCAGCAGTGGATTGCGGGTGCGCGATATATAGTTAGTACAACTAACTATATATGGAATTTCAATGGTTTTGTGTGAGTAAAATAAGGTTTTTTAAATGCTAATTCCTAACTATATATGGTCTATAACCTATGGTTTTTTCAGTGAATTTTCAAGGTTTTGTAAATGCTAATTCCTAACTATATATGGTCTATAACCTATGGTTTTTTCAGTGAATTTCATTGGTTTTTTAAAAGCTAATATCTGTAGCTGTAAAATGTATTCTTCTTTAAATCCCAAAATATATTTTATATGTTTATTAATAAAAATTTTTTTAATACTTTTTTTTTGTTCGCTCCCGGTTCGCGAACCGGGAAGCTTCCCGTTAGCTCATCTTGATGCCGCGACCCAGTCCGCGAACCGGTAAACGTTCCGTTAGCGCAACTGCCGCGTTAGAAATCAACATCGTGACGCGTCGCGGAAGCGCGACGTATCACGTTGTCGCGTAATGCGTCTTATGACACGCCGCGTTAGCGCACCCGGAAGTGCTCCGGTACGCGAACTGAGACGCGAAGCGCAGCTCCCCGGAAGCGATCCGCGGCGCGTCGCAAAAGCGCGACGTATCGCGTTGCCGCGTAATGCGTCTTATGACGTGCCGCGTTAGCGCACCCGGAAGTGCTCCGGAGCGCGAACCGGAAGCGATCCGGGGCGCGTTCCGCAGCGCGTAACATAAGCGTAACAGGTCATGTGACTTGTTAATAAAACTTTTCATTGGTTCATTTCACTTTTTGTTTCATAATGATGTAAGGCTAGGTCAGGTGACCTAAAAATAACACTTTTCATTGGTTTAGAACTATTGTTTTTCCCAAATGATGAAAACCCCTCCTTCTTTCCTCACTCTGACTTTCATCTTTGTGAGAGGAAGACCATTTTTGATAGTTGAGCAATGGCATCATTAGTTGCTTCAGCTGGTGCACCCCCACCACCACCTCCACCTCCTCATGGGAAGAGAGGACCACCTCCCCAGTTCATCAGCAACACAGAGGAGGAAGAGGATGAACTAGAGGAAGAGGAGACAGAAGGACCACAGTTCTTACAAGAGGTGCCCCGGGTTTCCCATCGGAAAGCCAGTTTTATTTGGCAGTTTTTTTCACTCCCTCGAGGGCAGAAGAAAGTAAATGCTAGGTATGTCACCTGCCTCATTTGTAAAGACCGGTTATCTAGAGGCACTGATAAAAAATATAGCTTCGGTAACTATACAATGCATCGCCGTATGAGCAGGTGGCATCCATTGAACTACAGCCAGGCAGAGATACGTGACATGCAAGATAACCCAACAACAACTCCTGTGGCCAGGTCAACATCACTGATATCGTTGACAGGAGCAGAGGCACGGGAAACCGTGCCAAACATTCAGGAGAACTTTGCTCATATGAAATTTACCTGTATGTATTGCGGTGCATTGTTGTCATGTGGTAACATGAGCATTACGTTAATCAACCTAGCTTATGTAAATCACAATTGCCCTAACCGCCCCAGACAGTAATTTTTTTTTTTGCTCCTGTTGAGCCCTTTTCAATGCCTGTTTTTTGTTGTTTCCCCTCCATCAAAAACAAAAAAAAAAACATAAAACTGTTCAAAAAATACAAAAAAAACAAAAAATGTTCAAAAAATAAAAAAAATATATAAAACAACAAAAACATTTAAAAAAAAGTTCTTTTCAGAACTACCTCGCCTTTCAAAAAAAAATTGCTAGAATGTTTAGCACTCTGGCAAGCTCTATTTCTTTTAGTTCGCTTCCCCGTTCGCTTCCCGGTTCGCGAACCGGGAGCGAACCCAAAATTAAAAAAAAAAAAAAAAAAAAGAAGAGTAAGTATAAGGGAAGTAAACAGAGAGTAATGTTAAAAGAAAGACAGCTATAGGGAGTAAACCAGAGATACTGTTTAATAGATCTATTTACCGAAGAAAAGATGGAAGAGGGTATAATTGTGAAAAACAAAATAGATAAGGAAGTGAAAGAAAAAAAAGAGAGTAGAACAATAACAAAGAAGAGTTTCTTGGAGAATGTGAGTGAATGTTCAAAATCAGATTAAAACATGTGGAATAACAGAGAGAAAAAACAGAAAACAGAAAAGAAAAAATAACAGAAAAAGATTAATTGAAACAGCAAAGAAATGTAAATAACATAGAGTCATATCATCAACATAGGCAATAAAAGTTTTGCAGCTTTTATCGGCAGAAATGTGTCGCTAAAGCCGCTTTTGCGGCGGAAAACTGCCGCTAAAACCACTTTTGCAACAGTTTTCTGCCAATAAAAACAGCAATAATTGTATTGGCTGTGTTCATAATATGCCACTTAGTGTGCTTCAACTACACAGAAAAAGCATAATGAACAAGTAGTGAAAGAGTGATCAGTCAAAGACACTAAGAGTAATAGAGACGGAGTGAGTGAACAAGAGTGAGGAACTATGAGAAGAGAGGGACTGAGAAAAGGAGTGGAAGGAGTAGAGTAAGTAGGTAATAGAGAAAGGAATGAGGGAAGTAGCAAAGGCAGGAAACTGAGGGTTAAAGAAATGAAGCTGTCGAACTACTAGTAGGTGAATGTGATAGAAATGTAACGAAAAGAGTACAAAACATTTACCTTATAATTGTCGTTAACTTACTCACTTTTTGTTTTTATACTTTCAATCTGTGAAAGAGAGAACAAACATTTGAAAAATATTAAAACATGTATTTAAAAATTAGAAAAGACAAGGGAAAAGATTGAAGGACAAACAGTTTTTCAACAACTTTGACACTTACAAAAGCTTCAGCTTCTGCATGCCCCCTACACAGTGCTAATTATATACATTTTAAACTGATGGTATCTTGCTGGAGATGAACTGAAACCTATCTTGCAACATGGTGCATCTTTTACACAAAAGTGACCCACAATGGAGCAAAAGAGGCGCACGGCCACCATAAATCTGACCCTAACATTTTAAATGATTGATTGAAGATGCCGATAAGGTGTAACCTATCCACAGATTTGTTTCAGGTAAGTCCTACTCAGGGTTGCAGATGGAATTTAGGTTTGTTGAAGAATACAGAGGAGATAATACATGTGGAGGCCTACCAACGAAGTGAGTCATGTCCACTGCACTCTTGAACAAATGTCAGACCTCCTCTGTCTCCAGGAACAGGCCTAAACCTCATCTACACAATGTGATGTGTAATGTTAGGAAACACAGGTAATATAATTGAAAAACGTGCAATCTTTTTTGCTCATTCCACAATCATATCACCTGTGTTTCCTTTGCTTAGGTATCTCATTGTGGAAATGTAGTCTATCATATGAAAGACTACGTAGAATATGAGCACTGTATGCAACAACTTTGACACTTACAGAAGCCTCTCCTTCTCCATGCCTCCTACACAGTTCTAAATGTACATCATAAATGCAAACAGTACAGAATTAATTATACATGTTAAATGGTTTATTTTTGCTGTTCTCAGAATGTATCAAATTTCACTAAAAACAGTGACTTGAAGGTATTCATCATATAACAGCGGGGAAAAAAAACACAATCAAAATGATTGTGTTTAAAAAACCCATACAACATAACAAATCAGAATTCAGAACTCCTTAAAGTTAACTTACTTTCCATGACGTCGAAGGATGTCCTATGAACAGCTTACACTCTGTTGTGCTGTTATTACTTTCAGACCGCCACTTTCTGAAAGAAAACCTCCATCGTTTTGAAAAACATGTTACATACAATAAATGACTTCTTGCTCTCTACCACACGTTTCCACAAGGCCAAATCATGTCAGAGCCATTTATAACTCTTAGAATTCTTGTAAGCCAATCCCGTCATGTTGTATTTCCGCAACTTTCACAATTAAAATGTTGAAGATCATTTTCACAATCCTGGACTAGTAAGATCTTCCCCTTCTTGCTCAGTCATGTTCTACATTTCCTATGACACTGATACTGCTTACTATGAAGCAGACTTACACTATCTCTATGACTACCACAATTATTTAATTCTCTACATCACTTTTAATCACAAAGCAATATAAAACAGTAGACAGCATTGCAGACTTACATTCCCTCTACTCCATGTTTTGATTGGCTGCTTCAATTTGCTTATAAAAAGAAACAGTTTTTCTGAATTCATTCAAAGTGCACTTATTTCTCCATGACGTCCAGTGTTATGGTAAGAAGTTACGTCTCTGTACTACACTTATCCTCAAGGCCAAATCGTGTAGGAGCCATTAGAACTTCTTGAAATTCCTCAGAGCACATCCCGAGATTCTTTCCCTTAAATTTTGGTTTTAAAAACACCAGGTAAGAGTTTTTAAGGTCATACGGCAATTTTTTTTTGAAAATTAAAACAGAATCATTGCAGAATGACCAGCCATTTCTAGACTTTAAATAAGCTGTGTAATGTCCTGATGTTATTGAAGGACCGTCATGATATATAATTGCTGCAGTTACAAAAGTCCTTCCTGATATTGACAACTGTGAAGCCACAACATTTTTAATTAAAGTTGTCAATTTTGTTCCATCAGGCCTACATCGTTGGAACATTAAAATAACATACTGGCCATATGTTCGTATAAATAATGTGGACATCATTTCAGATTTACACTGGCTACACTCCATGTTGTGATCAGCTGCTTTTACTAGTTTATTAAAAGAGACTGATTTACTGTCTGGCAAAGTTAAATATATAAATCTTTCTGAGTCTACACTAGTAGTACTTGATACCCTACAGTTCTCGCAGTCATGCTGCCATTGATAAGAAAGCCCAAACAGGTGATCTACATCTACACCTTCAGCATGCAATACATCAAGCATATACATTAAAAACTCCTGAGAATCTTGCTGAATATTTTGAGAGAATTGTATTTGGCCTGAACATCTGTCTAACAGATTTCGAATTTCAGACACACTTTCTATTTTTGTTCTATCAGTGCTACATTTCTCTAACACAGAATTTAACAAACTGCAAAATCTTTGATCAGAATTGACCACAATCTCTTCTTTTACATTTTCTAGAGAAAACAAAACATTAACCACTACATTAGCATAGCAGTTGACACCAGAACTGTTTTCAAATTGAAAACCAACAACATCTTCAACAGAATCCTTTTTGTTTCTGCTTATAATTTCAGGTTCATCGACTTTTCTTCTTTTTGCTACAACCTCCCCAGTATTGGTCACATTTCTTCGTTTCCGGCCTACCACACGTTTCTCAAACAAAGGATATTGAGGCAAATGTGGCGCATACTCTCTTCTTAACCTATTGTATTCCTTAACACAATCTAGATCCACACAAATGTTTGTGACATCACACTCAATCAAGTACAATCCCGATAAAGTTCTAACTCGTGACAATGCCACATATGCCATACCCTCCTTGAACACAGAACTGCCAATATTCACCAATGCACTGTCTACACTTAAACCATGCGATTTATGGATTGTCACCGCATATGCCAAGCAAACAGGAAACTGCTTACGGCGAACATATAAGTCTTTTACAAGCAAAAATCTAGCAGAACAACGACCAATTAGCTGTACTTCCTCAATGCCATCAAATTTAATTTTTAAAAATTCAATTCCATCTCTATTTCTGTATTTTACAAAATCAACAACATTACCCATTGATCCATTTACCAGACATCTTTCAACATGTAAATTCCTTCTTAAAATTATACGGCAGTTCAAGCACACATTCAGAGTCTTTTCAAAACCTGCAGTTTTAGATATAGTCTTCTCTAATGAATCCAATTTTGTTTTCAAATTCTCAGACAAAATAATTGTTGATCCCATATGCTCTACTCTGTCAATAGCTTCCAGTTTCACAATCTCTTGCTTTTCTAAATGCAACATTTTGTTGTTGAATTTGGCACATTCTGCAAGAGTTGGCATCAAACATATTCCAGATTTCTTCTCAGTAATTTTCTGAAAAATATTCTCAGGCACAACATCTTGTTCTGGATATAAATTTGACAGTAATCGTGCATGTAAAGCTTCTTTCCCATGCTCGGTCACTTTTCCAATTCTAACATCTTGTAGAATAGTCTTGTAAACTTCATCCTTCGCCTGACGCATATTTTCATGCAGTTCAGCATAATTGAAGTTTAACCATATATTGACGTTGCCAATGCTCCCTAGGCACTTCCTGGTATCTTCATGCGTGAGCATTTTGAACACAGGTTGCCCTTTCACTGGTGTCAGCTGCAGAAGATCTCCGAAAACAATGATGTGTTTGCCACCAAATAACACATCATACTCTGTTTTGAGAACTTCTTGCATTCTCAAATGCACAAAGGCAAGCATGACATTGGAAACCATGCTTACTTCGTCAATGATAAGAAGTTTCATTTTCCTCAAGATTCTTGAAACTTCACAACAAGCATCTCCAGATAGCTTGTGATATTGTAATTTGTTGTCATGCTCCACTGGCAGCATCAGTAAATGATGTAAAGTAATCCCTTTAATGTTATGTGCTGCCAGTCCAGTTGGAGCGGTGACAACACAAGACAGCGATGACTCTGTCCTTTCCTGCAAATAACATGAAATTGCTTTAATAAGGAAACTTTTTCCAGTTCCCGCTTCTCCACTCACGTACAGTCGGACAGGCTTCAACGACGCACATGAGCACTCTTTCTTCTCATGACTTAATCCATGATCAATTTGCATGGTAACTTCGTCATATATTTTCCTCTGCTCAACGTTGAGTTGTCTTTCCAACTCTTCTAAGTTAACCGCATCCTCCTGAGCATGTGCCATGGCTCTTTCCACTTCATTCATAGCAGTGGCAGCTTCATTTTCGATAACAGGTCCTCCTAGTGGATCCTGACTCAATGAAGCAGAACTCTGACTGTCCTGAGAACTGTCTCTGGCAATCTCGGCTGCAATCGTTGCTTCCTGCTCAATTTCCGCATTCAACATTTCTACATATTTGGGAAAAGCAGGACATTCTATGGTCTCCTTGGCAGCATTAAAGAGTCTTCGTAACAGAGGAAATCTCCAAGCAGTTCCTCTTCTGCACGCCAAGGCTTGAAAAGTTGCAAAAGTGCTAAATAGAAAAACTCCTTTTTTTCAGGAGATTCGCCACTCAATTTTCGATGGTTTACCAAGTGGCATTTTCTTTGCTTGACCAGACATCCCTCACTTCCTATTACAGCATACACTCCTTTCTCAGTATCTTCTTTGATGTTCCTCTTGAATATGTAATTTTGAAGAACCTCATACAGACAAACATTCTCGAGGTGACTGCTTCGATTTGGATAATATGTATCCAACATGTTGGTCTTCAAAATGTCGGTACTGTTTGGCTCCTTTTCCGCCAAATACTCAATTTCCCGCACAGGTTTCAGAACTCGATTACGCGTTGCAGCAAGACCAAGACTCGCCCAAACGATACTCCTGGACTTGGCATAGAGACTTGCTGAAGACAACCGGTCAGAACATTCGTAAGCTCCGATTTCTCGATGCGACAACATCTTCAGACTGAAACTGTACAACTTCTTACTGAGGCTCTTTTCATGGGAAATGTCCTCCCACATATCCTTCAATTCTGTCTTCTCTTTTTTGGTGATGTAAGATGTCACATACCGAGCCACAGCCATACAGTTATCAGCCACAAACTGTATATCCATGTTAGCATTCCACATGGACAAAATCACCGGGTTGTAGTTGTTGATGTACTTGGACTCTTCGTTCCTCTTCAAATTGTATGTGTTTTTAGGTGATTTCTTCATCACATTATGTCGCAGCGAAGACATCAAACTGTTTACTCTTCCTTTAGAAATCACCGGTCATGGAAAGCCGAAACGACATTTGGTGTAGAACTTGTCCTTGTTTCGGAATTTACGACGACAGTACTTTCCACATCGATGGCTTTGGAAACGTAGAACTTTTTCTCTTAGGCTTTTCTTCTCCTTTGCGTTTGGAACAGCACACCTAGAATACGGTTGTATGAAACTCATCACTGAGTCTTCTGGATCCATTCCAAATTTAGGTGCATCCTTGATCCACAGCAGCATATGTATATGAGGAGCACCTCTTGCTTGGTACTCCTTTCTCCAGAAGAAATCCAACACCTCTCCAAGAGGTGGATTCTTCTTATTCATGATGAAAGACATCATAGCTTCAAATCTATGATTGAAGTACCTGCATACATTGACTGGATCCAAAGAGCACAGTTCTCCGGGTGTCTTGAATTCGATGTTTTCGATGTTTCCATTTGCCTCTCGTAGAAATTCAAGTAAGTCTTCCCAGCCATACTCGGCACAGCTCAGAGTGAGGAACCATGTGGGAGTTCCTAAGTTCCTCAGCATACATTTTAAATCACCATGACGACGGTACCAGTACTCATTAGTACCACGCTGACACGCCATGAGATTAATCAGGTGAGAATCCAAAATACTGTCTTGGACATTGACTTTATCCATAAAGTCACTTGCCGAGATGTTTTGCATGTGTATACCACTTTTTAAGATGTGGTTCACTGCATATGACAGTCCAGACAGATCGCTTTCAAACAGGAGATGAAACAAATAGGGAATGCATTGTCGAAACCTAGCATCTCCTGCATACAATCGCAAAGTCCGGTATTCAGAAGCAGGAATTTGATGAGGTCGCTCATCATATCTTCCTCCCTGACCTGTTGGAAAAAGCTGTGGGAAACACCGAGCTTCCAAACTTTCCTCCCAAACACTAATGGGACTCCCTTTGGCTTGTTTCATTTGAAACAACTCAATAGCATTCCCCATGACTTCCTTGGAATGCAAAGGATGAACACTATAATGTTCATATATTTCTTCACTAGTACAGGGTTCTACTTTCTCAATTTGACAGCACACAAATCGCTATCCTCTTCCTCACTTACTTCCTCTTCTGCAACATATACATTCTTATAGTATTTATTATTTTTTTTCAAATACAATGTTGCCTTTTTAACTTTCCTAACATCCACTAAATCTTACCATATTTTCTTATTCTTTGTCGGAACCCCATTAACTAAGATAACCAGAGGTTCCTCTTCCACTTTTTCTACTCCAATTGTGTTAATGTTTTTCTTCAAATCTAGAGGCAAATAAACAACTCTTCCCTTTAATCCTCTCTGTAAATCTGATGGAGGCAATTTCCCTGTCTTTGGCTCCATTCTTACAATAGCCTGAAAGGGATGGATACTTTGAATCAAAATAGATTCATAAGTATTTAAATCCTTCAATTCAGAAGGAATCTCAACCAATTCCAGATTATTATGAACTGCTCTAGCAGGCATCTGGTTTTGATTTAATTTGTTACAACAATAAGTACACACACGTTGATCCAATCCCAAATCAAAACAATTTTCTACCATCAAGTATGTTGTGAAATCCTTCCATTCACTATTATTTTCCCTTTCACTTTTTGCATATAAATCCACTAACTTAGTCTGATTCTTATAATAAGTGCGTCGACAACACACACAAGTGAAATTTGGCCTCTCACTTGATTTCACCTCAAACGTCGCAATTTCCCGCTGGAAATGATCTGTACTGGAAACCTGTACACTATCTTCCACATTACCCTCTTCTTCTTGGTCAATTTCAACATTCTCCTCTTTACTTCCAAAGTAACAAAACTCAATTTCTTCACATATATTCTTCACATCTATTTCAGAACCATGCAAAAGAGCAGCGCATAATTGTTTAAGCATAATTGCTGGACTCTTAGCATAATACAACATTCTAACTAATTTCCTCACTTTATTATGATGCACTGCTAGCATCCTGAAATGATGAAAAACACTCTAGCATACTCTCTTGGAAAGACAAGCCAGTGAATGACCATGCAAACCTGTCACTTCTCTCACTCTGCAAGGATCTAATTCTTGCAACAACTTCATTTTCTGCTTCAAACTTTTCTTATTAAATGACCGTACAAAATCACAAAGCAAATTGATGGAATCCTGTCGCACACTGCAAATACTACTACACTTCCAGGTGTACACAGGACCCTTAGGACGTCTTCCTAAAACCTCATTACCTAACACCTCTTCTATCTCTGTTGTTACAAGTTTTTCTTTTTCAACTGGACAACCATCTTTCACTTCATAAGCTCGACCACTGGTGTCAACTGCATGCACCAAATCATTATCCTGGAAATAACTCTCTTCATTAAAAAATGCCTCACAGCTTGAACTATGCATCCATTCTCCAGAAAAAACTTCACAAAAATTACTACGATTAACTATTCTCTTCCATCTACTATTTCTTTTGAAATCATAAATTGCCTTGTTTAGCTTCTTAATTCTATTGATTATCAAAATAAATAACTTACGTTTAATTTCAAATGCCTGATCAATAACTTTCTCAACTATTTTTTTTCTCTTATAAAAAAACACTTTCTGTTGACCTTTCTTAATATTTTTTAACAAATTGCCAATTATCCTGTTGCGGAACATTCGTTTACGAATGTCCCTAAACTGTTGTTTCCTTCTACTATCATGCACAGAGTTATCTCTTGCTCTAGCAGTAACATTTTTCATTGGCCTTTCCTTTCCGTTTGAATTGCTTCTCTTTTTCTGGTCTGAAACATTTTCTGTAGTAATATTTTTTTTACTACAGATATTTCTTATGAATGTTTTTGTACTCTTACCCGGTGCTTTCTTGGTGACTTGACAAATCTTTTTGTTAGAGGACTGCTGCTTTTTTTCATTGACCTGCTGTCTTTGACGTTTTTCAGCCTTTCTCAGTCTTTCTTTGGTTGGCATGCTGAAATCTTGAAATGATCTGCAGGTGAATCTGTGGTCAAATATAATAAAAAATGTTATTAACCACTATTACCCAACAGTAAATCAATAACAGTCATCAAAAACTTAACACACTACTTGACATTTTTACATAGAAGATTTTTTAGTGCTTGGCAAATTTAGAATACAGAAATAGCAGAAAAGAAATGGAATTTATATTCATTTTACCTGTGCTGTTTTATATGTGAATCTGATCTAATTTTATGAGCATATTTTAATATTTTATTGAAGACACTACACATAACCTGTTTTTGAAGGTGTCTTTATTTTTAAGTTAAACGGTTTACATTTTTACTTTTTATTTATTATAAATTTTTAAAATAAATGTTTATAGTTCCATAGGCTCAAGCACGTCAGCTTCCCATCCTATGTCATACAATTCTGACAAATCTGCATCCTCATCACGTTCTTCTTCATCCTCAGGATTTAACTCATCCAAAGGATCAACATCCACTGATGTTTCAATTACGAGTTCAATGATGAGGTCGAAATCAACTGATTGCTGATTGTCGCTCATGTTGATGTTGTCTTTATCTTTAAAGAAAGATAACAACAATGAGATGTTGCAGAGTAAGAGACAAATCTCAGAGATTATAATAGTAAAATTGTTTAACAAGAGTAACATTTTGCAGCTATTATTTAGCCATGTCCAGCGATGCTGAGGAGGTGAAGCCTATGTCCAATTTTTCAGTGAACAGGACTCATCTCTTCTTAACCTTGGATAAGCCTCACCGACTCTGTTTCCCCTGCACATACTTAAATGTAAAGGGGCAGATTTATGTTAACTGGCACATCCCCAGGGATGCACCAGTTAACGTGCACCGCTGCTCTGCCACCCATGGTGTGCCGCATTTACAATCAGATAGGACAAAGCTGCGTCAAAACCCTGCGCCTGCTTGAAGCAGGCATAGGTCTTGACGCAGTATTGTGGAGATGGGGCACCCCTGAGCCTTGCTGGAGCTGCATCGCACTTGCGATACAACTCCAGCAATGCGCCACCTTTACGGCACAGATGCGTCACGCATCTGTGCCGTTTTTGCCCCATGGTGCGCCGCATTGTAAATGCAGCACACCATGGGTGGCGGAACAGCGGCGCAGGATGACTGGCACATCCCTGGTGATGCGCCAGTCATCATAAATCTATCCCTAAGCTTCTTATCTTGTTAGAGATGAACCGGCATATGTATCATCAAACTATTTTGCATTTCCTAAATAGCAAATTTTAAGGAATAAATAGCGATTCTTTACCATTCCTAATTTGCGATGAGCAAATTGCTAATTGCAAATTACCCATTCATTTCCATGGGCCAGGAGGCCCATAGGAATGAAGGTGCAATTTGCGATTAGCAATTAGCTAATCGCAAATTAGGAATTTTTCCAAGGGTGCAGGGGTGTCTCAAGAACACCCTGCTGGACCCCTGAAAAAGAAATTTGGGGGCATATGGCACATATACATGCCCTAAGGGCACACAAGTGAAATTTGGCCTCTCACTTGATTTCACCTCAAATGTCGCAATTTCCCTCTGGAAATTATCTGTACTGGAAACCTGTACACTATCTTCCACATTACCCTCTTCTTCTTGGTCAATTTCAACATTCTCCTCTTTACTTCCAAAGTAACAAAACTCAATTTCTTCACATATATTCTTCACATCTATTTCAGAACCATGCAAAAGAGCAGCGCATAATTGTTTAAGCATAATTGCTGGCTGCCTAAGGGCATGTATGGGCGTCATATGGCACCTTTTGGTTTTTTGGAAAAAAAGCTTTTTGAAAAGAATTTGCAAATTACCACCAACTAGAAGTTGGTGGTAATTTGCAAATCCTTAATGGCATTTTTTGCATATTTTTTGTTTGATACATTGCATTTAAGGAATCGCAAAATTTGCAAATCCTTAAGTGCAATCGCAAAATAATGAATAGCAAATTTTGCTATTCCTTATTTTGCATCAAACTTGTTTGATACATACCATTTGTCTAATTAGCATTCGCAAAGGCCGAAATTCGCTTGATACATATGGCCCCAAGTGAGGCCTGTCTTGCAACATGGTGCATCTTTTGCATCACTGCTGCATCGGTTTCATGTGGCACGGTTTTTTTACAGCATGACACATCTGCCTAAATGCATCAATTTGTAATTTTGTCGCCTCATAGCAAATCTTTTGCACCGCCGCTGCATCACAAAAGTGACGCACAGTGGCGCAAAAGAGGCATACACCTATCATAAATCTGTCCCTAGCATTTTAAATGATTAATTCAGGATGCGATAAGGTGTGGCCTATCCAGAGGTTTGTTTAAGGTGAGGCCTACTCAGGGTTGCAGATCAAAGTTACGCTTGTTGAAGAATACAGAGGAGATAATACATGTAAAGGCCTACCAATGAAGTAAGTGATGTCCACTTCATTGCGCCAGTCATCATAAATCTATCCCTAAGCTTCTTATCTTGTTAGAGATGAACCGCCATATGTATCATCAAACTAGTTTGCATTTCCTAAATAGCGAATTTTAAGGAATAAATAGCGATTCTTTACCATTCCTAATTTGCGATGAGCAAATTGCTAATTGCAAATTACCCATTCATTTTCATGGGCCAGGAGGCCCATAGGAATGAAGGTGCAATTTGCGATTAGCAATTAGCTAATCGCAAATTAGGAATTTTTCCAAGGATGCAGGGGTGTCTCAAGAACACCCTGCTGCACCCCTGAAAAAGAAATTTGGGGGCATATGGCGCACATAAATTTTAAAAACATTCCTTTACCTCAAAAACGATTTTCAAGTCATAATTTGAAAACACTGCCCACGGGGAAATGACTTAAAATGTCCTTAAGACACATGAAAGTTTTTTTTTAAAGCCTTTGCAACTTTTTTAGGTCACTTTTAACATGGCTATGTAACTCAATCAATCAAAATCTAAATTTACCATGCACAGGTGGGAGCATATTTACAAGGAATTTGCTCCACGGGGAAAGGTCTTTTAATTTAATATGGGAAAAATAACATCAGAGACACTGAAATGCCTTATAAAGAATCATACACCATTATGTCCTTGTCATAAATTTTAAAACCATTCCTTTTCCTCAAAAACGATTTTCAAGTCATAATTTGAAAACACTCCACATGGGCAAATGACTTAAAATGTCCTTAAGACACATGAAAGTGTTTTTTGATTGCCTTTGCAGCATGTTTGGGTCACTTTTTACCTGGCTATGTAATGCAAACAATCAAAATCTAAATTTGCCATGCACAGGTGGGAGCATATTTACAAGCAATTTGCTCCACAGGGAAAGGTCTTACATTAAAATGGGAAAAATAACATCAGAGACACTGAAATGCCTTATAAAGAAGCATACACCATTATGTCCTTGTCATAATTTTTAAAACCATTCCTTTTCCTCAAAAACGATTTTCTAGTCATAATTTGAAAACACTCCACAGCTCCTATGCACAAAAACACCCTGTCAGTACTAATACTTCACATTTTCTCCAATTACAATTTCTCAAAGAAACAAAATCTATTTGTAAAACACTTGAGGCAAAGCAACATTTTAAAAACACAACTTTCTTCATAATTTTCTCCTTAAAGCACACTATTCTCTATCTAAATTAAATAAATCTTTCCTCACCTTAGCAAATACTTTATGAGTTTCAAAACAGTCTCAGAAACACACCACTTTGTCTTTAGCAGAGCAAAAGGTATGCACTCCAGAGTCTGCAGCTATCAAAAGCACAGAAATGCTGTAATTCTTCACACATATCTCTCATGTCACCCAATCAAAACTCTTCCCTCACTTTTTTCAAATCAAAACCCTTCCCCCCTCTGCCCTCTCTGCCTTTTTTGCATAGCAACCACCTCTTGGAAGACCTCTGGTGTTTGCAAGTTCACACAATAATGTTTCAATTGTACTCTGAACTCTCAGTGCACCTGCATATCCAGTGCAATCTTTCATTTAATGATTTTTTCTTGACCACTCAAAATACATCTTTCAAAGAACTCATCCATGCACCCTAACTTTCTGTTTTCAGCAATCAAAATCCACCAATCACTGTTACTGCTTCATTAACACAGAAACTCCACAGTTTTTTTCATTTTAAACTCTTATTTTTTCAACTGCCATTTCATTGCCACACTTCATCTGACTGCAGCAGAACCTTCTCTCACCATGTTTTCTGTCTGGATTGTTGGACATAGTTACATCTACTGGGCTCAGAGGTATGCTTATAACAGAAATTTACCTAACCTCAATTTACAAGATGTGGAAATTAAGTGGTTTGGCCACAGAGGATTAAAATGTCACCAATTGATACCATTGGTGAAAACCTTTATGCATTTGCCAAAACCTGACCTGTTAATTGTGCACTGTAGAGGTAATGACTTGGGCACTTTGACTGGGGTAGGTCTGGAAATGCTTTTAAAGGACACCTTTGAGCAATTAATGGCACTTTTTCCTCAGACTGCCTTGGTATATTCAAATATATGCCAAAGACAGAAATGGAGGTGGTCGAACCAATTTTGTCCACAAATTGAGAAGTCGAGGAAGCATGTAAACAAATCTGTTTCAGCTTACATGAGAGACCATGGAATGGGCTCCGTGTACAACAATAACTTGCGTTACTACATGCAAGATATCTACAGAGGAGATGGAGTTCACTTCTCAGATGAGGGCAACAGAATTTTCATTCTGAATTTAAGACTGTGCATTGGTACCTACTTATAAGTACCTAAATGTACCATAAACCCAAAAGGTCTTCTCAGAGCTACCCTACATCTGATCACTCACAATTATTATTTTACTCTAACTTTTTTCACTAATTTTCAACAAAGTACACTCCCCGGGGCGCTACCCGGTACGCGAACCGGAAGCTAACCTCGCGAAATAAAAAAAAAAAATGTTTTTTTCTCGCACATATGGGCCTCCTCAGCCACCCTCAGAAAACCTAGGGGGTCAAGATAAGTCTACCGTGCCCCCTTCTACCCATTCTGAACATTAGTTGTATCTTAATTCGACCGAAACACAAAATGGTGGACTCCCGTAACGCTTCAGGTTCGCGTACCGGTGCGCTCGCCAGTTCGCGTACCGGGGCGCTCCCCGGGAAGCGCTCCATCAAAAAAGGTGGGAAAGTAATTTACAGAAAAACGACTGGAGACACTTTCACCAAATATAGATTAGCTCATACTACATACCAATCCCTATCATTTTCACAAATTTGATTGAAATTCCATTTAGCCATTTAGCCTGTAGACCTCTCTAAATACCGTGAGGTAAATTACTTCACAAAACACATCTGAAGTGTTGGAATTGACAACCAATGAAAATGTTACTTTCATTTTCTACTTTTTTTACCTGACATTTGATTGGTTATATACCTGAATATATATAAAGGAAGAGAAGGAAACACACCCATTTTGACTACTACTTCCTGGTGTACATTTCAATTGGATTTTCACTAATCACTTCAACTTCTTTGTAAAGGTAAGTTGTTATTTTAAAAACTGAAGTATATTGTGCACTATCAGTTAATATGGTAAACTTTTTCTGATAGTTATATACTATCCCTCTGTAGTAGTTATAGATTTAGATAGACTTCTCTGTTATAGTTATGGATGGAGTTAGGTTTCTCTTGTATAATTATGAATTTACTTACGTTAAATCACATACACTTTTTTATATTCCTACTTCCACTCTGATACTATACACTGCCCAAAGATAAATTCACTGATAAAAACTGCCTATCTAAAATTAATCCCAACAGTGCCCTATCTCTGCTAATATATATTTTTTACACTTTTTTATATTCCTACTTCCACTCTGATACTATACACTGCCCAAAGATAAATTCACTGATAAAAACTGCCTATCTAAAATTAATCCCAACAGTGCCCTATCTCTACTAATATATATTTTTTTAATCCAAATTTCAGGCAACATGGAAGGCGAACAGAAAGTTTCATTTCAAATTGTCCTGCAAGAGAGCAGCCAAGAATTAATTGATCCAAATTATATAGAATTTATGGATGAAACTTGGGACCAAGAACTACTGCAATGTGTGCAAGCAGTAGATGACCTCCTTCAAAATGAGGACATTTTACACCCTCAGAGATTACAAACTATGTTCAATGAACATGATGACATTTCAGACAGTGAAATGTTATTAAATTTTGAAACACAATCACAATAATAAATAATTGCTTAAAAAATAAAGAAATGAAAAAATAATCAACAAAACCAACAATCAATTAACATACAGTATTTGAAAAGTCTATCATTCTTTTTTCCTTATAGTACACTCCCCAGAACGCTTCCCGGTTCGCGAACCGGGCGCTCCCCACGCAAAAAAAAAAAAAATTGTTTTTTTTTTTGTTTTTTTTTTGCCCTGCGGGGCCCTTTTAAAGCCTCCACATCAAACCTAGGGGGTCAGGGAGGATCTACTATGCCCCCTTATGGTCATTTCCCCCTTTGTTTTGGCCTCCTCTTGTCTCTCGATCCTACCGAGAGACAAGATGGCGGCCGCTCCAGACTGTTTAGAATGTTGACAGACACCGGAGAGCCAATCAGCTTCGCTTCGCGAAGTTCCGTTACGCGTAAAGTACGCGAACCGGAGCGCTGCCCAGAGCGCGCTTACAGATATATATCTTTTTTTGAACGTTAATTTCTCAAAATCCACTGGAGCACATATATTGAGACCTAGCAAAGGCACATCGGGCTAACAGTCCCTACAATTTTGCCAAGTTTCGTGCAAATCCATTCAGCCGTTCGGGCTAAAAGTGAGGCCAACCGCCCTATGGAAATTAACATTGGAAAAACACGTTTTGGGACCCCCCTTTTTTCTCGGCCCCCCCTTGACGAACCCCCCCAAATTTTCGGGGGCTGCTCAGAAACAAAATGTTCCATTTTCCTGAAAATTTCAGCCAATTCCGTCCACAAACGCCAAAGTTATTAGACATAGAATTTTCAAAAATCCCATAGGGAAAAAATCCTAACTATATATACCTACTGGCGACCGCCAGTAGGTAATATATATATATATATATATATACATATATATATATATATATATATATATATATATATATATATATATATATATATATATATATGTATATATATATATATATATATTCATTGGAAAAACCATAGGTTATAGACCATATATAGTTAGGAAATTAGCATTTACAAAACCTTGAAAATTCACTGAAAAAACCATAGGTTATAGACCATATATAGTTAGGAATTAGCATTTAAAAAACCTTATTTTACTCACACAAAACCATTGAAATTCCATATATAGTTAGTTGCACTAACTATATATCGCGCACCCGCAATCCACTGCTGATGATGTCACATATTACATCATTCATGACATGGTCAGTGACATCACTGATGACATCACTGATGACATCTCAAATGACATCACTGATGACATCACTGATGACAACATCCAGTGACTGTATGTTTCTGTAAAGTTAAAATATGTCTTACATATTGAAGAATGAGTGGATGTAGAAGTGTCTGGATGAAGGATTTAGTAGGTGCATGACTGACTGTATGAGTGAGTGATTAAATGTGTCTCACTGAGTGCATGGGTTAGTGACTAAACTGTCTTAATTTGTGCATCATTATGTCTATTGTTCTGTAAACTGTTGCATGTGTTGATCAATAGCTATATGAGTAACTATATGGGTTATTGATTGATTGTCCAAGTATTTGTATGGGAGACTGAGTGTGTGTGTGGCTGGCTGGGAGGTGTGTGACTCTGTGCAGATCAATGTGTACTTATATCAATGATTGTATAACAAGGTAAGTATGTGTTAGTATATGTTTGAAAATATAAGGTGCTCTATGTTTAACTGTATAGACAAGAAAATGGAAGTGTGATTGATTCTTTACAGGACTGACTAGGTGTGTGAGTAACTCCATGGATGAGTGGCAGAGTGTGAGAGTCTGTATAGGTGTATGAGTGCATATGATAGTGTTGTAAAGATGAGTGATTGTATGTATGAATGATTGTATGGGTGAATGAGTGAATGTGTGTGTAGACGTAGGAATCAGTGAGTACATATGTAGTAACTAGTATTGGTGTGTCAATGGTTTCAAAAATTATACTCTGTATTTAACACTGGGTGAAACAGAGGTTATATTAAAATATGAGGAGATGCATTGTATTGTCACATGAATGATATCATCAGTGATGTGGTCATTGATGTCAAATGGGATGTCATCAGTGATGTCATCAGTGATGTCATTTGAGATGTCATCAGTGATGTCATCAGTGATGTCACTGACCATGTCATGAATGATGTAATATGTGACATCATCAGCAGTGGATTGCGGGTGCGCGATATATAGTTAGTGCAACTAACTATATATGGAATTTCAATGGTTTTGTGTGAGTAAAATAAGGTTTTTTAAATGCTAATTCCTAACTATATATGGTCTATAACCTATAGTTTTTTCAGTGAATTTTCAAGGTTTTGTAAATGCTAATTCCTAACTATATATGGTCTATAACCTATGGTTTTTTCAGTGAATTTCAATGGTTTTTTAATAGCAAATATCATAAGCTGTCGAATGTCAAGTACGTGGTAAGTGAAAACATTTTCGTGTTTATGCACACTGATCTGCTTTGAATGGTGTCCCCCCCCCCCTCATTTCTATTAGGAGTACTCTCTCTTTGCACATAGTGAAGGGTAGTTAACGCAGGCCTTTGCCCCCGTTGTAATACGTCGTGCCTGCTTCTCTCTCCATTTGATTGATTGTTATCCAAGTATTTACTGTTTTAGAATTGGTTCTCTTTGGTTCATTCTCTATTTACAAACAAACACAGAGTCGCAATACTCTGTTTAGTCTTTGCAGATAACGAAAAATCGTGTAAAAAAAAAAGAAAAGGAATCGAGCAAAATCAGTAGGCCACTAACGGGATCTCTTTTTTACCTCGATAAAATAGAAACATTAGGAACAACCCCTCATGACAAATACAAAACTAGTGAAATGAACTGAACTCCACACAATGATGGCTGCAAAACAGCTCGGCTCCGCCACCCACCCCGCCCAAAATAACGATAAAGAGCGGCTGCCATGATTGGTTGCGGAATGGCCACGACGGAGCTACGAAATGGTACTGCTCTCATGCTAACCCCAGCTTCAGTCTGAAACATCCAGAAACACTGTAGACTACCAATTCGATCAGTTCCGGTAGCGCCCCAATGTAACCCGGTAGAGAAGAACTAGCCCTCCCCTCTTTGACTAATGGTTCTTGTTGCCTGTCCCTTCTGTTGTCATTTAACAGAACTATTTAGCCTGCTGAAAGGGGTTGTGTTCCGACCGCTGGTTGGTGGAGACATTTTGACTATATTCTGGACCTGCGTTGTCGCGTAATGCGTCATATGACGCGCCGCGTTAGCGCATCCGGAAGTCATCCGGGGCGCGCAGCGCGTAACGTAAGCATAACAAGTCATGTGACTTGTTAATAAAACTTTTCATTGGTTCATTTTACTTTTCTTATTCTAATGATGAAAGACTTGGTCATATGACCTAAAAATTACGCTTTTTATTACTTCCGAACATTATTTTTTCTTAAATATATGTTATAATGTTCCAGGCTAATGTACTTTCCCGGAAAATTTACAACTGTCCTGCAAGTAAAATATATTCTTTTTTCGAGAAAAAGAGCGTTTCTTCGTCCCATGACGGAGCCGTTGAGCAAAAGAGGGTCGACCTGCTGTCTTAGTCGCCGATACGCCTGAATATGAGATTCTTATCGATCACTTTATGTTGCAGGAATAGAAAACACAACAGCCCTTGACCATTTATCTTTACTGCGTTCCTTCGTATTATACCTTTTACCCTTCATGTAATTGGTCTGCTTTATTTCACTTGCCTTTTAATGATTCTAAAACAGTGACTATTATTAAAAACTTTACCAATGTATATACTACTACCATGTTTTCTTTTAAAAACCTTTATTGTGAAAATTTCATTATACAAATACGAGCCTATAACCACGTGGGCCGGCCACGGAGCAAACTGTAATCGTATATGATGAGTAGACATTTACACTGTAGAGGAACGTAACGGGCGGGCCATTAGGTTGCAAGAACTAAGGTGTCTAACAGTTACGGAATCGGTGGACGTACATTTTATAATTAAAATACGACAGGGCCAGTTACAATAAAATTATCTAGATATACATTTGCGGGCAAGTACCATGGGTGACGTTAATACGAACTTTCAATAGTACAGTAATCAATAACACATCAGAACTTAATATCAATAGGGATGTCGAAATATTCAATCAATTCTCGTCCCCGCCCGCCATGTGCTTCAAAACTGCATACGTATCTCGTGATTTCAAGGTTCTGCAACCAGTACACAACAAGGAGTTACGAGTCCCATTTATTCCGGCGCCATTTTGGGCGAGGACGGGCAGGTCCAGGATATAGTCAAAATGTCTCTACCAACCATCGACTATGATGATGTTCATATGCTGTATTTATTAGAGTAACACTCATCTGTCCACATGAAATTAATTTGCCACAATCTAAACATGTCATTTTAATCTTTCCAAAGTTCTTCTAAATATTTGGGACCGTTTCCCTTCCCTCTGATGCTGTCAGTGCCACTTCTTTGATGAATGTACTAGCAGGTCAGGGGTTCTCCTCCAAATCTCTCTTTTATGCAGCACTATAATTAATTGGTGCCACCTCTCCATATGACGATGCATGGTATAGTTACCATAACTATATATTTTTTCGGTTCCTCTGGAGAGTTCATCGTGGCAGATGAAGCGTGTAACGTACCGGGCATTTACCTTTTTTTGCATGTACAGGAAAGGAAAATAAAATCGAGCGTCCGAGTTCTAAGGTGTCCCAGGGCCATTTTAGTGGACCAGGCCCAAATCCAAAGAACAGGCCGCCATTTTGAGAGTCCTGTTGCAGCCGCCTGTCGCTGTAGCATCAAGAGCAGCCGAAACTCAGCTGAATGGCAACTGAAACGGTAAAGGGGCGCCCCACTACAGCAGACGAGCCTCCACCTAGGAAGGCCCGTTCACGCCGCCTCCCCCCCCCCTTCGGGCACCCCACGCCGTTATTCGGAGCAGTATTGTAGGATGGCCACACCAGTGCGGCAACTTGCTAGACATCACCTCGGTGGTAACCGAATCTCAACGCCTTGTGGTGTCTTCTATTCAGAAAACATTGTTATGCTGCCTTCGACCTATTCGCCGCAAGTGCGCACACAACTCAACTGCATAGCTTGCTAGACACCACCTCGGTGCCATCCGGATCTTGGAATCTCAGCGCCTCTTGGTGTCTTCTCTTCAGAAAATATTGTTGCGCTGCCTTTGGACCCATTCGCACATCGGTCCGCTACTGACGCCATCTCACAGGCTAATGGGGCGCCCCACGCCGACTTTCAGCATTGTAGGATGACCACACCAGTACAGCAACTTGCTAGACATCACCTCGGTGCCATCCGGATCTCGGCGCCCCACTGCAGATGAAGTGCCTCTCAACTATGAAACCACCACGGTGACATCCGGATCTTGGCGCGTTGTGCTGCCTTCGGCCTATTCGCACATCGGTCCGCTACTGACGCCATCTCACAGGCTAATGGGGCGCCCCACGCCGACTTTCAGCATTGTAGGATGACCACACCAGTACAGCAACTTGCTAGACATCACATCGGTGCCATCCGGATCTTGGCGCCCCACTGCAGATGAAGTGCCTCTCAACTATGAAACCACCACGGTGACATCCGGATCTTGGCGCGTTGTGCGGCCTTCGGCCTATTCGCACATCGGTCCGCTACTGACGCCATCTCACAGGCTAATGGGGCGCCCTACGCTGACTTTCAGCATTGTAGGATGACCACACCAGTACAGCAACTTGCTAGACATCACCTCGGTGCCATCCGGATCTTGGCATCTCAACGCCTAGTGGTATCTTCCATACAGAAAATATTGTTGCGCTGCCTTTGACCCCATTCGCACATCGGTCCGCAACTTAGACATCACCTCTGTGCCATCCGGATCTTGGCATCTCAGCGCCTTGTGGTGTCAGTCAGAAAATATTGTTGCACTGCCTTTGGCCCCATTCGCACATCAGTCCGCTACTGACACCATCTCACAGGCCAACAGGGCGCCCCACGCCGACTTTTACCATTGTAGGATGGCCACACCAGTGCCACAACTTGCTAGACACCACCTCGGTGCCATCCGGATCTTGGCATCTCAGCGCCTTGTGGTGTCTTCTATTCCGAAAATATTGTTGCGCTGCCTTTGGCCCCATTCGCACATCGGTCCGCTACTGCCGCCATCTCACAGGCCAACGGGGCGCCCCACGCCGACTTTCAACATTGT
This sequence comes from Lissotriton helveticus, assembly GCF_964261635.1. Lineage (NCBI taxonomy): Eukaryota > Metazoa > Chordata > Amphibia > Caudata > Salamandridae > Lissotriton > Lissotriton helveticus. The sequence goes on from NC_136065.1 coordinate 1,521,798,368, forward strand.
AGGATGGCCACACCAGTGCGGCAACTTACTAGACACCACCTCGGTGCCATCCGGATCTTGGCGCGTTGTGCTGCCTTCGGCCTATTCGCACATCGGTCCGCTACTGACGCAAACTCACAGGCCAACGGGGCGCCCCACGCCGACTTTCAGCATTGTAGGATGGCCACACCAGTGCTGCAACTTGCTGGACACCACCTCGGTGCCATCCGGATCTTGGCGCGTTGTATTGCCTTCGGCCTATTCGCACATCGGTCCGCTACTGACGCCGCCTCACGTGCCAACGTATTTTCTCCGCATTTTATACCCTATGCCGCATAACAGGTCATGTGACTTGTTTATAAAACTTTTCATTGGTTCATTTTACTTTTGGTTTCCTAATGATGGAAGGCTTGATCATATGACCTAAAAACAACACTTTTCATTGGATGAAAACTTTTTTTTTTCCCAAACGATGAAAGCCCCACCTTGTTTCTGGATGTTTCAGACTGAAGCTGGCTTCAGCATGAGAGCACCACCATCTCGTAGCTCCGTCGTGGTCATTCCGCGAGCAATCATGGCACCCGCTTCCCACCAGAAGCCTACAGGAGTCGGGGGCCCCCAAAACTTTTGATAAATCCTCAAGGCGGAGGGGACGCTTCGAGAATGGGGTCCAAGACCTAGCAGACAAGCGTCCGATTTCCAAGGTGTCCCAGGGCCATTTCAGTGGACCAGGCCCAAAAAGAAAAGAGCCTGCCGCCATTTTGAGAGTCCTGTGACAGCCGCCTATCGCTGCACCGCAAGAGTGGGCGCAAGAGTGGGCGCAACTCAGCTGAATTGCGGCTTTTGACACAGTGGACCAAAAACGGACGGACCGCTACTTCGTTGTTTTTCCCTAAAAATGTTTATATGTTATTACTGTTTTTGTTTTCTTGTATATATTTATAAGTTATTAAAGTTTTATAATCTTACTACTTTGTTGGAGTGCTATATATGTTTAATGTGACACATAATTGTAAAAACTTTGATGTACAAAGAGTCATCCCTGGAATCTTCCGCTTCAGGCTCGGTCCCCTCCCCAATCACAATACAGGATGGTTTTCAGATAATAGGAACGCGTCTGCTGTGACGGATCTCATCGAGTGTGGGCTTGATCTACTATAACTCCTTTGAAGAGGGGTGATTCTTTACACCTGGGGCCATAAACTACATCTGCAGGGCTAGCTGATACCCTAGGACCGGCCTGGACAATCGGACACAGAGGAAAAGGAGTGTCAGAGGGTGCGGTAGTGAATAGGGCGAAAGGGAGGTGTCGGGCGGGCACAGGGTGTGATTCTCAGGGAAGAGCAGCGCAGATGGGGGGTGGTTTATTACCCATGCATAAGACAGAGAGCGGGGGTGACCACTGCCTGGGGGAGATGCTTGCGAGGGTGGGGAGCCATGCTAAGGATCGACAGCGTGCAGAGAGTGGGTCTGGTCAAGGCATCTAAAATGGCTGCCGTGCACGACAAAAGTGTGGCATTTGAAAAAAGGCAAGATGGCGCAGACAATCTTTTCAACACTTCCTGATTTCCTTCGAATCGAACGTTAACAGACGTTGGGGCATATTACCAAAGTTAAGCGATATTTATCCCTAACGATGCTTAGCAACGATTTTTTTACCGCTAAGCATCGTCAGAAATTATCGCAGATAAACCTTGCTATTATCAAGGTTTATCGCAAATACGATAAAAAACGACCGCAATGCATTAATATCGCTGAAAACTCAGCGATATTCATGCATTACCGAGCTAATGCTCTTAGCCATGTTATCCACCTCCCATTGGATAACATGCCTTAGAACTGCTCAGGGCAGGTGCTAGCTTTTGGAGATATTCGCGCTTATCGCGAATATTTCCAAAAGTTGATAATAGGAGATAGCGATGTTAGCGACTGTTTCCAGTCGCTAACATCTTGGCATGCCCACTTTGCATGTCATTAGTGATAAATATCACTCACATGCAAAGTGGGGCCCAAGATGGTCGCTATCTCCTACTAGCCGTCGCTAACTGGTGTTAGCAACAGCTAGGTAATACAGATATAATTTTATCTCCGCGAAGCGGAGCGCTGTTACAGATATATATCTTTTTTTGAACGTTAATTTCTCAAAATCCACTGGAGCACATATATTGAGACCTAGCAAAGGCACATCGGACTACCAGTCCCTACAATTTTGCCAAGTTTCGTGCAAATCCATTCAGCCGTTCGATTATTATTATTTTTTTTTTTTTGCCTCGCGGGGCCCTTTTAAAACCTCCACATCAAACCTAAGAGGTCAAGGAGGATCTACTATGCCCCCTTATGGTCATTTGCCCCTTCGCTTTGGCCTCCTCTTGTCTCTCGATCCTACCGAGAGACAAGATGGCGGCCGCTACGGACTGTTTGGAATGTTTACAGACGCCGGAGAACCAATCAGCTTCGCAAACCTCCGTTACGCGAAGCGGAGCGCTGTTACAGATATATATCTTTTTTTGAACGTTAATTTCTCAAAATCCACTGGAGCACATATATTGAGACCTAGCAAAGGCACATCGGGCTACCAGTCCCTAATATTTTACCAAGTTTCGTGCAAATCCATTCAGCCGTTCGATTATTATTATTATTATTTTTTTTTGCCCCGCGAGCCCTTTTAAAACCTCCACATCAAACCTAGGGGGTCAGCGAGGATCTACTATACCCCCTTATGGTCATTTGCCCCTTCGCTTTGGCCTCCTCTTGTCTCTCGATCCTACCGAGAGACAAGATGGCGGCCGCTACGGACTGTTTGGAATGTTCACAGACGCCAGAGAACCAATCAGCTTCGCTTCACAAAGCTCCGTTGCGCGAAAAGTCCGCGAACCGGAGCGCTGCCCGGTCCGCTGTTACAGATATATATCTTTTTTTGAACGTTAATTTCTCAAAATCCACTGTAGCACATATATTGAGACCTACAAAAGGCACATCGGGCTACCAGTCCCTACAATTTTGCCAAGTTTCGTGCAAATCCATTCAGCCGTTCGGGCTAAAAGTGAGGCCAACCGCCCTATGGAAAACTCAATGTTAAAAACACGTTTTGGGACCCCCCTTTTTTCTCGACCCCCCCTGGACGAACCCCCCCCCAATTTTCAGGGGCTGCTCAGAAACAAAATGTGCCATTTTCCTGAAAATTTCAGCCAATTCCGTCCACAAACGCCAAAGTTATTAGACATAGAATTTTCAAAAATCCCATAGAGAAAAAATCCTAACTATATATACCTACTGGCGACCGCCAGTAGGTAATATTACCTAATGGCGGTCACCAGTAGGTATATATAGTTAGGACCTAGTTACCATAGGAAATTCCAAACATTCTATTGGGAATAACTTTGGCGCAAATTGAGGGATCTGCCTGTAATTTTCCTGAAATTTGCCTCGCTGCGCTCTGCTCCTTCCCCGAAAGTTTCAGGGGATTCCTCAAGCGGAGGCCGAGAAAAAAGGGGGGTCCCAAAACGTGTTTTCCCCATGTTAATTTCCATAGGGACTTTTAGACACGGCTACAGCTCGAACGGCTGAACGGAATTATACCAGATTTGGCAAAATGGTAGGGACTGGTATGCAGCAGTGCCTTTTGTATGTTTGGTGAAAATCCCTCCAGTAGTTCTTGAGAAAATTGAATTTGTGAAATTATTCAAATGGCATTTTCTATGGGACCTTTAGACACGGCTACAGCCCGAACGGCTGAATGGAATTACACCAAACTTGGCAAAATGGTAGAGACAGGTATGCAGTAGTGCCTTTTCTATATTTGGTGACAATCCCTCCAGTAGTTGTTGAGAAAATTGAATTTGATCAAATGATATATCTGTATGCGGTCACCGTACGCGCACCATATGCGTACGGTACGCGTACCGTACGCGTACGTGCGCGTACCCTTACGTGCGCAAGCGAGTTTCTGATTGGCTGGCAGTCGACTGTCAACATTCTAAACTGTCCAAACCAGGAAGTGTTGGCCACCATCTTGTTTTTCAGGAGAACTGAGGCACAAAAGAGCCCAAAACAAGAGTGGAAAACACAAAAAGGGGGCAGGGTAGAGACCCCCAACCCTCTAGCCCTTCTCAGGGGGTCCCAAAAGGACCCCCAAGGGCAAAAAAAAATAAAAAATCACGGGGTACGCGCACCGTACGCGTAGGGTACGCGTACCGTGCGCGTACCCCCACGATTTAAAAAAAAATAATAATTTTTTGCACTTGGTGGTCCTTCTGGGACGCCCTGAGAAGGGCTAGGGGGTCAGGGGGTCTCAACCCTGCCCCCTTTTCGCGTTTCCCACTCTTGTTTTGGGCTCTCTTGTGCCTCACTTCTCCTGAGAAACAAGATAGCTGCTCAGGTGGTCCCAGAAGGATAATAACATATATAAACGTTATCCGCTAATAGAATTAGCATTTACAAATCCTTTGAAATTTATTGAAAAAAATATAGGTTTCACACCTGATATAGTTAGGAATGAACATTTAAAAAACCTTGCAAATTCACTGAAAAAACAATAGGTTTCAAGCCTTATATAGTTAGGAATTCGCATTTAAAAAACCTTGCAAATTTACTTAAAAAACCATAGGTTTCAGGACTTATATAGTTAGGAATTAGCATTTAAAAAACCTTGCAAATTCACTTAAAAAACCATAGGTTTCAGGCCTTATATAGTTAGGAATTAGCATTTTAAAAACCTTGCAAATTCACTTAAAATCCATAGGTTTCAAGCCTTATATAGTTAGGAATTAGCATTTAAAAAACCATTGAAATTGCTCCGATATATTTCGCGCACCCGCAATCCACTGCTGATGATGTCACATATTACATCGTTCATGACATGGTCAGTGACATCACTGATGACATCACTGATGACATCTCAAATGACATCACTGATGACATCTCATTTGACATCACTGATCACTGATGATATCATTCATGTGATAATACGATGCACCTCCTCACACTCTAATATATCCTTTGATACACCCAGTGTTAAATACAGACTACCATTCTTGAAACCATTGACACACCAATACCAGTTCCTACATACGCACTCACTGATTCCTAGGTCTACACACACATTCACTCATTCACCCATAGAATCACTCATACATACAGTCATCAATAGAACACTATCATATCCACTCATACACCTATACAGACACTCACACGCTGACACTCATCCACAGAGTTACTCAAACACCTAGTCAGTTATGCAAAGAATCAATCACACTCCCACAGTTATACATACTAAACCTTACTTATTCAAACATATACTAACACATACTTACTCTCTTTTACAATCACTGATACAAGTACACATTGATCCATACAGTCACTTACGCAATCACAGGCTCTTGTGTATAGTCATTTATATATGCCAACTCTCACATGCACTGTGTTTTACATATGTACTTACTTGGACATGTAGCACTGAGATATCCATTCACTCACCAACACACCCATGCACACAGTCAACCGTCCATATAGCTGTTTCCACATGCACTCTTGAACTCATACACCTAGTGAATCAACTGCTCACACATCTATGCACAGAGTCACACACCTCCCAGCCACCCACACACACACTCAGTCTCCTATTCAAATACTTGGCAACCAATCAATAACCCAAATAGCCACTCATATAGCTACCGATCAACACATGCAGCAGCTTACACAACAACAGACATACTGATGCACACATTCAGACAGTTTAGTCACTAACCTATGTGGTAATTTGATTTTGGCTGAAGTAGGGAATCACACGACGATCCACTGGGAGAATACAGGCACTCCAAGATCCGGCAGGCCATGCGATTGGCCACGCCCACTGGGCGGGAGAACACTTTTTTAAGTGAGTGCAAATAGACTGTTGTGTGTTTCGTTGCCATATGCCCGTGGCCCCAGAAGAAGTGATCCACATCACGAAACGCGCAGGGCAGGACATTTTGACTTTGAGCGAGGTACTGCAGCTGCCTGGAAACTGTTTTCCCCCATCTAATAAAGAATGGAAAAATCGAACCTATCTGTGTGTGGCGTCCTTACAGCAGGCAAATCTTGTTGTTATGTATAGCGGCCCCACCTGAGCCGCGAGGAACGCCCAGCTGCACAGTGTGCAGTCCTCCACAGCGCCAAACGACGTTGGGGATTAAGGAACAGGCTGGCCCATGGAGGATGTTATCAACATGACAGTCATCTGCCGTCATACCGCAACCCACTGTGGTGATTTGATGTTGGCTGAAGTAGGGAATCACACGACGATCCACTGGGAGAATACAGGCACTCCAAGATCCAGCAGGCCATGCGAATGGCCACGCCCACTGGGTGGGAGAACACTTTTTTAAGTGAGTGCAATTAGACAGTTGTGTGTTTCGTTGACATATGCCCGTGGCCCCAGAAGAAGTGATCCACATCACGAAACGCGTAGGGCAGGACATTTTGACTTTGAGGGAGGTACTGCAGCTGCCTGGAAACTGTTTTCCTCCATCTAATAAAGAATGGGAAAAGCGAACCTCCCTGTGTGTGGCGTCCTTACAGCAGGCAAATCTTGTTGCTATGTATAGCGGCCCCGCCTGAGTTGCGAGGAACGCCCAGCTGCACTGTGTGCAGTTCTCCGCAGCGCCAAACGACATTGGGGATTAAGGAACAGGCTGGCCCATGGAGGATGTTATCAACATGACAGTCATCTGCCGTCACACCGCAACCCACTGTGGTAATTTGATTTTGGCTGAAGTAGGGAATCACACGACGATCCACTGGGAGAATACAGGCACTCCAAGATCCAGCAGGCCATGCAAACACTTTTTTAAGTGAGTGCAATTAGACTGTTGTGTATTTCGTTGCCATATGCCCGTGGCCCCAGAAGAAGTGATCCACGTCACGAAACGCGTAGGGCAGGACATTTTGACTCTGAGCGAGGTACTGCAGCCGCCTGGAAACTGTTTTCCTCCATCTAATAAAGAATGGGAAATGAGAATCGAACCTATCTGTGTGTGGCGTCCTTACAGCAGGCAAATCTTGTCGTTTTATATATATATAGCAGCAAGGCCGAGTTAGGCCGAAACGCGTTGGTGGGGTGAAGTCTTGCAATAAATAAGGCTTAAATTGATCTCTGACTGTGCCGCCTCCTTTGTTCTAAATATATATATATATATATATATATATATATATATATATATATATATATATATATATATGCCTGCTCAAAGGTTGCTCTGTAATGGAAGGCATGCCAACGCTGTTCTTAGTGCAACACCTTTTTACTGGTATGAGGGCAATAGTGTCACCAAACGCATAAGCAGTTCAACAGCGTCCTTATCGCTAGACGCGTTTCGAGGTAAAATCCTCTTCCTCAGAGGCGTGGATGCAGGTGAAAGTTCTGTGTCTTTAGGACCACCTTTCTTTTCTTTAGTACACGTAGACCTGTCCTGTATGGGCCGTCCCGATAGAACGAAGATTTCTGGGCCTCGTAGTCTTAATGGATTTTTTTCTTTAATCCCACACAGGTGATTAACTGCCGCAATGTTCCAAGCCCCCAGATGGGCCTCGATGCACACGCTTCCCCTCTAAATCCATGACAGCGTCCCCAGTGCAAAGATCCAATATCGATCTTCTGGCCCCCTGTTGCAGGGTGGTGCTCTCCCGATGGCTGGGCTGCCGCCAAAATGCCTGCTCAAGGGTTGCCCTGGAATGGAAGGCATGCCAACGCTGTTCTTAGTGTAACACCTTTTTACTGGTATGAGGGCAATAGTGTCAGCAAACGCATAAGCAGTTCAACAGCGTCCTTATCGCCTGGCGCGTTTCGAGGTAAAATCCTCTTCCTCAGAGGCGTGGATGCAGGTGAAAGGTCTGTGTCTTTAGGACCACCTTTCTTTTCTTTAGTACACGTAGACCCGCCCTGTATGGGCCGTACCGATAGAATGAAGATTTCTGGGCCTCGTAGTCCTAATGGATTTTTTTCTTTAATCCCACACAGGTGATTAACTGCTGCAATGTTCCAAGCCCCCAGATGGGCCTCGATGCACAAGCTTTCCCTCTAAATCCATGACAGCGTCCCCAGTGCAAAGATCCAAAATCGATCTTCTGGCCCCCTATTGCAGGGTGGTGCTCTCCCGATGGCTGGGCGGCTGCCAAAATGCCTGCTCAAAGGTTGCCGTGTAATGGAAGGCATGCCAACCCTGTCCTTAGTGTAACACCTTTTTACTGGTATGAGGGCAATAGTGTCAACAAACGCATAAGCAGTTCAACAGCGTCCTTATCGCCTGACGCGTTTCGAGGTAAAATCCTCTTCCTCCGAGGCATGGATGCAGGTGAAAGTTCTGTGTCTTTAGGACCACCTTTCTTTTCTTTAGTACACGTAGACCTGTGCTGTATGGGCCGTCCCGATAGAACGAAGATTTCTGGGCCTCGTAGTCTTAATGGATTTTTTTCTTTAATCCCACACAGGTGATTAACTGCTGCAATGTTCCATGCCCCCAGATGGGCCTCGATGCACACGCTTCCCCTCTAAATCCATGACAGCGTCCCCAGTGCAAAGATCCAATATCGATCTTCTGGCCCCCTGTTGCAGGGTGGTGCTCTCCCGACGGCTGGGCTGCCGCCAAAATGCCTGCTCAAAGGTTGCCCTGGAATGGAAGGCACGCCAACGCTGTTCTTAGTGTAACACCTTTTTACTGGTATGAGGGCAATAGTGTCAGCAAACGCATAAGCAGTTCAACAGCGTCCTTATCGCCTGACGCGTTTCGAGGTAAAATCCTCTTCCTCAGAGGCGTGGATGCAGGTGAAAGTTCTGTGTCTTTAGGACAACCTTTCTTTTCTTTAGTACACGTAGACCCGCCCTGTATGGGCCGTCCCGATAGAATGAAGATTTCTGGGCCTCGTAGTCTTAATGGATTTTTTTCTTTAATCCCACACAGGTGATTAACTGCCGCAATGTTCCAAGCCCCCAGATGGGCCTCGATGCACACGCTTCCCCTCTAAATCCATGACAGCGTCCCCAGTGCAAAGATCCAATATCGATCTTCTGGCCCCCTGTTGCAGGGTGGTGCTCTCCCGACGGCTGGGCTGCCGCCAAAATGCCTGCTCAAAGGTTGCCCTGGAATGGAAGGCACGCCAACGCTGTTCTTAGTGTAACACCTTTTTACTGGTATGAGGGCAATAGTGTCAGCAAACGCATAAGCAGTTCAACAGCGTCCTTATCGCCTGACGTGTTTCGAGGTAAAATCCTCTTCCTCAGAGGCGTGGATGCAGGTGAAAGTTCTGTGTCTTTAGGACCACCTTTCTTTTCTTTAGTACACGTAGACCCGCCCTGTATGGGCCGTCCCGATAGAATGAAGATTTCTGGGCCTCTTAGTCCTAATGGATTTTTTTCTTTAATCCCACACAGGTGATTAACTGCTGCAATGTTCCAAGCCCCCAGATGGGCCGGGATGCACAAGCTTCCCCTCTAAATCCATGACAGCATCCCCAGTGCAAAGATCCAAAATCGATCTTCTGGCCCCCTGTTGCAGGGTGGTGCTCTCCCGATGGCTGGGCGGCTGCCAAAATGCCTGCTCAAAGGTTGCTGTGTAATGGAAGGCACGCCAACCCTGTTCTTAGTGTAACACCTTTTTACTGGTATGAGGGCAATAGTGTCAACAAACGCATAAGCAGTTCAACAGCGTCCTTATCGCCTTGACGCGTTTCGAGGTAAAATCCTCTTCCTCCGAGGCGTGGATGCAGGTGAAAGTTCTGTGTCTTTAGGACCACCTTTCTTTTCTTTAGTACACGTAGACCCACCCTGTATGAGCCGTCCCGATAGAATGAAGATTTCTGGGCCTCGTAGTCCTAATGGATTTTTTTCTTTAATCCCACACAGGTGATTAACTGCTGCAATGTTCCAAGCCCCCAGATGGGCCTCGATGCACAAGCTTCTCCTCTAAATCCATGACAGTGTCCCCAGTACAAAGATCCAAAATCGTTCTTCTGGCCCCCTGTTGCAGGGTGGTGCTCTCCCGATGGCTGGTCGGCTGCCAAAATGCCTGCTCAAAGGTTGCCGTGTAATGGAAGGCACGCCAACGCTGTTCTTAGTGTAACACCTTTTTACTGGTATGAGGGCAATAGCGTCACTAAACGCATAAGCAGTACAACAGCGTCCTTATCGCCTGATGCGTTTCGAGGTAAAATCCTCTTCCTCTGAGGCGTGGATGCAGGTGAAAGTTCTGTGTCTTTAGGACCACCTTATTTTTCTTTAGTACACGTAGACCCGCCCTGTATGGGCCGTCCCGATGGAACGAAGATTTCTGGGCCTCGTAGTCCTAATGGATTTTTTTCTTTATGTATATATATATGCTTTCTATGTCTATGGTATTGCTCGCAAATGTGACACTAATTCATGAGCACTTTTAACTTTAAGTAACAGCAACTACGCGTATTCTATGTCATGTGATCAAGGCCAGTAGTGGGCTGAAACGCGTAATGGTGAGATTCTGCACCCCGATGAAATAAAAGAAACAAAAGGCACATTACCGTGGTCCGTTCCCTTTTTTTCCTTCCCAAGGACGAGTGGTGGTGGTTTGGAATATATATATATATATATATATATATATATATATATATATATTCACTGAAAAAACCATAGGTTATAGACCATATATAGTTAGGAATTAGCATTTACAAAACCTTGAAAATTCACTGAAAAAACCATAGGTTATAGACCATATATAGTTAGGAATTAGCATTTACAAAACCTTATTTTACTCACACAAAACCATTGAAATTCCATATATAGTTAGTTGCACTAACTATATATCGCGCACCCGCAATCCACTGCTGATGATGTCACATATTACATCATTCATGACATGGTCAGTGACATCACTGATGACATCACTGATGACATCTCAAATGACATCACTGATGACATCACTGATGACATCTCAAATGACATCATCTAGTGTCTGTGTGTTTTTGTAAAGTTTAAATATGTTTTACATATTGAAGAATGAGTGGATGTATGGAAGACTGAGTGTGTGTGTGGCTGGCTGGGAGGTGTGTGACTCTGTGCATATCAATGTGTACTTGTATCAGTGATTGTATAAGAGAGTAAGTATGTGTTAGTATATGTGTGAAAAAGTATGGTGTTCTGTGTTTAACTGTATAGATGAGGAAATCGAAGTGTGATTGATTCTTCACAGGACTGACTAGGTGTATGAGTGCATATGATAGTGTTGTAATAATGAGTGACTGTATGTATGAGTGATTGTATGGGTGAATGAGTGAATGTGTGTGTAGACGTAGGAATCAGTGAGTGCGTATGTAGTAACTGGTATTGGTGTGTCATGATGTCATCAGTGATGTCATTTGAGATGTCATCAGTGATGTCATTTGAGGTGTCATCAGTGATGTCATCAGTGATGTCACTGAAGTATGGTGTTCTGTGTTTAACTGTATAGATGAGGAAATGGAAGTGTGATTGATTCTTTACAGGACTGACTAGGTGTGTGAGTAACTCCATGGATGAGTGGCAGTGTGTGAGTGTCTGCATAGGTGTATGAGTGCATATGATAGTGTTGTAATAATGAGTGACTGTATGTATGAGTGATTGTATGGGTGAATGAGTGAATGTGTGTGTAGACGTAGGAATCAGTGAGTGCGTATGTAGTAACTGGTATTGGTGTGTCATGATGTCATCAGTGATGTCATTTGAGATGTCATCAGTGATGTCATCAGTGATGTCATTTGAGATGTCATCAGTGATGTCATCAGTGATGTCACTGACCATGTCATGAATGATGTAATATGTGACATCATCAGCAGTGGATTGCGGGTGCGCGATATATAGTTAGTGCAACTAACTATATATGGAATTTCAATGGTTTTGTGTGAGTAAAATAAGGTTTTGTAAATGCTAATTCCTAACTATATATGGTCTATAACCTATGGTTTTTTCAGTGAATTTTCAAGGTTTTGTAAATGCTAATTCCTAACTATATATGGTCTATAACCTATGGTTTTTTCAGTGAATTTCATTGGTTTTTTAACAGCTAATATCTGTAGCTGTAAAATGTATTCTTCTTTAAATCCCAAAATATATTTTATATGTTTACGAATAATTTTTTTTTTAAATATTTTTTTTTCTTCGTTCCCGCTTCGCGAATATGGAAGCTTCCCGTTAGCTGACCTTGATGCCGTGAAATAGACCGCGAGCCGGTAAACGTTTCTTTACCGCAACTGCCGCGTTAGAAAACAACATCGTGACGCCTCCCGTCCGCATGACGTTTCACGTTGTCGCGTGATACGTCATATGACGTGCTACGTTAGCGAACTGGTACGCGAAGCGAGTCGCAAAGCGCAGGTTTCTGGAAGCAAACCGGGAGGCCCTGCAAAGCGCTTAACGTAAACACAGCAGGTCATGTGACTTGGTAATAACACTTTTCATTGGTTCATTTCACTTTTGGTTTCCTAATGATGTAAGACTAGGTCATATAATCTAAAATGAACACTTTTCATTGGTTGAGAACTCTTGTTTTTCCCAAATGATGAAAATCCCTCCTTCTTTCCTCACTCTGACTTTCATCATTGTGAGAGAAAGACCCTTTGTGATCACTGAGCAATGGCTTCTTTAGTAGCTTCAGCTGGTGCTTCCCCACCACCTCCACCACATCCAAGGAAGAGTGGACCACCTGCTCAAGTTATAATTCAACAAGAAGAGGAAGAAGAGGAACAGAACGACGAGCACGAAGAGAGGCAGTTTTTGCCTGAGGAGCCCAGGACGTCTCACCGGAAAGAAAACTTCATTTGGCAATTTTTTAAAATTCCCAAAGGTCAGAAAAAAGTAAATGCAAGATACGTAACTTGCCTTATATGTCAAGATAGACTGTCCAGAGGAACCGAGAAAAAATACAGTTTCGGAAACTACACAATGCATCGCCATATGACTAGGTGGCATCCTAACAACTACAGTGCTGCACAGTTTCGGAACGACCTAGATAATCTCCCTATTATGGCCAGAAGATCTGTTGTACCGGAAGTAACGGGACCAGAGGGCAGGGAGATGGTGCCAAATATACAAATGAGATTTGGTGAAGTAAAACACATCTGCGTATTTTGCGATGGATTCATTTGCTACGGAGAAAGAAGCATCACTCTGATCAACAGAGCTATTGACTATCATATGCAAGTTTGTACGAAACGCCCAAAATAATAAATACTTTTTTTTTGTTTTGTTGCTCCTGTTGAGCCCTTTACAATGAATCGTTTTCATTGCCCCCTCCAAGAAAACCCCCAAAAAATATAAAACTGTTTAGAAAAATTCAAAAAAAGTAAAAAAATGTTCCGAAAAATAATAAAAAAAATATAAAACAACAAAAACAATAAAAAAAAAAGTTCTTTTCAGAACTACCTCCCCGTTATTAAAAAATTGGTACAATATTTGGAACTGTGCCAACCTCTATTTCTCTTAGTTCGCTTCCCAGTTCGCTCGCCGGTACGCGAACCGGAAGCGAACCAAAAACAGTAAGTATAAGGGAAGGAAACAGACACTTATGTTAAAAGAAAGACAGCTATAGGGGAGTAAACTAGAGATACTATTACCCGTAATCCACTGCTGATGATGTCACATATTACATCATTCATGACATGCTCAGTGACATCATCAGCAGAGGATTGCGGGTTTTTTGGCAACGTGCCCTATCCACGGTTTAATAACGCTTGCTTTTGCTTTATATAAGTTTTCAAATTGTATGAAATATATACCAATAGGTCGTTATGAACCTTTAGGTAGTGCTTTTCTTCATGAGGTCTGGTCGCTTCCATACACATACAGATGTTTCAAAGATGATCAAGAAGTTTATCTGAATGGAGAGGAATGCACTGAGACGCCAGATCATTCACTAATGTGTAGGCACATACAGTTACACGGTTCATGCAACAAACACCGACCAAATATGGCTTGCGTGTTGCAAGGCACGCCAGTTCCTGCTATCATCCCCACGTTCAAGTTGTTGGAAAATGGTAGTTATTTGATGCTCAATAATGAAGATTGTTCTGGGTTAATTAAAAGTATTCCTTTTATCGTAACAGTAAGTGAACGGGTTATTTGCTGCAGAAATGTTCTATTTCCTCCCACACATGAACATAGGGAGTTTTCAATCTCGCCACAAATACCAACCTTGGGAGCAGATTTCAACGGCATGGCAAGAATAAGAGCTCTTTTGTCTCAGAGAGAGGTGGCCTTGAGTTCGGCCCGTGAAACTTTCGTGCTTCACATAGCGAACACCCGTACAGAGGTGCAGACCCTTTTCAATTCAGATTTGCCTTTCCATTTCAGCAAGATGGTTCGGACTATCTTTAACGCATCCTCCACAAAGGCCCTGGCGCACTTTTTTAAAGTTGTTACCAGTGGTCTCGTGACTTCATTTGAGAAAATCTTTGGAGTCATCCCTGCTTTCTTTCATTCTATTTTTTCCACTCTGCTTCGTGGATTGCCATTTTTACTTGCATTACCAGCGGACGCTCTTGTGCTTTTTTACATTTTTAAATATGGATGTCCCTCCTATGCAACCTCCCGCCCTGCAGCTGCTGACACTGTTCCGCAATCGCATGCTAGAATATTATGGCACAATGCCGTTGGCGATATTAAGCACGGCATATGGATTATCTTTTCGATTCTCCTACTTCACCTGTGTCCAGCCTGTATTTCACTGCCTGACCTGTAATTTCGATTGGGCCATTGATTTGTGTCTCTGCGGACCGGTTTCTCCTGACGTCGATTTTAATCAGCTGATGACTCCTATCATTACTCACGAGTTGGTTTGTCCTGGCGAAAGGATTATGGCTGTGGCATTGATGCATGGACTAATTGGTCCCTGGAATTTACTGGCGGCAACACAGTCTTTCTTGGAACAGAGCTTTCTTGAAAACCCACCGAGCTGTCCTCTGATGGTGATAGAGGATCCGGTGCTGGGAGAGCACGTATGTTCTTTTCCGCTTTTAAATTGGATGGCTGAACTGTTTTCGGATGAAGACGGTGACTTCCTATTGGAGGCTGTTGCAGCTTATTTTGCATACACAGTTATGTCATAGACCTTTTTCATGTTTGATATGCTGAGTACTAGCATTTCATTGACAATTCATTGACTTATTTGTCAAGTTTTTATTATTTACCTTGCCTATAGGCTTAAGACTCGATAAAGTACTTGGCTGTTTTATTTTTCTTTAGCATTAAATTTTCCTAGTTTTTAATGCTTTACCTTGCGGACCGTCCACATATAAACTTGCAATCTGCTCTCATGAGATGGCACTTCTATTATCTTATTCAGTTCGTTTCCGGATCATGGGGAGGTGTCATCTAGGTCCTGGATATCTTTACACCGTGTTAAGTTAGCATGGGCTCATTACCGGTTTAAACGCCATTTTTCCTTTTTTGCAACTTCTGCACACGACACTTAGTTGTTGCTTTAGCTTTCAACCTAGTAGTTCATCGTGGTTTACATGAGAATAATATGTTATTGCTCTACTATCTGCTTTGCTTGTTAAACTATATCTGTACAGCGAGTGCTAAAGTTTCAAGAACAACACGATACAGAATTGTTATGAGGTCTGATCTCCACGACTTCATACTCATAACATAAGTGCAACTTCTGCCAATTCTGGGCATGAGGCGGGTTTTATATTGCTTTGCCGAACACACATACACAACACTTGATGCGGTTCACATGAAGAGAGAGCTGGTGTATGCTGATGTGATTCCTTCAAATCTAAGACACTAAAGTATGGGCACGCCCTAAACCAACACAAAGAGACCTTCTTAGCAAATAATATAATATGTGTATTAGGGAGGGTGAGATATAAGCAGCCGCGGGCCGTGGAGGGAGTTACGGTGAGGCAGGGAGGCGGGGAGGGGGAGAAGCAGGGTGGAGCCCTCTCCACCCTGCCCCTCCCCCTCCCCGCCTCCCTGCCCCACCGTAACTCCCTCCACGGCCCGCGGCTGCTTATAAGTGTTGCTAACTCTTATTCATTTACAGCATGTTAACATACTGTCACCATTCGCTTTTTATGTACTAGTAACTATGCTGGTAATTTTGCTACTGATAATATGTGTACTTGTATTATCTAAGATACTACGCCTGAGAAGACGGCATTAGTAAATAAACATTTCAAATACACATGTGTTCTTCTTAACTCCATGTTCTGGTTTCTAAGAAATATATAACGACCGACTGTTCATGAGTTCCACGTATCCTGAGGTACTATAAGTTCATATTCTGGATTGTCTAAACATTGAGAGTTTGTTATATCCAATGTGACACTGTACCTAGCTTGCTAAGGGGTTTTTGATTACTAAGGTGAGTTTTGGGACACCCTAATTCGCCGAGGTTCCAATCCTCTGTCCACAGTTCTGTGTGAGAACAGAAACCCTGCGACAGGGGCACCCCCGACCCTTGCTGGAGCTTCATCACACTTGCGATACAACTCCAGCAATGCGCCACCTTTACGGCACAGATACATCACGCATCTGTGCTGTTTTTGCCCCATGATGCGCCGCATTGTAAATGCAGCACACCATAGGTGACGGAACAGCGGCACAGAATGACTAACACATCCCTGGTGATGCGCCAGTCATCATAAATCTATCCCTATGCTTCTTATCTTGTTAGAGATGAACCGCCATATGTATCATCAAAGTTTTTTGCATTTCCTAAATAGCGAACTTTAAGGAATAAATAGCGATTCTTTACCATTCCTAGTTTGCGATGAGCTATTTGCTAATTACAAATTACCCATTCATTTCCTTCATTTCCATAGGGCGGTTGGACTCACTTTTAGCTCGAACGGCTGAATGGATTTCCACGAAACTTGGCAAAATTGTAGGGACTGGTAGCCCGATGTGCCTTTGCTATGTCTCAAGATATATGCTCCAGTGGTTTTTACGAAAATTAACTTTGAAAAATATATATTGGGCTACATTGGCCTATATATATGTTGGAGCCCAAATGTAGCCCAATGTAGCCCAATGAAGCCCAATGAAGCCCAATGTAGCCCAATGTAGCCCAAAGATGGCCGCCAGAGACGAAAAAAAACAAATGTAGCCCAAATATCAGCCAGATGTAGCCCAACTATAGCCCAGTGACAGAATGACCAATCAGCTTCGCAAACCTCCGTTACGCGAAGCGGAGCGCTGTTACAGATATATATCTTTTTTTGAACGTTAATTTCTCAAAATCCACTGGAGCACATATATTGAGACCTAGCAAAGGCACATCGGGCTACCAGTCCCTAATATTTTACCAAGTTTCGTGCAAATCCATTCAGCCGTTCGATTATTATTATTATTTTTTTTTTTTGCCCCGCGGGGCCCTTTTAAAACCTCCACATCAAACCTAGGGGGTCAGCGAGGATCTACTATGCCCCTGTTGGACTTTGGCCCTTAGGGCAGGTTCACCCCTAGACTTTTTGCTTGAAATGGTGATTTTGGGATTCTGCGCACTTTCACTGTGTCCCAGTGGAAAGTGCGGGCGCACTCTGAGTGCATGTGCTGAGCTAGGCCTGCCCGCCCATAGGAATGCATGGGGAATGTATGTGTCCCTGGTAGTTCCTGATGCGTGGGGTGTACAGGCTTGAGTCTGGTATGTGTGAACTCGTGAGAGTGAATGCTGCGAGATGGTGTATGCAGCATGTATGTGTCTAGTAGCGAAGCGCCATTTCTAGACATGGCTGTACGTGTGCTGTGAGGGTGCTGGCGTGTGATTGGCTGGAGCTGGCTGGCATGCCAGGCTCCAGGAAGTCTGGATGGGTCTGCCCGGTGGTGAGTGGGAGATCTGCATGAGTAATGTGTGGGAGGAGTGTACCTGTGTCCTGGATGGGCTGGGTTTTCCCCACACAATGCTGGCTCCGCCCCCCTGTGGTGTGTCTAATGACCCAAGCCCTGCCAGTGAATAGAGAGGGTGGTTGAGGTAAACAGAGTACTCAAGAACCAGCTGCGACTGGTTCCGCCCCCACTCTGCACCCTTGAACAAAGGAATGCACTGTATAAAAATGGGGCTGTGTCCCCACTGAAGTTGTTCTCTTCCAGGATCCTGAGGGGGCTGTTGCTGCTGTCGCTGGGCCAGAGGACCGCCACTTGGACTGTCTCCCTGCCTGGAGACCCAGTGTGCTGGCTCTGGGCCCAGCCTTGCCCTCCCCTGCCTGCCCAAGGACTGCTGGGACTCTGCCCTGCTTGCTGAGGGCACCTGGGAGCGCTTTATTTCATTTATAGCGCTTAAAAGCGCTTTATTTGGCTGGTAGCGCTTGGGAGCGCTGTGCCTTCACCCTAGCGCTGAGAGCGCTTTACTTTTCCTTTTTTGCGGCTGCCCACGCCGAGTTTGCAGTCCCCTGGCAGGTGCCCACCCTGCCAAGGATCTTGCGCTGTACTCTGCCACTAGCGCTGTGGGAGCGCTTCATTTATCTCTAAGGCCGGTGCCCACCCGGCATTACCGCGGAGATTGTCCCCGTAGCCGCCCGGCCGCGACCAGGAAGTCAGGCAGGCCGGGGGCGGTACTGCGGGACACTCGTCATTCCCCGGGCCGCGCTCTGATTGGCTGCCGGCCCGGGACAGGAAGGAGGAAGCCAGAAGCTGCCGGGAGCCGACCCCGGGATCCGGTGAGCAGGACAGAGAAGCCGGAAGCAGCCACAGCATCCTGCCCGGGGCTCCCAAGTGTCGGGAGAGCCCCGGACCTTCCACCAGTCCAGGAGAAAGGGAAGAAGTCTGCTGTGAGCCCCGAGGAGCGGGAGCTCTCGTGACGCAGCTGCCTGCCAGACCGGTGAGTGGGGCTCTGAGTGAGGCGGTTGGGGGGTGTGTCGGGCACGCTTTCGGTGCCGCCCCCGTGACCTGGGTCCCTTCTCCCTTCCGGCGAGGAATTGTTGGTGAGCCCTGAGAGGCTCAGGGGGCATCCTGCTTATGTAGAGCCAGGAGAGGCTCCAGGTGCCCCAATTGTGCTCGAGTCCCCAGGAGGGGGACTCCAACGGCGGCCATTGTTGCTTCAGAGCCCGGAGGGGCTTAGGGGGCACAAGTGATTTCTGTGGAGCTTGCGAGGCTCAGAGGCAAGTTGTATTCACGAGCCCCAGAGGCTCAGAGGGCATTTGGTGTCTGTGGGGGAGTGGCCCCAGAAGGCCCCACCTTGCCCCCACCTTGTTGTGAGCCCGGAGAGAAGGCTCGAGGCGCCAGATTGGTTTGCGAGCCAGAGAGGCTCAGGGGCCATTTATTTCACGAGCCCAGAGAGGCTCAGGAGACAGTCAGTGGGGCAGAGCCTAGAGAGGCTCCCACGTTGGCCCCATCCTCATCTCCAGCTGCCCAGCACTTTGTGGGCAGCTGCCACGTTTAGGCCCTGACATTGGGACACATGGACAGTCACAGGTGGTGACTTGTGAGATTGGCGCAATTGTTATTGCTTACACCTCTGAATGTATTGTGATGCATCATGTGTTTTCCCCCTTACACCTCTGAATGAATGTTATGCATTGCATCATGTGTTTTCCTCTTACACCCCTACAGGTATTGTAATACATAGGTGGTTGTTTTCTCCCTAGTACAGGTGGTGCTAGTGAGATCCTGGTTACCAGTAATTACTGGTTGTGTGCTATTTTGTGCTATATTCTATGTACTAAGTACTATTTCTGAAAGTGCTACTTCTGATTCCTGACAGTGGTCCAGGTGGCCCTGTCTTGTACATATCCCTTGTAAATTCTGCCCGTGCCTCTGGCACATTGTAAAGTGTGTGTTTTATCTAATGTGTTTTGGTGTAATACAAAGGCTATTTTTTCTATAACCTTGTGTGGAGTTTCCTTTGTGGTGGGCCTTTGGTTGTTGTTGCTGGGGTGCGTGCGCAAATACTTAACCTACATCGCCTCCAAGTTTAGCCTTGCTGCTCGCGCCACGTTACCTAGAGGGTGAGTAGGGGTTATCTTGGCGTGTAACTCCCTTGCCCTGACTTGGGTGTGGTGGTCTCTGACTGACTTTGGCGAAAGCCCTGGCCAGCCGGGGATCCCATTTCCAACATTGGCGGCAAGCGGCGGGATAAGGATTTGTGTTTGCCTTGTACCTTAGTAGCGGCTGGCTGCACCACAAAGCTCTGCATTTTTAGATGACCACATTTTAAGGGGATTGTTTTTTTGGAAGTTTCATATTTTCTTCTCCTGAAGGTATCATTGTGCAATTGTGTCCAGTGCATTTGTTCCCCTGCCCCGCGCCCAGAGTCTGGTACCTGTGTCACTTGTGGTCAGGTTGAGAAGTCAGGGGTGGTAGAAACTGCCTTACTAGTCCGAGGGGGGGGTTGTGTGTGGATGAATGGTGTGTGGCACTAGGCAAATGAGTGTGAGTTCTCTGGGGTAGAGAGCTTGCTGATACCTTGTGAATTGTGTACTCCTGTGTTAGCTCAGACCCCTAGGTTCCCTGTGTGATCTCTTCTTTTAGAACGTCCGCCAGAATGGAGCCTGCTTTTGATTTCTGTGTTCTGTTTAGATACAGTATGGGAGAGTTGGTAAGGTTCTGTGAAGAGAGAGACATAGGGGTGGATGAGTTAGACACTCAGTCCGAACTTAGGAGCAGCCTGATCCTATGGCAAAAGTGTCAGTGGGACCTTGAGCGCAGTGAGGAAAGGGCCCGGGCTTCACACCAGGAGGGTGGTGGGTCTGTGGGGAGCCCTGAAGATTCAGAAGAGGAGGAAGAAAATGATAGCACAGGGACGCCAGCAGATAGTGAGGACCCCATAGATAGGGAGTCCCTTGCTGGGTCCAGCATAGGAGGCAGCGCCTCATCCCTTTCCCTGTCCCCAGAGGAGCTGGAAGATAGGAGGAGAGAAAGGGAGCACCAGCTGGCTTTAGAAAAGCTCAGGTTGGAGCATGCCCAGGCTATGGCACAGCTGGGCATTAGAAAGCAACAGCTGGAGACCGAGAGGGTCTTAGCGCAGGAAAGGATAGAGGAGGCTGAGAGGGCCGCCACCAGAGGCAAAGTAGCTCTGGAGGGTAGACTATCCCCTGCGCGCAGTGTTGAGTTTCTGGATCCCCCAGGGAGGGTTGGGTCCAGTGGTGGCAGCTATTTAAATCTCAGTCTAGAAAGTCCCAGTTCCCAGAGTATGGTTCCTGTTTCCCCAGAGGAGGAGAATAGGTTGAGGTTTAGGAACCTTAGGAAACCGTCTCATCAGTCTTGGGAAGACTTTGAGGATGACTGTTGTGAAGCCCTGTGTGATTGGGTACGGGAGCCCACGAAATGTGATTGGGACCTATTGTTCGATATGCTTCTCAGAGAGCAGTTGCTCAGTTGTTGTTCACCAGGGTTGCGCCAACACCTGTTAGGGTGTGGATTGTCTGAACCATGTGAGCTGGCAGAGGAAGCAGACCGCTGGGAAGGGACCAGAGGTTCTGTAGAGTCATTGGTGAGTGACTCCAAAAGTAGTGGGTCAGGGATCTTCCAGCCCAGCGTGGTGGAAGAGGCTCAGTGTAGCCCAGCTAGGTCCCTGGTTAGTGAGAAGGGTGTAGGGGCTGACTGCCTGGCTCAGTGGAGCAGGAGTCAGTGGGTGGCTGAGAGCCCCCAGAGGCCCGAAGCCCTGTCTCAGAACCTGGGTGGTTTCTTGAGGGAACACCAGGTTGGGGACCTAGGCTGTCCTGTTAGTCCACTTGAGGAGGATCTCCTAGTGAGTAGAGGACCTGGAGTGTCTGTAACCAGAGCTCCTGTGGTTCTAGAGTCTGGCAGTACCGCTCCTGTAGGGAGGGTACAGGAGTCCAGAGTGAGGAGTGATTGGGGGAGTTCCCCAGTGGAAGGACCAGTGGGTCAGGGACTACCCAGTTGGGCTAGGTTCCCGTGTAGTGACCATGGTAACACCACTTCTGGTCTGGGGGATCGTCACGCACTGTCAGGTGGACAGAGGGCGGGAGATCTGCGCCAGACAGACAGTCACGCAACAGATGTGACATTTGTTAGCCTCAGGGGGATTGCGTGTGAATCCCCAGAAGTCCTGGAGTGCCAGGCAATTGTTCCACCGAAGGTTCTAGACCAGAGGTTGGGAGGCCAGGTTCAGGGTCAGCCTGACCTGAAGGGTAGGACGACTGTAACCAGTGTCCTGACCGGTTCTTCGTCCAGAGGAACTTCTCCAGGTGGGAGAGGGCAGACCTCTGGAAGGGGGTGCAGAGGGTGGGAGAGCCCACCTCTGACCCCGGTGCAACCTGAGTGGATAAGTCCTGGGTTGGAATGGCGTTCTAGGGGTACCCCTCGCAGAGGGAGGAGGAACCCTAGAAGAAGAGGTAAGGGGAGGAGAGCCTTCCCTGAGACTCCTGGTCCGCCTGAGGTTGTAGGCCCTAGGCTGGAGTACCAGTGGCAGTCTAGTCCTGTCTTGCAGACAGGAAGAGTGGAGAATGGCTCCTATTTGCCAGGGGTTACTACCCCCCGCTCTGCGAATTGGCATGGACCAGTGGCACCTGGGTGGCCCAGGGCCTGGTCCTGGCCGCGGACAACTTGGGAGTACCAGTGGGGTAGCCCAGTTGGTCCAGACAGTGTGTTTAGAAGGAATCCCATGGGTTCACCGTGGCATAGAACAGGAGGGTGTCCCTGCAGTTGCGGGCCCGCGTCCGTGTTCTATCGCCCCAAGCAGGGAAGTCCATCACGGTGGTGATTGGTCTCCCCTGCGTTTTGGCTGGAAGGGGGTTATGTTGGACTTTGGCCCTTAGGGCAGGTTCACCCCTAGACTTTTTGCTTGAAATGGTGATTTTGGGATTCTGCGCACTTTCACTGTGTCCCAGTGGAAAGTGCGGGCGCACTCTGAGTGCATGTGCTGAGCTAGGCCTGCCCGCCCATAGGAATGCATGGGGAATGTATGTGTCCCTGGTAGTTCCTGATGCGTGGGGTGTACAGGCTTGAGTCTGGTATGTGTGAACTCGTGAGAGTGAATGCTGCGAGATGGTGTATGCAGCATGTATGTGTCTAGTAGCGAAGCGCCATTTCTAGACATGGC
Organism: Lissotriton helveticus; assembly: GCF_964261635.1. Taxonomy (NCBI): domain Eukaryota; kingdom Metazoa; phylum Chordata; class Amphibia; order Caudata; family Salamandridae; genus Lissotriton; species Lissotriton helveticus. Next base: position 1,521,821,329 of record NC_136065.1, read on the forward strand.
TGTACGTGTGCTGTGAGGGTGCTGGCGTGTGATTGGCTGGAGCTGGCTGGCATGCCAGGCTCCAGGAAGTCTGGATGGGTCTGCCCGGTGGTGAGTGGGAGATCTGCATGAGTAATGTGTGGGAGGAGTGTACCTGTGTCCTGGATGGGCTGGGTTTTCCCCACACAATGCTGGCTCCGCCCCCCTGTGGTGTGTCTAATGACCCAAGCCCTGCCAGTGAATAGAGAGGGTGGTTGAGGTAAACAGAGTACTCAAGAACCAGCTGCGACTGGTTCCGCCCCCACTCTGCACCCTTGAACAAAGGAATGCACTGTATAAAAATGGGGCTGTGTCCCCACTGAAGTTGTTCTCTTCCAGGATCCTGAGGGGGCTGTTGCTGCTGTCGCTGGGCCAGAGGACCGCCACTTGGACTGTCTCCCTGCCTGGAGACCCAGTGTGCTGGCTCTGGGCCCAGCCTTGCCCTCCCCTGCCTGCCCAAGGACTGCTGGGACTCTGCCCTGCTTGCTGAGGGCACCTGGGAGCGCTTTATTTCATTTATAGCGCTTAAAAGCGCTTTATTTGGCTGGTAGCGCTTGGGAGCGCTGTGCCTTCACCCTAGCGCTGAGAGCGCTTTACTTTTCCTTTTTTGCGGCTGCCCACGCCGAGTTTGCAGTCCCCTGGCAGGTGCCCACCCTGCCAAGGATCTTGCGCTGTACTCTGCCACTAGCGCTGTGGGAGCGCTTCATTTATCTCTAAGGCCGGTGCCCACCCGGCATTACCGCGGAGATTGTCCCCGTAGCCGCCCGGCCGCGACCAGGAAGTCAGGCAGGCCGGGGGCGGTACTGCGGGACACTCGTCATTCCCCGGGCCGCGCTCTGATTGGCTGCCGGCCCGGGACAGGAAGGAGGAAGCCAGAAGCTGCCGGGAGCCGACCCCGGGATCCGGTGAGCAGGACAGAGAAGCCGGAAGCAGCCACAGCATCCTGCCCGGGGCTCCCAAGTGTCGGGAGAGCCCCGGACCTTCCACCAGTCCAGGAGAAAGGGAAGAAGTCTGCTGTGAGCCCCGAGGAGCGGGAGCTCTCGTGACGCAGCTGCCTGCCAGACCGGTGAGTGGGGCTCTGAGTGAGGCGGTTGGGGGGTGTGTCGGGCACGCTTTCGGTGCCGCCCCCGTGACCTGGGTCCCTTCTCCCTTCCGGCGAGGAATTGTTGGTGAGCCCTGAGAGGCTCAGGGGGCATCCTGCTTATGTAGAGCCAGGAGAGGCTCCAGGTGCCCCAATTGTGCTCGAGTCCCCAGGAGGGGGACTCCAACGGCGGCCATTGTTGCTTCAGAGCCCGGAGGGGCTTAGGGGGCACAAGTGATTTCTGTGGAGCTTGCGAGGCTCAGAGGCAAGTTGTATTCACGAGCCCCAGAGGCTCAGAGGGCATTTGGTGTCTGTGGGGGAGTGGCCCCAGAAGGCCCCACCTTGCCCCCACCTTGTTGTGAGCCCGGAGAGAAGGCTCGAGGCGCCAGATTGGTTTGCGAGCCAGAGAGGCTCAGGGGCCATTTATTTCACGAGCCCAGAGAGGCTCAGGAGACAGTCAGTGGGGCAGAGCCTAGAGAGGCTCCCACGTTGGCCCCATCCTCATCTCCAGCTGCCCAGCACTTCGTGGGCAGCTGCCACGTTTAGGCCCTGACATTGGGACACATGGACAGTCACAGGTGGTGACTTGTGAGATTGGCGCAATTGTTATTGCTTACACCTCTGAATGTATTGTGATGCATCATGTGTTTTCCCCCTTACACCTCTGAATGAATGTTATGCATTGCATCATGTGTTTTCCTCTTACACCCCTACAGGTATTGTAATACATAGGTGGTTGTTTTCTCCCTAGTACAGGTGGTGCTAGTGAGATCCTGGTTACCAGTAATTACTGGTTGTGTGCTATTTTGTGCTATATTCTATGTACTAAGTACTATTTCTGAAAGTGCTACTTCTGATTCCTGACAGTGGTCCAGGTGGCCCTGTCTTGTACATATCCCTTGTAAATTCTGCCCGTGCCTCTGGCACATTGTAAAGTGTGTGTTTTATCTAATGTGTTTTGGTGTAATACAAAGGCTATTTTTTCTATAACCTTGTGTGGAGTTTCCTTTGTGGTGGGCCTTTGGTTGTTGTTGCTGGGGTGCGTGCGCAAATACTTAACCTACATCGCCTCCAAGTTTAGCCTTGCTGCTCGCGCCACGTTACCTAGAGGGTGAGTAGGGGTTATCTTGGCGTGTAACTCCCTTGCCCTGACTTGGGTGTGGTGGTCTCTGACTGACTTTGGCGAAAGCCCTGGCCAGCCGGGGATCCCATTTCCAACAGCCCCCTTATGGTCATTTGCCCCTTCGCTTTGGCCTCCTCTTGTCTCTCGATCCTACCGAGAGACAAGATGGCGGCCGCTACGGACTGTTTGGAATGTTGACAGACGCCGGAGAGCCAATCAGCTTCGCTTCACAAAGCTCCGTTGCGCGAAAAGTATGCGTCCTGGAGCGCTGCCCGGTCCGCTGTTACAGATATATATCTTTTTTTAAACGTTAATTTCTCAAAATGCACTGTAGCACATATATTGAGACCTACAAAAGGCACATCGGGCTACCAGTCCCTACAATTTTGCCAAGTTTCGTGCAAATCCATTCAGCCGTTCGGGCTAAAAGTGAGGCCAACCGCCCTATGGAAAACTCAATGTTAAAAACACGTTTTGGGACCCCCCTTTTTTCTCGGCCCCCCCTTGACGAACCCCCCCCCAAATTTTCAAGGGCTGCTCAGAAACAAAATGTGCCATTTTCCTGAAAATTTCAGCCAATTCCGTCCACAAACGCCAAAGTTATTAGACATAGAATTTTCAAAAATCCCATAGAGAAAAAATCCTAACTATATATACCTACTGGCGACCGCCAGTAGGTAATATATATATATATATATATATATATATATATATATACAAAATCAGCTTCTCCTCCTTAAACAGTATAGAGAACCACAGGACACAGCAGGGCTTTTTCAAAGGAGTTTTAATCTTGAGGCTTGCATGACCGGTTTCGGCGTCTTGCCTTTTTCAAATGCTTTTCTCAATCGGCATATTGTCCTTGTGCTAATCCTTTAATGGCTGGCTCCTCCTTCCCAAGTGGTGGTTGGCCCACCTTCACCACTGCAGCTGGGCTCGCTGAATTTGTCTAGGGACTACTAGTCCCATGGTGCAACAAGCAGCTGTACATGGTGCCGGTGACAGGAAAATATGCCGCGTTTGTAAGGTATTCTCTTTCAATCCCTTTCTTTCATCCCATCGACCTCAGTGCCTTTGATGTTTGAAATGTTCAGGGCGTAGATACAATCACGGCGTCCTTTTTCTCTGAGGTTTCGACGGTGGGTCGAGGAAAAAATCCGATGCCTCCGCTAATTTCAAAAGTGTTCCCATGCCGCCTCGACCTTCTTGTTTGAAAGGGCCTGTGTGCGCGCCACGGGCAGCGCGGTGAAATATACAAAATCAGCTTCTCCTCCTTAAACAGTATAGAGAACCACAGGACACAGCAGGGCTTTTTTAAAGGAGTTTTAATCTTGAGGCTTGCATGACCGGTTTCAGCGTCTTGCCTTTTTCAAATGCTTTTCTCAATCGGCATATTGTCCTTGTGCTAATCCTTTAATGGCTGGCTCCTCCTTCCCAAGTGGTGGTTGGCCCACCTTCACCACTGCAGCTGGGCTCGCTGAATTTGTCTAGGGACTACTAGTCCCATGGTGCAACAAGCAGCTGTACATGGTGCCGGTGACAGGAAAATATGCCGCGTTTGAAAGGTATTCTCTTTCAATCCCTTTCTTTCATCTCATAGACCTCAGTGCCTTTGATGTTTGAAATGTTCAGGGCGTAGATACAATCACGGCGTCCTTTTTCTCTGAGGTTTCGACGGTGGGTCGAGGAAAAAATCCGATGCCTCGGCTAATTTCAAAAGTGTTCCCATGCCGCCTCGACCTTCTATATATATATATATATTTCGAAACAGCTCAAAATCCAATACGACGTTAAGGAAGGAAAGCACTCGGATCTCCATTTTACAAAAAGTGTTTAATTGCGGACCCCCTACCACTCCAGCAGACGCGCTTCCCCTTACGGCCTTGTCAGTGTTGGCATGGGTGAAAAATAGGGACCATTTTATTCATACATTTCCACGAACAGCCAGTAAACATAAAAAATGGACTAATTCTGTAAGTGCCGCTTTGGCAGCCATCTTTAAACATGTTGTTTCACTGCATCAATGCATCAAAAATAAAAACAGTCACTAAGTAAGTGCAAGTGAAAAGTTAAAAACATTTTTCTTATATAAGAATAAATTCATAGTGTGGAGAAAATAAGAAAGAAATAAATTAATGACTTTCTTATGTCAAGTTTGAAATATCTCTTTTCTTTTTCCAAATATATAGAGCCATAAATGATGACTCCATATTTATATGTATTTGACTTATCAACATACTAATCTCCTCAATACATCACGCCTTGGATGGGCTTTTTCAACTGCTTTCATGCCCCGTAGTGGCTTTCTTATATTTAGTGTGTTATACCCAAAAGGAGAGATACAAATGCATTACTTATTTACATTACCGCACTGATGCACATTGAAGGATATTAACTACTTTTCCTAAGTCTCTATTTGTGAGCTTTCAATTTAGGGGAGAAGTTTCCTATTCCTACTCCTATATTCATTACAGACCCCTTGTTTCAACTGTTCTGGTCGCCCAATTACAGATGAATCCACAGTTCCTCATCGTTATTAAACCATATGGGCCACTTACTCTGCAAATCGATGATGTACTTGGATTCTATCAGCCTTGGAGCTTTGACACGATCCCCTCCCCTTTCTTTCCTATCTACCTGATCCAGACAGAAGAATGTGAGGAGGTCCCTGTTGCTATTGTGGTGTGTCTCAACGTGGCGTGGCACGGGATAAGTCTTGTCCCGGTTTGTTATGGCACGCATATGCTCTAATATTCGTTTTTTCGTGGGATTAATGGTGCTTCCGATGTATCTCTTGGAACACAGACATTCCAAGCAGTACACCGCGAATTCCGAGTTGCATTTAAGATGCTTGGTAATTTTTCTCTTGGGGCATGGATCACTTGGTCTTCCCTCATATTCGAATCTCTTTTTGCTGCATTTACAGGCCTTGCACCGAAGGCATGGAGAAAAAACTTTAACGGTTTTCATCCCCGTTGTTCTTGGTGGACCCTCGAAATGGCTACGTACAAGGTGGTCATCTAGTGATTGGCAGCATCTGTATGTTATAGACGGATGTGGTGGTAGGACTTTCTTTAGGGTGGTGTCTGTTTGTAAAATGTGCCAGTTCTTGTTGAATACCTGCACTAGTTAACCTGCCCTCACATTATAATTTGTGATCATACCTGTGACACCCTCGCTTTCCTGTTTTACTCTGTCCACCAAAAGTTCCTTTCTGTCTATTTTTTCAACTCTTTTGATGCCATACGCCAGTATTGTTTTTGAATAGCCCCTTTCCTGAAATCTCATAGAGGCATTATCCCGAGCTTTTTTTATGTCTTCTTCGCCCGAGCAGTTGCGCTTCAGACGGAGTAGTTCTCTAAAGGGTATGTTCTGTATTAAGCTTTAGGGATGATGGCTTGCTGCATGTAATACAGCGTTACCCGCTGTGGGTTTCCTGTATAGTTTTGTCCTTAGAGTGTTTCCTGCCACATAAACCTCTAGGTCCAAGTAATTCACAGAGGTGTTACTTATGGTACTGTTGAATCTCAAATTCAACTCATTGTTGTTCAGCGCGGCAACATAGTCCTTAGCCGAGGCTTGGTCAGCACGCCAAACGGCAGAGAGATCGTCTATGTACCTTGCCTAGATCATTATATTGTCCAACCAGCCTTCGTTGGCTTCGCCCCAGGCCACCTGTTTCTCCCACCAGCCGACGAACAAGTTTGCGTAGCTGGGGGTGAAGCACGTGCCCATGGCTGTCCCACATGTTTGTCTGTACAGAGTCCCTGAAAACAGAAAAATATTGTTTTCTAGGCAGAATTCGGTCATGGTTAAAAGCAAAAAAAAAAATCAGCAAAAAAAATAGAAAAAGCGTTTTTTGTTTTCCCAATTACTTTGGTGCCGGTATACGAATATTGGCGAAAGTTCAAAAACTTGTGGCCCGCTCCGGTCAGCTCCTATCCTGGAATTTTCGGGGTGATTCACCAAGCGGGGTGGAGAAAAAAGGGGGTCACAAATCGTTTTTTTTCCATGTTATTTTCTATAGGAAACTTTAGACACGGCTACAGCCCGAACTGCTGAACAGAATTACATCAAATTTGGCAAAAAAGGGAGCCCTTGTTTCAGACAGAACTCTTTTTGTTAAATGGTGTAAATTCTTTCAGTAGTTCCTGAGCAATTTTTAAAAAAAGGTCAAAAAATGCATTTCACACGGGAAACGTTAGACATGGCTACAGATGGAACTGCTGAATGGAATGACGCCAAATTTGTCAAAAAGGCAGTGCTTGCTTCAGAAAGCATCCTTTTTTAAAATGGTATAAATGGGTTCAGTAGTTGCTGAGAAAATCAAAAAAATAAAAGGTTCGATATTTAGAGGCACAGAGGATCCACGCACCCTCCCGACCACAAGCTTTATTCTAATTGGCTGTCAACACTCCAATCCTGGAAGTGTTGGCAGCCATCTTGTGCCACAGTAACCAAGGCACAAGAAAACAGGGAAACAAAGATGAAAAAAATTAAATGGGGTTAGGGTAGAAAAACCCTGATCCCCTAGGCCTGCTCAGGGGGTCCCACAAGGACCCCAAGGGCCAAAGAAAGCATTTAAAAAAAAAAGAGACAGCGAGATTTGTGCACTCAGCGCAAATTTCGGCCAATAATAAAAAAACCGAAGCACATTATTAATTAGGCCCCAGGTGGGCCAAGTCCCGGGGGCATGCACAAATGTAATAGCAGGGGCCCAGGGAGGCCCCCGCAGCCCGCGGACCTGCCACCCCCATGGCTTTCCATAAATATTTGTAGGGGGCACACAGCCCCCCCCCTGCAGCCCCGGGGATTGCCACCCCCGGGCTTCTTATGTTTAACCCCTTCAGTGCTAATGACAAGGGTAACTCGTCATGGAGTTTCCATTGATTTCAATGGAAAGTGCATGCGGAGCCATAAAACACCTTAGCATCCAAGTGGTTAATAAATGGGGACCTCCGAGGCCTCCCAAGCCCCGGGGATCGCCACCCCCCCGGGCTGTCATTAATTATTTTGTGGGGGCACACAGCCTCCCCGGGGACAACCACCCACCAGGGATTTTATTTTTTTAATAACACTTGTGTGGGGGGGGGCTCGAGGTGGGTGGGATTACATCTCAAATTACATCACTGATGACATCATCCACGTGATTATATGATGCACCTCCTCACACTCTAATATAACCTTTGATACACCCACTGTAAAATACTATCATTCTCGAAACCATCGGCACACAAATACCAGTTACTACCTACGCACTCACTGATTCCTAGGTCTACACACACATCCACTCATTCACCAATATAATCACTCTTACATGCAGTCACTCATCAATACAACACTATCAAAAGCATTCATACACCTATACAGACACTCACACACCACCACTCATCCCGAGTTATTCATACACCTAGTCAGTCATGCAAAGAATCAATAACACTTCCATTTACTGACCTATACAGTTATACACACACCACATCACTTATTCAAACAGAAACAAATGCTTACTTACTCTCTTCTACAATCACTGATACAAATTCGCACTCATCCAAACAGCCACTCTCACAATCACTGACTCTTATGTATATTCATTTACATCCTTCATCTTTCACATACACTGCCTTTTACATATGGAGTTACTTGGACATGTACCATTGAGCCATCCTTCCACTCACCAACACACCCATACACACACTCACCCACACATATAGCTGTTTCCACATGTACTCATGAACCCATACACCCAGTGAATCAACCACTCAAACATGTATGTAAAGAGTGACACCCTTACCACGCAGACACACACACTCAGGCACCCATACAAATACTCTGGCAACCAATCAATAACCCATATAGACACTCATGTAGCTACTGACCAACCCATGCAGTATCTTATACAACTACAGAGAGACTGATATAGACATTTACACAGTTTAGTCACTAACCCATGCATTCAGTAAGACACATGAAATAACTCACTTAAACAGTCAGTCACACACCTACTAAATCCACCATCCAGACACTTATACACCCGCTCATTCTTCAACACACCATGCTATCTATATAATACATATATAACCTTTAAATAAAAACATATTCACTGGATGATGTCACCAGTGATGTCATTTGATATGTGTCATGAATGATGTAATATGTGACGCCATCAACAGTGCATTGCGGGGGCCAAGTTATAGTTATCTGAACTAACTATACCAGAAGAATTTCTATGGTTTGAACGAGTGAAATGGCCAACTAACTATAACGTCCCTGAAACCTATGTTTTTTTCAGTGAATATATATATATATATCTATATATATATTCACTGAAAAAACCATAGGTTATAGACCATATATAGTTAGGAATTTGCATTTACAAAACCTTGAAAATTCACTGAAAAAAACATAGGTTAGAGACCATATATAGTTAGCTGGACATTTTAGTGACATAAAACCAATGAAATTCCATATATAGTTAGTTGCACTAACTATATATCGCGCACCCGCAATCCACTGCTGATGATGTCACATATTACATCATTCATGACATGGTCAGTGACATCACTGATGACATCACTGATGACATCTCAAATGACATCACTGATGACATCACTGATGACATCTCAAATGACATCACTGATGACATCATCTAGTGTCTGTGTGTTTTTGTAAAGTTTAAATATGTTTTACATATTGAAGAATGAGTGGATTTATGGAAGACTGAGTATGTGTGTGGCTGGCTGGGAGGTGTGTGACTCTGTGCATATCAATGTGTACTTGTATCAGTGATTGTATAAGAGAGTAAGTATGTGTTAGTATATGTGTGAAAAAGTATGGTGTTCTGTGTTTAACTGTATAGATGAGGAAATCGAAGTGTGATTGATTCTTCACAGGACTGACTAGGTGTATGAGTGCATATGATAGTGTTGTAATAATGAGTGACTGTATGTATGAGTGATTGTATGAGTGAATGAGTGAATGTGTGTGTAGACGTAGGAATCAGTGAGTGTGTATGTAGTAACTGGTATTGGTGTGTCATGATGTCATCAGTGATGTCATTTGAGATGTCATCAGTGATGTCATTTGAGATGTCATCAGTGATGTCATCAGTGATGTCACTGAAGTATGGTGTTCTGTGTTTAACTGTATAGATGAGGAAATGGAAGTGTGATTGATTCTTTACAGGACTGACTAGGTGTGTGAGTAACTCCATGGATGAGTGGCAGTGTGTGAGTGTCTGCATAGGTGTATGAGTGCATATGATAGTGTTGTAATAATGAGTGACTGTATGTATGAGTGATTGTATGGGTGAATGAGTGAATGTGTGTGTAGACGTAGGAATCAGTGAGTGCGTATGTAGTAACTGGTATTGGTGTGTCATGATGTCATCAGTGATGTCATTTGAGATGTCTGCTGCTCAGAAACAAAATGTGCCATTTTCCTGAAAATTTCAGCCAATTCCGTCCACAAACGCCAAAGTTATTAGACATAGAATTTTCAGAAATCCCATAGAGAAAAAATCCTAACTATATATACCCACTGGCTATCGCCAGTAGGTAATATACATGTATAAACATATATAATCTGCATATCTATATAAATATAAATGCATGCATACATATACATATATGCATACATATGCACGTTATTTACATGAAAGTTTTAAAAACACTAATAAAAGCAAAGCTAAAAAGCCACCTCATTACAAACAGAATGGCTTTAACTTAAACGAGGGCGAGATCTATTGCATTTTCAATGCTTGTTTACTTTGGTTCTATCAAGAAGGCATTCAGATGTGTCACACATTTGCCATAAATTCTGAATGTTAGCACTCTAGTTGCTCATTAGATCACTGTAGTAAAGCTAGTGCTCACCAGGGAAGTCTGCTGCTAATCATGGTTTGCAGCCATTTTCCCGCATTTTTTATCCCGCAGACTTTCAGTCCGCATACCATTATCCCACAAGGTCATTGACCTCGCATACCATTATCCCGCATTTTTTCAAAACGCATGTGCATTTATCGCGCATGCCTTTACAAAGAATTATGTTTTAAAGGCATGTATGGTAAATGCATTTGCGTTGTGAAAACCACGATGACGAGAGAGGTAAGTGGGTTTGTGTTAATTTTTTCGTGGGTAAGTGATTGTGTAGTGTAGTGTTGTGTAGTGTAGTGTTGTGTTAGTGTAGTGTAGAGTTGTGGTGGTTGTTTAGTGTAGGGTCATGCTGGGGGTAGTGTTTTAGGGTTTAGGGTTGTGTTGTAGTGTTTGCGTAGTGTAGGGTCATGCTGGGGCTAGTGTTTTAGGGTTTAGGGTAGTGTTGTAGTGTTTGCGTAGTGTAGGGTCATGCTGGGGGTAGTGTTTTAGGGTTTAGGGTAGTGTTGTAGTGTTTGCGTAGTGTAGGGTCATGCTGGGGTGTAGTGTTTTAGGGTTTTGGGTAGTGTTTGCGTAGTGTAGGGTCATGCTGGGGGTAGTGTTTTAGGGTTTAGGGTAGTGTTGTAGTGTTTGCGTAGTGTAGGGTCATGCTGGGGGTAGTGTTTTAGGGTTTAGGGTAGTGTTGTAGTGTTTGCGTAGTGTAGGGTCATGCTGGGGTGTAGTGTTTTAGGGTTTTGGGTAGTGTTGTAGTGTTTGCGTAGTGTAGGGTCATGCTGGGGGTAGTGTTTTAGGGTTTAGGGTAGTGTTGTACTGTTTGCGTAGTGTAGGGTCATGCTGGGGGTAGTGTTTTAGGGTTTAGGGTAGTGTTGTAGTGTTTGCGTAGTGTAGGGTCATGCTGGGGTGTAGTGTTTTAGGGTTTTGGGTAGTGTTGTAGTGTTTGCGTAGTGTAGGGTCATGCTGGGGGTAGTGTTTTAGGGTTTAGGGTAGTGTTGTAGTGTTTGCGTAGTGTAGGGTCATGCTGGGGGTAGTGTTTTAGGGTTTAGGGTAGTGTTGTAGTGTTTGCGTAGTGTAGGGTCATGCTGGGGTGTAGTGTTTTAGGGTTTAGGGTTGTGTTGTAGTGTTTGTGTAGTGTAGGGTCAAACTGGGGGTAGTGTTTTAGGGTTTAGGGTAGTGTTGTAGTGTTTGTGTAGTGTAGGGTCATGCTGGGGGTAGTGTTTTAGGGTTTAGGGTTGTGTTGTAGTGTTTGTGTAGTGTAGGGTCATGCTGGGGGTAGTGTTTTAGGGTTTAGGGTAGTGTTGTAGAGTTTGCGTAGTGTAGGGTCATGCTGGGGTGTAGTGTTTTAGGGCTTTGGGTAGTGTTGTAGTGTTTGCGTAGTGTAGGGTCATGCTGGGGGTAGTGTTTTAGGGTTTAGGTTAGTGTTGTAGTGTTTGTGTAGTGTAGGGTCATGCTGGGGGTAGTGTTTTAGGGTTTAGGGTAGTGTTGTACTGTTTGTGTAGTGTAGGGTCATGCTGGGGGTAGTGTTTTAGGGTAGTTTAGTTGTTTAGTGTATGCTAAAGGCATATTCGTTCTAAAAGTTTTCGTTATTTTAATTTGCGGCCTAATAGTACATGCAGGATTTTTTTTGCGGACTGATGGTATGCGGGATTTCGTCATATATTCGCTAATCATACTTTCTATGGCAAAATGAACCCCCTCATTTTGTTCCTTTTTAAATTAAATGTTTTAAGAGTTACCACTTTATTCCAATCAAGATGGCTTCAGGTGTGCCATACCTTTGTAATAAGTAGGACTGTTAGCACTCTAGTTGTTCTTTAGAACACTCTGGGACATTCTGTCATTGGGCTATAGTTGGGCTACATCTGGCTGATATTTGGGCTACATTTGTTTTTTTTGTCTCTGGTGGCCATCTTTGGGCTACATTGGGCTACATTGGGCTACATTGGGCTACATTGGGCTACATTTGGGCTCCAACATATATATAGCCCAATGTAGCCCAATATATATTTTTCAAAGTTAATTTTCGTAAAAACCACTGGAGCCTATATCTTGAGACATAGCAAAGGCACATCAGGCACAAGGCTACCAGTCCCTTCAATTTTGCCAAGTTTGGTGTAAATCCATTCAGCCGTTCGGGCTAAAAGTGAGGCCAACAGCCCTATGGAAAATTGGATGGGAAAAACACGTTTTGGGACCCCCCTTTTTTCTCGGCCCCCCCTTGACGAAACCCCCCCAAATTTTCAGGGGCTGCTCAGAAACAGAATGTTCCATTTTCCTGAAAATTTCAGCCAATTCTGTCCTCAAACGCCAAAGGTATTCGACATAGAATTTTCAAAAATCCCATAGGAAAAAAATCCTAACTATATATACCTACTGGCTATCGCCAGTAGGTAATATATATATCTATATATATATATATTTATATATATATATATATATATATATATATATATATATATATATATATATATATATATATTCATTCAAACAAAAAAGCACCCAACGCTTGAAGGCCCACACTCGGCGTGACTTCTATTCTTTATTTCTGTGAAGCAGCAATTGAACAGACTCCGTGGGCACAGTTATATTCAGCAGCCACTATATCCAAACGTTTCAAGCGTCTCTTCACCCTTGCTCACCGGAATGGCTGCAACTAAGGAAAAGCGGCACCAAATGTTTCGCATTTATCAGGTAAGTAATGTCCCGCCTAGTGGGCGTGTCAGTTTAGTGCATTCTGGTCTTGGTTGTTTTAATAAACAGATTGTGTCTTAGCGTGCCGTTTTTTGCATCCTCTTCATAGTGCTTTATATACCACAGTGGGTCACCGGGCTCCTCGTGAGGCTGTTGTCATGCTGTTTTCTTGCTTCACAGAGGATGCACGCCAGTTCTCTGCGCTGTGTTAGTAACGGCGCTGGACCTGCTTGTCCGCAGGGGGGCCTTCACGACCTGGACAGGCCATAATATATTCAAACAACAAAGCACCCAACGCTTGAAGGCCCACACTCGGCGTGACTTCTATTCTTTATTTCTGTGAAGCAGCAATTGAACAGACTCCGTGGGCACAGTTATATTCAGCAGCCACTATATCCAAATGTTTCAAGCGTCTATTCGCCCTTGCTCACCGGAATGGCTGCAACTAAGGAAAAGCGGCACCAAATGTTTCGCATTTATCAGGTAAGTAATGTCCCGCCCAGTGGGCGTGTCAGCTTAGTGCATTCTGGTCTTGGTTGTTTTAATAAACAGATTGTGTCTTAGCGTGCCGTTTTTTGCATCCTCTTCATAGTGCTTTATATACCACAGTGGGGCACCGGGCTTCTCGTGAGGCTGTTTTCATGCTGTTTTCTTGCTTCACAGAGGATGCACGCCAGTCCTCTGCACTGTGTTAGTGACGGCGCTGGACCTGCTCATCCGCAGGAGGGCCTTCATGACCTGGACAGGCCGTAATATATTCAAACAAAAAAGCACCCAACGCTTGAAGGCCCACACTCGGCGTGACTTCTATTCTTTATTTCTGTGAAGCAGCAATTGAACAGACTCCGTGGGCACAGTTATATTCAACAGCCACTATATCCAAACGTTTCAAGATCTCTTCGCCCTTGCTCACCGGAATGGCTGCAACTAAGGAAAAGCGGCACCAAATGTTTCGCATTTATCAGGTAAGTAATGTCCCGCCCAGTGGGCGTGTCAGCTTAGTGCATTCTGGTCTTGGTTGTTTTAATAAACAGATTGTGTCTTAGCGTGCCGTTTTTTGCATCCTCTTCATAGTGCTTTATATACCACAGTGGGTCACCGGGCTCCTCGTGAGGCTGTTGTCATGCTGTTTTCTTGCTTCACAGAGGATGCACGCCAGTCCTCTGCGCTGTGTTAGTAACGGCGCTGGACCTGCTAGTCCGCAGGGGGACCTTCACGACCTGGACAGGCCGTAATATATTCAAACAAAAAAGCACCCAACGCTTGAAGGCCCACACTCGGCGTGACTTCTATTCTTTATTTTTGTGAAGCAGCAATTGAACAGACTCCGTGGGCACAGTTATATTCAGCAGCCACTATATCCAAACATTTCAAGCTTCTCTTCGCCCTTGCTCACTGGAATGGATGCAACTAAGGAAAAGCGGCACCAAATGTTTTGCATTTATCAGGTAAGTAATGTCCCGCCCCGTGGGCGTGTCAGCTTAGTGTATTCTGGTCTTGGTTGTTTTAATAAACAGATTGTGTCTTACCGTGCCGTTTTTTGCATCCTCTTCATAGTGCTTTATATACCACAGTGGGTCACCGGGCTCCTCGTTAGGCTGTTGTCATGATGTTTTCTTGCTTCACAGAGGATGCACGCCAGTCCTCTGCGCTGTGTTAGTAACGGCGCTGGACCTGCTCGTCCGCAGGAGGGCCTTCATGACCTGGACAGGCCGTAATATATTCAAACAAAAAAGCACCCAACGCTTGAAGGCCCACACTCGGCGTGACTTCTATTCTTTATTTCTGTGAAGCAGCAATTGAACAGACTCCGTGGGCACAGTTATATTCAGCAGCCACTATATCCAAACGTTTCAAGATCTCTTCGCCCTTGCTCACCGGAATGGCTGCAACTAAGGAAAAGCGGCACCAAATGTTTCGCATTTATCAGGTAAGTAATGTCCCGCCCCGTGGGCGTGTCAGCTTTGTGTATTCTGGTCTTGGTTGTTTTAATAAACAGGTTGTGTCTTACCGTGCCGTTTTTTGCATCCTCTTCATAGTGCTTTATATACCACAGTGGGTCACCGGGCTCCTCGTTAGGCTGTTGTCATGATGTTTTCTTGCTTCACAGAGGATGCACGCCAGTCCTCTGCGCTGTGTTAGTAACGGCGCTGGACCTGCTCGTCCGCAGGGGGGCCTTCATGACCTGGACAGGCCGTAATATATTCAAACAAAAAAGCACCCAACGCTTGAAGGCCCACACTCGGCGTGACTTCTATTCTTTATTTCTGTGAAGCAGCAATTGAACAGACTCCGTGGGCACAGTTATATTCAGCAGCCACTATATCCAAACGTTTCAAGCGTCTCTTCGCCCTTGCTCACCGGAAGGGCTGCAACTAAGGAAAAGCGGCACCAAATGTTTCGCATTTATCAGGTAAGTAATGTCCCGCCCAGTGGGCGTGTCAGCTTAGTGCATTCTGGTCTTGGTTGTTTTAATAAACAGATTGTGTCTTAGCGTGCCGTTTTTTGCATCCTCTTCATAGTGCTTTATATACCACAGTGGGTCACCGGGCTCCTCGTTAGGCTGTTGTCATGCTGTTTTCTTGCTTCACAGAGGATGCACGCCAGTCCTCTGCGCTGTGTTAGTAACGGTGCTGGACCTGCTCGTCCGCAGGGGGGCCTTCATGACCTGGACAGGCCGTAATATATTCAAACAAAAAAGCACCCAACGCTTGAAGGCCCACACTCGGCGTGACTTCTATTCTTTATTTCTGTGAAGCAGCAATTGAACAGACTCCGTGGGCACAGTTATATTCAGCAGCCACTATATCCAAACGTTTCAAGCGTGTCTTCGCTTTTGCTCACCGGAATGGCTGCAACTAAGGAAAAGCGACACCAAATGTTTTGCATTTATCAGGTAAGTAATGTCCCGCGCAGTGGGCGTGTCAGCTTAGTGCATTCTGGTCTTGGTTGTTTTAATAAACAGATTGTGTCTTAGCGTGCCTTTTTTTGCATCCTCTTCATAGTGCTTTATATACCACAGTGGGTCACCGGGATCCTCGTGAGGCTGTTGTCATGCTGTTTTCTTGCTTCACAGAGGATGCACGCCAGTCCTCTGCGCTTTGTTAGTAACGGCGCTGGACCTGCTCGTCCGCAGGGGGGCCTTCACGACCTGGACAGGCCGTAATATATTCAAACAAAAAAGCACCCAACGCTTGAAGGCCCACACTCGGCGTGACTTCTATTCTTTATTTCTGTGAAGCAGCAATTGAACAGACTCCGTGGGCACAGTTATATTGAGCAGCCACTATATCCAAACGTTTCAAGCGTCTATTCGCCCTTGCTCACCGGAATGGCTGCAACTAAGGAAAAGCGGCACCAAATGTTTCGCATTTATCAGGTAAGTAATGTCCCGCCCAGTGGGCGTGTCAGCTTAGTGCATTCTGGTCTTGGTTGTTTTAATAAACAGATTGTGTCTTAGCGTGCCGTTTTTTGCATCCTCTTCATAGTGCTTTATATGCAACAGTGAGTCACCGGGCTCCTCGTGAGGCTGCTGTCATGCTGTTTTCTTGCTTCACAGAGGATGCACGCCAGTCCTCTGCACTGTGTTAGTAACGGCGCTGGACCTGCTCGTCCGCATGGGGCCCTTCACGACCTGGACAGGCCGTATTATATTCAAACAAAAAAGAACCCAACGCTTGAAGGCCCACACTCGGCGTGACTTCTATTCTTTATTTCTGTGAAGCAGCAATTGAACAGACTCCGTGGGCACAGTTATATTCAGCAGCCACTATATCCAAACGTTTCAAGCGTCTCTTCGCCCTTGCTCACCGGAATGGCTGCAACTAAGGAAAAGCGGCACCAAATGTTTCGCATTTATCAGGTAAGTAATGTCCCGCCCAGTGGGCGTGTCAGCTTAGTGCATTCTGGTCTTGGTTGTTTTAATAAACAGATTGTGTCTTAGCGTGCCCTTTTTTGCATCCTCTTCATAGTGCTTTATATACCACAGTGGGTCCCGGGCTCCTCGTGAGGCTGTTGTCATGCTGTTTTCTTGCTTCACAGAGGATGCACGCCAGTCCTCTGCGCTGTGTTAGTAACGGCGCTGGACCTGCTCGTCCGCAGGGGGGCCTTCACGACCTGGACAGGCCGTAATATATTCAAACAAAAAAGCACCCAACGCTTGAAGGCCCACACTCGACGTGACTTCTATTCTTTATTTCTGTGAAGCAGCAATTGAACAGACTCCGTGGGCACAGTTATATTCAGCAGCCACTATATCCAAACGTTTCAAGCGTCTCTTCGCCTGTGCTCACCGGAATGGCTGCAACTAAGGAAAAGCGGCACCAAATGTTTTGCATTTATCAGGTAAGTAATGTCCCGCCCAGTGGGCGTGTCAGCTTAGTGCATTCTGGTCTTGGTTGTTTTAATAAACAGATTGTGTCTTAGCGTGCCGTTTTTTGCATCCTCTTCATAGTGCTTTATATACCACAGTGGGTCACCGGGCTCCTCGTTAGGCTGTTGTCATGCTGTTTTCTTGCTTCACAGAGGATGCACGCCAGTCCTCTGCGCTGTGTTAGTAACGGTGCTGGACCTGCTCGTCCGCAGGGGGGCCTTCACGACCTGGACAGGCCGTAATATATTCAAACAAAAAAGCACCCAACGCTTGAAGGCCCACACTCGGCGTGACTTCTATTCTTTATTTCTGTGAAGCAGCAATTGAACAGACTCCGTGGGCACAGTTATATTCAGCAGCCACTATATCCAAACGTTTCAAGCGTGTCTTCGCTTTTGCTCACCGGAATGGCTGCAACTAAGGAAAAGCGACACCAAGTGTTTTGCATTTATCAGGTAAGTAATGTCCCGCGCAGTGGGCGTGTCAGCTTAGTGCATTCTGGTCTTGGTTGTTTTAATAAACAGATTGTGTCTTAGCGTGCCTTTTTTTGCATCCTCTTCATAGTGCTTTATATACCACAGTGGGTCACCGGGATCCTCGTGAGGCTGTTGTCATGCTGTTTTCTTGCTTCACAGAGGATGCACGCCAGGCCTCTGCGCTTTGTTAGTAACGGCGCTGGACCTGCTCGTCCGCAGGGGGGCCTTCACGACCTGGACAGGCCGTAATATATTCAAACAAAAAAGCACCCAACGCTTGAAGGCCCACACTCGGCGTGACTTCTATTCTTTATTTCTGTGAAGCAGCAATTGAACAGACTCCGTGGGCACAGTTATATTCAGCAGCCACTATATCCAAACGTTTCAAGCGTCTATTCGCCCTTGCTCACCGGAATGGCTGCAACTAAGGAAAAGCGGCACCAAATGTTTCGCATTTATCAGGTAAGTAATGTCCCGCCCAGTGGGCGTGTCAGCTTAGTGCATTCTGGTCTTGGTTGTTTTAATAAACAGATTGTGTCTTAGCGTGCCGTTTTTTGCATCCTCTTCATAGTGCTTTATATGCAACAGTGAGTCACCGGGCTCCTCGTGAGGCTGCTGTCATGCTGTTTTCTTGCTTCACAGAGGATGCACGCCAGTCCTCTGCACTGTGTTAGTAACGGCGCTGGACCTGCTCGTCCGCAGGGGGGCCTTCACGACCTGGACAGGCCGTAATATATTCAAACAAAAAAGCACCCAACGCTTGAAGGCCCACACTCGACGTGACTTCTATTCTTTATTTCTGTGAAGCAGCAATTGAACAGACTCCGTGGGCACAGTTATATTCAGCAGCCACTATATCCAAACGTTTCAAGCGTCTCTTCGCCTGTGCTCACCGGAATGGCTGCAACTAAGGAAAAGCGGCACCAAATGTTTTGCATTTATCAGGTAAGTAATGTCCCGCCCAGTTGGCGTGTCAGCTTAGTGCATTCTGGTCTTGGTTGTTTTAATAAACGGATTGTGTCTTAGCGTGCCGTTTTTTGCATCCTCTTCATAGTGCTTTATATACCACAGTGGGTCACCGGGCTCCTCGTGAGGCTGTTGTCATGCTGTTTTCTTGCTTCACAGAGGATGCACGCCAGTCCTCTGTGCTGTGTTAGTAACGGCGCTGGACCTGCTCGTCCGCAGGGGGGCCTTCACGACCTGGACAGGCCGTAATGTATTCAAACAAAAAAGCACCCAACGCTTGAAGGCCCACACTCGGCGTGACTTCTATTCTTTATTTCTGTGAGCAGCAATTGAACAGACTCCGTGGGCACAGTTATATTCAGCAGCCACTATATCCAAACGTTTCAAGATCTCTTCGCCCTTGCTCACCGGAATGGCTGCAACTAAGGAAAAGCGGCACCAAATGTTTCGCATTTATCAGGTAAGTAATGTCCCGCCCAGTGGGCGTGTCAGCTTAGTGCATTCTGGTCTTGGTTGTTTTAATAAACAGATTGTGTCTTAGCGTGCCGTTTTTTGCATCCTCTTCATAGTGCTTTATATACCACAGTGGGTCACCGGGCTCCTCGTGAGGCTGTTGTCATGCTGTTTTCTTGCTTCACAGAGGATGCACGCCAGTCCTCTGCGCTGTGTTAGTAACGGCGCTGGACCTGCTAGTTCGCAGGGGGACCTTCACGACCTGGACAGGCCGTAATATATTCAAACAAAAAAGCACCCAACGCTTGAAGGCCCACACTCGGCGTGACTTCTATTCTTTATTTTTGTGAAGCAGCAATTGAACAGACTCCGTGGGCACAGTTATATTCAGCAGCCACTATATCCAAACATTTCAAGCTTCTCTTCGCCCTTGCTCACTGGAATGGATGCAACTAAGGAAAAGCGGCACCAAATGTTTTGCATTTATCAGGTAAGTAATGTCCCGCCCAGTGGGCGTGTCAGCTTAGTGTATTCTGGTCTTGGTTGTTTTAATAAACAGATTGTGTCTTACCGTGCCCTTTTTTGCATCCTCTTCATAGTGCTTTATATACCACAGTGGGTCACCGGGCTCCTCGTTAGGCTGTTGTCATGATGTTTTCTTGCTTCACAGAGGATGCACGCCAGTCCTCTGCGCTGTGTTAGTAACGGCGCTGGACCTGCTCGTCCGCAGGGGGGCCTTCACGAGCTGGACAGGCCGTAATATATTCAAACAAAAAAGCACCCAACGCTTGAAGGCCCACACTCGGCGTGACTTCTATTCTTTATTTCTGTGAAGCAGCAATTGAACAGACTCCGTGGGCACAGTTATATTCAGCAGCCACTATATCCAAACGTTTCAAGCGTCTCTTCGCCCTTGCTCACCGGAAGGGCTGCAACTAAGGAAAAGCGGCACCAAATGTTTCGCATTTATCAGGTAAGTAATGTCCCGCCCCTTGGGCGTGTCAGCTTAGTGCATTCTGGTCTTGGTTGTTTTAATAAACGGATTGTGTCTTAGCGTGCCGTTTTTTGCATCCTCTTCATAGTGCTTTATATACCACAGTGGGTCACCGGGATCCTCGTGAGGCTGTTGTCATGCTGTTTTCTTGCTTCACAGAGGATGCACGCCAGTCCTCTGTGCTGTGTTAGTAACGGCGCTGGACCTGCTCGTCCGCAGGGGGGCCTTCACGACCTGGACAGGCCGTAATGTATTCAAACAAAAAAGCACCCAACGCTTGAAGGCCCACACTCGGCGTGACTTCTATTCTTTATTTCTGTGAGCAGCAATTGAACAGACTCCGTGGGCACAGTTATATTCAGCAGCCACTATATCCAAACGTTTCAAGATCTCTTCGCCCTTGCTCACCGGAATGGCTGCAACTAAGGAAAAGCGGCACCAAATGTTTCGCATTTATCAGGTAAGTAATGTCCCGCCCAGTGGGCGTGTCAGCTTAGTGCATTCTGGTCTTGGTTGTTTTAATAAACAGATTGTGTCTTAGCGTGCCGTTTTTTGCATCCTCTTCATAGTGCTTTATATACCACAGTGGGTCACCGGGCTCCTCGTGAGGCTGTTGTCATGCTGTTTTCTTGCTTCACAGAGGATGCACGCCAGTCCTCTGCGCTGTGTTAGTAACGGCGCTGGACCTGCTAGTTCGCAGGGGGACCTTCACGACCTGGACAGGCCGTAATATATTCAAACAAAAAAGCACCCAACGCTTGAAGGCCCACACTCGGCGTGACTTCTATTCTTTATTTTTGTGAAGCAGCAATTGAACAGACTCCGTGGGCACAGTTATATTCAGCAGCCACTATATCCAAACATTTCAAGCTTCTCTTCGCCCTTGCTCACTGGAATGGATGCAACTAAGGAAAAGCGGCACCAAATGTTTTGCATTTATCAGGTAAGTAATGTCCCGCCCAGTGGGCGTGTCAGCTTAGTGTATTATGGTCTTGGTTGTTTTAATAAACAGATTGTGTCTTACCGTGCCCTTTTTTGCATCCTCTTCATAGTGCTTTATATACCACAGTGGGTCACCGGGCTCCTCGTTAGGCTGTTGTCATGATGTTTTCTTGCTTCACAGAGGATGCACGCCAGTCCTCTGCGCTGTGTTAGTAACGGCGCTGGACCTGCTCGTCCGCAGGGGGGCCTTCACGACCTGGACAGGCCGTAATATATTCAAACAAAAAAGCACCCAACGCTTGAAGGCCCACACTCGGCGTGACTTCTATTCTTTATTTCTGTGAAGCAGCAATTGAACAGACTCCGTGGGCACAGTTATATTCAGCAGCCACTATATCCAAACGTTTCAAGCGTCTCTTCGCCCTTGCTCACCGGAAGGGCTGCAACTAAGGAAAAGCGGCACCAAATGTTTCGCATTTATCAGGTAAGTAATGTCCCGCCCAGTGGGCGTGTCAGCTTAGTGCATTCTGGTCTTGGTTGTTTTAATAAACAGATTGTGTCTTAGCGTGCCGTTTTTTGCATCCTCTTCATAGTGCTTTATATACCACAGTGGGTCACCGGGCTCCTCGTTAGGCTGTTGTCATGCTGTTTTCTTGCTTCACAGAGGATGCACGCCAGTCCTCTGCGCTGTGTTAGTAACGGTGCTGGACCTGCTCGTCCGCAGGGGGGCCTTCACGACCTGGACAGGCCGTAATATATTCAAACAAAAAAGCACCCAACGCTTGAAGGCCCACACTCGGCGTGACTTCTATTCTTTATTTCTGTGAAGCAGCAATTGAACAGACTCCGTGGGCACAGTTATATTCAGCAGCCACTATATCCAAACGTTTCAAGCGTGTCTTCGCTTTTGCTCACCGGAATGGCTGCAACTAAGGAAAAGCGACACCAAATGTTTTGCATTTATCAGGTAAGTAATGTCCCGCGTAGTGGGCGTGTCAGCTTAGTGCATTCTGGTCTTGGTTGTTTTAATAAACAGATTGTGTCTTAGCGTGCCTTTTTTTGCATCCTCTTCATAGTGCTTTATATACCACAGTGGGTCACCGGGATCCTCGTGAGGCTGTTGTCATGCTGTTTTCTTGCTTCACAGAGGATGCACGCCAGTCCTCTGCGCTTTGTTAGTAACGGCGCTGGACCTGCTCGTCCGCAGGGGGGCCTTCACGACCTGGACAGGCCGTAATATATTCAAACAAAAAAGCACCCAACGCTTGAAGGCCCACACTCGGCGTGACTTCTATTCTTTATTTCTGTGAAGCAGCAATTGAACAGACTCCGTGGGCACAGTTATATTCAGCAGCCACTATATCCAAACGTTTCAAGCGTCTATTCGCCCTTGCTCACCGGAATGGCTGCAACTAAGGAAAAGCGGCACCAAATGTTTCGCATTTATCAGGTAAGTAATGTCCCGCCCAGTGGGCGTGTCAGCTTAGTGCATTCTGGTCTTGGTTGTTTTAATAAACAGATTGTGTCTTAGCGTGCCGTTTTTTGCATCCTCTTCATAGTGCTTTATATACCACAGTGGGTCACCGGGCTCCTCGTTAGGCTGTTGTCATGCTGTTTTCTTGCTTCACAGAGGATGCACGCCAGTCCTCTGCGCTGTGTTAGTAACGGTGCTGGACCTGCTCGTCCGCAGGGGGGCCTTCACGACCTGGACAGGCCGTAATATATTCAAACAAAAAAGCACCCAACGCTTGAAGGCCCACACTCGGCGTGACTTCTATTCTTTATTTCTGTGAAGCAGCAATTGAACAGACTCCGTGGGCACAGTTATATTCAGCAGCCACTATATCCAAACGTTTCAAGCGTGTCTTCGCTTTTGCTCACCGGAATGGCTGCAACTAAGGAAAAGCGACACCAAATGTTTTGCATTTATCAGGTAAGTAATGTCCCGCGCAGTGGGCGTGTCAGCTTAGTGCATTCTGGTCTTGGTTGTTTTAATAAACAGATTGTGTCTTAGCGTGCCTTTTTTTGCATCCTCTTCATAGTGCTTTATATACCACACTGGGTCACCGGGATCCTCGTGAGGCTGTTGTCATGCTGTTTTCTTGCTTCACAGAGGATGCACGCCAGTCCTCTGCGCTTTGTTAGTAACGGCGCTGGACCTGCTCGTCCGCAGGGGGGCCTTCACGACCTGGACAGGCCGTAATATATTCAAACAAAAAAGCACCCAACGCTTGAAGGCCCACACTCGGCGTGACTTCTATTCTTTATTTCTGTGAAGCAGCAATTGAACAGACTCCGTGGGCACAGTTATATTCAGCAGCCACTATATCCAAACGTTTCAAGCGTCTATTCGCCCTTGCTCACCGGAATGGCTGCAACTAAGGAAAAGCGGCACCAAATGTTTCGCATTTATCAGGTAAGTAATGTCCCGCCCAGTGGGCGTGTCAGCTTAGTGCATTCTGGTCTTGGTTGTTTTAATAAACAGATTGTGTCTAAGCGTGCCGTTTTTTGCATCCTCTTCATAGTGCTTTATATGCAACAGTGAGTCACCGGGCTCCTCGTGAGGCTGCTGTCATGCTGTTTTCTTGCTTCACAGAGGATGCACGCCAGTCCTCTGCACTGTGTTAGTAACGGCGCTGGACCTGCTCGTCCGCAGGGGGCCCTTCATGACCTGGACAGGCCGTAATATATTCAAACAAAAAAGAACCCAACGCTTGAAGGCCCACACTCGGCGTGACTTCTATTCTTTATTTCTGTGAAGCAGCAATTGAACAGACTCCGTGGGCACAGTTATATTCAGCAGCCACTATATCCAAACGTTTTCCATCGTCTCTTCGCCCTTGCTCACCGGAATGGCTGCAACTAAGGAAAAGCGGCACCAAATGTTTCGCATTTATCAGGTAAGTAATGTCCCGCCCAGTGGGCGTGTCAGCTTAGTGCATTCTGGTCTTGGTTGTTTTAATAAACAGATTGTGTCTTAGCGTGCCCTTTTTTGCATCCTCTTCATAGTGCTTTATATACCACAGTGGGTCCCGGGCTCCTCGTGAGGCTGTTGTCATGCTGTTTTCTTGCTTCACAGAGGATGCACGCCAGTCCTCTGCGCTGTGTTAGTAACGGCGCTGGACCTGCTCATCCGCAGGGGGGCCTTCACGACCTGGACAGGCCGTAATATATTCAAACAAAAAAGCACCCAACGCTTGAAGGCCCACACTCGACGTGACTTCTATTCTTTATTTCTGTGAAGCAGCAATTGAACAGACTCCGTGGGCACAGTTATATTCAGCAGCCACTATATCCAAACGTTTCAAGCGTCTCTTCGCCTGTGCTCACCGGAATGGCTGCAACTAAGGAAAAGCGGCACCAAATGTTTTGCATTTATCAGGTAAGTAATGTCCCGCCCAGTTGGCGTGTCAGCTTAGTGCATTCTGGTCTTGGTTGTTTTAATAAACGGATTGTGTCTTAGCGTGCCGTTTTTTGCATCCTCTTCATAGTGCTTTATATACCACAGTGGGTCAGCGGGCTCCTCGTGAGGCTGTTGTCATGCTGTTTTCTTGCTTCACAGAGGATGCACGCCAGTCCTCTGTGCTGTGTTAGTAACGGCGCTGGACCTGCTCGTCCGCAGGGGGGCCTTCACGACCTGGACAGGCCGTAATATATTCAAACAAAAAAGCACCCAACGCTTGAAGGCCCACACTCGGCGTGACTTCTATTCTTTATTTCTGTGAAGCAGCAATTGAACAGACTCCGTGGGCACAGTTATATTCAGCAGCCACTATATCCAAACGTTTCAAGCGTCTCTTCGCCCTTGCTCACCGGAATGGCTGCAACTAAGGAAAAGCGGCACCAAATGTTTCGCATTAATCAGGTAAGTAATGTCTCGCCCAGTGGGCGTGTCAGCTTAGTGCATTCTGGTCTTCGTTGTTTTAATAAACAGATTGTGTCTTAGCGTGCCGTTTTTTGCATCCTCTTCATACTGCTTTATATACCACAGTGGGTCACCGGGTTCCTCGTGAGGCTGTTGTCATGCTGTTTTTTTGCTTCACAGAGGATGCACGCCAGTCCTCTGCGCTGTGTGCGTAACGGCGCTGGACCTGCTCGTCCGCAGGGGGGCCTTCACGGCCTGGACAGGCCGTAATATATTCAAACAAAAAAAACACTCAACGCTTGAAGGCCCACACTCGGCGTGACTTCTATTCTTTATTTCTGTGAAGCAGCAATTGAACAGACTCCGTGGGCACAGTTATATTCAGCAGCCACTATATCCAAACGTTTCAAGCGTCTCTTCGCCCTTGCTCACCGGAATGTCTGCAACTAAGGAAAAGCGGCACCAAATGTTTCGCATTTATCAGGTAAGTAATGTCCCGCCCAGTGGGCGTGTCAGCTTAGTGCATTCTGGTCTTGGTTGTTTTAATAAACAGATTGTGTCTTAGCGTGCCGTTTTTTGCATCCTCTTCATAGTGCTTTATATACCAGAGTGGGTCACCGGGCTCCTCGTGAGGCTGTTGTCATGCTGTTTTCTTGCTTCACAGAGGATGCACGCCAGTCCTCTGTGCTGTGTTAGTAACGGTGCTGGACCTGCTCGTCCGCAGGGGGCCCTTCACGCCCTGGACAGGCCGTAATATATTCAAACAAAAAAGCACCCAACGCTTGAAGGCCCACACTCGGCGTGACTTCTATTCTTTATTTCTGTGAAGCAGCAATTGAACAGACTCCGTGGGCACAGTTATATTCAGCAGCCACTATATCCAAACGTTTCAAGCGTCTCTTCGCCCTTGCTCACTGTAATGACTGCAACTAAGGATAAGCGGCACCAAATGTTTCGCATTTATCAGGTAAGTAATGTCCCGCCCAGTGGGCGTGTCAGCTTAGTTCATTCTGGTCTTGGTTGTTTTAATAAACAGATTGTGTCTTAGCGTGCCGTTTTTTGCATCCTCTTCATAGTGCTTTATATACCACAGTGGGTCCCCGGGCTCATTGTGAGGCTGTTGTCATGCTGTTTTCTTACTTCACAGAGGATGCACGCCAGTCCTCTGCGCTGTGTTAGTAACGGCGCTGGACCTGCTCGTCCGCAGGGGGGCCTTCACGACCTGGACAGGCCGGAATATATTCAAACAAAAAAGCACCTAACGCTTGATGGCCCACACTCGGCGTGACTTCTATTCTTTATTTCTGTGAAACAGCAATTGAACAGACTCCGTGGGCACAGTTATATTCAGCAGCCACTATATCCAAACGTTTCAAGCGTCTCTTCGCCCTTGCTCACCGGAATGGCTGCAACTAAGGAAAAGCGACACCAAATGTTTTGCATTTATCAGGTAAGTAATGTCCCGCGCAGTGGGCGTGTCAGCTTAGTGCATTCTGGTCTTGGTTGTTTTAATAAACAGATTGTGTCTTAGCGTGCTGTTTTTTGCATCCTCTTCATAGTGCTTTATATACCACAGTGGTCACCGGGCTCCTCGTGAGGCTGCTGTCATGCTGTTTTCTTGCTTCACAGAGGATGCACGCCAGTCCTCTGCGCTGTGTTAGTAACGGCGCTGGACCTGCTCGTCCGCAGGGGGCCCTTCACGACCTGGACAGGCCGTAATATATTCAAACAAAAAAGCACCCAACGCTTGAAGGCCCACACTCGGCGTGACTTCTATTCTTTATTTCTGTGAAGCAGCAATTGAACAGACTCTGTGGGCACAGTTATATTCAGCAGCCACTATATCCAAACGTTTCAAGCGTCTCTTCGTCCTTGCTCACCGGAATGTCTGCAACTAAGGAAAAGCGGCACCAAATGTTTCGCATTTATCAGGTAAGTAATGTCCCGCCCAGTGGGCGTGTCAGCTTAGTGCATTCTGGTCTTGGTTGTTTTAATAAACAGATTGTGTCTTAGCGTGCCCTTTTTTGCATCCTCTTCATAGTGCTTTATATACCACAGTGGGTCCCCGGGCTCATCGTGAGGCTGTTGTCATGCTGTTTTCTTGCTTCACAGAGGATGCACGCCAGTCCTCTGCGCTGTGTTAGTAACGGTGCTGGACCTGCTCGTCCGCAGGGGGGCCTTCACGACATGGACAGGCCGTAATATATTCAAACAAAAAAGCACCCAACGCTTGAAGGCCCACACTCGATGTGACTTCTATTCTTTATTTCTGTGAAGCAGCAATTGAACAGACTCCATGGGCACAGTTATATTCAGCAGCCACTATATCCGAACGTTTCAAGCGTCTCTTCGCCCTTGCTCACGGGAATGGCTGCAACTAAGAAAAAGCGGCACCAAATGTTTTGCATTTATCAGGTAAGTAATGTCCCGCCCAGTTGGCGTGTCAGCTTAGTGCATTCTGGTCTTGGTTGTTTTAATAAACAGATTGTGTCTTAGCGTGCCGTTTTTTGCATCCTCTTCATAGTGCTTTATATACCACAGTGGGTCACCGGGCTCCTCGTGAGGCTGTTGTCATGCTGTTTTCTTGATTCACAGAGGATGCACGCCAGTCCTCTGCGCTGTGTTAGTAACGGCGCTGGACCTGCTCATCCGCAGGGGGGCCTTCACGACCTGGACAGGCCGTAATATATTCAAACAAAGCACCCAATGCTTGAAGGCCCACACTCGGCGTGACTTCTATTCTTTATTTCTGTGAAGCAGCAATTGAACAGACTCCGTGGACACAGTTATATTCAGCAGCCACTATATCCAAACGTTTCAAGCGTCTCTGCGCCCTTGCTCACCGGAATGGCTGCAACTAAGGAAAAGCGGCACCAAATGTTTCGCATTTATCAGGTAAGTAATGTCCCGCCCAGTGGGCGTGTCAGCTTAGTGCATTCTGGTCTTGGTTGTTTTAATAAACAGATTGTGTCTTAGCGTGCCCTTTTTTGCATCCTCTTCATAGTGCTTTATATACCACAGTGGGTCCCCGGGCTCATCGTGAGGCTGTTGTCATGCTGTTTTCTTGCTTCACAGAGGATGCACGCCAGTCCTCTGCGCTGTGTTAGTAACGGTGCTGGACCTGCTCGTCCGCAGGGGGGCCTTCACGACATGGACAGGCCGTAATATATTCAAACAAAAAAGCACCCAACGCTTGAAGGCCCACACTCGATGTGACTTCTATTCTTTATTTCTGTGAAGCAGCAATTGAACAGACTCCATGGGCACAGTTATATTCAGCAGCCACTATATCCAAACGTTTCAAGCGTCTCTTCGCCCTTGCTCACGGGAATGGCTGCAACTAAGGAAAAGCGGCACCAAATGTTTTGCATTTATCAGGTAAGTAATGTCCCGCCCAGTTGGCGTGTCAGCTTAGTGCATTCTGGTCTTGGTTGTTTTAATAAACAAATTGTGTCTTAGCGTGCCGTTTTTTGCATCCTCTTCATAGTGCTTTATATACCACAGTGGGTCACCGGGCTCCTCGTGAGGCTGTTGTCATGCTGTTTTCTTGATTCACAGAGGATGCACGCCAGTCCTCTGCGCTGTCTTAGTAACGGCGCTGGACCTGCTCATCCGCAGGGGGGCCTTCACGACCTGGACAGGCCGTAATATATTCAAACAAAAAAGCACCCAATGCTTGAAGGCCCACACTCGGCGTGACTTCTATTCTTTATTTCTGTGAAGCAGCAATTGAACAGACTCCGTGGACACAGTTATATTCAGCAGCCACTATATCCAAACGTTTCAAGCGTCTCTGCGCCCTTGCTCACCGGAATGGCTGCAACTAAGGAAAAGCGGCACCAAATGTTTCGCATTTATCAGGTAAGTAATGTCCCGCCCAGTGGGCGTGTCAGCTTAGTGCATTCTGGTCTTGGTTGTTTTAATAAACAGATTGTGTCTTAGCGTGCCGTTTTTTGCATCCTCTTCATAGTGCTTTATATACCACAGTGGGTCACCGGGCTCCTCGTGAGGCTGTTGTCATGCTGTTTTCTTGCTTCACAGAGGATGCACGCCAGTCCTCTGCGCTGCGTTAGTAACGGCGCTGGACCTGCTCGTCCGCAGGGGGGCCTTCACGACCTGGACAGGCCGTAATATAATCAAACAACAAAGAACCCAACGCTTGAAGGCCCACACTCGATGTGACTTCTATTCTTTATTTCTGTGAAGAAGCAATTGAACAGACTCCGTGGGCACAGTTATATTCAGCAGCCACTATATCCAAACGTTTCAAGCGTCTCTTCGTCCTTGCTCACAGGAATGGCTGCAACTAAGGAAAAGCGGCACCAAATGTTTTGCATTTATCAGGTAAGTAATGTCCCGCCCAGTTGGCGTGTCAGCTTAGTGCATTCTGGTCTTGGTTGTTTTAATAAACAGATTGTGTCTTAGCGTGCCGTTTTTTGCATCCTCTTCATAGTGCTTTATATACCACAGTGGGTCACCGGGCTCCTCGTGAGGCTGTTGTCTTGCTGTTTTCTTGCTTCACAGAGGATGCACGCCAGTCCTCTGCGCTGTGTTAGTAACGGCGCTGGACCTGCTCGTCCGCAGGGGGGCCTTCACGACCTGGACAGGCCGTAATATATTCAAACAAAAAAGCACCCAATGCTTGAAGGCCCACACTCGGCGTGACTTCTATTCTTTATTTCTGTGAAGCAGCAATTGAACAGACTCCGTGGACACAGTTATATTCAGCAGCCACTAAATCCAAACGTTTCAAGCGTCTCTGCGCCCTTGCTCACCAGAATGGCTGCAACTAAGGAAAAGCGGCACCAAATGTTTCGCATTTATCAGGTAAGTAATATCCCGCCCAGTGGGCGTGTCAGCTTAGTGCATTCTGGTCTTAGTTGTTTTAATAAACAGATTGTGTCTTAGCGTGCCGTTTTTTGCATCCTCTTCATAGTGCTTTATATACCACAGTGGTCACCGGGCTCCTCGTGAGGCTGTTGTCATGCTGTTTTCTTGCTTCACAGAGGATGCACGCCAGTCCTCTGCGCTGCGTTAGTAACGGTGCTGGACCTGCTCGTCCGCAGGGGGGCCTTCACGGCCTGGACAGGCCGTAATATATTCAAACAAAAAAGCACCCAATGCTTGAAGGCCCACACTCGGCGTGACTTCTATTCTTTATTTCTGTGAGGCAGCAATTGAACAGACTCCGTGGGCACAGTTATATTCAGCAGCCACTATATCCAAACGTTTCAAGCGTCTCTTCGCCCTTGCTCACTGGAATGGCTGCAACTAAGGAAAAGCGGCACCAAATGTTTCGCATTTATCAGGAATTAATGTCCCGCCCAGTGGGCGTGTCAGCTTAGTGCATTCTGGTCTTGGTTGTTTTAATAAACAGATTGTGTCTTAGCGTGCCGTTTTTTGCATCCTCTTCATAGTGCTTTATTTACCACAGTGGGTCACCGGGCTCCTCGTGAGGCTGTTGTCATGCTGTTTTCTTGCTTCACAGAGGATGCACGCCAGTCCTCTGCGCTGTGTTAGTAACGGCGCTGGACCTGCTTGTCCGCAGGGGGGCCTTCACGACCTGGACAGGCCGTAATATATTCAAACAAAAAAGCACCCAACGCTTGAAGGCCCACACTCGGCGTGACTTCTATTCTTTATTTCTGTGAAGCAGCAATTGAACAGACTCCGTGGGCACAGTTATATTCAGCAGCCACTATATCCAAACGTTTCAAGCGTCTCTTCGCCCTTGCTCACCGGAATGGCTGCAACTAAGGAAAAGCGGCAACAAATGTTTCGCATTTATCAGGTAAGTAATGTCCCGCCCAGTGGGCGTGTCAGCTTAGTGCATTCTGGTCTTCGTTGTTTTAATAAACAGATTGTGTCTTAGCGTGCCGTTTTTTGCATCCTCTTCATAGTGCTTTATATACCACAGTGGGTCACCGGGTTCCTCGTGAGGCTGTTGTCATGCTGTTTTCTTGCTTCACAGAGGAGGCACGCCAGTACTCTGCGCTGTGTGCGTAACGGCGCTGGACCTGCTCGTCCGCAGGGGGGCCTTCACGGCCTGGACAGGCCGTAATATATTCAAACAAAAAAGCACCCAACGCTTGAAGGCCCACACTCGGCGTGACTTCTATTCTTTATTTCTGTGAGGCAGCAATTGAACAGACTCCGTGGGCACAGTTATATTCAGCAGCCACTATATCCAAACGTTTCAAGCGTCTATTCGCCCTTGCTCACCGGAATGGCTGCAACTAAGGAAAAGCGGCACCAAATGTTTTGCATTTATCAGGTAAGTAATGTCCCGCCCAGTGGGCGTGTCAGCTTAGTGCATTCTGGTCTTGGTTGTTTTAATAAACAGATTGTGTCTTAGCGTGCCGTTTTTTGCATCCTCTTCATAGTGCTTTATATACCACAGTGGGTCACCGGGCCCCTCGTGAGGCTGTTGTCATGCTGTTTTCTTGCTTCACAGAGGATGCACGCCAGTCCTCTGTGCTGTGTTAGTAACGGCGCTGGACCTGCTCGTTCGCAGGGGGGCCTTCACGACCTGGACAGGCCGTAATATATTCAAACAAAAAAGCACCCAACGCTTGAAGGCCCACACTCGGCGTGACATCTATTCTTTATTTCTGTGAAGCAGCAATTGAACAGACTCCGTGGGCACAGTTATATTCAGCAGCCACTATATCCAAACGTTTCAAGCGTCTATTCGCCCTTGCTCACCGGAATGGCTGCAACTAAGGAAAAGCGGCACCAAATGTTTCGCATTTATCAGGTAAGTAATGTCCCGCCCAGTGGGCGTGTCAGCTTAGTGCATTCTGGTCTTGGTTGTTTTAATAAACAGATTGTGTCTTAGCGTGCCGTTTTTTGCATCCTCTTCATAGTGCTTTATATACCACAGTGGGTCACCGGGCTCCTCGTGAGGCTGTTGTCATACTGTTTTCTTGCTTCACAGAGGATGCACGCCAGTCCTCTGCGCTGTGTTAGTAACGGCGCTGGACCTGCTCGTCCGCAGGGGGCCCTTCTCGACCTGGACAGGCCGCAATATATTCAAACAAAAAAGCACCCAAAGCTTGAAGGCCCACACTCGGCGTGACTTCTATTCTTTATTTCTGTGAAGCAGCAATTGAACAGACTCCTTGGGCACAGTTATATTCAGCAGCCACTATATCCAAACGTTTCAAGCGTCTCTTCGCCCTTGCTCACCGTAATGGCTGCAACTAAGGAAAAGCGGCACCAAATGTTTCACATTTATCAGGTAAGTAATGTCCCGCCCAGTGGGCGTGTCAGCTTAGTGCATTCTGGTCTTGGTTGTTTTAATAAACAGATTGTGTCTTAGCGGGCCGTTTTTTGCATCCTCTTCATAGTGCTTTATATACCACAGTGGGTCACCGGGCTCCTCGTGAGGCTGTTGTTATGCTGTTCTCTTGCTTCACAGAGGATGCACGCCAGTCCTCTGCGCTGTGTTAGTAACGGCGCTGGACCTGCTCGTCCGCAGGGGGCCCTTCTCGACCTGGACAGGCCGCAATATATTCAAACAAAAAAGTACCCAATGCTTGAAGGCCCAAACTCGGCGTGACTTCTATTCTTTATTTCTGTGAAGCAGCAATTGAACAGACTCCTTGGGCACAGTTATATTCAGCAGCCACTATATCCAAACGTTTCAAGCGTCTCTTCGCCCTTGCTCACCGTAAGGCTGCAACTAAGGAAAAGCGGCACCAAATGTTTCACATTTATCAGGTAAGTAATGTCCCGCCCAGTGGGCGTGTCAGCTTAGTGCATTCTGGTCTTGGTTGTTTTAATAAACAGATTGTGTCTTAGCGGGCCGTTTTTTGCATCCTCTTCATAGTGCTTTATATACCACAGTGGGTCCCCGGGCTCATCGTGAGGCTGTTGTCATGCTGTTTTCTTGCTTCACAGAGGATGCACGCCAGTCCTCTGTGCTGTGTTAGTAACGGCGCTGGACCTGCTCGTCCGCAGGGGGGCCTTCACGACCTGGACAGGCCGTAATATATTCAAACAAAAAAGCACCCAACGCTTGAAGGCCCACACTCGACGTGACTTCTATTCTTTATTTCTGTCAAGCAGCAATTGAACAGACTCCGTGGGCACAGTTATATTCAGCAGCCACTATATCCAAACGTTTCAAGCGTCTCTTCGCCCTTGCTCACCGGAATGGCTGCAACTAAGGAAAAGCGGCACCAAATGTTTCGCATTTATCAGGTAAGTAATGTCCCGCCCAGTGGGCTTGTCAGCTTAGTGCATTCTGGTCTTGGTTGTTTTAATAAACAGATTGTGTCTTAGCGTGCCGTTTTTTGCATCCTCTTCATAGTGCTTTATATACCACAGTGGGTCACCGGGCTCCTCGTGAGGCTGTTGTTATGCTGTTCTCTTGCTTCACAGAGGATGCACGCCAGTCCTCTGCGCTGTGTTAGTAACGGCGCTGGACCTGCTCGTCCGCAGGGGGGCCTTCACCACCTGGACAGGCCGTAATATATTCAATCAAAAAAGCACCCAACGCTTGAAGGCCCACACTCGGCGTGACTTCTATTCTTTATTTCTGTGAAGCAGCAATTGAACAGACTCCGTGGGCACAGTTATATTCAGCAGCCACTATATACAAACCTTTCAAGCGTCTCTTCGCCCTTGCTCACGGGAATGGCTAGACCATTATCCCCTGAAATCAGCAACTATGTCGAGACAATCATGAAAATGTAAATAATAGTTGTGTAAAATTTGGATTAATTTTCTTTACCCCCAATCCGGCTAGGTGTGGCGAATGGCCGATACACGGCTTTATCTCCTTTGCGGTTTATTTTTACTAGTCCTGATCAATGATGTTGAATAATGGATGTCGTTACATCTTGATCAGGAACCACTAGAGTGACCGATATGGATGTGGTATTTTGAATAGTAATACGGATAATCTTGTGCTCCTGTACTGATAAGGCGGACAGTAGAACAGCGTTCAGAAATGCCGGTTAATTGCCGATACACGGCAAAAATATACCGGCCTTAGCGGTTTATAATGATGTGAAATGTGTTATTTAACCTTTTAAAGATGGCCGCCA
The DNA here is from genome assembly GCF_964261635.1 of Lissotriton helveticus. NCBI lineage: Eukaryota > Metazoa > Chordata > Amphibia > Caudata > Salamandridae > Lissotriton > Lissotriton helveticus. The sequence continues at coordinate 1,521,855,228 of NC_136065.1, forward strand.
AATCTGTAAATCGCCGAAAGACTAGACTGTTTTCAAGGAATGTGAAATAATATGTATATATTACGCTGCTAGATGGCCTAACATGTAAACATTGACGAAGGACTTTGTGTCCGAAACGCTTCTGTTGCACAACTTTGCCGGCTGAAATAAAATCTTGCCTCTTACCCCTGGAGTGCGTGATACATTTCGTCATGGGAAATGTTTTGAGCTTGGATATATATATATATATATGTATATATATATATCCATACTCGAAAGGCAACTCCTTCTGGATCTTCACGACCCGTGAAAGGTGGCGTGCACGCCGGCGGAGTAAAGCCGACAATATTGTATTATTTCTCACACAAAGTTTTAGAAGCACGCTCTCAGGACAAAAAACAGGTAAGCACCGGTATTCAAGAAGTGCTGTTTATTCCACAACGCGTTTCACCGTAAAACGCCTTGATCACGTGGAAGTATGTTTGAAAGGCATTGGTTTAAATCTATTCAGGTCATAGACATAAAAACAGGACGGGTATAACATGCAGTCAAAAGTAAATCATGTATATAAACACATACATTTGTAATCATATAGAAGTCTAAATATATGAGACCTCATAATTATTGTGCAATGGATATATTAACCACAATTCATATGACAAAATACTTTGTTGGCGTAATCACAAAGTATTACAATAAATAAACCGGAAACCTCCATAAGTGTGCGTTGACTCACAATAAAGCCTTCGGAGTTAGGCGGAAGTCTCATATTACCAACACATTGATGCCCGTGTGTCAAACCACATAAACCATGTGACCACGGCTCGCAATAAACCTCCGCCCCTTTTGCCGCGTGATGCGTATAGAATGGCAGGAAAAATATGTCCTGTGCCGTCCCCACATGTGGCTGACTACAAAAGATTGGCAAGTGCCTTTAGAAAAGAGGTCCTTGTTGGCAGAGAACAAAGACGACAAAAAGCACTCGGTGTGTGATAAATATAGTCCTCCGGACAGCATAGTACTATGTCAACATGCGTGCAAAACAAAATCAAGTATTCGCAAGTGCTCGAATACAAAGTAACAGTATTTTACCGTCCTTAAACTCTCAGTCTTTCAAACATTCAAGTGCCCATGTGGTGAGGAGACAAAGAGAAGGGGAGAGATCCCGTGAAGTGAAGTGCAGGTGAAGAGGGCCCCCTCTCTTGCTCCTACAACAAAACAAATAAATACAAAGTTAAAAATGTGAAGAAGATAGCATATCTCCATTCAAATAGCTGTTAACAATAGGACTTCAATATTCATAAGGTATGGAAGACAACAAATATTACGAACTAGACATTACATGTACAACTGAACTTAATCTTTAAGATGTACGGCCAATTCCTCATCCTGGTTGAGGCCTCCCGGAGCCTTGCTTTGGAAATCTATGATTAATCTAGATTCCCTCTGGCGCAGTTTGAGAACCCTATTACCACCTCTTGGATTCTTCGGTATCTGTTCCAAAATTATGAAACTGAGGTATTTGACATTAGAGAAATGTTGTTCTCTAAAATGTCGTGCCACCGGGTATTTTAAGTCAAAATTGGTGATGGCTCTGGTATGTTCAAGAATGCGTTTCTTGGCCATACATGTTGTGCTGCCTATGTACCATTTGTTGCATGTACAAACAATTGCATACACAACAAATGTGGAACTGCATGTAAGAAAAGGCATGATTTTCTTGTTTACCCCATTGTAAGTGTCTTCTTTGCATGATTTGCTATTGGCACAGGCCTTACAATGGCCACATGGGAAGAAACAATCTAAACCTTGTACGTTCACAGGAGGATATGTAGTAATATCGCTGTGGACTAACATGTATCTAATACTTCTCCCGCGTCTGTATGTGATGCTGGGTCTCCTAGGTAATTCCTTGCCAATGACATTGTCGGTTTTAAGTACGTCCCAATTCCTAGTTATTATTTTTTTGACAGCTTTGGAATCAGTACTGTAGGTGAGAATGAGTCTGGTGACATTATCCCCTTCCTCATCTACATTAGATTTATCACAGATAGTGTCGGCCCTATTGATGGAATTAGCTCTATTCTTGGCTTTCTTGAGCACCCAATTAGGGTAACCTCTGATTCTGAATCGGTTTAGTATGACCTCACTTTCTTCCATATACGCTTTGTCATTGTTGCAATTGCGTTTGGCCCTCAACAGTTCACCAAACGGAATGCTCCATTTAAGGTTTTCAGGATGACTGCTGAGGGCGTGCAAAATGCTGTTGCCAGACGTGGCTTTGCGGAAAAGTTTGGTGTGCACCTTATTGTTGATAATCTCAATTTTAACATCAAGATATTCTGTATCTGTCATGCTCTTGGTGCCACTAAGGACAATGTTTAAGGCATTTTGGTTGAGTTTATCAATGAACATGTCTGCTTCCTCCAAAGTACCTCTCCAAACAATGAGGAGGTCATCAATGTACCTCAGCCACATTGAAACCTTCTCAAAATCTTGTTGGAGAGTGGGATCAGAACGGATGTCCTTTTCCCACTTGCCAAGGAATAAATTAGCAAAGCTAGGTGAAAAACATGAGCCCATTGCTGAACCTCTAACCTGTCTGTAAAGTTCACCATTGAATAGAAAAATATTGTTTTTAAGGCAATATTTTATCATACCAAGGAGCATGTATGTATGTTCCCTATATTTTATGGGCCTCTCTTTGAGGAAATGCTCACATGCCTCCAAACCCTGGTCATGGTCAATTATGGTGTAGAGGCTTTGGACATCCAAAGTTATCAAAACACAACCCGCCTCCAACTGTAAATTTTCAATCTTTTTCAAAAAATCTTTAGTGTCCTTCACATAGCTTTTCAATTCCATAACAAACTCCCTTAGAAAATGGTCAATGTATTTTGATACTCTTTCTGATACACTACCCCGCGAGGACACAAGCGGTCTCCCTGGAGGTCTAGTGGCATTTTTGTGTATCTTGGGTAGTAGATAGAGCACCGGAAGAACAGGATAGTCACATTTAAGATACTCGAATTCCTCCCATGTAAGGATGCCCTTCTCTTTCCATTCAAATAAGGAATCCCATAAACATGTGATACTATCATGATAACATTTCATTTCAATAGGCTCATAAAATGTACTATCACATAATTGTCTAATGGCCTCTGCGATGTACATCTCCTTGTCCAACAGGACAATATTGCCTCCTTTGTCTGCGGGGCGGATGACTATAGTGTCATCTTCCATGAGGGATTTTATGGCCTGTCTTTGTTTATAGGTCATGTTTGATTGTTCTTTCTGTTTGCATCTATGATGTTTATGTCTTAGTTCATTAAGACTTTTGTTGACACAATCATGAAAAGTACCAATGTTATCATGGGGTAGCATCGGTAAAAAACTAGATTTCTTCTTGAAAGTGGTATTGGCAGCTGTGTTTGTGCAGATGTCCAGTTCAGTGAGCAGCTGTGTGGTACTGCATGCCATTTCCGCCTGTGTTTCACTTATACCCAACTCCATGATAGTGTTCAAAGTGTCACTGTCTCTGACATCAAAACTATACACATTAGAGATTTCTGATATGTTGATGGTATGGGCTGGACCTCCTTTGAGTTTGTGCCATTTCTTAAGTTTGAGTTTGCGTGTGTATTTGAACAAATCAATTCTGTTATCAGTGTATCTGGAGGGATATGAGGGACAGAATGACAATCCTAAACAGAGCGTCTTTTTTTCTATCATGTTCAGTTTTCTTTTGGATAAATTAACTATGGTCATATTTACCATTCTGTCATCCATTAGTATTTCCTCTTGTTGGCATGTCCCTTGTTGGGTCCCACTGCGCCACGTCCCTTGTCTTTTTTACCATCGCTGTCTGATTCGTATTCTCCTGTTATTCCTTTTCTTCTTCCGCGTCCTCTTCCGCGTGTTCCTCTTCCTCGTCCTCGGGGTTTCGGTACCGGTGTCTCCCTCGTTGTTACACGCCCCCTTCTTAGAGTCCGGTACTCGTCTAAAAAAGACACTTGTTTTTTTCCTTTAGCAGGTACTGTTGTAATCAGAGAAACATCAGATTCACTTTCACTAGTGAGATTTTCTTCTGTACCCGGGGTTCTAATTTCTTCCGCTTCTTCCACTACAGTGGTACCAGAGGTGTCATTTCTGTACAAGTGATCATATTTGTGGCTAAATGTAAGTATTCTGCCACTATCATAGTCAGCATAATCACGGTTAAGTTTTCTCTCTTTTCTTGCTTTTATTTCCTCTTCATGTTTGGATAGTCTTTCTTGTATGGATTTAAGTTTTTTATTCAAACTTTTTGTTTCCATGATTTTATTAAGGTCTTCCATGAGTTCTTTAATTTCCTTAATAAGTTCTTCTCGGTCTATCCATGCGTATTTGATTAGGATTTCCAACATCCTACGTGAGCTGTTCGCAGAGTTTACCGACCACTCCTCTAGCATTAAAGGGTTTGGTTTTTCATAAGTTGGTGTAGTAAAAATGCGCAACCCTCTAGGTATCATATTTTGTTCCACATAGTGTTGTAGCGAAGTAGCCTCCCACCATTTGGTGATCTCCGTTTTTTTCAGTTTCTCATATTGTTTCAATTTTTGTTCAATCGGCTCAATAGTTGTTACTGGTTCAATGGCTTTAGTCACGTTACTGGGAATTGTCTTTCTTACAAACAAAGTTTTGGCAGCTCTTGTACATTCTTCGTCTTCTTCCATGTTAGAGAACCTTATTAAACAGCTCTAAAAAGTATTTGCAGTCCGGTGTTTGCCTCAATGTCCCCCCAGTGTGTATACTGGGTTCCTTTTGCCAATACAATTATGGGGAAATTAGATCCTGTGGTAACGCACGTTTATACTTTGCGTTGCTCAGTTTGAGAAATGGAAAGGTGTGACAGAGTCCGTTTCTAACCCCATAAGGTATATGCGGTAAATATAATGTCCCCCGCTGCCCCGGAGTGTTTGAGTGACGACAAGCAACCTCCGTTACCCGTCACCCCCCCCACACCCTCAGAGGACGGAAAGACACTGTTCCCGCTTACCTTATGCCGGGCAGTATCGTTCGGACATGCACCTCCTGCTTCGTTAGTCCCCAATATAGTAACAATGGCCGGTCCTTAGCGAGATCCTCCATATAAATCCATACTCGAAAGGCAACTCCTTCTGGCATCGATGTGTTGGTAATATGAGACTTCCGCCTAACTCCGAAGGCTTTATTGTGAGTCAACGCACACTTATGGAGGTTTCCGGTTTATTTATTGTAATACTTTGTGATTACGCCAACAAAGTATTTTGTCATATGAATTGTGGTTAATATATCCATTGCACAATAATTATGAGGTCTCATATATTTAGACTTCTATATGATTACAAATGTATGTGTTTATATACATGATTTACTTTTGACTGCATGTTATACCCGTCCTGTTTTTATGTCTATGACCTGAATAGATTTAAACCAATGCCTTTCAAACATACTTCCACGTGATCAAGTCGTTCTACGGTGAAACGCGTTGTGGAATAAACAGCACTTCTTGAATACCGGTGCTTACCTGTTTTTTGTCCTGAGAGCGTGCTTCTAAAACTTTGTGTGAGAAATATATATATATATATATATACATATATATATATATATATATTCATCACAAAGGGTGCCTGCTATGGAGAGACGCCACGCCAGGTACGTTCAGTTGCCACATTCATTTATTGGAGTGCACAAGTGAGGAGAGAAGTCCTGCATCACAAACGTGGTTGTCCGCCCTGCCGACGCGTTTCGTTTAAGCAACTTCTTCATGGGCAGCGGAAAGGAATGCAAAGTACAGCAGTTTCCCGGCATCAATTTCAATTCACCCACTCCGCCTCCTTGGGTGTGGCCACGCTGTGGCATGCTGGTAGTGGTAGTGCCGGTTTCTTGCTCCAGTGAGTTGCCGTGCCCTTGCTGATATATACAAAAATGAAACCCCAGTGGGTGGTGGTGCAAAAGCTCAAGTCCCCACCGGCATCAGTATTCTCCAACAAACTGACTACCGACCCTTCAAAAACAGCGTTTGTTAAACACAGCTTCACGAGCGCTGGAACCCAGCGCCGGGGTTCTCTCCGCGGCTCAGGCCAGCCGCCTCACATTCATCACAAAGGGTGCCTGCTATGGTGAGACGCCACGCCAGGTAAATTTAGTTGCCACATTCATTTATTGGAGTGCACAAGTGAGGAGAGAAGTCCTGCATCACAAACGTGGTTGTCAGCCCTGCCGACTCGTTTCGTTTAAGGAACTTCTTCATGGGCAGCGGAAAGGAATGCAAAGTAAGGCATTTTCCCGGCATCAATTTCAATTCACCCACTCCGCTTCCTTGGGCGTGGCCACGCTGTGGCATGCTGGTAGTGGTAGTGCCGGTTTCTTGCTCCAGTGAGTTGCCGTGTCCTTGCTGATATATACAAAAATGAAACCCCAGTGGGTGGTGGTGCAATAGCTCAAGTCCCCACCGGCATCAGTGTTCTCCAACAAACTGGCTCCCGACCCTTCAAAAACAGCGTTTGTTAAACGTAACTTCAGGAGCGCTGGAACCCAGCGCCGGGGTTCTCTCCGCGGCTCAGGCAAGCTGCCTCACATTCATCACAAAGGGTGCCTGCTATGGAGAGACGCCACGCCAGGTAAGTTCAGTTGCCACATTCATTTATTGGAGTGCACAAGTGAGGAGAGAAGTCCTGCATCACAAACGTGATTGTCCACCCTGCCGACGCGTTTCGTTTAAGCAACTTCTTCATGGGCAGCGGAAAGGAATACAAAGTACGGCAGTTTCCTGGCATCAATTTCAATTCACCCACTCCGCCTCCTTGGGCGTGGCCACGCTGTGCCATGCTGGTAGTGGTAGTGCTGGTTTCTTGCTCCAGTGAGTTGCTGTGTCCTTGCTGATATATACAAAAATGAAACCCCAGTGGGTGGTGGTGCAAAAGCTCAAGTTCCCACCGGCATCAGTGTTCTCCAACAAACTGGCTCCTGACCCTTCAAAAACAGCGTTTGTTAAACGCAGCTTCAGGAGCATTGGAACCCAGCGCCGGGGTTCTCTCCGCGGCTCAGGCAAGCCGCCTCACATTTATCACAAAGGGTGCCTGCTATGGAGAGACGCCACGCCAGGTAAGTTCAGCTGCTACATTCATTTATTGGAGTGCACAAGTGAGGAGAGAAGTCCTGCATCACAAACGTGGTTGTCCGCCCTGCCGACGTGTTTCGTTTAAGCAACTTCTTCATGGGCAGCGGAAAGGAATGCAAAGTACGGCAGTTTCCTGGCATTAATTTCAATTCACCCACTTTGCCTACTTGGGCGTGGCCATGCTGTGGCATGCTGGTAGTGGTAGTGCCGGTTTCTTGCTCCAGTGAGTTGCTGTGTCCTTGCTGATATATACAAAAATGAAACCCCAGTAGGTGGTGGTGCAAAAGCTCAAGTCCCCACCGGCATCAGTATCCTCCAACAAACTGGCTCCCGACCCTTCAAAAACAGCGCTTGTTAAACGCAGCTTCAGGAGCGCTGGAACCCAGCGCCGGGGTTCTCTCCACGGCTCAGGCCAGCCGCCTCACATTTATCTCAAAGGGTGCCTGCTATGAAGAGACGCCACGCCAGGTAATTTCAGTTGCCACATTCATTTACTGGAGTGCACAAGTGAGGAGAGAAGTCCTGCATCACAAACGTGGTTGTCCGCCCTGCCCAATTCAGGAATCCATTGCCTCTGATAAAGTGACAGTACACGAAACGCGTCAGGCAGCTTGGACATGATTGCTGTGCTGGCGGTTTGTTATCCTTGTTGTTCCCTCCAAGTAAAGAATTTTGACAAATCCCTCACCTGCCGTGGGCCTTCTCTACACCAGGCACCTTCGTTTTGGGATTTAAGCGGCCCCGTCTGAGCCGCGGAGAAAGCACCGGTGTTTCTTAACACTCCTGCAGCGATGCCAAACGACGCCGCTGCATATGGGACAGGCGCCTTTTGGTTGGAGATACTGTGTGTTCGCAAGGAGCAAGCTCGGCAGCACTAGCCATTGGGGTTATAATTTTAAAAACTTTGACTGTAAAGACAACGGCAGCTCACTGAAGAAATACTCAGCACTGCAAGTACCATCGGGCCATAGTGTTGGCCACGCCTTCATAGGCAGAGCATGTACTTAACAGAAAGCAATTGCTTGATATCGCCGTGCCTTCCATTTCAGGAATCCATTGCCTCTGATGAAGTGACAGTACACGAAACGCGTCAGGCAGCTTGGACATGATTGCTGTGCTGGCGGTTTGTTATCCTTGTTGTTCCCTCCAAGTAAAGAATTTTGGCAAATTCCTCACCTGTCGTGGGCTTTCTCTACACCAGGCACCTTCGTTTTGGGATTTAAGCGGCCCCGTCTGAGCCGCGGAGAAAGCACCGGTGTTTCTTAACACTCCTGCAGCGATACCAAACGACGCCGCTGCATACGGGACAGGCGCCTTTTGGTTGGAGATACTGAGTGTTCGCAAGGAGCAAGCTCGGCAGCACTACCCACTGGGTTATCATTTTAAAAACTTTGACTGTAAAGACAACGGCAGCTCACTGAAGAAATACTCAGCACTGCAAGTAGCATCGGGCCATAGTGTTAGCCACGCCTACATAGGCGGAGCATGTACGTAACAGCAAGCAAGTGCTTGAAATCGCCGTGCCTTCCAATTCAGGAATCCATTGCCTCTGATGAAGTGACAGTACACAAAACGCGTCAGGCAGCTTGGAGATGATTGCTGTGCTGGCAGTTTGTTATCCTTGCTGTTCCCTCCAAGTAAAGAATTTTTGCAAATCCCTCACCTGTCGTGGGCTTTCTTTACACCAGGCACCTTCGTTTTGGGATTTAAGTGGCCCCGTCTATGCCGCGGAGAAAGCACAGGTGTTTCTTAACATTCCTGCAGCGATGCCAAACGACGCTGCTGCATAAGGGACAGGCGCCTTTTGGTTGGAGATACTGAGTGTTCGCAAGGAGCAAGCTCGGCAGCACTACCCACTGGGGTTATAATTTTAAAAACTTTGACTGTAAAGACAACGGCAGCTCACTGAAGAAATACTCAGCACTGCAAGTACCATCGGGCCATAGTGTTGGCCACGCCTACATAGGCGGAGCATGTACTTAACAGCAAGCAAGTGCTTGAAATTGCCGTGCCTTCCAGTTCAGGAATCCATTGCCTCTGATGAAGTGACAGTACACGAAACGCGTCAGGTAGCTTGGACATGATTGCTGTGCTGGCGGTTTGTTATCCTTGTTGTTCCCTCCAAGTAAAGAATTTTGGCAAATCCCTCACCTGTCGTGGGCTTTCTCTACACCAGGCACCTTCGTTTTGGGATTTAAGCGGCCCGTCTGAGCCGCGGAGAAAGCACCGGTGTTTCTTAACACTCCTGCAGCGATGCCAAATGACGCCGCTGCATATGGGACAGGCGCTTTTTGGTTGGAGATACTGAGTGTTTGCAAGGAGCAAGCTCGGCAGCACTACCCACTGGGGTTATAATTTTAAAAACTTTGACTATAAAGACAACGGCAGCTCACTGAAGAAATACTCAGCACTGCAAGTACCATTGGGCCATAGTGTTGGCCACGCCTACATAGGCGGAGCATGTACTTAACAGCAAGCAAGTGCTTGAAATCGCTGTGCCTTCCAGTTCAGGAATCCATTGCCTTTGATGAAGTGACAGTACACGAAACGCGTAAGGCAGCTTGGACGTGATTGCTGTGCTGGCGGTTTGTTATCCTTGTTGTTCCCTCCAAGTAAAGAATTTTGGCAAATCCCTCACCTGTCGTGGGCTTTCTCTACACCAGGCACCTTTGTTTTGATATATATATATATATATATATATATATATTCCGACACATTTCTCCAAGAAGAAACCAGAGGCCAGAGGGGGTATCAGGGATCACAGCATGCTTTATTCAATTGTCCACAGCGACGGCGAATGCATTTCGGCCATTTAGGCCTTCCTCAGCGCCCAGTGCTGTTACGAGTCCTGCACCAATGTGCTCCTTCCTGCTCCAGTGATGGCTCGCACAAAATGCCCCTCCCCTTTATGCTGTCGGCACACCTGAAGATGTTCATGAAGGTAAGCGAACTTCAAATCCCAACATGCACTGTGGCGGCAGGCTGGGTAGGTGGCGTAGGGTAGTGGGTTTTGACAATAGGTCGGTGCGGGCATGCAGAAGGGTGGTGTGGGGAACCTCTGAACAGGCGAAGTCCACAGCCGCTGCCCCGAGTCCCCTCGTGCCACAGCAACCAGTTGCCACAAGACCGCGAATAAACAGGGGCTACCAAATAGAGGCATCCCGCCGCGGTCGCCAGTAGGTATATATAGTTAGGATTTTTTCTCTATGGGTTTTTTGAAAATTCTATGTCTAATAACTTTGGCGTTTGTGGACGGAATTGGCTGAAATTTTCAGGAAAATGGCACATTTTGTTTCTGAGCAGCCCCTGAAAATTGGGGGGGGGGTTCGTCTAGGGGGGGTCGAGAAAAATGGGGGGTCCCAAAACGTGTTTTTAACATTGAGTTTTCCATAGGGCGGTTGGCCTCACTTTTAGCCCGAACGGCTGAATGGATTTGCACGAAACTTGGCAAAATTGTAGGGACTGGTAGCCCGATGTGCCTTTTGTAGGTCTCAATATATGTGCTACAGTGGATTTTGAGAAATTAACGTTTAAAAAAAGATATATATCTGTAACAGCGGACCGGGCAGCGCTCCAGGACGCGTACTTTTCGCGCAACGGAGCTTTGTGAAGCGAAGCTGATTGGTTCTCCGGCGTCTGTCAACATTCCAAACAGTCCGTAGCGGCCGCCATCTTGTCTCTCGGTAGGATCGAGAGACAAGAGGAGGCCAAAGCGAAGGGGCAAATGACCATAAGGGGGAATAGTAGATCCTCGCTGACCCCCTAGGTTTGATGTGGAGGTTTTAAAAGGGCCCCGCGGGGCAAAAAAAAAAATAATAATAATAATCGAACGGCTGAATGGATTTGCACGAAACTTGGCAAAATTGTAGGGACTGGTAGCCCGATGTGCCTTTGCTAGGTCTCAATATATGTGCTTCAGTGGATTTTGAGAAATTAACGTTCAAAAAAAGATATATATCTGTAACAGCGCACCGCTTCGCGTACTTTTCGCGTTACGGAGCTTTGCGAAGCGAAGCTGATTGGCTCTCCGGTGTCTGTAAACATTCCAAACAGTACGTAGCGGCCGCCAACTTGTCTCTCGGTAGGATCGAGAGACAAGAGGAGGCCAAAGCGAAGGGGCAAATGACCATAAGGGGGCATAGTAGATCCTCGCTGACCCCCTAGGTTTGATGTGGAGGTTTTAAAAGGGCCCCGCGGGGCAAAAAAAAAAAATAATAATAATAATCGAACGGCTGAATGGATTTGCACGAAACTTGGTAAAATATTAGGGACTGGTAGCCCGATGTGCCTTTGCTAGGTCTCAATATATGTGCTTCAGTGCATTTTGAGAAATTAACGTTCAAAAACAAGATATATATCTGTAACAGCGCTCCGCTTCGCGGAGATAAAATTATATCTGTATTACCTAGCTGTTGCTAACACCAGTTAGCGACGGCTAGTAGGAGATAGCGACCATCTTGGGCCCCACTTTGCATGTGAGTGATATTTATCACTAATGACATGCAAAGTGGGCATGCCAAGATGTTAGCGACTGGAAACAGTCGCTAACATCGCTATCTCCTATTATCAACTTTTGGAAATATTCGAGATAAGCGCGAATATCTCCAAAAAGTAACAGCTGCCCTGAGCAGTTCTTAGCCATGTTATCCAATGGGAGGTGGATAACATGGCTAAGAGCATTAGCTCGGTAATGCATGAATATCGCTGAGTTTTCAGCGATATTAATGCATTGCGGTCGTTTTTTATCGTATTTGCGATAAACCTTGATAATAGCAAGGTTTATCTGCGATAATTTCTGAAGGTAAAAAAATCTTTGCAATGCAACGTTAGGGATAAATATCGCTTAACTTTGGTAATATGCCCCAACGACTGTTAACGTTCGATTCGAAGGAAATCAGGAAGTGTTGAAAAACATTGTCTGCGCCATCTTGTCTTTTTTCAAATGCCACACTTTTGTCGTGCACGGCAGCCATTTTAGATGCCTTGACCAGACCCACTCTGTGCACGCTGTCGATCCTTAGCATGGCTCCCCACCCTCGCAAGCATCTCACCCAGGCAGTGGTCACCCCCGCTCTCTGTCTTATGCATGGGTAATAAACCTCCCCCATCTGCGCTGCTCTTCCCTGAGAATCACACCCTGTGCCCGCCCGACACCTCCCTTTCGCCCTATTCACTACCGCACCCTCTGACACTCCTTTTCCTCTGTGTCCGATTGTCCAGGCCGGTCCTAGGCTATCAGCTAGCCCTGCAGATGTAGTTTATGGCCACAGCTGTAAAGAATCACCCCTCTTCAAAGGAGTTATAGTAGATCAAGGCCCACACTCGATGAGATCCGTCACAGCAGAAGCGTTGCTATTATCTGAAAACCATCCTGTATTGTGATTGGGGAGGGGACCGAGCGTGAAGCGGAAGATTCCAGGGATGACTCTTTGTACATCAAAGTTTTTACAATTATGTGTCACATTAAAAATATATAGCACTCCGACAAAGTAGTAAGATTATAAAACTTTAATAATTTATAAATATATACAAGAAAACAAAAATAGTAATAACATATAAACATTTTTAGGGAAAAACAACGAAGTACCGGTCGGCTGTGCGAATAGTCCCAACGCAGCACAACGTCCAGATTTCCGGCGTGGGGCGTCGCGGGGGGTGGGTCATCAGTAGCAAACTGTTGTGCGAATAGTTCCAAGGCAGCAGAACGCGCCGAAATCTAGATGACACGAAAGTGATGTCTAGTAAGTTGCCACCCAGCAAATAACGGCGTGGGGCGTCGCGGGGGGTGGGTCATCAGTAGCAAACTGTTGTGCGAATAGTTCCAAGGCAGCAGAACGATGGCACCAAGGTGATGTCCAGTAAGTTGCCGCACTGGTTTTGGTATCCTACAATGCTGCTCCGAATAACGGTGTGGGGCGCCCCGGGGGAGGCGGCGTGAACTGGCCTCTCCAGGTGGAGTGTCATCTGTTGTAGTGGGGCGCCCCTTTACCGTTTCAGTTGCCATTCCGTCCGTTTTTGGTCCACTGTGTCAAAAGCCGCAATTCAGCTGAGTTGCGCCCACTCTTGCGGTGCAGCGATAGGCGGCTGTCACAGGACTCTCAAAATGGCGGCAGGCTCTTTCCTTTTTGGGCCTGGTCCACTGAAATGGCCCTGGGACACCTTGGAAATCGGACACTTGTCTGCTAGGTCTTGGACCCCATTCTCGAAAGCGTCCCCTCCGCCTTGAGAATTCAACAAAAGTTTTGGGGGCCCCGACTCCTGCAGGCTTCTGGTGGGGAGCGGCTGCCATGATTGCTCGCGGAATGACCACGACGGAGCTACGAGATGGTGGTGCTCTCATGCTGACGCCAGTTTAGTCTGAAACATCCAGAAACAAGGTGGGGCTTTCATCGTTTGGGAAAAAAAAAAAAGTTTTCATCCAATGAAAAGTGTTGTTTTTAGGTCATATGATCAAGCCTTCCATCATTAGGAAACAAAAAGTAAAATGAACCAATGAAAAGTTTTATAAACAAGTCACATGACCTGTTATGCGGCATAGGGTATAAAATGCGGAGAAAATACGTTGGCACGTGAGGCGGCGTCAGTAGCGGACCGATGTGCGAATAGGCCGAAGGCAATACAACGCGCCAAGATCCGGATGGCACCGAGGTGGTGTCCAGCAAGTTGCAGCACTGGTGTGGCCATCCTACAATGCTGAAAGTCGGCGTGGGGCGCCCCGTTGGCCTGTGAGTTTGCGTCAGTAGCGGACCGATGTGCGAATAGGCCGAAGGCAGCACAACGCGCCAAGATCCGGATGGCACCGAGGTGGTGTCTAGTAAGTTGCCGCACTGGTGTGGCCATCCAACAATACTGAAAGTCGGCGTGGGGCGCCCCGTTGGCCTGTGAGATGGCGTCAGTAGCGGACCGATGTGCGAATAGGCCGAAGGCAGCACAACGCGCCAAGATCCGGATGGCACCGAGGTGGTGTCTAGTAAGTTGTCGCACTTCTGTGGCCATCCTACAATGTTGAAAGTCGGCGTGGGGCGCCCCGTTGGCCTGTGAGATGGCGTCAGTAGCGGACCGATGTGCGAATGGGGCCAAAGGCAGCGCAACAATATTTTCTGACTGACACCACAAGGCGCTGAGATGCCAAGATCCGGATGGCACCGAGGTGATGTCTAAGTTGCGGACTGATGTGCGAATGGGGCCAAAGGCAGCGTAACAATATTTTTTGTATGGAAGATACCACTAGGCGTTGAGATGCCAAGATTCGGATGGCACCGAGGTGATGTCTAGCAAGTTGCTGTACTGGTGTGGTCATCCTACAATGCTGAAACTCGGCGTGGGTCGCCCCATTAGCCTGTGAGATGGCGTCAGTAGCGGACCGATGTGCGAATAGGCAGAAGGCAGCACAACGCGCCAAGATCCGGATGTCACCGTGGTGTTTTCATAGTTGAGAGGCACTTCATCTGCAGTGGGGCGCCGAGATCCGGATGGCACCGAGGTGATGTCTAGCAAGTTGCTGTACTGGTGTGGTCATTCTACAATGCTGAAAGTCGGCGTGGGGCGCCCCATTAGCCTGTGAGATGGCGTCAGTAGCGGACTGATGTGCGAATGGGGCCAAAGGCAGCGCAACAATATTTTCTGAAGAGAAGACACCAAAAGGTGCTGACATTCCAAGATCCGGATGGCACCGAGGTGGTGTCTAGCAAGCTATGCAGTTGAGTTGTGTGCGCACTTGCGGCGAATAGGTCGAAGGCAGCATAACAATGTTTTTTGAATAGAAGACACCACAAGGCGTTGAGATTCGGTTACCACCGAGGTGATGTATAGCAAGTTGCCGCACTGGTGTGGCCATCCTACAATACTGCTCCGAATAACGGCGTGGGGTGCCCGAAGGGGGGGGGAGCCGGCGTGAATGGGCCTTCCTAGGTGGAGGCTCGTCTGCTGTAGTGGGGCGCCCCTTTACCGTTTCAGTTGCCATTCAGCTGAGTTTCGGCTGCTCTTGATGCTACAGCGACAGGCGGCTGCAAGAGGACTCTCAAAATGGCGGCCTGTTCTTTGGATTTGGGCCTGGTCCACTAAAATGGCCCTGGGACACCTTAGAACTCGGACGCTCGATTTTTTTTTCCTTTCCTGTACATGCAAAAAAAGGTAAATGCCCGGTACGTTACACGCTTCATCTGCCACGATGAACTCTCCAGAGGAACCTAAAAAAAATATAGTTGTGGTAACTATACCATGCATCGTCATATGGAGAGGTGGCACCAATTAATTATAGTGCTGCATAAAAGAGAGATTTGGAGGAGAACCCCTGACCTGCTAGTACATTCATCAAAGAAGTGGCACTGAGAGCTTCAGAGGCAAGGGAAACGGTCCCAAATATTTAGAAGAACTTTGGAAAGATTAAAATGACATGTTTAGATTGTGGCAAATTAATTTCATGTGGACAGATGAGTGTTACTCTAATAAATACAGCATATGAACATCATCATAGTCGATGGTTGGTAGAGACATTTTGACTATATCCTGGACCTGCCCGTCCTCGCCCAAAATGGCGCCGGAATAAATGGGACTCGTAACTCCTTGTTGTGTACTGGTTGCAGAACCTTGAAATCACGAGATACGTATGCAGTTTTGAAGCACATGGCGGGCGGGGACGAGAATTGATTGACTATTTCGACATCCCTATTGATATTAAGTTCTGATGTGTTATTGATTACTGTACTGTTGAAAGTTCGAATTAACGTCACCCATGGTACTTGCCCGCAAATGTATATCTAGATAATTTTATTGTAACTGGCCCTGTCGTATTTTAATTATAAAATGTACGTCCACCGATTCCGTAACTGTTAGACACCTTAGTTCTTGCAACCTAATGGCCCGCCCGTTACGTTCCTCTACAGTGTAAATGTCTATTCATCATATACGATTACAGTTTGCTCTGTGGCAGGCCCACGTGGTTATAGGCTCGTATTTGTATAATGAAATTTTCACAATAAAGGTTTTTAAAAGAAAACATGGTAGTAGTATATACATTGGTAAAGTTTTTAATAATAGTGACTGTTTTTGAATCATTAAAAGGCAAGTGAAATAAAGCAGACCAATTACATGAAGGGTAAAAGGTATAATACGAAGGAACGCAGTAAAGATAAATGGTCAAGGGCTGTTGTGTTTTCTATTCCTGCAACATAAAGTGATCGATAAGAATCTCATATTCAGGCGTATCGGCGACTAAGACAGCAGGTCGACCCTCTTTTGCTCAACGGCTCCATCATGGGACGAAGAAACGCTCTTTTTCTCGAAAAAAGAATATATTTTACTTGCAGGACAGTTGTAAAATTTCCGGGAAAGTACATTAGCCTGGAACATTATAACATATATTTAAGAAAAAATAATGTTCGGAAGTAATGAAAAGCGTAATTTTTAGGTCATATGACCAAGCCTTTCATCATTACAATAAGAAAAGTAAAATGAACCAATGAAAAGTTTTATTAACAAGTCACATGACTTGTTATGCTTACGTTACGCGCTGCGCGCCCCGGATGACTTCCGGATGCGCTAACGCGGCGCGTCATATGACGCATTACGCGACAACGCAGGTACAGAATATAGTCAAAATGTCTCCACCAACCAGCGGTCGGAACACAACCCCTTTCAGCAGGCTAAATAGTTCTGTTAAATGACAACAGAAGGGACAGGCAACAAGAACCATCAGTCAAAGAGGGGAGGGCTAGTTCTTCTCTACCGGGTTACATTGGGGCGCTACCGGAACTGATCGAATTGGTAGTCTACAGTGTTTCTGGATGTTTCAGACTGAAGCTGGGGTTAGCATGAGAGCAGCACCATTTCGTAGCTCCGTCGTGGTCATTCCGCAACCAATCATGGCAGCCGTTCTTTATCGTTATTTTGGGCGGGGTGGGTGGCGGAGCCGAGCTGTTTTGCAGCCATCATTGTGTGGAGTTCAGTTCATCTCACTAGTTTTGTATTTGTCATGAGGGGTTGTTCCTAATGTTTCTATTTTAGCGAGGTCAAAAAGAGATCCCATTAGTGGCCTACTGATTTTGCTCGATTCCTTTTCTTTTTTTTTACACGATTTTTCGTTATCTGCAAAGACTAAACAGAGTATTGCGACTCTGTGTTTGTTTGTAAATAGAGAATGAACCAAAGAGAACTAATTCTAAAACAGTAAATACTTGGATAACAATCAATCAAATGGAGAGAGAAACAGGCATGACGGATTACAACGGGGGCAAAGGCCTGCGTTAACTACCTTTCACTATCTGCAAAGAGAGAGTACTCCTAATAGAAATGAGGGGGGGGGCACCATTCAAAGCAGATCAGTGTGCATAAACACGAAAATGTTTTCACTTACCACGTACTTGACATTCGACAGCTTATGATATTTGCTATTAAAAAACCATTGAAATTCACTGAAAAAACCATAGGTTATAGACCATATATAGTTAGGAATTAGCATTTACAAAACCTTGAAAATTCACTGAAAAAACCATAGGTTATAGACCATATATAGTTAGGAATTAGCATTTAAAAAACCTTATTTTACTCACACAAAACCATTGAAATTCCATATATAGTTAGTTGCACTAACTATATATCGCGCACCCGCAATCCACTGCTGATCATGTCACATATTACATCATTCATGACATGGTCAGTGACATCACTGATGACATCACTGATGACATCTCAAATGACATCACTGATGACATCACTGATGACATCTCATTTGACATCATTCTTGTGCTAATACGATAAACCTCTTCAGACTCTAATATAACCTTAGATACACTCAGTGTATACAGACACTCACACACTGCCACTCATCCATGGAGTTACTCACACACCCAGTCAGTCATGCAAAGAAACAATCTCACCTCCATTTCTTCAACTATACAGTTAAACACACCTTACTTATTGAAACATATACTAACACATATTTACTCTCTTATACAATCCCTGATACAAGTTCACAATGATCGATACAACCACTCACTCATTCAGTGGCTCTCATGCACAGTTATTTATATATGCCAACTCTCACATGTACTGTGTTTTACATATGTACTTACTATGACATGTAGCATTGAGATATCCATTCACTCATCAATACACTCATGCACACAGTCAACTGCCCATGTAGCTGTTTCCACATGCACTCTTGAACTCATACACCTAGTGAATAAACTGCTCACACATCTATGCATAGAGTCACACACCTTCCAGCCACCCCCACACAAACTCAATCTCCCATAGAAATACTTGGGCAACCAATTAATAACACATATAGCCTCTCGTATAGCTAATGATCAACACATGCAGCAGTTTACAGAACAACAGACATAATGATGCACAAATTAAGACAGTTTAGTCACTAACCCATGCATTCAGTGAGACACATTTAATCACTCACTCATACAGTCAGTCACGCACCTACTAAATCCTTCATCCAGACACTTATACATCCACTCATTCTTCAATATGTAAGACATATTTTAACTTTACAGAAACATACAGTCACTGGATGTTGTCATCAGTGATGTCATCAGTGATGTCATTTGAGATGTCATCAGTGATGTCATCAGTGATGTCACTGACCATGTCATGAATGATGTAATATGTGACATGATCAGCAGTGGATTGCGGGTGCGCGATATATAGTTAGTGCAACTAACTATATATGGAATTTCAATGGTTTTGTGTGAGTAAAATAAGGTTTTTTAAATGCTAATTCCTAACTATATATGGTCTATAACCTATGGTTTTTTCAGTGAATATATATATATATATATATATATATATATATATATATATATATATATATATATATATAAAATATCTCGCACAATACTGTCAGGATAGCTGCCACGTCTTAAATCACGCGCTGCCGCCAGCAAACAGGACACAGACCCGATATCAGTGCTTCAGTTGTTTATTTCCCCAAGAGTCAAAGACGCGTTTCGCAGCTTTACGCCGCTTGTTCACTCGACAAATATTCTGGACTTGGGAAGCATTTTTAAAGTGGCAGTGCATGATTTCTGTGAGTCACGTGGTTTACATTCTCTATGGACATGGAAAAAATACTACTATTGCGCGCTTGTTTACAATATTAAATGCGCATCATTTTCCAACCTTTTGATATTTGTTTGTGTGCAAAAGACGCAATTCATGTATAAATACATACATAAATAAATGGATACACATATACCAGTAAAATACTGATACATCATTAACACCCAGATGGGCTGCCTCGCACCAAGAAAACATCGTAAAATACTTATACATTAACTTTATCCGATGCTATTTACAAAACCTAAATGGTTTGTACATTTGTCAAATTTCAGTTTGGCACGCCCTTGCCAGTTGACTTTTATATAATGCTTTGTTGTTAATTGCGTCTACGGGTATTATTGTAAAATACATATACATATATCTTGTTGAAAATTTATATCCCATTCCGTCGAGATAATTTATGAAAAGTGCCTAATGTGCTTAGTGAAAATTAAATAAAACCAGTGTATAACATTTGCTAATTTTCGTGAACCTAATGTGCATTTACAGCCGTTGTTGATATAGTTGCCAAATTGGGTTTTTACATTTCTTTTCTTACATCACTTTATCATCATCATATTTGCAATTATATTCTTGTGCTGGAAGCTTGAAGGTTACAGCCTGGATTACCAATCAAAGCTTATTTCCGGAAGTCACCGCCGGCCCGGAGGATGCGGAAAAACCGCAGCGGACCCACCAAAGACCCACTGCCACATTAGGATGGCTGGTGGGTCCTGGTTTCCGTCCGCAGCTTTTCCGCCACGGTTGACTTACAACCGCGGCGGAAAAGCTCTAATATGGTGGCGGTGTCTCTCAGACACCGTCCGCCATATTAGGAAGGGCTATAAAAAATGCTTTTCCGCGGCGGGTGTTCCGCCGTGAAAAGCATGTGTAACTTCACTGCGGGGGCCCGTTGCGGGCCCCCTAGGTGAAGAGGTGCTGGGGGTGCACATGGGGGGTACCTATGGTACCCCCCTGCATTTGTATGCAGGAATCGGCAGGCACCGCACGGTGTCTGCCGCTTTCTGCATACAAATGCAATGTATGCATTTTTACCATTGCGGCGGATGCAGCTTGAAGCCGCACCCGCCTCAATGGTAAAAATAGAGGATGTGACCGCCAGGGTGGCGGTCACATCCTAATTGCACAGGAGGGAACTCCGAAGGCAATGCGGAGGTTCCATCCTGGTCTATGGTGGCGGACGGACTCAGGTCCGTCTGCCATCATAATCGGACCATTTGTATTGAAATTCATTTATTTACAAGATATCTATTTTGTAAGAAATATTGATGGTATAGACAAATATTTGTTTCTCCTCTCAGTGCAACTTTATGAGACATGCATACAGAATATCCATTTGCGCATTCTGGTTGTCTGTTACTCTAAACAGGTGTACAAATCCTCTGTTAAGTTCAATCCCTGTGGGTGTTTGGAATCTAGTAATAAGATATATCTAGTCTCCAACTTGCGTAATTTGCTTTCTCTATCTCCTCCATGTCTGTTTGGGGAGATTGCATCGATTAAATATTAGGACAACCCTTGTTGTTTGATCTGTGGCGTTCCTTAAAATGTCTCGCCACCGGATAGGTGTTGTCCATATTGGTTATTGCGCGGAGGTGTTGGAGTATTCTAACGTGAACTTGTAACTTGGTACTGCCCACGTAAATAAGTCCACATGGGCAAGTTAAGACGTACACTGTATATTCCGTCTTACAGGTTAACATTTTAGTTATTTTGTAAGGTTTAGAGTTGAATGGGCTAAAATAGGTTTTGGTGTTAATCCCATGAGTGCATGCCTTACAGGTTTTGCATTTTCTGAACCCTTTTAAATTCTGGTACCAGATAGGATTAGATATTATTTCAGGGTCAGATACTACTAGGCAATCCCTCATTGAAGGAGCTCTACTATAAGTAATGGACGCCCTCTGCGGTAGCAGGGGTGCTAGTACAGGGTCGTTGAGGAGTATGGGCCAACTTCCTTGGATGATCTTTTGGAGTGCCTTATGCTGATCTACTGTTTGTCATGAATAGCCTCTTTCTGAAAATCTTTCCTTGCTGAGTTGTTGGGTCTTTTTGAGTTCTTCTGGTGTGCTGCATACCCTCTTGATTCTAAGCATTTCGCCGTAAGGTATGCTATTTACCAGGTGGCGTGGGTGAGCACTTGATGCGTGTAGCACAGAATTTCCTGCTGTTTTCTTACGGTACAAAGTAGTTTCCAATTTGTTATTACACTTTAGTATCTAGGAAATTCACGCTGGTATTACTTATTTCTGCAGTGAACCTCAAATTTAAATCATTTTTGTTAATTTGTGCCACAAATCTTTCTGCTTCCTCCCTTGTCCCCTGCCATATAACAAAGAGGTCATCAATGAATCTGAGCCACAGTTTTACCTTGATTGACACAATATCGCCGAGGTTTTTCATGAGGACTAGCTTCTCCCATTTGCCCATATGTAGGCATGCATAGCTTGGGGAGAAGCTAGCCCCCATGGCCACTCCCTGAATCTGGCAGTACAGCAAATGATTGAAGATAAAAATGTTATTGTAGAGGCAAAATTCTATCATAGCCAAAAGCATTTCGTTGTGTTGTTCAAAGATTGGTTCTCTATTTCTTAGATAGTACTCAACCACCTGGATACCATCCACATGAGTTATACTTGTGTATAAAGATGACACATCCAGTGCCATCAGTATATATTCAGATTTCCATTCAAAGTTTTTCACTTTATTTATGAAGTCGGTCGTGTCTCTTACATAAGAGGGTAAGGATTTGGCATAGTCTTGCAGGAAATATTCAACATATACTTATGTTTTTTCCAACATGCTGTTCCTAGCATTGATTATAGGACGTCCTCGAGGTGCTTTGTTGTCCTTATGAATTTTTGGTATGAAATATATCATGGGTACAAACGGATTGTCATTTTTCAAGTATTTGTACTCATTCTCACTTATCAACTGCTTGTTTCGCCAGCTTGATAGTTTTTTGTAGTAAATTAGATACATGTCTTTCAGTCTTTTAACATCCGTGCGTGTATAACATTGTCTATTATTCAGTTGGCTCATGGCCTCCTTTGTATAATCCTCATGTGCCCATAAGACTATGTTTCCACCCTTATCACTGTTTCTTATTACGACTTCTTTGTTATTTTTTAATTTTTTCATTAATTGAAAATACTTGTGATCTTGGTTGCGGTGCTTTTGAGTGGTCATGCCGATTTTTTTGTTTAATTTTTTATTTTGGCAGTGATTATTTCGTGAAAAGTGTCAATAGAATCGTGTAACATGATGGGACAAAATTTGGATTTTGGTTTGAACTTGGTTAAACCGGCTCCTTTGGTGGCTATATTTCCATTTTGTGGAACACCAATTCCAACCGGATAATTTTCTTGGTTCCACAACTCTTCAAGTTCCACAAATGTATTTGATCCCGGGGGTGTAGATTCAATTGGAGGATCACCAAGATCGCCAGCATTAATTTGTTTATTTTTAATTGCATATAGTTTCTTCAATTTCAAATTTCTTATTCCCTTGTATACATCCATCCGGATGTTTGGGCAATCAAAGTTGTTGGGGGGACAATATGACAAGCCGAGACTTAGAGTGGTTTATTCGTCTTTTGTTAACGTTATTTTAGAAAGATTTACCACTGTTTGTGTTACTTTTTTCTCCAATAGCTCCTTTTCTTTCTTTGCTGATTTTGATTTCCGTCTTGCTGCTTTGCGTCTCTTTTTGCGTTTGTCATTTGCAGTTTGTAGTTTGGTCTGCCCTGTTCCCATGATGCACTGGGCCAGGGACAGACTAATTTGCATATAGCCAGGTTCTGAACTGGGATGGTGCAGTGAGCTAAAAAACGGTGATGGATCAAGCCCTGATCTGTTGACTGGGTAGGAGTGTTCTGATTAACTCAGATACTCTGTCCATCACCACCCCCTTTTGAAATATTTTTGTCCACCATGAGTGTGGAAGGGTATGCTCAGACATGAGTCCCTTGCTCACTGCACCATCAGGATTCAAGCAAGCCGGGCCGAAGACGGCTGTAATGCCAGAAACCGGTCCCCGGAAGCTTGTTTCCTTTCCAGTGAAGAATTGGCTTGGTAGTTTGGTCTGCCCTGTTCCCATGATGCACTGGGCCAGGGACAGACTAATTTGCATATAGCCAGGTTCTGAACTGGGATGGTGCAGTGAGCTAAAAAACGGTGATGGATCAAGCCCTGATCTGTTGACTGGGTAGGAGTGTTCTGATTAACTCAGATACTCTGTCCATCACCACCCCCTTTTGAAATAAATGCTGCATCATTAGGTCGTGAAGTTAGGCTCACGTGAGGGGTATCTTTGAACATCCCTGTGGCTGCCGCCTCCCTCTCTTTCACGATGTCGTTCGACGATTGGGGGTTTAAATGTTTAAATTCGTTATTGGCTTGTACAAGGAACGGGGCCGTAGATATTGTTGAATTCGTTCCTTGTTCTAGCCTTGCACACTCCTCCACCCCGTAATCACGATATCACAGTACCTGGTAGTCGTTTGTACTGGGTCTCCTTGCTGTGCGGGCAGGAACCTTCCACTCAGCTGGCGTCCTCGTACTGCTACCAGGAGGTATCTTCGGTGTGGGGGGGCAGCGGTAATTCCTTTCGGATTTGCAGTGATCCTCCAGGTTGCCCCGGAAGACGTTTCCGTTTTTTCCGCTAGCCCAATTGCGGAGGAGGGGTCCGTGTTGAACTGGTTTTCGGAAACACCAGTCTATTATATCGCACAATCCTATCAGGATAGCTGCCACGTCTTAAATCACGCGCTGCCGCCAGCAAACAGGACACAGACCCGATATCAGTGCTTCAGTTGTTTATTTCCCCAAGAGTCAAAGACGCGTTTCGCAGCTTTACGCCGCTTGTTCACTCGACAAATATTCTGGACTTGGAAAGCATTTTTAAAGTGGCAGTGCATGATTTCTGTGAGTCACATGGTTTACATTCTCTATGGACATGGAAAAAATACTACTATTGCGCGCTTGTTTACAATATTAAATGCGCATAATTTTCCAACCTTTTGATATTTGTTTGTGTGCAAAAGACGCAATTCATGTATAAATACATACATAAATAAATGGATACACATATATATATTCTCGCTCCACAGTCAAAACAGATTGACAAGCCAGCACTCGCAGTAGGTAAAACCTAGTTAGGTTTATTGCACAAAAAGAATAAACAAACGAGTTTCAGCACTTGCCTTCGTCAGTGTCAGCTGGCGACGGCGAGGCGGAAGTTAATAAAGGCAAATGTACTCAAAATAAAAAACGGACTTGTGCCGAAATCATAAACGCCATCTTGTAATGGTAAAACCAAATCATAATAACATCAACTCAATTGAAGCAGTTCGGATTACTGTTGGAAAGAGTATACATAGTATTTAGATATTACAGTACACAAAATAAATACTTGTATCTGCCCTGAATGGGCAATCATTTAAAGACAATTAATTTAATATCCTTTGCGTCAATAATAAATCAAACCCAACATTCTCTAAAGTGCACCCAAATTCATTATATCCTGTGGTACTGGGTTTGGGAAAAGTCTAAATACATTAAGACCCGCAACAACAATAAAGCCCTACATGGGCAAACAGTGAGAATTAAGTTGTTCGTAATTCATTCCAATTCACTGTATATTCTAAATAGAAGTATATGTTATAAAGTCTATCAGAAATTCCCCTTACTCCTTACCACCCTAGTTTCTTTAATTCGCTGTAAAGATACTCTGGCAATGACACAGCTCATACTGACTTTTTTAAATCATTAATTACAGATGTGATATCAATTCTTCCCCCACATTAAGACCTCCAGGTGACTTTGTTTGGAGTTCAATGATGTACCTCGATTCCAATCGTCTTAGCTTCCGCTTGTAATCTCCACCTCTCAAATCTTGTGGGATACAGTTTAAGCTAAAGAAGCTAAGCAAAGCTCTATCGCTGTTGTGGTGCGTGGCAAAATGACGAGCCATCGGGTAGTTTTCATCCTTATTAGCGATGGCCCGCTGATGTTCTAATATTCTTAGCTTCACTGCTTTCATAGTGCTCCCTACGTAACGAAGTCCGCAGGGACATTTCAGGCAGTACACTACATGTGTGGTGGAACATGTTATGAATTTTGGGATTTTGATCTTGGCTTCCTTGTGGGGTACCTGATATGAAAGCACCCTCTGACTTGTACTGCAGGCCTTGCATTTCCCACATGGGTATGATCCATGCATGGCCTGCAGTTCCCCTTTAGATCTTTCTTTGGACAGGTGGCTTTGTACCAACTTGTCCTTCAGTGACCTGGTCTTTCTGAACGTTATCATTGGGTGATTCGGTAGATCCTTGCCAATAGTGGCATCGGATTTAAGGATGCCCCAATTCCTTGACATGATGGCTCTCACCCTATTCGCTGCCACAGAATAGTTGGTGATTAATCTTATTATCCCATTACCGCCCTTTGTTGCTCTGCTCTGTCTTTCAATCAAGAGTGTCTGCCTGTCAATAGCTGATGCTTTGCCTTTAGCTTGTTGGAGTACCCTCTGAGAATAGCCGCATGTTTTAAAACGTTTTATGCTTTTCTCAGCTGCTTCCTCAAAGTCCTTATCCAGGGAACTGTTGCGTTTTATTCTCAACAATTTCCCGTAGGGGATACTTTTTTTTTTTGGCAGAGTTTTATATAGCGCGAACTAGACCCGACCCGACCCGAATCGGGTATCAGAGCGCTTTACATAGCACCAGTTACGTTACATTAGGACACACATTCATTTTTTTTGTTAGGCACGGGGAGATTAAGTGATTTGCCCAGAATCACAGGAAGTTTGGCGTCGTTACCGAGACTCGAACCCAGTTGCTCCAGGTCCGAGGTCGAGCGCCCTAGCCGTTAGGCCAACTCCTCTCCCCTACTTTTTACGAGGGTTGTGGGGTGACTGCTCTGTCCATGTAAAACAGAGTTCCCCGCTGTCTCCTTTCTGTAAAGCGCGGTCTGAATTGCGCCTGAGTCAACAAAGACTCTTAAATCCAGAAAACTGACCTCTTTCCTGCTCATGTTATGGGTGAAGTTTAGGTTCAGATCATTGATGTTTAGGGCTGCTATATATTCCTCTGCTGAGGATTCCGAACCCCTCCAAATAAGGAAGAGATCGTTGATGTATCTCCTCCAGCAGATCACCCTGTCTACCCATTCTGCCTTGTCGTCCGCCCAGGCCACCTGCTTCTCCCACCAGCCCACGAATAAATTCGCGTAACTGGGGGCGAAGCAGGTGCCCATAGCCGTCCCCCTGATCTGCCTGTATCGTTGGTCCTGGAAAGTAAAAATGTTGTTATTTAAGCAGAATGATATAAAATCCATAATCATCCTGCTGTGTTCCAGGTATCTGGCAGATCTCAGGTCCAGGAAAGTCTTCACCGCTTTCATCCCATCAGTATGCCTAATACTTGTGTATAGGCTGGAAATGTCTAGAGTTATCATCACCAAATCGCTTTCCCTCTCCACATCCTGTATTTGTCTAAGGAAGTCCTTGGTATCTTTGGTATATGAACTCAACTGAGTTACCCATGGGGCCAAAAACAAGTCAATAAACTTAGACATATTTTCCGTCAGTCCCCCCCCCAATGGACGATACAATAGGTCTCCCTGGTGGTTTAGTGGAGTCCTTATGCACTTTAGGTAAATGATAAAAGCTAGGTAGTCTTGGTTGTTTATTCTGTAGGAATAGGTACTCTTCTCTGGATAGGATTCCTTTTCCATACCAATGCTCAATTAAGGTGTGGTACTTGCGTATGCTTCCTTGGTATTCTTGTTCTGTTGTGGGTAGGTAATTCTTGCGGTCCTGTAACTGGCGTAGGGCTTCTTTACAGTTATTCTGATGGCTCTGAATCACGACGTTTCCGCCTTTATCAGAAGGCTTTATCACGATCGAGTCGTCCCTTTCAAGACTCCGAATGCGTCCCTTTGGTGTAGTGAGAGATTCCATTTCGTTTTGGATTTATTGCTTTCTTCTTGTTTAGATAGTTTTTGTAATTCTAGATTCTAGATTCATATATATATATATATATTACCTACTGGCAGTTGCCAGTAGGTAGTAATAGTTAGGACCTATTTTCCATAGGAAATCCGCAACATTCTATTTGGAATAACTTTGGCGCTGGTTGACAAATCTTCTTGAAATTTTCAAAACTGGTGGGGCGCTCCAATCCGCTCCTATCCTGAGAGTCTTGGGGTGATTCGTGAAGCGGGGGCTGAGAAAAAAGGGGGTCCCAAAACGTGTTTTCCTAATGCAATTTTCCATAGGTACCTTTCAACGCGGCTACAGCCCGAACGGCTGAACGGAATTACACCACATTTGGCAAAGTTGTAGTCCTTGTTTCAGACTCATGCCTTTTGCTTATATGGTGTAAATCTGTTCAGTAGTTCCTGGAAAAATTACAATTAAATGTACATATATATCTATGGCCTCTGTGGATGCGTGGATTATAAGCGCACCGTCCCGATCACGTGCAGAAAACTGATTGGCTGTGAAGTGGTTGTCAACATTCGAAACCAGGAAGTGTTGGCAGCCATTTTGTGCCTCGGTAGAAGCGAGGATCTAGAAATTAGTGGAACAAGTGTTTATAACTTATAAAAGGGGCAGGTAAGAAATATTTTGACCCTCTAGACCTGCTTAAGGTGTCCCACAAGGATCCATAGGGCCCAAAAAAGATTTTTTTATTTTTTTTAAACGGAAAAATGTGCGCTGGTGCATGGATCCGGTGAAAAAAAATAAAAACAAACCACTGGCCTCTGTGCTTGTATAAAAATTAGCTACGTGGGAAGGAGAAATCCCGGGGTCTAAAATATTGCATTTGAACCGGGGGCCGAGAAAAAAAGGAGGGTCGCAAAACGTGTTTTCCCCATGCAGTTTTCCATAGGAACTGTTCATCACGGCTACAGCCCGAACGGCTGAACGGAATTACACCAAATTTGGAGAAGTAGTAGTCCTTGGTTCAGACTCGTGCCTTTTGTTTAAATGGTCTAAATCCATTCAGAAATTCCTGAGAAAATTACAATTAAAAATACATATATATCTATGACCTTGGTGGGTCCGCGCACTCTAAGCGCATCCTCCCGATCACGCGCTGAATGCTAAGTGGCTGTCAAGTGGTTGTTAACATTCGAAACCAGGAATTGTTGGCAACCATTTTGTGCCTTAGTAGAAGTGAGGTTGAAGAAGTCAGTGGGAGAAGTGTGGAAAACGTATAAAGGGGTAGGGTAGAAATATCTTCACCCTCTATACCTGCTTAGAGAGTCCCACAACAACTCCCAGGCCCCCCCCAAAAATATTTTTTTTCTTCTAAAAATGGCAAAGAGCGCTTAGGGTGCGCGGATCATGCTGTAAACAAACAAATAGAAGGAAGTGCGGGCTTTAATAATCAGCTACCAGGGGGCCGAATTCCGGGGGCAAAAGTTTTAAATTTTATGGGGTCCCAGAGGGTCCTCCTAGCACCCCACCAGTAAAATAGATGGGTGGGGGGGATAAAGGTACACTACCCCTTTAGGGACTTTAAAAAAATGGTTGAGGGGGCTCAAAGGCCCCTCCAGTCTTAGGGACCTCCATTTCTGTTTGCTATGGCTCTCTGGTGTGCAAGCGTTGGGTTCACAACTCTAACGCGTTGGGTGCGCGACTCCAAGAGAAAAAAAAGTAATATTGTTCAGATATACATGAAGCTTATGTGTTTGGATTTTGGGTGGCTCTAAAAAGAATTTTTGTGTTTATTGAGAGATTTTGGTACTTAAAAGTAAGTACCTATGCAGAGTCTAAAGTTCAAGAGTAAGACTCTATTACCCTCTTCTGTAGAATGTACTCCATCTCTCCTATAGATGCCATCTATATTGAAACGCAGATTGTTGTGGTAAATGGTCCCCCGTTCTATAATCTCAGAGAAAAGCAGAAATAGATTTATTGACATGTTTCCTAGCTTTCTCAATCTGTGGACACAATTGATTGGACCTGTTCCATTTCTGCCTTTGGCATATGTTAGAATAGACAAAGGCAATTTGGGGGAAAAGTAACATCAATTCTCCAAAGGTATCCTTCTAAAGAATTTCCAGACCTACCCCAGTGAAAGTGCCTAGGTCATTGCCACCACAGTGCACTATTTTTAGGTCAGGGTGTTGAAGATGTAAAAAGGATTTAACCCATGGCATCAATTGGTGCCATTTTAACCCTCTCTGTCCAATCCATTTAATGTATTCATTTGATAAACCTAGGTCTTTGTCAATGGCTCCATTTTCTGTGTACCTTTGGCTCCAGAAAATACAGCTGTGTCCCACAATCCATACTGTAAGCATCTTGCAAGGAGGTATGGATGCACTGAGATGGTCTCTGTAAATGAAATGGCAGTATGAAAAGTAAGATTTTTCTAAAATGGTAGATAAGGTGCACTTTTGAAAAAAAAAATAGAAATGATTGGCTGTTTAAAAACATTTTAGTCTGAAAAGTAGGGTGCATGTTTCTGTTTTTTAAAAGCATATTTCTTATTGGTTATGAGAAACTGTTTGAATGGAACGTTAGATTAGATAAGGTGATATTTTGGAAAGGCAAGCACACTTGCTGTTTGCATTAGCAACATTGTGTGTTGAAATTATGACCTGTGTGCTTAGTTCAGTGTTGCATGCACTGTTACCATGGTAACAGGCAGTAAGCAGATTGGGGGTAGGGTTCAAACATATGTGAATTGGAAATGGCTGAAATGTGTAACCAATAGAAATGTGTGTTAGATTTTGAATGAATGTGGGAAGCATTATGATTTGATATTTACATGTATCTGTGTGCAGAATGAGAGGGAAACTTTGCCCTTTTTTTGGTTTTGCTAAGTAGTGCAGTACAGAGATTCTGTATAAGAAAATCTGGTGTGTTACTGAAATTCTTCTTAATCTACAAATCAATTTGAAAGGTAAATTAGTAATTTGTCAAGACTTTTACGTAGGTTTTTTGTTTTTAATATAATTAACGTGTTTTTTCTGGTAAAATCCAGGTAGTAGTGTTGCTTGTCTAGAATTACAAGTGTTTCTGCTGTTAGGATCCTGCATAAACCGCAATTAGAGAGAGTTTTGGAATCATTCTTCAGGTGCAGGGTTACCTTGTAAATACAACGCTATTGTCGGACTCCCTTCTTCCATGTTATATTGTCATAGGAAAACATACCTTGCCTCTGGGAACACCTACATTGTAACTCATAGGAGATACGAGGCGAGCCGCTACTAAACCGGCTGCTAACATGCATTAATGCATCTTATCATCACCTAGTAAGCAGGGCGATATCATTTTCACCTCATTTTTTTTTTTTTTTTTAAATAGTTGCGGCAAAATGGCATTTGTTAATATGCACTGCCAAACCAAACAGCAGTATCCTGGGGGTAGACAACCCGAGACACAGCAGGAGCCGCTCCTGGGGGGTGGTGTTCCCCAAGGCTGTTGACTGCTGCAGAATGGGGGCCACACGGCCTGTCTCCTACAATATAAAAAGCCACGGAGGGTGTTGATCAGCGGGGCTTAGAGGGACCTTTGAGCCCTCCGGATCATTTTTTTCAAAGCCTCGAAGAGTAGCAGTTCCCGGAGCTGGACGGGATCTTTAAGGTCAACCTACCTAAGTATTTTTCGGGGGAGTCCTTTTGACTCTCCCCACACATTTTTAAATGTAAATGTTAATCCAATACTTGTATAGTGCACAAATTATTCCAGAAGGGGTATCTCGCCACTGGGGGCCGTTGGGAAGATTAAGCGAGCTATTGCCCAAAGTCGCATGTAGCTGGGCAGACCCCTGCTGCCAGAGCTGGGATCAAACATTGATCTCCAGCGTCCAGCATCAGTCGCCCTGTCCGCGGTGGCACACTTCTTCCCCATTTATTTTGTAACATCGAGGAATGGCAGTCCCCGGGCTAAGGGACCCCTCTGAACCCCAATGAAATATAATATTTTAGACCCCTTGATTTGGCCCACCCCAGGTAGCTAATTTTGTAACAGGCAAAGGAGCCCGTACATCTTTTTAAATTTTTTTTTTACAGCGGATCCATGCACCCTGCACACATTTCTTAGTTTAAAAAAAAAATACTTTAGGACAGGGGTACTCATACTACGACCCGCTTTCTTGGCGGCCCATGGACCTTGCATACATCATACCAGTGTTTTCAAATTTTTTTTAAGAGTGTCTGAAAACATTGCCCGTTCCAGCAGCGCGACTCGGAGACTCTGCTGCTCTGTGGGGGCCGGGCGACTCCAGCCACCTTCAGAGTGGAGCTGCAGGGGCGCTAATAGGTGAAATACAACACAGCCTCATTAGCATGCCAATGGTCTTTTAAAGACCTGTGAAGTGCTCGGGTGCTGCTTTGTGTGTGTGTGTGCCCCAAGAAGCTGTCTCAGCCCAGGCATACACAGGCCGGGTGAGATGACTGAGGGGGAGGGAGGGAAAGGGAGGGACAGGGAGACAGAGGGAGGGAAAGGGAGACAGAGAGAGAGTGAGGGAGGGAAAGAGAGACGGAGGGAGACAGAGTGAGGGAGGGAAAGGGAGACAGACATAGTGAGGGAGAGTGAGAGAGGGAAAGGGAGACAGAGGAAGAGAGAGTGAGGGAGGGAGAGGGAGACAGAGTGAGGGAGGGTAAGGGAGACAGACAGAGTGAGGGAGAGTGAGGGAGGGAAAGGGAGACAGAGGGAAAGGGAGACAGAGGAAGAGTGAGGGAGGGAAGGGGAGGGAAAGGGAGACAAACAGAGTGAGGGAGAGTGAAGGAGGGAAAGGGAGACAGAGGGAAAGGGAGACGGAGGGGGAGGGAGGGAAAGGGAAGGAGGGAAAGGGAGACAGGGAGAGGGACAAAGGGAAAGGGAAGGAGAGGGAGAGTGAGGGAGGGAGAGGGAGACAGAGGGAGACAAAGGGAGAGGGAGGGAGGGGAGGTAGAGGAAGGGAGGGAAAGGGAGAAAGAGGGAGACAGAGGGAGAGTGAGGGAGGGAGGGGGAGGGAGCGGGAGGGAGGGAAATGGAGGGAGAGGGAGGGAGGGAATGGGAGGCAGAGGGAGAGTGAGGGGGGAAAGAGAGGGAGGGAGTGTGAGGGAGGGAGGGAAAGGAGACAGGGAGAGAGAGGGAGAGCGAGGGAGGGAGAGGGAGACAGGGAGGGAGGGAGGGAGGGAAGTGGAGGGAGAGGGAGGGAGGGAAAAAGAGGGAGAGGGAGGGAGGGAAAGGGAGACAGAGGGAGAGTGAGGGAGGGAAAGGGAGGGAGCGAGACGGAGTGTGAGGGAGGGAGGGAAAAGGAGACAGGGAGAGAGAGGGAGACAGAGGGAGAGGGAGGGAGGGTGAGAGAGGGAGAGAGAGGGAGGGTGAGGGAGACAGAGGGAGAGGAAGGGAGGGTGAGGGAGACAGAGGGAGAGTGAGGGTGAGGGAGACAGAGTGGGAGGGAGGGAGGGTGAGGGAGACAGATGGTGAGGGAGGGAGGGGGAGTGAGACAGAGGGAGAGTGGGGGAGGGAAAGGGAGACAGAGAGAGACAGAGGGAGGGAGGGAAAGAGGGATATGGAGGTAGAGAAAGGGAGGGTAAAAGAGGGAGGGAGAGGGAGAGGAAAGGAGAGGGAGGGAGGGAAAGGGAGAGTGAGGGAGACAGAGTGAGGAAGACAGAGTGAGGGAGACAGAGTGAGGGAGACAGAGTGAGGGAGACAGAGTGAGGGAGACAGAGTGAGGGAGGGAGAGAGAGAAAGAGAGAGAGAGAGAGAGAGAGAGAGAGAGAGAGACGGCCGCAGGGACCAGTGATCAATCTCATGGTTAGTTTTTTTTGTTGCTCTAGCCCCGCCCCCTCCCCCACTGACCCCGCCCCGACTGGTGCGACCCTCGGACACAAACCACACTGTAAATGTGGCCCCCAAGAGAAATTTTGTGAGTAACCATGCTTTAGGACATGGACTGTTTTAAGCTCCTTTACATTATGGGGCAGATTTACAAGCCCCTTGCGCCACTTATGCGTCACTGTTCCCATGGTAAAAATGACGCAAATGTGGTATAAGAGGCTTGTAAATAAGCCCCAATGCATGTACCGGTCTAATCACGTTTACAGTTGTGTTTCAGGCCTACAATTCATTCTCTAGTCAGTATACCTACACTACAGCAAACATCCTGTCACTGCTCTTGCAATGCCATGGTGAATCATTCAGTACTATGTTTTAATCCAATCAGTAAAGTAAAATTCATCTAGTTATAAATTCACTTAGTGTCTTTTCTTGTACTATTCTAATTATTCAGTTAGTATGCATGTACTCATATAGTGAGCCAGGCTTTAGGGCACAGAGTGCTTCAATCTGCATGAGGTGTAGTTTAACTACTTTCACATTTGTATTTAAAGTATACAATTTCTTTTTTAGTATCTTTAAAGAATGTGTTTGCATAGTAATAGAAAAGTATAATTTATAAGATTAGTAATATCCTTTATTTATGTATAAATAACGCTATCATGCCTGAAAAAAGTTGAATAAGAAAAAGAGACTAAAGGATATTTGCTTGAAGAAAACTCAGCAACAAGTATTGGATGAGCAACATAATGTGGCCAAAAAGAGAAAATCTTCTGGTAAGATTACTAAGAACTAATGACATCTCATATGACATCACTGATGACATAAGAATCTTGAGATTTAGGGGGTCATTAGGATGGCGGGCGGACTTTGCCCGCCCGCCACCCTTGCTGAAAACGGGACAACCCGCGAGCTGAGCAGCAGTCTCGCACTGCACATTAGAATGCGCCCGCCACAGTGGCGGGCGCATCATGCATTTTTAACATTGTGGCGGGCGGTGCTCTTAGCACCGCCTGCCACAATGCTCAAAATGCATATATGCATCTGCATTTGCATAGACAAAGCGGCAGGCAGCGCGGTGCCTGCCGCATTGTGTATGCAAATGCAGGGGGGTACCACAGGTACCCCCCATGTGCACCCCCCACACCCCACTTAACCATGGGGGCCTACAGGGGGCTCCCGAAGTGAAGACCGCAGGCCTATCAAAAGGCATCTGTTTGTGCCCATCATAATATGGCTGGCGGTGTCTAATAGTCACCGGAACCATAATAAACGTTTTCTGCCCCGGTCGCCTTGCGACCGGGGCGGAAAAGCAGCGGACGGTCTTTCCTTCCGCCATGGTCCCCCCCGCCATCCTAATATGGCGGGGGGAATTTAGGTGCGGGTGGCGGGTGGATTGCCCCCGCCAGGCTGACGGGGGCAATCCGCCCGCCATCCTAATGGGCGCCCTAGTATCTCTGGTGGTGTGGGACTTTTAGTAAGTATGGCTTAATATGGAGTGTTGTACAAAGGGGGAGTTAGGCCACCAACATCCTTTTCTTTATATCATCCTACCATCAGTGGCATAGCAAGAGGAGATCAGGAGGGGGGTCCATTCCGGGCAGAATGAATTTTGGGGGTGGAGGCACTTTTATCCCTTTTATTCACGTCGTCGTCTGTCTTACCACCACCTACCGGCTTTAATATGCGGCAGTCACGGGGAGGCAAATGCAGGGACCACGACAGGCAGCAAAAGGTCTAGCTATGGAACTGCCTTCCATCTCATTCCGGCCATTTAGCAGTTCTCCTTTTACCAGAAGTCTGGTCCCAGTTTTTATAGACATTGGATTGAGAAACAATTCAAATCTATCACTGACACTGGTTCATTTTCTACAAACATAATCCAACTAATCTTATGTGCCCCTGCTATATTTAGGTGGTCAGAATGTACCATTTGCATCAACACAGCTTCTAGCCTGCACCAAATTGACAAGCAGAGTAAGGTTGGTGCCATCCTTACTACATCACCTATAAAATGTAAACCTAGCTCCTCATGCACTATATTAGCAGGTATGCTTTTGCTTTGCAAGAACATGTTTTCACTGTACTGCACTGTACTGCAAGGTTATAGGGTCAAGACACCCCACACCCATCCCAATAGGTAGCAATTGATGTGGGTCTGCCTTTCTAGATAGTAATTGCTGTATCTAGGGACATAGACCCTAGCTTGGTAGCAAATGGGCATAAGGATGCTGTTGCTTGTTCAAAGTACGTGACCCTTACAGCCTTAACTTGTAGCCAAAAGTTCCTACTGCAGAATGGTACTCCCAGATAGAAGAATGAGGAAACACATTTGAGAGCTATTCCATCAATGTGAAGAGCGTTAGCCTGCTTCGTGGTTGCACGCAGATCATTGCACCTGATTTATGGTTTTATTATGAGTCTGCAGCATGTGGACAACCGTCCCAGCAGTGGCGGGCTGACGGCGGTGACCTGTCCAC
The DNA here is from genome assembly GCF_964261635.1 of Lissotriton helveticus. Lineage (NCBI taxonomy): Eukaryota > Metazoa > Chordata > Amphibia > Caudata > Salamandridae > Lissotriton > Lissotriton helveticus. Next base: position 1,521,890,691 of record NC_136065.1, read on the forward strand.
TGTATTATGAGTTGGGCAGATTGGCTTTGCCAAGACTGCAGCTCGACTTCCGGTTCAGCTAGTTTACCGTTGACCACTTGTGTCGCAGGTGGGGCGGACTAGAGGGGCAACACCGCCGTCCATATTGCGAGTTGACTTCCTGATGAGTCGACTTCGGGGGTCGAATTGCAGCCTAAAGGTTAGTGGAAACAAAGAATTTGGGGTGCATAATCACCCCTTTCCAATTGTTTGCAGCAGATTTTGACAGGTAAGTGTTTTGGTACCATGTACCCATTACTGAGACTGCCCACATATGGGTTGGACTCTGGCAATGGGTAGGTGGTATTTTTTCACATATATCATGCATTCGACACATATGCAGTTGGAAAGTACACACAGTCATCACAATATATATGGAAATACATTGCTAACCACTGCAAGACCGCTGCAGCCACACTACCGGCCACTCGGGATACTTGTAATACGGGGGTCAGAAGGCCACAAGTGCAGAGGTCTCCTAGCAGACACAGTCCTTTGGCAGTCAGACCACTAAACTTGTAAAAAGGCCCCTTGTATTCTTTATAGAAAAGACCAGATCAAACATAAAAGTCACAAAACTATTGAGGAGTTTCTGGAGACCCCTCCCTGTTCTCGCCTTAAGGATGCAATCATCCACGTACAAAAGTACGGGTAAATGTTGTGTCCCCATCCTAGTCGAGTCAGTTGCAACTTTGAACAGACAGTCCTCAAGGCCATTGATATAAAAACTAAAAAGAAAGGGTGCCAGCACACAGCCTTGCCTGAAATCCTTTCTAATTTGTATGCATGAAATACGTTCCCACTTGGCCCATACCTGATCCTGCCTTCTGCATCTGTATGGAACTGAGCAAGGAGAGGAACAATTTTTGGAATGGCATGCTTACTTAGAAGCATGGTCCACAGCTTCCCCCTTATTACATTATCAAATGGTGCACTTAAGTCCATGAACACCAGAAACAGGCAACCCTTTTTGGCAACCACATGCTTGCTCATTATTAATTGCAGCTTCAGGCACTGATCTGTTGTACCTAGTCATTGCCGAAAAACATTTTGTGCTGAAGTTACAATGGCTTTTTCATTAGCTCACTTTTCTACTTGCTCAAGCAGGACTCTGCCTACTATCTTTGCTGTGGCTGTAGCTGTGGAATCTATTAGTAATATTGGCAAATAGCATTACGGCTCACTTTTATCTCCCTTTTTAAAGACTGGCACAATCTTTGCCCATGACGATGACTTAGGAGGTGATGCATTGATATCACTCCTTATTATGTTCACCAGGACTTGGCCCAAAAGGTCAAGTTATTGTTAAAAAGATTGACAGGGACCCCCATCTGGTGCAAGAGCTTTCTGACTTGCACATCTGCTCACTGCCGAGATAACATCCCCAAGTGGTATTGTCAATTCATCTGTGCATGCTGGGCTGGATGAATCTAATACATTGCCAGGTTCATTGACTGTTTGGTCATTAAAATCATACAACTTAGTAAAGGTTTGTTGATCCAATCGTACTCAGGTATCGTTACTTCTTTCCTGGCACTAGGGCTACTAACTATCTTCCAAAATGGTGCCCCATCATTCCTTGTGGAGATATTGACTAACTACCCACAAGCCTCCCCCTGATTTCTTCTTTTTGTTGCAGAATGCCATCCTTGTAAAGCATCATACAATGTCTTTTGTCTGTTGAAAACATTGGAGTGATTTTGCGAGCTTGTCGGAGGTTAGAATGGGCTCACAAGCAGATTTTGTCAAACCACGTGTTAGGCCTCTGGGTGTGTTAGCAGATTGTTGGTGTTAATTGCCCCCTTGCCTTCATGCAGATTGCAGAAAAAGCACCTAGAACTGCCCCCGGCTCTGGCTTATCACGAAGACAGAGCTCAAATTGAGCCCCGCGATTCACCATATGCTGGGATAGGAAGTCCTTTGGGTTCACATCCCTCTGCTTCCATTGTACCCCTCCCCATTCCTGGTGTATTTAAATTGGGCAATCCATCCTATTCACAGGTATGGGCGGCAGCCCCACATTTAGACTTAAGACCAGCAGATTGCGATCACTGGTTGCACAATTCAGGATCTGAAAATTTAAAACCTTCCTAGACCAGGACTTGGACTATGCAACAAAATCAATCGTGGAATCACTACCTCTCCCTGTAAATGTTGCTTCCCGTAGGATTTCACTTGCCACTAAGCCTACACCAAGGATAAGGTCATAGATCATAAGGATCCTGTTCAATTTGTCACCATATGGATTGTGGACAAAATGCTAAAGATTAGAAAATTCATTAGCCACTAAACCACAAACATTGTCATCAGAGATTGGACAAAGTCTGAGATTAAAATCTCCACTCTAAAGTATTACTTAATACTCTTTTAGACTTGATAGGAACACATCTACAGAGTAGGCTAGTGATTCAATTACGTTAACATTCCTACTAATAACATTATTATGAGAAAAATGTATGAGAACCACAAGAGGTGCCCCAGACAATGAACAACAAATTACTTGAAAATAAGGGAGTCCACAAAAGTCTTCAGCACCTTGTCTTCCCGGTGGTACTTATTAGATTTAGAAGACCACCAATGTGGTGATGCGTTGCGGGTGTAAACACTGGCAAAAAGTCATTTATATTGGTATTAGCTTGTGACCAAGTTCCGTGGAGGCAAATAATCTGGTGTTTTGAGATAATGGAGACCCAGTTTCTATCAGTCAGTTTGCTGCTAATGTTGGCAAAGTTCCAAAAAAGGGCATGGTCATGGTTGCAGCACTAGTGGTGTCTTGTGCTGTCGAGGCCCCATTGGGCAATGGACCAGTTCTATACTTCCCTTCATTGGTGGGCCAAGGGGTGACTGGATGCTGGTGCCCCTATCATGTTCCCCAACTTAGAGTGGGGGAGTTTCTGGGAGTTGACCATTTGTTGCAGTTAATGGACTAATAAACAGTCTTGGTTGACCGGGAGAGAAATACTACTAGCTATTTCTACATGGCCCCCGAGTTCCTGCAAGCGCAGCCTTGGGACCTCTGGACTGGCAGCAAAGCGATAATGTAGTGGAATAGTGGACCTCTTGTTTGTTAGATTATGCATGGAGTTTGGCATATAAAAAGAGCCCAGGGGAACCAGCTGGATTCTTTGGGGAAGGCCATTCAGATTGCAGAGCCTGTCCATTAAATACTCCACTAGGCTTGTGCCATGAAAGTTGATTACAACACAATCTCCCCGAACTGTCTTGCAGGTGTAACCCAACCGTTGCAACCTCTGAACCCATATTATTCCATATGAGAGAACATTCCGTGTGATGCATCCAAGAGTGGTGCCCAGCCAATGAGTCATCTTGTTGCTCAGCTGTTGGTCTGATTCCTCTTGGGCTATATCCAGGGGTGAAACATTCTTCAAAACAACTACATACTGCGTGCACTCAGGAGGGAGCTGTAGTGTTTTCAGTTTTCTATTTGGGGACCTCTCTGATGCAGCCAGATTTGGAAGTGCTTTGGTAGCAGGATTTCCTCTAGGGCCCTTTTCAGGACCAGTCCTTGGGAACTGAGTCAAAGTGACCAGGTCTGCCAAACTGAAATGCAGATGTTCCCTCATCTTGACAGCTTCTATAGTTACAGTTACAGCGAGGGGTGTGGATTTAGCAGGGATCATGCCTAGTGGTTGTAGGTGGGTCAGACGGATTAGACTGCACAATTGTAAGGAGCTTCTTCAGTGTTCTATCAATACTTTTGAATGCCACAGTCAGGGGAGACGTTAGCCTGACAAGTAATCCTTCGAGGCAAGAAGCCTCCCCCCGGACTTCTTATATTTGTCTCCTCCTTTTACACTGCCGGATGCCCCTTATGCCCCTAAGGTTCTATTGGCTCTGAGGCCCCTCCCTTGTTTATCATTTGAACTACTTAAGTGTGGTTCCTCCCATAGCTCTTTGTCTCATGCCCTGTGCATTTTCCTTTCCAAATATTTGGGGAGGCTGCAAAATCAGAGTTGGAATTGTGTCCGGTAGGGTACTGATACCCTGATGGTTCAATGGTAATATGCAAACCCCCCACAAGGGCACAACAGTTCGGTGGGATAGGGGTAGTTTACCTGGGCTCATTGGTTCCACCCACTTCAAAACTAGTAGTTCCACCAGGATCGGTTGTTGGCGTGTCAGCACTCTTATCATCACTAGGGTTAAGTGTCAAGGATTTCCTACCAAGCCCCAGCCTCTCTTCCACAGACTCAATCTCAGGGTTGATTACTGACATGGCAGTGGTCAGGTAATTTGTTTTTCATCCAGCCTCCCCCTCTTGTCTTTTCTCTTACCATGGATGTTTGCTGTCAGCATTTAGCAGGAACTGGCAGTCAGGTGGTGAGTTCTTCACTCTGGGGAGGGTCTCAACTCTTTTAAGGACTGCAGGGGTCAATCAAAAATTGCAGATCGCTTCCTGGCAGCATTGCACAGCTTGGACTGCTGGAACTGGTAGTCCCCTTGTCGTAGTCTCTCAGCCTGCAAGTCTTTAATACTGCGTCCCGCTCTGCGTGAGTGTCTCAACCATTTCAAGGGCTGCAGGGGCCAATCAAATGCTGCCCAGCCACCTGCTGGTGGGATGGCACAGTTTGGGCTACTGGAACCGATAGTTTGCTTGTCATAACCTTTCAGCCTGCACCTTTTTAATATCGTGTCCCCAAGTGACACCATTGTGAAATGCCCAAACAAAGGGGAACAGGCTTTCAAATTTTAGAAAGATTGGTACAACATTGCAGTAATGGTTAACACACATTGATTAATATTTGAGTGTTCATATATACATATATTTCAGATGTTTGTGCCTTGTACACACACTCTACAAAGGTCTTTATCCTTTACATAGGTTTTTGTGACATGAGTTCACTATTCTAAACAACAAATCAGAACTATTCAGAGGTGTTAAACAGTTCCTGGAGTAAATATAAAATGGTTAAGGGACAAAATCATAAATGATATAGGAGCAAGAATTGTAATTTACGAAAATGTGACCAAGTGGTTTCTGAAGATATTCCCTACATTCATGAGATAATGATAATAATGAACTGAAGTTTAAAAGCTTTGAAGAAGGTAAAATCTGTACACTTGGAAAATGTTTTGAGAAAAAATTTAATCAGTTCTATTTACAAAGATACAAAAAAACTATTGTATATGTCTTTTCAGCATCTTCCGGAGCAGGCGAAGGGGACCGTGACCATGTAGGCAGGGAAGCAGCTGGCCACTGTGTTTCAGGTAGTGATGCCACTGATACTGCTCAACACAGTGGCACAGAGGGTGAGAGGAGTGGTGTAGTGGCCACCAGTTTTTCAACATCTTAGGCGGCCTCCGCACGCGACCAGTCCCGGCCGGTGGCGGACCCTAGAGGTACTGTACCACCTGCATCCTTGTTCACCACCCCCAGATATATCTCTACCCTCCCTTTTGCTCCTCCCAAGTCAGCCAACCCACCGCTAAAAGGGCTAGGATCTCCTTGACCAGAGGCACCTCACCTCCGCCCCTGACATCCTGGCTGTGCTGAGTAAGGAGGCTATTGACCTCTTACACTGCATCTCTATAGGCCAGACTTCATTCTTGAATGGCATCCAGAGCCTTATTTGCAAATACAACAAGGGTAGCATACCTCCATAGTGCTATGTTTAGCCTTCAGAGATCATTTGCAGGACTAGCCCCATCATTGACCACAGCCTTCCAAATAGCCCAACCTTGAGTCCCACCCCCATACCCAGCACACTCACTTCTTAATAGGCACCCAATCCAACACACATAATCAGCACACTCACATACACATAAACACACACACACACAAAGAAACTCAAGCAAACACCAAAACAACATACAGACTCTGTTGACATTACACCCACAGGTACCACAACCATTACCACATCCATATACATTATATCCTCAACCACTAACACACCCACAACCACCAATACTACCATCATACCCACAACCACCAGTATACCCACAACCACCACCCCACCCATAAGCACCACCACACCCACACCCACATGCACCACAACAACCACCTCAACAGCATACTCATCCAAATACACACCTACGTGCAAACCAACACCCACAAAACATAAATGCAAACACTCACCTGAATACAAAACATCTGAGAAACCATGCACATCAGAATATACACCTATCCACATGCAACTGTAAAGAATACACCCACAGACACCACAACCACACCAACCATCTCAACAGCACACTCATCCAATCAACACCCTCCCACACAAGCACACCTACAAGTGAACCAACACCCACCAAACACAAACGCACACAGTCATCCGAACAACATACACCTGCCAGGAAAAAAACCACACAAACATACACAACATACACCAGAACCACCAGTAACTGCAAAACCAACAGACACATGTACATCACACATTGCAGCTCTCTCTACCTCTTAAACTCAGTCCTCTCCCACCCCTACTACCCATATTCCTCCTTCTGAATTCATGTCTTAACTGGCCCTAACCTCTTACAAACCCAAACCCATCCCTCCTAAGAAAGATCCTTGAGGTGTCTTCTCTGTGCCCACTAGATGTACCATCATAAGGAATAAGGAAGGTCCGCTTTGGCAGTCTGTTTAGTAGGCAAGTTTGGGGCTATACTTCAATGTCATGTCTTTGAGACATTTGCTTTTTTTGCTATTTTATGTTTTGAAATAAATTATTGATTTGAGAGAAGTATCTAATGTCTTCCTAAAAAATATTTTAAGGGGCGTGGCCGGACAAGATGGCCAAACGGACGTAATCTATCTCGGCACCCGGTCCTCGCTTATGTCTCAGGGGCATACCAGCTGAACTAGAACGTTGCCACTGCCGTCACGAGCACCAAGCAAAGCACTAACGCTTGTGCATGTGCGGGAGCCAAGATTTTGCAGCAGGTTTCTCGTAGCAGCCATAACGGAGCCCAGACGGTCCGGCCGCAATATCTCACAAAATGGTGGCCACCACTTAATGAGCAGCTGAGAGGCCTGCCTGATGCAGGGGAGGTCACTGAGATAAAGCGACTTGGGATCCCCGCTCCTCTCACCGTCTAAGCCACATTGCTGTCCACCGGTACCGTCCCAGCCGAAACGGAAACTACGAGGGGACATCCTCAGCATCAGCCAGAATGGATGATCCGCACTTCCCTGCCACCACAATGAGGTGAGTCGGGGCCCCATGTGCATGAAATCCGGAAGGTGTTCCATAGACGGAGACAATCAAACTTGCCATATGTAACCTGGGTGGCCCAGGGTGGGAGGACGGGCAGCCCCGGCAGAACTAGCCACCAGCACCTGACTTTAAAATGGTGGCCATGACATGGGCGAGCGGCGCTAAGGGTCCTGTGTAAGGCCTGCAACCATCTTCTGTTTTTCTGCAGCAGGGGTGAAATACAGAGTTGGTGTCCAGCGGCGGTGTCCAGGCGGCGGTGACCATGCAGGAGGCTAGGATGCACGGGCGGTGCCACAACCCTTCTGGGCTGAAATGCTCCACCGAAATCGAGGAGGAAGACTGCATATTTGGGCCCTGAATTGTGCTGATCCTCCCCACTGCAACAGGAGCACAAAGTGGGTACTGCCTTTGCCAAGAGGAACAGACAAGCTCCTGCGTAACCATGCAGGACCCCTGAAGAGTTGAGGACAAGGCAAACATCCGACAAGCTGGCCCTTACATCACAGCCTGTCCCATAGGTGGCTGGTAAATATGCTACAAGAGACCAGTGACCTACTGGAAGGAAGGGAACTAGCCCCTGCGGACTCCCCCGACTGTCAGCGTCGGCACCCACCTACAGAGATGAGAGAGGGCATTGAAGGCCTTGCGTAAGGTGAAATCTGAGTCCTCACTGGGCCCGCCTCTAGGCCGCCAAAGAAGACACTGAACAAAGCTACAGTAAAAGTTTACATCTTCTTCCGTCCAGTGGATAAGCATTTGCCTTCAGGACACAATGACAGCATAGACACCATGGCCCTCACGAAGGACAAACTCATAGCTTCCCTGCGAGATTTCAAAATGGAACTTAAAACAGAATTTAGCCAGGACATTAAGGCCTCCATCGACCAACTGAAGACCAACCTCAATAAAAGACTGGCCACCCTCCAACAAGATGTGGACTCCTTGGGGGTCAGAGTGGTGGATCTGGAGACACAGACTCATGAAGTCGACAAACGGACCTCTGATATGCAGGACAAATGTGCACCCTCCAGGATCAGCTTCTACAAACCCAACTGAAAGCTTAGGATTTGGAAAACAGGGCTCGAAGAGACAATCTACGGATCCGTGATCTAGAGGAGGGGGCGGAAGGTCCAAATCTGGAAACTTTCCTCGAAGGTCTATTTTCTGAACTCCTAAGCCCACAAACTCTTAAAATCAAGCTGGAGCATCTACCAGGACTTGGCGTCCACCACCCTAGTGCGGCGGCAACAGTTTCAGCCCATTACTTCCAAACTCCGCTGCGACAAAGTCAGATACCACTGGACATACCCATTCGGCCTGAGTTGTGAGTACAATAACAAGCAATGCCACATTACGGAACCGGGTGAAGGGCTCAATTTACTGGGTTTCTCTACCACCGACGTTGAACCTTCCCAAAGTAAAGTAGAAGGGCCACATCGATCTGACTCATCACCGTCACAATGGTCCACAAGCTCAAGGAGGGATCACAAGTGAGACGGGAGATGAGGGATTGCAGGATGTGACTTCTCAAGGACTGCAGAGCAATGCTCCTTCCTTAGCTACCTTTGATCTCCCGAGACGGGCGCGGATGGGGTTATCATTCATGCCATCCACCATCGCGTCCAGATAGATGGTTACATCCACGGTCAGAGACTTACCATTGACCTGATATGTATTATTGTTGGTAAAGTTGGGGATTGGGGTTTTCTTTTTTTCCTTAGTTTTCTGGGAGGGGGAGGGTCAAAGGAGTGGCGGCAGCTTCACTCAGATAGGCACACACCGGCCTTCTGGTCATGGAACATTTAACATGACAAGCACACCTGGGAAGTCTATTCATGTCTACTTGGGAATCTTATACCATTGTCTTACTTAGGAGGGATGTGAGTGGGGGAGGAGATGTCTTGGGGAAAATGGTAATAGGATTGTAGGGGCTCAACTCACCGCAAAAGAGGCAAAAAATCTGGAAATATCTCACTGATCACCACTTTGACATAGTGGCCCTTCAGGAGACTCACCTCTGGAGAGATGAGGAGTTGCGACTTAAACACACACAATACCCTCTTATTTACGGATCCTCAGCACTCACTAAACATTGGGGGGTTACACTTTTATTCCATTCCTCAACAAAATGTTAACCATTGACCATCCAATCAATGATCCGGAGGGCTGACGGGGTTGCGGCCGCCATCTTGGAGGGGGCAGAGCATTCCTCAGGGTAGCGCTCTAGCTACCGCGCACCCAGGCCACAAAAGCGATGCCCCATGCGCACGCGCAGCGGACGCGCTGAGAACCTGGTGGCAGCTGGTTCGCGGCTGCTGCGGTGCTTGTGGGCTCTCTCTTAATTTAATTTAACGCTGTAGCGAATTTTAACATTTTTACCTTTTCCTGTTGCTTTTCTTTTGGCCGCTGCTGCTCCCTCGCTTCATCCACCGCTCCCCTAGCCCCGGTCCGGCACGGCTGTGTGCCCCTTGATCGGGAGGGCTGACGGGGTTGTGGCTGCCATCTTGGAGGGGACAGAGCATTCCTCAGGGTAGTGCTCAAGCTACCGCGCACCCAGGCCACAAAAGAGACGCCCCATGGGCACGCGCAGCGGGCGCGCCAAAGGCGCGCCAAAGGCAAGCCCGTCTGCGCCCGTCCGCGGCCGGCCGGGGCAAGGGGCACCCCATTATGCCCAATTTTTAACCTACTCTTTGGAGGAACTCTACCGCCATCAACTTCATGGATCCCTTAGCGCCGCCTCAGCGTCCATTATTCTCAATCTCGGTCTTGCCCGGCCCCACCCTGCTCCACTTTCCACATCCTCCCCACCTTCCCTCTCTTCCCCCCCGTTCCCCTATCAGAATCCGGCCAGTTCTTGAGGCCAACGACCACCATTTCAGCTTTCCTTTTAAATACTAGATCAGCGGTGAAACACCAATTAGAACTTTTTGTGTTCCTGGACTCTCATAAACCTGATCTACTATTTCTGACAGAAACCTGGTTCTGTCCAGACTCTCTCCCCAATATTCTGGCATCACTACCCTCCTCCTACTATGCCCTGCGGGCTGATCGATCGCCGGGCAGGGCAGGTGGAGGTGTTGCTCTGATTGCCCGGTCGTACCTTCATTTCCAAATCCTCTCCTCTCCGACTATCAAGGGAGCTGAGTGCCTAGTGATGCGATCTGCTTCTTTCCAGACCCCTATCACCTGCGTCCTTGTCTACCGTCCCCCTCACCACATCCCTCTTTTTTTGACCGAGTTCCAAGAACTTCTCGCCACACTAGCAGTTAACAACTCCTCTGTGCTCGTCCTTGGCGATTTTAATTTCTGGCCATCCGATCCTGCGGAAGACGCAGTATCTAGAGATTTTACAGACCTCCTCCTTAGTTTGAATTTTACCTCACATGTGTCTGGCCCTACCCACATCAAGGATCACATTTTAGACCAAATTTGGTCATTGAACATCCCGGTCTCTCCCCCCATTATTACACCTTGCCTCTGGTCAGACCACTTTTTGATTTCGTTCCCTTTAGATTTTCACCGGTCTGAGCGCCCTACCCTTCCCAGGAATGTCTGGGCCCGCAACTGGAACAAGGTCGACATCCCTGCCCTTTGTCATTCTCTCCAAGCTTCCCATCCGGTCCTAGAGGAACTATCTCCCTCGTCCCAGGTAGCCGCTATTAATGGCTGGCTTTCCAGGTCCTGCAGCCAAGTGGCCCCCTTGAAACGGGTCGCGGTGAAACGCGCCCACAATGTTAATAAATGGTTCACCGACGAACTCAAGGGAAAGAAGTTAGCTGCCCGCCAGGCAGAACGCGCCTGGAGGCGCACTTACTGCCCTACTTTAAAAGTTCACTATAGGGCCATGCTTAACACATATAAAAGTGCAATCCTCACAGCTAAGACGAACTATTTTTCTGACAAAATACTCTCAGCCGGTAACCAGTCTAGAGAAATGTTCTCAACCGTCCACGAGCTGGCTCTGTCAGATAGAGCATCCCTAAAACCTTCCCCTTCTCAAGCCCTCTGCGATTCCCTCAACAATTTCTTTGTTGAGAAAATTGCAGATATCAAGGCCAACATCCCCCCCTCCCCCTTGTCCTCCTGCCCCGGAACCTCCCACCAACAGGTTCCCCCTAGACCACATTCCTCCACTGACCAGAGAAACGTTATCTTCTCTGACGGCGAGTGTTAAATCAGGCTCTCCTTCCGATGTCTGCCCTGCGCCTATTCTGAGGGAAATCTTTCAGGCTTGCCCCTCCCCTCCCTGGTATTCCTGAACGATTCCCTCAGGAATGGCGCTGTTCCAGATCTCCATAAAACTGCCATTATCATCCCTCTACTGAAAAAACCTGGTGCTGATCCTACCTCCCTCACTAACTACCGCCCCATCTCCCTTCTTCCCTACCTGGGTAAAATCTTGGAGAGCCACGTCGCCTCTGTCCTCAGTTCCTTCGTGGAGGGCAGCGGATGCCTGGCATCCTGCCAGGCTGGATTCCGCCCTCGCCATTCAACTGAGAGGGTTGTGGTCTCTGTCTTAGACAGCCTTAGGGAAGGGACGGATAAAGGTTGCCCCCAGGCTTTGGTCCTCTTAGATCTGTCCGCTGCCTTGGACACGGGTGACCATTCCATTCTTCTCACCCGTGTCAGGGCAGCGGGCATTAGTGGGCCTCCTTTAGCATGGCTTACCTCCTTTTTGAGGGACCCCACCCAGGCGGTTCATCTAGAGGGGTTCTCTGCTTCCCCACGCAAAGTGCAGTGTGGTGTTCCCCAAGGTTCTTCCCTTTCCCCTCTTCTATTCAACTTTTATATTTTTCCTCTCATCTTTGCTTTACAGCAACTGGAGGTCACTGCATTTAATTATGCAGATGACCTCCAGTTGATCTTTAACCTTTCCAATTCTTGTGAATCCATCCATAACTTTCAGTCTATTATGACTTTTATCAGGGACTGGATGAATTTCAATCACCTTAAACTCAACCCAGACAAAACTGAGCTGATTTTGACGGGTGGTGCATCCAGTCCCTGGACCTCCATGTTTTGGCCTCCTTCACTCGGTTCCCCCCCCTCACCCTCTTACTCAGTTAAAACACTTGGGATCACGTTAAATCAAAACCTCACTATGCACTCCCACGTTAGTATGGTGGTATCTTCTTGCTTTTTCACTCTCCGCACCATCCGGAAAATTTCCAGATTCTTTTCCCCTTCTGCCCTCAAACTCATCATGATTGCAATGGTGCTATCGCGGCTGGATTATGGCAACATCTTGTATAATGGCGTTCCAGCTTATGCCCTTCGTCGCCTACAGATGGTTCAGAACCAAGCGCCCCGTCTTGTTTATGGCTTCCCTAAACTCCATCACGCTACCCCTGTATTGAAGAACCTACACTGGTTGCCTGTTAGGGAACGGGCCCTCTTTAAACTTGGCTGTACCACGTTTTAGGCTCGAGCTGGAACTGCCCCAGCCTTCATAAACTCTGCAATTTCCAGCTATATCCCGGCAAGGGAGCTCCATTCTTCCACCCAGTCCCTCCTCTCAGTCCCTCGCTTTAGGAAGAAGAGGACGGGCGGGGTGAAATTTGCTGTTCTCTGCCCCACTTTTTGGAACTCCCTCCCCCTCACTATTAGAACCATTCCGCTCTATCCCAGCTTCCGTAAAGCCCTTAAAACTTATCTTTTTTTGCAATCATTCTCAGTTTAGTTCTCCCGCAGCATCCACCCAGGTTCAAAACGTCTCCTAGCGCCAAGAAACCGCCCGGTATATGCGCGCTTTATAAGTGTTTTTAAATTCAAATTCAAATTCAATCAGACAAGGAGGGTAGGCTGACTATAGTCAAGGGTACACTGAGGGGTAAATTGAATACCTTTATCGCAGCCTGTGCACCAAACACAGGACAAACAAGTTTTCGAACTACCCTACTGGACAAAATAGACACTTTTGTGGAGGGGCCAACGGTGCTCATGGGGGACTTTAACCTCACTTGGCAGGCAGACTTAGATAGCACACACTCCCACCGAGCTGAATCTAGCTCATTTACCACAGACATTAAGCATAGAATATCTGACTCCGGACTCCGCAACGCCTGGTGAACTATATACCTTCAGTCTGGAGGTTACACATTTTATTCGGATGTATGACGTTACAACGCATACTTTTACAACGCCTACCATTACCACGCAATTTTTACAACGCAGGATCCATTACAACGAAGTACCATTACCACGCATGTATTTACAACGCAGATACCTTTACAACGCATACAATTACAACGTAAGTATTGGTAAGTATATAATATTTTTTTAAATGTAAATTAATTAAAATTAATATAATTTAATTTAATTTAATTTAATTTAATTAATTTAATTTAATTTAAGTTAATTTAATTTAATTTAATGTAATTAATTTAATTTAATTTAGTTTAATTTAATCAATTTAATTTAATGTAATTTAAATTTAATTGTATTTAATTTTTACCCTGTACCCCTTTACCCAAAAACCCAAAACTGACCCTGAACCCTAAAAATACCCCTTTACCCAAAAACCCAAAACTGACCCTGAACCCTAAAAATACCCCTTTACCCAAAAACCCCAAACTGACCCTGAACCCTAAAAATACCCCTTTTCCCAAAAACCCAAAACTGACCCTGAACCCTAAAAATACCCCTTTACCCAAAAACCCAAAACTGACCCTGAACCCTAAAAATACCCCTTTACCCAAAAACCCAAAACTGACCCTGAACCCTAAAAAATACCCTTTTACCCAAAAACCCAAAACTGACCCTGAACCCTAAAAGTACCCTTTACCCAAAATCCCCAAACTGACCCTGAACCTTAAAAATACCCCTTTACCCAAAAACCCAAAACTGACCCTGAACCCTAAAAATACCCCTTTACCCAAAAACCCAAAACTGACCCTGAACCCTAAAAATACCCCTTTACCCAAAAAACCCAAAACTGACCCTGAACCCTAAAAATACCCCTTTACCCAAAAACCCACACTTATAATATTTTAGATAAAATTATATACTTACCAATACTTACGTTGTAATGGTATGCGTTGTAAAGGTACCTGCGTTGTAAATACATGCGTTGTAATGGTACTTCGTTGTAATGGTTCCTGCGTTGTAAAAATTGCGTGGTAATGGTATGTCGTTGTAAAAGTTGCATTGTTAAGGTTGTATATTCCCACCTATTCTAGGTTGGATTATATCTTTATCAGTCAAAACCTATTAGGCACCCTCAAGGAAGCTAAGATTCCCCCCCTCTCTCTTTCGCATCACTGTCCTGTTTCTATTTGCTTACAGTATGGCGGCCTCTGCGACCAAGCCTAAATGGTATTTCCCGATCTCCCTTACACTTGAGAGGGTGCTGCGCACCGAACTCCGAGAAGCGATTACAGACTTGTTAAAACTAAATAGAGCTGGGGACACCTCCGTGGGCAATACAGGGGAAAATGCATAGAGCTCAATTCCACATTAAACAGACAACGTACTAAAGAGAGCGAAAACCTAGAGACAGAATTGGAATTGGAATTGGCAGAGAAGGCACACAAATCAAATCCTTCGAGAGCTTCTCTTCGCAACCTTACAGCATCGCGGGGTAAACTGATGGCTATCTATAATAATAGGGTGGAACTCACGCTTTTGAAGCTCCATCACATCTCATATACTATGGGGAACAAAATAAGCATAGCTAGACAACTGAAAGAGAAGCGAGAGAGGGAATACATTAGAGACATCCGGGATGGGAACAACAAGCTCATACATACAGATAAGGACAAGGTAGATATCTTCGGGTCCTTTTACAGATCACTTTCTAAACTGGGGAAACCAGAGATGAAGAGCTGCAGGAGAACTATCTCCGGACCTTGCACTTCCCCCAGGTACCACAATGCGCGAATGATAGACTCACAGCCCCCATAACAGCAGCAGAAGTGACTGCGGCTATCACTGCTCTTAAAATACACAAGGTCCCCGGGCCTGATGGCCTGATGGACCACTTTTATAAAACATTTGCACCCGACCTCATTCCACACCTCACAGGCCTTTTTAATTACATGGTGGAGGCAGGAGAAGTGACCCCTTTCAATGGCTTAGGCTGTAGTGTCAGTTATTCCTAAACCCGGGAAAAATGTGCAACTATGTGCCTCCACCGCCCAATTGCGCTTTTAAATTTAGATGCGAAGCTTTACTCTGCTATTTTAGCTGCTCGGCTGAATGATCTGATGCCAGATCTCATCCACCCTGACCAATCCAGCTTCATCAAAGGACGCCAGACACATGACTATATTAGGCACACAATACACCTTATTGAAAAAGCAACTAAACGGAAAATCCCAGCAGTGCTGGTGGGCCTAAACACAGAGAAGGACTTTGATCGGGTGGATTGGACCCTTCTCGTTCGGACGCTAATGCATTTTGGCTTTGCAGATACATTTATTCATATCATTAAAGCCAACTACGCACACCAAAGCACTAGGGTGCAGGTCAAGGGAGTGCTTTCGGCCCTCTTTTCTCTAATGCAAGGTACTAGAGAAGCATGTCCATTATCAAAAATCTGAGCTGGTTAAGTATGAGGCAGTAGCGGGTTACAAGATTAACCTCGATAAATCACTTATACTCATCCTTAGGTTCTCAGAGATTGAAGCCAGCGACCTACGGTCACACTCCCCGCTTCAATGGACTGACCGCTCTCTCCAATACTTGGGAATTCAATTGACACCATGGGTGGAAGGGCTTTATAAGGCTAACTTCCGGCTGCTCTTCTCCAACTCCAAAACGACCTTAAGCGTTGGAGGCCCATGTTCATCTCCTGGCTTGGTCGAATACATGCGATCAAAATGATGGTTCTCCCCAAACTGCTATATCTCTTTCAGGCTCTACCTATTGACCTAGACACTACATTCCTACCTAAAATTAAATCCATGTTCACCCGGTTCATATGGCAAGGAGGGAGGGCTTGTTTATCGTCCACACTGCTACGGCACCCCGGAGTGGAGGGAGGAGTGGGACTGCCTGATCTAGGCCTATATTACAAAGCTGCTCAGTTGTGTGTCGTGACGGAGTGGTTTAAAGGAAAGTCAGAGAAACACTGGCTTCATATGGATAGAGCTATTGCAGGGAGGACAATATGTGACTTAATATGGAAGCCCAAGAACGAGAGGCCGGCAAATGCATATATCACCACCCGCACTACCTTGAAAGTGTGGGAATCGGTGACGGAGAATGATCAGTTGACCACGATCCCCTCCCCATATACGCTATTCCATTTTAATCCGGCCTTTCCACCGGCCATATGAGAAGGCCCCTTTGGCACCTGGAGAGAGGGCAGGTTCTAATGTTAGACAATTTATTTCACAATTACGATATCCTCACATTCGATAGTTGTAGAAGAGACTTCCATCTAAACCAAGACGAACACTTCCACCTCCAAGTCCGACATTGGGCTCTCACTCCTTATGTTCATGAGGCAGCTACAAGGTTGCATGAAAGGGGTAATTTCATTTCTATACAATTATATTCTCTCCTCCACACACTCAGTGCATTCTGGATATATGTCTATGTGGGAGGGGGTGTTAAAAAGAGAAATACTAGATAAAGAGTAGGATGCCCTGTGGTCCGACATCACAAAATGTAATCACTCTCTAGAACTAAGGGAAGCACATTTGAAGACATTGATGGCTTGGTACCTGTATCCAGCCAAACTCAAACGCATCTTCCTGAACACGTCAGATAGGTGCTGGAGGGGCTGTCGTTTGCTCAGGGAATTTCAGCACATCTGGTGGGATTGCCCCACCATAAGACCATTTTCGGAGGAATTCCTAGTGCAAATTAAGGCCATACTGGGCTACCCCATAGCAACGACTCAGGAGGGGGTCCTCTTGGGCGTCCGTGATCCTTCCCTTAAATATCAAACCAAAGCAGATAAAGCTATTATGTGGATGTGCATAGGAGCTGCGAAGGTAACAATTGCAGGCACCTGAAAGAGAAAGTCAGCCCCCACTCTTTCACTTTGGCACTCGTGCTTTTGGAAACAACTTTTCTTGAGAGAATGGCGGGTATCTTCTGTGATGTTTATAAAAGCTGTGAATACAAGTGGGGACCACTGGTTGCCTTTCTCACACAGGGCTTGTGGCAGTATGTCAACTTTTACTCAGAGACATGCATCTCTTCAAATTTTAAACACCTACATATGACCAGACGGTGAAATACTCTCCATAGTTAGAGTTGCCGCCACTTACCTTGTTGCTGGGAGGGTGGGGGAGGTAATTTTTCCCTTTGTTTTTTTTGGGGGGGGGGTTCTTTTGCTTTCCTATGCTTGAGTTCCAAGTGGGGGATCTTCCCGGTTGGAAGGGCAGGGCAACAAAGCTGTCGAACAAGAAAGACGGGTTATCTGTTTGCATTCTCACAAACGGGGTATACTAGGCCTGTACAATACTGGACACTGTACTGGACATGATAGAGTTCCCATTAAGGAAAGCCTGGATATGATTGCATAAGCGAGTTCAAACTCACTACTTTCCATGCTATAATGCTTTGTACTGCTGATCTTGAAACTCTTTTTGCTGTAATGTACGAAATGTGTGCCCAAAAGAAATGCTAATAAATATGCTTTTGACAAAAAAAATATATATTTTAATTTCACCAAGTTTGCCCTGACACTATTTTTCATTTGGTATACTTTGATTCCTAGAACTGTTAATGATTGCAATGTGATGGGCACTTACACTAACAAATGGATTTGTCATATATTTTTTCTAAGTGTTAATACATATGTGTTTATATGTACTTTATGTGATGAAAATAAAAATACAGGAAATGCACTAGAGAAGGGGAAATGTTACATTGATAAATGTATTAATTATTAATTGGTTACATTTCAGAACCAACATTGATTTTACAAATATTTTAAAAAAAGTTTCACCATGTCAAGTGCAATTTCTACATCATATTACATTTAATTTATCCCAATAATGTCTAATGCCTATGTTTATAATGTTATAGTTTAGGAAAATTAATTGAACACACCTGTATGCTCTGTTTTTGATTTTCGGATTGAGATCCGTTGTTGTTTAAGTGTCCATTATCATTGTGGCAACTTCCACCAAATTTATATTACAATACATTTATACAGGAGTGTTTCGTAAACAACAGCATTGCACACAAATGCATCACACATTGGTATGTTATTGCTTGTAAGTGAGATTTCGACATGCACAAGCTCAGATTAATTGTAAACAGACAAGTCAAAATTTAAAAAGTAATATTAGAAGCTTACCTTTGATTCCAGCGACCAAGGTGTAAATTAGCTTTGTGGTAAAGTAGCAGCAACAAACGCAGGACTTGGACAATCTGCTCCATGATGGAAAAGGAAGTGTGAAACAGAAAGAAGATATGTTTTGGCCATTTTCCCTTCCAATCCACCAATTTAGGAGGTTTTACCACCACAGTTACATCAGCTTGAAATCACATCATGATTGGCCCGGTGGACAAGCTGGCTGAACTCCCTTCTGCAGCTGCATCTGCTTATGGTGCTGTCGATGTGGGTGAACGATTCTGGCGGAGATGGCGGCAGTCCAACAGTATATCGTCCATCGACCTGCAAGCATCTAGAGCGGGCAGACCGAATAGGTAGTGGGCGGGGAATCTGACAGAAAAATGATGGCAAGACCGATTCCGCCAAGATCTAAATCATGCCCTAGGTCAGAAGGCAACTTTCTGACAGGGACAAAGCCACTTTATGTATCCAACCCTTGCTCATTGGCAGACAGCCTGAAATCGGGCCTAGGTCTTGGTCAGCATCAAACAGTTACTACTGATAGGTGTTTTACTTTTTCAAGGAACTTTTCCGCCTTAATCTTTAAAACTTCGTATCTCTAGTTCACTGTATTGGATTTTTGCTGTTTTGGTGTCATTTTTGTTTTTAAAACCTTGATCTGTTGTCATATATTAGAGTGGGATTTTTATTATATTGTGTTTTTGACTTCGAATTGCTTGATACATTTTCTGTAAGTGAAGCCTGTCTGTCCTGTGACAAATGGAAAGCTCAGGTTTAAATTACTAAAACCTTTGGCTGGACCTAACAGGTTAGTAACTTTATTACTTCTAGAGTACTATCATCTATACCAATTAATAACTCACTTTCTTACACCAGGCATGACTTATTACTTATACTCGTTGGGCTAATGGGAATAACTACTTTCTACATGGAGTAATATGGGTAGTAAATGACTGTTACATATTCAGGACATGGGGACACATGCATTAGGCATTGTTGCATTCGCAAACGGACCGATTCACAGAATCGGCCCGTTTGTGAATACAAGAAAGGCTTTTGACATGCATCAAACCCAAATTGCAATTCAGTAACCTGTTACAGAATCGCAAATTGGGTTTTGTGATTCAGTATTTAGAAGGGGCGTGTTAAGGGCGTCCCTTCCAAATACTGAATCCTAACAGTATGCATGAATGTTTTGTGAATGTGGTCGCAAAACATTTGCATATTACCACCTACTTAAAGTAGGTGATAACCCTTTCCCAAATGGTAAGCTTCCCCTTTGTGAATAGTTGTAAAAACATTTTTAAGAGCAGGCAGTGGTCCCACAGACAACTGCCTGCTCTAAAAAATGAAAATAAACTTTTAAGTTTTGTTATTGTAAAACAACTTGTTTTCCTTTAAGGAATTGCTTCAGTTAAAAACAATCATAGACATGGTGGTTTGCTGACCTCAGCAGGCCACCATTCCTGTGATTTTAGCGATTCCTAGGTGGTTGCAAAGTAAGATCTTCCTCATTAATATTTATATTAATGAGGTACATTAATATTTATATTAATGAGGTAGAGTGATTTGCGACCCCCCAGGAATCGCAATCTGGATCTCTTTGAGTTTCATGCCATGTGAATTGTGATTACCTAATTGCGATTCTCAGGAATTCACAATTAGGTGTTTGCTATTTACAATGTTGATGCATGTGTCCCATGGTATTTTAACTATTCCCTATGAGATAAGAGGTATGGTGATTTTCTTCAAAGGGGATAATGGGTGTTAAATTACCTTCCCAAATATCTGGTATTGCATTCTAATTATTCCTGGCGGGAAACAGTAATTAGTTATTTTATTAAAGGAGGATATGGGTCTTTAAAGAACTATTTAATACATGTCACTATGTTCTAATGTTTCCTGTTGGGAAAATGGGAATAACTCATTTTTTTATGGGGAGTTACTCATGGTAAATCGGTGTTACATACCATAGACAGAGTTTTTCTTACTCGTCTTGGAATATTAGGCATATTGTTTTTCTAATAGGCGGGTGATGGGTGTTGAATGACTGTTACATACACAGCTAGCCTGTCTGATGAAGTGTAATACCGAGAAATCGGTCCCTGGATGCTTGTTTGCCGACCTGGCTTGGCAGTCCGGACTGGACAGTTCCCATAAGGAACAGGGTCAAGATTGATTTGCATGTGGCTTGGTCTAAACTGGGGTGGCATGGTAAGCAAAATAACAATGGATTTAACCCAGATCCCATGACTGGGGGTGAATGTATGATTTATTCATCAATCTGTCCATCATTTTTTTGCATAGCACTTTTTGCCCTAAGTGGGATGGGTATGCCCAGACGTGGGTCCCTTACTCACTGTGCCACTGGATTCAAGCTAGCCTGACTGATGAGGGGTAATACGCTGAAAACGGTCCCAGGATGCTTGTTTCTGGTCCAGGGAGGATATGGCTTGGCAGTTTGGGCTAGACTGTTACCATAAGGAAAAGGGTCAAGACTGATTTGCATATGGTTGAGTCTAAACTGGAGTAGCATGGTGAACAAAAGAACAATGGATTTAACCCAGATCTTATGACTTGGGTGAATGTATAATTTATTCTGCATTCTGTCTATCATTTATTTGCGTAGCACTGTTACATATACCTGGCACGATACTGACTATGTTCCAATGTTTTCTGTTGAGAAAATTGGAAAACCTCATTTTAACCTAGGGAGTTATGGGGAGTTTTATATCCCAGGTACGGTTCAACTTAAAATAATATAAATGGAGGTGTCCTACATGGGAATTACTTTGTCATATCCTGGGCATGGCATTGTACTTATCCTTCTTGGAATAATGGCCATAGAAAGTTTCTACATGGGAATGATGATTGTTAATCATTGTTGGAGGGTCATGTTTTACTATCTAGATTCCCAACCTAGCATTTTTGCTCGACCCATGTAGAATGAAGGTCCCTAAGTAGGCCCAGCAAGATGAAATCTGGAAATGTGCTAGCTTGACAATGTTTACCATACACAATCGATAAGTGATAGCCCACATATCATTTTGACTCCCGTGAATATAGGTCTAAGCCAAAAAGCCCGTTGCCTCATGTTACCATCTTTGATAATAAAATCTACTAGGCCCCAATGTTCTTGAACATGTATTTCTTTTGTGCTGAACACGACGAGGCAGCTTAGGCAATCACAGAGCTACCGAAACTTTCCACAGTTGCAAATCCAACGCATCACACACACACACGAGACCAGCTGGTACACCCTTGACAGTTCACACATATCATTTGCTTCATTTTTATTTTGAAACTTTTCAAGCTTGCTCAAATGAAACCCACCACAGCATCTTGCAATGATAATACCTGTTTTTAAGTTCCGCTCTCGCATATATTTTTCCAGATATCTATGCCACAAATGTTCTTTGTTTATAAATTGCGGTCAAGCATAGCCAGCCACTCGCTCAAACACCTGATGCAATGGGTCACCACTTCAGTGTCCTAGGGTTGTAGCAACACCACTGTAGGCATGCGGTCAACCTCCTGCGCCAGTATGACTCCAGTACCTACGTCAGTGCGGTTCAACTATTATGCTTTGAGCAGGTATATAGGTCTTGCACCCCACTTAGGAGCCCAGAACTCTCCCGCAGTGCATTGCAGAAGCGTGTGTTCTCCGGCCTGACATTTATCTGATTTGGGACTTCTAAGCCTAGTCTCAGGTGGTATATCCCAATTTAGATAAACCTTTTTACCTTTTGATCTCTTTATTTATTTTCAGTTGTCACCCAATTCATTGCATTTAATTTATCTTAAAATTGTAATTCTTGCATGGTTGTTTTTCTCATTTAAGATTTGCCTCCTAGGCTCCTGCACATTATAAATGTGTAAGTGTGTTTTATTTCTGATGGCTTGAAGTCAGGTTTTCTAAATATTCTTTCTCCAGCTAATAAGTTGTTGAATATATTCTCTGTTGAGCTTATGATTTAATAAATTAAAATTGCCACTTCAACGCTATTTCTTGTCTCACATCTGTGTTCCTTATTCTCAGATAAGAGGTGCTTGGGTGGCCTGTGGCCACACCAGAAGGGCAATTTTACTTCCCTTTATCAATTTTGAATATATCTGGTACTATATTTTACTCATATATTTTACAGAAATTGTGACACATTTTATCAGTTTTGGAGATTATTGGTGTTAACTGGCCACTGAACCTATCTGGTACTTTACTTATTTCAGTTATAGAAATGACCATAGATAATTTCTTTGTAGGGATTATCGTGTTGTGTTTTTTGTATTTATATAATGCTTTCTTGCATCTTGTCTGCCTCAAAGCAGTTTTTGAATTGCAGAGTAAGTGGCTGCTGCAAGCACATTATTTACTTAGCACATCATAGTACTGACAAAGTCAAACAGTACTGCAATTTGCATGACGTTTATGGTAAGACATTGGTTTGTTTGTGTTGTAACTTAAGGTATTCTCTCTTGTGCATCCTCCTTCCCCTCCATCGTTTGTCCCATCTTTCTACCCCTTTTCCTCTTACCCACTAGTACATTCCATCTAAAGAACATTGAGAGAGAGAGAGAGCCTTAGAATGTTAAGTGTGAGACTGTATGCTGGTGCTGAAGGATCTATACAATGAACTCCTTCTCTTACCTTCTTTTTTGAGTGGTATTTTCTTAACATTTTGGCGATGAGGACCACCGTGCTGGGGACGGTTTTATATCCTTTCCTCAGTTGCTATCGCCAGCTGCATGCGATCTCCGCAACTGTTCTTCGAACTCCTGCTTCAGCTGTTCAAGACTGACCTTGCTCCTGCTATGTGATCCCATTTTCACCTTCATTGACTGTAGATTCTGTGGAGTGGACGAAGGTGATCCGGTCCGAGGTGTTCCTCTTGATGGAATAACGTAATCTGCCCTGTCCGAATAAGCAGCAACGGTGAGTGAGAAATCGTTCTTCTGAAGCTGACTGGGCAGCCTTGTTTCCGTACTGCATGTGGTGTACGCCATTGCCTGACGGGCGGTTCTTGCTGTTTCTTGGCTTGCCTGCTTGTCTCCACTTCATTACTTTGATTCATTTGTGGCCCGCCTTGACAATCGCTGCTGTTCCGTGCTTCACTTTTGCTGATGGAGTTCCCGAGTGAACGACTTTTGGTAGTGCTGCCTGATTTCGTCCAATGCACCGACTGCTCCGCTCTACTGTTCCGGACGCCAAGTGTCAGGTGACTAGTTCCCACCCCTCTCCTCGGCTAGTTCTCCCCGCAGCTGAAGTGGACGCTCCACTTCCAATATCAGAGCGCTGGGCGTCAAGCCGCGGGAACTCTCTTTCATTAGCTGACTTCTTCTGGAGCTGACGCAGTCAAACCTTTTCGGGTTCCTGCCCCTCTCTCATCAGCTGACTTATTATGGAGTTAACGCTGCATTGCTTTTTTGGGTCTCTGCCCCTCTCTCCTCTGCTAACTTCTTCTGGAACTTATGCGGCAGAGTTTTCTCGATCTCTTCTTCAAGAGTGACATTCTCCTTAGTCTGTCATTATTTATTCCTCGCTGACAGGCACAGCTCATCATTATACTTTGGGCTTCACACTCTCACACTATACAGCCTGCCAATAAGTTCATCATATATCGCTGACAGGCACAGCTTGGAACTTTTGAACCTTTGTACTTAATTACATTTTTGCATACTTAATTTCTTCTAAGAATATACATACAACCTGCTATAAATTACATAACTGACTAGCACAGTTTTGAATCATAGTTTTTTCTTGTTCCTTGTTCATCTCATTATCCATTAGATGCTTCATACATGCTAGTTACATGTTTTAGAGGGATTGTTTTCATTCTTCCTTCATACATTGTAATGTGGAAATCGTAGATTATTCACTTTAACATTTCTACAAAGGACAGTGATAATCCTTACATTCTTTTACACTGTATAAAATAGTATTTGTCATTCCTTAACTCTACTGGATTCTGTATCTCTACATTACTCTTTTCTATTTTCACTCTCTCTCTTTCTCTTTCACTTTTCCCTTTCTTTCATTTTACTTTTTTCACTTCTACATTGCTCTACTATGGCTGGTTTTGCTATGTCTCAACCTTCCCCATTTCTTAATGAAGAAGGAGAACCCATTATACTATGGAAGAAATGGGCAAACCAATTTGAATCATATTTAATTGGTATTGGAGGTGACAGATTTTCTGCAGTACGCAGACAACATATTCTTCTGCACAATTTAGGAAAACATGGCAGAGAAATATTTGATGACCTTCCTGACTCTATAATTGAGAATTTAAATCCCAATGAAAAGGGTGAAGGGGATGCACAGCAAAATGTATATCAAATCACTCTTAGGAAACTAGAAGCACAATTAAGAGAAAAAATTAACATAGTCTTAGAACATCATAAATTCTTCTCCAGGTCACAAGGTAAAAATGAGAAGGTAAATAACTACATTGCCGTCCTGAGGGGTCTAGCCTCAACTTGTGATTTTAGAATTCTAACAGAATCTCTTATTAGGGATCAACTAGTTAGATGCACGTCACACAAGAAGATCCAAGAAAGACTTTCAGCACAAGCACCTGATTTAAAACATGCCATTGATATAGCAAAGAGCATAGAACATACCGCCTTCTGCATGAGTGAGATGAAAGATGCAATTAAAATCAAACAAGTTGTGGAAAATGAAATAAATGAAATATCCACAAAAGACTCTAAACTCATCTCTATAAAGGACTCTAAGCCCAAATCTTCATCCACAGAGTCAGAGGAGCAAGAAAATTCTTTAGCGTACTCGACCTTTCATCAGCTTACCGTCAGGTTGCTCTCCATCCTGATTCCAAACCCCTCACTTCCTTCATAACTCCTTCTGGAGCTTACCAATTCTCAAGGATGCCGTTCGGCCTACCATCCGCTGCGGCAGTATTTCAGCACATAATGCAGCATATATTGCAGGGAATCAACAAAGTAATGTGTTTCCAGGATGATATCCTGATTTACGGAGAATCTGAAGTAGAGCAAAATAAAGTCCTGGAAGAGGTATCAACAAGACTCAGCAAAGCAGGGTTTACTACTCAGAAAGACAAATGCAAAATAGGTGTTGAATCAGTAACTAACCTTGGCCACACCATATCGGGTGAAGGATTCAAACCTAAGGCAAACCTGATAGATTCAGTCAAACTAGCCCCTGCTCCTACAAATAAAGACAAACTTAAATATTTCCTTGCGCTAGTTGAATACATGTCCAAATATGTTAAGAATTTTGCTGAACAAATTCATTCTCTAAGAGAAGTTCTCAAAAAAGGATCACCGTTTGAATGGAACCATCAATGCCAGACTGAATTCACGCAAGTAAAACAAGCTATAATGGAGGCACCTGTTCTAAACACATTCAACCCAAATGCCCAAACTATACTAACTACTGATGCCAGCATGAAGGGGTTAGGAGCATCTCTTACACAGCACATGAGAGGGCAAGAAAAGATAATAGCATTTGCATCCAGAACTCTGAAAGAAGCTGAATACAACTATTCAGCTATTGAAAAGAAGGCCCTTGCCTGTTATTGGGCAATAAACCATTTCAAATGTTTCTTATGGAGAATCCCGTTTATCCTGAAAACAGACCACTAACCATTACTTCCCTTATTTTCTACCTAAGGCTTAGAAAATATTACTCTGTGCATTTCCAAATGGATACTGGGTCTAGAAGGCTTCAACTACTCCATAATTGATGTACCTGGAAACAAAAACTGTGTGGTGGATTGCCTCTCTAGACTCCCCGTCACTGATGAGAACCCACATGTGATTCCCCCTGATGAAACTATTATTTCAATTGACATTCCTGTCATCAACAAAGAAGAATGGGAAAAAAGTGTGAAGGAAGGCTCAGTTCTCTCTGAACTGAAGAACACCATTTGCAAAGTTGGCCGTAAAGTCTTGAAGAATTACCAGAGACCCTAAAAGCATTCTGGGAGGTGAAGAATTAGCTATCTATCATAAATGACCACATCTGTCGTGGTGGCAGGATCATTTTTTAATTTTTTTTTTTTTTTTTTATTATATTGAGATGGTTCCGGGTATTGACAAGAAGAAAAAATAAATTCCATTAATACATTAATACAATAATCAACAGGATAAAATCAGACATTGAAAATACAGTATACATCTTATAAATACAATCGTAGGAGAGATAAAACATTTTCGAGAAAAAGCACAAGCTGGAATGCACTCAGCGTGACCCAAGGTCTATAAGCTCTTGTTCATCTAGTTTCTCTCCAATTCCTAAGAGGAGCCCAAATGTTCTTACCATATTCTTTCGACCTCTTTCCTTTAAAATTGTACAAGCATTCCTCTATGTTATGGGTCCCGAGAAGCCTAGTTAACCACATCGGGAATGTAGGAGCTACAGGGTCTTTCCAGCCGGCCGAAATTAAAATTCTAAAAACAGCCATACAGAGAAAGATGAATGCTTCGGCTTCATGCTCCAATTTTAGATTTTCGTCTCTACCTATCAAGACCATAGTAGGGGATAGAGTTATCTGATGCTCTAGCAGCCCCGTTAAAAACCTTTCAATTTCTTTGAGGACTGGGGTAAGATTCTGACAGTTATAAAACATGGGGGGTAAATCTGCCGGGCCTTGGTTACACTTGGGGCAATTATCGTTTTCTCTCTTACCCCACTTAAACAGCTTGGCAGGCGTATAATATAAATTAAAGATAGTCTTCTAATGCTGTGCCTTTAAATTTGAAGCTCTTAGTATTTTCTTATTCAGTGCTAAGGCAAAGTCTATATCTATATCCGGATCCCCAATTCTTTCTGCCCAATCAGATTCAATTTGTCCAATGTCGTCCCCCAAACCCTGCAAGAGATGACTATACCCGATTTTAATCTTCTTTCCACCGTTCCTTACATAGTTCACAAATGCATTAAGCTCCTGAATTGAGATCCTAGGTCTAATTGACTTAACTGTTTGCTCCAGTTGTCTATATAAGAACCATTGACCAGCAGGTATACCAAACTTTTGCTGAAGTGTGTCGAATCCCAATAATTCATCCTCAATCATAACATCCCCCAGACAACTAACACCCAGCTCCTTCCATAGCCTACTATTGCTATTCTGTCCGAGATGGACAAACGGATTTGACCGCCACAGATCCAGTATACTGTTAATCTTTGGAATCTTCAGGAACCTCATTATTGACTTCCAGGTGCCCCAGGCGCTAAGCATCACCCTGCTTTTACTCCGTTTAAAATACCTACGGTTTATTTCTCAAGTTAGAAGCCCCACTGCTTTCCCCCCTACTAACAGTTCATATATTGTGGGGGTTCTGTCCATAACTATCGACCCATCCATATTGACACGTTTGAACAAAACATTCATTTGCATCATTAGACACACCCAGTGGTAGAGCCTCAAGTTTGGTGCAGACAGTCCCCCTCCCTCCAGTGGAGCTGAAAGTCGAGCTAAGGATCGGCAAATTTTCCCATATTGCGACACAAATTGGAAGAAGACTGCTTCCATTTTCTTCAGCAGACCTTCTTCTAATAACAGAGGTATGGCACGGAATAGATACAATATTCTCGGAAACATTGACATCTTTAACACATTCACCCTACCAATCAAGGATAAGTGTAAAACATCTATTCTTCTCAATTCTTTATCTATTGCAGCAATCAAGGGAACATAATTTTCTTGTATAATTTTCTCCACATTTGCATTAATTCTCACCCCGAGATAAACTGCAGACTCCACATACCTCTGGTCGATTTTATGGATATTATTAGTACTAATTATTATACTTTTTTCTTCATTTAGCTTATACCCAGAGCGGGTTCCAAATGCTTTTGCCAATTGACTTAGTTCCACTATAGCCGTCTGCGGGTTGGTGGTAACAACTGCCAAATCATCCGCGTAGGCCAGTAATTTGGTGGTATGGCCATTTAGTATGACAGGGGAGATTTTATCTGAGGCAAAAATTTCCCTTATCAAGGGATCTATATAAAGTGAAAAAAGCAGAGGGGAGCAAGGGCATCCCTGACGGGTTCCTCTTCTAATAACCACCTCCTCCGACTGTAGGCCCATAGTTAGAATTCTGGCTACCGGATCAGAATACATAGCCTTTATTGCTTTCCTGCACTTCTCTCCGAAACCTCTACTGACCAGAACTTCCCACATGAATTCCCAGACCACGCGGTCGAAGGTTTTTTTGGCGTTGAGGAGGATCATGGCCATCTCTCCCCCCGTGGCAGCAATAGCGTCAAATAGCGAGATCGCGCGTGAAGTGTGATCTGTAGTGCCTCTCCCTGGGACGAACCCATGCTGCCACGGGGAGACGAGCTGTCCGATGATCCCCCCTAGCCTCTTACCCCACACCTTGGAATACAGTTTGGTGTCGGCATTTATCAGCGATATTGGCCGATAAGAGCCTGGATTTTCCTCAGGTTTACCCTTTTTAAGGAACACTACAATATTGGTCTGTTTCCAGGAGTCAGGAATTTTCCCAGAACAAATTACTCCGTTAAAAAGATCTACCAGCAATGGGAGGATTTCCTCCGCTAAGGTCTTATATACTTCCATGGGTATCCCGTCTGGTCCCGTGGCTTTACCTGCAGCTAAATCCTGTAATGCGGTCCTTATCTCATCTGGGGTTATATCATTCTCCAACTGGTCCCTATCTCTGTCCTCTAGAATCAGACACACATATCCGGGCCCTTGCCTGGGTGGTACCCAGCCCGTCTCCTGATCATATAATTTCTGGTAAAATTTCTGGAAAACACCCATTATCTCTTTTGGGTCTGTATATTCAATCCCATTATCTTTGATCTTACGAATGTTATTTTTGTTAGTTTCTTGTCTTATACGGAGCGCTAATGCTCTACCAGCTTGTTCCCCTGTCTCATATCGTTTGGCACGAAATGACTGATATTCTCTTGTCTCCCTTTGCGTGACCACTTTTAAGATATCTCCCTTAATCAGAGCCCTAGTTCTGGCTGTTTGACTACCATCCTTACCTGATCCTATTTCCTCTATATGCCGATTCTCTGAAACTGCCAACTCAGAAATAAGCATCTCCACTTTACCTCTGTCTTCCTTCCTTAACCTGGCAGAGCAGCTGATCGTCTCGCCTCTTAAAGCTGCCTTAAAGGCTTCCCAGACTCCGTCTCGGGATGAGCTATATCTATTTATATCGAAAAACTCCTTCGCCCACTGTTTAAGATGTTTAACAAACCTGTCATCGCTTAAAAGTTTCCTTTCAAATGTCCACATGGTTACTCTCCTAGGGATATTATGTAATTTATATGTCAATATCAGAGGGTTGTGATCCGAGACTATTCTTGGAAGTTTGGCGATTTTGACCTTGCATATCTCCCCCGTTGAGACAAAGAAATAGTCCAGCTTAGAGTATTTCTGAGATGGATGTGAGAAATAAGTGAAACCTTGATCCGCAGGTAGCTTTTTCCCCCATACATCGATCAGGCCATGCGACTGTAGTAGGGAGCCTAAAGCCCTATAAACCTTGTGTTTGCGACCTGTATATTTACCACCCTGCTTCCAATCGGCCGATATATTCATGTCTCCACACAATACCAACGGGGTAGCCCAGTTAGCTAGCTCCTCTTCCAATTCATCGAATACTGCCGGCTCATCTTCATTTGATCCATAAATCACACACAAAGTGATACCCAGATTCAATTCCAACAGAACCCATCTGCCGGAGCCATCCGTTTTAGTGCGTCTTACCCCTCCCAAATTGCATTTCCCCATAATAGCCACCCCCCTAATTGTAGTTGATTGTGACGAGCATCCCAGCATAATATATCCGTGCATATTCAGTAACTTCCTTTTAGCCCAGGGTAAGTGGGTCTCTTGTATGCACAGTATGTCTATATTATTAAATTTGGCGAAGTGGCTCAATCTCTGCAGTTTCTTCCAATTGTTTAACCCCCCTACATTGATAGTGCATATCATAATGTTTGACATTATTAACAAGATTTCTACGTCCGACCTGTCTGTTATCCGTGACTCTACAGTATGCCGACCTCAAACCCTTTTCCATCTCAAAGTTTTTTTCCATTTTTTCCCACCCCACAGCTCCCTCTCCTCCCTCTCTTCCCCCCACCTCCCCCCCTCCTCACTTTTCCCCCCCTCAACCCTTCCTGCTCCCCCTCCCCTCACACCACCCAAACCCCCCAGCCACCCGCCCTTGTCAGAGGCGATCAGACCCACTGGTCTGTGCACGTGATGGATCGCAGTAATAACCGGGGAGAATTCTAAGTGCCCACAATAATACCTGTGACACCATTGTCCACCATTATACACATCACCCTACCCAACACAGCACGCCACAGCACACCACAATTGTTATCACTCTTTCCTATTTCAGCTGATGTAGAAATTAATTATATCTACCAAGAGATTATTACTGTTCAAATCTGTGGATTATACTAAACTAAACCCCTTGTGTGTCCAGATATTCCTTTGCTTTCACTTCGGAGGAGAAGTACAAGGTTCTCCCACCGTTGATTATTTTCAACTGTGCCGGATTGATTAAGTATGCCTGCATACCCTTGTCTTGAAACGGTTTTATCATCTGCCTTAATCTCCAACGTCTCTCCACAGTGACATGGCAAAAGTCTGGGCGAACGAAAAAGGAGAAGCCATCACAATTTGTTTTCCGGTCCGGTCTTGCCTTATCCGAAATTGCCTGCCTCAGGTTGTAGTTTCCAAGAAATATTAAAATTGCTCTGGGCTTATCACCTTCCTTAGCATTTTTATTGATTTTGAAGGGGATACGATGCGCCCTCTGAATCTCCTTTGCCCAATCCCACCCCTTTAGCTCCGTGAAAGCATGTTCAAACAGCTTTACCACAAAGGCTCTCATATCCAAATCTTCAGATCCCTCTGGTATACCCAACACACGCAGGTTATTCTGCCGAGATCTATTTTCCAGGGCCTCCAGTTTCCATTGCACGTCTGTCAGCTGTTCTCCCTGTAGATCAACCTTGCTGGTGGAAGCCGCTGCCTCTGCTTCCATTGACACAACTCTTTCTTCCAGGTTATTCACTCGTTCTCCCAGATTCACACACACCTTAGCCAATTTCCTGACTGCTCCTTGTATTTTCCTAACTGCAGCCTGTGATTTACGGCTCTCCTGTCGGGCCTCCTCCCTGTGCGCGATTATATCCTGATGTATCGCCTCCAGGAGAGACATCTGTGCTGTTTCTCCTCCGGGGCTCTCCCACACAGGATTAACCGTTGAGTGTTCACATTTCTCTCCATGTGTTTTTGTACCTGTACCAAGTTTTACTGCTGTTGTCGGAGGACTTAAATCTTCCTTCTCTGGTTCACTGTCGGTGGCTGAACCACTGATCTCTTGCTCCAAACTGTCATCATCTTCATCTTCATCCGACCATTCTCCCCCCTCGGAAACTGAAAAGAAAGCCTCACTGGGGGCCTCACTGGGTGCCTCCTTCTTGTCACCTATGCTTTCGGTGGCCTCTTCTTCCGGCTCCCCTTCCAGCGCCGGAGGGGGTTTATCAGCTTCTGGTTTTGGAGACACGGTGATATTATTTTCCGTCTCTTCAACTGAACCGGCTTTATCTTTAATATCCTCCTCTTTGTTTGTGAGATCAACAAGCTGTGGAGGTATATCCGTCAGAATCTCTGTGCTCTCTACATTCTCTGCAGCCAGATCAGTTCCTTTAGGGTTACTGCCTCCTTCCGATACCTCATTACTGACCTCATCAAGGTCTTTTTCCTTACAGAGCTTTTGAAAAATATCCGAAATCGGGGTAGTGCCGTGATTACTCTTAACTGCCCCATGTGTTTGCACCATTTTCTTAGTGGGAGAGTTTTGCTTTTTTTTCCTATTGCCATCTGCCTCCCTCTCAGCCGCTGACTCAGCCTGCTCAGCTGCAGCTTTCCTCCTTGCAGCAGCTTTGGAGCTAGCGCTCTGTTTGGGAGCCATGATTTCCCTCCTCCTTTCCTTGTCCCCAAACTGCTCCTTACCGCGCACTGTGCTGCCAGACTTGTCTTCGATCACCGCCGCCTCCAGGATGCCTCGTATGCTCTCCTCCGTCTTTTGGTGCGCGCTCACCTTGGTTTTCCAGAGCCTCCGCCGCTTCTCCCTCAGCGAGCTCCGCCCGCTACGAGAACTCCGCAGCACTTGCTCGATCAGCTCTGCGAGCAGTCCGGCTGCCGACACGCCTCCCGACATGAGCCTCCCCGCAGCTTGTGCAGGTTCCCATAGAAGCCGCCTGAGCAGCCGGCGGCAGGTAAGGAGCATACGGTGTTTTTTTTTTTGGGGGGGATTGTTAGTTTTCTAATGTCCTTTTACCGACTTCCAACCTTCTGCTTATATGAATCCTTGAGCGGTGTGCTGGATGATGAAGTGCTGTCAAAGCCCGACTGTCATGCTATCTCAGGCCCGGATCTCCCTGGTCTCACCGCTTCCCAGCCGTCCTAAGCGGCCGCCATCTTGCCCCCTCTGTGGTGGCAGGATCATACCTCCAGAAAAAAATGTAATACTGCATTGTCCAAATTGCACATGCGGGTCATCCAGGTAGAAATATGACAAAGAGCAAAATCATACAAAATTATTGGTTTCCAAAAATAGATTCTGTAGTAGAGAAATTAGTTAGGGACTGCCTTGAATGTGGAACCAGTGACAAAACCAAAGTTATCCGCAAATCCCCAATTGTGCCTTTATCAATTCCCAACAAGCCTTGGGACAAGTTAGACTTGGATATTATTGGTCCACTGTATTTGCTCAACTACACGCAAAAGTGCATGTTTGTACTTATCGATTCTCATTCTCATTGGATAGCCACAACATATTCACCAACATCACCACAACTTAATTGAATGAATTCCTTAAAGACACCTTCTCTAAAGAAGGCATACCCAGTACTCCAGTGACAGACAATGGGGTTCAATTCACCTCTGATCTAGTGAAGCAGTTCAAGTCTACTTTATCCATTACTCATTTCAAATCTCCGCTCTACTACCCAAAACCAACAGTAGAAAGAGCTAATAGGATGATAAAGGACACCATACAATTGGCCTTAGCATCCTGCGAACATGTGGAAGAAGCCATAAGAAGGATGTTATGCTCATATCACACCACGCCCAATGCTGTCACCGGAATTGCTCCTTTTAAATCCCGGAAAGGGCGTAACCCAGGTTCCAACAGGCTCAATGGAGGTTGTCCGGTTCGGGTGGACAGGAAGTCTGTTCTAGAAAAAGTGGAGAGGCATCAACTAGAGTACAAATCTAGGTATGGCCAGAAATGGGGTAACATCAACAAGAGTAGGCAGGAAGGACCATGGGTGGTCATTAAGAAGTCAAAAACAAAGGGGTACCAGGCCGTTCCTGGGTGCGTGCTATTCAAGTAGTGACAGGCTATAGATGCAGTAGGACATCGGGGGAGCCTACCGAGGGGCATCCATTTTGTTGGAGGTAATGGCCTCCCACACCCTTGCGGATGTCATGCTTCATAATCGGCAATGCTCCTCGTTGGGTCGGCGGTGCAATACCCAACGGCAACACCTCATAGAGGGGCTCTTTGGCGGAGATCTTTTTCCAACTGCCGTATGGGTGAAGTGCGCGTGTGAGGCCAGGTAACTGTAGATGTGGAGGTGGTTAAAATTAAGTCAAGGGTGCCAGGATCAAGTTTATTCTAGAGGGCCCTTGGCTCCAATTAAAATTGGATAAGGAATCGAATTGTAGGGAAGTTAAGTACCCTATTGCAAGACTATCCTAGTTGAAGACTGGGTCGACATGTTTCTCGCCTAATGTCAGATTGACACGTGATTCTTCAGGACCAGTGTCTCATCAAGTGGGTTAGTGCGAAACTATCTACAAGGAACCTTTGACTATCTATTACATATAAGTAGACAAATGTTAAGGAATGGTGTACCTGTGTTGTGCTTTGTGTACCTGGAATGGGGGACAAAAGAAAGCAATTCACACATGGTAGTATAACCTGTAACATGGTGGGTGACTAAGAAGCACTCTGTGTTGCATTCCAGTGTTTGTGTTACCAGCACGTGAGTTAAAAAATATTATTAAAAAACATGTCATCCAAGGTGAGCACAGTGACTAGCATGCTCATGTGGGAGAACATAATTGAATTGGAACGGTAAAAATTATATACAACAGCAATCAACTTGGAAGATTGGAACACATTTTCAGGCTAGGTGTGATACATGATTAAAATCAGTAAACATCGGGAGTTAGTACCCTTCATAGGTGGGATAATGGTTAGCTTTTGGCGCCCCCCCGCACTCCCCCGTGAGTGAACATTAAGGAGCCAACCTCTAGGCTCAATCCTCCCTAGTTTCGCACATACAGTGCCGAAGGAGCAGGCCATGCATTTAGCAAAAGATTGGGCTAAGGCTCTTGCGCCGGCTTTGTACTGTACTCACTGTGGTTGAGACAAATTTCCCCCAGACACGAGATTCCCTTACGGTCTATGCCACAGCCTCAACCCCTATACCCCACGCGGCGTGAGGCAAAAGATCCCGTTGCAGAAATCCTTGAACAATTGGAATACCAAGGTGTCATTGAAAGGTGTGTTTCTCCAATGAATAACCCTATTTTTACTGTGACCAAGCCGGATGGCTCATACCATTTGGTGTTGGATTACCGCCACCTAAACTCCCATTGTCGTACATGTGTGGTACAGAATACTCACAGTTCTGCCCCTGTGGGTAGTCTCGTGCGCAAACGGTTTAAAACCACACTTGACATGTCCAACAGGTTTTTTGCCCACATTCTGTCCCCTATTAGTAGTCAGTGGACAGCTTTTACCAGTGGTGGCAACCAACGACAATTCCGTCGTTTGGCTATGGGTTACCAAAACAGTCCGGGCGTCTTTGCCGCCCGCATTGTCTCTCTTTTGGATGGACTAGACGCAGATGCTTGTTCGTATGTGGATGATATCTATCTCACAGACGACAAATTATGGCTGCATCTGTGCCGTGTTGACCGCATAATTTGCCGTTTTGCGGACTTTGGCTATAAGTTCAACTTTGCAAAATCTCACATTGCAGAGTACACAGTGTTGTTCCTGGGTTACGAGCTCAACAATGAAGGTCGAGGCTTGGATCCTCACTTCCTGGAGAAATGCACACAACTGTGCACTTCGACAACACTGAAGAAACTACAATCTTTACTGGGCTTTTTAAATTTTGGGCGCACTTATATTCCTGATTATGCCCAGCGTATCAAGCCTCTTTACGCTTTGATACAACCTACTTTCTCCAAATCATGCTGGCTGCCCGCACATTCAGCCATTTTGCAAACTTTGCAGGCTGATCTTCTAGAATCTAAATTCTTGTTGACCCATGATAACCACACCAACCTGGTGATAAGAATTGCACCAGGGGCGGTCGGGTTTCACATACCTCACTTTTAATGAGGGTAACACAGTCCCTATCGCTTACAAGTCGCCTTCGAACACTTCGGCTGAGTTGCAGTTTTCCACTGCGGAAAAAGTTTTGACAGCAGTGCAAATGGCTATTCTTAAGGAACGTGCACTGTCGCAGGGAAAGCACATTTTGGTTGTTACTCCATATCCTGCCTTGGAGGCAGTGACAAAAGCCAGTGTGCCAAATTCGAAGGCTTTGCACCCACAGTGGATACAATGGGCTACGTCCTTGACATCTCCGGATGTCTTGTTCATTTTTTATTCCTCTCTGCGGACTCAGGAGTTTTTGCAGTATGAATTTCGTTCATCCTGCTCCTCTGACCATGCAGCCACTTGAGGATTTCCATTGTATCATTTACACTGACGGTAGTGCACAAGCTACTATGGGTTCAAAGCATGCATATTCTTCGGCCCGCGCAATAGTGGTTGGTAAAATAGTGGATGGTGAATTCAAGTCCGATGTTGTGCATACACAGCCATTAGTGGACTGTGCCGCCCAATTGGCAGAGCATCGTGCGCTGATGCTTGCATTGGAGAACGCAGATCCTGGTGTGACTACTCTTATAGTAAGTGACTCTTACTACTGTGTTCAGTCACACAATGACAATTTATCCTTTTGGACTCAAAATGACTATCGTGACTCCAAAGGTCGCACAATAAAACATAAAATGATCTGGGTTCAATTGGCTGACCTTAACCGCATCCATGCGGTGCTTTTTCCCGCTGTGCGCTGGAAAATTAAAAAACCCATTGTTCATGACGAGCTCACCTTGTCATGAGTGTACCAGAGGTACACCTCATGACGAGCTGAGCTCGTCATGAGCGTCGAAAGGGTTAAAGAACGGCTCCCACTTGTGTTTGTAATTCATACTCTTGGTCACCAGCGTGTAGGAGTTCACGCTGTTGGCAATAGTCTTTTTGATGAAGCCGCCAAGACAGCAGTTGCAACCTATTCAGTAGCAGCAGTTACACATTCCAAAAGTAAGATTG
This sequence comes from Lissotriton helveticus, assembly GCF_964261635.1. Lineage (NCBI taxonomy): Eukaryota > Metazoa > Chordata > Amphibia > Caudata > Salamandridae > Lissotriton > Lissotriton helveticus. The sequence goes on from NC_136065.1 coordinate 1,521,927,546, forward strand.
ATGATGACATCTTGGCAGCTCTTGCCTCTACAGAGAAGGGAGGTAATTACCCGAAAGGTTTCCCTTCTAAATACTCTTATCATTTAAGTACTGATAAAGTCCCTTATGTGAGAATTAACGACGTTGATGACAGGTCGCTTCCCAACGCGGACTGCAGGCAAGCTTTGATTACAGCGGCCCACGAGAACATGGCCTCATCACATTCCGGCGAGTCAGATACTGTTTCTCTCCTTCAACAGCGTTACTGGTGACGGGGATTGTACAAACAAATGTATGGTTAGGTCCTTCATTGTGACATTTGCCAGGAGATTAAACCTTCTTCTGCTGCACGCCCAACCCAGACACAGTTGTACATATTTAATAAACCACTTGCGTATGTTTATTTAGATCACTGCGGTCCTTTCTCTTTTGATACTGCATATAAGTACATCTTAGTTGCAGTTGATTCGTGCACACGTTTTGTGTGGCTGTGTCCCCAACGAAGTGCTGGTTCTCGAACTGTCGTAAGGGATTTGCGTGTCTTTGTGGGAATTTTTGCATGTGGTACCTTCCATTCGGACCAGGGTCCAGCCTTTGCCTCCAAAGCATACAAGGATGCCATGCGTTGTTCACTGGGGGTCCAAGTCAAATTTTCGTCTCCATATTGGTCTGAGGGCAATAGTGTTGTGGAGCGGATGAACCGTCACTTAAAGTAATCCTTGACAGCTAGAGTATTAGGTACAGGTCAGAACTGGCTCACCCACCTCAATAGCATTGAGCGTGCACTTAATAATCTACCTAGAAGGTCTCTGGGTGGGCGGACCCCATACAAAATGCTCTTTCGCATCAAAATGTTTGTTCCGGACCTTGAGGGTCTAGACACGGCAGCGGCGTCCGCATCCTTTGACGTATATGAACATTCTAATGTTTTACAGAACCTACATAAGACGAGAGACAGTCTTGCAAATGAACATTTGACCTCCACATCTGATGCTGTGTTACAGATTCCGGTAGTCGACTGGCTACCCCAAGTTGGAGAACTGGTCCGTGAGAAGGTCGAGAACCAGAAGGAATTCAGATCCTCTTATCGAGCTCCAGTTCCAGTGCTTGGCATGCAGGGTACAAGAACAGTCATTTTACCTCCTCTTCCTGGACGAAAGGGGAACAGGTTCATCTCCATTGACAATGCCAAACTACACAGCGTGGCCAATTCTTAATATTATGACACTTGCAGTCTCTTGTCCAGCAATGCTGCGAAACTTTGTTTTGGCCCCAGATCCTACCATCAGGCCTGATGTTGCCATTGAGATGAATACAGTTACGAATCCTTTATCGAATACATCGGGTGGTGATACTCTCAATGATACTGAATATACTTATCCTGCTGACCTGTCTATGCCTGATTTGGAGACTTGTGTGGCTAAATCACGTTTTTCATTTGACACTGGCTCTACCACATCAAAATCCCCTTCAAAAGTTTTGATTTTTGCTACTTGGTTTAAAAAAACATTTTTTGATTCCGTGTTGGACTAACATTTGGCTGGTGCTTTTTTCATTTTTTTTGTTCAGGTCCGTTGGATTTGTGGTGTACTTTTTCCGTTTTGTGAATGGACACTATGTTCAAGAAAGACCTACAATTTGGCAAATTGATGGAACTTTGACACCCACTCCTCTTCACACAGAATGAAGAGGGACCAGACTTTCGTGAATATCACTGCTTGGACTGTCCTAGATGGGATAGTATGGGATGTTGTGAAATTTAAAATCCATGGACCAACAGAGGTTATTAATGTCCCTAATGTACTTCGTGTTTCAATGGGGGATGTGGTTAAACAAAATATTTGCTCTGATGATTGGAACATCCAAGCCGTAGAGGCTCTATTTTCTGATTTGAAATATTATGCTGTCTTTAATGCTGAGGATTTGTTTTGTTTTCAACACTATGGAAATCACTGCCTGCACAAAGCAAACACGTTTAGGAATGTGGTTAATTACACACCGTGGGAACATTGCCCCGCTCCTGTTGAAGGCAGCTCCAAAAGTCTTTTAAGAAAGTTTTCATATTTTACTGATTTTAATCAAAACAACCCTGAGGCAGTTTATTTTAGGATGACTGAGAAGTCCTCTTTCAAGGTTAGACTTACCCTCACAAAATTTCTGTATTCAAAGTCCTTTATTGACCATTTGGCTGTAGGGGGCTGTTGAAAGATACAATTGATCTTAAGCCTGTTTGGAGTTCTAAAAGTTGGCAGGTGCAAGACACTGAGGTTTTGCATCATGCATTTCTCATCCCGAACCATATGTTGTTTCTAAATTCTACTATTTCACAAACCACCTGCTTTGGATTGGCGACGTCTAAAAAATTAACTGCTCCTTCATTTCTTGATTTGGGTGAATACCCCCAATGGAATAATTACAGCAGTACTTCCCTTAGTGATTTACAGACCCTGTTGGGAAACTCCTCTTTTAATGTTTCCAGTGTGAAAACCGAGGGTTGGCTGCTGTGGCAAAAAAGTGCAGATTCCTGCCAGCACCGTTTTCTGGGTCTGACCCCTGGCTATACACCCCCAGATTTGAGAGTCAATATTCGGTCACCACCTATTCTGTAGGCAAATTGTGTCAGAGTTGGCTCAAACACTCTACCTTAGTGTCAGTGAAATTACATTTATCTAAACTAACTGACACAGTCAATTCGAATGATTTTGTGAAAGGTCCTGCATTTGGCGGATCGAAAAGATGGATATATTCTGTTTACAACGAGGTGTGGAAACTGTCCCAGATTGAAGCTGCTTCTAGGCTCAGGGCTATTGATCAAGCCAATTTAGAAAAAGTGCTTGCAGTTGTAGATAATAGCATTAACTCCCTTTCTTCTCGTATTTAGACGTTGATATTGTACAGGAAGACGTTGCAGTTCTGTACCATGGCCAAAATCAATTACGTTCTATTATGCAGTTTGCATGGACTCTTCAAACGTTAAAGGCTGGGAAGGTGTCTTGGGATTACATGAACACAACTTTATTATTTTTGCCTTTTAAATTGACTGTTAAACAACAATTTATGTCAATGAAAGATGCCACGTTTTCTCTGTTGCATATTGAAAAATTAGAGCCATTACTATTTTCTGTGGCCAAGTCGAATTCGGCAGTTTGGTTTATCCATGAGTTAATAACTCTCCCTTTCCCTCTGTTTAAATTTGAAGCATGCATGAAACACTATGCCATAGGCAGATTTGAGCCTTTAGGTAGCACTTTTCTCCATGAAGTGTGGAATCTCCCTTTTACATATAGGCTCTTGACGGAAGGAAAAGAAATGTATTTGAAGGGTGAAGACTGCACTTCCACTCCCGATCACTCATTAATCTGTCGAAATTTGCAGTTGCACAGTTCGTGTAATATGACAGTACCAAATCTTGCGTGTGTTTTGAAAGACACCCCTGCCCCGGCTATGACACCCACTTTCACGTTGTTAGCAAACGTTAGTTATTTGTTATTAAATAATGAAGATTGCTGTGGTATGCTTGCAGGAATTCCGTACATCGTTACTGTTGCCTAACGTGTAAAAATGTTCTGTTTCCTCCTCCACATGGAAGGCTCGATGCACCCAACTGGCCTTCTATTACAACCTTGAAAGCAGAGTTCAACAAGATGAGTCGAATAAGGGCTCTTTTGTCCCAGAAAGAAGTCGCCCTTACATCTGCACGTGAAACATTCGTCCTTCACGTTGCTAACACCCGTACTGAGATACCTGCCTTATTAAATACAGACCTGCGCCTGCTGTTGTAATACTTTATTCGATAAAAATACATTCCATTCAGGGATAAAATTCCAATCAATACATATGTTTAAAATGTTCACAATATATACAATACAAATATTATATACAATAAAAAAGAAAAGGCTTAGAGGCTGCAGGAATGATAACAAGAGGGGCCATGCTCTTTTAGCCTATAATAGTCTGCATTTCTTTGTTCTGCATTAACCTAGAACGTATCTGCCAGGCCTTCCCCAAGTACTTTGCAACCCCACATACAGTTCTCAAAGATGTAGTTTCCGTGGTCATGATACGTATGGCCAACCTATATTGTCTAACTCCCAGCTCTCTGCATACAGGTTTTAACCATCTGCTTCTAAACCCCTTATATGCACAACAGGCAAACAGAAAGTGCGCTAAGGACTCGCCAGGGCTAGCGCATCCTGGACAGCAAGCTTGATGGGGCAATGAATTTTTCCAGTTCTTTGTAAATTCATTTAATGGCAATGTCCCGTGCCTCAATTTTAAAAAGAGAGTTCTATCTCTAGGCACTTGAATATAATCTAAAAAGGGCTCAAGCTTCCTTACAGGTTTATGCGCTAAGAATTCATCAGTTAAAGACCCCCACTTGGATCCCTGTAGTTCTTCAGCCTCCACCCACTCCCAATAGAGTTTCTTGCATTTCGGTGCTTTGATTGACACAATATTCAATGCCTCTTCAACCACGGGCCTGGCACACGTTTTTAAAGTAGTACGTTCTGGCCTTGTGACCTCATTCCAAGCAATAGTTGGTGTGATACTGGCATGTTTTCTTTCTATTTTTTCTAGCGTCTTTGGCGGTTTCCCATTAATTGTCGCTGTGGGTGCCGGCGTACTGCTGTTACTTTGCTTACTCCAAAATGGTAGCGTATTCTGTGCCCCACAACGGTCTGCCCTGCTGCTCCAGCTTCGTAACCGGATGCTTAAATACTATTGATCGCTACCTCTGGCAACTCTTAGTGTGGCGTATGGTTTATCTTTCCGGTTCTCTAACTTTACATATGTGCAGCCAGTTTTCCACTGCCTGGATTGCAGATTTGAATGGGCCCTGGATTTTTGTCTCTGCAACACAGTGTCTCCTAATCCGGATTATGATCTACTAATTATTCCCTTAGTTGCTCATGAACGAGACTGTTCTGGAATCGGGATTATGGCCTGCGCAGAGGCTCATGGGGTCCTGGGTTGTTGGAACATACGGACTGCAGCCCATGACTTTCTGGCACACAGTTATCTCGAAGAAAGCCTAAGTTGTCCTCTGATAGAGCCAGAGGCTCCGGCTGTTGAGGAACATAAATGTTCTTTTCCATTACTGAATTGGATGGCTGACATGTTTGCTGATGATAACAACAAATTCCCATTGGATGTGGTTGCAACACACTGTGCATATTCGCTGTTGGATTGAAGTGACATTTTTTCTGCTTCATAGACATGTACTGGACTCGCGATTCTTTTCAGTGATACATTATTTTGTCTACATTTTGTTTTGATGTATTCTCCACACCATGGCCACCCATGAATGTTTTCATACATTTGAGAATTATTAATTCTGATTTTTACTCCCAATTATCATGTTTGGGAAAATTTCTGAACTTGGTTCTGTCTCATTCGAACTTGAACTCTGCGTTCTACAAATATTGCCCCCTTTATTGTGCGTACTCCGATCAAGGGAGTGTGTAGTGCGGACTATGCTTGTTTGCACACATGTAATGTTAGCATGGCTTATTAGAAGTTTAAACACCATTTTTCCTTTTGCTGCTTTTGCACACAACACTGCATATAGCTGTTTTTGCAAGTTAGGCTGTGCAAATGTCTTCACATGAGAAAGGCTTGTTTTCGACATCCCTAGACTTACATCGTGACCCTAATCTGCACAATGAGTGCTGAGACCGTCAAGGTTATCATAACATAGTAGCTGTTGTTCGAACTGATCAGCTAACGCTTTTTAGACACAACAAATGGCAGCTACGAGCCAACTGAGAATCTGGCGCCTTTATATTACACAGTTGCCATGATTTCACACACTTGGAATATTTTCAGTTTCCAGGGATGCAGAGAGCTTTTGCTGATCCAGATGTGATTCACTCTTTCTGAGCTGAGAGGTAATGGGGTCCCCCGTACAAACCTAAGAGACCTTCTTTAGTTTATAAAACATAGTTCCTATATAGGGAGGGTTTTATAACTAGGCGCTATAAGACCTGTTTTCACCATCATTGTAATATGATTTCTCCCTTTGTATTTTATGGAATTGTAACAATGCTGAGCATATTATTTTTAATCATATGTCTGCTTATGTTGGCCAAGATAATGCACCTGAGAGCTTGTTGTTAAAATAAATATTTTAACCTTACCGTGTCTCTTATCTACTCCTGTTGTGGAAGAGTATTCTCCCTTCCCACCATTCATGAGTTGGTCCTAAGTCGCATGTTCTAGGTGGTCTAATCATTGGTTACTTTGCTATAGGACAAAGAGCTAATGTGACACTGATGCTAGCTGGTTGGGGTTTTCTAGGTACTGAGGTGAGTTTCTGGTACACCACAATTCACTGATGTCCTGGGTCTCTGTGCACAGTTCTGTGTAGGAGCAGGATCCTTGCATCTGATCTGATGCTGTTTCCTGCCTCACACTACGCCTTCTGGGTTCAGTCATGAGTGGGGTAATGCTGCTGCGGCTGGAGATCTCCTCACTGTACCCTGCCCCAGAATACCTGTGCCAGCTGTGTTTGCTGTCTGTGGCTGGTCAACTGCATTGGTGACCTGCAACAAACCCATGGCAACATTCTGGCTGCAGTGTGCTATTTCAATCTGCATTAACACCGTGTATCTTGATAGTACAGATGTGGTATTGCACAAATGGTTGACTGCCTTACTGTAATGATCCAGATGGGTGAATAGATGTCACTTTTCCCTGCGCCTGGATGCATGGTCCCTCTGCAGTGTGGCACAGAGCTCTTTGATGGCTATGGTCATTTTCTTAATGCTCTCTGCACATGCCTTATTGCCCTCTTCAACAGTGTGGTTTAGCTCTCTGATACCCTCATTTATGTCTGTTAGATTGTGATTGACAGACACCAGTTGCCTGTTTATTGACTGCATACTTTTTGCTTGCAGACACTGAACCTTGACCATTGTGCCCTCCAGCCCGGAAAAGACAGAAAAATCATCTCCTACGTCAGCAGCGTTTTATGCTCTTGGTCTGCGTCTCATGCGACTGCTGTTCCTACGGTGCATAGGAGACTGGTCATGTTCCTGCCATGCCCGCTCTTCTTCCCTGGATGTGGCTCATCCTGTATGCCTTCTAGTTCTCCCTCTAACTCCTCGAGTGGAGCCACAGTGTAACATCGTGGTCTTTGTGCAGGTGTTGGCTGTGTTGTATGCTCAGTCTCCTCTCCCCCTGCCTGTTCCTGTGGTACCTCATCAAGTTCTGTGTTGTAACTCTGTATCACAGGTTCACCTGTGAATACAAGAGAACTACTTATTATGTGTCCTGCTTTCTGTTTTTCACAAAATTAAATTCGATACAGTTGGTATACCAAAATTGTGGAATGGAGTGGCATTGATACTTAGATATTGAGGTATTTGTGAGTGTGGTGTTTTGTGGATAATGGGTCAGGGCTGATTTACCATGCATCTTACCTTGTCTGGTGTTGGGCGTGGCTGACCTGTCAATATCTGCAACCCCGCTGATGCTTTCTGGCTGTAGGGTGCACTCTACCAAATCCTCAAGGGGTGTGGATGCAGGCTCAGTAGATGGACCTCCACCAGTTTTCTTTGCCTCCACAAGCCTGTTGGCAACCTTATCTTTTGCCCTTGAGCGCAAGTCATAACAATGCTTGCGGAGGTACCCGATGGAGCGCTGTGTGACACAAATGGCATTTACATTAGCCTGTATGTCCAGCCAGATGTTTGGCTGTTGAATAGCATTTTAGGACCCTAATGTAATTTTCCCGATTCATGCCCTTATATAGGTATAAATCACCATGTCCTTATATAGGCATAGAAATCATAACCATATTTAGACATAGCTCATGCAGTCCAAATACGGCATGGCTACTTCCACTAGTTCTGAAAATCCAAAACGATTTCATGGAAAACTCGGCTTCAGCAGTTAGGGGCTTTCCCTTGTTTGAATATTGATTTGTCCAAGAACTCATGGAGTTTTCACAGAACTAAGACTCTTTGATGACGTTATTATGTCCACCTTTATGTCAAACTCAGCACCTTCAAGGTATAAATAGGCCCACAATTCCCCAAGCAAACACACGGTGGTTTGGAGCAGTTCGACTATCTACTTGCCCGACGCATCTCGCTACTGCAAGTGCCGATGGATGCCGACCCTCCAGCAGATGCGCTGAGAGAGACGCTGTCTTTTCTCTTGCGGAGAAATCCAGCTCCAGTGTTTCCAAGCTCCCCTAGCGGGGAGTTGGGAAATCGAGTCCTGAGACTGACCTCCTTCATTCTAAACCAAGGTAAGGAGCTGATTACACCCTAAGAGAAATCTTGGATAGATTCTTGGCAAAAAAGAATACTAAACTTATGCTACACCACACTTACTTCTTCCCTCATACTAGACTTAGGTTAGGTAGATCGGGGTAGGCGTATTTTAGAAGCACCAGTTGAGTACTTTTTGGTCTTTATTTATTTATGTATGTATTTTATGGCTTAGAAATCATACTATGCTTTTACAGTATTATTTTATAATACTCTTCTTGCTGTATGCATTATACTACACAGCCAGTATTACGATTGTAGCAGTTAATTTCTTCTGCATGAGAAAGAAGACTGTTCAATAAATACTTTTATTGAAAACGCCCGTCTCTTTATTTCTCTGCACCTCTGGTGAAACGAAGCATGCACGATTGACTGAGTGAAATATCTATCTATTGTTTACACGACTCTGAAGATCAGTTTTATCTTGGGGAAACAACGTTGTCATGGTTATGCGGTTGTCAGAAACTAATCCCATCTTGTGGATTCGAGAAAGTTTCTAGTGACCTCTGAGCTAGCTGGCACTCACAATTAAGTTTAATATATTCGATAGAGACCTAGTCGACCTAAGTCCTACGTCACATCTATAGGATATATTATTCCAAATCGCAGAGCCTGTTGGGAATATAGGAATTACACTACATGGTTGCCCAACGTTTGGTAAGGCACTAATTTAACGCTAGATACTAGAGTAACTCAGTCGTGCTTTTCACAGAGACCCCTTTTTCCAGTAAAATACTCCAATAGACGTCTGGAGTGGGTTAAAGGATAAAATATCCGCCAAAACTAAGTAGGACAAAAAAATCAGATTTATTCGTTTTTGGTTTTGTTCAATGTTGAAGGATACAGTGTTCCAAAAATGTTTTGCACCTTATATTTGTCTCCTTGAAAACTTGCTCTGCAAATCTTTCAACAAAATGGCCAAAGAGGATAATACCGAGGCCAGTGGAACTGCAGCATCTACAGCCCGACCGGGTTTAGACGTTACAGGTCTCCAACAAAATGACGCGGATGCTATAATCATCCTGGAAAACCTAAGGAAACAATAGCTATAAAGCTTATAGAAAATGGCCTATCATCATGAGAGGGTAGGGTTATATTTGTCATAGAAGCACATGAATATCGGCAGACAAAGGTATTCTATTCATGGATTATCTTCCCAGAAGCAAATCCAAGAACACATGTGTTCCACTTCTACAAGATAGAGGAACCTCCAGCGGAATACGTAACTTTCGAGGACATTGAAATTCCACTAACTTACCAAGAGCATCAGCTCTGGTTTAAAGGCGCCCCACAACATCAAAATCACATTACCAGGTTCGGTCCACTAGGTAGACCAGGAGCGACATGGCCGGTACTAGCCAGCAATACACCACATCCTGGCATTGAAAGAATGACAGATGTAGAACTGTTAGCTCAGCTAAAACAATTAATTAAAATACTTACACAGTTGGTACAATGACATGCGGACTCTAACAGTCCAACCTGCTATAAGAATTCCACAGCAAACCCTTCATCAAGAGAACACAAACAAAATTACACCACAGACTATACAAGCAGTTATTGGTAATTTTCCCATTAGCTCAAAAAAATACTCAGATCAAGGCAGTATTTCCGATAGTAGACCTCATGAGACACACCGTATTCTAACAATCTGTTTACCAATGGGGATCGCACCACACCTGGAGGACTGTGACACTTGGGGTACAGTCTTTGCTGCAATCTACACAAAAACTCATAGTGTACCGTCTATGGCGGTGATACCAGATGTCCTGAAACAGATTCAAAATGAATACGGGGCCGAGTCTGCTTCAAATCGTGGTATCAAGTTACTGAAGGATTTCAAACAGGTTTCAGCTATAATATTAGCTAATATTAAAGGTGAAGCAGCATCCGCCAAAAACTAAAAGAATTTGATGTAACTGAGCAACTATATGAACTGGCCAGAATAATTGAAAAATCCTAAGAAGAACTAGGTAGAGAGAGTTTGGGAGGAAAACCAGTAAAGCCCGAAGTGACAGAAAATCCTGAAAAAGTTTTTATCAAAAACACACTCACTACTCCTCAAAAGAAGTGGGAAAATACTAGACAGACACTTCCTAAAGAGAAACGTTCCCAATCCAGAGGTAGGTCTCCTCAAAAGGAGCACTCTGAAAAAAGATATAACCTCAGCAATAGGGATAATTTGAGAAAACCTGATAGATATCAAGATACTGATACACGTTCCTCTCGTACCTTTCAGACTTCCTCGTAGAAATCCAAAAGAAAAGGACGATCAGAACACAAGGAAGAACGCGTGAAGTCCAAAGACGAACAACACGTTCCAAAAAATAAGAAAACTCAATTCACCAAGAAGAAGGTAGCGAGTCTAATAATCAGACATGCCGAGGAACTTGAGGACACAACTCAAGAACCGGGAGTGGGCCCAGACAATGCTGGACAGCGCAGCAGAAGTTACCATAGCTCGCAAGATCCTGAAGGATCATCTGGAGACAGTGGACGTGAATGAAAACATTCAGGTTGAAACTGCCGATACCAGGGTTAGTGTACCCCATAAGTTATATGAAGTAACACTCCGGATAGAGGGGGACAAAACTAGAAAAATAAAAGCACTCTTTTGGGAAAAACTATCTAAGGGTTATGACATCCTTCTGGTTGAAAAAGACTGGCCACCTGAATTTGTCAGGGAGTGCCCACATGGTGAAGAGATCATTATGCCAGCCTTCTCCAATCATATTCCTATTCATAAAAAATACACTTATGCCAGAAAATGGACTGATGCCCAGGCTCCAGCATTATATAAAAAGGATGGGATGAGGACTCTCCTCACCATAAGATCCAGTTAAAAAATCAACCTACTGCTCAGAGGCAGTATCCAGTTAAGTGAGAAGCTAAGAAGCAAGTCGGGGAGATCTTAGATCAACTTGAATACCAAGGGGTGATTGAAACATGCACCTCGTCCATGAACAATCCATTGTTTCCTGTCTTCAAACCAGACAATACATATCGCCTAGTTTTGGACTATAGACATTTAAATTCTTTTTGCAACACCTTTGCAGGCCAAAATGCACACAGTGCAGCACTGATGAATAACATTGTGCGCAAAAAATATAAAACTACATTATATATTACAAAACGGTTCTTCTGTCAAAATATCGCACCTGAAAGCAGGTACTTGGCCGCTTTCTCAATTATGGGGACACAGCGTCACTTCTGTCATCTCCCCCATGGATTCAAGAATAGTCCGGGGTTTTTTTCAGCCAGAGGAACAGAGGTACTATGAACGTATGATGATGAGGCATTATCATATGTCGGTGGCATCTATCTTACAGACGATGATTTGGACAGGCACTTGAACAGGGTGGTCACCATAATACTTGGCTTCGCCTCTGAAGGGTACAAATTCAATTTAAAAAAATCCAGGATTGCCCACCTCTACATCCTATTCTTATGATACAAACTTTCAAGTGAAGGCAAAAGCCTGGCAGCAAACATTTTAGAGAAATGTGCGCTACTCCAACCTCCAAAAACGCTGAAAAACTTACAGTCAGTTCTAGGATTCTTGGATTTCAAAAGAACTTACATTCTGAACTACGCAGAAAGGGTTAAACCTCTCTGCGAATTAATCAAACCTGATTTCAAACCTAATAATTGGACTCAAAAACACACAGAAATTTTGCGTTCAGTGCAAACAGACATGTTAGCAACAACCCATTTACAGACACGTGTAAACGAACGCAACCTTGTAATCTGAATCCTCCGAGGGAGATGCGGATTCACATACCTAACCTTTAATGAAGGTGAAAAGGTACCAATAGCTTACAAATCACACTTGTACAAACAAGCTGAAATGAAATTCACTTCAGCAGAAAAAATTCTGACAGCAGTTCAAACTGCAGTAGCAAAAGAGAGAGCCCTTGCGCAGGGAAAACGCATAAAAGTCGTTACTCCTGTACCTGCCTTAGAGGCAGTGACAAAAGCGAGCATTCCGAATGCAAAAGCTTTACATTCAAGATGGATACAATGGGCTTGCTGCAACAGACGTAGAATACGTTTTTGACCCCTACTTGAAAACTCAAGAATTTCTACAATACAAACAAGAATGTCCTCTGCCCACTGAGATTCTGCCTCTAGAACATTACGGATGTATAATTTATACAGACGGATCAGCACAACCCGCCATTGGGGGTAAACAAGCTTATAGTGCAGCGTGTGCGATTGTCTAAGGTCTCTGGCGTGATGGTGAATTCAGATGTATGGTCACAAAGACTAAATCTCTCGTAGACTGTACAGCTCAGCGAACTGAACTACAGGCTTTCAAGATGGCGCTTGAAAATACCGATCGCGAATTCCCCACACTCATAGTGTGCGATTTGTATTACTGCGTCCAATCATTTAATTAATATTTGCAGAATTGGGTTCAACACGGTTTCAAAGACACAAAAGGTGGCACAATCTAGCATAAGTTGCTTTGGGAACAAGTGTTCAGTTACAAAAAGAACTACAAATGACTCACATGATCCATACACTGAGTCATCAGCATGATGGCGTCACGTTGCAGGGAATTCATTGGCTGATGAAGCCACGAAGGCAGCTGTGCAAACGGCTTCCGTAGCTGCAATCACTCGTTCAAAAACACAAAAAGACGGTGAAACAATGCTAGCTGTCAATGGCACAAGCAAAGGCTGCGGTGCAGCGTTACCTCTAAACTATCCCCTCGAATATTCATTCATAATTGATGCAAACTCTGTTCCCTTTGCTCGAATCCCTGGTCTGGGGAATAGGGTAATTCCAAACAGGAATCAAAGAGGTGCTTTGATTCATGAAGCACATAGGGGGGAGGGTCTGATACATCAAGGGATCTCAAAATCTCTATTAGAGTTAAAAGAGATGTACTGGTGGCCAGGGATGAATGCCCACATTTATGAATTTGGAATTAATTGCGATGTCTGTTACAGAGATCACAGCTTAGAGCACCGCCAGATTCCTGACTACAGTGTAGCCAGCCCAGTACAGACACCATTTCTAGATAGCATTAGACTATCAACGCTCAGACGTCCCTATGGACAAAAGCGGTCCCACAACTATTAGGACAAGATTCATTTGGATGTGGCATCAGCGCTCGGCTGACGCCCGAACTGTTATAAAAGATGTGCGAGTCTTTCTCGGCACTTACGCAATCGGCACGATACATTCTGACCACGGTCCTGCGTTTAGCTCTCGAGCTTACAAGGAGGCCATGGCCAGCTTGGGCGTTGCATTGCGGTACATTCCATCCTGAGGGAAATTTGGCTGTGGAAAGAAAAAAACCTGACATAAAGCAATCTATGACAGCTAGGGTATTAGGCTCGGGTGACAGGTGGGTCAAACATCTAATAAGTGTCCAACGTAGTCTTAACAACCTGCCAAGAAATTCTCAGGGTGGAATCACTCCATATGAAATCCTTTTTGGTAGTAGAATGATGGTCGAAGACCCCGATCATCATACTTCAGTGGTAGAACAAAAAACCCTTTGATATCAAAGACCGTATGGCTGTTTTGCAGGACTTAAATGAAACAAGAAGAAGTCTAAGCAACACCATACAGAAGCCAACAACCACTGAAGAAAAACCACCTGTCCCAGCAAGACCTGTCTGGATTCCAAAAATCGGGGATCTGGTCAGAGAGAAAATAGCGGATAAGAAGGAATTTGGGCAGCGCCCCATACAATTGAATAAAACAAATTTTGTTGCGCACACTGCATCGCATTTGGTGATGCAGTGCACGCAACAAAATTTGTTTTATTTATTTATTTACCTGTTAAAGTCCGTAATCCATACATTATTACCCCCCACCCTGCCCTTCCCCACGTCACCGCCCGGCCGGTACTCCCACTACCGGCCGCGGCTAAATTTGGGCCTTCTTACAGAAAACCAGTACCTGTACTAGCAGTCCACGGATCGAGATCAGCGTTATTGCCACCCATTGGTGGAAGAAAGGAGACCCGGTCTGTATCAATTGACCTGGTAAAACCACACCAAAGGCGTAGCAGACGACCAAATCGTGCTACTATCCAAGAGGTTCAAACTGAAAGACTCATCACCTTTGAAAAATCTGCAGTGAGAAAAGGACATGGAACTTGGGCCTCTTGAGACCCAAATAACAGATCGTCAAGAAACTCCCGTCTACAATGATGTAGCATCTGACTATAGTAATATGTCAAGGGAACATGCAGCTCCAGCGATTTCAAATAATCCGGATGCGGTACGAATAATTGACAGAACTGCCTCAGGCTATTTCATCAACTTTGATACATTTCCCAGTGAGCCCGAAACAACGCCAGCAAATAAAACTTTCAAGGAACAAGTAAAATAACTTTTCACCAGCTTGCAAATACATATCTGGTTTCACCCTGGGTTGACTTTGGATTGTGTTAGGTGTACTCTTTCTTCTACTTTGGCTCATTCTTGTTTTAAGTTTGGGAAAGCTGATTGATGGAAAATATAGTAAAATGGACACAGCAAGTAAGAACATCAACTTGCTACTGAAACCACACAAATCATCTCATCGTGAACAAAGAGACCTGTCATCAGTGAACAGCCGTTCCTCTACCTGGTAGTATAGCGTGGGACAGAACTGATTATGCCATTTATGTTCCTGTCGAGCTGCTGAAGATTCCACACCAATTTAAGGTTTCCTTGAGTGAATTTTTTTCACCCAGTACATTTTCTGATGATTGGGACTTTGAGACTGTTAATAACATGATGGCAGACTTAGAAATGTAAGCTAAATTTGCAAAACATCAATACTTAGAAGGTTCATCTGATTATTAAATGTATTGTTTTAACCATTATGGTCACCATTATTTGCACAAATCTGCAAACCCTAGAACTGTTTTAACTTGTAATCAATGGGAACATTGTCCAACGCCACCAAGGGGTAGCTCTAAAACATTTTATTAAAAATGTCCATACTTCTCAGGCTTCAATGTCACAAATCCAGAAACATTTTACTTTAAAAATGTTAATAAGACAAGCATGAAAAGCATGTTGACTAATACTAAGCAAATGTATTCTGCGTCCTTTTATGCTCAATTGTCCACATTAGGTTTTGACTTTTGGAAAGACAACATTGAGACAAAAACTGCCTGAGGCACAAAAGACTGGCAGGTGCAAGGTTTAGAAGCCTTATTCAGTGGCGGCATCATCTCAGAACAAATTCTGTTTTTAAATGAAACTGTTCAACAGACATCTTGTCTTGGCCTGGCTAAGATAAAAGACTTAAACAAACCGTCCGGACCTAAGCCCACACCTGATAGTAATAGAACTACAGATGAAGAGGTAGACGTAAATTATATTTTACAACAAAACAGAACTAATCCTGATTGTAAAAAATGGTTAATCTGGCCCACAGACACAAATAACTGTCAAGATAGATTCCTGAGCAAGACACAAGGGTTTACAGTAACTAGGCCAGATCCAAGATATATCTAGAGACAACATCCAGGGATAATAACAACATACATTGTAGGAAAACTGTGCCTTAAGTGGCTACAAAAATCCACACTCCCACATATAAAACAACACTTAACTTTACTTAAAGATGGCATTGATTTGAGAGAATTCTTCATGGGACCTCACAAACAACGTTATAAACATTTCATATATGCCGGTATTTACGCTGCTCATAATGAAGCATGGAAAGTCATTCAAATGGAAACTGCAGAACGAATATGAGAAATTGATTGTATTAATTTAGAGAAAGCTCTCTCTGTAGTTGACAATGTCATCCAGAAATTATTCTTTGGACAGCATTGTATCCTCTGCCATAGACATAATGCAACAAGACTTGCTCATGTTACAACATGGACAGTCTCAATTGCGTTCTATAATGCTGCTAGGCTGGACGTTACAAAACCTTCATTCAGGCTATGTGCCTTGGCGTCTAATCAACACCACGTCATTGTTTAACCTTACACATCTCTTTGGCACAGAGGGGAGCAGACTATACGGTGCTCAGCATAGAAAAACTGGTAAGATTACCATT
The DNA here is from genome assembly GCF_964261635.1 of Lissotriton helveticus. Lineage (NCBI taxonomy): Eukaryota > Metazoa > Chordata > Amphibia > Caudata > Salamandridae > Lissotriton > Lissotriton helveticus. Next base: position 1,521,943,823 of record NC_136065.1, read on the forward strand.
AACCGTTTCTGAGAAACCAGCAGTTTAATGGATAATACATGGCACCATCACGATACCAGTGACGATTTTCCAGTTTCAGTATTGCTTAAAACACATACCAGCAGGCCTGTATGAAAGGTTGGGCGAAGAATACATAAAGTCGACATGGGATTTACCATACAAACACAAATGTTGGAGTGGGGAAAAGGAGGTTTTTCTTAGTGATAAAAATTGCAAAACCACATTAAGCTGTACACTTCTGTGTCAGGGTATTAATTTACATGTAGCCTGCGATGGTTCTTTATCGTGCCACCTGCAGGGTTTACCGGCAGCAGCGATAGATCCAATTTTTAGGCAGCTTTCCAATGGGAGCTACATAATGTTGAATGATCACAGCTGTTGTGGAATGATGCCAGGAATAGCCTATCTCGTTAGTGTGTCAGCCAGGGTCACTTGCTGTATGCAAGTATTGTCTCCAAAAATTAAGCCAGACGGGGAGTCGCCACTATGGCCTTCACTGAACATCTCTTCTATACTAATTGATACTTTAAGCAGAATGAAAGCCGTTCTTTTACAAAAAACTGTGCCACTGACCTTGTCCAGAGAGACGTATGATCTGCAAGTTGCAAGGTCCTCTGCGGAGATACATGCCTTATTATTAACAAACTGCTCCATACATTTCACAGAAATGTTAGGTCGTATTTTAAAAACGTCTGATACCAGTGGTATTGTAGATGTATTCAAGACAATTTTTTCGGGACTGGTAGCACCCTTTGAAGCAGTCCTAGGCATTTTTCCTAACTTCGTGCACTCTGTGTTTGGGTGCCTGCCTCTCGTTTTGGGAATCGTAGCAGGGATACTATTTTTATTCCTCCTGTTCCATTATGGCAAAGTCCATTCACCAGTGATACCCAGATTACCATGGAGAACACTCTTCTGACAATGCAATATCGTGAGCGTATAACACAGATTCTTGGCTTGGCTCATTTGAAAGATCTGAATACCACGTGGTTCCTGTCATTAAGACCAATCTGGCAAGATTGCATCTTACCTGTTCCACGATGCCTGCTTTGTGGAGAGGAATGTGTGTTGGAGATCTGTCTAACACTTCCATCAGCTCTGCCAACGGATGTTGACGCTTTGCTTTGTTCGGTAACGGCTCATGCATTGTGTTGACCCCAGCGGCTACCAATACGGCATTCATTGAGGTCTCACAGGCAATTCCTGCTGAGGGTGAGATACGTGGACCAACAGGCACACAGGGACCATCTACTGCGAACATTGCTAATGCGACTGACGCTGACGGCAATGCTTCTCATCTGTGTACGATTGATCTACTTAATGAAGTGGTTCAACTTTCACCTACTGTGGTAGACGATTTCTTTGCCAGCTTAGAAGATTTAATGTATTCTCCTGACACCGAGAAAAGCTTTTGAAATTAGCACACAGCGTTCTATCAACTTTGAATTTGACCTTCGTTTTTCAAAACAAAAAACATCTAACTTTGGAACTCTATTTTTCTACGATTTGATTTGACTTTTTTCCAAAAATGAACTTTGGCACAAAGTAATCTGCTTAAAGTAGAACAATTCTTAGAGAACAAGAATTCTTGGAATACTTCCTAGAAACGATATTTACCTTATCCACAAACGGAAACAGCTTACATATTCTGCGATGGGGTGGTCTCTGCCTTTTTCTTCTGTATTTAGAGCCATTTCATAAATGTAATTTTTATGATTCATTCAGTTAGCATTGTCAGTATCACATTTTATGCTTACAATGAAATAATTGCTTTTATATGCGTACAGTATTAATGCTAATTTTCATGTGCAACCATTTAAAATGCTTTTCTATGTATTTTTGGGTGGGATTGTAAACACATGCTTTAGATATGTTTAAGTGCTTGAATTTAGTAATGCCGAACATAATAAAGTAGAGTGGGTGTTGTATTGCATTTTAGGACCCTAGTGTAATTTTCCCGAATCATGCCCTTATATAGGTATAAATCACCATGTCTTTATATGGGCATAGAAATCATACCCATATTTAGACATAGCTCATGCAGTCCATACAGCATGGCTACTTCCACTAGTTCCTAGTTAGGGACTTCCTCTTGCTTGAATATTGATTTGTCCAAAAACTCATAGAGTTTTCAAAGAACTAAGAATCTTTGATGACGTTATTATGTCCACCTTTACGTCAAACTCGGCACCTTCAAGGTATAAATATGCCCACACTTGCCCAAGAAAACACACGGTGGTTTGGAGCAGTTCGACTATCTACATGCGCGACGCATCTCGCTACTGCAAGTGCCGCAGGAAGCCGACCCTCCAGCAGACGCACTGAGAGAGACACTGTCTTTTCTCATGCCAAGAAATCCAGCTCCAGTGTTTCCAAGCTCCCCTCGTGGGGTGTTGGGAAATCGAATCCTGAGACTGACCTCCTTCATTCTAAACCAAGGTACGGAGCTGATTAGACTCTAAGAGAAATCTTAGATAGATTCTTGGCAAAAAGAATACTAAACTTATGCTACACCACACTTACTTCTTCCCTGGTACTAGACTTAGATTAGGTACATTGATGTAGGCATATTTTAGAAGCACCAGTTGAGTGCTTTTTAGCCTTTATTTATTTATGTATGTATTGTATGGCTTAGAAATCATACCATGCTTTTACAGTATTATTTTATAATACTCTTTTTGCTCTATGCATTATACTTTCCTGCCAGTATTACGAATGTAGCAGTTAATTTCTTCTGCATGAGAAAGAAGACTGTTCAATAAATACTTTTATTAAAAACGCCCGTCTCTCTATTTCTCTGCACCTTTGGTGAAACGAAGCATGCACGATTGACTAGGTGAAATATCTATCTATTGTTTCCACAACTCTGAAGATCAGTTTTATCTTGGGGAAACAAAGTTGTCATGTTTATGCGGTTGTCAGAAACGAATCCCTTCTTGTGACTTCGAGAACATTTCTAGTGACCTCTGAGCTAGCTGGCACTCACAATTAAGTTTAATATATTCGATAGAGACATAGTCAACCTAAGTCCTATGTCACATCTATAGGATATGTTATTCCAATGCGCAGAGCCTATTGGGATTATAGGAACTACACTACAATGTGTCTGCAATGTTTTGTGCTATTGGCCTGCGCCTCATGCGATTGCTGTTCCTACGGTGCATAGGAGACTGGCCATATTCCTGCCGTGCCTGCTCTTCTTGCCCTGAATGTGGATCATCCTGTATGCCTTCTAGTTCTCCCTCTAACTCCTGGAGTGGAGCCACAGGGTAACGTTGTGGTCTTTGTGCAGGTGTTGGCTGTGTTGTATGCTCTGTCTCCTTTCCCCCTGCCTGTTCCTGTGGAGCCCCATCAAGTTCTGTGTTGTAACTCTGTATTACAGGTTCACCTGTGAATATAAGAGAACTACTTATTGTGTGTCCTGCTTTCTGTTTTTCACAAAACTAAATTCGATACAGTTGGTATACCTAAGTGCTGTGATTCATTTTGATTTTTAATGTTGTGTCCCAACTGCAGATATATTGGTGGTTGTCAATGCTTAATTGTGTTCTCTGTGTGACTACATCTTGCATTTGTGAGTGTGGTGTTTTGTGGATAATGGGTCAGAGCTGATTTACCATGCATCTAACCTTGTCTGGTGTTGAACGTGGCTGAGCTGTCAATATCTGCAACCCCGCTGATGCTTTCTGGCTGTAGGGTGCACTCCACCAAATCCTCAAGGGGTGTAAATGCAGGCTCAGTAGATGGACCTCCACCAGTTTTCTTTACCTCCACAAGCCTGTTGGCAGCCTTATCTTTTGCCCTTGAGCGCAAGTCATACCAATGCTTGCGGAGGTCCCTGATGGAGCGCTGTGTGACACCAATGGCATTTATTTTTGCCTGTATGTCCAGCCAGATTTTTGGCTTCTCTGACTCTGGGATTTGCAGAGATTTCTAGGAAAAAAGCTGTTCATTGTACCTCACCATCTGCTCAAGTTCTTTTTCACTAAATCTATGTTTCCTTTTCCTTACAGCAGCCTCCTTTGCCATTTCCTGTGTATCCATATTGTTTTGGATGGTGTCTTTGCACTACAGATGGACTTCTGAGTGGTGTGCTCCTGCTCCCAGCCTCAGGCAATCAGAAACAGCATGGGCAGTCACACTTCCTGGTTGTGATGTCATCATTCTGCTCCTGAAAAGCAGATTTGCAAATGTGTAATTTCTTAATTGCGATTTTGCTATTAAGGAATCACAATTTTAGAATTGCGATTGCGATATTTACTGAATCGCTATTTTTTTGCTATTTATTACATACATCGCGTTTTGCAATTCTCAAATAATGTTTTGGTAAAAACTAATATTTGGGAATCACAATTCGCTTTTTTGATTCATATGCCCCAATATGTATTTGTAAAGCGCACAGCTACATCCAAATTAGGCGTTGAGGCGCAAACGGCTTTAAGCTGTACTAGGAGATTGAATCAAAATTCTATGAGGGATGCCTAGCTATCAAACAAGTAGGTCTTCAGAAGTTTATAGAAGACTGATTTAGAGGGCACAAAGTGGAGGGTTGAAGGTAAAGAGTTCCATAGTTTGGCAGTTAAGTAGGAAAAGGAACAACCAAATCTTTTTGCCTTGCTGACCCATGGACCATGTGGATGCTTTAGTCCATTGGTGTGAAGTGCTCTTTCTTGATGGTATTCTGAATACTCTGCAGGCAGTGAAGCAAGTAGGTTGGTAAACCTAAGTATAGGCTATTTGTATATTCTAGTTTTGATGATACCAAAGCATGAATAACAGATTTACAGCTTTCCTCCAAGATCAAGTGGATCACGTTCCTGACCTATTTCAGCATGAGGAAACAGCTGGCAGACAAAGCTCTAACCTTAGGTTCAAAGGATAGGTTGGAGTCACATTTCACCCCAAGATGTCTTCCCTCTGTTGCTGGTTAAGCGAAGGGGCATAACACGGGATCCCTCAGCCCCTGTGGTATGGGTCCCCCCAAACTGCAGGCAGCCCCCTCAGCACAGTACTCGAGTCTGGGAGCTCCAGATTAAATCTGGAATGGAGGCCCCTCCATTTACCTTGCAGGGGGCCCCCTCAACTTTTGTTATATCATTGGGGAGGCGGGGAGCTTAGCTAAGCAGGCCACCAGTTGTAGGTGTCTGGGTGACTGTCAGTGTCAAAAATGAGTACGTCTGTTTTGTGAGAGTTCAATTTGAAGCAACTCACATTCATCCATTCACCGACAGCCCTCAGACTTCCCTTAAATGCAGTCAATGCACCCACCTTCTCCTGGAATGAGAGCATCAACTGGATGTCATCTGCGTGAGAGATGACCCTTATGCCCTTTGCCTACACTTACTATTAAAAAGTGTTGAACTCCGGGCAGATGCCTGAGAAACCATACAATCAAGTGGTTTGGCTGTGGACGTAACGGGGGGTGAAAAACTCTTTGTCATTGGCCCTAGAGACTTCACCTATGCCCATGCCGGACCTTGGATACCCATGTCCCATAATCTGTCCAAGAGAATGGAGTGGGAGACCTCTGACAAATCAAAAAGAACAACCATGCCTACTGAACCCTGACTGAAATTGACCTTGATTAATCCAGTGAGCTCCAGGAGAGCAGATACCATGCAGTAGAAAGCATTAAAGCCCAACTGAATGCAATGGAGTAGCTTTTCCAAAAAACTGGATATTTATTGGTTGACCCACTTCTTCAACATTTTGGGAAGGGAGATAGGCAGAAGTTCCTATGCACCTTGAAGGTCCACGTTAGCTTTCTTCAGTAAAGTTAGAAGCATAGCCTGCTTCCAGCTCTGTGGGACTATCACTGACTCCTGAGAAGAATTCATCAGCCTATTAAAGATGGAGTTTATTATCGGGGGCACCAGTTAAGTGGAGACTCAGATTTATAGGTGGCCAATAGGGTGGACAAGTCCTTGAGCATGAGGGGATCCAAGCAGCAGAAAGTTAGAGCGGAGAATGTAAAGTTGGCCTATCAAGTCTGTTAGCATATTAAATGATTCAGACGTACAGTTAGGGGGTCTAGAGAGCAGTAGCCTTGCAACCGCGAAGGAGTGCTTAAGGGAAATTGCAAAAGATAGATCCTCAATGGCACCCATACTCAGAGATTTAGATATAGATCACTGGTAAGAATCTCTGTACACTATCCCCACCCATGCCTTGTTAATTCATTCTATCTATGTGTTGGTTTCGGAAGCCAACTGGAATTGAAAGAGCCATGCCAGTGACAGAGGAGTCTCATAGCCAAATTTCTGTCAGGAAACTATCACAATTATTTCCTGAAAATAGATTGCTAATTTTGAAGGAATGTTTGGGGAGGGACCATCAATCGATTAAGGTGGCTGAGAACAAAGGCGCATATTATCAAGGACGGAGTTAAAATTATCACCGGTTTAGCAGCAGAAAACTGCTGCTAAAGCGGCGATAATGGGCTTGATAATATGCCACACATGGGCTTCTATTGGAATTCTCCAGGGCATATTATCAAACCCATTACCGCCGCTTTAGCGGCAGTTTCCTGCCGCTAAACCTGCGATAATTTTTAACGCCTTCCTTGATAATATGCTCCCAAGTTCCCTCCTGAGTGTTGCTGGGATGAGAATTCCTGACCTGGGGAGTATTAAAATCAGGCACAAGTGGCTCAGTTAAGCACAAAGCCACAGGACAACATGCCATTTTGGCAGCAGTCTTTAGTAGAGATTCCAAGTCATATTATACTAGGGTGTAATCTAACAAAAATTGCTCCTCTCTGGTGGAATTGAGTGGAGGTCAAATGCATTCTTCCAAAAGTGCACAAGCCCCAAAATGTAAAGAATACATATTTTTAGCTGCTCCCAATCCCAGTACACTTTTACAAAGTTTCTAGATAGTTTAAAACATCAGTCTATGTGCACAAAGGAGTCTCTGCACATCATCATCATTATCATCAGCATTTGTAGAGCACCTGGTTACACCAACGGTGTGTTCCCATGCTGAGCAGAAACTCAGAAATGACACGAGATAGGTAGGAGAGCCCTAGCTGTCATGTTTCAAGGTCTATCTGGTTTATGGGTGGGAGAAATTTGGGTATTATTACCAATGACTTTCCTTCAGATATTAGGATTATATTGGGAGTGTACGGTGTGATCATGTCTTGTAAATAACTTGGGCCTTTATTTACTAGGATACGATGGCAGAAGCACATTGCCTTGAACAGGATCCTCTTGCCACAGGCGACCAATACAATTTGGCCAGGGTCTTTGTGTTGGACGATCTTCTAGGTAGATTCAGCACTAGCCGGGCAGTGGCGTTTTGGACTGGTTGCAGCTTCATCAGCCTTTTTTTTGCTACACCTAGGTATAGAACATTGCTCAAGTCAATCTGAGAGGTGACCACTGCATGCATTATACTGGCTTGAACCGGTAGTAGGTCAATGACTTTCCATAGGGTTTTCAGCGTTCCGAAACATTTGCCTGTTATTTTTCGAATTTGATTTTCATATGTCAGGTTGGGGTCAGGTGAATGCCACATGTGACACAACTAATGTTATCTACTTACTTAAGTGTCCTTGCGGTCTCCCATATGTGGGGAATACCAAAAGAAAAGTGAAAATCAGATTAACGGAACATCGCAGTAACATCCGCACCAAGAATCTAAAGTCATGCGTAGCATCACATTACGTTAACAATTCACACAATGCCAGTCAAATCCGCTTTCTAATCTTGGAAGTCATTGATAAATCTCAGCATAGAGACAACAACAAATACTTCCTGCAGAGAGAACTGTACTGGATATATAAGTTGAGTGCCCTACAGCCTAAAGGACTCAACAAAAGACTGGAATATAGCAGTTACCTATAATTAGATTGCTTGATCTGTACCCTTGAAGTTTATTTCTCTGTAAATGTAATTCAACATCTTCCTCTACTTATATTCTACCCTCTGATCTTTCTCTATACCTTTACCTTTCTCCACACGTAATTTTATATCTTTCTCTATTCATATTCTACCCTTTGATCCTTCTCTGTATCTATTTTCTTTTTCTTCCATTTTGCTCTTGCCATCATTTTATTTTATTTCGAAATACCACATCTCTGGATAGTACGTTCCTTTTCTACCCCTGCTTATCTAGGGGGTCCCTTCTACACATATTTTTTCTCACTGAGTGTACACCCTCCAGACCTTGGGAACACTTGTTCCTCTATGTTCTTATTATACTCTTTGTATTTTTTGCCAACACACATTTTACCCCCACAATCCTACACTCACGTTTTTCCATTTCTACGTCTTTTTATTATCGTTCATTAACCTCTTTTTTCTACATATGTTGTGTCAAGTTCGTTTAGTTTCCGAATTTGTATAGCCGCTTTTAGTTGCTTGTATATATTTTAGCACACTTTTTCAGTATCATTATAGCATTTCACGTTCGAGGTACTTGTCTCTCAGGTCCCATTTCACCCTTTAGTTCGGAGTCCTGTTTCTGTGGCCATCCCTTTAGTTGTTTCGAACATGCGCTGATATATTCAGCGTCTTCCGGGTTCACATACCTAACACACGCTTAATAACGGTGATCCTGAAACTAACTAATACACCGAGCGAGTAAGACCGACTATAATTACCACTCCACGTTATATCGACGCTGCATTTACTTTGATTCACTTGCACTTTTAACCGCTGCTGTTTCATGGTCGTATGCAAACTTTAATCACTAGACACGCTTCGTGTTTACCCTCACGTGTGATATCACTCACGGTTTGAATTTTGTTTTATACTCGGGTTCGCTTGCTACTTTCATTGATTCACGGACGCTCACTATTTTCAGTTTCATTCACCGTTCTAGCACCGATTATGTTTGAATATCGCACTTGCTCACGTAGCAGATTACTTATCTTTTTTATTTTTATACCACACCCTTTTTAAGACACGTCACTTTGATACTGTCCCTTACGTTATTACTGGTCACCTTTTACCTTGGTCACCACGCATGCTCTCTATATGCTTTCCCACATATCGCAGATCAGCAAGAGAATATTGTCATTTCTGCATTTTCCTACAGATTCCCCCTGATGAAGTGCTATGCACGAAATGCATAGGGGATTGGGCTCATAATTTCGTGTGAATTTCCTATCAGTCTATACTTCCAAAGATGGAATATGTATAAGGATTAACTTGAGAAGACATTCTATCATATGATGATACAATATGATGATGATTGCGAATGAAAATAAAAACGACAATCGAATTTCTTATTGAAGACTATCACTGTTTAATTTCATTTACGCGCTTGGACGCTCCTAGTGTGCTCACGGTTCGACCTTATACTGTATAAGGCTTGCCTTTTTCATTTTGTCATTCCACCTCATGGACTAGGAGATGACCACCTTGAGCACCTAAAATTGTATATACACCACAAGAAAATTTGGAGTTAATTATGTATCAAAAGAGAGTGCAGCGGAATCCTCATTCCATTGACATCCACTACATTAGCAAGGGGTCTCATATATAGGTTGAACAATGTGGGTCTCAGTATTGACCCCTGGGGAGCTCCATTGTAATAGGAGAGATCTCTTGGAAGTGAATAAGTCTTGTGCAACCTGGAAACCGATTTCCACCAGGAAGGATTTCATTCAGCTAAAAGCCATACCCTCTGGTACCACAAGAGTCTAATCTCTGTAGGAGGAGGCCATGGGAGACTGTGTCAAATGCTGCACTGACGTCCAGCAGGATCAGTGTAGCTTTGTGTCTTTCATCTGCCCATTGTCTTAGGGTTTCTGTGGTCAGGAGCAAGGCGGTTTCGGTGGAATGTGCTGCAAGGAAACCTGATTGTGAGCAGTATAGTAGGTCATTACTATCGCTGTGTTTTATTAGCTGAGTGTTAACTATTTTTTCTGTGATTTTAGCAAAGAAAGGCTAGATGGGGTGTAGGTTATCTAGTACCTCATAATCTATTTGTGTTTTTTTTCTTAATGGGCGGACCATAGCTTGCTTCCATTCATAAGGAACTTCCCCCGATTTGAAGGAGCATGAGATAAGTTCTGATATGAAAGGTACAATACATGTTGCTCCTTGTAATAAGATTTCGGGACGGGCTGGGTACCTACGTGAACCTGATTTGATTCTGTTTGCTAGTTTCCTTATTACATCTGGCTCTGGCATTGTAAATTCCTCTAGGGTTTCAACTATGGCTACTGTCGATGTAGTGTGTTTGGAGCTAATGGCCTGGCGTGCTTCTCTACGGAAAGTATCATAGATTTTTATCACTTTCTCTGCAAAGAAGTCAGCAATTCTATTGCAGGATTCCTCTGATGTGGAGGGGGCTCTGTTAGTCTATCTGCTGATTATAGGGATTTTAATATGGAGGAGTTTTTGGCCACTTCAATTTTCCCAGTGTAGAACTCACAACAAGTTTTTTTTATCAGAGCATAGTATGTTTTTTGTTGTTTTTTCGATTCTCCTTAAATGTTTGCGCAGTAGTTCTTACGCCACCTGCGTTCCAACTCTTTGCACTTTTGTTTGGCCTTCATTAAGGTGTCCTTGAACCATGGAGCTGAGATGCTCCTCCTTCTTGTATTTTTGGTCGCCCAGGGCGCTACTTTATTCAGCGCTCTGGTTATCCATGATCCCACTTGTCTGTTGTCTAGGTTAATATCCATGTCCAGCTCCTGCTCAATTTCGTAGCGCCCGAGTGAACGAGTCAAGATTAACCTTCTCCCACTTCCTACGGGTTACTGACTTTTTGGGTAAGCTGACTCTTGGTATTGTGTGTGAGATCTGAAACAGGATTATGTGGTGATCGGACCATGGGATTGGCCAAGATGCTCCCACTTCCATGTCAGTTATGTTAGTGAAAATAGGATCTAAAATGTGTCCTGCTTGATGTGTAGGTGCATGAAATGTTTGGGCAAGGTTGAAGATCATGAGGTCTTTACACACAGATTGTGCCTCTGGTCTAGTAGTTTCATCAAAGTGTATAGTAAGAACCCGTAGAATAAGGAGTTTGCTTTGACGTATGGCTGTGCGTATGATTTTCTCACCTAAGCTGGTTATGAATTGTGTTTCTGGCCGAAGAGGACGGTAAATCAGGAAACCAGCTGTGGTATCGTTACCTGCTATTGAAAGCGTAAAAAAGATATCTTCACATTTATCAAGGTCGGATTCTTTAATGTCGCATTTTAGCGTAGATATATACAGCAATCCCCCCTCCCTTTGTCCAACCCTGTCCTGTTTTGCTATTCCGTAGCCTTCCGGTAAGAGATCCAGTATATCAGGGGTAGAGCTGTCATTGAGCCAGGTTTCAGTCAAACACATGGCGTTGTTTTTTTTTTCCCTCCAGTACATCGTTAATTTCATGTTCATGTTTAGTTGGGATCTACAGTTCAGCAGGAGGAAGAACAGTCCTTCTCTCTGTTGAGTATTAATTATTGTTGAGGTGAAGTCCTTGTTGCAATTGCTGCATGAGAGTTCTTCCTTATCTCTGTGTAAGTTGTGTTTACATGCCTCTATAATGGGTGGGATCAGGCTCTTTAGATCATTCGCTGTGTATTTAACATCGTGACGTGATAACCCACAGCCAGGAGTTCTGGGCCCGGTCAGGCGCGGATGGCACAGACGGGCTTGCCATAGGCGCCTATGGTGCGCCTGCGGTGGAACACTGTGCCTCAGCTGCCACATCAGAGTTAAGTAGGGTGTTGCTCCTCCGCTCCTACCCCTCCTCTTTGAAAACCAGGTGCTATGTGAGGCTAAGTTTAAAAGAAAATAAAATGGTTTCAAAGAGGATTTTTAAAGCAGTTCACAGCGGTGAAAAACTCTTCCAGTCCCCTGTGGAATGTGACCGGCTCTGAGCTGCAGCCTATCGTTATCTGCTGCGGGTCCGCTGGCACAACAGAGTTAAGTATGGAGTTGCTCGGTGAAACTCCTCCTCCGCTACAACCCCTCCTCTTTGAAAACCAGGTGTGGATGATTGCACTCTGCTTTGCCACACCCTCCAAACAATCAGCACACAGCCGCGCTGGATCAAGGCGTGAGAGCAGGTAAGAATGAGGCTTGTTTAAAAGCGATTAAAAGCGCTTTGTGAGGCTAAGTTTAAAAGAAAATGTGATGGTTTAAAACAGAATTTTTAAAGCAGTTCACAATGGTGAAAAAACCATCCAGCCCCTATGGGATGTGACCGGCTCTTAGCTGCAGCCTATTGTTATCTGCACATCCATGGCATATCCCAGTTATGATCAATCTGGTGTAATTGCATTTTCCCAGGCCTAACTTTTTTTTAAAAAATGAATTGGGTGGACATCAACCTACATGGCTTCTGGGTACACACTGACTTCTAAAGAGCCTACCATCTTTTTGACCTAGAGCCTTCCCACTCCCATAGCAAGTGAAAGGAAATTTGGATTGAATCTTCTCATAACCTGATGATTTGGGTCAAGTGAACTGTCGTCCTCTGTCTCACTCTCTTCAGGTACTGTTTCTGGAATGCAAACTTCTTTTTATTTATTTCTTAATCAAACTCCTTGGCCATTCAGCTTGTCAGCAATGTCTCTTACTTCCAGAGCTTGCTCCTTCAGCAATATTTTGTTTCTCTCCAAATTCTTTTTCAGCTTCCCTGCTTTCACCACTTTGATGCAACTTTGCGATATTTGGGGAACTTGCACTTGTCTTTCGTCTTCATCCTTTACTTCTCCTCACACTTCTTGTTCTGCTGCGTGTTCTCCTGCTTGCTCTGTTGTAGGTGCCACAGGTCAGTCTGGTCTCTGCTGGTGGTGCAGCCAACAGTGCTCTTCTTTCAGGATCATGACCAATGATCCTTCCTCTGATTCCTCACTCTCCATTTGTGTGAGGCATGAATCCAATTGAGGGGATCTGGAGGAAATTGAGGTGAGAGCTCCTCCTGCGGCACTGCATGTGAGACACCTGAGCCTGGCTGCAAACAGATCTGACCAGTAAGCCACTGGGCCCTTTAGCGCGAGTTTGAGAGACGCCCAAACTCCCTGAACTGCAGATGCATCAGCACAACTGTGCCAAACAGGCAGCAGGCACTGAAAGGATGGCCCAAATACCCCGGCCATGGGGTCTGCCTCGGCGACCAACCTGTATGAAATAGCTGAAGTGGCTAGTCAAGAACTGATCTCATTTGCTGATAGCATCCCCCAAGAGTCACAGAATAGATTGGGAAGAAAGCCACCGAAAAGCAGCACGGTAACAGCATGGGAAAAAAGACGCAAAGCAGACCAAACTCACCTTTGAAAACAAAAGGCTGATACAGTTAACAGATATGGGGGCGGAGTCTGACACAGAATCTAGCCCCAGGGAAGAAACTGAATGACAAAGCGAAGATCTCCGTGCCATACTGCTGGAGGTCAAAACCAGCCTCAAAACAATTGACTCCAAACTCAATATGCTTACCTCCCGACTGGATCAAGTAAAACAACAGGTGGACACCATGAGGCATTGCTAGACCAACTTGAAAACTGCGCTTCTGATGCTCTTGACAACCAGGTGGAATCTAAGTAGCATCCGTTGCAAATGGAAAAAGTCCTGATTGTAAGATCGAAGATTTAGAAGCCCATTCTAGAAGGAACAAACTCCGCATCAAAGGTATCCCAGAAAACACAACATTATCTCAAATGGAAACATTCATGGAGTCACTGCTAGGAGAAGTGTTTGGCCGTAGCCCCTCAACAGTATTTATTGTAGAACGTGTCCACTGCTCCCTGGTCCCCAAACCTCCAGTGTGTGTTAGAACCTAGGTACATCCAGGCGCGCCTGCTCAATTGTCGGCCGGATGATCCTGTGTCTGGCCAGAGAGCATGGTAACATAAGCCATCAAGGCAACAGCATTTCATTCTACCGTGACTTTATACCCTGAGTGCAAGCTGCCCATTATAAATTTGCTCCCATCAAGTGCATCCTACAACAATCTGGGGTACCATATGCCCTTTTGTACCCGGCAAAACTAAAAATAACTTACGACGGGCACCCTCACTACTTCACTGATGTTAAATCGGCGCTTAAGTTTGCAATGCACATTGGAGGTCAGAAAAACACCCCATGAGTTCTCGATGCATGGCCCCATGGGCACGGGGCTCAGCGATAACGACTGACATTTTCAGTAAATAGACACAGTACAGCTGAGAAATTAGCCAAATGGAATGATTTCATGGACGTGCAACTCCACAGCAGCTCAACTTAGGAGCTGTCCCGGGTATGTATGTGAGAAACAAAAGGGATCCACCCTAATGGTTCTCCCAAATTAAGTGTGTCTCCTGCAATGGTGAAAAGCACACAGCTTTGTTTAAATACCCCTCACACACCAAAAGGACCTTTGGTGTCATGCTTCATCATAGGGTCTTCCCGCCCCACTGTGGGACGGGGCGTGTTGCAACCTACGACTACGCATGAGCACTAGTTTTAGAACAAGACTATGTGTAGTGTAGGTATGTGAGTGGAAGGGTCAGGAGTGAATGGAGGAGTGAATACATTAAAAAATACATGGCTCTTATGGAAACAAAACTTTAATATTCCGTTGAGCTGGTATTATTAAAAGTGGGGAATTCATTGGAGAAACAATGCTGTAATGAGCTGCTTCTCCTATTTCAACATGATTCGAAGCCGTCCCCTGGCTTCTTCATCAGGACCGAAGGATCCCTTCTACACTCAAAATTGTAATGAAAATAAAATAGAAAAAGGTGTATATACATGTAGATAATACTACTTGGTGGACAGGTCAAAATAAACATACACTGTATACAATACCTCAATAGGTACGCTACTTAATGTATATTATTTCTAAAAAGGAATAATGCCTCATGAGCCTCAGAACGGGGTGGGAAGGAGTGTCTATAGTCAAATGAATGTCAAAATCACTGCCTCTCCTGGATACTACCCCCTGCGGACTGTATTTGATTTCCACCATTGTAGGAGACACGCTTAATTTGGGAGAACACAGTTACATATCTATCAAGGGTGGATCCCTTTTGTATCTCACATATACTAGAGGAGGATGTATCCACCTCTTTTGCTCTCTAAGCATCATCTCTTCACTCCCTATTTTGATTATTTACTTGTCCCGGGTATATAGACATTACATTGCCAACATCTGTTTTGCTTGTATAAGTAATAATTGCTCTTGCTCTTACCATCTGATAACTCGGCCACCCCACTACTATGTCAGGGCAGTTCATCTGGGCTCTCTCATGCCCTCTGGGAGAGCTCCATCCCTTTTTTCTATATCAGGGAATTACAATGTTTACAAGATTGTGTGCGGGATGTAATTCACAACCTATTCGGGGGGTTGGTTGGGGTGGAGGGTGGGTTGGGGTTGTTATTACTGTTTATTTGGGGATGGTCGGGGGAACATCGAGCTGCGACACCTGCTTGGTTATATAGATGCATGGCAGCTCTACAGGTCAAACCACACAGACGACTCATAACCCATTTACATTATAACAGTGACATAGGAGACAACAGACAACTAGGACATCCAGGCCTGATCACATTCATACATACTGCACATCAGAGGTTTAAATGATGACATACACGTTCCTTACCTGGAACATTCAAAGTCTAAATGACCACAGAAAGACATGCCCCATTCAGACGTATTTGCTTAGACACAACATTGATTGTCCCACCATGTGTGAAGCAGTAATACTATCATTGCTAAAAACCGGTAAGACCCAGAACCTCTGGGATCCATACCGCCGACTATCACTTATCAATATAGCTAATAAGATCTACACAAAACTACTTGTGAACAGGCCACACCTTCCCCTCATTGCTAGACCCGACCAATCCAATTTATACTCAGAATATTAACAGAACACAATTTGCCTACACTATTTCCAATTATACACCACCTAGCTCCCCAAGTACCCGCAATAGCAGCCCTTCTCGACGCCACTAAGGCATTCGATTCTTTAGAATGTCCTTACCTTTTCACTATTCTGACCAGGCCAGGGTTTAGCCCCAATAATATACAACAAATCCAGTTCCTGTACTTCTCACTCACTACCGACTATGAGTAAATGGTCTGCTCTCAACTCCATTCGCCGTTACCCTAGTCACACAACAGGGATGAACCTATCTCCCTCCGTTTTGCTATTGCGATGGAACCATTGGCGGCACACCTTCGACCACACCATGCTGTTGGAGGATTGGGAATTACTTCCAGATGGTTGACCATTTCATTATACGCAGACGACATCACACTCCACATACATAACCTAAGGGAGAATCTAAATCCTTATTATGTGAAATCACCAAATTCGGGGGATTATCAGGAATCCAGATCAAGTGGACCAAATCAACGCTATGTCCCATAACTGATTACACATACCCATTTGCACTGAAATATCCCTTTGCTATGGCACAAGGCGTGGTCAAATACCTAGGGATCTGGCTAAGCCAAGACATACAGGAGCTCTAGAACATGAACTATGGTCATACAGTGACTTGGCTAGAAGGGAAAGTGGCAAACTGATCTAAATTGTGGCTATCATTAGCTGGCAGAATAGCAGTGGCAAAAATGATTGTTCTCACTAAACTATTATATCTATTTGTCATTTTCCCCCTACCCCTAAGCCAATAATTATTCAGAAAACTACACTCTCTCATGGTCTCTCCTGTTTGGGTTGACAAACAAGCCATATTTCACGGCAGCTCCTCACACTCACACTTCAACAAGGGGGGTTGGGTGCACCAGATATTCCTCTAAATGCCTACTGTGCACAGGCTCAGTTCCTCCATAACTGGCTCTACCCGACCCCATTTCAGGCCCACGCAGCAGGGTTGCAATATGCCAGGAATACAAGCACCCCAGGTAAAAAGTCATTACAGTTGAGGCTCTGAGATGGGCATGTGAGGGTCTGTACAATAGAGCTAGCAACACAATACTATACGCCCCATCAATATCACTTATCTCCGTAAATAGACAACAGAAACACAACAAGAGCACAGCACTTGGCCTAAAGACTAGAGGTGGGCGGAATTCGCGTAATCACGTTACGCAAATCTCTGCGAAACGGTAAAAAATCTCCGCAAACACGCAGAAATTCCGCAAACACGCAAAATTGCTTGTTCGCGATGCTATTTTCCTGTTCGCAATTGCTGTTTGCGTGCTCGGGGGTAAATATCTAGCGAACACGCATTTTGAGAACATGAACAAGCAAAAAATGTTGGGAAGTTGCGGAATGCAGATTTTTGGGCAATTTTGCGTTCTCCACGGAACGCGAAATTACCCAAATTCCGCAAATTCTGTGATCGGAACAGAATTTACAGCCCAGGCCTACTAAACACTTTTGCTGATGTATACCCCAGGTACCCATTCCTGACCTCCCCCCATCAACAGAAGGGGACGTCCCCCCACATTTCAGATCCCCAACTATACTACCAGATCCGTGCGGTATGTCGCCAGATTCCTAGCACATTTCTGAGCTCTCTCCCCACACTCCCAACGCTTGAACACATGCATTCGAAAGCACTTGAATGCTGGAGCTTGGAGCTACACCTGCCCATAACAGATGAACAGTGGTGCGTCTGTTGTGGCCAGCTAAAACTCCAGTCCCCCAACTACAAGCTAAGGCTTATTCACTTTAAATTCTACCGGTCCCCCCTGCAGGTCTACTGGATGGGTCTTCGATCAGATACCAATTGCTGGAGATTTCACATGCCACAAGCCACATTCATTTGTTTGGCGTGGGACTGCCTCCCCCCCATGGTGACATTTTAGGTGAAAGTTTTTAATGCACTCTGAGAAATTTTGGGAATAGCACTGATAGGTCTATGTTATGTTATGTTATGTTAGGTCTACTTATATAGCGCATGGCTACCCCAGCAATGGGGCGTCCCAGCGCTGTGAACATGCCAAAGAACAGAGCGGCGCAACAGATGAAGTGAATTAAATGGAAGAAAACAGCCAAGTTTTAATCTGTTTACGGAACAGCAGGTGGTTAGAAATGGTCCGAGCCCCAAAAGGGATCGAAATTCCACAACTTCGGCGCCGAGTACCGGAAAGAACGGCCACCAGCTCTGCTCCTTCGGATCTTAATCGTGCGTGGAAGAGATAGATATGCCGAGCGGAGGGCACGCGTGGGGACATAGAAGGAACAGAGTCCCTGCAAGGTTTGGGGAGCAGTGCCGTACAAAATTTTGTGGGTTAAACATAAGCTTTTAAACTGGATGCGTTGCTTAACCGGCAACTGGGCTACACTAAAAACGCCCCGACCGCGACTCGCCGTCTTCTTGCCATGTTGCTCTTACTAGCAAAATGCAGAGTTGCCATACACTGGGGGAAAAATAACGCTCCCTCAATTGACACATGGAAACAAGGCATTACTTATTGCCAAGAACAACTATCCACTTTCTGGGATTTTATGCCACTCGTGTTTAGACCCAAAGATATTTGGTGTCCGTCCCCAATGTGGGTACGAACTCGCAATGCAGATCATCCCAACCAGCCTACACCACCATGATAGCACTTGGCCCACACAGACAGGGCATATGTACCTGGATTGTCTCCACATACATAATGAGGTCACCACTATCAATCAATGAGGGAATTTTAAAGCGCACTACTCACCCGTGGGTGTCTCAAGGCTAGTTTAAGTATATATTATTCTTGCAATTATGATGTACATTAATTGTTCTGCCATGAGTCTCTCATGCACATACTCCTCCAGATGTGTTGGCTTGTTTACTTAAAATCTGCATTGAACTGCTGATTGGTCCCCCTCTCCCCTCCTCATTCTTCGGTTACTGTTTCTATTAATAGCATACTGACTATGCATTACGGCTCTTACAAATGCATGATGTATGTGTAATACATTTCGAAAATGTCAATAAACAAATAAAAAAACTATGCCTGACACTTCTGGTCTGTAGCTGCAGTGTAATTTCTATTCACTCTGTAATGAAGGGCATAGCATGTTCATCACTTTGTTGTTGAAGTGTGTTCTTCTATCTGACTCAAGAAGGACTGGCACTCCGAACTTAGGGATGATCTCTTGCAGTAAGAGTTTAGCTACAGTGAGACTGTAATTTCTCCTTGTTGGGTAGGCTTCTACCCACTCAGAGAATAGTCAGATAATCATAAGGATATATCTCAGCCCATTTTGGTCAAGCATCTCAATAAAATCCATCTACAATCTGTTAAAGGGACCAAATGATCTCACAAGGTCTGTGCTTCTGACAAGTGTTGTTTTCCAATATCCAGTTGTTGGCATGTGACACATCATCTGCAATTTTTGTCAGCAATTATTCGAAATCTTGGATTAAACCAACTTTGTCTGAAAAGCCTTACCATTTCATCTCTCCCTAAATGTGTGTACCCATTAAAATACCTAGCCATTGGAAACAACAAGCTGTCTGGCAACAATGGTCTCCCATCTTCTAACATCCAAATGTCATTTGAATAGTTTGTACAACCTGCCTTGATCCATCCATTTTGTTCAATTTCTATTACAGTTTCCGGTACTCTTTTCAATTCTTTCCACGTGTCATATTTCCATCATCATTGCAAATGCACACTCTTCGTCGGGTCTGTAAGTGAAATCATCATTTACTGTGAAACCTCCATTGATTTTGCATGCAAGCATGGCACAATACGTAACTACTGAGTCAGTGTATCTATTGCCAATGGCAATGTAGCCACAGCCTGTTTGATACCCTGGGCATTTCACAACTGCAATTTCCTTGGGCAGTTGTAATGCTTCCAGTAGATTCTTCCCATTCTGTCCATTTCTAATTGGGGATCCTGAGGAAGTTAAAAACCTCTTAGCATTCATAATTGCCCAACGTCGTGAACTACACTGATTCCATACTGGCTGTTTGTAAAGATGATGACTCTCAATTGTTCAGTTAAACTACATGTTCGGGTAAGGGCAATTAGTTCAGAAACTTGTGCAGAAAAAAACAGATTGGAGCCAGGATGCTTCAACCACATCATTTCTAGTCCACACAGCATTTGCTGCCCTTGGTGTGTCTTCATTAATTCGCAGGCATGAACCATCAACAAATAGGACGTAGTCGGTCTCAATTAGGGGTTTCTCCTTGGTGTATGAACATGACTTCATGCATAGCTAAGTGACACTTAGGCAATTATGATCAAAATCATCATCCTTGTTTTCTGGTTCAAGCACAGACATTACAACATCTGATGGTGATATTATCTGGTGCAAGCAAACTCTGCTCATATTTACTGAGACTATTATGGTTCAAATGTTGTATTTTTGTTGTGGTAAGGAATAACTTGACAGTATGAAGGACCATCACCAATAAAGGATGTCCCATCACTATTTCTTTGCTTGTTTCCAGAGTTACACTTACTTTGCTGCAGTCAGAGAGTCCTGATACTACAGGGTCAAGGGTAGATGAAAAGTAAGCCACAGGTCTTCGGGCTCCCCATGCATCTGTGTTAACACTGAAAGTGCGCACCCATCTCTTTCGCTGCAAAATAAATTAAATTCCTTTCTATAGTCTGGCATTCCTAGAGCTGGGGCACAACACAGTTTATCTGTCAGCTTTAGTAAGGCCCTGGTGCTCACCTTACCCCAAGGAATTAGATTAGACACATCTTGATTTGTCAGCCTCAGGAGAGGCTTTGCTGTCAAAGAAAAATGTGGTATCCATTGTTGACTATAGACAACCATTTCCAAAAACATACTTAGCTCTCTCTGTGTTCGTGGTGGATTCATCTGCAAGTTGGCTTCCATTCTCTCCGGTGACACCTTGCTGACTCTTTTCATAATAATGTGTCCCAGGTAATGAACTTCTTTTTGACAGTTCTGCAGTTTACCTGGAGACACTTTGTGTTGGTTTTCTGCTCAGTGATTCAATAATGCAATGGTTTAATTTTTGTAAGTATCTTGTGATTCTGAAGCTATCAATAAATCATCAATGTATTTTATAAGTGCAGAGTTACAGGGCATTTGCAAAGACTCAAGATTTCTTTTTAGGATATGTTTGAAAATAGAAGGGCTCTCATTATATCCTTGAGGGACACAACACCACGTGATTGTCCTCTGTTGGAACACAAATGAAAATAAAAACTGCCTATCTTCATTGCGGGGAACTGAGAGGAAAGTGGGACAAAAATCAATGATTGTAAGCTATTATGCAGTATGAATTTGGAAAAGCACAGTAGCAGGAATCGACACAATGGGACAACAAGGTACCACTATCTTATTACTTTTGCACAAATCCTGTCCAACTCTATATTTTCCTTTCATTCTTTTGAAATGCCATTATAGGAGAATTACACGGACTGCCAATTTATTCTCTCAATATGACTTTCTGAAGCATATCTTCAATTACAGGGTGCATCCCAGCAATCGTGTCAGTGGCCAAAGATAAAATGGCGTTCTATGGAAAACTGCATTTGGTTTTATTTTGACATGGACTGGATCTACACCTTTAATGAGTCCAATGTCTTTTCCTGTGAAATTTCAAACCTCAGTATTCACTGTATTTCTAAGATCCTCTGGGAACTCGGCAACTGTCAATAAGTTAAACGTTCCTACCTCAATATTTGCTTTGATTTGAAATCGACGTCCTCATCATGAGTCTGAAATGCAACTCTATCTAGTGTGCAATCAATTGTACAGTTTAATTTACACAACAAATCCTTTCCCAATATATTTACTGGACTGGAATCACAAATTAAAAAATGTTTTTCTTCATATGTCCCTATTCTGGCAGGAACCTCTTCTGAAATTGGATTTGGCATTTGTTTATTTGTAACCCCAACTACTTTGATTGTTCTTCCCGAGAGAGGTAAGTCGGGTAGCTCTAGGAGCAATCAAAAATGATACATCATGACCATAGACATTTACATCTACATATCGGCCATTTTGGTCTTCCTCTAGGACTGCGCCAAGTAAACACTCCTCTTCGCCTCTCAGGCACCATCATTGTGAATTCTCAGAGCCAAATGCATTTATTTCAAACAAAGGAAATTGCCCTAACACATCCCCATTCAGATTCTGGACTTGTGACATGCCATTTTGGTTGGGATTCACGTTGAATTTCGGTAATTGGTTTCAATTCATTTGGCGATTTCACATTTGACCTGGTACAACAGGTGCCATTTGGTTCTGACTAGGCATTTTATTTTGAAACTGGCTATCTGCATTCTTTGACCTTTAATTCTCTGTGAATTTTAGGCTAGTCCTGCAATATTTTGAGGATTAAATCGACATTCTCACTTCTAATGCCCCACCCTATTGCAAATATGACAGGCAGTAACTTTCTTTAAAGCAGCAATGTCAGTTCCAGATCCCACCCCTGTAGCAACACCTCTACCTCTTCCCTGAGACACTTGCATTTTGTTTGGATTTGTCGCAAATCCTGCTTGTGGGGCAACAACTCCCTGCATCATACCCTAACCTCTAGCCAACGATGGAACATTAATTTGTCCTTAATCTTTCTCTGCTTCATGTAGAATTCAATCACCTCTTTTTCATTGGTCATGTACATAAGTACCCCCAACTTCTTCTCTCAATGGATATTCTGCCTTTTCTCCCACTTCATCCTGTCTTGCTTCCATTTTCCTCTTTTTCTTTTCATGCTTTCATAGACATCTAAATTCTAGCTTCTCCATATCCTTCTATCTGTGGATGCATTTTATCAATTTCATGATATCAATCAATCAATCAATCAATCATATCATTTGTAAAGTGTACTACTTACCCTTGATGGTCTCAAGGTGCTGGGGGAGGGGTGGGCTGCTGATGCTCGAAGAGCCAGGTCTTGTGGAGTCTTCTGAAGGTCAGTATGTCTTGGGTCTGCCGTATGTGGGTGGGGAGGGTGTTCTAGGTCTTGGCAGCAATGTGGGAGAAAGATCTGCCGCTGGAAGTCGCTCTTTGGATGCGGGGGACTGCGGCGAGGGCGATATCGGCGGAGCAGAGCTGGCGGGTGGGGGTGTAGAAGCTTAGTCGCCTCTTGAGGTACGCTGGCCCATTCTTCTGCTACCAGGAGGGCGAGGATCCGGCTTGCCATCAGAGGCCTGCACTAGAAGAAAATATATTTTAAAGGAGGATTTAGAGCCAGTAATCTCTTAGCTCTCCTTGAACCTTCACAGTTATTGTGTCGTATGGTGGTACAAGCTAAATTCCTACCTGACATTGTCTTTGACAATCTGACAGTGCCAGCAATGGCTTTTGCCAGTTCTTCTGTAGCTGCGACATGGCATATACATCTGAGAGGTTAGAGGGTTGATGCAGCTCAAAAGAATTGCCTATTAAGAATGCTGCTTTAGGGTAGCAGGCTTTTCAGTGAAGAGTTGGATGGAGTGCTTAAAAAGCCTTCAAGAGCCAGAAGCATACGCAAACTTTTTGTCACAGGCAGTGGTCTTGGGATGGTAACAGAAAATGTTCTGACCTGTGCAAAAGAAGAAGGTCAGATTTTCACCAGAACAGAGCCCATTTTCAGCATTATGGGTTCTCAAACAACCAATATTCCTTGTCAGTTTTGGGACAAAGGGGGGCAAAGCAATCAGCCTGACTAGGACCAGTACTCTGTTATGGTGGGAGGCTGTCTTCTGCAGGTCCAGCACATATGGAGGAAATGGATCTTCGATAACTGGGTCCTTCAAGTGATCTTCCAGTTCTACATTATAAATGTTTCCCCAATGTTTCAGGAACCACACTTTGTGCAGACACCATGGCCTGCACACTGAATGAAGATGACAGCCTTGGAGGATGTCCTTACATTACAGTTACAAAAATGAGCCATAATCAAAGCTCTCTCTTGAAAAAGATGTTACAGCTATTATCCATGAATATTCTTTGTCAGAGAGGTGTTGGATGACTACTGTATGATTATAGACCTTTGATTTCTAAACTGGTTCATTCTGAATACACTCCAAGAGGAATTCACTTCAGAAGGTTATTCCCCTAATTGCTCCCGGTGACTTTCTTACGAAAAACGATCTCCAGGATGCATACCTTCATATCCCTGTGGCTCAAACATAACAAAGAATCCTCAGATTATCAGTAGAGAACCACCATTGGCAGGTCTGAGATGCTTTCTTTTGAACTGAAGACATCACCAGGGATTTTACAAAGCTATTGACCCTGGTAGTAGTTCCCCTCTATTCGCAGGGAATAATAATCTATCTGTACCTAGATGATCTGCTCATCCAGGTTCCCTCTCGGCAGAAAGATCTGGAGGACACATTGTGGACAGTATTCCCCATTCCGTAGCTTGGATTCCTAATCAATCACCCAAAGTTCCTTCTTATTCCCTCCCAAAGATTGAAATATATAAGGGCAGTGTTGGACACTTTTCAGGGAGAAGTCTTCCCTCCCAATCCAGACAAACCGTGTTGGGACATCTCGTCCTGGACATGATGGGGAAGCAGTAAGCTTTGGCAGGAGACTGGTTGCAGTTTTTGGGGAATGTGGTAAGCCTGCCCATTGGCCTTCCTTTCCCGGATGAACTTTTACTGATAACAAAGAAAAGAAAAGGGGAAGCATCCTGTTCATACCCTTCCTTCTTCTTTTTTTCCTTTCCAGGCCGCAACATTGTATGAATTACCATGGTAATGTCTCTATCTGGAATCAGTGGTTTGCCATCTCATGGACCATTAGCATCCAGTTCAGGAAGGTTACCACCAATGGATTCTGGTATAGACTCAAGTCAGAGAAGACCTAAGCTGGTGGTTGACTCCCCCATCCCTGGAGAGGAGAACACCCTTTCTGTATTCAGATCAGAATATTCTATCAACCGATGTGAGCAGTCTGGGTTTGGGCGATCTTGGGCAACCACACATCTCAAGGTCTGTGGGGGATATCAGAAAGTGCCAACTCGTTGAACTGGAAGGAGTTGAGGTTGGTTGGTCTGGACTGTCCCAGAATTCTTTGCAGTTCCCCTAATTAGGCAATGTGTGGTATTTCACATAGATAACAGTGTGGCAATTTCTGATTTAATCATCAATTTGGCACAGGTTCTCATTTCTGCCATAAATTGGTACACCTCATTTGCTCCTGGGCAGAAAACCATCTCCAGAGTCGGAGAGATGTACATATTTGAGAGGTTCTGAGCTGTTAGGCAGATTATCTCAGTCAAGTCTTCCCATCCTCTCTGGATTCTGTCTTTGAACTCCTGGTCTTCAAGAAGATCTGCAAGTTGTGGGGATCCCTCTAGTAGACCTATTTTTTTCCTACCTAAACTTCCAAATACCTCACTACTACTACAGATTTCCCCACTTTACTTAATTCCAAAATGACCGATGATGATTATGGCTGATTCATTTTGGGGGAGTAGGTCTTGGTTTCCCCTGCTCAGACTCTTAGCTGTGGGAAATGACTGGTTACTTCTGCCTTCTCCATCTCCTCTGATTTACCCACTTCTTCATTTGCAGACACTAACCTGCATAACAAAAAATGAATGTGTCCACCTGTAATGCAACTGGTGCTCTTGCAAAGCGCTCTGATACCTTTGGGTGGAGGCTGCACTATATAAAACTTGGGCAAAAAACAAAAAACCTGGTTAGGACTCTGTTTGGAGGTTGAGAGGGGGGACTTTTGAACAAAGGGTTCTCTTTTACCGTCACTTTATCAGTCTCCCATTCCTTCAAGTTTCAAGCATTTTGTCTACTAATAAGTCCTGTGAACATCACTGGCGTTCATTTGACAGATAGTGCAGGGATAGATTTTTGCCTCTGGTTTCTGCTCCCACTCCTGAGAATTTTTTGTTTTTACAAGATGGTTTGGGAAGGGTTTAGCGATCTCTACCCTCAGACTCCAGAAGTTCTGGATAAATATTTTGAGCACATGGAAAAATATGTCTTCTTTAGAGATGATGGCTTCTAAACTAGTTAAAGGTTTTGAGCTTTTAAGACCAAAAGCCCAATTTACTTTTCCTTCCTGGGCAGTTCCTTAGGTTCTTGCTCATCTTCAGAAACATACTTATGAGCCAGTGGAGAAGGTGTCCGAGAAATTCCTTACTCTGTAGGTATTCTTTCTGGTATCATCCATATTTAAATATTTTTGAGGACAGGACAATTCTTTCTCTGGATTCTAAGTTCTTGCCGAAAGTCCTTTCAACATTCCACAGGGACCAGGATACAGTACTGCTTGCACTCCTGAAGGAGGTCACTAGTTCTGATCCTATACTACAGCTGTTGGATATAGTTAGAGCTCTTAAGATCTACCTTGCTAGGTCATCGGATTTTAGGAAATACAGTCTATTTATACATTTTGGTCCTGTGAAGAGAGGTGAGAAGTCATTTATTTCCTCTCTGGCTATATAGGTAAAGACAGTAATTTTCTCAGTCGATTTGGCAGAGGGTAAGGAGATACCTCATGGAATTAAGTTCCATTCTACCGGAGGCATTATGTCCTCATGGGCTGAGTGTGTTGGTGTTTCTATTTTAAACACATGCAGAATACAGAGCCACTGCATGGTCTTCCGCTTCCTCCTTTATCTCTCAATAAAGACCAATAAATTCTGAGTTGCCTTTTGGATTTAACCTACTAAAGGGATCAATGTCTTTTTGAAATCCTTTTTTGTTGCTGCTTTATGGTAGTTTCAGTAAGGTGTTTATTTTGTTTTTTATGGAATTCCTTTGTTTTCAGATATCACAGACTAATCATATTTGATTGTAAAAGCTCTATGGCATTGATTGTAAATAAAGTTCCTTCCTTATCATTATAATCTACTGTGCTCTCTTTGGTGCTCATGAACAGGTTTTTGTTTAACATACCTCAGTCAGCAAGGAGAATGGGAAAGAAGAGGAGATTAAGCGTGGGCGTAAAATCCGTTTCGCGGGCGAATTTACGGATTTTTGACAATTTTGCGATCCGCGAATCATGCAAATTTGCCCAAAAATCCGCAAATTCGCAAGCTACGAATTATTTTGCGTGGTCGCGCTTGAAAAATACAATATCGCGTGCGCGGCATTGACTCTGAGTCCGCCGAGTAGTTTTTCTCTCGGTTTTGCTTGTGCAGCGCCATTTTCGATCTTGCTGCGTGATCGCTCGAGAGTTTTTCGTACGCAATTACGTTATCGCGGCTTGCCATCTTGCACAGCGAGAGTTTGACAACGCTAATACGTCATAAAGACCCGCGATCACGCATTGCGGGAGTAAACAATGCCGAACAGGTAGATGTGCGCGTAGCTGACTTCCAGCGGGAGATTTGAACAGCTCGGGTTCCCTTCTTCAAGCCCCCTTCATTCTGATGACCATGATCGTGATTGGAACCCAGCAATGCAGTCTGACAGTGAGGCACGCCATGAGCCGACAAAGGTAGCTAAGCCTAAAAGGAAGGTTCCTTCAAGGCTTCGACTTATGGTTGATGACGATGAACAAGAAGTAGTGTCTTCTGCTGCTGATGAACAGTCTGACGATGACCCAGTCATCACAGGCGTCACTCCAGCCACAGCGGGCATGCAGCAGACAAACATTTTCACCCTATCCCGAATGGATGTTGAGCGGGATGTGGGTGGTGTGGCACTGGTACCACCACCAACGCAGTTAATTACAACACCAAAACGACCTACAGCTTCCATATTTTCTCGTCAGAAGGGCCGGCAGGGACCTCCATCCAGCTCGACCTCCATACCTCAAGTAGTGGTGCTGTAAGTGAACAACAGAAACGAATTCAGCCACACCCATCCTCCACTTCATCTGGCATTGAAAGTCAAAGTAGCACCTCCACCACCAGCAGACATCTCCAGTCCCCAGTTTGGGACTTCTTAACTGTTAGCAAAAAGGCGGAAAACCTGGTCGATTGTTCGATTTGTAAAGTATCAGTTAGTTGGGGTAAGCTTGGTACCAACTATGGTACCGGAGGCCAGAGAGGTCATCTAAAAAAACACCACTCTATCCAGTGGTTTTCGCACCTAAGTAAGATCGAGGAAGTCCAAAGTAGAACTGATCCAAATGTATCCATTGACATTGCATCTGATGCTGACTAGGGGCTGATTGTGCAGGAGGGAAGTCAAGAACCGACCGACATTTTTTCTGGTACACCCATTACCCCTGGCAGCAGCACTGCAGTGGTAGCGCCCACACCCTCTACCCCTGCAACATGTATGAGGCACACTAAGAGTCTGGGATAGACACCAATGCAAAAAACTAAATCAATGAGCCTAACTGGTTTGAAGTCTGCATCATCATCATTATCATCACGTAAAATGGTCCAGCCCACCATTAGCAGCGTGTTTTGGTTGGATTCGCCATTTGAACGCAACCACCCAACGGTACGTCTGTATAATGCAAAGCTGGCTAAAATGCTTGCGCTGGACCTTCTCCCTTTCTCTTTCGTGGAAGGGGTGGGTTTTCTTGAATTTGTGGCAACAGTCTGCCCTAAATGGAAGGTTCGTAGCCGGTCCTATTTTGCCAGGGTTGCTGTTCCAGCACTACATCAAGATGTGCTGGAGGTGATTGGTGCAGGTATTCTGAAGAGTGCTGTTCACACTATCCACATGACAACAGACATGTGGACCAGTTGCCAAGCCCTTGATTACATGTACATCACTGCACACTGGGTCTCTTTTGCAGGGGTCAAACAACAGTTAAAACAAGTAGGTGTTGACACGGAGAAAGTTTTTCAAGCTACTCGCAAACAGGCAACAGTAGGCATGTTTGCCATGGAGAAATCTCACACTGCACGTAACCTTTTGGAGGAGTTTAACAGGAAGGTCAATGAATGGCTGCATCCAAGAAATCGCATAGTTGGTTATGTTTCCACGGATAATGGCAGTAATATAGTTAGGGCCATGACTGATGGTGGATATTTCAGAGTGCCATGTTTGGCGCACAGTATTTACATCGTGGTGCAAGAATTCTTGAAAAAAGAAGAGCCAGTCATCAAATTACTGCCCACCTGCCGAAGAATCTGCACACATTTCAGCCATTCTTTTAAGGCCCGGAAGGAGCTGGCAACACGTTGGAACTCAACCTTTTCCATGCTTGAGCGTCTGTCTGAGCAGTGGGAGGTAATAAATGAGTGTGTCTAAAAACTGGGATCTACTCACAAAGAAATGAGGCTAGAGTTGGAGGAATGGAAGCTAATTGCAAGCCTGACAGACATGATTGGTCCTTTTGAGGTCTTCATGTGTGAAGTCAGCAGGGAGGACTGTTCTTTGGGCAAAGCTATCCCATTGTTGGTCATGCTAGAGCACCAATTGAAGGAGGTGTCTTCAACGTTCAGAGATCATGCTGAAAAGCGAGAAGCATATGGTTTGGCGGAGAAGTTATTAAGGCGCCTACTTCGCAATGAAAGGCTTCAAAACATACATACAGAACAACAATACATTTTGCCACTATTCTGGATCCACGGTACAAAAAGGCAGTGGCCAGCAACGCATTCATTCCTTTTGATGAAGCAGATGTTTCAAAGTACAAACATTGTCTCGCTGTGTCAGCCACTTGGTTCGAAAAAGAGCAGATGAAATTGCATGGAGCAAGGACAAGTACAACTGAATCAGCAGGCCATCCGGCGTCAAGTTCCACTTCTGAATCCGTGGCCGAAGGGAGTCACTTTCCCTCACAGCCGTTAAAGACACCAGCAACCGTGTCATCATCATCCTCACATTCACCAGGCCCAAACAAAATATTGTCGGAAGCGAATTGGCTAACTCAGCATGGGTTTGCTCGGTCCACTGCTGCAAAGGCCACAGATTTTACGCAAAGTGGAGCAACCCTGGAGAACCTTGAGTCGGTGGTGCAGGCCTATCTGGATGACCCAACAGAGGTCTGTCTTAATGAGAACCCATTCGTGTATTGGTATAGGAAAAGGTCTGGATGGCGACTGATCAGCAACCTGGCTCTAAATTATTTGTCTTGCCCACTCGCAAGCATGTCTTCTGAACGTGTTTTCAGTGCTGCTGGTGCCATTGTAACTTCAAAAAGGACACGCCTCTCGCCCAAAAATGTGGAGAGGTTAACAATAATCAAGATGAATCAGCACTTCATACCACCCGATTACAAAATACGTCAATGCAGGCAGGAAGAAGAGGACACCGACTTAAGTGAGGGGGCGATGGAAGTTCTTCTCTGTCACCAGACCTACTCCCATCTCAATTCATAGACTTTGAGGACGAGCTCTACTTCCCTGACACCGAGGCCTGAAAATGTCTTCCTTTTTTTCCGTACTTATTCACTTTTATTCCTGTGTGTCTTTCTGTGTTTTGAAACTTTTACCATAACAAAACTCTAATCACCTAATCACAACAAGTCCATCATCAGCACTGTCTTCATCTTATTTTCCTTATTGATTTGAAGGTGCCGCAGTCTGCATTCCTGATGTTCACAAGGTCACAACTCAATCATGCTCCTCTATCCTCCTCCTCCAGACTCCCCCTATTCATTTCCCTCAAGGCAGATGGATGGATTATGGAGAATAAATAAACTTTGTCTTCGTAGACGAGTCCCCTCAAGTGGGACTGAAATTACTGACTGACTACATGTTTGCTGATTGTTGACAGACTTACTTCTGAAATTGACAGGAGAGGCTGCCCTGTGGGCCCTCACTTTCCGAAGAAGATGCGGACAGAAAGTCGAACAGGTAATGAATAATGAGAAGATGGCATGCAGTGGACAGCAATGGCTGTCTGTCTCTGTTGAAACTAATTGCTATTTGTTTTTTGTGTTTTTTGTGAACAGCGAAATTTGCCATGTTTAGATTATACCAGTATTGCAGGTTTTTGGGGATTTCTTTGGGGGTGTTCTAGATTTGCGGTGCTGGGTCGGGGGTCTGGGAGCACTGCTGGCACAGTCTAATTTTGATTGCATTTGTTTTTCAGGAAATCCAAGGTGGAAATGTGGAGTAATGGCCTAGCTGCACAGCGCGTTTGGACAGAATTGAAAGAAGGCCCAAAATATTCTAAGTATGAGATTTTCCATTTTTGCTTTTTCCCTGTTTGGGGGGGTTCTGCTTTTTTGCGTGTGGGTTAGCGGGTCTGGGGGCATTGTTGGGAAGGTGAAAAAGTTTTTGCGTTTCTGCTCACTTGCCTGTCTTTGGGGTGCTGTTTGGGGGGCTTCTAGGGTTTTGGGGGTGGGATTTGGGGTCTGGGAGCACTGCTGGCACAGTCTAATGTTGATTGCATTTGTTTTTCAGGAAATCCATGGTGGAAAAGGGGAGTTAGGGCCTAGTTGCAGAGCGCGCTTGGAGTGATTTTGGAATGAGGCCTAAATATTTCTGTGTGAGTTTTTCCGGTTTTGCTTTTTGCCTGTTTGGGTGTCTTCTACTATTTTACGCCTGGGTTTCAGGGTCTGGGGGCATTGCTGGGAAGGTCTAATACCGGATGAAAGTGTTTTGGAGAAAATCCATGGTGAAAAAGTTTTTCACTTTTCAGAGTTTTCGCTCACTTTCGTGTTTTCGGGGGCCTGCTTGGGGAGGTTCCTGGTGTTTGGTGGAAGTTGGGGGGTCTTGGAGCAACGCTGGGTATGGATAGTTTTGATTGCAAGTGATTTGAAGAAAATCCATGGTGGCAAAGAGGAAATAGGGTCTAGCTACAGAGCGCGCATGGAGTGATTTTGGAACTGGGCCAAAATATTTCTAAGTGGCCGTTTTTGTATTTTTGCTTTTTGCCTGTTTGGGGGTCTTCTGCTTTTTTGCGGGTGGGTTGGTGGGTCTTGGGGCATTGCTGGGAAGGTCTAATATCGGAATCAAGTGGTTTGGACAAAATCCATGGTGAAATTTATTTTCCGTTTTTGCTCACTTGCCTGTCTTTGGGGTGCTGTTTGGGGGGCTTCTAGGGTTTTGGGGTCTGGGAGCACTGCTGGCACAGTCTAATGTTGATTGCATTTGTTTTTCAGGAAATCCATGGTGGAAAAGTGGAGTTATGGCCTAGCTGCACAG
Source organism: Lissotriton helveticus (assembly GCF_964261635.1). Lineage (NCBI taxonomy): Eukaryota > Metazoa > Chordata > Amphibia > Caudata > Salamandridae > Lissotriton > Lissotriton helveticus. The sequence goes on from NC_136065.1 coordinate 1,521,975,613, forward strand.
CGCGTTTGGACAGAATTGAAAGAAGGCCGAAAATATTCTAAGTATGAGATTTTCCATTTTTGCTTTTTGCCTCTTTGGGAGGTTCTGCTTTTTTGAGGGTGGGTTGGCGGGTCTTGGGGCATTGCTGGGAAGGTCTAATATCGGAATCAAGTGGTTTGGACAAAATCCATGGTGAATTATTTTTTTTTCATTTTTGCTAACTTTTGTGTTTTCGGGGACCTGCTTGGGGGGGTTCCTGGTGTTTGGGGGGTTTGGGGGGTCTTGAAGCAACGCTGGTATGGATAGTTTTGATTGCAAGTGGTTTGAAGAAAATCCATGGTGGCAAAGGGGAGTTAGGGCCTAACCGCAGAGGGCACATGGAGTGATTTTGGAACTGGGCCAAAATATTTCTAAGTGCCCTTTTTTGTATTTTTGCTTTTTGCCTGATTGGCGGTGTTAATCTTGTGTTCGCCTGGGTTGACGGGTCTTGGGGCATTGCTGGGAAGGTCTAATACCGGATAAAAGTGGTTTGGAGAAAATCGGAGGTGAAATAGATTTTGCGTTTCTGCTCACTTGCCTGTCTTTGGGGTGCTGTTTGGGGGGCTTCTAGGGTTTTGGGGGTGGGTTTTGGGGGTGGGTTTTGGGGGTGGGTTTTGGGGTCTGGGAGCACTGCTGGCAGAGTCTAATGTTGATTGCATTTGTTTTTCAGGAAATCCATGGTGGAAAATGGGAGTTAGGGCCTAGCTGCAGAGCGCGCTTGGAGTGATTTTGGAATGAGGCCTAAATATTTCTAAGTGTGAGTTTTTCCGGTTTTGCTTTTTGCCTGTTTGGGGGTCTTCTACTTTTTTTCACCTGGGTTGACGGGTCTGGGGGCATTGCTGGGAAGGTCTAATACCGGATAAAAGTGGTTTGGAGAAAATCCATGGTGAAAAGCATTTTGGCACTTTTTTAACTTAGGGCTCGTTAGGGTTAGCAGCAGTATTGCATGTGTTTGGGGGTGTTCTAGATTTTTTGCAACTGGGTTCTGGGGTCTTAGAGCACTCGTGGGAATGTGTAATTTTGGTTGCAAAAGGTTTGAAGAATATCCATGGTGGGAAAGGGGGGATTTGGCCTAGTTAAAGAAAGCATTTGGCACTATTCTTAACTTAGGGCTTGTTAGGGTTAGCAGTATTGATTTATATATGTTTGGGGGTGTTCGAGATTTTTACGACTGGGTGGGGTCTTGGAACACTTGTTGGAATGTCTAATTTTGATTGCAAATGGTTTGAAGAAAATCCATGGTGGGAAAGGGGGGCTTTGGGCATACTTTCGGAGTGCGTTTTGGCATGATTTGAAATTAGGCCTCTGCGAGGTAGCAGCCGTATTCTGCACATTTTTGGGAGGGTAATGTGGGGTGTTCTAGATTTTGGGGATTGTCATCTCTGAAAGTGAAAGTGTAATTTTTGCACTACACAGCGTGCCTTATATATTTTTTTCTCTGAGGTGTATTTATCACTTACTGTTGTGTTTTTCCATCATCAATTACAGGCAGGATTCTACCCTGTGCCATCGATGTACTACTGATCTTTGGAATGGGTAAGAGTGGTCTGCTTAATTCAGACACTCTGTTCATCACCACCCCCTTTTCTGAATCATTTTGTCCACCATTAGCGTGGAAGGGTATACTCAGACATGAGTCCCTTGCTCACTGCTCCATCAGGATTCCAGCAAGCCGGGCCGACGACGCCTGAAATGGCAGAAACCGGTCCCCGGAAGCTTGTCTCCTTTCTGGTGAAGAATTGGCTTGGTAGTTTGGTCTGCCCTGTTCCCATGATGCACTGGGCCAGGGACAGACTAATTTGCAAATAGCCAGGTTCTGAGCTGGGATGGGGCAGTGAGCTAAATAACGGTGATGGATCAAGCCCTGATCTTTGGACTGGGTAAGAGTGGTCTGCTTAATTCAGACACTCTGTTCATCACCACCCCCTTTTCTGAATCATTTTGTCCACCATTAGCGTGGAAGGGTATACTCAGACATGAGTCCCTTGCTCACTGCTCCATCAGGATTCCAGCAAGCCGGGCCGACGACGCCTGAAATGGCAGAAACCGGTCCCCGGAAGCTTGTCTCCTTTCTGGTGAAGAATTGGCTTGGTAGTTTGGTCTGCCCTGTTCCCATGATGCACTGGGCCAGGGACAGACTAATTTGCAAATAGCCAGGTTCTGAGCTGGGATGGGGCAGTGAGCTAAATAACGGTGATGGATCAAGCCCTGATCTTTGGACTGGGTAAGAGTGGTCTGCTTAATTCAGACACTCTGTTCATCACCACCCCCTTTTCTGAATCATTTTGTCCACCATTAGCGTGGAAGGGTATACTCAGACATGAGTCCCTTGCTCACTGCTCCATCAGGATTCCAGCAAGCCGGGCCGACGACGCCTGAAATGGCAGAAACCGGTCCCCGGAAGCTTGTCTCCTTTCTGGTGAAGAATTGGCTTGGTAGTTTGGTCTGCCCTGTTCCCATGATGCACTGGGCCAGGGACAGACTAATTTGCAAATAGCCAGGTTCTGAGCTGGGATGGGGCAGTGAGCTAAATAACGGTGATGGATCAAGCCCTGATCTTTGGACTGGGTAAGAGTGGTCTGCTTAATTCAGACACTCTGTTCATCACCACCCCCTTTTCTGAATCATTTTGTCCACCATTAGCGTGGAAGGGTATACTCAGACATGAGTCCCTTGCTCACTGCTCCATCAGGATTCCAGCAAGCCGGGCCGACGACGCCTGAAATGGCAGAAACTGGTCCCCGGAAGCTTGTCTCCTTTCTGGTGAAGAATTGGCTTGGTAGTTTGGTCTGCCCTGTTCCCATGATGCACTGGGCCAGGGACAGACTAATTTGCAAATAGCCAGGTTCTGAGCTGGGATGGGGCAGTTAGCTAAATAACGATGATGGATCAAGCCCTGATCTTTGGACTGGGTAAGAGTGGTCTGCTTAATTCAGACACTCTGTTCATCACCACCCCCTTTTCTGAATCATTTTGTCCACCATTAGCGTGGAAGGGTATACTCAGACATGAGTCCCTTGCTCACTGCTCCATCAGGATTCCAGCAAGCCGGGCCGACGACGCCTGAAATGGCAGAAACCGGTCCCCGGAAGCTTGTCTCCTTTCTGGTGAAGAATTGGCTTGGTAGTTTGGTCTGCCCTGTTCCCATGATGCACTGGGCCAGGGACAGACTAATTTGCAAATAGCCAGGTTCTGAGCTGGGATGGGGCAGTGAGCTAAATAACGGTGATGGATCAAGCCCTGATCTTTGGACTGGGTAAGAGTGGTATGCTTAATTCAGACACTCTGTTCATCACCACCCCCTTTTCTGAATCATTTTGTCCACCATTAGCGTGGAAGGGTATACTCAGACATGAGTCCCTTGCTCACTGCTCCATCAGGATTCCAGCAAGCCGGGCCGACGACGCCTGAAATGGCAGAAACCGGTCCCCGGAAGCTTGTCTCCTTTCTGGTGAAGAATTGGCTTGGTAGTGTGGTCTGCCCTGTTCCCATGATGCACTGGGCCAGGGACAGACTAATTTGCAAGTAGCCAGGTTCTGAGCTGGGATGGGGCAGTGAGCTAAATAACGGTGATGGATCAAGCCCTGATCTTTGGACTGGGTAAGAGTGGTCTGCTTAATTCAGACACTCTGTTCATCACCACCCCCCTTTTCTGAATCATCGATGTACTACTCAGGCATACAATTAGCGATCCGTAAATCCACATCAGGCAGGCAGTGGACAGTGTGTCTGGTCACCAAGATTGATCGACGGAGCATCCGATGGAATGAAGGAGTACCGCGAATAAGAGGAATGGCTGGATGCATCAACAGTAACAGTATCCAAAATTCTCCTTATCTTTTAAATGATATTCTTGTGAACTTGAACTTACTTCTACGAGTGTGACTCTGTGCGTTTGTTTGATCTCTGCTTCAAATTCATCCCTCCAGCTATTTGATACGTCTTTGCTATGTTTAACACTAATTTAATGTTCTAAGTGTTTATTCTCTCTGAGGGCAGAGAGGCAAGTGAAATTGCGTAATGATTGCAGCCTTGTACTGTCAACTTGTTTCTTCGTAGTTACTGGTAAGTTGCAGTAAGTAGTAGTACTACTTTTCAGTAACCTAACCATCCATTTAGTAAACAACTTCTGGCATGCAGTAGTGCACTTCCTTTATGTCCCTTTAAAGATTTATCAATATCTTCAAATCTAAAGATTTGTTTCTCTTCATTTGTTGTTTGACTGTCCATGCTGTGTTTTTTTCCTCTCTACCAAACTTTCCCAAAAACCCCCATTCCCATCCAATTTTCAAACCCTAACCCGCTTCCCCCGGGCTGTGTGGTATTTCATTGAGGTGTGACTGACAACAACAATAAATTCCACACACTTGCTGGGGAGGATAAGGTCAAAGCAACCAGAAATTCATGTGCGCCATCGTGGATTGATAAGAACATCCTCCTCCTACACAACGTGAACAATCAAATGCTTAATGCTTACCTTACGTTGGCACTGCTTAGGCTACAATTTAGGGCACTGTTCTGTACCGTACTATTTATTGTGCTGTTTTTAATGCTACGCTCAGGCCACTCAATGTTTCATTTCCTCTTTTTTTCATATGGTGATACTGCCAGTGTGTACCACTTCTGCTACCAGCACAACAATGATATTGCATCCGTCGAGGATTCAAGTCAACAACTAACCTTAATCACCATTTGCAATGCAGCCAGCCTTGGGGCTACCCCGATTCTCAAACACGAATCACAGGTAAGATAAGCATATTGGAGAGGTAGTAGAATATTGGGCTAGGAGGACTAAGTTGCGAGGAGACTGACAGTACTACTAGTAAAGTACAGTAGTAGGGCTACTAAATTTACTAACTCGGTTACTTGCATTTTGGTACATTTCAAGACTAGATGTTTCATTCATGCTGGTAAGTTTGGAAAAAACAAACATCCAGTAACCACCGCCAACCCCCACACAAAATAATATATGAACGCGTATACTGTGTTTTTGTAAGAAAAATAATTATTAAGAAATATATATTCGTGTTGTTTTCAGCACAACAATAACAAAATTACCCGAACTCACCCCCCCTCCCTAACCCAACCAATGTCAAAATGTCCAAAAGTCCCCTTTCCCAAACACCCAATTCCCACCCCCCCAACAGTCTTTAAAAAAGGGGCAAGGGACAGTCACTTCCTCCGGTGGCGTAGTTTGGCAAGCTATTGCTGCACATCCCGCAGCTCTTTGCGGAGGTCCCGGAGCTGGCGCTGATGTTTTTCTCCCAACCGCTCCAGGTAGTCCACTCTTCTACGCAAATAGTCTTTATGTCGGAGCTCTGACATATCTCGTAAATCAACTACAACCAGTTCAGAATTCAGAGGCCAGGTTGATCTGCAACATCCCTTATCCTCACTCCATTTCACCTCATCTGATCAAACTTCATTGGCTCCCAGTAAGACTACGCATCCAATTTAAATCTTTAATTCTAGCTTTCAGAGCTCTTAATGATCGTAGCCCGATTTACTTGAGACGAAGAATGAAGTTCTCACAAGCATCAAGAAACCTCAGATCAAACCATCTTCGCCTTATGATCTGTCCCCGTTTTCGCCTTGCACGAACGGGAGGAAGGGCCTTCACAGTAGCCACCTCCAGACTGTGGAATCACCTGCCCATGGAACTGAGATTCCTGACCTCAGAGCCTCTATTTCGGAAAAAACTCAAGACCTGTCTCTTTTCCCTAATTTAATCTCCCCTTTCTCACAAGCACCCCCCTGAACCCTCTAAGACACGGTCTCTAGCGCCGGGACACCTCCGTTGGAGGTAGCTGCGCGCTCTACAAACTACTAAATAATAATAATACGTAGCCGGTGCACACGAACTATCCAGGATCTGGGGGGGTGGGGTGCTGATTTTGTTGCTGCTGTGCGGCGGTGGCGAAAAGCTGTCGGGCCACGACTCCGTTTGGCTGGAGGCTTCTGGCTGGTGGACCCGGGGGCAGTGGAGGAGGATGTAGAGGTTGATGTCTCCTCATGCTCCCCGAGCCCACAACCACCGATACTCAGCACAAATAGCCTCCAGCTTACGGGCCCTGGCCCGGACAGCCATTTCCTTGCGGGTGAGCTTTTTGGGAGTAGCATCTATGATGAAAGAAAGAAAAATACTGTAGCCAATAGTCTTTAACATAAAGTCAAAATAATTCAACGGAAAATTGACACTCAGTAACACCAGCAAGTAGCAAACACAGTATAACATTTTGTCATGTATCTTTCAGCCGTCTTTGTAAGCCTGAGACATTACTGGGAGGTTCGGGAATTCCACTAGCAGCACTATGGGTGGACTCACTAATACATACATAGTCAGAGAGTACTAAAAAAAGGCCTTTTTTACTTTTTTTCTCTTGTTTTGCAAAAGAAATTACTGGTACGTGAACTTGTGGTAACCGCCATAATGGCAGCTCACTCAGCTTTCACCCAAGAAATACAGACACAGGCCATGATGATGCAGACTTGCAGTACTTTAAGCAGTACATGCAGGTGGGGATAGGAATGTCTTACTTTTCTATAGGGGTGGCACTGCCACTGGCCATACTTCATCCACTCAGCGTCTGCTCTACTACATCATACACCTCTGCTATCGACGAGGAGTATAAAGAAGATAACATCCAGGCTTCCAAAGTACGTCTATGATTCTTCTTAATGTCTCAAATGTACCAAAATTTATTTTTGTCAACAACCAACTAACACCCTTTTCATTATATTTTGGAAACCGCCGTCTTCTTATGTTGAATTGCATTCAACAAAACCATTCTTTACAGTCATAAATATTAAGACTCGCTCGTCCTTCGTTTCACCCTTCTTTAACTTTTCGTTCTTCACATCCCATCTGATATGACTTGGCTTCACAATAAAAATTTGCCAGCTGAGTTGAAGTGAAATATAGGGGGCCATTGGTTACCAGAGAAGTACCGCCGCTAATGCTATAACAATTTAGGGAAACAAGGGAACCCACTTGGCAAGTAAGGACCAGGGGTATTAGTATTATCATAGAACAGTGGTCCTTGACAAAGAACAATGTAGCAGTTAAATAATTATAGGCCACGATATGCGCTATAATAAGTAAGGTGTGCAGCCGGACCCTTAGATTTAATCAATGAAAAAGATGCAAAAAAATAACAGCAAAACAATTATGAAGTGGGACACAAGCCTGTATCCACAGCATACAACAGGACTAGACAGACAAGGGGGTAAAAAGGTTCATCAGGCAATATATCTTTTGTGAGAAGCTAGTACATATAGAACCTAATATCATAGCTTTTCTCATGTAGTAAAAACATAATTATGTCGCACAGTGGAGAACCATAGTTTAAACTACATTTACTGTTGACGGCGTTTTAATCCTATAAAAATAAGGGAACATCATCAGGACAAACAATGTACTGCCTGGAATTGCGAGCCTGTAATAAAACAATGGGAAAACAAAAAACAACAAGGGACATTTGTTTAGATTCTCACCTCTACCTTAATTGCATTGCATCAACGATTGCAAACCATGCCTTAAGGTGACAACCTACCATACGTGTTGGTGAATTCCTTGTCAGGTAGTAAGTATACTTGTAAAGCGCACTGTTACTCCATCTCGGAGTGTCCTGGTGCTGTATACCGCTGGGGAACCCGTCCTGGCTTTCCCTGTGAGATGGTCCCTCCTGGGCACCTCCAAGGTGAAGCCAGGCATCCCCAGCGTTGATGGGGCCGTTGCGGAGATTAAGCAAGCTATTGCCCAGAGTTGCAGAGTGGAACCCATGGTTAGCGTAGGCACCTTGGCGAGAATTATCGAGTCCGCGGACATTGACCCAAGACCCTGCCGCGTCGGGAATTGAAACCTGGTCCCGGGCCGATCTCTGCTTCAGGGTCTGCCGCTACTAACCAGTGAGCCACACTTCCCCACGACAGGTGACATTCATACTAGAATGCAGTGATTGCGGCGATGAGAAAAACAAAACACTTATTGTGGTGCTACGTAAGCCGCGAGGTGAGGGGAGAATAAAGCATGCTAGTTTGCCATAAGGAGAATTCATCTATTGCTCACAGGCATGCGTAACCACAAGGGACCAAGGGGATGAGGGGCTGGGTACTGCCGACAGTCCGGCATGATGTGGATGGGGAGGCAGTGAAGGTGATGGCGGTGTGGTGCTCAATGAAGGCGACGATAATAACCGAGGGGCAGAGAGCTTACCCAGTAAAAGGATCGCGCTGGACCCAGGGAGCAAGGGAGAAGTGGCGGTCCAGTGATAAGGGGGGAGGGGAGAATAAACACGCTGCCTCGGGGAAGAGACTATGGGTGCGATTGACTCTGGGAGGGCTTACCTGTGATCAGGGTGTTGCGGTGGGTGACGATAATTATTGGATTGTCGCATGCGGCTAGAAGGGCCGGACCTATGGAACGTGTTGGTTCAGGGTGCTGGCACCAGCGGAGCGTGATGATTCCACGGTAGGAAAACCTAAGGGAATTAAGGGGGAGGTGGTGAGCCCATCGCGGTGAGACGAATGACCCAGTGGCGGGCATAGCCAGAGGCCGCTTACCTAATGGTTGGTGAAAGAGTCGACCCAAGGACGATGAGCCTGTAGAAGTGCAGCTACGGACGGACCTGTTGACGATAACAGGAATGAGTCGCGGAGAGCATCCGCGGAACGATGCAGTGGGGGAGTGACGATAGGGGAGGCTTACCTTGGAATTCTGTGTTGGATCGCTTAAGTGGAGAGGGGTCCGGTCTCTCAGGAGGGTAGTCGGATTGGATCTGGTATTGACCTATAGTGAGGCCAGACCTATGGAAAATAAGGGGTTAAGCCACGGGGACTAACAAGGCTGGATGCTGCAGCGGAGGGGTGGCAGGAGAGATTGCTTACCTTTGTGTTCAGAATCGAACAACCGAGGCGTCTACTGGGCCCAATGGCACTAGTCAGGGAAGAGCAACTTGCTATGCCCCATGAAAAAGAACAGTCGGCCATGATGGGAGAGGCGGAACGTCTATGAATCGAAAGCGTGGCGGCCATTTTGAAATGGGCAAAATTGGAACATAGGAGGCGGCCATCTTGTAGTGGGGTGAAAAATACGGTTCTATAAGGGAAGTGAACTGATTTATATACAATATTATAGCGCAGTGAGGGTGAGTAAAAACGGCGCAGTGAAGGTGACTAAAATTGTACAGTGCACATAAATAATTCAAGGAGTTGGTCTGTGTGACAAGACAATACATTTTGGGCATATCAACAGTGTTAGCAGAACAAGGCAATATAAGTTGACAGCAGTAGGGATATGCATAGGAGTCAGACCGAGTTAAAGAAGAGAGGTCCAATCTTCATTTCGATTTAGTCCATTTCTAATACTGTCCATAAGAAGAATTAGTTTCAATTCTTCCCTGTTGAGTAAATGGTCAATGTCTCCTCCGCGTGGAGGTAGTTTTACAGATTTAAGGACAGTCCATTTTAGATCAGTGTCCGTGTGTCCTTTCTCCGTAAAGTGATCAACCAAGGGAGCGTTGGGGGTCTTGCAACGGATTCTGCTGCGGTGCTGGCCGATCCTGGATTTTACTTTCTGCTTGGTTTGGCCCACATATACAAGCCTGCATGGGCACTGGATCAGATAAATAACATCACAGCTAATATAATTCGTGAAGGATTTACAATTGATGGTGACATTTTTAAAAGTAAACTATTTACCTTCCATAGTTAGGTTACAGACGTTACAAGACCCACTTTTCGCATGTCCCACCAAAGGAGTAGAATTCCAAATAGAATCCAGTGTGTCACGCGTTGGGGGGCTGGGTAGTGCGGCCCTGACCAGGTGGTCTTTTAGATTAGAGCTTTTCTTAAATGCAAAGAGAGGACGTTCAATCTGTAAGGTACCTGCATTGAGTATGGGCAATGTTTGATTATAGTCTTTTTTAGGGCATTGGAAACTGGTGAGAATGTGGTTACAAATGCTATTCTATAATTCGAATCCTTTTTGTTGGGGCAGAGGAGAGCTTCCCTTGGGCAATACCAGGCACGTTTGAGTGCTCTCCTGACCAGTCTACTAGGGTAACCCCTATCCTTGAGTTTTTTAAACAAGACCAAGGCTTCCCTAAAATAATCCTCCTTTTCAAAGAGATTACATCTAATGCGAAGGAATTGGGAATAGGGTAGAGTATCCCTAAGGGCCCTAGGGTGATTGCTATTGTACCTTAAGAGTGTATTCCTCTCAGTGGGCTTGCGGTATAATTTGGTATGTAATGCACTCTCAAATTCATAAATATTGAGATCCAGAAAGGGAATTGAGTGTGCATCAACAGTGCTGGTGAATGGGAGTCCGCAGCAGTTGTTATTGAGCCAATGGATGAACTGATTAAAACTGGCAAGGTCGTTATTCCAGATTAGAAAAATATCATCTATGTAACACCTCCAGTTAACAATGGCAGATGAAAAGGGGTTGGATAGAGTCAGTATGGTGTTGGTCTCCATTTTATCCATAAAAAGTATGGCCAGGTTGGGGGCAAAAATAGCCCCCATTGATGTACCCTTCACCTGTGGGTAATATTTTTGGTCAAAGGAGAAAAAATTCCTCGTTAGGCAAATCTCCAGTAACTGGAGGATAAAAAAAAGAGGGTACCCGATGCGGTCTGGGCCTAGTTTCCAGAATGTCTCTTACGACCTGAAGGGCTGCAGTCTGGGGGATGTTCGTGTATAAGGACTCAATGTCCATAGTACACAAAAGCTGGTCCCCCACTGAGAAGGGTGTTTCTTCAATCAAGTTCACCATGGCCATACTGTCCCTGATGTAGCATTGTGTGACAGGTACGAAATCTTTGATAAAGAAATGCACGTACTGTCCAAGGGGCTCAAGAATGGAACCGCAACCAGATACGATGGGCCTGCCCGGAGGGTTAGTGACACTCTTGTGCACCTTGGGAAGCGTGTAAATAACCGGCATCTCGGTGACTTGGTGTTAAGAAATTGAAATTATTTAGAGTTAATAAAACCCAGCTCCAAGGCCTCCGTGGTGATTTTAAGTATAAGACTCTGAAGGTCCTTGGTGGGGTTGGTAGGGAGCCTCATGTAGTGATCGGTGTTAGCTAATTGTCTTAGGATTTCTGCAGTGTATGCATCTCTGTTTTGTAACACAATGCCACCACCTTTGTCCGCACTTTTAATGACAAGGGTGTCAGTGTTTTTCAACGATTGGATGGCATTCTTTTCCTCTATTGGTAGATTATAAGGAATGAATTTCTTGGTGTTTTTCAGAGTGGTGAGTTCTTTAGTTACCATTTTCTCGAAGGTGATCACCTCTCCTGCTGTGGAAGAAAAGGTAGACGGTGGTCTAAAGGGAGTATTGGAATGAGTAATAGGTGTAGGGTTAATTTGAAAGAATGCCTCCAGGCAAATCCTCCTAAAGAATCTCAGGATTTAGCTCTGTAGCTCTAGGAAGTCAGTTCGTACTGTGGGCACGAAGGACAACCCCTTACTTAAGAGTGAGGTTTCTGTGGTAGAAAGATTGTGTGTCGATAAATTAAAGATAGGAATCATCTGCGTGTTTTAGGTATTAGTGTCTACCACTGATAGAATTTCTGCCTGGTCTGGCGCTCCCCTGGGGGGTTGTACCATCGTGATGTTCGTTTGGCTTTCCCACGTGTGGGTCGGTTGGATTGGCCTCGATCTAAAAAATTATTTCTGCTAGGACCAGGGTTCCTATTTGAAGGGCCTGGAGGCGTTACATAGATGATATTTTTCTAATCTGGAATAACGACCTTGCCAGTTTTAATCAGTTCATCCATTGGCTCAATAACAACTGCTGCGGACTCACATTCACCAGCACTGTTGATGCACACTCAATTCCCTTTCTGGATCTCAATATTAATGAATTTGCGGGTGCATTACATACCAAATTATACCGCAAGCCCACTGAGAGGAATACATTCTTAAGCTACAATAGCAATCACCCTAGGGCCCTTAGGGATTCTCTACCCTATTCCCAATTCCTTCGCATTAGACGTAATTGCCTTGAAAAGGAGGATTATTTTAGGGAAGCCTTGGTCTTGTCAAACAAACTCAAGGATACGGGTTACCCTAGTAGACTGGTCAGGAGAGCACTCAAACATGCCTGGTACTGCCCGAGGGAAGCTCTCCTCTGCCCCAACAAAAAGGATTCGAATTCTAGAATAGCATGTGTAACCACATTCTCACCAGTTTCCACTGACATACTAGAATGCAGTGATTGCGGCGATGAGAAAAACAAAACACTTATTGTGGTGCTACGTAAGCCGCGAGGTGAGGGGAGAATAAAGCATGCTAGTTTGCCATAAGGAGAATTCATCTATTGCTCACAGGCATGCGTTACCACAAGGGACCAAGGGGATGAGGGGCTGGGTACTGCCGACAGTCCGGCATGATGTGGATGGGGAGGCAGTGAAGGTGATGGCGGTGTGGTGCTCAATGAAGGCGACGATAATAACCGAGGGGCAGAGAGCTTACCCAGTAAAAGGATCGCGCTGGACCCAGGGAGCAAGGGAGAAGTGGCGGTCCAGTGATAAGGGGGGAGGGGAGAATAAACACGCTGCCTCGGGGAAGAGACAATGGGTGCGATTGACTCTGGGAGGGCTTACCTGTGATCAGGGTGTTGCGGTGGGTGACGATAATTATTGGATTGTTGCATGCGGCTAGAAGGGCCGGACCTATGGAACGTGTTGGTTCAGGGTGCTGGCACCAGCGGAGCGTGATGATTCCACGGTAGGAAAACCTAAGGGAATTAAGGGGGAGGTGGTGAGCCCATCGCGGTGAGACGAATGACCCAGTGGCGGGCATAGCCAGAGGCCGCTTACCTAATGGTTGGTGAAAGAGTCGACCCAAGGACGATGAGCCTGTAGAAGTGCAGCTACGGACGGACCTGTTGACGATAACAGGAATGAGTCGCGGAGAGCATCCGCGGAACGATGCAGTGGGGGAGTGACGATAGGGGAGGCTTACCTTGGAATTCTGTGTTGGATCGCTTAAGTGGAGAGGGGTTCGGTCTCTCAGGAGGGTAGTCGGATTGGATCTGGTATTGACCTATAGTGAGGCCAGACCTATGGAAAATAAGGGGTTAAGCCACGGGGACTAACAAGGCTGGATGCTGCAGCGGAGGGGTGGCAGGAGAGATTGCTTACCTTCGTGTTCAGAATCGAACAACCGAGGCGTCTACTGGGCCCAATGGCACTAGTCAGGGAAGAGCAACTTGCTATGCCCCATGAAAAAGAACAGTCGGCCATGATGGGAGAGGCGGAACGTCTATGAATCGAAAGCGTGGCGGCCATTTTGAAATGGGCAAAATTGGAACATAGGAGGCGGCCATCTTGTAGTGGGGTGAAAAATACGGTTCTATAAGGGAAGTGAACTGATTTATATACAATATTATAGCGCAGTGAGGGTGAGTAAAAACGGCGCAGTGAAGGTGACTAAAATTGTACAGTGCACATAAATAATTCAAGGAGTTGGTCTGTGTGACAAGACAATACATTTTGGGCATATCAACAGTGTTAGCAGAACAAGGCAATATAAGTTGACAGCAGTAGGGATATGCATAGGAGTCAGACCGAGTTAAAGAAGAGAGGTCCAATCTTCATTTCGATTTAGCCCATTTCTAATACTGTCCATAAGAAGAATTAGTTTCAATTCTTCCCTGTTGAGTAAATGGTCAATGTCTCCTCCGCGTGGAGGTAGTTTTACAGATTTAAGGACAGTCCATTTTAGATCAGTGTCCGTGTGTCCTTTCTCCGTAAAGTGATCAACCAAGGGAGCGTTGGGGGTCTTGCAACGGATTCTGCTGCGGTGCTGGCCGATCCTGGATTTTACTTTCTGCTTGGTTTGGCCCACATCTACAAGCCTGCATGGGCACTGGATCAGATAAATAACATCACAGCTAATATAATTCGTGAAGGATTTACAATTGATGGTGACATTTTTAAAAGTAAACTATTTACCTTCCATAGTTAGGTTACAGACGTTACAAGACCCACTTTTCGCATGTCCCACCAAAGGAGTAGAATTCCAAATAGAATCCAGTGTGTCACGCGTTGGGGGGCTGGGTAGTGTGGCCCTGACCAGGTGGTCTTTTAGATTAGAGCTTTTCTTAAATGCAAAGAGAGGACGTTCAATCTGTAAGGTACCTGCATTGAGTATGGGCAATGTTTGATTATAGTCTTTTTTAGGGCATTGGAAACTGGTGAGAATGTGGTTACAAATGCTATTCTATAATTCGAATCCTTTTTGTTGGGGCAGAGGAGAGCTTCCCTTGGGCAATACCAGGCACGTTTGAGTGCTCTCCTGACCAGTCTACTAGGGTAACCCCTATCCTTGAGTTTGTTAAACAAGACCAAGGCTTCCCTAAAATAATCCTCCTTTTCAAAGAGATTACATCTAATGCGAAGGAATTGGGAATAGGGTAGAGTATCCCTAAGGGCCCTAGGGTGATTGCTATTGTACCTTAAGAGTGTATTCCTCTCAGTGGGCTTGCGGTATAATTTGGTATGTAATGCACTCTCAAATTCATAAATATTGAGATCCAGAAAGGGAATTGAGTGTGCATCAACAGTGCTGGTGAATGGGAGTCCGCAGCAGTTGTTATTGAGCCAATGGATGAACTGATTAAAACTGGCAAGGTCGTTATTCCAGATTAGAAAAATATCATCTATGTAACGCCTCCAGTTAACAATGGCAGATGAAAAGGGGTTGGATAGAGTCAGTATGGTGTTGGTCTCCATTTTATCGATAAAAAGTATGGCCAGGTTGGGGGCAAAAATAGCCCCCATTGATGTACCCTTCACCTGTGGGTAATATTTTTGGTCAAAGGAGAAAAAATTCCTTGTTAGGCAAATCTCCAGTAACTGGAGGATAAAAAAAAGAGGGTACCCGATGCGGTCTGGGCCTAGTTTCCAGAATGTCTCTTACGACCTGAAGGGCTGCAGTCTGGGGGATGTTCGTGTATAAGGACTCAATGTCCATAGTACACAAAAGCTGGTCCCCCACTGAGAAGGGTGTTTCTTCAATCAAGTTCACCATGGCCATACTGTCCCTGATGTAGCATTGTGTGACAGGTACGAAATATTTGATAAAGAAATTCACGTACTGTCCAAGGGGCTCAAGAATGGAACCGCAACCAGATACGATGGGCCTGCCCGGAGGGTTAGTGACACTCTTGTGCACCTTGGGAAGCGTGTAAATAACCGGCATCTCGGTGACTTGGTGTTAAGAAATTGAAATTATTTAGAGTTAATAAAACCCAGCTCCAAGGCCTCCGTGGTGATTTTAAGTATAAGACTCTGAAGGTCCTTGGTGGGGTTGGTAGGGAGCCTCATGTAGTGATCGGTGTTAGCTAATTGTCTTAGGATTTCTGCAGTGTATGCATCTCTGTTTTGTAACACAATGCCACC
This sequence comes from Lissotriton helveticus, assembly GCF_964261635.1. Lineage (NCBI taxonomy): Eukaryota > Metazoa > Chordata > Amphibia > Caudata > Salamandridae > Lissotriton > Lissotriton helveticus. The sequence goes on from NC_136065.1 coordinate 1,521,991,050, forward strand.
ACCTTTGTCCGCACTTTTAATGACAAGGGTGTCAGTGTTTTTCAACGATTGGATGGCATTCTTTTCCTCTATTGGTAGATTATAAGGAATGAATTTCTTGGTGTTTTTCAGAGTGGTGAGTTCTTTAGTTACCATTTTCTCGAAGGTGATCACCTCTCCTGCTGTGGGAGAAAAGGTAGACGGTGGTCTAAAGGGAGTATTGGAATGAGTAATAGGTGTAGGGTTAATTTGAAAGAATGCCTCCAGGCAAATCCTCCTAAAGAATCTCAGGATTTAGCTCTGTAGCTCTAGGAAGTCAGTTCGTACTGTGGGCACGAAGGACAACCCCTTACTTAAGAGTGAGGTTTCTGTGGTAGAAAGATTGTGTGTCGATAAATTAAAGATAGGAATCATCTGCGTGTTTTAGGTATTAGTATCTACCACTGATAGAATTTCTGCCTGGTCTGGCGCTCCCCTGGGGGGTTGTACCATCGTGATGTTCGTTTGGCTTTCCCACGTGTGGGTCGGTTGGATTGGCCTCGATCTAAAAAATTATTTCTGCTAGGACCAGGGTTCCTATTTGAAGGGCCTGGAGGCGTTACATAGATGATATTTTTCTAATCTGGAATAACGACCTTGCCAGTTTTAATCAGTTCATCCATTGGCTCAATAACAACTGCTGCGGACTCACATTCACCAGCACTGTTGATGCACACTCAATTCCCTTTCTGGATCTCAATATTAATGAATTTGCGGGTGCATTACATACCAAATTATACCGCAAGCCCACTGAGAGGAATACATTCTTAAGCTACAATAGCAATCACCCTAGGGCCCTTAGGGATTCTCTACCCTATTCCCAATTCCTTCGCATTAGACGTAATTGCCTTGAAAAGGAGGATTATTTTAGGGAAGCCTTGGTCTTGTCAAACAAACTCAAGGATACGGGTTACCCTAGTAGACTGGTCAGGAGAGCACTCAAACATGCCTGGTACTGCCCGAGGGAAGCTCTCCTCTGCCCCAACAAAAAGGATTCGAATTCTAGAATAGCATGTGTAACCACATTCTCACCAGTTTCCACTGACATACTAGAATGCAGTGATTGCGGCGATGAGAAAAACAAAACACTTATTGTGCTGCTACGTAAGCCGCGAGGTGAGGGGAGAATAAAGCATGCTAGTTTGCCATAAGGAGAATTCATCTATTGCTCACAGGCATGCGTTACCACAAGGGACCAAGGGGATGAGGGGCTGGGTACTGCCGACAGTCCGGCATGATGTGGATGGGGAGGCAGTGAAGGTGATGGCGGTGTGGTGCTCAATGAAGGCGACGATAATAACCGAGGGGCAGAGAGCTTACCCAGTAAAAGGATCGCGCTGGACCCAGGGAGCAAGGGAGAAGTGGCGGTCCAGTGATAAGGGGGGAGGGGAGAATAAACACGCTGCCTCGGGGAAGAGACAATGGGTGCGATTGACTCTAGGAGGGCTTACCTGTGATCAGGGTGTTGCGGTGGGTGACGATAATTATTGGATTGTTGCATGCGGCTAGAAGGGCCGGACCTATGGAACGTGTTGGTTCAGGGTGCTGGCACCAGCGGAGCGTGATGATTCCACGGTAGGAAAACCTAAGGGAATTAAGGGGGAGGTGGTGAGCCCATCGCGGTGAGACGAATGACCCAGTGGCGGGCATAGCCAGAGGCCGCTTACCTAATGGTTGGTGAAAGAGTCGACCCAAGGACGATGAGCCTGTAGAAGTGCAGCTACGGACGGACCTGTTGACGATAACAGGAATGAGTCGCGGAGAGCATCCGCGGAACGATGCAGTGGGGGAGTGACGATAGGGGAGGCTTACCTTGGAATTCTGTGTTGGATCGCTTAAGTGGAGAGGGGTCCGGTCTCTCAGGAGGGTAGTCGGATTGGATCTGGTATTGACCTATAGTGAGGCCAGACCTATGGAAAATAAGGGGTTAAGCCACGGGGACTAACAAGGCTGGATGCTGCAGCGGAGGGGTGGCAGGAGAGATTGCTTACCTTCGTGTTCAGAATCGAACAACCGAGGCGTCTACTGGGCCCAATGGCACTAGTCAGGGAAGAGCAACTTGCTATGCCCCATGAAAAAGAACAGTCGGCCATGATGGGAGAGGCGGAACGTCTATGAATCGAAAGCGTGGCGGCCATTTTGAAATGGGCAAAATTGGAACATAGGAGGCGGCCATCTTGTAGTGGGGTGAAAAATACGGTTCTATAAGGGAAGTGAACTGATTTATATACAATATTATAGCGCAGTGAGGGTGAGTAAAAACGGCGCAGTGAAGGTGACTAAAATTGTACAGTGCACATACATAATTCAAGGAGTTGGTCTGTGTGACAAGACAATACATTTTGGGCATATCAACAGTGTTAGCAGAACAAGGCAATATAAGTTGACAGCAGTAGGGATATGCATAGGAGTCAGACCGAGTTAAAGAAGAGAGGTCCAATCTTCATTTCGATTTAGTCCATTTCTAATACTGTCCATAAGAAGAATTAGTTTCAATTCTTCCCTGTTGAGTAAATGGTCAATGTCTCCTCCGCGTGGAGGTAGTTTTACAGATTTAAGGACAGTCCATTTTAGATCAGTGTCCGTGTGTCCTTTCTCCGTAAAGTGATCAACCAAGGGAGCGTTGGGGGTCTTGCAACGGATTCTGCTGCGGTGCTCGCCGATCCTGGATTTTACTTTCTGCTTGGTTTGGCCCACATATACAAGCCTGCATGGGCACTGGATCAGATAAATAACATCACAGCTAATATAATTCGTGATGGATTTACAATTGATGGTGACATTTTTAAAAGTAAACTATTTACCTTCCATAGTTAGGTTACAGACGTTACAAGACCCACTTTTCGCATGTCCCACCAAAGGAGTAGAATTCCAAATAGAATCCAGTGTGTCACGCGTTGGGGGGCTGGGTAGTGCGGCCCTGACCAGGTGGTCTTTTAGATTAGAGCTTTTCTTAAATGCAAAGAGAGGACGTTCAATCTGTAAGGTACCTGCATTGAGTATGGGCAATGTTTGATTATAGTCTTTTTTAGGGCATTGGAAACTGGTGAGAATGTGGTTACAAATGCTATTCTATAATTCGAATCCTTTTTGTTGGGGCAGAGGAGAGCTTCCCTTGGGCAATACCAGGCACGTTTGAGTGCTCTCCTGACCAGTCTACTAGGGTAACCCCTATCCTTGAGTTTGTTAAACAAGACCAAGGCTTCCCTAAAATAATCCTCCTTTTCAAAGAGATTACATCTAATGCGAAGGAATTGGGAATAGGGTAGAGTATCCCTAAGGGCCCTAGGGTGATTGCTATTGTACCTTAAGAGTGTATTCCTCTCAGTGGGCTTGCGGTATAATTTGGTATGTAATGCACTCTCAAATTCATAAATATTGAGATCCAGAAAGGGAATTGAGTGTGCATCAACAGTGCTGGTGAATGGGAGTCCGCAGCAGTTGTTATTGAGCCAATGGATGAACTGATTAAAACTGGCACGGTCGTTATTCCAGATTAGAAAAATATCATCTATGTAACGCCTCCAGTTAACAATGGCAGATGAAAAGGGGTTGGATAGAGTCAGTATGGTGTTGGTCTCCATTTTATCCATAAAAAGTATGGCCAGGTTGGGGGCAAAAATAGCCCCCATTGATGTACCCTTCACCTGTGGGTAATATTTTTGGTCAAAGGAGAAAAAATTCCTCGTTAGGCAAATCTCCAGTAACTGGAGGATAAAAAAAAGAGGGTACCCGATGCGGTCTGGGCCTAGTTTCCAGAATGTCTCTTACGACCTGAAGGGCTGCAGTCTGGGGGATGTTCGTGTATAAGGACTCAATGTCCATAGTACACAAAAGCTGGTCCCCCACTGAGAAGGGTGTTTCTTCAATCAAGTTCACCATGGCCATACTGTCCCTGATGTAGCATTGTGTGACAGGTACGAAATCTTTGATAAAGAAATTCACGTACTGTCCAAGGGGCTCAAGAATGGAACCGCAACCAGATACGATGGGCCTGCCCGGAGGGTTAGTGACACTCTTGTGCACCTTGGGAAGCGTGTAAATAACCGGCATCTCGGTGACTTGGTGTTAAGAAATTGAAATTATTTAGAGTTAATAAAACCCAGCTCCAAGGCCTCCGTGGTGATTTTAAGTATAAGACTCTGAAGGTCCTTGGTGGGGTTGGTAGGGAGCCTCATGTAGTGATCGGTGTTAGCTAATTGTCTTAGGATTTCTGCAGTGTATGCATCTCTGTTTTGTAACACAATGCCACCACCTTTGTCCGCACTTTTAATGACAAGGGTGTCAGTGTTTTTCAACGATTGGATGGCATTCTTTTCCTCTATTGGTAGATTATAAGGAATGAATTTCTTGGTGTTTTTCAGAGTGGTGAGTTCTTTAGTTACCATTTTCTCGAAGGTGATCACCTCTCCTGCTGTGGGAGAAAAGGTAGACGGTGGTCTAAAGGGAGTATTGGAATGAGTAATAGGTGTAGGGTTAATTTGAAAGAATGCCTCCAGGCAAATCCTCCTAAAGAATCTCAGGATTTAGCTCTGTAGCTCTAGGAAGTCAGTTCGTACTGTGGGCACGAAGGACAACCCCTTACTTAAGAGTGAGGTTTCTGTGGTAGAAAGATTGTGTGTCGATAAATTAAAGATAGGAATCATCTGCGTGTTTTAGGTATTAGTGTCTACCACTGATAGAATTTCTGCCTGGTCTGGCGCTCCCCTGGGGGGTTGTACCATCGTGATGTTCGTTTGGCTTTCCCACGTGTGGGTCGGTTGGATTGGCCTCGATCTAAAAAATTATTTCTGCTAGGACCAGGGTTCCTATTTGAAGGGCCTGGAGGCGTTACATAGATGATATTTTTCTAATCTGGAATAACGACCTTGCCAGTTTTAATCAGTTCATCCATTGGCTCAATAACAACTGCTGCGGACTCACATTCACCAGCACTGTTGATGCACACTCAATTCCCTTTCTGGATCTCAATATTAATGAATTTGCGGGTGCATTACATACCAAATTATACCGCAAGCCCACTGAGAGGAATACATTCTTAAGCTACAATAGCAATCACCCTAGGGCCCTTAGGGATTCTCTACCCTATTCCCAATTCCTTCGCATTAGACGTAATTGGTTTGAAAAGGAGGATTATTTTAGGGAAGCCTTGGTCTTGTCAAACAAACTCAAGGATACGGGTTACCCTAGTAGACTGGTCAGGAGAGCACTCAAACATGCCTGGTACTGCCCGAGGGAAGCTCTCCTCTGCCCCAACAAAAAGGATTCGAATTCTAGAATAGCATGTGTAACCACATTCTCAACAGTTTCCACTGCCCTAAAAAAGACTATAATCAAACATTGGCCCATACTCAATGCGGGTACCTTACAGATTGAACGTCCTCTCTTTGCATTTAAGAAAAGCTCTAATCTAAAAGGCCAGCACCCTGAACCAACACGTTCCATAGGTCCGGCCCTTCTAGCCGCATCCGACAATCCAATAATTATCGTCACCCACCGCAACACCCTGATCACAGGTAAGCCCTCCCAGAGTCAATCGCACCCATTGTCTCTTCCCCGAGGCACCGTGTTTTTTCTCCCCTCCCCCTTATCACTGGACCACCACTTCTCCCTTGCTCCCTGGGTCCAGCGCGATCCTTTTACTGGGTAAGCTCTCTGCCCCTCGGTTATAATCGTCACCTTCATTGAGCACCACACCCCCATCACCTTCACTGCCTCCCCACCCACATCACGCCGGACTGTCGGCAGTACCCAGCCCCTCATCACCTTGGTCCCTTGTGGTAACGCATGTCTGTGAGCAATAGATGAATTCTCCTTATGGCAAACTAGCATGCTGTATTCTCCCCTCACCTCGCGACTTTCGTAGCACCACAATAAGTGTTTTGTTTTTCTCATCGCCGCAATCACTGCATTCTAGTATGAATGTCACCTGACAAGGAATTCACCAACACGTATGGCAGGTTGTCACCTTAAGGCATGGTTTGCAATCGTTTTGTTTTAATTTCTCACCCTCTGAGGCGGAAGCCGGAGGTTCTTCCCCTCTATCCCTAATTTGCTGTGCTAATTTGCTGTGCTTGGATGTAACCATTGAGGACAAGCCTCACTTTTAATCGCGTCCCGAGTGACGCTCGTATTTTACCAGCGCTATTATTTTAAAGCGGAAATATTGTTGGTTCTTTACTCCCTACCTTCCTCTACCTCCTGGGCCGCTCTCAGCTGAGTGTCGACGCTGAGAGCTGGTCCCGGGGAGGCGAGGGTTCTTTGGCGGACATCTTGGGCGGGTAGGCGCGCCCCGCGCTCTAGTTGTTATAAAAGAGGTCCTCTGTAGCTACGCGCAGCGGACGCGGCAGCGGATGCGCCGGATGCTTGCCGGAGTCACGCCAGAGTCCAGCCCGTCTGCGCCCGTCCGCGCTAAGGACGCGCCGGACGGCTGGGCCCTGGACTCTGACAAAATGTCATCCCCCTACTGTAGCTATTCTCGTCAGGATATGTTGGCCCTGAAACCTGGTAAGAAAAGCTGTCATCATACCTACGATCCGGATGACTTCCTGCTCCCACCCTGCTGTGGCTGCTACCTTTCGTCTAGACCTCCCAACCCCGTTCCCATCTACCCTTCCTCTGAACTCCCCTCTTCATCTACCTCCAATTCAGTAGAGGTAGAGGGTATCTTGGTTAATGCCCGCTCTCTGATTAAGAACAGGGTTTTGTTCAAGGAAATGGTACTGGACAGAACGCCCACCTTAGTATTTGTGACCGAAACCTGGGCTAAGGACTCCTCTGAACCTGATCTAATAGAGGCCGTACCGGAAGGTTACTGCCTGGCCAGACTCGATAGGCAGAGACGAGTGGGAGGAGGGATAGCGATCCTTTATAAAGATCACCTTCAATGTCACACTGTACCCCTGACTGACTTCCCTGACAGTTTTCAAGCTTTTTACTTTTCAATAAAGGAAGAACAACGCCCTTTCTTTAATGGTATTCTAATCTATCGTCCCCCCGGCTCCAGAACACACTTTACGCATCACCTTCTCCAATCTCTTGAACCTTACTTTGGCCAAGATAATTTTTCCATCATGGGTGATTTTAATTACCACCTAGAACGGCACGATCTCTCTGACACCTCCTGTCTTACCGAGGCCCTACAATCATGTGGGCTTATGCAACGTGTCTCGGGAGCTACCCACCGTGCAGGACATACCCTGGATGGCATTTTTTCCAATGATCCTCGCTTGACCATCAAGGATCCGATTCATCTTTCCTGGTCTGACCACCTGGCGGTTCCTTTTCTCCTGAAACACCATAGGGTAAATTCCCTTAAACTAGCAAACCATACAACAGAGATTACTAGAAATTTCAGGAATATTAACAGCACCTCCCTCGAGCCCTGGGCTGCAAAGCTTGCCATCACCGGCCCACACAGTGTACAGACTGCAATCGCTCAATTTGAACAGGTCACGACCGAGGCCCTGAATCAATTGGCCCCAGAACAATCCCGACGCCGCGCTAGAAAGAGACCTTCTGCCCCCTGGTTCTCCGACTCCCTTAGGCTTCTTAGGCAAGAAGTGAGGAGGATGGAGAGACTATGGCATGCTAGCTGGGACTTCAAAAACAAGGATGCGCATCGACTTCTGGTTAAAAAATATAAGGCGGAAATCTTGCAGGCTAAACAACAATATTTTGTGACTGCGACCTCCTCGCTTTCTTCCCCGAAGGAACTCTTTAAAACTGTTGACTCCCTGGTCAGACTGCAAGTCCCTGACCCTGTCATCCCTTCGCAGGACCTCTGTGATAAGATCGCCTCCTTTTTTCACTCTAAAATCCAGGATATTCACCTAGCCCTTGAGGAACAAAGAGCTGTTCTCAGCGCATCTATACCTAGTGTAGAGATGAGTCCAACTATCACCGAAATCTCCACTCCGTGCACCTTGGACACCTTTCCCTCGCTGGCCTTACAAGATCTTGAGCTTCTGTTAGCCAAGACTAAGTCTGGATCACCTTTGGATTCCTGCCCTCTGAAGGTCATTAAACAGTGTAGGGAGACCCTCTTACCTCCCTTGGTGGAGATAATGAATCTTGCCATCAGAGATGGTATCTTCCCAGCAGATTGGAAGAAGGCGGTAGTGAAACCTCTGTTGAAAAAGGCCTCCTTGGATCCGGGGGTCTTAAAAAACTTCCGGCCTATCTCCCTGCTCCCCGCCCCTGCTAAGATGCTTGAGACACATCTCAACAAACAGCTTGCTGCCTTTGTTGAAAGCTCCGGATGCTTAGACTCCTCCCAGCATGGATTCAGAAAAGAATTTAGTACTGAGTCAGCCCTCACCATCGTACTTGACAAGATCCGTACATCAGTAGATGAGGGCCAGACATCTCTCCTGGTCCTGCTAGATCTAACGGCGGCTTTCGACACCCTCTCCCCCTCGGTACTAACATCACGGCTGAGGGAGGTGGGGGTGAAGAATGCAGCTCTTGATCTCCTGACCTCCTTCCTCACGGGGAGGGAACAAAGAGTCAAGCTTGGGGATTTTCTATCTCCATCCCGTCCTGTGCTATGTGGGGTTCCTCAAGGGTCAGCCCTCAGCCCGACCCTCTTTAATATCTATGTTACCCCACTGGCCAAACTAATAAGATCTTTCGGGATGGAGGTAGTCTCGTACGCAGACGACACTCAAATCCTCGTCTCTCTACCCCATTCAGATGAACTAATCGCCTCCAAATTTAGATCTTGCATGGAGGCGGTTGGTAAATGGATGGTTCAGAACTCTCTAAAACTGAATGGGGAGAAAACTGAGGTGATGGTGTTTGGGGGTAAAGAAAACATCTGGTCAGCCAACTGGTGGCCTGACTCCCTTGGCACTTGCCCTTCCCCCACATCTTCTGCTAAAAATCTCGGGGTGATAATAGACCCTGCCCTTGACCTAGGCAGCCAGGTGAGCAGAACTGTTTCCACCTGTTGGGGCCTGATCCATACTCTCCGTAGGGTCAGGAAATATCTTTCTTTCCAGGCAAGAAAACAAATAGCTGTTGCTCTCATCGGCTCGCGTTTGGACTATTGCAATGCGCTGTATGCTGGACTTAATAAAGGACAGCTGCAGCGCCTGCAGGTAGTCCAAAACGCCATAGCCAGATTTGTCCTGGATATCCCCAGACGCTCTTCAGCCACTGCAGCCAGGAAAACACTGCACTGGCTACCGGTAGAACAGCGTATCCGGTTCAAGGTCCTGTGTATGACCTACAGAGCCATCGCTAAAAAGAGCGACACTGGAATCGGATCCATCATCTTCCACTATGTCCCCCGAAGAAACCTGCGTTCTTCTGGGAAACTGCTTCTAGCAGCCCCCCGTGTACGAAAAGCCAGGTGGGGCGGCAGAGCCTTTTCCACCCTTGCCCCTAAGTGGTGGAATGAACTTCCTTTGGATCTGAGATCCCTCCCGTCCCTACAGAATTTTCGCACTGCCTTAAAAACCCTTCTCTTCAAGCAAGCATATGTCTAAGGTCTTAATGTCTCCTTTTCTGGTCCTTCTTGACCTTTCGATAGGCGCCTTGATACCTTCGGGTTATTGTTCTGCGCATTACAAATTAATTTTCAATTCAATTCAATGCAATGCAATTAAGGTAGAGGTGAGAATCTAAACAAATGTCCCTTGTTGTTTTTTGTTTTCCCATTGTTTTATTACAAGCTCGCAATTCCAGGCAGTACATTGTTTGTCCTGATGATGATCCCTTATTTTTATAGGATCGAAACGCCGTCAACAGTAAATGTATTTTAAACTATGGTTCTCCACTGTGCGACATAATTATGTTTTTACTACATGAGAAAAGCTATGATATTAGGTTCTATATGTACTAGCTTCTCACAAAAGATATATTGCCTGATTAACCTTTTTACCCCCTTGTTTGTCTAGTCCTGTTGTATGCTGTGGATACAGGCTTGTGTCCCACTTCATAATTGTTTTGCTGTTATTTTTTTGCATCTTTTTCATTGATTTAATCTAAGGGTCCGGCTGGACACCTTACTTATTATAGCGCATATCTTGGCCTATAATTATTTAACTGCTACATTCTTCTTTGTCAAGGACCACTGTTCTATGATAATGCTAATGCTATTTGAAGTCAAGGTTGACTGTCTTCTCCGTGATAGCCCAAAAAGTAGTTCTAAATTAGTAAATGTTCTTAACAGTACAGTGTACTTATACCAGTGTACTGTGTACTACTGTACAGTACATCATACACTCCTTTGCGAGCCTACTCAAAAAAATTTCAATAAGTAAGGAGTATAATAACTTACCACCGTCCGCCGCCGCTGAGTCTTCCCCCCCGTGCTCCTCCTGTTGGCGGCGCCGCATCCAGAGTGAACCCTTCCGCACTGCTGGCCCCGGCACTGGTGGTCATCTGTGCCGCATCAGATGTTGTGACGTCTAGGAAAAACATGTCATATTGTCAGATGCCATACACAACCCCCTATTTTGTCTCGTAATGGAAGAAAATGTTACGTAACACATTTTTTATTACTGGGATTGAAAAAAAGTAACGGTTTTGGGGAGGGTGTTAACCTTTTATATGCCTATTCCATTAAATGCTACACTTCTTCTTATGACAACTGATGAATGATTGCTTAACGTGCACCATTTTTCTCATAACAGAAAGAATATTCTATTGCTCTTCTGACAGATGATTCACCAACTACTAGTAAGTCATCACCAGCAGTACTTTAAGTACTTTAAAGAAGGTGGGGGCTCCCGCACAGTTATTCTAATAATTTCATGTGTCTGTTAACTAATATTAAGTTTGAGTCATACTAATTTCATTCAAGGGAATGTTGTTTGAACTTTAACGTCACCTTCATCCATCACCATTGCTCGCTTAGAAACCTACGCTATTAAAAATAAAGAAATAACGTTTTCATTTCTTAATTGAAAATAAAACTTTAAAACTAACAAACACTGTGTGGTTTTTGTTCACGAGTGAGTGAGCGGAAAGGTTTGAACTACTGCATTTGGCAGTCATGTTTCAGTGACTCAGATAGGCCGGGACTCGGCGGTAGTCTTCTTCTGTTCTTCTGGGTCGTAAAATCATTGGTCAGACACACTAGATAGTCGGTCAGGGGATTGGGGGTTCAACTTCTGTTTGGACTGAGGTATGTCGAAAGTCGAACTGCACCTTTCATCAACAATGTCCTATTTATCTTGTCCATACTTCTTTGTGTGCAGAATAGTCTCTGAAACACTAGCAGTATGGGATGTGCTCCTCTCAAATCAAAAAGGCAACTGCTACCTTTTACTTGGTGTAAACAATGACATTTTGTTGTTGGAAATTGTCAAAGCACTTACATTAAGAAGACTGGAATAGACAGCAAGGGCAACCCAGAGGACTGCACTCAGTGCCTAGAGCTATTGCTGTATCAGAGTTTTGTTTCACACCGTTTGCCGAATGGGCAAGCTTAGCTACCTACACAGACCGACTCATAATCGTAAATAGTAGTAGCACAGAGAGTGATGGTAGAGGCAGGATAAGAATGTAGAAAGTAGTCTACATTAGAAGAAGATCAAAGACTATTTTGTAAAAGATAGAATTATTAGGAAACAGTTTGTAATGAATAGCAGCTGTAAAAGTTAGGGAAGTATAAGTATTAATATAACAATAGAACAACTTACTGGGGCCAGCAGAAGAGCCTGCAAGGGACTGATCCTGTCCACCTTCTGCCACCAGAGTCTCAGTCGCCGCCGGCGCCTTGCCCCTGGGAGTTGCTGGTGATCATGAAATAAAGAAACACAACATGAATGATTTTTTTGGGGGAAATATTTCATTTCTTTGAACACAATCTAAAATTATGTCGGGGAAACAAATTAACAACAATTGCATCTGATCTAGTCAACTAGGAGGATAGTAGTACAGTATTGCAGGATTCGCAGACCGTCTAATAGGAAAGTTATGTAATTCACTAACTACATCAACAACAAAAAGGTTCTACTTCAACTGCCATCACTCAGCAGCACGAGACGTCGTGTGACAGACACAGTCCGTCATCATGATTGCAGACCACTAACAAATGTCCTATAACAAGTAATAAATAATATACTCAACGTATCAATCCACCACTATCTCTTCAAAGTGGCAGCAGCAGGAGTACAAAGAAGGACTAGACTTGAGTCTACTGTCTCTAGCATTACACAGTAATGCTCTCAAATGACTAAAAAGTTGCAAACAAGTAAGCATAGTAGCAACGCCAATAACCAGGCGAGCACCTGCAATGACAGAAGCTATTTAAATATTAATTTACCTGCAATGTAATCGAATCAGCAGCATTCGTACTCTTCAGGAAAAAAATTAGATTAGCAATATAACAGAGCAGAAAGAAAAAAAGTAGTTATTAAATAGCTACTTATCAGGGCCAGGGATCTCCAATCCAAGCAGGTCGAGCATGTCATGCTCCCGGTCCAGGATGTCAGTCCACTGGTGCGTCGCTTGCTGGTAGGTGCGCCGGACCCCAGACTCCGTACACATGCGCCGGCACACCTTCTCCCACAAGTGCCAACGCTCCCGGAGGCCGTAACCGGAAGCAATCCGCCCACCTGCTGCCACGGTCTTAGGGAGGTGGACTTGAACAAAAACCATCAAGGCGGCCACCTCCACCGCAGAGAAGATCTCCCTGGCCTGGACATCCTCCCCCCTCAAACACCCGCAAGGGAGCTGGGTACGGGGTGCTGGGCCCTTCCCCTTGCCCTTGTCGGCTCCCTTAGCCATGGTCCTGGGCACAAGAAGAAGGAAAGAAGAATAGGTGTGAAAAAAAATAAGAGAGAGAGCGAAAGAAATAAAGTAGGTAATAAAGTAACAAAAAGTAAAAAAAACACAAAATGTAGATGTAGAGATAGATAATAAGCAAAAAAAAGCAAACAAAAGTTCAGAAAAACATAGGATTACAAAGATGTAAGATGGATAGAAAGGGAGCATGCCCAAAACAATAGCAATGAATGGAAAACAAGATGGCCGCGCCCACAGGGGACCGCGTGGGTAAGTTTGCGCGATATTTCCCCCGCGAGCATGAAAAACGCCCGCGAACCCATAAACGCGCCACGCGCACAACGCGATGTCGCGGCTCGCGGCGTTGCCGCGGCCGGCCATCCCGCTGACACACACGGGAGGCCGGGATACTCACTTCCGGCGGAAGTCGAGTACCCGGTCTAGCCCCTGGGAAGCGAGGCACAGAAGCACTTCCGGGGGAAAACGCATATACTGCGCTTTTCCCGTCGGCTGAGCGCTTCGGATTCTGGCTGAACCTGAGACCTGCATGCCTGGAGAGAGCCGCGCTGAGGTGCAACATTGTATCCGCGGCATTCTAGGAGAGCCGCGCTGCCTTGCAACATTGTATCCGCGGCATTCTAGGAGAGCCGCGCTGCCTTGCAACATTGTATCCGCGGCATTCTAGGAGAGCCGCGCTGCCTTGCAACATTGTATCCACGGCATTCTCGGAGAGCCGCTCTGAATTGCTACTTGTTTCCTTCTGCTTCTGGGAGGCAAGCCGCGCTGAAGCGCTTCTTTGTCTTAGACAGCGCCTTCCAGGAGCGCTGGTGTACTTCTTCACCTGGGAGTTCCAGGAAAACCCTTGTTTGTTTTTCATGACCCTTGGTGCGCAGGAGCGCCCTAAGGGTGTACATTGAACCGAATTGTGTTTTGGGGTTTTTTACTTTGTTCTTTCCCACCGCGCAGGAGCGCTATAAGGGAATACCTCAGCCTGCAGACCCTGTCCCCTTACAAGTAATGCCACAAGCTGGGTGGTTGATTCCCATTTCCAGTTACCCGCGCAGGAGCGCTTTCCTTTTTGTTTTAGCTTGGGTGAACGCGCAGGAGCGCTTTCTTTAGTTTGTACTTGGTGATAACGCGCCGGAGCGCCTTCCTCGCTATTCACAACAGGAGCTGCATTCATCGGGGAACCTTCGTTTCGGGAGCCTTGGTAAGTCCTCACGGGGTACCTGGTCCTGTGTGTGTAAGTGGGGTGGTTCTTTTCGGGTCTGCTTCACTTTCTGATCTTTCTCATTCTGGTTTCCAGTGACACCGGGACGCCCCACCAGCTCCACGCCATCCTTAACCCTACACCCTGGCTCCCATCCCTGCGTCCATCTCATCCCTGCTGGGTTTTGTCGTCCACGAGGGTTAGGTGGGTACAGGGACGGGAGCTCTTGTCGTCTCTGCGGAATCGCGCCACAAGCAAAGGTGAGTCTTGTGGGGCAAACCTGACAGAATCCGAAGCCCACGTAAACCATTCCGCCCAGACGACATGAGTGATCAGGAAGTCACCCTGCAAGACATCGCAGTCATGCTGGCTGCCATGCAAACAGAGAACCTCGCCCTCCGCCAGGACATAACGGCCCTACAGGGTCAAATGGCAGCCGGGGTCACTAATCCTTGGGGTTCTACACCCAGCCCCAGAGCCAGATCAGACGGCCTGTTGAGACAACCAACGTTCACCTTTGGGGGGCCTTCCACCACCACGAACCAAGACACAGCCATCCAGGTCGTCACTCCCCACCCGGTGCAGTTGGCACCACCCGAACGTTTCTACGGGGATAGTACTAAGTACGGAATATTCATCCATCAATGCCAACTACATTTCATGGCTAGAATTGCGGCCTTTCCCGACGATGCTTCCAAGGTCGCCTACATACTTTCTTACATGGGCGGGGATGCGGCTCAGTGGTCCATCTCCTTGGTAGAGAACGACGATCCCATGCTGAACCACCTGCCTACGTTTAAGGAAACTATGCGGCGTATGTTCGCTCGCCATACCTTCGTGCAGGCTGCAGACAACGAGTTGCTCGGCCTCAAGCAAGGCAACCAGGACTTGCTCCATTACATCACCATGTTCAACCGGCTGGTCATCGAGGCCCACTGGCCAGAGGACAAGAAGGTATCAGTGTTCTATCGGGGGTTACGGGATGACCTAAAGGACCTCATCTCACAGTATCCCGATCCGCCCGAAGCTATAGGCCCTTTCATTGACATGGTGGTGAAAATGAACTTCCGCCTACAGGAAAGAAAGACCGATAGGGGAAAAGGGAACGACAAACGTCTCTTGCCCATTGGAGACAAGGGCGTCGAGAAAGCCAAAGAAGCACCTGCTCCCCAGGGAGAAGCGTCCGAACCCATGCAGATCGGAGGCGTCAGAGGACCCCTGACCAGTCAAGAACGGGAAAAAAGGAGGAAGCAGAACCAGTGCCTGTATTGTGGCAAAAGCGGCCACTTTGTACGGGAATGCCCTGCTAAGCCCTCGAGACCACGAGGCAGAAGGCCGTTCGTGTTGCCCATCAGCAAGGGAGACAACACGGGAAACGAGGAAACCCAGTAGACACAGGGGTCCGTCTTCTGGGTTCTTCGTCATGCACATCTGCGATCCCTGTGGTATACGACGGTAGTCATCACGTCGGCATGGACGTGTCCTTACGGAATCTGGTGGGCAGAACCTGGGTGGTGACCGCCATGTTGGATTCCGGGGCGACAGGCTGCTTCATCGATACAGCGTTTTCCCGCGCATTGGGTATCGACACTGTGACGAAGGCCCAACCCGAACCCGTCAAGGCCGTTGATGGAACGGACCTTACTTCCGGCCCCATCCGACACCGAACAGAAACCTTGACCATGATCTTCTCTAACAACCACACCGAGTCCGTATGTTTCGACGTCATTGATGCCCCTCAGTTCAAGGTGATCCTGGGTTTGCCTTGGTTGGTGAAGCACAATCCCCGCATCGATTGGGTGACCAGAACCGTCCATCTTGAATCAGAGTACTGTAATAGCACCTGTTACGCGGAGATCGACCTGACAGGTCCTCGGGTCATACAGGCACACTCGTTACCTGTAGTAGGGATGGGAATGGTTTCCCAAGGAACCATACCAAAAGAATACCAGGACCTAGCGGGAGTATTCGACAAGAAGGGAGCCAACACCTTGCCACCCCATCGATCCTTTGACTGCCGCATAGACCTGATTCCCGGCTCCACGTTGCCATGCAGCAGGATCTACTCGCTCACAGAAAAAGAGAACATCCACCTCCGCTCCTATCTGGACGAATACCTGGACAATGGCTTCATACGTCACTCCAGATCTCCGGTTTCCTCTCCTCTTTTCTTCGTGTCGAAGAAGGAAGGGGATTTGAGGACCTGCATCAACTTTCGTGCGATGAATACCATCACGATTAAAAACCGGTACCCGCTACCGTTGATAACCAACCTCTTGGACCAGGTCAAAAACACCACCGTTTACACCAAACTGGACCTTCGGGGGGCTTACCATCTTGTCAGGGTCCGGAAGGGTGACGAATGGAAGACCGCCTTCCGGACGAAGTTCGGCCTCTTCGAATATCAGGTCATGCCGTTCGGACTCTGCAACGCCCCCGCCGCATTCCAGTTTTTTATTGATGAGGTGTTGAGGGACTTCATCGACGTCTTTTGTATCGTCTACATCGACGACATTCTGATTTATTCACAAACCAACGAAGAGCACGTCCATCATGTACGTTCTGTCCTTCAGCAACTGGAGAAACACCGGCTGTACGTGAAGTTAGAAAAAAGCCTGTTTCACGTCACATCGGTTGAGTTCCTGGGGCACATCATCACACCGGCAGGCATTCAAATGGACAACAAAAAAGTGGAAGCCATCCTGTCTTGGCCTACACCTGAGTCGGTGAAGGGCGTCCAACGGTTCCTCGGCTTTTCCAACTATTATCGTCGTTTTATCACGGGCTTCTCTGAGATGGTGGCTCCCATTACGCGCTTGCTGCGCAAGGGAGTACGATTTGATTGGGACCAAAAAGCTGACAACGCCTTCCAGGAACTAAAGAGATGGTTTACAACGGCCCCGGTTCTGGTGCACCCCGATACCGAGCAGCCTTTCATCGTAGAGGCTGATGCTTCCAAGGACGCCATAGGCGGTGTGCTCTCACAACGGAACTGCGAGACGGGCCGACTGCATCCCGTGGCCTTTTACTCTAAGAAACTCCAACCCGCCGAGCGCAACTACACCGTGTCTGATCGGGAACTGCTAGCCATCAAGACCGCATTCGAGGAATGGCGACACTTCCTGAAGGACTCAAAACATAAAGTGACCATCTATACAGACCACAGAAACCTGCAGTTTCTACGATCAGCACGTGCCCTCACAGCCCGACAGCTCCGATGGACCTTATTCTTCAACGAGTACGACTTTATGATTACATTCCGGCCCGGGAAAGACAACGCCAAAGCAGATGCACTGTCGCGGCTGGCTGAAACGGAAGAAAACGCCGAGGACCATGAGCCTGGTCTGATCTTACCGGAGAAACATTTCCAGGGCATCATCGCTGCTGTTCGTTTCAGGGGCCAGGCAGAACCAGACACGACACGGTCCGATCCCGTTGTCTCGGAAGGGGACGAAGAAGGAGGGACAAGAAACCAGACGCATCTAACCGGGATACCCGAACAAACAAAGGCCCGATACTTGTGTCACAATCATGTACTCTCCGGCCATCCCGGTTACCACAAAACGCTCGACCTTGTGCGGAGGCAGTATTGGTGGCCAACGATGGTGACGGATACAAAGGCACACGTGACGAACTGCGCAGTTTGCCTGCTTGGCAAGAACAGATCCGAACCATCGGTTGGTCGTTTACAGCCCATTCCTGTGCCTCCTTCTCCCTGGCATACCATCTCCATGGACTTCGTGGTTGAGCTCCCACTCACCAAATCTGGACACACCACGGTTCTCACGATCGTGGACCACCTCACCAAGATGGCACATTTCGTTCCCTTGACGAAACTTCCCACGGCGGCCGAGCTGGCCTTGATATTCGTTCAAGAGGTGGTTCGTCTCCATGGCATTCCTTCCGTGGTCATAACGGATAGGGGATCGCAGTTTGTGTCCCGTTTTTGGAAGGAGGCATGCAGGATACTCGAGATGGACGTACGTCTCTCCTCAGAGTACCACCCCCAGACCGACGGACAGGGCGAAAGAACAAACCACACCATGGAACAGTACCTCCGTTGTCTACTGCTGACAGTCGAGAAGGAATGGTCCGAAGTGCTATGGATGGCAGAGTATGCGTACAACAACAGCAAGCATTCGGCCATCGGCATGTCCCCTTTCTTCTGCCTCCATGGACGCCATCCTCGCACGTCGGCATGGGAAGAGCCTCAGGACAGCCTCCTACCCACCGTGCGCTCTTACCATGGAACACTGCGCGACCTGTGGCAAAAGGCACGGTTCGAGTTGGCCAAAGCAAAAGACACCTACAAGGAGCGGGCAGACGCCCATCGACAACGAGAACCCGCGTATCGCGAAGGCGATAGCGTATGGCTGTCTATTCGGCACCTGAATGTGCATGGGCCCAAAAAACTGCTGCCACGTTATGTGGGTCCCTTTCCTGTGGAGAAGGTAATCAACCCGGTGGCCATGAAGCTGTCCCTGCCTTCGCACATGAAGATCCATCCGGTCTTCCACGTCTCCCTGCTGCGGGCAGTTCAGTCTGGCGGTTCTCTTCCGTCGCCCCCTTCTCCGGTGGTGGTGGAGGGCCATGAGGAATATGAAGTCAGGGCTATCTTGGGGTCCCGTCGTACCAGGGGCAAGCTGTTCTACCTTGTGGACTGGAAGGGGTACGGTCCCGATGAACGATCCTGGGAGCCCTTGTCCCATGTACGCCATGCTCCTGTTCTGGTCCGTGCTTTTCACCTACGTCATCCCCTGTGTCCTCGCCCAGTCTCTCTTTTCTGACTTCGGGGGTGGCTTTGGAGGGGTTCTGTTCTGGGGGTGGGTACTGTCGCGGCTCGCGGCGTTGCCGCGGCCGGCCATCCCGCTGACACACACGGGAGGCCGGGATACTCACTTCCGGCGGAAGTCGAGTACCCGGTCTAGCCCCTGGGAAGCGAGGCACAGAAGCACTTCCGGGGGAAAACGCATATACTGCGCTTTTCCCGCCGGCTGAGCGCTTCGGATTCTGGCTGAACCTGAGACCTGCATGCCTGGAGAGAGCCGCGCTGAGGTGCAACATTGTATCCGCGGCATTCTAGGAGAGCCGCGCTGCCTTGCAACATTGTATCCGCGGCATTCTAGGAGAGCCGCGCTGCCTTGCAACATTGTATCCGCGGCATTCTAGGAGAGCCGCGCTGCCTTGCAACATTGTATCCGCGGCATTCTCGGAGAGCCGCTCTGAATTGCTACTTGTTTCCTTCTGCTTCTGGGAGGCAAGCCGCGCTGAAGCGCTTCTTTGTCTTAGACAGCGCCTTCCAGGAGCGCTGGTGTACTTCTTCACCTGGGAGTTCCAGGAAAACCCTTGTTTGTTTTTCATGACCCTTGGTGCGCAGGAGCGCCCTAAGGGTGTACATTGAACCGAATTGTGTTTTTTTTTTTTTTACTTTGTTCTTTCCCACCGCGCAGGAGCGCTATAAGGGAATACCTCAGCCTGCAGACCCTGTCCCCTTACAAGTAATGCCACAAGCTGGGTGGTTGATTCCCATTTCCAGTTACCCGCGCAGGAGCGCTTTCCTTTTTGTTTTAGCTTGGGTGAAAGTGCAGGAGCGCTTTCTTTAGTTTGTACTTGGTGATAACGCGCAGGAGCGCCTTCCTCGCTATTCACAACAGGAGCTGCATTCATCGGGGAACCTTCGTTTCGGGAGCCTTGGTAAGTCCTCACGGGGTACCTGGTCCTGTGTGTGTAAGTGGGGTGGTTCTTTTCGGGTCTGCTTCACTTTCTGATCTTTCTCATTCTGGTTTCCAGTGACACCGGGACGCCCCACCAGCTCCACGCCATCCTTAACCCTACACCCTGGCTCCCATCCCTGCGTCCATCTCATCCCTGCTGGGTTTTGTCGTCCACGAGGGTTAGGTGGGTACAGGGACGGGAGCTCTTGTCGTCTCTGCGGAATCGCGCCACAAGCAAAGGTGAGTCTTGTGGGGCAAACCTGACACGCGAGCACGCAGCTAGCACCCGGAACCGGAAATTCGCAACGCGCACAAGATTGCCGCGCCCATGTACGACCACATGGGTAACTTCGCGGTTGTTGCGCTGCAAGCGGCCCGCGAAGACGTAAAAATTCCCGCAAACACACAAAAAAAACAATCCACAAATTTGCACGAATTTGCGGATTGCGAGTTCGATTTCGCACCCCGCGAATCTCGCGAAATTGCAGAAAAAAGAATTTTTCACAACAGAAAGCACTTAGCAGGTGCAAAAGTTCAAGCTAATTTGTAACCATTCCCGGTAGTGCTTCCTGAGGGGCCCTGCCAGAGTTCATTTGCCTGCTTGCAACTATTCTCTGACCCTGCTCTGACCCTCAAAGCAGGGTCAGAGAATAGTTACAAGTATGGCACAATGCTCCTGTAAAAAAAATAACTGCAACAGGAAGCACTTACAGCTAAGGAAGCAGGTGCCAGACTTGAAGCACAAATTCAATGACACATTAACCAGCCCCAAATTAATTCATCTCAGTTGAGGCTGGGCAGGTGTGCTTTCCCCCCATAATATACAGTGGTGAACCAGAGGGTGCTGTGATGAACCAGAGGGTGACAGTGCTGAACCAGAGGGTGGCAGTGGTGAACCAGAGGGTGGCAGGGGTGAACCAGAGAGTGGCAGTGGCAAACCAGAGGGTGGCAGTGATGAACCAGAGGATGGCAGTGGTAAACCAGAGGGTGGCAGTGATGAACCAGAGGGTGGCAGTGATTAACCAGAGGGTGGCAGTGATAATCCAGAGGGTGGCAGTGGTGAACCACAGGGTGACAGTGCTGAACCAGAGGGTGGCAGGGGTGAACCAGAGGGTGGCAGTGCTGAACCAGAGGGTGACAGTGCTGAACCAGAGGGTGGCAGTGCTGAACCAGAGGGTGGCAGGGGTGAACCAGAGGGTGCTGTGATGAACCAGAGGGTGCTGTAATGAACCAGAGGGTGACAGTGGTGAATCAGAGAGTGGCAGTGGTGAACTAGAGAGTGGCAGTGGTGAACCAGAGGGTGGCAGGGGTGAACCAGAGGGTGGCAGTACTGAATCAGAGGGTGGCAGGGGTGAATTAGAGGGTGCTGTGATGAACCAGAGGGTGCTGTGATGAACCAGAGAGTGGCAGTGGTAAACCAGAGGATGACAGTGGTGAACCAGAGAGTGGCAGTGGTGAACCAGAGGGTGGCAGTGGTGAACCAGAGGGTGACGGTGCTGAACCAGAGGGTGGCAGGGGTGAACCAGAGGGTGGCAGGGGGGAACCAGAGGGTGGCAGTGGTGAACCAGAGAGTGCTGTGATGAACTAGAGGGTGACAGGGGTGAACCAGAGGGTGGCAGGGGTGAACCAGAGGGTGGCAGTGGTGAACCAGAGAGTGATGTGATGAATCAGAGGGTGACAGGGGCAAACCAGAGGGTGCTGTGATGAACCAGATGGTGACAGGGGTGAACCAGAGGGTGACAGTGGTGAACCAGAAGGTGCTGTGATGAATCAGAGGGTGGGAGTAATGAGTGCTGAACCAGAGGGTGTCAGTGGTGAACCAGAGGGTGCTGTGATGAACCAGAGGGTGCTGTGATGAACCAGGGAGTGGCAGTGGTGAACCAGAGGGTGACAGTGGTGAACCAGAGAGTGGCAGTGGTGAACCAGAGGGTGGCAGTGGTGAACCAGAGGATGACAGTGCTGAACCAGAGGGTGGCAGGGGTGAACCAGAGGGTGGCAGGGGTGAACCAGAGAGTGGCAGTGGTGAACTAGAGAGTGCTGTGATGAACCAGAGGGTGACAGGGGTGAACCAGAGGGTGACAGTGGTGAACCAGAGAGTGCTGTGATGAACCAGAGGGTGACAGGGGCGAACCAGAGGGTGCTGTGATTAACCAGAGGGTGACAGGGGTGAACCAGAGGGTGACAGTGGTGGACCAGAAGGTGCTGTGATGATCCAGAGGGTGGGAGTGGTGAGTGCTGAACCAGAGGGTGTCAGTGGTGAACCAGAGGGTGCTGTGATGAACCAGAGGGTGGCAGGGGTGACCCAGAGGGTGACAAGAGTGAACCAGAGGGTGACAGTGGTGAACCAGAGGGTGCTGTGATGAACCAGACGGTGGCAGTGGTGAACCAGAGGGTGGCAGTGATGAACCAGAGGGTGGCCGCGATGAACCACAGGGTCGCAAACAGGCTGGACACGTAGAAACAACATGGTCGCGACCGTTGCGACCACACAAGTAAGTTCGCATTCCCGAACTTGTAAAAAACCCTTGCGAACTGGCAAAAATCCTCGCGAACACGCACAAAAAACATGCACAAATTCGCGGATTTTGCGGATTGCGAGTTCGCTTTCGCGCGAATTCACGGACAGCGAATTCGCAAGTTTCGCCCATACTTAGAGGAGATAATGCTGAGATTACTTACCTGTAAGCATCATTTATTTGATTCTCCTATACTCATTCCATTACTTACCCTCCCTCCCATCCTAACCTATTCTTTCATCAGCCTTCCTTCATGACTTAAGGTGAAACAGGAAGGAATTGGTGAGCGGTTTATTGAAGGTTCTTGACATCTTCCATGGAAAGGAAAAACAGCTTTACAGTGGTGAGGATGTGAGCTAACTCAATCAGTAAGTAATGCAAATAGTACAAAAGAATCAGAGTAGTGATGATTACTGGTAACGAATCCATGCAATACAGAGAATATGAATTATATTCACAATGCGTGATAAGGTTGTGAAGAAGTAGGTGAATTTTCACAATTTCTGAATAGTTAAACATAACATTATGATGCAAATAATCATTGGTATCTTTCCTCTAACATATTGAGGAAAGGGAAGAGTAAAACATGGTCTTGCATCCAACAGAATTACAGCATTTACACTGCAAGTTGACAACAAAAAATGTTGTCAAAAATACTGACAGTAGTAGTGGGTGAAAATTTCAATGTCAATGTAGCATTCTCCAGTTATAGTTGTCACTAGTAACTTTAACGCGTGCCCTAAGGTAACTATAACTTCCACCCCTGACATGGTCAGTCTTATCATCAATGATGGAATTTCAAATGTTGATTAACTCAGTATATATATGCCCCGTATGCTTTTTTTCACCTTTTTTGTTGAAACTCGGATGTGTCCAAGTCCCAAAATGGCTGCGAACACTTCCTGTTTGAGGGTTGACATCGAATCAGATCTCACCATGGGATCTGTTGGATCCACGGAGGATGCACATCCCTAAATATTTTTACTTTAACAACTCCAAAACTACTGATCTAATTTACACCAAATTACAAAAGTATCACTTTATGGACAAAGGTTCACCTTTCTGCCAAATTTGGTGTAATTTCTTTCAGCGGTTCAGGTTGTTATTGTGTCTAAAATCCCTAAATAAAATTGAATGGGGAAAACGTGTTTTGGGACCCCCTTTTTTTCTCGGCCCCCAAAACTTTTCACATGGCAGCTGGAATGAGCTGCTTACTAGTTTTGAAAATTTTGTGAAGATTTGTCACACAGCGCCAAAGTTATTGGCAAAGCAAACAAAGCTACATTTATGGAAAGTAGGTCCTAACTATAACTACCTACTGGCAGCCGCCTGTTGGTGATTGTTGGAAAACAAGGTAGTATCTGTGCACAAATAACACGTCACATTAGTCCTTCACTGGGAACCAAATACACTAGTGTAGCACCTGACTCTAAGAGGGTAGCGTTGCAGAGCAGTCTAAGGCTTACTCAAGGGAGGTGGTGTGGGCTAGTAATCGCCATTTACAGGTACGCAGAAATAACACTCAATAATTGATTGTCCAGTATTTACTTTACTTTATAAAAGTAAGAGTACATTTATTAAACACACACACTACTCAATACTATGCCCCAATTTACAAATATGCATAAGCTGTTGGAATTACTTTGTGACATTACATAACATTTCCACCCATCCCGCAGGGGGTGGGGTCTAGCACCACCACTTCCATGTATGCACATCATCTTGCCCCCTAATGCAGTTAGTTGAACATAACCTGGAGCGAGGGCCCTGCGCACTGGCACCATCCCAGTGGCAACTCACCCCATTATCTCAACCAGCATTTCAAACGGGCACACCTGCCCTGGTGACACATAACCCTGGCTGAGCATCCCATACCCACCATGACGTATACACCTCTACTTCGTTGGGGCTACCAGTCTGGGTTCTTCTTCACCTAACACAGCAGCAAGAATACATGTTTAGGCATCCCTTAAAATGAGGTACTTATTAGACTTGATAACATTTATAATGCATTGCAATTACAACCTCTAAAAGGCATCACAGATGAAATCACAGGATTAAGAATATACAGCCAGACACCCTAGCAAGAATGTCTAGAAATATAACCCCCTCATTGCTTATGACTTCACATTACACATGTGACTTGGAGTCCCTTCATAGAAATAACATTAGCAAATGCACTTCTCCTGCAATTGCACCTCTTTGCCTCCAAGGGGTTGCCCTTCTCCAGACATCCCCCACTCAGCCTTTCATCGCTTGGTGCAGTCCCTAACACCCCCCCAGCTGCAAAACAAAAGTTCCAGCTTCAGAATGTTGATAACTGCTGGCTGAGCCCTTGTGGGCTTATTTCTCCTGAGTCCCCAGAGACTTAGGGAGGGACTTTTCCTCTTCGTGCTGGGGAGACTGTGTTTCTCCTGCAGCTCCACCGCACCTTTTCCAGCAAAAGGGGTGACCCCCCTCCTCTGGGGGACACCAGGTAAAAAAACAGTAGCTTTCACCATGTCTTTCAAGGCATTATGGTGCGCTTCGTGCTCATTGCTGTGCATCTTTTATGAGCGGCTCTCCCTCTGTGCCAGGGAGAGCCGCGCCTTCGGTGATTGCGGCCGTGCGCCGCATTGGATCGTCATTGGGGGCCCGGTCCCACCGGACCCTGTACTTGCCCAGGTGAATGGTCTTGAGGCTCTGCAGCTCGGGGAGCCCACCCCCAGCAGCTCCAGCTGTCTTTCGGGGGCGCAGTCCTACCAGGCCCCCTTGCTTCTCCTTTGTTGGGGGTCCGGTCCCACCCATACACCTGCTGCCACCCAGTGAGTACTCATTGGGAACCGCTCGGGGACCCCACCCCAGTGGCCCCCCACACGGTCAGCACCCTCCGCAGGAGCTGGCACCACTGTTCTGGTCTGCCCACTCCGGCATGGCAAACACTTAGACTCCTGGTCCGGCTGGACCTCGGGGAGTGTGGCAGCAATACCCCGGCCTTCTCCTTCTCGGGGATTGGGTCCCGGGCCCCTGGGCCATCTTCACGTGGGGGTGCGATGGCGCCCCCTGGCTTGGCTTCATTCTTTGGTGCCTGGAGTTGGGATCCTGGGCCCTCACCAGGCATCTACTCAGGGTGCGCGCCAATGCACCCCGACTAGAGAGACTTTATGGGGAGGGCAACGGTGCTCCCCAGGTTTTCTTCACGCACAAGGGGGGTTGTGCGACTGCCTTCCCCCTCCTTCTCAGCACCATCACCGGGGCCCGGAGGTCAGGGACCCGGGCTCCTGACCTCTCTTCGAGGAGGATGCAACGGCACTTCCCCTCCCTCGATGACCTTGGGAGCCAGGGTGGGCTCCTGGCACCCCTAGGTGGCATTTTCATGGGGAGTGCGATGGCACTCCCCCGCTTTAATTCTTTCAGGGGCAGCCCCCGGGACCTGACCCACCCCGGGGGCATAATGGAGACAGGCGGCAGAGCCGCACACCCATCGTCGTCGGTCCTCGTAGATGTCCAAGGTCGCCTACCTTCTGGTGGCCGATAGCTGGCTGATCTTCCTCATTTTAGCCTCTTCTTGCTCCTGGTGGTGCTCCCCAGCCACTGGGAGCACTTTTCCTCACCCTCCGGGTCTCAAGGAGGGTGAACTCAGCAGGGAGCTGTCTTCACTGGCTCCCTGCACCAGCCTTTCTCCTGGGTCTCCTCCTGGGCCTCTCTTCTCCTTGCACAGAGGTCCAAGCTTCTGCTCACTGGTCCTGGACTCACCTCCTTGTGCAATTCAGGATTCGTGGGACAGTCAGTGGGTTCTTCCTTCCAACTGTCCATGGCTCCATTCTCCAGCACCAGTCTTCCTCAGCAGACCACATCCCAGAGAGAGCTCCTCTTCATGTGCAGACACTTTATAAAGAATAGGGCGGGGGATGGCAGGAAGTCTCTGTTTGCCCTATCAAACAGCGACATATCACTTCACTGCTCCTGATCCCTCCTTCCTGCCCAGGCCTCTGGGTTGGTTCAAGATGGCATCGTCCAGGGGTCTCCTGCCACATGTATTTAGAAAGCCCCTTCCCCCCATGCTGCTTTCTCCCTTGTGCAGCTTGGTGCCTGGCACCAGGTGACAGCTGCCGATGGATTAACCTTTATCTCCACCCATCTTCTCTTCTTAGAGATGAGGCCTTCACCCTTGTTAGGAAGGTCATTAATCCAGCCTGCCAGGGTCAGCCCCAGCCAGGCCCTGGTTATGAGCTGAGTCAGAGCAATATGACAGTTCTGGATGACCCAAAAGCAGTACAGATATGGCTTTCGACACTGCAGAATACTTCTTCTCTCAGAAGTTACAGTGGACTCTAGTACGTGCCTGGAATTTGCAGACCGTAGGAAAGTGAAACAAGCCCATAGGCTCCACATCCCCATAGGAGAAAAATTAAGTGAAAAACAGTAAATCACACTGACTTTCCCTGGCATGTTTCTTCCCACTGTATAAAGCCTATTTCATGTCACCGCCCAGCTCTGCATAACTCCTGCCACACCTTTCTATATGCACCTGCTCCTTGGCTACACACGGCAGGAATCTCCCCTGCACATCCCCTACATGTGTGCACATGCATATAAACATGAGTCTGCATATATCCAGCCCCGTTCCCCCTACTCCCGCTGCAGCGCAGCAGCCTAGAAAAGCTAGGGGAAAACCAGTAAAATCCACATGCAGTCTCTTTCATCATGAGTTCACTGTGGGTGAGTCCTAACATATGAGGCTGTCCTACAAGCAGCTCAACAATTAGGTGCTGAATAAGCAAAAAATCTAGGCGGCTCAGATGGTCAGAACCATCTTCTAACAGTGATATAAATATGTTGTTTTTATTTACCACCAGCGTACTATATGTCATGGATTTTCAGAAACTTTGCTCGCCGAGTACATGTTATTAGTAAATTACCACCATTTCTGACCTGTAATCTTGTCCTGAGTGATTACATCTTTTTACAGTTAGAAACTAAGGGGCTTGTTTATGAGCCCCAGTGTCACTTTTGCGCCGCTGTTGCATCACTTTTTGTGATGCACCGGTGGCATAAAAAATGCACCATGTTGAGCCCTATTTACAAAGTGACTCATCTAGGCAGATGCATCACTTTGTAAAATCCTGCGCCACATTATACCTGCACCAGGTATAATGTATGCAGTGTCGGCGTTACCCCGCAAAAAGCCTCATAGAAGTGACGCATTGAAATCTATAAGATTTCAGTGCCCCACTTCTAGAACGCTGCTAAGTCAATATCTCAAGCCTGCCACATAACAGGCATACGACTGACACAGGCGCTTTCACATGGGGCTTGCCCCATGTGAAAGGAAGAATTTTTGGAGTTGCGTCATGCTTCCAACACAACACCAGCAATGCATCAAGAAGGAGAAATATAACACAAGTCACTTTATACGTTCTGACAGTATTGTAATCGTGCTCTGTAATTTACATGGCTTTATTTAAATAAAGAATGCAATAAGGTTTATCAATTTAAAATTAAGGAAGGCTTTGCCATGTTTGTTGGTTTTTAGGTCGACCTAGATAGCGCATGCGCTGTGTCTTTCCGACCATCTGAAATCAGTGTGTGGGCTATAATTCCATCCTATTTCTTTGCATTGATTTTCATTTGTCTATGTCAGTGTTCTTTAAAAATCCTTGCTTGCTAGTAGTCAGTCCTGCCTCTGTTAGAATAGAAATCGTTTATGTTTACGCAGTACTCTATATACGTTAGCATTCGCAGCACCATTTTCTATGTGGGCGCCATTTTAGGCTGTTCAAAACTGATCCAGTTCAATTCTGAGAAATGCCCTTCTGTAAGTTCCTGTTCTTCCTCTGTGTCCTCTTTTAGTAATAAGCATACCGTTCAGATTAGCTCATAGCTTTCTCACTAGATAGAGGCCTTCTGCC
The DNA here is from genome assembly GCF_964261635.1 of Lissotriton helveticus. Classification (NCBI taxonomy): domain Eukaryota; kingdom Metazoa; phylum Chordata; class Amphibia; order Caudata; family Salamandridae; genus Lissotriton; species Lissotriton helveticus. The sequence goes on from NC_136065.1 coordinate 1,522,019,137, forward strand.
CCTTGCCTGGTGGCAGGGTCTGGATGGAACGACCTTGGACTGCGATACTTTGTGTAAGATAGAAGCGCTAAAACGTTTTTTTCTGTATTTCACTGTTTAGCTGCACCTGCCTGGAAAATTCCACTGTGGGCGTGTTTTAGCCCAGTTACGAAATGTACATAATGTATCTTTATGCTTGTCAATTTCAGTTCTCTCTGCAGCACTCCTAGCCACTGGGCAGACTTGACACCGCTCTGAGTTTATAATAGTAAATAGCTATTGTTTTGTATTTTCTATTGTCTGACCGACTCTTCATTTGGCATGGAAGGCTGAAAGTTGGTCATTAGTGACCCGGGCGGCCCAAAAACAGGTCACGCCTTCACCTGTTAGTCTCTCCTTTCTAGCTTCTGATCCTCCCACAGAGCAGGGACTTAGTACTCTCATTCCACTATAGTTCTTTATCTGTTCTTTGGGGAACTATTTCTTTCTTGGGTTCCTGCTCAGTTGATGTTTGTCTGAGTTCAGCATCAGCTTACTTACATTTAAATATAGCATTGTTCCTCTTGCTGCCTGACTGCCCCTGAGATCGTTCTATTTATTTATTTGTAAATGCTTGACCCGGGGCAGGTGATTAAGTGATTTTCTAACAGCTCCAAAGTCACCAGCTTTGGATGTTAAGCCATCTTCTTGCTTCAAAACAATATGCCTTTTGTTTCGTTCACTGAGTCAGAATCCCACCATGCACCCACCCTTGACCCCTTGCTCCTTTGCTTTCCTGAGATATACATGGGAAGCGTGTTGCCTTCATTACATAAATGTGTAGAAGAAGCACTTTCACTTTAATTTTAAAGAGCCTCAGATCCTGAGTCTCTCTTCCAGAGCCCCTCCCTACCAACCGTCACAACATCCACGCACTGCGCATAAGACGAGGTCAATTTTGCTTGAACTCGACCCAGTATCAGAGTGCTTTACATGAGCCCCAGCTGCATTACAGATGGACACTTGAATTTTTTTAGGCACCCAGGAGATTAAAGGATTAGTTCTCCCAAAGTTGTCACCAGGCCACATCCTCGTGATTCAGGGCCATCACATGCGTCCACAGTGGAGAGAAAACTGCCATTGGTGATTCCACAAATCCATCCCTAAACGGCGCAAGCACCATCAGGCATTGCTTACATCTCCCAGACAGGTGAAAAATGCCCTTCTCCTAAGCTTGCTTCCCTCCTCCCTTTGAGGGTGGCTGCAGAATCCCACCTGTAATCCCTGCAGTTATTCACGTAGGAGTTCCAAGACATCCCTACTGTTTTATTTTAAACATACGTCCCATGACGGCAGGAATAGCCATGGCCTATTGATAAGGCTCGCCATTCGTGGCCGTTTGGAGGCGGGCAGGCAGAGAAGGCAAAGGACTCTGTCTCTTTCTTATTGCCCACGGAAGGCAAGTGCAACGTCGACTTCTCCTGCTCTGCCCCAGGCAGCTGCCCCCCACCCGCTCTCTCTGTTTCTCTTATTCCCTTTATTTCTGTCTCTCTCTCTCTGTCTCGCTCATCATTTCCTGAAAACCGTGACTGCAAGAAACGTGTCTCATCTTTCCTCTCCTTTCCTTCATTAACCTGTGAAATGGATCCCAAAAAAATAAACTTTTGCTGGAGAGGTACTCTTTTTCTGACATTTTTCTATTTTAAAATGAAGTCACGGGACAGAGAGAAAAAAAGATAAAAATACAAAAAATGAATGAATAACTAAATAAAGCAAGACAGAGTGGTAGTAAAGTGGCCAGACTGGTTTTATTCATGTCCAAACACATTCACACCACTTACAGAGTTTGCCAGTGTAGCACTACTTTCATTTTCTCGTCTTTTTTGAACAGCACTATTTTCCCTGGATGGGGGAGTGCACCATTCCTGTAGGGCCTGCAATACCTGGTTGATGTGTCGAATGGAAAATGTTTAATATGGTCCTTATTACCTGTTTTCTTTATTTTAATTTATAAAATGTCTACTGCGGCTCTGTGTTCACAGAGGAGGTCTTTTTAAACCATACTGCTTATGTTTTGTCAGGATATAAGCAATTTACATTTAAATGGGTCCCTTCTGGGCCCTGTAGTCATGCCCTTAACTTTTCAGGGGCAAAAATACTCATTGATTTCTGAATAAAGAGTGTGAAAGTGTTAAGGTAACCATGTTGTTCTGCTTACATTTCACATGCTTTACTTAATCTTGTATTTTCTATGAGTGTTTACTTTTTCCGGGAAGTTGCTCCTTTTTTTTCCAGGCAGCATATTACTCTTGTCTAGTGCATAATTTGAATTGAGTCGCATCAAGGTGTTTATAATGGGGCACAATTGGGTTGTAGCTAAAGGCTGTGCAAGTTTCTTTCAGTGGGGCAGTTTGGTGGCCAGTGTGGTAGAGGATGTGGCACTATGGCCAGAGCTGATGAATTTGGAACTGGGGAACCAGGTACAGCCTTCATGATCAGTCCACCAGAATACTCTCCTGAGGGAGCACATTCCCATGCTAGACCTTAGAAGGCCCCACTAGACCTTAGAAGCCCTGGTGTCTTAGCACCAGGAGGTAAAGCCTGGCTGAGGCAAGTGAGGGTTAACATTTAAGGGCCGTCTACCACTATACATACTGTAGTTCACCTCCACTCTTGTGGGCAGAAATACAAAGCAGCACAACCTATACCGACAGTGACTCTGTCACTGAAATCACAGAATCATTCAGGCCAGTCTGGCTCACCCATTGGTATCTCCATTGGCGTTGTTTCAGCAGTAGTAGTGCAACTCACCAGGGATCGGCAATGTAGGATTTGCATGCACATCAAAGTTAGTTTGAAAACTTCATGGTCTTTCTGATTCATGCACAGGCACTTTTAACATGTTCTGCCCAGCGACATCTTAAGGATTTGGGGGCCCTGGGCCAAACATATTTTGAGGGCCCCTGTGCAGAACAGCTTTGAATTTATGATCCAATTTAAGCCCCTGTTTCCCATGTAGTTTCTGCTTCCTCAGCTGCCTTAGTGATCCAGTTTACATCATAGGTATTAGCTTATATATTCTCCATGTAAACGGATGTGCACAGCTGACAGCGGTAGTATTTAGTGTTTCCTGCCCTGCTACAAGGTGTTTAATACTTTTAGATTGTATATGTGTGGCTGAATTACTCTGTGCTTTTTAACAATTTCTCCTACCTACGGGCACTTCACTTTATTTGATTCCTCTTGCCTACACCTCCATAGCTACTCCGATTTGCATTTCGCTTTTCCTCCAGTTCTGGACCGATACGCTGATTGTGTGGAGGGCTGGGGCTACTATTGGGCTTCTCACTTCCGCCCATGCAGTTTTTCGCTTCCTCAGCTGCGTTAGTGATCCAGTTTGCATCATAGACATTAGTCTATATATTCCCGATGGAAACAGACGTGCCCATGGGACGCATGCAACTGGCGCGCCGAAGGCGCACCAAAGGAAAGTCTGTCTGTGCCCGGAGGCGTCCGGCGCCGGCCATACTGCCCAGGTCCCCTTCGGTGAGTTTCTTCCACTATATTACAATGGGAAACAACTGCTTAGCCTTAGGCGGCTACCGTTTTGTCAGTGTACAGTGGCTGATCCGAGCTTGAAGGTAGACTTTCGATGCAATAAGTGCAACTGGTCTCTCCTCCAGCCCAGGAAACTCGCACCCAAGATCCTCAAATGCAACAATACGTGTAAAAACAATTAAAAAAAAGAGGACTTAAAGGCCACCCTTTTAAATTTTCACACTTTGCAAAAGCATGAACCACACATTTATGACCTACTTTTAGACAAACAGCCTGATCTTTTGTTTCTCACTCAGACCTGGCTGTCTGAAGCCTCCAACCTTACTATCACCTCGGCCATCCCTACGGGTTATAAAATCCTTAGGAGAAACCGACGAGTGGGAAGGGAGGTGGTGTCGCCATAATTTACAATAAAAAACTAGACTGCTCTCCCATCCTGATGGAAAACATTGAGGGCGCATAGTCTGTAGGCTTCCACTGTACGTTATCCACCATCATAGCATAGCTGTTTTTCTGATTTACAGACCTCTCAGTGCAATTGGAAATTGTATTACTACGCTTAATACAGTCACCACCTCCCTGGTCTTAAAATACAACAACTGCTTTATTCTGGGAGATTTCAATATACATATGGACAATGGTAAAGACCCTCAAACAATTTCCTTGTTGGAGACGCTGCAGGCCTGCAACATGTGTCCATCTATTTCTTCGGTCACCCATGAGAAGGGCCATACCCTAGACCAAATCTTTCACAACTTTGACATATCAGTAAGCCTACCTCTTCCCATTACCTGGTCTGACCAATTCCTATTAAATTTAATCATTCCCAACTCTGCCACAGCCCCTCGGACCAACACAGGGCAGAGGGTCCCTAATTACAGGACGTTCCATAAAATATCCATCCCGATGTTAGCACACGCCCTTGGTCATTCCTCACCTCCAAAGCATTAAGTCTGGCTCGCCTACCGGCCCATAACAGGCAAATATCCTGAACCTATTAGCTCCCACCATAAACCCCACAGTTAACCAACTATTTAATGCTTCCCTTTCCTCAGGCAACATGCCACAATCATGGAAGAATGCTAAGATTCTTCCACTGATTAAGAAGGCTGACGCCAAACGACGGACCCTGCCAACTACAGGCCAATCACCCTTCTTCCGGCCCTCTCCAAAAGTATTAGAGAAGCATGTAAACAAGGCCCTCCAAAAACACATTGAAGATGGGAAGCTTGTTCATGACTCCCAATCTGGTTTTAGGTCTTACTACAGTACTGAGTCCGCTCTGCTGGAAGTGACAGAATTTCTCAAGGGTAAGCTGGACCAGGGAGGCAAGGCTGTTCTGATACTGCTCGATCTGTCAGCAGCCTTCGATACAGTCCCAAATGAGAGGATCCTGGAGAGACTTGCTAACATCGGTCATGGGGGTACTACCTTAACATGGATGTCATCCTTCTTATCAAATAGATCTCAGGACATCTGGCTCCCCCTTTCTCATCCCCAGTTCCTGTCAGGATTCACATCTGGGCGCCTGCCCAAACTGCAATTACACTACATATCCCAGAATTCCAGCGCTGGGGGAGTGGTACTATAAAAGAAGGGAGGGGCTTCATTTCCCTGTTCGTGATTTTGGATAACTTCAGGGATTTATGTACTTTTTACTTTGTTTACCGAAGCGCTGGGAATTGATGAGTCAAGGCGAAGCGCTGGCTGGCGCTACTTGAGTTTCCGGCGTGTCTGAGGTCCGAAGGGAGCAGCCCTTTTCCGAAGCGCATTTTTGTTACCAAGACGATTGTGCACGCGACCTCGGGTGCTTCCGGGTCGCGGCGTTTGCAGCGTGTCCATTCTGAAGCGGGACGGCAGAGCTGCTGGCTGTGTATCTCGAGAATAAGCCGAGGCGGCTTCCCATGAGAGCTGACTGATCTGGGACCTTCTACGTATTTGTGAGTACAGTTAGTGCGTGAGTAATCGCGCTAACTTAGTGTACTGCCTTTCTCTCCAATATTAGATGACAGTATGACTTTGTAGGCGAGAAGTCTTGCTGGGGAATTTCGTGTTTTGTGTCATTGAGAGCGGAGCGTAGTGGGGGAACGCCTACACGTTACCGTTACGAAGGATATCAACCCAGGATTGTTAAGTGCCAAAGCGGAAGGTTGTGGGGCTCTACACCTTGCCGTGTTTGGAGGTTTATAATATTGGAACTTGGTATTCGCCTTAGAGTGGAAGACAGTAGTAGGAAGCTACGTCTTGCCGTTTCTGGATTGTGATATTTAGTTTCTTTTGGATAAAGGAACACGGTGCACTTTTCATTTAATTTGGATTCACTTTGGAACTCTGTGTTGAAGAGAGAGAGTTCCGGCTATCTTATTTTGAATACTACCACAAACAAGGAGGGGTGCGTTACATAAGATAGGTTATTACATATTTGTGTTTATAATGTGTTTCAAGAGTATAACCTGACTTTTGTATTATTTAGGGACCAGAGGTTCTGATATCTTCTGGAACTCGCGACAGGGAAGAGGTGGAACACACACTTTAGAAAGGTGATTCTTAAAGTGCTATTTAGCGAGAATGAAATGAGTGTAGCCTTATACTGTGAATGGTTTTAACCTGGTGTGTTTTCTCTTGCAGCTATCCCTTCCCTGCAGTCCCCTTCCGTTCCCTCCCTTCTTCTTTATTTTCCCTCACCCTATCACTCGAACACCCTGTGTTATATATATCAGTGTGTTGGTGAGGTAGGGAGGTGGAGCCCTATTTCTACAACCGGATCCTGCAGAGTGGGACCTGACAGAATCACGAACCCACGAATTACATTCTGCCTGGTCCGGTTGTTGCTAATATGGCTACCATGGAGGATGTGTTGCATGCTCTGGTTTTGGTTCAACAGGAGCTGGCGTCTTCTAAGGCAGAGACGGCTGCACTCAAGGACAGAGTAGAACAGTTGTCAAAGAACACATTTTCGACTAGGCCTGGGCGAAGCACTACGCTCCGCTCGCGGAGTTTGCGAAGTTTTTGCAACTTCGCACTACGCGAGCGGCACGTAGCACAGTGCGAACATGCGTAGTGCAGCGTAGCGTAGTGCAGCGCTCATTTTTTGCTTGTTCGCGGTCCTGAACGTCATGTTCGCGACCGCGAGCAAGCAAAATGACATCCCGGCGAGATTCTCAACGCGAGGAGGTCAGGTTTCTCCTTGTGAGTGGTTGCGCATGCTCACGACCGCTCTCAATGAGAAACTACCTGTTCGCGTTGAGAAAGCTGCCGCTCGAGTAATAATCTCCTCGAGCAGCAGAAAACTACAGCTCGCACAGTGCAAGATGCCGTTTTCAATGCTTGCACAGTGCCGGATGCTTGTCCGCACTGTGCAATCATTGAAAACGCATCTTGCACAGTGCGAACATGCTACTACGCAACTCGCGTAGTGCTACGTGAAGTTCGCGTAGTGCGAAGTGCACTTCGCGTAGCTTCGCGTAGCGCTACTTCGCGAACTACGCCCACCCTTATTTTCGACAGGTCCATCACACAAATACAAGTCACTGTTCCCCCCCATTCTTTTGGCTACCCCAGAAAGGTATGCGGGAGACCCTCGCAAAATACAGGTGTTCATTACTCAGGTGTTGCTGCATTTTTCCTGTAAACCTGCCTCTTTCCCTACCAACCATTCAAGGGTAGCGTTTGCTATTTCCTATCTAGTGGGGGATGCGGCCAACTGGGCTGTGCCGTTGGTAAAGAACAATGACGCTATTTTGTCCGATTGGTCCGCATTCAGGACAGAATTTGAAAAGATGTTTGACCGGAGGGCCACCACGTTTAGCGCTGACAAAGAATTGTTAACTTTGCGACAGGGTAGAGGTGATTTAATTACATATCTCACAGCGTTTAATCGTCTGGTGACAGAGTCTGCATGGCCAGAAGAAAAAAGAATGTCCCTTTTTTATCAAGGGTTAAGGGATGAATTAAAAGATGTGGTGGCGCAGATAGATCCCCAACCTACTACCTGTGTGGACATGGTGAATTTAGTATTAAGGCTTGATAGTAGGTTGACGGAGAGGGGTGGAGACAGAAGGAAATGGGACAAAGGTTCAAACCGTTATGTGAGTTTCCCTCCAAAAGCTATGTGTACTGCTGATTCTGGCTCAGAACCAATGGAAGTCGGAGCTATCAGACCCCCATTGACCAAAGAGGAAAGGGAAAGTAGAAGAGTACAAGGCCTTTGTATGTACTGTGGTAGGAAGGGGCATTATGTAAGAGAGTGCCCTTCAAAGCCCAAAACTCCCACTAGTTGGAACCGTAATAAGAGGGTGGCGATTTCTGCAACAGCTAGAGAGTCAGACAGTTCATTGGGGCATGTAACAGGAGAAGTAGAATCACCAGACTGGAAACTTACATCCCTATACTCCAATGGGATAGGGGAGACTGAGTCTCATTTGATTCTTACTATGACTTTGGAGTGTGAACAAAAGACCCATCAAGTGTTGGCAATGTTGGACTCAGGAGCTACGGGTAGTTTCATTGATAATGGTTTGGTTTCTCGTTTGGCTATACCCAGAGTACCTAGAGATAATCCAGAGGAGGTTTTGGCAGTTGATGGACAGCCCATAAAATCAGGTCTTATAACTGAAAAAACAGCTGAAGTGGTGTTGTCTATTGAGGTGTCGGAAGGGAGACATGTGGAAACATTGGAGTTGAACATCATAGATGCTCCCCAATACGAGATTATATTGGGGATGCCTTGGCTGACTTACCACAATCCTTCCATTGATTGGAAAACCAGAACAGTACATTTTTTATCAGGGTATTGTCAGGAACATCTGGTGCCTTATGTGGCTTCCTCTGTAGCGGTATTAGCTTGCCAGTTTATGGTGGCTACAGCTGCAGAGAAAGAAGTGGTCCTTCCCATTGAGTACGATGTACATCAGGATGTGTTTAGCGAAAGTAAAGCAGAAACATTACCACCTCACAGGGAATATGACTGCCGTATAGATTTAGTTGACGGTGCTACGATTCCAACATGTAGAGTGTACGCCTTGTCTGTACCTGAAACCACCCACTTAAAAGAATACATAGACCATTATGTCAGTATTGGGTTTATCAGACCATCCCGTTCCCCTGCGGCCTCTCCACTTTTCTTCATAGCAAAAGCCAACGGGGACCTGAGAGCCTGTGTGGACTACCGCGTCTTGAATAAAGCCACCATTCGCAACCGATACCCTCTCCCCCCCATTACAGTTTTGATAGACCAAGTGAGGGAAGCTGTGATCTATACCCGCTTGGACTTGCGGGGTGCTTATCACTTGGTCAGGGTTCGTGAGGGGGATGAATGGAAGACCGCCTTCAAGACGCGATATGGTCTGTACGAGTATTTGGTCATGCCTTTCGGGCTGTGTAATGCCCCGGCGGCTTTTCAATTCCTGATTAATGATGTTCTGAAGGAATACATAGATCTTTTCGTAGTTGTCTACATAGATGACATTTTGGTGTATTCTATGGAGGAAGGTAGCCATGTAGACCAGGTATGCAAGGTACTGTCCAAGTCGAGGGAACACAGTCTGTTTGTGAAACTCAGCAAATGTGAGTTTGGTGTGTCTAGTGTAGAGTTTTTGGGAGTGATGCTCAGTCCACAAGGTTTGCAAATGTCAGAGCGCAAGGTGAAAGCGGTTCAGGACTGGCCAGTTCTGAAAAATGTGAGAGAGGTCCAGAGTTTTCTGGGCTTCGCGAATTACTATCGTCGCTTTATCTTGCATTTCTCTCAAGTAGCAGTTCCCATTACGAGGCTATTGAGGAAGGGAGTTCCTTTTGTGTGGACAAGGGAAGCCGGAGAGGCTTTCCAGAGTCTGAAGAACTCGTTTATTACAGCCCCGGTACTTTCACACCCTAATTTGGAGCAACCTTTTGTGATAGAGGCCGACGCTTCGGATGAAGCAATAGGGGCGGTGTTGTCTCAGAGGGACATCCATACTGGGCAATTGCACCCTGTGGCGTATCTGTCTAAGAAGTTGAGTTCGGCCGAACTCAACTATACTATCGCAGAAAAGGAACTCCTGTCTGTAAAAAGGGCTTTTCAAGAGTGGAGGCAGTATCTGTGGGGCGCTCTTCATACCATCACGGTTTACACAGACCATAGGAACCTGCAATATGTGTCCTCTGCGAGACACTTGACACAAAGGCAAATGAGATGGATGCTCTTTTTCGCGGAGTATAACTTCGTGGTGACGTTTCGTCCTGGTTCTGAAAACCGAAAGGCGGACGCCTTATCCCGACAAACCATGCCAAACCAGTTGGGAGGGGTGGACAAGCAGGCCGTCATACCAGCAGGGAAGGTTCTTTGTGTGGTGAGGGCTGAATCCTTTCTGGATGACGTTAAGAGTCATCAGTATCCCGGAGGCTGGAAGACATGGGCAAACGGCGTTACCGAGAGGAAGGTGAGACAGGGGTTGCCTTTCTATCAAGATAGGCTATTTTTGCCCACGGTAACATTACAGAAAAAGGCGTTCAGTTGGTGCCATGAGGGGGTGCTAGCAGGTCACCCTGGTATTCGTAAGACCATATGCACTGTTCAGAGACATTTTTGGTGGGCTACTTTGAACAAGGATATAGCGGTGTGGGTTGCTTGATGTGACGTTTGTGCTATAGCGAAAGGAATAACCACTAGAAAAGCGGGGAAGCTCATTCCTATGCCTACTCCGAATCAACCATGGCAGAACATCAGTCTAGACTTTGTGTCAGGTCTTCCCCTTGATCAGGGTTTCTCGGCCATCTTGGTGGTAGTGGACAGCCTTACTAAAATGGGACACTTTATCCCCTGTAAAAACCTTCCCACTGCTAGCCAAACAGCACAATTACTAGCCAGTAATGTCATCCGTTTGCATGGGATACCGAAAGTGATCATTTCGGATAGGGGGCCTCAGTTCATTGCGCGATTCTGGCGCATGTGGTGTCGCGCACTGAACATTGAATCTAATCTTTTCACCAGCTTCCATCCACAAACTGATGGGCAAACGGAAAGACTTAATCAGACTTTGAAGAAGTACTTAAGGTGTTACTCTAGAGAAGCTCATGAATCCTGGGTAGAGCTGCTATGGATGGCGGAGTTGGCCTATAATAATGCCTGGCATAGCTCCACTGGAGTGTCTCCCTTTAAAGCAAATTATGGGTATGATGCTAATACTTTGCCCGTGGATATTCCAGTCGATCTCCAAAATCAGCCTTCTGTTAAGGAAAATATGTTGTTACTGAGAAAGGTGGACAAGGGGGTGCAGGTGCACTTGAATAAAGCCAAGGAGGTGTACAAGAAATGGGAAGATCGTAGTAGACTGGAGAGTCGCCAGTATGCGGTGGGTGACAAGGTGTGGCTGTCAACTAGGAATTTACGTTTCAGGTTGCGCAGTCTTTTCCATCCCCGATACATTGGCCCTTACCCCATTGTGAAACAAGTCAATCCTGTGGCTTACAAGCTGAAGCTGCCGGGTTCTTTGCGAATACACCCTGTGTTTCATGTACAGTTGTTGAAGCCAGCATTGTCTGCCAGGAGGGCGGCTCCTCCTCCAGTGATGAGTGATGGGGGGCTTGAATACGAGATCAAGAGCATTCGGGACTCCAAATGGCGCAGGGGGGTGCTCCTGTACTTGGTGTCCTGGAAGGGGTACACCGCGGAGGATGATTCGTGGGAGGCCTGTTCCGATGTGCATGCTCCCGGTGCTGTGAGGTCCTTTCACAGGAGGTTTCCTGCTAAGCCTGGTCCTAGGAGGCGCTAGGGACGGGGACCTACTGTCAGGATTCACATCTGGGCGCCTACCCAAACTGCAATTACACTACATATCCCAGAATTCCAGCGCTGGGGGAGTGGAACTATAAAAGAAAGGAGGGGCTTCATTTCCCTGTTCGTGATTTTGGATAACTTCAGGGATTTATATACTTCTTACTTTGTTTACCGAAGCGCTGGGAATTGATGAGTCAAGGCGAAGCGCTGGCTGGCGCTACTTGAGTTTCCGGCGTGTCTGAGGTCCGAAGGGAGCAGCGCTTTTCCGAAGCGCATTTTTGTTGCCAAGACGATTGTGCACGCGACCTCGGGTGCTTCCGGGTCGCGGCGTTTGCAGCGTGTCTATTCTGAAGCGGCACGGCAGAGCTGCTGGCTGTGTATCTCGAGAATAAGCCGAGGCGGCTTCCCATGAGAGCTGACTGATCTGGGACCTTCTACGTATTTGTGAGTACAGTTAGTGCATGAGTAATCACGCTAACTCAGTGTAAGGCCTTTCTCTCCAATATTAGATGACAGTATGACTTTGTAGGCGAGAAGTCTTGCTGGGGAATTTCGTGTTTTGTGTCATTGAGAGCGGAGCGTAGTGGGGGAACGCCTACACGTTACCGTTACGAAGGATATCAACCCAGGATCGTTAAGTGCCAAAGCGGAAGGTTGTGGGGCTCTACACCTTGCCGTGTTTGGAGGTTTATAATATTGGAACTTGGTATTCACCTTAGAGCGGAAGACAGTAGTAGGAAGCTACGTCTTGCCGTTTCTGGATTGTGATATTTAGTTTCTTTTGGATAAAGGAACACGGTGCACTTTTCATTTAATTTGGATTCACTTTGGAACTCTGTGTTGAAGAGAGAGAGTTCCGGCTATCTTATTTTGAATACTACCACAAACAAGGAAGGGTGCATTACATAAGATAGGTTATTACATATTTGTGTTTATAATGTGTTTCAAGAGTATAACCTGACTTTTGTATTATTTAGGGACCAGAGGTTCTGATATCTTCTGCAACTTGCGACAGGGAAGAGGTGGAACACACACACTTTAGAAAGGTGATTCTTAAAGTGCTATTTAGCGAGAATGAAATGAGTGTAGCCTTATACTGTGAATGGTTTTAACCTGGTGTGTTTTCTCTTGCAGCTATCCCTTCCCCGCAGTCCCCTTCCGTTCCCTCCCTTCTTCTTTATTTTCCCTCACCCTATCACTCGAACACCCTGTGTTATATATAACAGTGTGTTGGTGAGGTAGGGAGGTGGAGCCCTATTTCTACAACCAGATCCTGCAGAGTGGGACCTGACAGTTCCGGCCATGGATGTAGGTGTCCCTCAGGGATCCATTCTCAGCCCTACCTTTTTTAATATATATCTATCCCCCTTGCATTTTTGGTAGAGGAGGAGGGCTCCAAAATTGTTTCCTATGCTGATGACACTCAGCTGTTTTTTACATGTGAAAAAGGAACCGACGTTGACAGGGCAATGATTAAGACTTTCCTCGCAAAAGTTTTTAACTGGCTTCAATCAATCAATCAATCACAGGATTTGTAAAGCGCGCTACTCACCAGTAAGGGTCTCAAGGCGCTGAGGAGGGGGGGGTCGCTACTGCTTGAACAGCCAGGTCTTGTGTTGTTTCCTGAAGGAGAGATGATCCAGGGTCCGCCGTAGGTGAGAGGGGAGGGAGTTCCATGTCTTGGCTGCCAGGTAGGAGAAGGATTACCGAAATTGTGGGATGGTGGCGAGGGCGAGGCTGGCGGATCGGAGCTGGCGGGTGGGTGTGTAGAACGTAAGGCGGCTGTTGAGGTACTTCGGGCCCATGTTGTGGAGAGCCTTGTGTGCGTGGGTAAGGAGTCTGAACGTGATCCTCTTGTTGACGGGGAGCCAGTGCAAGTCGTTCAGGTGGCTGGAGATGTGGCTGCAGTGAGGGATGTCCAGGATGAGGCGCGCTGAGGCGTTCTGAATGCGCTGGAGTCTTTTCTGGAGTTTGGCTGTGGTTCCAGCGTAGATGGTGTTCCCGTAGTCCAGGCGGTTGGTGACGAGGGCCTGGATGACCATCTTTCTGGTTTCGGTGGGGATCCATCTGAAGATATTTCGGAGCATGCACAGGGTGTTGAAGCAGGATGATGAGACGGCGTTCACTTGCTTGGTCATCGTGAGGGAGGAGTCCAGGATGAAGCCCAGGTTGCGTGCGTGGTCCGTTGGTTTGGGTGCGCTGCCCAGGGCAGGGGGCCACCAGGAGTCGTCCCAGGTGGAGGGAGATGGTCCGAGGATGAGGACTTCCATTTTGTCTGAGTTCAGTTTCAGACGGCTGATCTTCATCCATTCTGCGACATCTCTCATTCCTTCCTGGAGGTTGACTTTGGCGGTGGCGGGGTCGTTGGTGAGGGAGAGGATCAGCTGGGTGTCGTCGGAGTAGGAGATGATGTTGAGGTTGTGTTGTCGGGCGATGGCTGCGAGAGGGCTCATGTAGACTTTGAAGAGGGTGGGGCTGAGTGAGGATCCTTCCGGGACGCCTCAGATGACTTTGGTGGCCGCGGAATGGAACGGGGGGAGGCGGACTCTCTGGGTTCTTCCGGCGAGGAATGAGGTGATCCACTCCAGGGCCGCTCCTTGGATTCCGGTGTTGCTGCGGTGCTGTACTAGGGTGCGGTGGCAGACGGTGTCGAAGGCTGCTGAGAGGTCCAGGAGGATGAGGGTAGCCGTTTCCCCGTTGTCGAGCAGGGACCTGATGTCATCGGTGGCTGCGATGAGGGCGGTCTCGGTGCTGTGGTTTGCTCGGAAGCCAGACTGTGAGGGGTCCAGGGATCCGTTGGTCTCGAGGAAGGCGGTGAGTTGTCTGTTGACAGTCTTCTCGATGACTTTGGCTGGAAAGGGGAGGAGCGAGATGGGGCGGAAGTTCTTCAGGTCCGTGGGGTCCGCGGTGGGTTTCTTGAGAAGGGCGCTCAGCTTGGCATGTTTCCAACTCTCCGGGAAGGTGGCGGTTGCGAAGGAGCTGTTGATGATGGTCCGGAGTTGGGGTGCGATGATGGTGTCGGTTTGTTGAAGATGTGGTGTGGGCAGGGGTCAGTGGTGGAGCCGGAGTGGATGGTGTTCATCATGCGGGTGTCTTCGGTGCTGACAGGGGTCCAGGTGCAGAGAGTGGTGGATGGGGGCGCTGGTTCGTCAGTAGGATGCGTGGTTTGTGCGCCGAAGCTGTTGTGAATGTCGGCGATCTTGCGGTGGAAAAACAAGGCGAGAGAGTCGCAGAGGTCTTGCGAGGGAGTGATGTTGTTGTTGCAGGCGCTGGGATTTGAGAGCTCCTTGACGATGCTGAAGAGTTCCTTGCTGTTGTGGGTGTTGATGTCCAGTATTTCTTTGAATGCTGTCTTCTCGGTGGTGCGGATAAGCTGGTGGTGTTTGCGGGTGGCGTTCTTAAGGGCGGTCATGTGTTCTGCTGTCCGGTCGTGGCGCCAGGCTTTCTCGAGGGTGCGGCAGTTTTTCTTGGAGTTTTTGAGGTCCTTGGTAAACCACAAGGCTTTCCTGCTGCCGGGTCTGCTGGGAGGGTTCTTCAGTGGTGCGAGTATGTCGGCGCAGTCGGTGAGCCACTGTGTGAAGTTGCGTGCTGCTTCGTCGGGGTCCGTCGTGTTGGTGGGCGGGTTCTGGTTGAGGGTGGTGGCGAGCTGGTCGGTGGTGATCTTGCTCCAGCTTCTGCAGGGCACCTGTTGCGGCTGGTGGTGGGTTGTGGTTTTCCTGAAGTTGAAGTGGACGCAGCTGTGGTCTGTCCAGCGAAGTCCGGTGGAGTGGCTGTAGGAGATGTGCTTGCTGGAGGAGAAGATGGGGTCGAGTGTGTGGCCGGCGTAGTGGGTGGGGGTATTCACCAGTTGCTTGAGTCCGAGGTTGGCGAGGTTGTCCAGCAGGGCGGCGGTGTTGCAGTCCATGTTGTTCTCCAGGTGGAAGTTGAGGTCCCCTAGGAGGATGTAGTCTGTGGAGGTGAGGGCGTGTGGACTGACGAAGTCTGCGATGGCTTCGCTGAATTGTGTGCGTGGTACCTGGGGTCTGTAGATGAGGGTGCCTCTGGGGGTGGTCTTGGGGTCTGTGTGGATCTGGAAGTGAAGGTGTTCGGCGGCTGTGAGGGTGTCGTCGGAGTTGGTCGTAATGCGGATGGTGTTTCTGTGGACGATGGCGATGCCTCCTCCGGTTTGGTTGATGCGGTCCCTCCGGGTTGAGGAGGCGTTCATCCAGGTTTCCGTGAGGAAGGCGACGTCCGGTGATGTGGTGTCGAGGAGGTTCCAGAGTTCGACGGCGTGCCTGTGGACGGAGCGGGTGTTGAGCAGGATGCACTTCAGGTGGTTGCTGCTGGTGCTCGGCTTGGAGGGTGCGGTGCAGGTTCGGAGGCAGGTGAATCGGCAAGCTTGGCAGGTGAAGGGTCCGTGTGTGCGCTCGGGGTGGCTTGGTAGCAGGCGGTGTTCCGGTCGGTGTTGAGTGCGTGGAGGGTGGCGGCGTTGTAGGTTCGTTGGGTGCGCTGGCATCGTTGAGGACCAGGGGTCCTGGCGCTGGGCGCGTTCCAGGCACGGACGGGCGCAGATGGGCTTGTCTTTGGCACGCCTTCAGCGCACAATCGGAGTGCCCGCTGCGCATACGCGTGGACTCCGCCATAAGTGGTGGGGTGGGAGGGAGGAGCAGCTGGGAGGCGGGAGCGGGGTGGCGTGGGGATCGTGTACAGAGGAAGAAGGGGGCGGGGCCGCAGGGGAGCAGCGGCAGGGAGCAGGGAGGGGGTACTGGCGGGAAAGCGGTCACGAGAGGGCAGGGAGCTAAGAGCTCACAACAGGGGCACAAGGAAGCGAAAAAAACAGCACAACAAGCACAGGGGACGACAAGTAACGATGATTACAAATCAGGGCACAAGGCAGATGAAAAAAACAGCACAGGGAATGGCAGTCACAAGAAGGAGAAAAACCTATGCCACAAGGGCAGTGGCGACCGAGCGGGGCAGGCAGGGAGACCGGGCTCACTCAGGAGGAGCCGCGCGGCGGTTGGAGCCACCTTCGCAGACCAGGGTCAGATCAGGTCACGCTCACCGTCTCGCGGGACCGTCCTAAATAGCCGGTCAATCAGCTCAGTGCAATCCTGACAAAACTTAAGTTGTTTTCTTTGGTAATCCAGAAACGCCTGACTCGAGCTCTTGGTGGCCAAAAGATCTGCCACCCGCGGAAAAGGAGAAAGTCAAAAACATAGGTATTGTCATGAACAAGACACTCTTCGTGCGTTTTCAAATCCAAACTCTAACTGGTGCTTGCTTTGGCATACTCCGGATGCAAAAAAAATTCCTGCCACTATTAACGCTTGAGAGCAGAAAGATCGTTGTGCAGGCTCTGGTGACATCAAAGCTTGATTTGCCAACTGCTTGTACCTCAATCTTCCCAAATCCCTTATCCAACGCCAACAAGTGGTACAAAACGGGGCCATCCTGAGACCTAAACCCAGACCTAGTACGACCCCTGTTCTTAAGTCTCTACACTGGCTCTGCATAAAAGAACTGATCGACTTCAAAGCAAAGACCATCTTCTTTAAAGCTTTCCATGGCTTAGGAGTCAGGTACCTAAATAAGTGCGTTAATCGCTACACAACATCTTGACCCCTAAGATCTTCCAATGCCAACCTGGCCATCCTGCCTACAACTGGATGCAGATCCCTCGGCTTTCTAGGCACAAAATTGTGGAATAGACTTCCTGAGTCTCTGAGACTAACCACAGGCCTACTCTTCTTCAAGAAGAACTTTAAAACCTGTCTCTTTAATAAATGATGGGCTTTTTTACGCACGTTTTCCTTCCGCTGTCACGCGCCAGGACACTCAAGCCTAAGAAGCTGCTCGCTTTATTAAATACACTATTTCATTTCATTAGGTCCCTGACAGTGCAAAGGAACACCCGTCTAAATTCTAAGGGCCTCATGTATGAGGCCTTGCTTCACATTTATGCCGCCAGTGCATCACTTTTTGTGATGCACTGGCAGCGTAAAAAATGTGCCATGTTGCGCCCTATTTACAAAGTGACACATCTAGTCTGATGCGTCACTTTGTAAACCCCTGCACCACATTATACCTGCACCAGGTATAATGTATGCAGGGTGGGTGTTTCCCCGCAAAAATCCTCATAGAAGTGGCGCATTAAAATCTATGAGAACTTAGTGCGCCACTTCTAGGACACCATTGCATCAATATCTTACATTTGCCTTAGCAGGCGTAAGACTGATGCAGGCACTTTCACATGGGGCTTGCCCCATGCGAAAGGACACATTTCTGGAGTTGCGTCTATTTTCAGAGACACCCCAGGAATGCATCACTTTTGCTCCTACTGATACGTCAGAAATACTGTAAATATGATGCATCCATCATGTCGCAAGGAGGGCGCACTAAGAAGTGACACATCCCTGTTTTCATACAGTGCTGCATCTCTACTCATAAATAAGGCCATACATGTGTTTACATCTAATATTAAGGGATAGTTATGTGTGTTTTCAACACCACAGCAGCTCACCAATATTATTGCCCTCCCATTTCTTATATGTTAGGCTGTTTTTTGCTCCAAAAGAAACTTTTTTTATGTATATTGCATGAAACATAAACACATTTTCTGCAAAATGGCTGCACTAGACTCTCACACACATCAGGTACATAAAAAATTAATTAAAGGAAACCAGTATTTAAAACAATCTGTTTAAGAAATATTCAAGGTCATTGGGGCAAAACTCTGTCAGGGGGCACCCTGAAAGGCTGGGTCCTGGGCCAGAGCCCACTTTGCCCATGCATCAAAACGCCAGCTTTGGGACCACTGGAATTATGTAGCAATGGAGGACAACATTATGACACTGTGCTGACTAAATTATCTAGCAAAAAAAGGGTGCTAAGTGATGCAGTACATTTTTTTAATCCTTTTTTTACTTTGACATTTGTACACATACTAACAGTCATGCAAAGATTTTACCTTATTAGTTCCAGTGTAACATACAAATGCAGCAGTGAGAAAGGTGACCAGTCACCCTTTGCAAAGGACCGTCCACTTACCAGCAACACGAATCACATGTTTTAGTAACTTTTGATCCATTTGTGGTATAAACAATTTTTAGGTTCAAATCATCAATTATACAGCAGATGATGTATTATGTGGCAAATATGGCAGAGACATAATTATGTAAAAAACTTGAATACTACTTAGCCATTCATGTTTTAACTGCTCTTGTGGAAAAAGGAAGGAGAAGTGCTGAGCTCGGTGACAAATGGCTTGTGATTCCACTTTTAATCTCATTTAGGATATTCTGTGATTGGAAATGTGTCCCAATTTATCAATATATTTTAATGTCAATAGCTCATATTAAACCTTAAATAAACATGTGTATCCATTGGTTGAATGAAATAACGTAATGAGCTATAACTGGTCAGGGAAATGCCAAACAAATACTTTGAATTAGGATGTTTTTCTGTTTCTGGTCTCACCTCTCACCTCTCACTCCGCCCTCTGACTCAATCCTCGGGTTATTCCTGCCCTCGGATTCTCCGCCCACAGTTCACCCACTTTTTCTCCCCACTTCCACTACTGACCACACTCACCACAAAAGGGTTATTTGGTAATGGTTGTGTATGGAAAATAATAGAACACATCGAATTCAGTGTTTCTGTTGCAAAAACCTGCATTCTACAAAGCACAATAAAATGTCCATAGAAGAGAGTCTTTCTTTGATGTCACCTCATTAAATTGACCTTATTTATAGCCGCAATTATATTATATCCAATAAGGTTTCGCTACAGTGTTGGCTTCACACTAAATTTCCTCCTCACTGGATTCTTGAAATAGGCTCGATCTGTTTATGAGCCATTCATAATGACCTCATTTAAAGCGATTGGTTGAAATCCATAATTTTTTCAGCAGCTCCCCGCAGACCCCACCCCTTCCTTGCCCCTCTTTCACGTTCCGGTGGTGCAGCTCACACTTCATTCAGCACCATTATTCACTGCTTCGCCCTCTTCCCTCCCCCTTTCCCTCCCTCTGCTTCCCTTCTCCACTCACCTGTCTCCTTTTCTGGATCTGTTATCAGTTTCACTTCTGTGGTATTCCATGACATGTCATGTAGAACCATGACATGTCATGTAGAACTCATGATGTCAGTAGAATCTGTGTGTGTGTTCGAGACATTAGTTCTGAGTAGCTGTTGGAAGAAGACGTGCCTTCTTCTGTGGATGTTAAGCTGTTCTGCCATTTATTAAATCTATATACTGGAACCCAACTACTCTCGTGTATTGAATTACAATACAATTTCTGGCGACGATCGGGATCAACTATTTCGGATGAGTAAGGAAGCAGAATCAAGGCGGAACAGCGTTCACGAGAAGCTACTACCTTCATAAGAAATCAACGGCTTCCCGCCGGTTTTGGTAACGTACTGCCACTCGACTAATTTTTTTTACATTTACTCGGCCTGCTTAACGGAGATTACGAGTTTTCTCTCAAACTGTGCACCCGCTCACCTGATAGCCGTTCAACCATTCAAATCGGCTGGGCGTTCGAGAGCGGCTCGAGGAAGTCTCTCAGTCCGTCATTGTTTGACGCGCGCCTCTCTTCCCCGCAGCAACAAAACGCAAGGCATTGTGGGCCATCACCTTCAACCCCAGTGACGCGCTGACGTCACAAGCGTGCCGCCATCTTTGAATTCTTCGAATTTCATCGGAGTACAGAGAAATTCACCGGACATCACAGAATTTACCTATTTGTGCGTTTTACACACAGTTCGAGTGGGCAGTTACTGAACGACTATTTGAAGGTATTAAATACACATATACATTTTTACATATTTATGGAATCTGCATCATAAATTTTAATTTAAGAAAAGGAAAAATGTCGAACATTGCTGCTCCCCCCCATTTTTTACAAACAGCAGGAGATCCAAACATCGAATGGGACTTGTGGTTTCCTATGTTCATAGCTTATGTAGATGTCCTGGAAAAGGAAGGATGTTCTGCTAAACGCAAGCTAGCTCTATTGCGACATTGTTTGGGAGGGGCAGGAATTAAAGAATTTGACAATCTTCCTCCAATTGAAGATGCTGGTGACATTGATGTTTTTGAAAAAGCAACTAGGCAAATGAAAATCCGTTTTGGCAGGAAAATAAACACTGTCATGGAGAGGTTTAAGTTTTACTCTCGCATTCAAAAACAGGATGAATCCATAGAAGACTATGTTTCAGCACTACGCTCATTAGCCTGTTATTGCTCATTCGAAACAATTTCCTATGAACAGGTTCTTAGAGACCAGATCATGATGCGAACAAAGAGCAAGAAAATTCAGGAGAGACTTTGGCTTGGAACAGAAACCACGCTTAATGCTGTTATTAACATAGCCAAGGGTATAGAACAGTCGGAGTTGTTTGTATCAGAAATTAGAGGTGCAAATATCAAAACTTCGGTTCCCGAGCCTGAAGTTTCCTTAGTAAAAAACCAATCTAACTCTAATTTTCCTTCCAGGAACGTTTTGAGGAAAGAAAGCGAAAAAAAATCCACTGAAGTCAAAACATACCCAGATAACAGATTTGGCCAAAGGAAAATCATTTCATGCTACCGTTGTGGCAGTCCCAACCATGTTGGCAATTATAAAGGTTGCCCTGCCTGGGATAGAGTTTGTGTGAAGTGTAAACGTAAAGGTCATTTTGGAAATGTTTGTCGTTCAACACAAAGAGTGAATTATATTTCACAAGAAGAAGAGGAAGTCCTCAATAGTTTCAATTGCATCCTTTCTGTGGATGAAGTTGAACTAGATGAATTTCCCTCTTATCCCATTCAGGTTGATGGCATATCCATTGAGCTAATGATGGATTCGTGTTCACGATACTCCATCATTGGGTTAGATTTGTTTAAAAATTTCTGGGACAAAAGGGAACTTTGTATTCCAGACATTCATCCGGGAGGTTACTCAGGCAAGAAAATAGAATTGGAAGGGTACTTCTGGGCCAAACTTCAAGTTAAAGATCGTGTTACCAATGGGAAAGTGTATGTAGCCACTAAAGGAGTAGCTATTTTAGGATGGCCGCACCAACGTGAATTAGGCATCAAACTAGATCCTAATGCCAACCCTCCTGTGTGTTTTATTGAACCTGAGGTAAACTTACTTTCTGAAATGAATGATTCTTGTTTCATAGGCAATATTAAAAATAAGTTTCCAAATGTCTTTAAAGATACCCTTGGCAAGTACACAGATTTCAAACATAGAATAATCCTCAATGAGAATGCAGTGCCAGTTAGACACAGAGTAAGGAATGTCCCGTTAGCTTACAGAGACAAACTCAAAGGAATTTTAGATGATCTTGTTTTAAAGCATATCATCGAACCTATTGAGTCTTCTCCTTGGGTTTCCCCCGTTGTTCTATCCCTCAAGAGTTCTGGAGACCTCCGTCTCTGTGTAGACCTTCGTAGCCTGAACCAGGAAATTTGGGTTGATAAACATCCATTACCAAATATACATGAATTGATTTCATCCTTGTCTGGTGCCACTGTGTTCTCTACGATAGACTTGGCGAGTGCATATCACCAAGTAGAGCTCCATGAAGAATCCAGGAAATTGACAGCATTTGTGACTCCAGAGGGCATGTTTCAGTATTTGAGGATGCCCTTTGGACTGGCCAGTGCTGCTTCTGTCTTTCAAAGACTCATGCGAGATGTACTAAAGAACTGCAGTGGTGCAGTGGCTTTCCAAGACGATATTTTGATTTTTGGAAAAGATTGTGAAGAACATGATTTGAACTTGTATTCTGTTCTTAATTGTATTCAAAAGAAAGGTTTAACCTTAAAATTTTCAAAATGTAAATTTAGGCAGTCTAAAGTCGAATACTTAGGTCATGAAATTTCAGAGAGCGGTATTAATCCCAAACTCAGCCATGTTAAAAGTATTCTATCTGCTCCTATCCCTACTTCCAAGGAACAGTTACTATCCTTTCTAGGTCTTACAGAATTTTATGGGAAATTTGTTCAGAATTACTCCATGTTAGTACACCCTTTACGCTCCTTACTTAAGAAACAAGCAAAATTTGAATGGGGAAAAGACCAGCAAGAGTCTTTTGATACTCTTAAAAAGAAAATTGTATGTGCTCCTTTTCTCAAACCTTATTCAGTCAATAAGGAATGTATACTCTGTGTAGATGCTAGTAATGTGGGCCTTGGCGCAGTTTTAATGCAAAAAGATAATTCAGGTGAATATGTTGTCTCCTATGCTTCAAGGTCTCTTCGTGGTTCTGAAGACAATTATTCCACGATAGAGAGGGAGTTACTTGCATGTACCTGGGCCACCCAACATTTCCGTCAGTTTATTTGGGGTACCAGATTTTCACTAAGGACTGACCACAAGCCTCTGGTCACTATGCTATCGGCTGGAGGTGGTAGGACTCTTACTGCTCGTTTAGCGAGGCTTGCAGCAAAGTTGCAGGAATATCGATGTGTTGTCACCTATGTTCCAGGTCGCCTAAATGTCCATGCAGATTGCATGTCTCGTTTTCCCGTTAAGGATAGTCCAGCTGAGGATCATTCTGAAGAATGCGATGTGGCTTTTACCATGTGTGATATTAACATCATTGTTAATGACAATCAGTCCAAACTGATTTCTCAGGCTGCTTGGACTAAAGCTTGGGATCAGGATGATGTTCTCAAGGATGTAAGGTTGTTTTTAAACAAAGGTTGGCCCGAAGAGAGGAAACTTAGTGGTGAACTAGCTTCTTTCTTTAAGGTGAAGGATGAGTTGATGGATGATAGTGCTATGATCTTTAGGGATGATAAAATCATTCCCCCCTTGGGCATACGAGATATGATTTGTGACCTGGCTCATGAAGGTCATTTAGGGATGTCATCCACTAAGAGAAGGATCAGAGAATTTTATTGGTGGCCTAGTATGGACAACATGATTGACAAATGGGTAAGGAATTGCTCCCCTTGTTCGTTGAGTGACAAATCTGTGAAACCTATTTCTGTGAGTCCTACTCCTGTCGAGTTTGTTCAAGGTTCGTGGCGCAAACTTGGTGTAGACATCATTGGCCCCTTTAGTTATCAGTCGGGCAAAGAAATGTTTGCCATTGTTCTGGTAGATTATTTTTCAAAATGGCCGGAGTTGAAAATTGTGGAGAAGGTAAGTTCTGATGCTATTGTAGACTTCCTTAATGAAGTCTTTTCCAGAGAAGGTCTGCCTGAAGAACTTGTTACTGATAATGGTCCACAATTTATTAGCGAATTTTTTTCATCATTCCTCTCCAGTTGTGGTATCAAACATAAAAGAGTTTCCAACTATTTTCCTCAAGCCAACGGACAAGTGGAACGCTTTAATAGAGTCATTAAAGAATCTTGTCAGTTAGCTTTACGTAGTGGTTTGAAGTGGAGGAAAGCTCTCCAAGCAACTTTATTGACATATCGTTTTTCCCCCAATACTGTGACTGGATTGTCACCTTTTGAGATGTTGCGCTGTAGAAAACCTGGTTCAAAGCTTATGCCTTGGTGGTTGCGTACTGAAAAAGGTGACTATCTAGAATTAGATTTGAAGGCTGTCAGAGAGAAAGTCAATAAATACCAAGCTAAGGTGTCTAGTGTTCCAGCACGTAATATGGCTCTACCCAAATTGAGTGTTGATGACTTCGTGAGAGTGAAGTTTGGTGGACAAGTCCGTAAAGGTTCCCCTAGATGGTCTGGTCCCCTTCGAATCATTGAACTCTTCAGCAAAGCTGTTAGGGTGGAAGATGGGAAAATTTGGAATTTGAGACGCATATCTGTGTGTAGATCTGATGACCTGAGAAACTTCTCTGAACAGAGGTCCACTGATTCTAATTCTTTCCCTTCACATTCTGGCGTTTATCCTTCTAACGACTCACCTGGTGTGAATGACAGTTCTGAGCTTTGTGGTACTCATGAAGCCTTTGATCATTTATCTGTGAATAAGAATGTTAATGTTAACAATTTTACCAATGATGATGTCCTTAATGGTCCTACTTTTTGTGAAGATGCAACCAAGAATGTTATACCTGAGAATGTTGATCAGGATATTGTTGCAGACAACTTGGTTAATATGGACCTCTCTGATTGTGTTCTTCCTACCTGTGATCAAAGGTCAACTGGTTCACGGCGTAGTTCACGTGTCAGATGTTTTCCTATGAAATTTAAGGATTTTGTTCAGTTCTGACTTTTTTATAATTTTTTTTCTCTTCCCTCTCCTCTCTATTTTTTTGCTGTTTTTTTTTGTTGTTGCGTTTTTCTTTCATTTAATTTTTTTTGAAGGAGGGGAGGTGTGTGGTATTCCATGACATGTCATGTAGAACCATGACATGTCATGTAGAACTCATGATGTCAGTAGAATCTGTGTGTGTGTTCGAGACATTAGTTCTGAGTAGCTGTTGGAAGAAGACGTGCCTTCTTCTGTGGATGTTAAGCTGTTCTGCCATTTATTAAATCTATATACTGGAACCCAACTACTCTCGTGTATTGAATTACAATAACTTCCTCAACGCCCACTCTTCTGAGATGCATCCGTCCACATATTCCTCATTTTCATCATAGTACATCTCTCCCACAGACCACTTACATATGTTGTTTCTTACTTACACAATACAGTGAATATTTATTTAACCAATTTACTCCCGGTGCGTTAGCTCATAACTGTACATCTAATAATATCGCTCCAGTCTCTGTGTTTCACTCGGACTCTTTTTAGAGCTTCTCTCTTTGCCTCAGTCATTCTCTCACTCCTCTCCCTTTCCCTCCTCTGCCCCCCCTTCTCTTTTCTTCATACGGTATTATTTCGTTTGGCTCAGGCTGAATGTCTTTGGCACAACACTCATCCCTCATCAGCAATGTCTCTACCTACTCCAGTTATGCGGACTGAGGAACATGGAGTGCAAAGCCAATGACTCCCATGCTTTTATGAGCTTTCAAAAGGCATGCGGACGCCACATTGCTTTTCCATTTGCAAAGCCATTGGCTCACCATATAACTCATGCGAGACGTACTGCATTGCAAATGCTTGTTTATCTTGAAGCGCTGTCACTTTTGACTCACATTGACTGTGTTGCACTGATTATTTTTTGCTATTTATGGATGATATGTTTGCATTTGATTAATTTGATCTTTGAATTACATAGTGTACTTCTTAATTTGTATGCATTTATCATAAGCATTTCAACTGATGATTTTGATACCATTTTCTAGAACCTTGAGAAAATCCTCCTTGGGATGAAACACGTGATGGCTGTTGGTTCTCTTCTTTAGGTTTTATGACAGAAATACTTACCAAATGATGAAATCCATAACTTCTTACTATACTGAATGCTTTGGACTACTTCTCTTACTATGATTCACCCTCAACCTACTACTTTACTATATGTAATGATTTAGTGTGGATTTTATTGACTAATATTGAACAGCTCTGGGCTCGGCTAAAGGGAAAAACAAGGAAGATAGGTAGAAAAAAAGTAAATGTCTAAATATGCTGATGGTGTTTCAAAAAAATCCCTGAACCGACTTCCAACTATTTTATTATTTTGCCATGAGTTGGACCAACTGAGCAGTAACAAGAGCATGGGCTGAGGATCCTAGTAAGCCTTCACTAACAGAGCCCTTCAGGACTTGAAGCTGATGGCTTCATAAGACCAATTTAAGGCCTCTCTAAGCCCTTGAGCAAAGATGCACACTTCAAGTCAATGGATAATGAGAATAAGGTACCCTGCTCTTAAGGGTCACAGTGGCAATGGACTGGTGGCGCCACCGAGAGAGAGAGAGACCAGCCCAGGGAAGCATTATCCATACGAACCATCTGAATTGACTTAAACCCTTGAATTCTTGAGCATGCACAATTTGGAAAGTTATATAAAATCATGTATTTTCGTGAATCTTAGCTTTGTTACTGCCATTGTCCTGCCCTTTCTTTTGCAGTGACTTCAGTAAAAGTGTCTTGATTTTGCTGTTAAAAATAGAAAGGATTATTGGAAATGCAACCCCATAACACATGGTGAAGAAGACACGTATATCGGAGACCACAAAGCTGAGCTCATTGAAGATGGTTTGGGATAGCCACATCATGTTGTCAATGCTATAAAAACTGACATAGAAGGAGACTAGGAAAATCACTGTCTTTGCAGCTTGTGTCTCTGGGCTGTTTCCCTCTTTTTGATCCTCGTTTCTGACTGCTTTCATTTTCTTTCTGTGCCTTTGCAGGATCATCAAAATATAGAAACTTGCCATGGCCATCAGGATGACAAATAAGAGGTCGAAGGCAAAACTGACATAGCCTTTTGCTTCAAATGGTATTCGTCCAGGGTACATCACCAAGCAGAATCCTGGATTAAAGCCATACTTAAAGTTAGTAGCATTGTACGGTTTTGTTGTCATGATAACCACATCTGCATTCACTGCCATATTAGCCAGATACAAAACAGCAATCCCAGGGTTAACGTAGCTCTGTATGACGTGTTTCTCAGCCACGGAGACACTGGTTCTGCTGATGATACCACATTGAAAGCAGCTAAGGAGGCACGTTAAGCCTATCGCCATCCCTCTGAAAATCCTGAAAACGTACGACACTACCTTGCAACCGGCATCTCCGAAGAGGTTCTTCCATCCATACTCATAGAAAACTGAAGGCAGCGTTCTGGTCAGGTACACAATTAGGTTTGCTGCTGCCAAGTGTAAAAGCACAGTTTCTGATTTTGCGAGCTGGTGCTCCTGATGTATGATTAGTGCAAAGGACAGCAGGATGAGAGTGTTGCCAACCACCCCAATAGTGGTCATAAACAGGTAGATGGTACCTTTAATGATGTTGTAGGATTCCATTTTTTATTCATCCAATACATGAACAAATCCCAGAACCTAAAAATATAAGAAGTCAACACCGAAAATATGGTTACAAATTAATAAATTCATTTTACTGGCCTGTGGTAAGCTTAAGACATTGAAGGTCAAATATATTTTCCCATTAGCAGCGAGCTTATCATCCATCACTCTCTGGCATTCTGCTGCCATACAACCATTGTTCTTCCCATGCACAGATATTCAGTTTATTCAATCACGAGAGATGAAGAATAGCCTTGTAATGAAGAGAATTATATAATACACGGGATTCTGTAACTCAGGTATAAATGGCAGTCACTAATTTCTTTATAATCGGCCACTTGTGACTCACCAAATCGCAGATTACAAAAAAACAACCTGTCGGAACTCAATTAGTTTAAGGTTATGATAGTCAAGTTCTGAGTCACAAAACCTGCTGCCAGAGCCGGCAGCCAGGTGAAAGGCAGGTCAAGTCACAGTGGCAGCTGGTCAAATTTGGAAACGGTGAGGCATTAGACCAAATTCAATTCAATTCAATTGATAACTTTATTTCGGTCAATGACCATAAAAGTGCACATAAAATACAAACCAGCAA
The DNA here is from genome assembly GCF_964261635.1 of Lissotriton helveticus. Taxonomy (NCBI): domain Eukaryota; kingdom Metazoa; phylum Chordata; class Amphibia; order Caudata; family Salamandridae; genus Lissotriton; species Lissotriton helveticus. The sequence continues at coordinate 1,522,046,805 of NC_136065.1, forward strand.
AATTGTTAAAACAATAAATAATCATTAAACGTTTAAGAAGAGAAATAAACTGTGAGTTATCAATGAAGAGGAACGATAACATTTCATAATTATTAACATTTAGGTTAAAAATGATTGTCTCCTACGCCACATACTGAGTAGATATCGAGATACAGCAAACACAATGGGGGGATGGGTGTCATAAGTCAATATTCTACATGCCTGGATAAAATGCAGAAATTTGAGGTTCTTACAAATTGGAATCAGCCAACAATTTCTAATTGCAGAATAAGCAGGACAAAAAAACAAAACATGTGGTACATTTTCAATTTTGTAATCACAGGCAGGGCAACCTTCAATATTAGTTTTGGATCATTTAGTAGTAAATTACCTAATTGGTAAAGTGCCGTGCCTTAACTGAAGATACAGCTTTCTAGCAAGAGGGGGTTCAATTACATCCATGAATTCCTCGATTTTGCATTCCGATTTAACTAAGAGGAACTCAGACGTTAGCTTGCCCACAGTTGCAGAACTCAGAAGTGTTTGGAAATTCTGCATACGTATCAGAGCATGGAGTTCTCGTTTTGGTATCACAGGGCAAAAAGTCTCTGGTTTTTCCCACAAGTCCGGGAGACCCAGCCGGATACTGTCTGCCCTAATATGCTCCAGCCACAGTATCTTTTTGCATTTTAGAGAAATCCAGATCTCAGATAGTTCTGCTCTGTAGGCGGCCAATTCTGGAACTGACCACAACCGCTTCCAGTACATAATTGGTCTTGCACTCACAATTTTCGCTATCGGCTCCATTCCAAGGTCCATTCTAAGGGGGGGTCAAGGGTGTACTAGCCGGTAATCCAACTAGATTCCTCATAAAGGTTTGTTCCACCCTTGAAAGGGTCGATATATATTTGTGCCCCCAAAGCTCCGCCCCATAGATTACTGCAGTTCTAGCCTGGCGACAGTATATTTTCAAGGCCGGGGACACCGGCTTAAATGTTGACCCCTTAATTACTTTACTAATGCCCCCCACTAACTGTAATAGTTTCAGTTTCGACTTGGCAATCTGTGTGTTCCACTCAAAGTTCTCTGTAAGGGTAACACCCAAATAAACAAATGTCTCAACCCTCTCAAGGGGAATACCATGCAGGACCGGGTTTGGGCGTGTCCACTTCAGGGGATTGAATATCAGGAACTTTGTTTTTTCCAGGTTGATTTCCAATCCCCGGAGCGCGCAGAACTCTACAAAACCATCAAGTGTTTTTTGGATGCCTGATGATGTTTTTAGACAACAACAGAGTGTCGTCTGCAAACATCAGAGCGGACACCCTCCCCGTGGCCAGTTTGAGAGCATCATTGTCTACCACACCATTCAGATGGTCCACAAGTCCATTAATGTAGAGGCTAAATAACGTGGGAGCCAATACGCACCCTTGGCGAACTCCTTTTTGGACTGGAAATTGGTCCGTGACATCGCCATGCCTACCACTCCTTACCACCCCTTACCTGGGCATAGTTGTTTGTATGGAGCCTAGACAAAATGGACAGCAGATAAGACGGAGGTCCTAGGTCTGCCAGTACCTTCCACAATTTCGCTCGAGGAACTAAATCAAAAGCTGCCCGCAGGTTCACGAACACAAGGTAGAGGCTGCCACCCTCCACCTTTGCTACCTTCCAATACAGGACCTGCAGGCGAAATATCTGATCTAAGGTGGAAGTGCCGGACCTAAAGCCTGCCTGGAATTAAGTTAGAATCTCATTCTCGTCAATCCATCAAAGAATCCTATCAAGCTAATTGGTCTATAGTTCGAGGGGGTAAGCGGACAACCCTTTTTAAGCATTGGCACAATCTCAGCCCCCAGCCAAGTAGGGGGCAAGTCTGCACCCTGAAGAACCCCGTTAAATAGAACGACCAGGTAAGGGGCCCAAATTTTGGGCTGTGTTCGAAACAGATCCCCTGGCAATTTATCTAACCCTGGGGCCTTGTTGGGGAGCAGTTTACCTATTGCTGCCTCAACCTCTCTTAGTGTAAAAAGTTCAACCTGGGGGTGAAGACTGGAGACTGTAGTCATCCTTCCACACTCTTCAGGCCCAGAAATATTTAAAATTTGTTGGGATTCAGAAATATCACAAGTTGAGGTGTCAATCTCAGGGATTCCGGATAGGCCACCAAAATGCCTTTCCCAACTGTTCGGGCAATATTAGGGCCAGGCACAGGGTTGAGGCCGTGAAGGTCAGTTGCAACAATAGACCAGAATAATTTGGAGTCCCTAGAAGTAAGTGCAGATCCCAACTCCTCCCACAGGAGAGCCCTCCGTTCCCTCTTAGCGTCACAAATTGCCTTTTTGTACAGAGTACGTTGAACCTTAATAGCTCCAACGTCGTTAGTTTTTAATACTGATAACAAGGTTTTTTGGGACTTACGGCATGAGGCGTTAAACCACAAATGCTTGTTGGCCCGGGGCTGGCTAGTCCTTACCAAAGGGCAAAGGGCATCCTTTAAACTGGCCAACAATTGATTATGTATGTCAGTGGCCCTTCCCATACAATCTGGATCCCCCATTTCAGCAATAAATGGAATGACGATCTCATACAAGTAAGCAAGTTTGGCGGGGAATACTGAAAGACTGGCAATTTGACCCTTCGCCTACAATTGGTGAATATTAGTGATTGTGAAGCACTTTTTTGGGTAGGTGGTGGATTATTTAACCCAAAACTCCCCGGTTTAAGAGAAAGAACTAAAGCATTATGGTCGCTATCATACCTGTCAACGACCCTAAACTCAAGCAACCTATCCCAGTACCTGGCTTCCATGATTATGTAATCAATCCACAGAAGTCTGGATTGATCGATTAAAGGTAATTCTCCCAGGCCTGTCAGGCTCCACCCTCCCATTGCATGCTCGTAATTAAGTGACTAGCGCCAATGACTGCAGTTGTAGAACAAGTGGGGTCCAAGCCTTTACCTGAGGAATCAGCGGATCCGGGATAGACCACAGCAAATCAACTTCATCTGGGTCACCCAGACTCGGGTCCACAAGAGGCTCAAAATGACAATTGAAATCTCCACACAAGATTATCACAGTGGAAGAATCAATCGCCTGTATACATTTTGATAAAGTTTTTATAGCCTCGGACTCCAAACCCCGCCTGACTGGCCTTGAGTATACATTAATCAAAGCTATCTTTTGCCTATTTTGCGGGGTTAGAAGTACGCACTGAACATCTAAAGAATTAGTGTTGATATGCGTTGCCTGAACCCCCAAATGGGTGCCAACCCAGATGGACAACCCACCCGATGGCCTTCCACGACCGCCCATAGTTGCTAAGATGTTAAAAGTTGCAAAACCAGGGACTATACTTTCTTTTAATGCCCAGGTTTCCTGTCGCATGCAAATATCATGTTAGGACATAAAGGAACCCCAAGCTGGAATGGGCAGTTTGCTCTTCAATCCCGCAACATTCCAGGAAAGAATTTTGATTTGTGAGTCGGCTGAACCTTGCTTGATCAGCACACCATCACAGGGACCAGAGGGTTCGCTAATTGCATTAATACTTACTTCCACCGTTTCCCATGTCTCACCGCTTAATGTAAATCGGTCAGCAAGGGGAATAGTGGATGGAGGCTGAGATGCCTGTTCCGATACCAGGGGTTTGGCTATGGTACCATGGTTTACAAATGCCTCAGTTTCTTCAATAGTGGGCAGAGGACTACCGGGGACCCAATCTGTCAATCACAGTCGTCAATGCCTAAGAGTGCATTGAATCTCTTCGTCACCTCCAATGGGGTAAGCAGGCCCGATGGGTCTGTCCACCTAGTTCTGTGTTGCCTAGATGGAGCAGTATCCCACCCAAATACTCTATCAGGGGCCGTGGAGTAGGATACATGGGGCGTATATCGTTTTTTAAAAGGTATAGGACGATTAAATTGGTGGCAGGCCAGAGCCCCAAGATGCATTGTAGAAGCCACTAAGGGTCTTGGGTAAAAATACGTCAGATCGTTGGGAATGATAGAATTGCTACCATTACCTGGGAACGAGCCTAAAATGTAACTGACAGCTCCATGATCTCTAAAATTGACAACAATAATGTCCCCCTTAATGTCCTTGATTCTGTTTCCCAACCAGGGGAGACGCCAAACGTGCAGAATCTCACTGTTTATATTATAGGGGAGTGGTCTATGCTGACTGAGCCAGTATATGACTTTATGTTTTAGCTGAAAGAAATCCTCCCTTTTACCCTCTACCAGTGTTGGAACTCCCGTAAGGACCACCACGTACGGTACCGCTTCTGGAGGCAATTCCACTGGGCGTCCCTTAGGCTTATCTACCCTAACTGGGCTATTTCTACTCCTCCCATCTTGTGCAATTCCTGGGTGGGCTTTTCTATTTCCCATCTGGTCCTCTCTAACAACGTTCTGCACCGGTTTGTGTATCAATTTAGGAGGAGTTGCCCTCTGTTGTTCACGGGTAGTTGGTTTGGCGATTTTAATTACCTCCTTGTGAGAGTTAGAGTTTGGGGGTAGTGCAGAAATTGAACATGACAGTTCCGGCTTCCCTAAGTCCTTAATTAGCCCTGTATTTATACTAATTGCCTGCTCTAGGATCCCCAACCTTTGCTCCAATTTTTTTAATCTTTCTACAATCGGGAGTGTAAGGGATCTAATGAGCTGTTCCATACTTCCTAATAAAGCAGGACACGGTGTTTCATTTGCCCGGAGGTGTGGTGGAGTAACTAAGCCTACCGTGTTGACTACCTTTGGTGTAGGGATTTTAGAGGTTTTACCAAAATCAGCATGACTAGTCTTAGTTCTCTGTGGGTCACTCCTCCTCTTACGCCTTTTCCTTGGCGGTGAACCCTGCACTTTGGATGTCTATGTTTTTGGGCCTTTTTTTTGAATTACCTCAGCTACTAATGGGGGCGACTCAGAGAGTGCTTCTACCACTACAATTGAATTGCTAATGGAGAGTGAAATGTTAGTTGGCTGGACTTTGGACATATCGGATAAAGGAGTTATCTCGCGAAATAGCATAGGAATGCTTTCTGAATGCGAGGTATCAGGGTCCTCATTTAAAGTAAGGGAAGTCATATGTACTGATGTAGCTGACTGCTGGGAATCCGAGGAAGAGCGAGAGCCTTTGATAGATTCAACGGAGCGGCGACGCTCAGCCCGGCGCTCGGCTAGTGCGCGCTCCCTATCAGTATCTAGAGATGCCCTTGGAAAATAGCTGTCTAGAGTTTCTCTATTTGGCCCCCCTGCTAACATAGATGTGCCTTTAATGGGACTCAAGGCCATGGTACACCTTAAGATAGACACAGTCAATCCCAATCGAAATGTCGGAGAATAGGCCCAGGCCGACCTCCTCTGGCCTCCGAGGGCCACAGAGGGCCCGCCCTTTGCCCGGCTAAGCCCGGCGCTCCTGCGACGCGGGAATGTATGTCGGTTATATCGCGCTTGGAGCTGTGGGCGTGGTGGTGATCCAGGCCAGGTGTACTTGGCCAGAGGGGAGTCTTGGGACTTGCAGTCCCCCACAGATAGGCAACAACAAGTTCCACAAAGGGGAAGCGCCACTCTCAATCAGGGGACTATGCGGGCACTGTTTTTACCCGGTCAATCCTCACAAAGGGAAACAAACAGGAACGCCGTAGAATGCTGGATACTCCACGATCTTCTTCAGCCTCACGAGCACGCCACCCACAAACTCTGCGCAGTGGCATATAATCACATTTACAATCTGTGTAATCAACAAATAATCGAAGCGGTGTTGGGCGTTGACATTTCGGTCCCCTGTTGGTCTACCAGATCCTTGGGACCATCTTCAGGACGGAAGAGTTGCACATAAACATTTTTCACTTACAGAAGAGGAAATCAATCCAAAGGTGAGTATTTACACATCGAGTATGTCTAGTAAATCAGACATCGTGTAACATAGGAAACAAGCCAGAAGTCGCTTGTATAAAGAACCAGCAACGCTTGGTCCAAGGACGCCCGACTACAAAGTTCGTAGCAGTCTGACCTTACACCGCCAGTTAAAAAATAACATTTGCTGAAATGTCTGTCTAAATGATAAGGTGTTGCAAAGACTGAATACATAAATAATCCGGCGTGCAACATAAATGGAACAACACAAACCAAAGACCTCTGGTTGGAATCCTGCAGAGAATGTGACTCGGTAATTGTGTTGACTCGAAAAATATTCCACGAAACTTATTTTGAAAAGCTGGCTAAAATGCTGATTTAAATACAATTTCACCTGGACATTAAGCATAGCAAAATAAAAAGGTAACAAACAGCCCCAGCGCTGGTTGCCACGGGGCCACAAAAATATTGATTATTTATTTCTGGGCTACCTCTGGCTGCATCCCTCAGATAAAACAGTAACCATTGGGGTGCGGACTGAGCGCTGCCAAATAACCCACGTGCAGTGAAGGAGACCGACGAATGGGGAAAAAATTGAAAAGAGGAAGTAGGACAGAGCAAGAGGGGCAAACAGGGTGAGCAAAATAGCGAAAGGGGAAAAATTTTTATGAAAGAAAAAAAAATTAAATGGGTAGCTACCAATGGGGCAGAGAAAGGAAGTTGAAATGAAGGACGCAAGTGGCATTTGACGAAAAGACGTGGATAAGCAAAGGTGAAAGGTAGAGTGACTCGAAAGAAGGATGAAAAAGAAAGGAAAGGGTAAAACAACTTAGGTACTGTGATAGCTTGGCTCGCAGGGTGAATGGCTCGATTGATGGAAGACTGAAAGGATACATGGGATTAACGGTGGATGGTTAGAGGGCTGCATAGATGTAAAGGAGAAAAGATGGATGAGTGTATGGAGAAATGACTGGTTTACGGTTAAAAATATGGAGGGATTATGTAAGAGTGAGTAGATGGATGGGCTAAAGGATGGCAGGGTGGAGAGGAAAAAGTGAGGAGAGCTCTACTTAGGTGGTCGAGACAGGTGGTCGAGACAGGTGGGTTTTGCTCTCTCGGTGCCGTTAAAGGTATGCTTCAAAGTGAGGAAAGTTTCTGGGTACCCCTTTGGTACTACTGTTGAGAGAGGCTTTCCCAATCTCTGTTCTACTTATAGGCGTGGGATGCCTCAGCCTGTGCTATGGGTACACAGGTGTGGCCTTCCAATGATTGCTTTGAAGGTGCTGGATCTACAGCTGGAACAGGGTACCCGAGAACACAGACTCGTAATGAGCTAGGTGAAAAACACCCAATGCTTTTTAAGAATGGCCTTGGGTATCCAGACTCTCTCTCTTTTCTCTACCACTCTTCTCCCTCCTCCCCCATCTGTCTACGCACTCAAGTATCCAAAGCTAACCACTTGGCATCACTAGGGTATTTCAGTGATCCTCAAAAGACTCACCAAGGTCTAGTCAAATGAACCATTAAAGCAAAAAAGAATATTCATCTGGTCGGACAGACATGATTAGGTATTGATGTAGGCATCAGACACACACAGTGATTGTTGGCAGACTTCCAGACTCAAAGAAGTATTGACAAGGAATCTCATTCAATCAAATACATGGAAGATAGTCTGAGACTCGCACTAGATTAAAGAGCTAAGTGCCACAGACTCAATATTTGGATGGACAATGACATTAGAGTATTCAAATGGGGAAACATCTATTACAACGCAGGCATTACAAAGTAGTGCCCTTAAAACGCCATCAGTCCCATGACTGCAACATTACAACAACTTGCTTTAGGGAATGTGCTGTTGGACTGGTATTGGAATCCAAAACCTTCCCCACTGATACACCGATTGGAGTTGAAATAGTAATTCAAGCTATTCCAAACTCCACCACTTTCCTAAAGCAAGTTGTTGTAATGACTTGCGTTGTAATGGAACTCGTGGTAATGACACAGTCGTAGTATTGACTGCTTTGTTAAGCAATTCATGGTTTTAATATGAATGGTAACAGATGCTATTCATTCAAGTGACCTGGAACACCACAGGTTTTGAGAAAAGCCTTGGTGTCACTCTAAGGTATTTCTAGAATCAGACAAGGTTAGCAGAGAGCACAAAAAAGCATGTGTTCTCACAATCTAAAATACAAACTTCACCATCACACAGTGAAGTGATTCAATGAATGCAACACCAGTTGAATATAATTAGAAATATAGTAATGTTCAATATTGAAACCAATGAACACATTTAACATTTTATCTGTGACTCAGAAAGGGGAACAGGATGTTCCTGTGCTTTATAAGACTATGTAGTAGACTGTGAAGTAGTGTGGCTCACTGGTTAGAGGCGGCAGACCCGGGAGCAGAAGTCGGCCTGGGACCAGGGTTCAATTCCCGACGTGGAAGGGTCGTGGACTTGGGTCAGCAGACTCAATAATTCTCGCTTCAGTGCTTACTCTAATCAGGGGTTCCACTCGGCAACTCTGGGCATTAGCTTGCCTAATCTCCACAACGGCCCCATCAACTCCGGGGATGCCTGGCTCCACCTTGGGGTCTCCCAGCAGGGACCATCCCACAGGGAAAGCCAGGACGGGTTCCCCAGAGTTATACAGCGCCAGGAAACCTCCGGACGGGTAGCAGTGCGCTTTACAAGCTCAAATACATACATACATACATATGTGAAAACAAAAACTTTTAAAATTACACTTGCAGGAAATACTCATTAGTTCACAAACACTAGGCACAAAGGGGCACATACATTCAAGAGCAGGCCACAGTGGAGTGACAAGAGAGACATACAGCTGCTAACAGCTCTCCATGCTTCCATCATGGCAAGAAATAACCCAAGACAAAATTCGACTGCTCTAAATCAGGGGTAAAGGTTTGTGCGTCATCCTTAAAGAACATAACCAATAACTGTATGGCTTCCTCATAAAGCCATACAGTGATTAGACATATTGTTTAATTGACCAGCTCATACACTGTCTCCAAGTATGGGACTACAGGGACAGGCTAGCTTGACCACAGCCAATCCAGACTTTGCTCTCACGCTTTTTCTACTTGAAGCTGCAAGGGAGCAATGTCAGGATTGGTGTAAGCAGGTGAGCCCAGTGATCCAAGAGAGACTGGGAGAGTTGTGCTGTCTTTCTCACTGGCTGATGAACAAAGCATGGGCTTTGAGTTCCAAAGTGCTCATGATGGATTGGACACAGTCAGAAACCTGTCCAACTTGATATGGGCACTGGACTTCAGCTGCATGCCATTTCTAAACAGGAAGACTGGTCCCTCCCTGCCACCCCTGATGAACAGAACAGACACATCGGCCCGGCTGAGCTCCGACTAATAAAAAGTCGGGATTGAAACTTGAGAATTTTTTTAATATGAAGTTTTGGCAGCTTTTAGTTGAGGGTCAATGCCCTTTTGCCCCCGAAAAGGAACTACCCCTGTCAGGTCATGGAGCATAATTAAACAAGATGTTTAAAGCAACAAACGGATCATTGCTTTTCTTTCATCTGCTCTGTTTTAATAGCTGACTGTGGACTTGTCCCTTTTTGCAGGGTCATCCTAGAATTTTTTGCCTTCCTCCTGTATTTTTTCTGACCTGTTGGTGGTGGTTTTATGACTCTGGGCACTTTATCACTGCTGATCAGAGCTAAAGGGCATGTGCTCTCTATTGTAATCTTGGTAAGTTGGGTCTCTACACCTGTTTAGCATATTTAATTTACCTGTCAGTCCCTTGTACAGTGGTATCCCACATACCAAGGGCCAGTCAATTAACTAATACTGGTGGGCTTTCAGCGCTGCTTGCGCCACCTACCAAAGTAGCCTTTCAAACCTGTCTCAGGCCTCTGCCACTGCAGGGCCTGCGCGCGCAGTTTACTGCTGCCGTGTCTTGACGTATAAAGTGGTTGCCACGTCTGCAACTCCCCTTTTACCACATATCAGTCACCCCTAAGTTAGGCCTCAGCTAGCCCCATGGGCACGGTGCGGTGTAGGTAAAAGGTAGGTCATGGCACTTAACTGTGTGGCATGTCCTGGTAGTAACAAACAACCTATTCTGGTTTTTCACTGCTGTGAGACTGCTCTCTCATAGGGATGCATTGGGAATCCCCTAATAGGTGTTTCAGTGGTCATTCTTGACATGAGAGGGGTAGTGTACCCATGTGTGGTATGTTTGGAATAGTAGTGATAAATCCTGCTTATTGGTGAAAGCAGATTAATTATCACTATTTTAGAAATGCTACCTTTAGTAGTGGGTATTTCTGTGTGCTATGTGTCTTTGTGCCTGCCTGATGTGTATTGACCCTCTGGTTCTGACTGACAGGAGAGAGGGGCTGTGCATTCACATCAGCCAGTCCCTGGGGGGGTTGAGGTGTGTCCTACCCTACCTGGGTGACTCACCGCTAGACTGAATAGACCTTGGTTGAATTTAGAGTAGTGGGAGGAGTTTTCCTGGCATTGAATAGGCCTGTGCAAAAAGTACAACAGAATGCAGAACAATGTCATACATTCACTTGAGTACAGAGATCTGGGCCTAAATCCATTGTTTTTTTGCTCGCTATGCCATTCCAATTTGGACCCAGCCATATGCAAATCAGTCTTCAGTAGGCGTGGGCGGAATTTGCGTAGTCGGGTTTCTCAAAGCTTCGCGAAACCGTAAAAAATCTCTGCGAGCACGCAGAGTTCCGCGAACACTCAGAATTGCTTGCTCCGCCCATTCGCGATGCTTTTTTCCTGTTCACGAAAACTGTTTGCGGGCTCAGGGGGAAATATCTCGCAAACACGCATTTTGAAAGGGCGAACAACCCAAAAATTCCGTGAAGCCGCGGATCGTGGAATTTTTGGCAATTCCGGGTTCTCCACGTAATGTAAAATTACCTAAAATCTGCGAACAGAACGGAATTTACCACCCAGGCCTAATCATGACCCTGCGCCCAATAGGAACAGTTCAGACTGAACTGCCAGGCCATGTCCTCCCTGGACTGGAAACAAGCATCTTAGGACTGGTTTCGGGCTTTCAGCCCTCATAAGCCAGGATAGCTTGACTCCAGTGGCATGGAGAGCCCAGGACCCACATCTGGGCATATCCATCCTGCTCGGGGTGACAAATGCAAAAAAAAACAATTGATGGGCAGAATGCAGAACAATGTCATACATTCACCCCAATACATTATTGGGGTGAATGTAATATTGGAATGGTGGGAGGAGTAGCACCTCAATAGGACTGTAAACCAAGTAAGGAATTGGGGGACCCCCTCTAAGGCAATTTCTTTCAGGTCAGGGAGAAGAGGGGAAACATGAACAAATACAGTGAAAAAAACTCCCTCGTGGCCTATTGATTTTTCAGTGTAAGTACTCCAATTATACAGGCATAATCATTGCAATACAGCACATTTATTTTATTTTTTCATTATTTTTATTCTTTAAATTTCTTCTTCATTTAGTATTTTCCTTTTTCATGATTGTTTTAAAAAAGATTCATACATCAAAAGTATCCAAAATTATTCAGAATTCACAATTCATTATTCCGGAACTCCTATACATATAACACCAGGTAGAGAACAATACCACACACACCACTCTCACTCTGTAGTGTGTTTATCTAGGGACCTGTATCGATACTCCTATTTCTGACCCTTGCCCAGTTACAAATCACTAATATCCTTACAACGGCACAGAAACCCGTTTCATAAATTAGTCATAGCGCATGCTGTCACATTAAGCAATCACTATTCCTCCAGCCCCCTAGAAAGCACACCGAGTTCTTAAACAAATCCAAGCCTCGAGCAACCTGGGAAATCCCCGCCTGCCATGTTTTGATTTAGTCCAAGAACTCCTGTAAAGCACTGCAAGAACGCTCAGTTCTTAGTGACATCTTTATTGACGTCTTATGTCCATCCTTACGTCAAACCCAGAACCTCTCAGGTATAAATATACCAACGCTGTCCTAAGCAGAGACACGGTGGTGATGAACCTGGAGCAGTGACTACTTGCCGGAGAGCCCAGCTGATGCGAGAGCCCACGGACGCTGCCCCTCCCCTTTTGACGCGCTGAGAAAGACGCTGTTTTTTCTCTTGCCGAGAAATCCAGCCTCCAGCGTTTCCAGCCCACCTTCGCGGGTGACTGGGATACCGAGTCCTGAGAAAGAGATACCAGACCTCCAGACTTCTAAATCCCAGGTACTGAACTGACTAAACCCTTATAGAGAATTCTTGAGTCAGATTCTTGGCAAAACAAACTTAACTTAAACTGCTACTTACTTACTCCCTCCCATGTATTAGGCTTAGGTCAGGTACACCGGGGTAGGCGTAGTTAGAAGCACCAGTTGAGTACGATTAGTCAATGTATATATGTATGTATATCTGTTATCCATTTTAAAGTATCATATGGCTAAGACACCATATCAATGCTTTTACAGTATTATTTTATACTCCTGCTTTTACTGTATGCACTTTACTTAACTATAAGTATTGCAATTGTAGCGATTCATTTCTTTTGTATGAGAACAGAGACTGATCAATAAATAACACCTTTTATTGAAAACGCCCGTCTCTTCTTTTCTCTACAAATCTGGTGAAACTAAGTATGCACGTATTGACTGAGTAAAATAGCTGTCTTTTGTTTTCACATGACTCTAGAGATATACTCTTGATCAGGGAGAGCAAAGTTGTCATGTTCTATGGTTGTCAGAAACTAAATCCCTTCTTGTCTATCCAGGGAGGTTAAAATCCTCCTCGCCTATTCGAGAAAGTTTCTAGTGAACTCTGAGCTAGCTGGCACACAAAACTTAAGTCTAATATCGTCAGTAGAAGACCTAGTTAACCTCTGTCCTACGTCTATACTATTGAAGATATTATTCCAATGCGCAGAGCCTATTGGGAATATAGGAACTACACTACATGGCGCCCAACGTTTGGTAAGGCGATAAATCTAACGCAAGACATTAGAGTAACTCAGTCGTGCTTTTTCACACAGACCCTTTCTCCCGTAAATACTACAAAGACGTCTGGAGTGGGTCAAAGGTTAAAATCTGCCGGAACTTAGTAGAAAGAGATTTCTATGTATAGTTTTTGGTTTATTCAATGTTGAAGGATACAGTGTTCCAAAATATTGTGCACCTAATCTTTGTTTCCTTGGAAACCTGATCTGCAACAAAAAACCTTCCTGTCAGTAAAATGTCAGACAACGAAGAAGAAAGGGAGGCAGCTAGAATAGCAGCTCAACTCCTAGCGGATGACACAAGTCTCCTACAGCAAGACCCGGATGCAATACTCATCCCTGTCAGCATAAGAAAAACTATAACACTTAAACTTATAGAAAATGGACTAACACCAAGAGGTGGTACAGTCATATTTGTAATTGAGGCACATGAATATCGGCAGACAGAGGTATTCTATCCATGGATAAACTTTCCAGCAGCAAACGCTGTCACAAAAGAGTTCCACTATTATAAAATAGAGGAACCTCCGGATGACTACACTCCTTTCGAGGAGGTGGAAATCCCATTAAAATACCAAGAGCACCTGCTCTGGTTTAAAGGCGCCCTAAAACATAATAATCACATCACCAGGCTCGGTCCACTAGGTAGACCAGGAGCAACGTGGCCGGTTCTAGCCAGCAACACACCACATCCAGACATTGAAAAAATGTCAATACCAGAACTTTTAGCACAGCTAAAACAACTGATTAAAATACATAGACAATTAGTCGAATATGTAATGCGGACTTCAACAGTCCAACCAACTATTAACATTCCACAGCAGACCTCTCATCAGGGGAACACAAATAAAATCACACCACAGAACATACAGTCATGTCTGGGTAAAGTACCCATAAAACGGGAACAAATTCCATTCTGGTTAGCACAGAAAATCACTCAAATAGAGGCAGTATTTCCGGATACTACCCCTACTGAGAAACACAGAATTCTGACTATCTGCCTTCCAATGGGGATCGCACCACATGTGGAGGACTGTGACACTTGGGGCACAGTCTTTGCTTCCATTTACACAAAAACACATGGTGTTCTGTCCATGGCGGTAATACCTGATGTGCTAAGACAGATTCAAAATGAATACGGTCCAGAACCTGCTTTAACTCTGGGTATGAAATTACTGAAAGACTTTAAGCAGGTCTCAGCTTTATTATTATCTAACATAAAAGGGGAAGCAGCATCTGTAGCGATCCGCCAGAAGTTGAAATAAACAGATATAGCAGAACAACCATTTGAACTTGCCAGAATCATAGAAAAATCCTATGAAGAACTAGGAAGAGATAGTTTGGGTGGGAAACCAGTGAAACCCCAACTAACTGAAAATCCTGAAAAGGTATTTATTAAAAACAATCTAACCGCTCCAAAAAAGAGCTGGGATGGAAATAAACAATCCACTCCCAAAGAAAAAAGATTCCAGTCCAGAGGAAAGTCTCCTCGGCGGAGAGAAAGATCTCCAGACCAAGGACACAAGTCTCCCCAGAGGGAGCCCTCTGAGAAAAGATACAACCTTAGAAATAGGGATAATTTGAAGAAACCTGATAGATATCAAGATATTGATACACGTCCATCTCGATCTTTTCAGACTTCCTCGCAGAAATCGGAAAGAAGAGGACGGTCAGAACAAAGGGAAGAGCACGTCAAGTCCAAAAACAAGGAACCTGCTCATCAAAGTAAAAAATTACAATTTCCAAAAAAGAAGGTAGCCAGTATTAAAGTAATCAAACATGCCGAGGATACTGAGGACACAGCTGAAAAACGGAGAGTGGGCTCAGACAATGCTAGACAGCGCAGCAGAAGTGAGCATAGCTCGCAAGATCCTGATGAATCATCTGGAGACAGTGGACACGAATGAATACATTCAAGTGGAAACTGCAGACACCAGAGTTAGCAAACCTCATAAAATATACGAAATAACATTACGTATAGAGGGAGATAAGACTAGGAAAATAGGGGGTCTATTTTGGGATAACCTCTCCAAAGGCTATGACATCCTTTTAGCTGAAAAAGACTGGCCACCAGAGTTTGTCAGGGAGTGCCCTCATGGCGAAGAAATGATTATGCCTGCCTTCTCAAATCACATTCCAATACATAAAAAATATACACTTGCAAGAAAGTGGGCAGTAGCCCAAGCTCCTGCATTATATAAAAACCAAGTAGGATGGGATGATGACTCACCTCCTCACAAAATCCAGTTAAAATCTCAACCAACTGCACAAAGATGACACAGGTGCCACAATTAAGCAAAAATCGCTTTGGGAACAAGTAGTTCTTTTACAGAAAGAACTACCAAAGACTCACGTGATACATTCACTGAGTCATGAACGTGATGGCATTCACGTTTCAGGGAATTCATTGGCTGAGACAGCCACAGCGGAAGCAACTAAATCGGCTTCCGTAGCTACAAAAAAGCGTTCGGAAAAATACATTGACGGGGAAACAATGCTGGCGGTGAAAACGTCATCAAAAGGTGACTGCTCAGCGCTACCCATCACCTATCCACTCAATTATACATACATAATCGATGCAAACTCCGTTCCATTTGCTCAAATCCCTGGAGTGGGGGATAGAGTAATTCCAAACACGAACATGAGAATATTGTTAATAGCAGACGCACATATGGGTGAGGGTCTTAGACACCTTAAGCTAAAGGATTCTCTGGAAGAATTGCAATCCACATGCTGGTGGCCAGGAATGAGCCTGCAACATCACATATTTGCAAAAAACTGTCCAAACTGCAACAGAGATCGCAGTGGCGACCGAGACAGTGTTTTACCATGGCGTTTCGCTCAAGATGGGATTAAACAATAAATATATAAAACCCAGTATGAATAATGCGTCATATTAAACAAATAGAGACTATCATCACTTAAAATGTAGGCCCCAGCGCTCGGCTGACGCCAGAACTGTTATAAAAAGTTTTGCGAGTCTATAATGGCATATACGCAAGGGGCATGCTACATTCTGACCATTGTCCTGCTTTTAGCTCTCGAGCTTATGGGGGGGGGGCATGGCCAGCATGGGCATTGCATTGCGGGACTCTTATCAATTCCTTCCTGAGGGAAACGGGATGGTGTAAAGAAAAAACCAAGGCATAGAGCAATCTATAACGGCAAAGGTATTAGGTTCGGGGGCTGGGTGGGTCAAACATTTAATAAGTGTCCAACATAGTCTTAATAATCTGCCAAGAAATTCTCTGAGAGGTCTCAGTCCGTACAAACTATTGTTTGGGACTAGAATGTTGATCCAGGACCTCGATAGTCAAACTTCAGTGGTTAAAGAAAAATGCTTTGATATCAAAGATCGTTTGGCTATTTTACAGGACTTAAACGAAAAAAGAAAAGACCTGAGCAACATAAAATTGAAACAACAGCCAACAACCACTGAAGAAAAACCACCTGTCCCAGCAAGGCCTGTCTGGATTCCAAAAATCGGGGATCTGGTCAGAGAGAAGATCGCGGTAAAGAAGGAATTTGGGCCTTCTTACAGAAAAGCAGTACCTGTCTTGGCTATCAACGGAACAAGATCAGTTGTACTACCGTCCCTTGCTGGTAAAAAGGAGAGCCGAGTTGTATCCATCGACCTGGTTAAACCACAATCATGTGGCCGATAATAAGTAGTAGGCCAAGTGGACTCCCAAGAAATAGCAGAACACCAAAGTTTGCTACAAACATAGAGGTTCAAACTGAGAGACTAATCACATTTGATAAACCTACAGTGAATCAACAAGGACTATGCATCAAAGCCATGGAGCTTTAACCTCTTGAAACCCAAATCCAAATCTTACATCAAGAAACACCAGTCTACAATGATGTAACCACTGACTATGCTAATGCAACAAAGAAAATTCCAAAAACAAAAAGGAATCCAGAAGCAATTGAAACAATTGACGGAACTGCATCAGGCTATTTCATCAACTTCGATGACTTTTCTGAGGATCCGAGCGAACCTGAGGAACAGCCGACAACATCAAAGACTTTTAAAGACAAAGCAAAAGAACTCTTTCATCAACTACAAGAAACCTATCTGATTTCTCCATGGATTGAATTTTGGGTGGCACAAGGTGTATTTGTCCTCAAACTTTGGCTCATCATGGTACTATACTTGGGACATTTCATTGAGGGAAAATATGTTACAATGGACACAGCAAGTCAGAATATCAACTTGGTCCTGAAACCACACATGTCTTTACACATCGAGAAAAGAGAACTTTCTTCAGTAAACTTCACAGCCAATCCTATACCCGGTGGGGTAGCATGGGACAAAACTGATTACGAAATCTATGGCCCGGTCGAGCTCTTGAAGTATCCTCATCAATTTAAGGTTTCATTAAGTGACTTTGTAAAACCGAGCACATTCCCTGATGATTGGGACTTTGAAAGTATTAATGATATGATGTCAGATCTAGTGATGTCAGCTAAATTTACAGAACATGATTATTTACAGGGTTCATCTAATTATGACCAGATGTACTGTTACAACCACTATGGTAACCATTATCTGCATAAATCTGCTCAACCTAGAAATGTTTTTAATTATAACCAATGGGAACATTGTGCAACTCCAGCAAAAGGCAGTTCGAAAACATTTTATGAAAAATGTTCATATTTTTCAGGGTTTAACACAAGTGATGCAGAAAAGTTTTATTTCAAACTATTAAATAAGACAGGAATGAAAACCATGCTTACAAATACAAAGTTAATCTATTCAGAATTTTTTTTTGAACAAATGAATACATTCGGTTTTGATTTCTGGAACAATAATATTGAAACGAAAACAATCTGGGGTACAAGAGATTGGCAGGTCAAAGGTATAGAATCATTATTTAGAGCCTGCATGATCCCAGAACAAATTATATTTTTGAATGACACAATTCAACAGACAACCTGTCTTGGCCTAGCCAAAATTAAAGACTTGAACAAACCGTCTATTCCAAAGCCAACACCTGACAGTAATAGCACTACAGATGTTGAGATAGACGTATCCCATATTTTTAACCAAAACAGAACAAATCCTGATTGGAAGAAATGGTTGATCTGGCCCACAGACACAAATAACTGTCAAGACAGATTCCTGAACAAAATACAGGGGTTAAAAATGTCCAGGCCAGACCCTAGATACTCCCAGCGACAACATCCAGGGATTGTAACAACATACAGTGTGGGTAAACTCTGCCTTGAATGGCTACGAACATCCACCCTGGCAGAAATTAAGCAACACTTGACTTTACTTAAAGAAGGTGCTGACTTGCGTGATTTCATTATGGGACCGCGCAAACGGCGTCAAAAACGTTTCATAGCGGCCTCCATATATGCAGCTTACAACGAAGCTTGGAAAGTAACTCAAATTAAGACAGCAGAGAGAATATGGGAAATTGACCGTGTTAATTTGGAAAAATCACTTTCTGTTGTGGACAATGGGTTAATGACTCTGTCTTCCAGAATATATTCACTGGACAGCATTGTATCATCTGCAATAGATATAATAGAGCAAGACTTACTGATGTTGCAACACGGTCAGTCTCAATTGCGTTCTATTGTACAGCTTGGCTGGACGTTACAAAATCTGCGTTCAGGCTATGTGCCTTGGCGTTTAATCAACACAACGTCATTATTCACTATCTATAACCTTACTGATACACAAATCAGCTTGGCACAAAAGGGAGCAGAATATACAATTCTGAGCATTGAAAAACTTGAGAGATTACCATTGACAATGTCAGAACGACCTGTCATTGAATGGATTAATACATGGGATAATAACTATTCCGATAACGACTTTCCAATTTCGATACTGCCAAAAATATATACAGGCAGGCCAGTATGAAAGGTTGGGTAAAGGATACATTAAGTCAACATGGAACCTACCTTATACACACACATGTTATAGTGAAAAAGGACAGAGTGTATTTCTTAGTGGTAACAATTGTGTAAAATCACTAAGTGGTATACTTCTGTGTCAGGGAATAAATTTGCATGGGGCCTGTGAGGGGACTTCAAATAACCTTTCATGTCACCAGCTCGGCACACCTGCAACGCGAATAGAGCCATTCTTTAGATGGCTTTCTAACGGGAGCTACAGTCTAATTGTGGATCACAGATGTTGTGGCTTGCTGCCAGGAAAACCTTATCTGGTAAGCGTGAGTTCCATGGTCACTTGCTGTGAGCGAGTATTGTTTCCAAACGACACTCCAGACAGGGAGGGAAAAATTTGGCCCAGTTTGAAAATCTCTTCTATTCAAATTGATACTTTAAGCAGAATGAAGACTGTGCTCCTACAGACACCAGTTCATTTGACGTCATCAAAAGAAACGTATGATCTCCCAGGCACTCGTCACCAGCCGACTGGACTACGGAAACGCCCTCTATGCCGGAACCACAGCCAAGCTACAGAAAAGACTCCAGCGCATCCAGAACGCCTCCGCCCGACTCATCCTGGATGTCCCCCGACGCAGCCACATCTCCAGCCACCTGAGGAACCTGCACTGGCTCCCCGTCGACAAGAGGATCACGTTCCGGCTCCTCACCCACGCACACAAGTCTCTCCACGACCTGGGCCCCAAGTACCTCAACGACGGCCTGACCTTCTACACGCCCACCCGCCAGCTACGGTCTACCAGCCTCCCCCTCGCAGCCGTACCACGCATCCGAAGAGCCACCGCCGGAGGAAGATCCTTCTCTTACCTGGCTGCCAAGACTTGGAACTCCCTCCCCATCCACCTTCGGCTGACCCAGGACCATCTCGCCTTCAGGAAACAACTCAAGACCTGGCTGTTCGAGCAGTAGCATACCCCTCCCCCCAAGCGCCTTGAGACCCTCCCGGGTGAGTAGTGCGCTATACAAATGGCATGATTGATTGATTGATTGAAGTTGCAAGGACAACGGAAGAGATACATGCATTGTTATCAACAAATTGCCCCCTACACTTCGCAGAAATGCTAAACGAAATATTAAACATTTCGGATACGAATGGTATCGCGAGTGTATTAAAGACGTTTTTTTGGGACTGTTAACCCCATTCAAAGCAGTCCTGGGTATATTTCCCAATTTTGTCCATTCGGTCTTTGGCGGACTTCCACTCCTGTTGGGACTCGTAGCAGGCATCTTATTTTTGCTACTCCTGCTTCATTATGGCAAGCCATGTCACAGACAAGACTCCAGCTACAATGGAAGAAACGATCCTAGCTATACGCTATCGGGACCGCATAACTAAAGTCCTTGGATTAGCCTGGCTAAGAGATCTGAATATGACCTGGTTTCTTTCGTTCAGACCCATATGGCAGAATTGTGTCTTACCTGTACTGAGGTGCATGCTATGCGGCGAAGAATGCGTGTTGGACACCTGTCTCACACTACAATCAGAAGTACCATTGGATACAGATACTTTGTTGGGTCCAGTAAAGGCTCATGCATCGTGCTGTCCCCAGCGGCTACCTATCCTGATGACGGCATTCGTGGAGACTTCACCACTACGATTGAAGGGTAGTGAAGTACAAGATGAGAGCAGCATCAACCAGGTACGACCTTCAGTAAGCAATACTGATCGAAACATCACTGAAAGCGAACATGCGCACGACTGCATGGTAGCGACATTCTCCAACTTGGTTGAACTTTCACCTGAGGCGGTAAACTGTTTTTTTGAAAGTCTGTCTGAAATGATGTTTTCCCCCGAACCAAAAGAATAACTTTAAGCAAACGAGCACACAGCGTTCCCTGAACTCTGAATTCGGCCTTCAACTTTGTAAAACAAAGCTACTGAGACTATTTGGAACTATTTTTTTTTCTTCTTCCCCTGAAAACGAAAACTTTTTTCGAATTCCAAAATATTTACCTTTTTTTTTGGCACTCGTCCTCTGCTTAAAGTAGAACTATTCTTAGAGAACAGAGCTTCTATTTTTAGGAACTCTAGGGACAATACTTCACCTCAGCCTCTAGCATATTTACAAATAATTGTATTTATATATGATGAAGTGGTCTCGCACTTTTTCTTCTGTATTA
This sequence comes from Lissotriton helveticus, assembly GCF_964261635.1. Taxonomy (NCBI): domain Eukaryota; kingdom Metazoa; phylum Chordata; class Amphibia; order Caudata; family Salamandridae; genus Lissotriton; species Lissotriton helveticus. The sequence continues at coordinate 1,522,067,673 of NC_136065.1, forward strand.
AGAGCCATTTCATGTGTTATTTTCGCAAATCATTCATGCTGATATGAAATGTGCATCCTTTTTTTGAATGATTACACTGCTTGAATGCATACAATACCTATACTCATTTTAGTGTATTTCGAATATGCCAATTTTCAAATGCAAACAAAAATGTATTTTGGGGTGGTTCGGTATACACATACACTATTAGTTATGTTTGCTATTGCTTAGGTTAGTAAATATGGACATGAATTCGTGGAGTGGGTGTAGTGTGTTTATCTAGGGACCTGTATCGATACTCCTATTTCTGACCCTTGCCCAGTTACAAATCACTAACATCCATACAACGGCACAGAAACCCGTTTCATAAATTAGTCATAGAGCATGCTGTCACATTAAGCAAGCACTATTCCTCCAGCCCCCTAGAAAGCACACCGAGTTCTTAAACAAATCCAAGCCTCGAGCAACCTGGGAAATCCCCGCCTGCCATGTTTTGATTTAGTCCAAGAACTCCTGTAAAGCACTGCAAGAACGCTCAGTTCTTAGTGACATCTTTATTGACGTCTTATGTCCATCCTTACGTCAAACCCAGCACCTCTCAGGTATAAATATACCAACGCTGTCTTAAGCAGAGACACGGTGGTGATGAACCTGGAGCAGTGACTACTTGCCGGAGAGCCCAGCTGATGCGAGAGCCCACGGACGCTGCCCCTCCCCTTTTGACGCACTGAGAAAGACGCTGTCTTTTCTCTTGCCGAGAAATCCAGCCTCCAGCGTTTCCAGCCCACCTTCGCGGGTGACTGGGATACCGAGTCCTGAGAAAGAGATACCAGACCTCCAGCCTTCTAAATCCCAGGTACTGAACTGACTAAACCCTTATAGAGAATTCTTGAGTCAGATTCTTGGCAAAACAAACTTAACTTAAACTGCTACTTACTTACTCCCTCCCATGTATTAGGCTTAGGTCAGGTACACCGGGGTAGGCGTAGTTAGAAGCACCAGTTGGGTACGATTAGTCAATGTATATATGTATGTATATCTTTTATCCATTTTAAAGTATCATATGGCTAAGAAACCATATCAATGCTTTTACAGTATTATTTTATACTCCTGCTTTTACTGTATGCACTTTACTTAACTATAAGTATTGCAATTGTAGCAATTCATTTCTCTTGTATGAGAACAGAGACTGATCAATAAATAACACCTTTTATTGAAAACGCCCGTCTCTTCTTTTCTCTACAAATCTGGTGAAACTAAGTATGCACATATTGACTGAGTAATATAGCTGTCTTTTGTTTTCACACAACTCTAGAGATATACTCTTGATCAGGGAGAGCAAAGTTGTCATGTTCTATGGTTGTCAGAAACTAAATCCCTTCTTGTCTATCCAGGGAGGTTAAAATCCTCCTTGCCTATTCGAGAAAGTTTCTAGTGAACTCTGAGCTAGCTGGCACACAAAACTTAAGTCTAATATCGTCAGTAGAAGACCTAGTTAACCTCTGTCCTACGTCTATACTATTGAAGATATTATTCCAATGCGCAGAGCCTATTGGGAATATAGGAACTACACTACAACTCTTTCACATTCACAACTTCACATATCTGGGTTTTATAAACACGTCTTATTAGATGTTATCTATGTTGCTCAATATATAACCACTTTGGTTGGTGGAAAAAAGGGACTTGGTCAACGCGTTTCGGTGGGATTTGAACAACGATGGACACCACCTTCATCAGGACCCGCCAAATAAGATAAGTGTTCTCTAGAACCTGGGAATATTCTCAATGATTCTTCAGACCAGAATAACACTGGTACTTCAAGATTCCTTTAAATGGCGCAGTATCCCCAATTAAACTTAAGTCAGCTCTTGTGATGAGACTACAGTGGGACATTCTGTTAAAGTTGTAGCACTCTAGCTATCTTGAAATGATCTTCCTCTCTTAAATATCCCACCAAATAGGTCCCCTCTGGGATTCCATAGGATGAGGTTGTTGGCCGGAAAGAACTTGCTTCAGAGTTGTTTTGTTGACCGAGGAGACACCTTAAAATTCTTTTCTTTCCAACTCAATTAAATGTTTCCTTGTTCGTTTTTTTTCTGTCTTTTGCCCACAATGTCAGACAATCTCAGTCACCAGTTCCTGCGCAGTACGTCACGTCACTTCCTGGCAGCGAGGGACTGCTCTGCTTTTCTCTTCATTTTGGTGTTGTTAGTTTCTCTGCTACTCCTCTGTGCGCTGTTCCTGCCTGCACAGCACACCTCAATAGGACTGTGCCGGCCTTCCACAATGATGACTCCGCCCCCTGTGGTGTGTCTGGGGCCAAGGCTTACACTAAGGATGCAGGTTCTTGGGCATGTTTAAAGATAAAGTGGCCCCAGAACTGGTTTGGACTGGGCTCAGAAGAAAGAATTATGGACTATAAGTAATGGGGCTGTGACCCCATGTGTTAGACTGGAACTGAACTGAAAGAAGAAGAGACTGCATGGATTTCTGTGTGCCAGGAGGAAGCACCATTTAGGACTGACCTGCTGCCTGCTGGGTGTCTGAAAGGACTTCCATTCTGCTGAGTGACCATGGGTCACTTGTCTTCCTGTGCCCAGCTTTGCCCTGTGTGCTTTTAGACTCAGCGCGTGGTGAGCGCTGTTTCCCCACACTTTTGTTCCAGAGCGCGTGTGTAGAGCTGTGAAGGGTCTGGAGATCAGTGTCTCCTGCCAACTACCTGGGGCACTTTCACTTTCCAGATGGGAGGAGTGTTTGGATGGCTCTACTCCCTGATAAGTGTGTGGGGAGCGTTGTGCCTGGCAGCCGATTTTCACCGGGGGTGCGTGTAGAGCACTGTGGGTTTTTGAACCGAGGGCCCTGGGGATTCTGAAAAAGGGGCCGCACAGCAGAAGCCTCAAGCATTGCCCAGCAACTTGGCCGAAACTAAGCCAGGCAGAGGCTGAGCCTGCTTGTGGGTGGGGCCAAAGACTGCCAAGCCTACAGAGACTTTGCTCCCTGTTCTGCTGACCCCCTCATCAGTTGTGGGATGGAGCGGCTGTACCGCATGGTTACGGGCAGCCACAGGTCAAGGATCCAGGGCGGAAGGACTTCAAGAGATCAAAGAGGGTCCCTGACTTAACTAGATAAGTTTGGAGCAGAGGGCAGGAAAATTAAACTTAGCAAACAAAAGCAATAACTTTTCCCAAAAACTTCATTAACCATACGCAACATGTCTATAATGTGCAAAGAGCCATGAATCAGACCTGTAATTTTTATAGTTTATTCATCTAGGGTACAAACATATATTTTTTTATAGTTTATTCGTCCTAAGTACAAGAATATTTTTATATATATTTTTTTTTAAATGAGAAAAATAGTACATACAATTATATGGTTATTCGTATTTGATTCGTGAGCACACACATTTACGAGCAAACAATACGAATATTTAATCTAGTACAGCACAAACACACTAAACACATAATCAATCACAATACACTAATAACAAAAACAACATTTATCAAAAGACTATAGGAAACAATAGTCACATAACAGACATTAGAAGAAATCACAATGAATAACATTGTTTGCTGATCATGCAAATATTTTTAGTGTAATGAGTATAGTATAAAATGGACAGAAATGCACCGACGCAAGTTTCGAAAGTTAACAGTTGATGGGATCAACCTTCATCAGGGTGAAGTCTGTGCAAATAAGTTCTGTGGCAGGGGGCTATCCATTCAAAGTCTAATTAAACAGAGCTGTGCGCTAGGCAGGGGCCTCAGAATCTTCACAACAACTGTTCTGAAAAGAAGAGACACAATTAGATGTACTCACTTAACTAAGCGGGCAAAGAGGAGTCGAAAAGTAAAAAGACTTAACCGTGCATTAATGTGTGTGCAATGTGAGGCTAACTATCACCCATAGAGCAGAGCCACAGTGCAGGACAAAAATAGACCCAAAGAACAACATATTTTAGTAATAGCCCACAGATGAGAGAGACTCATGGTAAAAAGTTTAGATAAAGAAATATAAACCTACTATGTATAAAGGTTCCCGATTGGTATAAATGGTAAAAACACTGTGCCACAAATTCATTAATCATGAGGCACACACTTCTAATATCGGGATCACAGGAGGGAGGAGATGGAGTCAAAGAAGAGATATATAGATCTCACCAAGGCGATTGGACTTCTGAATGAGAGAAAAAAACAAAAGGCAGCATAAGTGAAAAACTGGCCGGAGGGAGGACCCTGGGCCCAATGGAGGCTTTTGCTGGTGCTGGAGGAGGAGAGCCGGCCCTTACGAAGGCAGTCTCCATCAAGAGGACGCCCGCGGGATGTCTGTGTGGAGCCAACAGGTCCGCATAGATTGGAGGCCGGCCCCAGTGGCGTGAGCCCTCACTCTTGGAAAGGGCATTGTGGGGCGAGCCCAGGACGGGGCCCGAGTACATTACCGGATTCTCTGTGGTAGGGGGGCAGGTAGCCCAGAAGCCTATGCGATGGGGATAGTGGTGGCCTTTTCTGCATACTACTGATGATATTCTGATGTGGATATCTGTGGTGATAGGCCTACTGTTGGCATGAGGTTTGTGATATGTGCACTGTACAAGTGGCTGTTATAGTGCACTGCTGATGATGTGAATACCTAATGCGGTTTCTAAATATGTGCACACTACAAGTTATTGCTATAGTGCACTACTGATGATGTTAGGTATGCCTGATATGTTTATGCTAAAGGTAATCCTACCAGTAGTTACTGGTTGCCTTTAACTGACGTTTATGAGGCAGGCCCGTTTGGCCTTGTGATTTATGTAATCCCGCTGAAGTCATGACAAGTGCCTAGTGGCACGGTATTACATGTGATTGTGACCTAATGTGTTTTCATGGATAATACAAAGGATATTTTTATATAACCTTGTGTGGAGTTTATTTTGTGGTGTGCCTAGTGTGTCACTGCTGTGGGAGTGTGTTGCGCAAATGCTTTACACATTGCCTCTGGGATAAGCCTGACTGCTCTGCCAAGCAACCAAGAGGGTGAGCAGGGGTTATCTCCAGCATGTAACTCCCTTGCCCTGACTTGAGTGGTGGGCTCTGCCTGGCTTAGGTGCATACCCTAGCCAACCCGAAACCCCATTTCAAGCAGAGACAATATGTCCTTAGTTAGAGAAAAACAAGAATCTTTCTTTATAATTTAACAGGTTCTGAGAAACTGCCCTGTATTGAACTGTTTCTAATGTTTGCAACAAATATAAAACATATATTTTTATATATGTTTTTTTTTAAACAATTTTTAATATTTTTTCAGCAAAGTAAACAGTCACATTGACAATCAGAACAACAATAGTTCGATTAAGATGGATCGTGTAGTTTTGCAGTATCTTAAGACATAAGCACATTATCACTTGGAATAGTCCATCACGTCTTCCCTTATATCTAGCAGTTTCCTTAATCACAGTCCCACTCCCACCCTCATCCTCATCCGAGCTATCATCATCATCTTCTGGCAGTGGGTCATAAATCTCCCCCCTGTATACATTCCACGCAGCCCAGACCCCATTCCACTTACGAGGGCATGCTCTGTTGACATACACCGCCCTTTCAGTAACCATTAATAAGTTCATGTTCTTGCTCCATTGCGCCAATGTCGGCAGTTCAGCAGCGCCCCATCTTTGTGCTATATCTCGCTTTGCCACCATGAGTGCCAGTGTGGCCCAAATCAGACCATATCTAGACAAATCGTTTGAATCCTATACATTCAGGAGACATTTGCGTGGTTCTGGTGTTAGTGAGACCTAAAGTGTCTGTGAAATAGTACGCGTTACTTGTCGCCAGTAAGCCGCAATGTGTGGACAGTCCCAGAGGGTGTGGAACAGGGTACCTTCAAAGCCGCAGTTTCGAAGACAGTAGGGATGCGGGGCTCGCTGGAGTTTGTGTAGCGTGGCTCGAGTGTAATATATACGATGAAGGATTTTTAATTGTATCAGCCGAAACCTGGCTGAGATGCCCACCTCCCTCGGGGACGCCAGCGCTTCATTCCACTCTGCGTCGTCCATTTCGCCCACCTCTTCCACCCATCTCTCACGCAGTTTTAATGTGGGGTCTGTCAGATTGTGTAGCAGTTTTTTATAGGTAAGGGAAGTGGCACTATGTTGCATAAAATCAGTGAGCAATCTATCTTTTAGTGGCGATGATTCAGGGACCTCGGTGCCTGGTGGTAATGCCTGTAATAGTGCGTGTCGAATCTGCACATACCTATAGGTTTCATTCAGGCTCAGATCATAGTGTTGTTGGAGCTGGGTAAATGAAATTACTGTGCCCTTATCCCATAAGTCTCCCACCGTGGATATTCCTATATTGTCCCACTGTGTAAACCCTTTGCTCTTTCTCAATTGGCCTAGTACCTTGGTGTCCCAGAGTGGGGTAAGTTTGGTAATTTTACCCTTCCAGCCCAGCTTTGCCTGCGCTGCGTGCCAGATCGCAGTTGTTTGTTTCGTGGGCCCTATCAACTTTGCCACTCGACTTCTGTTATAGAGTGCTGAAAGCATACCTTCCGTACCCAGTTGGACCCATTCAGCTCTGTAGGCTGGGTCATCCCGGGGCGCATGAATCCATTGGTTGATGGTTTTGAGTTGCGCCGCCCAGTAGTATAATTGTAAGTTTGGAAGCGTGATTCCCCCCTCATACCAACTCCTGTTCAGTTTGGTGTGGGCGATTCGAGCAGGTTTGTTGCTTCATAGGAGGTTAGACACCAAAGCCGTCACCTGGCGAAAATATCTCGGGGCAATTGGGTAAGGTGAGTTTTCTAGGGCATACAGAAACCTCGGGAGGGCCATCATCTTGTATAGCGCTGCAACGCCCAATGTTTCACATCGGTCCGCAACAGGTCTAGAGGCAGTTTCAGGTTTTTGTCAAAGAATTCAGTGTGGCTATCTGTAATATATATGCCAAGGTATTTAAAGGAGGTCATAGTTGGTAGGAGCGGACAGTCCCTGTCCAGCAGGGGCGCCGGTCCCCTCAACACATAAAGGACCGATTTTGACCAGTTGATCGTATAACCGGATGTCAACCCATAGGTGTCGCATATTGCCAGGAGTGCGGGTATACTCCTGTCCGGATCCGTCAGGTACATCAACATATCGTCGGCATATAATGACACGCGATCCACCCATCCCTCCGTCCAAGTAATACCTCTTAACAAGGTCGTGCTCCTAATCAGTGCCGCCAGCGGTTCCAGCACTAGTGCGGACAGCAGTGGCGAGAGGGGACATCCCTGTCTGGTCCCTCGTGCCAGCTGGATAGTACGTGAGATGTGACCATTGGCCACTACATGAGCAACTGTATTGGCGTATAGCAGGCGCACCCAGGCTATAAACTTGGGACCAAATCCCATATGGGCCAGCACAGCAAATAAGTGTCCCCATTCCACCATGTCGAACGCCATTCTCGCGTCCAGGGAAAGGATTACAGCCGGTTCTAACAGTGACCGGGCTCTCGCTAGGACTCCATGTATCCGTCTCAGATTGAGGGCGGTGTTTCTATGTGGCATGAAGCCTGATTGGTCTGGGTGAATTAGGAGGGGGAGATGTGCCATCAATCTGGTGGCTAGTAGCTTTGCGAGAATTTTTGCTTCCGCATTGAGAAGCGAGATAGGGCGGTATGACGCACAGTCGGACGGGGGTTTGCCCGGTTTCGGTATCGCCACTATCGCAGCTGTCCTTTGGTCCCGCGGGAGTTCTGCCAGTGAGAGACTCTCCGTATACATAGCCAACAGTGGCGGGCTGAGTGTATCCGACATAAGTTTAAACCACTCAATGGGGATCCCACTGGGACCAAGGGATTTTCCGGATTGTATGGCTTGTATAGATATCTGTATCTCCTCAGTAGAGAGGTCGGCTTCCAATTCTTGGATTGCCTCTTGGGGAAGCGTCCTGGTCACTATGTGTTCAAGAGACTCTAGGGCTGCACTTTCCGTTACTCCCCATTCAGGGGTATAGACCCTCTCAAGGTGATCTGCTAGCACGTTCACAATCTCCTCGGGGTGCGTGTGTCGTTGTCTCTCGGGGGATTGAAGTTGCTGTATACCTCTATTGCTCCCTCCCTTTTTTTCTAACCACGCCAACATCTTTCCTGCCTTATCCCCCACTTCATAGATCTTATGGAACGTAGCCGAAATAGAGTTAATCACCTGCAGTCTGATGTGCTCCGTGTATCGCTGCTGGTGTAAGTGCTAGTTATGTGCTGAGTGTGCCTTGGGGTCTGACATATGGGCCATATTCGCCCCGTATAGGGACAATTCCAGCTCCGACAGTTCCTGCCGCTGTGCTCGTTTGTGTCCTGCAATGGAGGACATTGCCTGCCCACGAAGGACTGTTTTATATGCCTCCCAAAGAATCGAGGGAGAAGTCACAGATGCTTCGTTTTCAGTGAAGTAGAGTTGGGTCGCTTTCTTGAGATCTTTTTTGATTTTGGGGATTTTCAGAAAATTTGGGTAGATAGGGTATATTCTTCGCCTTGTTTTCTCCCGACTTGAAAGGGTCATCACCACTGGAGAGTGGTCCGATATGCCCCTGGGGAGTATATCTACGGTGGCCACATCCTGTATCCCGCCACCCAACACAAGGAAGTAATCTATGCGGGAAAGGCTGTTGTGTACTGTCGAGTGATAGGTGTATTGTGTCGCAGTGGGGTGTTTGTGTCTCCAAGCATCCGCTAGGCCCAAAGCTGCCAGAAAACCCCGGAAGCCCGAGGGAGCAGAGGTGCCTGTGCGCACCGGGAATCTGTCCAATACTGGGTCTACCACAGAATTAAAGTCTCCCCCTATGATGATGTCACCCTCCGGGAGGTCCAGCAGGAATTCTCCCAGTGCTGTCAGTGCTACTGTCTGAAGTGCAGGAGGGATGTATACTGACACAACATTCAAGAGCCGGCCCTCCCACTGCCCATGTATTGCCGCAAAGCGACCCTGGTCATCCACCTTGTGCTGTAGGAGGATGAACGGTGAAGCCCTTTTCAGCAGGATGCCCGTCCCCCTAGAGCCAGAGGTAAACGCGGAGTGTGCCACCATTTTGTAGCCCCGGCGATCTAGCGCCCGACAAACCGTACCTGTGAGGTGTGTTTCTTGCAGGAGCACCAGAGCCGGGCCCTGCCATTTGATTGCTTGCAATACGAGCCCCCTCTTGATCTTGTCACCTAGCCCCCGCACATTCCATGTCAGCAGCGTCAGGGGGGAGACTGTGGTCTGCTGCAGTGAATCAGTGTGGGCGTGTGTCGGCGTGTGCTGTGTCATAGTGAAGTGATGCGAGTGCGGTTAGCCCTATCTCTCCCATAAGTTCCATATCTGTGCTACGTTGTCGAACGATACGTGTGAGTGTCTTGTCGTGTCTTGTCAGTTTGTGAGAAACAGAAACAATAACGATAACAGTTGAAATTTCCCTCCCTCCCCTCCTCCCTGCCTCCCTGCTCCACGGACTCAAAACCGCCCGCCTCCCCAACTTAGCAGAGTGCTTTGTCCCATCCCCATCCATTGTACTTGCTTGCGGGGGTAAGGAGGTCCGCGATGGCAACGGCTCCACCTGCCCTCCTTAGCTTCTCCCTGTCCAGAGTACCAAGGGCAGCACGCCCAATACGATAGTGGTATGCTGACATAGTTGCCTTAGCCAGATCCTCGGGAAACCGGTCACTGTTCGTCGTCGCCCAGTCCCACCTCCGACGAGTGGTCTGGATCATTCCTGTCTGACCCCTGTGAGTCCTCTCGGAGTTCGTTTTGCTGGTGCCTTTGCTGCCTGTCATTGCGAGGAGGTCGTCCCACCTGCCGCCATCCATCCAGCCAATCCTGGGCCGCCCCAGGCGTGTCAAAAAAACATGTTTTGTGGTCAGCTACCACTCTCAGCCTCGCCGGGAAGAGCATTGAGTAGGGCAACTCCTTGGCCCGCAGGGATTTCTTTACCTCTGTGAAGGTCTTCCGGCGTCGGGCCACTTCAGCTGTGTAATCCGGGAAAAAGGCAATTGTTGAGTTCAGTATCTTGATAGGGGGAGAAGTCCGCGCCGCCTGGAGTATGGCATCTCTGTCCCGGAAATTGAACAGCCTGGCCAGCACCGGTCGCGGCGCGGCACCCGGCTTCGGTACTCCGCCGGGCACCCTGTGCGCTCTTTCCACTGAGAAAAAAAGCGAAAGACCCTTGGGTTGCAGTTTGTTCTTGATAAGGTCTTCGACATACAGATCCATAGTTCGCTTCCTCTCCGACTCTGGCAAGCCCAAAATGCGAACGTTGTTGCGCCTTGAGCGCCCTTCCTGGTCGTCCAGTTTGTCGTGGAGCTGTTTATTGACGGCTTCCATGCGCCCCATTGCCAGTGGAGAAGTGTGGCTCACTGGTTAGAGGAGGCAGACCTGGAAGCAGAGGTCAGCCCGGGACCAGGGTTCAATTCCCGGCTCGGCGGGGTCTTGAGTCCTAAAATGTCCATGGACTCGACAATTCTCGCTCCGGTGCCTACTCGATTCACAGGTTCACACTCTGCGACTCTGGGCAATAGCTTGCTTAATCTCCACAACGGCCCCTCGCGGCGGGATGCCTGGCTTTCACCTTGCGGAGACCCTGCCGGGGTTATCTCACAGGGCAATACCAGGACGGGTTCCCTAAGCAAGCGCTTAGAAACCGCTTGGTGATTTGCGCTATATAAATTCCTGTACATTTACAGTTGTAGTTCCGACGTATCCTCCACAAGAGATTTAGTGACAACCTCCACTTGTGCCACTCGTTCTGTCATCTTGTGAAAGTCTGCTCTTAGCAAATTGACATCTGTGGAGATAGAGCCCACCGTCGTTTGGACACTGGCCAGTGTTTTCATTATGTCTTCTGATGTCACTTTCTTGGTACCGTCACTCTCCGGGCCCTTCCCTGTAGAGGTGCGGTGCTCTGCATGGGACGCATTGTTTTTGTCGTAGGCGAATTTATCCAGCTTCGCCTGTGTCCCAGTATTGCGTGGCCCTCGTCCCGTCATGATTTCAGCTGCTTGCTCGGCACTCACCCCCACCAGCGTACGTTGTCGTGTTGAGGTCCCTCTGAGTGCGGACGGCGCAGGCGACGATGCCAACGGGTTCCTGCAGGCAGCCTAGGAGGCCAGGGCACACTGCCCAATGGCACCACCCCCCAGGCTCACTGATTTCGGCAATGTCTGGTGTTGGACTGCAGGGGAGCGCAGACGCATCCCAAGGCGTGTATGCTGCGTTCTGTTTTCTATTTTGTATTTTTTATTTAATTGCTATTCTTTTTTCAGGTTGTAGATCACACCACTGCCAAGTTGGGGAGCGACCGTGCAGACCGGGGCCCGTGACGTGGTTGCTGTCAGGGGTCTCGTCCAAGCAGCGCTGAGCGCTCCCTTCTCAATTGCTGGCCACGGGACCCACACCTTCACTGGGTCAGCCGCGCCGGATCGCGGCAACGTGGCGCGTCAGTGGTAGGACGGTGGGGGAGAGCAGATGAAGCGTGAGCGAGGGGCACTAGATCCAGCCCCCCCGTCCCAGCACGGGTGTATCGCACAGTACCTCCAGGCGCAATGCACTGCAGCAGTGTCTCTTGTAGGCGGAATTGCCTCCTCTCTCACCCGCCCCGGCTCCGCACCGCAGGACCCAAATCGTCCGTCAGCGGGCACTTCCGGTCCACGCCGCCCGGCCAAGCCTTACTTCCGCCCGGCTAGTCACAGACGTAAGTCCAGAGCCGCCACAGCTGCGACAGGCCGCCACCGGAAGCCACAGTTTTCGTCCGGTATTCAATGTCGGACCGGCCTCAGAGCTACTTCGGGCAGTGCCTCTCAGTCCCCACACTCGGGATCTGCCGTCGGGGGAACAGTTGTACCAGATAAATGTTCGGATTTATGCGATGGAGCTGTCTAGCCTCTCGCGCTCCTCGGTCAGGCAGCCACCATGTTCGGCCACTAGCCACGCCCCCATATATGTTTTTAAGGTGCCCTGTTTTACATACCTTTTAGGGTGCGGTTTTTGAAGGTATGGAAGTTATGTTTAATTTTTAAATGCAGGTGAGCACTATCTTAGTTTTTTTGGTATTTTACGGAATTATGATTTATTATCTCGAGATGTTAATAAGTTGTCGTTTTATCTAATCTTACTTGATCGCAGAGAAATTTGTAAATGCTGGCTTAAGGGCACCGCACCGACCTACCTAGAATGGGTAAATGCGATCAAATTTACACTAAATCTAGATAGGGTTAATTGGAAAAAGAAAAGAAAAAATGTTGGTTGCCGTGCATAACCTGGCTAGATCAGTTATTACAGCAGAGACCTATTTGTCCAATGATTATGCCTTTTTGCAGATATATATATCCCTCGGATCAGTTCCACGGCCGTCAAGTTAGAAGAACTGAACTGACTAATTGTGAGGGTATCTGTGGTAAGCGCATCCATTAAGATCATCAGAGTCTACGTACTGCTGGTGCTAATTACTCGATGGGGAGGCCGCAGATCGAACACACTAGACTCTGGGCACATCTTTTGGCGTATGCGGACTATAAAAATAAAAAAAATTATACAACAGGTTTTTGATGTGATTCATTTTGAAATAGAGATTATAATTTATTCTTCATGTTTGAAAATATGCTTGCTCTTTCATATGAAAGAGCTACACACCAAGGTTTTAAGTGGTTTGTTGGAAAGGTGATGGTGTGGCCATGTAATATATGGGATAAAATACCCTGTGGCATACATGATAAGGATATTGCAAGTCACCTCAGAGTTCCACAACTTTGAAAAGGAACTCAGCATTCAACCTCATTCCTCCATATGGTTATGGACCTCCTCGGTAACTTGCAATATCCTTATAATGTATGGCAGAGGGTACTTTATCCCTTAAATAATTCTGATAGACAGTCACCCAAGCAGAAGAGCTGTATATTCATACATGCATCAGTCAGGAAGTGTTAGAATGTACAAGGCATAACTGACTTATTTAAAGTGTATGTTGAGGTTATCAAAAATGTAACTGAAAATTTGCCAATAAAAGCACATTCAACAGGATAAACTGAACTAATTCATGTGCACTATTGTGATGTCAAAGTCATGCATGTGCTAGGCCAAATCTCGTTCTGAGACGTTTGCAGTGATCCACAAATTTTTTCTAAAGAGGCGGAGATTTAGCCACGGCCGAAATCTCCACAACGGGACCGGAATCTCCACAACTGGGCCGGAATCTCCACCTCCGGACGAAATCTTCACCTCCGGGCCGGAATCTCCACCTCCAGGCCGGAATCTCCACCTCCAGGCCGGAATCTCCGACTCCGGGCCGGAATCTCCGCCACCGGGCCGGAATCTCTGGCCCGAGTGCGGACGTAAAGTTAGTCGTAAATCCATTCTGTGAATACCAAATGTAGTAAGTGCATTCTGTGAATACCAAAAGTAGTAAGTACGTTCTGTGAATACCATAAGTAGTACGATTAGGATTTTGTCTTAAATTAGTTCTGTGAATCAGGCCGTATGAATTGAAATCAGTACCATAGACATGAATGAGGCCAGCATGGATCATGATCGTCTTATCAAAATAAAACAGCACTTTAGACACAGTGCGAACCAGTCATAGACCCATGATAGCATATGAAAGCAATGAGTACCAAAGGTGCACCTCTAGGGAAAGAAAAACAAGATACTAACGTGGGTCGAAAACAGGAACCAGGTCAGTCCAATAATAAGATTTGCATGTGTTTCTTAGCCGAAGCTACCAATTAAATTAATTGTATCCCAATGCTTTCCTATGGAACAGCTAACCCTGCTACAGTGAAAATAGCATTTGGGACTTTTTCGCTGTTAAAGACATGTGACATTTAAATACCATGCACACTGCCTTATGGGCAGTGAGGTCTGTGTAGGGGTCATTTACTGATATTTAAAAGGAAGGTTTAAGCCTGTCAGAAGGGGTTATTTTGACAGGATGAAAGTACAATTTTAAAACTGCATAGACAAGCTACAGTGAAAACCTAGCAGTTGTGTTTGCACTATCTCTGTAGTGAGTGGCACAATGGGTGCTACATTCCAAAAGTGACATTTAACTTACAGGTCCTGTGTATACTTTGTGCCATATAATAAACACTTATAGGTAAGATGAATATGCCAATTAAAGTACAGTCAATTTTTACACGTTTTAGAGGTCAAAGCCCTTGCATAGGGAGCTAATTAGTTGAGTCAACAATCTGTCTAAAATTGGGGTGATCACGAAAACCAAGGCATTTCGGTCATTGATATCCCTCCATATGAAAGGTGAGGAGCAAAGCAGACATTCCCTTAGCAATTCTCATCATCTAAGTAGAAGAACTTGTATAGGCCATCTGCACTGGCATTGCATGGTCAGTCCGTGGACTGTGTTCCGCTATAAACTCCACACCCTGTGGGGAGATGGGCCATCTCAACAGTTTGGGGTTTTGTCTCATGTGCATGAGCCATCTGAAAGGCCTGTTTTCGGTTTGAACCTAAAAGTGAGTCCCAAAGAGGTAGGATATTAGCTTCTTTAGTGACCAAACCACAGCAAAGGCTTCTCCCTCTGTGACCCTCCAGTGCTGCTCTCTGGGTAGTAGTCACTTGCTGATGATGTCAGATGGTTGATTTTGACTAGGATGGGGTTCTTTGTCTCCATCCATGAGGTCTGAGACAAACTTACTAAAGAGTAAGCCACTTCCCCTCCCCACTGCTGGGCACAATACATGTTTGGATTTTTGAGCCACCACTAAAAAGAATACATTACAATTTGTTTGCTTTTCTGTACTGTCCACTCGATATGTGTGTAAAACACCTTGTTTGCATTAACTGTTTTACCCTATGAAAGATACTCACTTTATAGACACAAACTGGTACCACACTTCCTCTGGCCCTCTGCCCCCTCTGCCCTGGCTTCTGAGACCGATCCCTGCTTCGCGATCTCATGGTTTCTTCTTTCCTCCACAGCTGCTGACTCGAGGGTCCTCCCCCTTGCCAGGTGAGTGGGGTTAGCTATGGCTCGGCCACGCACAGCACAGGTCTAAGTTCGACTTCAAAGTTGTTACAGGCCTCTTCCATTCCCCCTTCTCTTTTTTTTTTTGTCAAACAAGATTTTATTAAGATTTTAACAAAGACTGAAGGCACAATCCGCCCAGTATCCCTCGCAGGGGAAGGCTAATCATCAATCGAAGCATAAAAAGAGAAAGAAAAGGAACCCAGCCATAAATGATAAAGTGCCCCATTTATAGTTCGAAGCTCAACTGAGGGATACAGATTCTAAAGTGTGCGGGTACCCAACACAGACTCACTGCGTGGGAGTGGCAAGGTGGGTTTACTGTAGCATCATCGCCCTCTCCACAGGAAGTCATGCCTTAGATAGGTCCATCAAAGATATATAGTACAGAAATATGCAACTAGAGCGAGAGGCAGTTCCTGAGGTCAAGGGTGAAAAGCGAATCAAGATCGCACCCAGAGTCCAACACTAAAACAGAAACCCCCCCTCTCCCCAACCCTTCCCCCCTCGCACACCCCGGTGGTGGCTATTACAGTGTAGCAGCGAATTGTCAATGTAGAGCCCACTTAGAGTTGGAAAAGATGCAAGGCCCGAACTGACGGGGGACAAACCGCTGATGGCAGACCCTTCGAGAGAAAGGAGACCAACGTACCCCATCAAAACTCAAAATTGTTAAAGTCTTCCCTAAACATATCTGACAAGCGCTCCAGGCTAAGCAGCCTCCCAAGCCGGGAGTGCCACAGGGACATTGCCGGGGCCTCTCTCCTCTTCCACGCCGCTGCAATAGTGACTTTGGCCGCCCCCAGACATAACCACATGATTCTTTTGTCCGCCCTAGTTTGATGTTCTAACATAGGATCACGGACGCCCAGGAGTGTTTCAGCCATGGATGTCGGTATGTGATACCCCAGTATGTCCTTTACTTGTGCCAAAATTTCCTCCCAAAATGGTCAAATGGATGGACAGTCCCACCAAATATGCTGGAAATCACAGAGCAACCCGCAAATTTGCGCAAGCTTGGACGGGTATAGATACCAGTCAATCATTGTCTTTAAGTGTGCTTCCCTCAAGTCTGTGGTTTGGTTGAGTTTAAAAATGTCTGGACACAGATGTGTCCACTCCTCGTCCAGTATGTCCCGTTGGGCCAGCCTTTCCCACATAGACATGCATCGCGGTCGGGGGAAAGGCAGGTGGACAGCAAGTTTTTGTACAGAAATGAAATTGCCCCCTTCATGGAGGTAGCCCTGACCAGGAAGGACTCAAATTTAGTAAGTGGGCGGGTGGCCTCTTCCCGAACCTGGGGTCCCAGGGCCCAGTGCAGCAACTGGGCATGGTGATAGCGTTCAGAGTCCCCAATCCCGTAGTCCCTTTTGCAGTTATCGAATGTAAGGGGGTCATAGCTATGGAACAGATAGGTTAGTGCCAGACAGTCCCCCTCCCGCCAGGCATCAAGGGGCCCCTCATGGAGAGCTGGAGGAAACGCTGCGTTGAAGTGTATTGGTGTGAAAGGGGAAGGGAAGGAAGACCAACCAAACCCTAAGGGTGGTATGGGTAGGGGTGCTAAGGTAGGCATTTTTAGGTCTGTCCTGTCGTGCCCGCCAGATCAAATCCCAAATCGTTCTTCCTGCTACACTGCGGTCCAAGTGGAGCCAGTGTTTTTCAGACTCTTTCTGCGACCATTCTACCAAAATTCTGAGCTGCGCAGCTTTATAATAGAGCTGGATATCAGGAAGGCCTACCCCTCCCTCCCTCTGGGAGCGACATAGCATAAAGAACGAGAAGCCGGCCCACCCTCCTTGCCAAATGAAGTGCAGGATCATTGCTTCCACTCATCTAAAGAAGTCTCTCTCTAGGTCTATTGGAAGCGCCTGGAATAGATATAGTAACTTAGGGAGCAGGGTCATCTTTATGGCATGAACACGACCAAGCCAGGAGAGAAAGAGCGGTTTCCACCACGTCAGCTCTGCCTGAATACGAAGGAGATTGGGGGGGAAGTTGGCAGTGTAAAGTTTCTCTACTGTCGGTGTTAGCTGTATGCCCAGATATTGGATAGAAGATGCAGCCCACGCCAGAGGTGTAAGCGATCGAAGGAGAAGGGCTTCCTCCCGTGAGAGAGTAAGATTGAGTATATAAGATTTATCGAGATTAATTTTAAAGCCTGCAGCCTCCTCAAAGTGCTCCAATACTGTCTGCAGGTGTGGGAGAAATCTTGTCAGGTTTGCCAGGGATAAGAGGACGTATTCAGCAAAAAGGAAGATCTTATGGGCCTCACCTGTGAAAGGGAGCCCCTCAATTACCGGGTGTTCCCTGACAGCAATCGCCAGAGGCTCTATACTAAGGGTGAACAATAGAGGGGACAAGGTCCCCCTGGAGTGTGTAAAAGAAGGAGATTGCACACCATTAATCGAGACCTTGGATCGTGGGTGTTTATAGTTAGCCTGCAGCATGGTTATAAATTGAGGGGGAAACCCAAACGCTGTGAGAGTAGAGAACAGAAACCTCTAATCCATGCGGTGAAATGCCTTTTCGGCATCCAGCCCGACTAGGACCGCCTGAATCCTGAATTTGTTGGCTTTCTCAATCAAGTTTACAATGCGACGGGTGTTATCGTGGGTCTGGCGTCCCGCATTAAAGCCAGATTGGTCCGGGTGGATAAGGAGCGGCATAAGGTCGTTCAATCTTTTAGCTAGAATGGAGGAGTATAACTTTGCATCGATGTTTAAAAGTGCAATGGGCCTAAAGGAAGCACAGCGTGAGGGATCATTCCCAGGTTTGGGGATCACCGAAATCACAGCCTCGGACATGGAGTCAGTCGTGGCCCCATCTATCGCAATTCTATTAAAAAGCCGAACCAGGTGGTGGCCAATATCCGATACGAAGGTTTTATATGAGTGCAGTTTAACCGTCAGCGCCCAGAGCTTTATGTGGTTTCAGTGCTTTAATAGCCGAGGTAACCTCTTCAAGTGTGATTGGAGCAATAACCGCCTCATTCCAAGCAGGAGAGACCTGAGGGATGGGTAAATTCCTCAGGAAGTCCTGTTGTTTCTCAGTATCCAGGGAGTCCGCCACATATAAGGTTCTATAAAATTCTCCAAAGATGCCTGCTTTGTCTTCGTCTTTGTGGAACAATGTTCCCGAGGGGTCTTGAATACCCAGAATGTATTCCCTCTCTCTCTTGTCTTTCAGTTGCCTAGCCAGATATTTCCCTATTTTATTGCCTTGTGTATAGGACAGATTACGCAGTTTAAGAAGAGTGAATTCTGCTCTATTCTGGGAGATAGCTGGGAGTTTGCCCCTGATCATTGTAAGGTTGCATAGTGTATGTCTGGTAGGCGTCAGTTTGTGAATCTGTTCCACGGTTGCGAGTTCCGCCTCGAGATCTTCCCTTTCCTTAGCACGTTGTTTATTCAAGGCAGAGTTGAGCGACATGCATTTGCCTCGCAATACGGCCTTGAAGGAGTCCCACGTGATATATTCGGAAGTGTCCTCTGGCTTATTCAAGATAAAGAATTCCCTAATAGTCTCCCTTAACTGATTACACGATTCTTTATCTCTTGCCACCGACGCCGGGAAATACCACCGAGCTGGCGATGGGCATTACCCAACCAAGAGAGCCATACTAAATACAAGCCATAGTCGGAGACAGCTATGGGGAACATCTTGGCCTCCTTAAAACTGCCCTGAAGGGATTGGCTGGCAAAGATGTGGTCCAGCCGAGAGTAGGAGTGGTGAATATGGGAGAAGAAGGTGTAGTCTCGGGTCTGGGGATAGAGGGCGCGCCAAGTGTCCAGGAGGCCTAGGTTGCGAATCCGCCCCTGAGTATCAGTGGAAAATAAACCCATGTCTGAGCGCCGGGTGTGTGTGCTATCCAGGTCTGGGTGCCATACTAAGTTGAAGTCCCCCATGAGAAACAGCAGTCCCTCGGCAAAGTCTGTCACCTTACCCAGGAGAGTGTGCAGGAAACCCTTCTGCCCCGTGTTAGGGGTGTAGAGCATCACAAAGTACATAATTTCCCCTTCAGTTGCCCCTTAACCATGAGCCATCGACCGTCTTTGTCACTCTGAACTCCTAAGGGCTGAAACTGGGTAGTAGAGCGAAACAAGAGGGCCACTCCCTTGTGTTTGGTAGCCGCTGAAGGTTTATAAATGAGAGGGTATTGCTTATGTTTCAAACGAGAATATTCAGTTTTAAGTAAATGAGTCTCCTGCAGGGCCACTATATCAAGGTGGTGATCTAATATGTAATTCCAGACTTTCTGACGCTTTTGAGGGGAATTGAGCCTTTTAATTTTCCATGTACCTAAGGTGATCGGTATTGCAGAGCAGAACCTGTGTACTCTCTCAATAAATACCCCATCAACACGTCCAAAACAAAGACTATGCTGTCAATCCTCCGTTCTCCCCCTGTATGCTGGTAAGGTCTCAAGTAGTGTAAGGTGCCAAAGATCCCACCTCCGTAGAGGCAGCCGCCCTCCCCTCTCATCAACCCCCCCCCCCACTCCCAGGAGTCCCGGCCAGTGCCCTGTCATGTAGGAACAACATAAAGCAGCCACCACCATCGTTCCCCCCAACCCTCTACATCTCCCCCAACAAATCTCAACAGAACAAGAACCCTAAACCGAAAACAAAAACCATCATTTGGTCGTAGCATAGGGCAAAAAAGCCCCGCATAGATAAAGGGGGATAAGGGGTCCTGGGACCCAGTCCGCACAGCGCTATAACGAGATTGCAGTAAGTCCATGGGCAGAAAGCACTTATAGTTTGTCCCAGATATCTCAGCGGTCAGGCTCCCAATCTCGCTATGGAGCTCTAGGCCGCCCTGACGGGAGCCAGACCAGGAGAAGGAGTAATTCCGATTCTTCCTCCAGGACGAGCATCGCCCGTTAACACAGCACCCTCAGTCGTGTAGCAGTACACCTCTGTAATCCCCTTGGGCGTCAGTGATTCCCTTTTCTTGAATTTTGCGACCAGGCCATGGCAGGGGTCGTCCCCCTAGCAGCAGCTTTGGAAACCCCAGCGGCGGAGTCTCCATCCTCTCCCGGGAGCCCAAGGATGTGTGGGCCGTCCTTCAGGTCGGTGATATGATGTCTTTGGTTGTGGAGCTCAAAGCTGAGGCCGAAAGGGTATGTCCAGTGGTACTTAACTCCATCCTCCTGGAGCTTGGTGGTGACCGTCCGCAGAGTCTGTCTCCATGCCAGAGTGGAGGCGGCGACATCTTGAAATATGGCACAAGAAAAGTTCTGAAAGGAGATGGTATCCTTCGCCCTGGCCGCTTGCAGAACCGCTTACTTAGTTTTGTAAGAGTGGAACTTCGCCAGGATGTCTCGCGGTTTCTTCCGTTCACCCCTTTGGGGGACCCACCCTGTGGACCCTGTCCAGCTTGATCTTGAGTACCTTGGGCTGTCGTATCTCCGCAAAGAGGCCCTCCATAAACGCCTCCAGTTCCGGCCCCACGGCGCCCTCCTCCAGGTCTTTGAGGCGGATGTTCTACCGCCGGGCGCGGTTTTCCAGGTCCTCGGTTTTCAGCTGTGTTTGCTGGAGCTGTTCGTTAAGAAAGCGGACGTCTTCCTGGCATTCGGTCACCATTTTCTTATGCTCCTGGTGTTGTGACTCGAGGTCGAGGACCCCGGCGCCCACGGAGTCCACATCTCGCTGAAGGGAGGTCAAGCGTTCTGTCAGGACAGAGCGTAGCTGATCGATAGAGGATTTGACATCCTGGCCAAGCTCGTTACGTAGCTCCGATTTGAAGTTCTTGAGCATAGACTGGAGGTTCGCCTTAGAGAGGGCCATGGTTGATTTTTCTGAGTTACCCCGTAGAGCCGGCCTATTATCCGCAGCTGCGAAGCCCTGCCTGTACCCTTGTTCGTGCCTTTCTTTGGCGGCATAGGGGAGTAGTGTCACACCGTCAGGTAACACAGAGCATGCCAGGGGGACCCTCTCCAAAACTGTAGGGTCAGAGGGGGCCTGAGCTGTATCAGGAGGTAGCGCCGCTCACACTGTCAACGAGGCACCTGGCGCCGCGATGTCAGCCGCCTGAGCCTCTCCGCTCTCTCACAAGGCCGTGGGAAAGGGCCTCTCTAGACTCGTGGTTGCTGGAGTAGCAGGATTCTGGTGCAGCCTTTCCCGGTCACCTATATCGCCAGCCAAGGTCGTGGACTTCACATCAGCCGCCCCTCAGGTCCCTCGCCAGAGGTAGCTCACCCCTTAACTCGCTGTACCTATGGTGTCCTGTCCTGCCATGCCCGAGCCATCGGGGGGAGTCAGCATACCTCGTGGCCTAACGCACGTCAGGGTGTCTCATCGGCCGCCATCTTGGGGACAGGCTCTGGAGTGACTCAACCGGCTTGTGTTATGTTAGACCCTTCTCAGATCTCTTGCCAGCGTGGGTCACCCCCTCAGCCACTTCTTCACTGAGCCCCATCAGGGGCGCTGGAGGGAGTCAGCACGCTTCAATGCCTCCCACAGCTGCCGAGCGTCCCGCCAGCCGCCATTTTGGAGTCAGGCAGCCGGTGGATTGCTCTCCACGGTATTAAGTGGCCTCAAGGGCTTCCCTGGCAGCCACAGCTCACCCCCTGGACCCCCGCTGCTCGCGTGGGACAACGCTCACCTCCGTGGAGCTGGCACTTGCCAGTCGCCGCCGCCGGCTATCTCCTTCAAGTCGCGCCGGTCGCCATCTTGCCTCCAGGGACCCGTCGCCGATAAAAGCAGGCACAAACAGGTAACCGGGGCCTCAGGGACACATTAGAGGGCCGTCAATCCGTGTCCCCACGCTTCTTCAGCCCGTGGGAAGCCCAGAAGCTCCGCTCTGCCCAGGATCGCCACCAGTAGAGCCCCGAAACCGCTGCGCGGACCGGGAGCCGAAGCAGGTCACGTCTGCTCGGCCATCTCCCCGGCCATGCCCCCTCCCCTTCTCTCTTTTTGCTCTTTACCCCTTCTTTCCTTTCTTTGGCTCGTCTCACTGGTTGAATCTCATCAGCTCCAGTCAGTCTTCTACTCCTTTCCCTCCCAATCCCGTGAATGACTGCATCCCTGGCTATGGTGTCCCTTAACGTCAATGGCACAAACTATTATGTGAAACATAAGAAAGTGCTCCACTAGCTGCACTCCAAATGGGTGGATATAGACTTACCCCAGGAAACACACCTTTCCTCTGTAGAATCTGCACAACTAAGGCAAGACTGGGTAGGTAAAGTCATTAGTGTTGTGGGTCTGTTAACAATGAGGGGGAGCCCTCAGTTGCATCAGGCATGTGGGGTGACCATATTGCTTTGGAGAACACTGGCATATGCAATACTCTGGACTTGGACGGATGTAGAATGTGGGTGGGTCTTTGTGAAGCTGCATGTACTACTGCGCTCCGCTATCTTGGACTCAATATATGATCACATTTGCGAAAACACTTACTTCCTGACCTGTCTCTTGCGACTTCTGCAGAAATTGTATACGACCCCTGTTCTTCTAGTAGGGAAGTGGAATGTGGTGCTGGACCTGATGTAGGACCAGACGGAGAAAGTATACAAATGGTTCTGTCGGGTATGTATTATTTCTTTAAGTTGTTCTGAATCCTAAACAATACATACATTTCGAAGAGAATTCATCAAAGAAGAAAGAATATATAAATTTTGAAGTGAGTTCATCAAGGAAGAAAGAATGTAAATTCAAACCAACTTGGGTAAATTTAAAACACTTTTATAAATTATTTTCATTTATAATTACCCTGATTTCAATTATGCAAAGGCTGTACAAAGTACAAAATGGCGCATCAAATATGAACAAAGGTGACATTCAGTGCTCGGTGATAGTTGTGAAAGTGTCAAACATACAATGGTGTTTAAAGGGACAGGGAGGGAAAAGGAGGAGGTGAAATTGGCCAGTAGTACAATGTTTTTAGGAGCTTCTGTGGACAACTTTCGTTGGTCTTTTCGCAGAGTCCTTAAAGCTGGTCCAAAGGATTCTAATGTCAACGGTTTAACTCTGGATAAGCCCTCTTAGAGGGTCAGTGCGGGTCTTCATCATGACTGGGAAAAGGGGGGAGGGGAGGGGGGCGGACAGCCTGTTAAATGAAATGAGCAAGGGTCAGGTTTGGATTTAATTGGGCGGATTGTGACAGAGCAAGTGGATAGCACTGACGGCGGTAGTAACTCAATTTGGGGCATCTGAATGCCACCATGTTCATGATAGGATGCTGCTTCTAGACCTCCTTCGTGACCATGCTCCCTGCAACATCTGAAGCCTCCTCCACCAAAAGGAAAAGGATTGCACTTTTCTTTCTTGCCCTCACAGAACTCAGTCCTGGATTGACTACCTTCTCCGTCACAGCAGCCTCCTTCCGCATGTGACAAGTTGTGACATCTTGGAGGGGGGATGAGCTGGCCACTGTGTGATTCATCTTGACATGGATCTCGGGATCTCCCCCCAGTCCCTACTCTCGTAGAGGAAGATGGCTTTTCGGAGGGTTTTTGAAGCTCCACAACCACCTCTGGACATATGTCTTTGAGAAGGAGGATTCCGTGTGCTCTCAGGGCAACATGTAAGGCCATATTTTGGGGGTAAATGATGCTGGATTCGGCATTAGTGAAGTGTAGCACCCACTCCGAGCTTTGGGCCCTAGAACCCGCTACACAAAGGCCCCAACTCAGGCCCTGGGGATTCAGCAGCTGGAGTGGGAAAATAATCAGTTGAACTCCTTCTTAATGAAAGTGGCAGAGAAGGCACTTGTCAAACTTTGCTGGCTCCGCTACAATCATGGGGAGAAAGCTGGAAAACTCATGGCTGCCAAATTGCAGCAGAGGGAATCTCAGCTTGCTATACTGGCAGTTTGTGACCCCACTGGTCTCCTCTTGGTGCACCCCAGGGATGTCGTGGATTGCCTTGGGGACTACTATTCAGCCCTATATTTGGCTGAACAGGGCACCAGCCCTGCCCAGATTGAGCGCTGCCTGGTCCATCTACGTCTTCTGACAGTGACCTATAAGAGATGTTCAGTTCTGGAGGGGGGCATTCACAGAAGAGAAGGTTATGGAGGCCTTCCCGGGTCTCCCCACCTGGTTGCTAGTTGAGGATCGGATTCCTGGTGAACTCTAAAAGATTGACAGTGGTATCCTGGTGCCCCACCTCAACCAAGGCCTTCAATTGGGCAATGGGGAGAAAATCGCTGGGTTTGATCTCCAATAAACCGATTATATCATTGCTGCCCAGAGACGGCAAAGACCCCTTGGACTGCATGAGCTACCCCCTGATTTCCTTCATCAATATTGACCTTAAACTGATGTCCAAGGTCAACTCTCTCAGGTGGGTTTTGTTATAGCCATAGTTCACCTAATCATATGCGAACACTCTGTCACCTCCTGTGGTGCATCAAGGATAACCCTGAGGATATGCTGGCACTCTCCCTAGACACTAAAAGGGCATTCAATAGAGTCAAATGGCTGTACCTGTTAAGGCAATGTCTTCTATGGGGGAACAATTCATCCAAAGGGTCAGCCTCCTGTATGACTCCCCCTCAGCTGGAGCTTCTTGCGGAAGATTTCTTTCTAAGTCATTCCGGGGCAGCTGGCAGGTCTGTCCTCAGTCTCTGCTCCTATTCCTCTTGCCAATTCAGCGTCTGGTTCACTCCCTGTTTATCACCAGGCATACAGGGTTTACTACTGAAGTCAGGGAGGCCAAGATCCTACTCTCTGTAGATGATATCCTGCTTCTTCTCTGTCAACCACAGTCCTCGATAGAGGGGGTTATGGCTATCATTGAGGATTTTTTGGGTCTCTTGGATTATTGAGTCAATAGGGTGAAGATTAAAGCCTTCCCGATATCAGGGGTCCCCACACCTGCATGTATCCACGGATACCACATGACGTGGTTGCTGAGTGGGCTTTGTTATCTGGATATACGGGTCAACAGGGACCTCACTCATAAGGTGGAGAACAATTGCCTTCAAATGCTGGAGCGAACAAGGCAAGATTTTTTTAAGTTGTCTAATATAAATTTGTTCACCTAGGGAAGGGTGCAGACAGTCAAAATGAATGTGTCCCATCACTTCCAATACATCTTTGGTATGATACCCCTCCTGGTGACCAAAATCTTGCTTGCCCGATTGAGACCAACATCAGATCCTATGTTCGTAGTGGACGGAACCCGCACATCCAGGACATCAGACTTTGGGTGGATACAGCAGTTGGTGACTTGTGACTACCCCATCTCGCCTCGTATCCTTGGCCTCCCATCTTTTACAGGTTGTGGCCCACCTGCACTTTGAACAGTATGCTCTGTTCTGGTAGTGTCCTGCTATGGCACCTTTTCCTCCATACCATTCGCCTAAGTATCCGAGAGTGGCCCCACACCCTATTCTGAAGGTGACCTCTTGGGCCTGGCATGGGGCATACCACCTCCTGGGAGTGGCTCTCTAATTGCATTGGTGAGCCCCTTTCTGGCACAACTCCTCACTTCTTATGGGCAAGTGACTGTTTCATTGGAAGACAGTGAAGATGAGGCATATGATGCCTTGACCAGGTCCTCGATGGTGCAAAGCTTTGATCAGTTGCCCAATGAATTTGGGCTCCACCAGAGGAAGCCTGTCAATATTTACACTATCCCACAGATTCAAAGCAGCCACTGCCCCCTCTTTCGGAGGATTAGCCACAATCTCCCATGGTACAATTACTCCAGGCCTTGGGTCACTTAAGGATCCTACTCTCATGTTTGTCTGCAAATCTCTTTACTGGTCAGCACTCTCTCCTATTCTTCTCAGCTACCAGGCTCACCAGTCCTCTGGGGAAAGCGTACTCCCCAGAGGACTGGGCCTCTTTGCTTTTGAACCATCATCATGCCCAAATTTCTTCACTTTAAAATGTTTCAGGATTGGTACTAGAACCCCCACCGAAAGCTTCATAATCCAAGCTCTGGCCGCAGGACTTGTGCTGGTGGTGCCCCCCGCTCACTGCAACCTGCTCCATGTCCTCTGGTCTTGCCCTGCTCTTGCCCCATATTGGCCCATGTCTGGGGGAATCTCTGATGGTACAGCCTCATCCAGATTATCCCTTCAACCTACCTGGCCCTTCTTCATGATTTCCTAGGTCTCCCCAGTAGGCCCTCCAATGACTGCAGTTGGCTTGCAACATCCCCTGCGATGGTCAAACTCTGTATCTTATGTCTGTGGCAACAGATCTGTCTCCCATATCGACTAAATAGCTTCTGGAGTTATATCATGTACTTTGAATGACCAACTACATATCTTTGTGGCAGTATGGGGCCACTTCATGTCTGGATAGTTAGACTCTTTACCTCAGCCACCACCTCAGCCCGTGGTGCATTGACACTGTCTCCTAAGTCTCAACCCTGGCAGTTTACCCCAGTTGGCGTCTGTCATCCCATGGACATTGTTTGCGCCCGACTAGAGCTCCAACTCTAGCTCGGCCCTTCTCGCCCTCTTCTCACTCGCCTCTGTTCCTACCAACTTTTCTCACTACTAGTGATACCTCACCTGCCTGAGTGGGTTTACGTACAATACTCAGTCCCCAATCCCCTGAAGACATGGTCTTGTTCAACTTATGTTGGTGAATGGGGGATGTCTAAACACCCACCCTGCACAGCACAAATGCATCATCCTTATCCTGCTCTCCTCTTAAAGATAACTGTTGGTTTCCCCTTGCTCACCCATTGTTTTTCCTCCTCTTTACTCTATACAATGAGGTGTGGCACTGTATGTCATGTATGTTTTCTCTATGCCTATCTGGTTGTCTACTTGTACTTGTATGTTGTACATTGCTCAATTCACAATATATAAACGCTGCAAAAAACAATATAAAAAATTGGCTGACCAACCTGTCTCAAGTTTTGATCTGCCCCATATGTCCAGCCAAGGGGATGTGGTGGGCTAAGCTTAAGAGGAATGCCCACTACTAACAATCTATTGGTTCCTCCAGGATTTTTGTTCCTAGTTTCAGTTTGGAAGTCACTCTCTTCTAGGTAGATCCTGTGGGTTCCACTGGTATCCCCTGCTGGTGGACTTCAGCCTGTTGCTGAAGGCTTTCAAGGGTCAGGCACTGTTTCTGCACTTATCAGAATTCCACCCTTTATGGACCTCAAGCTCCATGCAACTCAGAGAGCTGTGGTAGATCTCTCAGGTTAGGCTTTTCTTCCGTTTCAGGCTCCAAATCCTCCCTCTGGTGGTCAGATTCTGTCTGGGCCATGTGAAGCTTTGAGGCTGCTTTCCCACATCTCTTGCCATTCCTCTTGGCTGTGGGAACTTGGGGTATTGTACCAGACTCCATGTTTATTTTGTTCTCTGATGGGCTATCTGGGCCATTATTGACACACATAGCCACTCCATCGGAGGGACAGTCCTCACAACTACCTTAGGCCAGTAACTCCTCCCCGCTCAAAGGTGACCATTACTCACCAAATTGTCAGCGTTGACTGTCCTTTGTTGACCATTTAGGATAATCTGTTCTGAGGAATCCAGCCAGTCCACGACTGTGGTCATGCTGGCTCCTGTGTCCCTGAGACCCTCTACCTTGGTCACTTGGTTTTTAGTCATTGCCAGCAGTTCAGTGGTAAGGTAACCAGGGCTTCAAAATCCTTCCACCCATAGAGACTAAGATGGCTTTAGTCCAACCTCAGGTTTTCCCAGGGCAAACAACCACCCCAGACTGGCATCCCTTAGGACCCCCTGTGAGGGGGCTTCTTGGCCAAATTGATAGCTACTAAAATCAAGTTCTAGATCCCACTACTGAACACCAATGTGAGAAAGTAGGTTATTAGTTAGAGTGCATGGTAACCACTATTCTTGTTAGAACCAGTGAAGGTCTCATTAATTTAAACCTTAGCCCTCCCTCTGGTAGCTAAGGTACAGAGTAGATGGGAAAATGTGTAAAGCACCTAAAGGTACCAAAAGAGTTAAAAAGTTGAAAATACAACACACTAAATTTCACACTTTATAAACATATAGATTTATTTAATGTACAAAATGACACCAAAATGACACATATCCAATTAGGGGAAAAAGAGATGTCACTTTCTAAAAGGTTTTAAATGAAAATAGCTCCAAAAACCCTCAAGCACCAATTACATTCATCGAGTTGCACTTGACCGGTAAATAAACGTAATTTAGGACTGGCCACGATAAAGCACAGATCAGATTCAAGAACCAGGTTTGTACTAAGCTTGGACGGAGTTCGCGAAGTGACCAAAAAACTTTGCTGCACTACACGGAGTGCCGCATGCAGTGGAGGGCGCTTGTTCATGCCTGTTCGTGTTGATTTTTAGAGCTGGGTGTTTGTCCTATGCTGGAAAATCAATGCGAAAGGCACCATGCACTTTTCAACTGGAGCAGCAACTTTCTCAGCGAAACAGAAGGTTTCTCAACGTGAGCTGTCGCAATCACCCGCGACCGCCCGCACTGAGAAATCCAACCGTGCTTGTTGAGAAATCTCAATTTGAGGTGGATTTTTCTCACGTGGGAGCAACCTGAATCGTTGGCCCAGCAGTAATGCACCTTTGTCATATTGACTTGGCTTGTCCTTGTCCTTCAAGACAAAAAGTCCCAGGTTCTTCAGATTTTTAGGAAGGGTGCACTTTGAAACAGTTAAGGGTCCTATAACCTCATAACCAACACCTAGGGGTCAAGACTAACTCCAGTAGAATCCATCTGCAGGATCCAAGTCAGGTAGGTCCTGTTGGAAATAGTCAGCTGGGCTCTTCAGGAAAAGGACGTTTTGCAACTTGTTGTCTCCCTGCTGCTTAACAAGAGATCAGCCAACGGATTCTTGGAATTTATTATTTTGTCCAGGTCCAGCCTTTTAGGTCTCCCCAAAGGTATCAACAGCAGTTGCAGTGCTTCTGTCTTCCACAGGTCAAGTAGTAGTCTTAAGAGAATACGCTTGGGTCACACGTGTATGCCCGACCAGCTCTGCGTATGGGTGACTCCTGGGCCTTCATAAACAATAGGGGAAAGGTTTCATAGGTAAACCTACCACTTTTACAACACTTTCTGTGAGCCATGCTCCAAACAACTCCAACGTGCCCCTCTCTGCCTAAATCCAACGTGCTAAAACCCTTGTCCCTTTGTGCAAAGCCTGTATGTCCACCCCAGAGGTGTGGCCAGGGAAACAAGCAACCGTCCTTTGTGGTTACTTCAAACCATTTCTGGGGGCAACTCTTGTCTTGCTGGGATTGGTGCCTGCTTGAGGAGGGGAACAAAGAAGAGTCCTGCACAGGTGTCAGCTAACATTTGCCTTTGACAGGGCATGCCTCTTTTAAGCTAATAAAATTCCTGGCAAAGCCCAGATGGTTACCCTGCCAGAGGAACAGAACATCTACTTATAGCCTTTCTCTCAGCTTTGAGAGCAAGCAAGCAGCCCCCTCATCCAGGAGACTATTCAGCTCCTTGATGACAGTTGGAACTCATATGAATGGGACACCAAATGCTTTAGGGAGGGGAAAGTTAACTTTTTAAAAGTACGTTTTTCAAAATATTTATTGCAAATCTGACTTCATCAAGGGATTGGGCTTGTAATAAATGTTTGAAAAAGTCCAAGGATGACATTTGTATGTGTTTCCTAGTTGGAGATAACATTATTAAATACACTAGTCCATTCAAAAGCTTTCCTACGAAGGAGATTACCCTGCTACAGTGAAAATAGCTTTTGGGCCTTTTCAATGTAAGAACATGTTCAACAATAAGCATTTGCGTTTCCTACTTTTAAATACCATGCACGCTGCCTTATGGCCAGTAAGAATTTCTTAGGGGTGACATATTAATTTTTAAAAGGAAGGTTTAGGGCTCTCAAAATGCGCTATTGTGACAGGTTGAATTTGTAGTTTTATTATGGCACAGACAGGCTACACTGGTAGGCCTGGAGTCATGCTTGCAATGTCACTGTATTGGATGGGACAATTGGCACTGCAGTCTACTAGTGAAATGTAACTGACATGTCCTAAGTACATTCTGTACTATACACTAAGGATGTATAGGTAAGTTAAATGAGTCAATTGGGAATTGTAAGAATTTGAGTTGCTGGATGAGGGGGTGAAACCCCACTGAAGCAGCAACCGCAATCCTTGTCTGAGTGAAGTCACAACCTACATTAAATTAACCTTTGCTCAATCCTTGGGTAGCTTGCCACAGAGCAGTCAGGCTTAACTCATAGGCAGATGTCATGCCCAGACAAGCGGACACTAGGACCCTGGGCAGGGGACAAAGGGCAAGGGACACCGGACACCACTTCCGGTCATGGGGGGGGGGGGACGGATATAGAATAGAGGACGGGCATTGGGGAAGGAAGCAGAGAATACCTGCGCTGTATCAAGCTAGCAAATAAAGGTATCTTACCAGCAACAACCGCGTCCTGTCATCACTGGGTCCAACGACACGACAACTGGCGACGAAGCGACGTAAAAAGGACCGTGTTGCATGACCCATTCATCGACGAAGGAGCGCGA
Source organism: Lissotriton helveticus (assembly GCF_964261635.1). Taxonomy (NCBI): domain Eukaryota; kingdom Metazoa; phylum Chordata; class Amphibia; order Caudata; family Salamandridae; genus Lissotriton; species Lissotriton helveticus. Next base: position 1,522,098,060 of record NC_136065.1, read on the forward strand.
CCTCAGCGAGACCAGGAGCCCACCCTGGATTGCTTGGGCGCAGAGGAAGTGACGCTGGAGCCCACCCCGACCGCCACACAAGAAATCAAAAAGCAGAGTGGCAGCGCCGGTGAGCCGATTTAAAAGACCTGGGTCAGCGCGCTCACGAAGAGAGTTGAGCACGAACTCTCGCTTGAAGACCGGCGGCCATCTTAGAATCAGGCGGCCAGAGCCAATCAGCATCAAAAGAGATCGGGCGGCCATCTTTAAGTCAGGCAGCGCCTCGATTGGCCAGGAAGTCTCGCGAGATCACCAGGCGGCCATCTTTAAGACAGGCATTTGGACCAATAAGAGCGCAGAACAGCGCGGCGGCCATTTTTAAGTCAGGAAAAGAAGGAAAAGCATTAAAAAGTGCCAGAAAGAGCACCAAGAAAATAACAACAAGCACATGACAAGGCACATATCATAATAAAGAGGAAAAGGACATAAAAGGGAGTATTTGAACCAAATAAAAAGGAAATAAAAGGTACCCTAAAAGGAAACACTAAATAGAGAAAGAAAAAGGAAAAGAAAAAGGAAAGACAACATAAAGAAAAAGAAAAACAGAGAAAACAATAGTGAAAGAGTGCCAGAAAGAGCACCAAAGAAGAGCAAAATGGCAGAACAGAAGGGTGAAAGGCAAAGCACCCAATATCGCAGACCACTGCCATTCAACCTGCCTGAGCCACAAGTGGGTCTACGATGGGAGAAATGGATAAGAAGATTTGAAAGGTACCTGGAAGCGACAGATGTGACAGAGGCCAACAAACTGGGCCAATTCCTCAACCTAGTAGGTGATGAAGTAGAGGATCTACTAGTGACCCTACCAGCGGCAGAGACTTCCACGTACAAAGATCTAATAAAGTGCCTAACTACCAAATTTGACCCGCAGAGAAACATCGATTTTGAGCGCTTTTGCATTTCAGCACACTGACGAATCGCTGGACGACTTCGCAATGCGTCTGCGGAAGCTAGTGACTTACAATTTGCCTGCGTATCATAGAGGGATGCCGCGACACGGACTTCCGCGCGAGAATTCTGAAGGAACCGACATCCCTGGAAAATATTCTGTCACTAGCACGAGCAGAGACAAGAGCGACAGCACATGCCAAGGAAATGGAACGAAAGGAACGACGAGCTGAACAAGCCCACCGCATGACAGATGTCAACCGCACCAGTAGCTGGAAAAAGGGGCAAAACTAACAGGTGACATGGAAACAACCTGAATCAACTTGCTACCGATGTGGACTTGAGTTTCCACACAGGGGCACATGCTGGGCATTTGGGCAAACATGCAGAAAATGCAACCGAACCAACCACTTTGCCAGCGTGTGCCAAGGGCTGCAATTCAGGAATGAAAGAGGACGGGCGGGAAGACCGCGAATGACGACGAACAGACACGTGAGGCATTTCGAGACAACGAACAGAAGCTCCTCGATAGAGTCAGGAGAAGAAAGGGAAGAAGAAAAAGTAGAACAACTTTACCTCATGACGGACGCCACTGCCGTGTCCCCTGATGAAAGTGGATACAAAGAAAGCATCCGCCTAGTAGAAAACGGAGTCAGTAACTATAGGAGTAGGACCACACAAAGCAAGGTTTGTTCTGGACAGCAGCGCGACATGTAACTTCATGTGCATGTCGGAATACGAAAAGATGGAGGTGAAACCAGCATTAAAGCCGTCCAAAGTTGAAGTATTCACCTGGGGATCAAGAAAACCAGTGACCAACATGGGAAAATTTACAGAGAACCTGACGTACAAGGAGCAAACGATAAAGGAAGGGATTCACGTGTTGAAGGGTGACATTCCAGCACCGTGTTTACTAAGCAACGTAACAGCACAGATGATCTTGTGTTTTGCTTTCAAAATCTTATCTATCTCGTAACTATTTCTTGGCTTGATACAGACAAAAACATTGCAATATCTCCATTTTATTCTAACATTATTGGCTCACAGGTCTGAACACAATTCCTCCTTATGAGCAACCCAATGCCAGTTGAGGACCTTTTGTAGAAGTGAGAAGATAACATTTTGAAAGCAAAACACAAGAATAGATCAAAAAGATTTTATGTTAGATAAGTGATGATTAATAGGTGTCAGCAACACGTGTACTGAATAATAACACATGTATTCTTTACTGTCTAGAAAACTGTCCTGAAGAAGGTGAACTATCGATCAAATATCACCGAAACGCTGCTTCGACTACTGTTTTCTGTAATGAAATGTATTTTAATTGTTCATGATTTTTATGGTTTTTAATTAGTAAATTGTTTTTTAACATGTATGTACAAATAAATGATCTGTAAATTTTGTTATATCAAACTTTTGGATACTCGTGTATTATTCAAGTGTTGGCTGACACAATGAATGTTTAGTTGTTCTCAATGTTAGTCTGTGGTTACATATACATGTCTTTTGCTAACATTGTACTTACATATCTGTACGTGAAACATTGGGACATTCTTTTGTTTCTATAATGAATACACAAAGCTGAACTGTCAGCTACACCCAGTCATGTGACCCAGGGACAGACTATTCGCACTAAATGGCCAGGGCAATAAAATACACAGAATCAGAGGGGGAAGGGATCACTTGTCCTGTGTAACCAGGGTTTTAGTTCATTTTTTCGGTTCTGGTTCCGATAAAAAAACCCTCATCCACGTACCCAGGCTCGAATGGGCGGTATATCTGGTTCTCCGCCTGCTGTGTTGATATCAGCGACGTGACAGCATCATCATCTGGTTTATTTAAATGCTTCCTCCACCGGGAGGTAAACCACTGGTTAGTACAGTAATGAGTCAGTTATATAAAAGGGGGATGTGGGATTCTTTAACAATGTCCGTATATTTTAATCCATGTGTTGGAAAAGAAACCATCCCCAAATCCCACATCCCCTTTTTAATAAACCCGATGATGATGCTGTCACGTCGCTGATAACAACACAGATGGCGGAGAACCAGATATACCGCCCATTCGAGCCTGGGTACGTGAATGAGGTTTTTTTTATTGGAACCAGAACCGAAAAAAAGAACTAAAACCCTGGTTACACAGGACAAGTGATCCTTTCCCCCTCTGATTATGTACATTATAACTAAGGAAGCAGAAAGGATCACATACTTTTCCTTCTCCCCCCACCCTGATTAGAAATAGGGCAATAAAATGCCAACTTCTTAAAAGTGGTATTTTTAAAATTCGATTTAAAACCTGACTTTACCATAAGAGAGGATGTTTCATTGCAATTCCAAAGACACCAAACATGAACTGTTTACCTGTTCCCATTTTGAAATGACAGCTTATTGAATGTAATAAGGTGACTCTAGTCTTATCCTATGGGAGAAGTAAGCCTTACAGTAATGAAAAATAAATTTAAAGGTTTTTCACTACCAGGGCATGTACAACTTTGAATTACATGTTCTACTTTACAAATACACTGCACCCTGCCCTATGCACTGTCCAGGGCCTACCCTAGTAGTGATGTATATGTATTAAAAAGGAAGGTTTGGGCCTAGCAAATGGTTTATTTTGCTTGGTCGTTATGTCAATTTAAAAGCGCACACAATGCAATGGCAGGCCAGAGACATGTTTAAAGGGGCTACTTAAGTGGGTGGTATAGTCAGTGCTGCAGACTAACTAGTAGCTTTCAATTTACAGGCCCTGGGTACATGTAGTACCACTTTAGTAGGGAGTAAATTAAGTATGCCAATTGGGAATAAGCCAAAGTTACTATCTTTTAAGCAGTGAGCACATACACGTTAGCACTGGTTAGCAGTGGTCAAATAAACAGAGTCCTAATGCCAACAAATACTAGAAATGTAAAAATGGAGAAGGAAGGCAAAACGTTTGGGGGAAGACCACCATAAGGCTGACAGGTCTAGCATGAGTCTGACATGTTTTAGTGGTCAGAGCACATGCAATGGGGTCGAATTAGCAGAGTCCTAGAGCACATCACCAGCATAATTAGTCCAGAAAATGGTGGTGAATAGACATTAACCTACAGTAGTTCTTTTATTTTTTTAACTTGCAACACCAATCATGGAGCCCTGCTGTTGCTTATTGACTACATTCACATTGGACACTAATTACCACCTAACTAATCAAAGACTCTTTGCTTTAACCTTTCTTTGTTAATGTCATGAAAATATCCCGTATCTTGAGTTCACAATAATGTTTTAATTGTTTTATTTTATAATTGTTTTACTACTGCTAACCCTCTTTAAGGGAAAAAGCCTGGCTAAACTAAATTAAATGCACGAGTAGTGCTACGTTCGTGGTCCATGTTAGTCTACATAGAGGTGTTTCATGTCCCTAAATTACATATTTGTAAAGAGTGATATCGTGACTCGTTTTTTTTTTGCTACTCAGTGGAATTATGTTGAAAAAAAACCAATATTATTTATATACTGTACTCAACCAACTGAGCACTAGCCTGCATTTTTGCTACTCATGTCTGCAACACCTTGATTTCTACTGTAACTGTTCCCAAGATATGGAAACAAGCTACCGTAATTTGCTACTAATAAATCATAATGCTGATCCTGTTACCTTACAAACCTATCACTGGATTTCTCTAATCGCAAAATATATTGAGCTCACAGACAACCAAGTACTATCTCACTTCTAACGGCAAACAAATAACTTGAATTTTACTTCTGCTTTTGCCCCTTGTACTGAACAGAATAGGTACTTGTAGCCATTCTTGATGACCATCAGATGTTGCTGGGCAGGGGAGGGACCGTGCTGCATTCAATGCCATGCTTCTCCGACAGCGTTGGTTAGTGATTGTGTGTTAGCAGCCATGGGACTCCTGTTTTATTAGTGGATGGGGGTAGGAAATTGATGTTTCCATCCGCGGGAAGCAGATACGAAACTGCAGGGAGGTTTGCTGTTTCTGCATCCACCTGTCCTGCATTGGAAAGAGGGAGGAATCCAGGCAAAATACCCTGCAAAACAGGAGTTCCTAATTCCTGGCACTGATGATTGCAAGGAACATGGAATTCTTATGCCACCCTGCACTGTCAGGGGCTGGCCATTGTAATAAAGCTAAAGGTAATTACTTTAACTTAATTGCAATGGTCAGCTCCTGGCACTGCTCTTCAAAGACATTTTCCCAACGTGGCAGCTTCAGTGTAGTGCCTGCCAGTGGGACCCACTAAGGTGTACAAAAAGAGAAGGATGGAATGTTTGAATTAATCTCTGCCACTAGTAATTACTCAGGGCTGTATGCCTGTCCTTTAGTTTTTGCACACCAGGTTACCTCAGTTTGGACCCAGCCATATGCAAATCAGCTTTGACACTGCTCCAGTGGTAACAGTCCAGCCCGAACTGCCTGGCCAGGTAAGGTCCTCCCTGAACCCTAGTGAGAGCTCATCAGCCAGATATAGCTTCACTCCAGTGACACAATGTGCAAGAGAACCACAGCTGGGAATACACATCCCACTTGAAACAACACACTAAAGAACACAAAAAGTGGTGGATGGAATTATTGAATTATTCTCAGCCACTGGTAAGTACTCTGGCCACATCCCAATATGTCATTATTTTGCAAACCATGCCACCTCAGGTTGAACCTAGCCATATGCAAATCACCCTTGACTTTCTTTTTAAAGCCGCCATGTTCGTTAAACAATGTTTCTTGTTTTAGAAAACAATAAGGGGAGTTGGCAGTGGTTCCCTTGAACACTGACTACACCCACTCGATTCTTCCAACAGAATTCCTAAAGGGGAAAGGGTCAAAAGGGGAACACTTTTTCCTTTGCGAATCAGCTAGCCTATCACTCCATCTCTGCAGAACTCATCAATGGTTTGAGACTACAATTGTAATCATTCATAAACCATCGATACATGCCTTCGCAAATCGGCAAAAGGAGGAGACACCCTTCTATTTCCAAAATGGAAAGGGTCGCAAAAGATTCGGACAGAATTTTCGAACTGGTAAAAAGGGCGTTTGTACATAAAGACGCGTTGTTTTGTAATTGCACGCCATGTGATTTTGTGAATCATAGGGTTTGCACTCAAGGTTCTGTACCTGGTACCCGTCATTAACTGTGCACAACCACTTCACTCGCCTCCATACTAACACTCAATTACAGACAATCAGCACACAGGAGAAACAAGCATGTTACGTTCTCATGATGTCGTAGGCACCCCCCAAAACAGAATAAGACAGGGCACTTCCTAACTTACCGGTGTGGCGGAACTGGATAGCTCAGTTGATCAATAACTTAGCAGTAGACTGACTCAGGGTAGAGACGTGTATTCACGGAAAGTGGAAGTGATCCTTTCACCCTTTTGAGAAAATTAAATAAGGGCTACTCATGCCGAGTGTGAGGTTATAATGCCCTTTCGTCTCGGCGTCCTGATGACTTTTGTGGGTGAAGTGTGTTTTATAAGCACAGACTTGTTACATTGCCATTGTTCAGAATATTGCACCTGTAAAACAGAAATAACAGAGACCACACAAGCCGGGAAATATCCTCAGGTAGGCAGTGTGGTCGCATTTTCTATACAGGGAAGGCATCATGCCTCCAAGCATATAAAGAGATTTAGTGCAGGTGATACGTGAACTCTCGGGGACAAAACATCCCTCGCACCATTCTGTGTTGACATCACCTCTACAATATCCTTATGCTGTCACTACCACCTAATAAAGGCTTTCACTAGCAGCTTAATGAAACTCGTGAGACCCCTGGGAGTAATTAAATTGCTGAGCAGGACGGGAAAATGAATAATGCTTTGGAGGATTAGTCATGAGTGATGTGAAGCGTGAGAATTTAAACTTTTCAGAAACAAAGATGAATTTTAAAAATATGTGTTTATCTCATAGATGAATTTAAAAAATACGTGTTTATCTGCTCTGGAGTAAATGTTTTTTCCACATGGTGTATGAGTGATAGATACAAGAAATAGCCATTGAAAAGGGCGGATTGTGAAGCACCCCTAAAATAATCATGCTAGAGTTTCAAAGATGAATAAGTAATGTAGATTTAAATTTAATTACAATTTTGTTTTTATCTTGTCACATTTACTGTGTGTTTAAAGACCAACCTCAAGCAGTTTGTTGGAAATGACCCTTTCTGCAGGGTCATCCTCGAACCTTCTACCTTCCTCCTCCCATTCTAGCCGAATTTATTTTTGTTGGCCTTAAGACTCTGTGCACTTTACCACTGCTAACCAGTGCTAAAGCACTTGGGCTCTCACCTTAAAACAAGGTAGAATTTGCTTATATCCAACTGTCACATTTAATGTACTTATAAGTCCAAAGTAAAGTGCACTTTATGTGCCCAGGGTCTGCAAAAATGAATGGTACTAGTGGGCCTACAGCACTGATTGTCCCACCCACTTAATTAGCCCTTTCATTATTTTTCAGGCCTGCCATTGCACAGCCTGTGTGTGCAATTTAACTGCCTTGTCCTCCTGGCAAGATAAGCCTCTAGCTAGGCCCAAACCTTAATTTTTTAATACATAGAAGTCAATCCTGGGGTAGGCTGTGCCCAGCCCAAAGGGCATGGTGCAATGTATTTAAAAAGCTGGAACTGTACTTTTACGTTTTACATGTCCTGGTAGTGGAAACGTCTTAAATTCATTTTTCACCACTGCAGCACCTATATTTCCAATAGGATAACTGTATAGGCTTAAATTTCAAATGGGACGATATAACTGGTTCCTGTTTGATGTCTCTGGAACCTTAATTCAAATTCCTAACTTTATGGTAAAGTCGGATTATCAATTACAATTCTGAAAACGCCATTTTTAGAAAGTTGGCATTTTTATTGCCTAAGCCATTTGGTGACTGTCGCCTATCTCTGGTCACTTGTCTGAATGTAGTTGGCAGTTGGACTTTGTGTATTCCACCTAGACAGCCACACACAATGGGACTTAGGTGTGACTTGATGGGCGAGAGGAGCTGGGCATACCCTCACTTACACTGTCATGTGTCTCAGTTAGGACTGGAGGAAAACACTGCCATTTTTTATATACACTGGACTATCCTAAAGTTGCCTTCACTTTTGCACGATGACTTCTGACACACATTTGCATCGGTGACAGTCTGAATCAGTTTCTTGCAAACTAAACCTGCTTTACAGAATCAACTTCGCAAGAACACTGTCATGCTACCATGAGACCATGTACAAGGTTTCTACATACGCTGTGTAAATGATTTTGGAATGCAGAGAAAATATAGCCATGGCAAGTGGCTAGTAGCTATCAAAATCACAATTGGGATCCAAGGGAGATACCCCTGAGAAGAGTGTACCACTGCCTATAAGTGTATGAAACTCACAAAAAGGTACAGTCTCAAAAAAATGTGGGGGATTAAAGAAAGTTCTTATCTTTCAGGATGAGAACCCTCACTCACCCGTAGGTGACATGCTTCATCATAGGGCTCCTTCCTCACACCAGGCCAGCAAGGTGCCAGGTGTGGGCTACAACTCTCTACCGAAAAAAAGTATTTAGTGCAGAGGTGATGAGGTGTTTTCAATAGGGGGGACTAATGAGATAAGAGAGTGAGAAGCAGAGTGCAAAAAAATATGTGAATTGTTAAAACTGTCTCATGGAATCTAGAGCCTTTATTCAATGGTAACCTTTGACAGGATTAAAAGCGAAGAGGACTAGGGGTTAAAAACAAATACACCCCTTCGGGTAAGTGAGGGTCCTTGTCCTTAAAGGCCGGTAGCTATTGCCTATTAAAGCTGAGAATACGTTTTATCCTGTCTCTTTTTAAATTTTTTGCCTTGAAGGTAATTATTGCATGACCTGATAAAAGTACCTTCTTTTAGACTCATTTTAAATGACATCAGCAAAATGTAATGCATCTGTATCATTTTGTAAAAGTGTTATGGTTTTAATTACCTAAGACATTAAACGTGACGCTGGGCAAATGTGCTTGTTGTTTTTGTACATATGGCCACATAGCTATCTACAACAAACAAACAATGGTAGCTTGATCAAGATCTCGACCTAATGCAAGGATGCCTTTTGTTATAAATAAACGTCCGTTTCCAGGTGTTGGCAGAAAAGCACTTTGCTGTCATTTGCTAGGTCTCTACATGCTGATGCTTAGGCCCAGCATCCTGCTGCTATCTCTACGAGGGGTGTCCAGCTTGTGACCACAACGGGGACCTACATTCTTTCCCTTCAGGTAATGGAGGTTGGATGATCCAGGGATCCTTGGTAGAACACACATACCCTAAACACTTAGGCTTGGGGACACATAGAAGGAGTACACTAGATTATTTCAGCCCGATGGTGGAACTTTTCATTTTGTTCACTGTCCTAATACTTCAAATAACTTTCATTTGCTTCTCTCTATTGATCATTGCATTTTATACAAGAATCATGTTAGTTAAATAAATATTGAAAACGTCACACTGTGTGTTTCTTGTATATTTCTCTCACAGAAGGAGAGCACAAGTGACTGAGCAAAAAGGTTATAGGTCTGTTGCCATGATTCCTCGGGGATCAGGGTTGTCGTGTTCAGTGGTTGCCAGAACCAGTGGCTACCTGCCTAGGGTTCGAGGTGCTTATGGCAGCCCTGTGCTCTAGCTGGCCTACAGAAAGACAGATCCTGAGTGGGAGCATGAAATCAGTCTGGCACCATCCCAAAGGTTATGCTGTCCACAAACATGCAGTTCCTACTGTAGGGTAGAAACTACACAACAATACCTGAATAGACCGTGTCCTGTCCCTACACAAAGGGCTGTAAGGTCTGGAACCAGGGCAGGCAGGGCAGGGCATGTGTGCCCTTCAAAGGTATATGCCTCTAGTAACCTATCCCCAATTCAAGGGCACACTGTGTATAAAAGAAGGACCTCCAACACTACCACTACAGTACACTTCGGGAACTGTGAATAGTCTGCCAGGAAGAAGGATGGCTGTGCTGCTGAAAGGACTGCCACTCAGTTGGACTGCTTCTTTGCTGGACTCCTGCTTTGCTGTGTTGGCCTGCTGCCCTCCTGCCTGTGTGATAAGGACTGGACCTGCATTTCATGAACCCATAACCCAGAGTGACTCCAAGGGCTAGTTGGCTGGCCTCCTGCTCTGAAGCCTCAGGGACATCTTTGCATCTGTATTTCGACTCTGCAATCTGTGAGTCTACCCTGCCAAGTGGTGCCATCCCAGTCCTGGAAACTTGGAAGTGTGCCTAAGGTGCTTACCTACAGAACCGATGGATCTTCTCTGCTGAACGGCACATCCTAGAGCAGATCTGACGCATCGCTTCTATTGTGTGGATTGGGGCTGGTGAAGAAGGTCCACATCGCCAACGGCACTGCACATCTCCATCCCAGGTCCTCACATCTCTTGCTGACGGCAGCTCGAAGACGGCCTCCGACTCGCAGCCTCGCGTCTCTTCAGAACCGACGCATTGCCTCAGTTGCGCACCACATCCTCAACACCCGAACTTAACCTAGTGAGCCCCGTCATTAGGATCTTCTATGAAAATGCACAGGACCTGGCCTGCAGCCTTGCAGCATCTTTCTCCAGTCTGTCATGGCCAAACATCCCTTGTTTTCGCTTTGTGCTTTGTGGTGCTATTTTAACCAAAAAATTGGAAATTCAATATATCTGGATTCCTTGACTGGATTTTTGTTGCTTTGGCCCTGTTTTATTTGATTGAATCTGCTCCAATTTTCTAAACCTGGTCTAGGATCTTTTTATGTGGTGTTTTCACAGTTTTACTGCTTTAATTGTTGCACAAATACTTTACACATTACCTTCAAGTTAAGCCTGACTGCTCTGTGCCAAGCTACCACAGGATGAGCATAGGTTAATTTGGGGTTTGCTTGCGCCTTACCCTGACTAGCATTGCTGCGTTACCATGGCTGACAAGCCAATTTCTACCACTGTGTCTTCTGAAAAATTGCTGAATACTGTTTTAAAAGGGAGATTGGTGTTGTCTTTTCTTTCTCTGACTGCAAAGAAGGAGGATTTTGTTAATTAAACTACCTGACAATCTTGCTGGTGCAAACAAATAGGCTGTGGGAATGTCACTTTTTGACCCCACAACAGCATTTGAATACCTATAAATGAGCTGTACAAATATTTCATAATATCAGCAGTTAGGAAAGCACAAATTAAGGGGTCGATTAGGATGGCGGTTTTTCCGCATCCTCCGGGCCGGCGGAAGTGTCCGCCGGCCTGGAGGATGCGGAAAAACCGCGGCGGAGACTCCAAAGACCCACCGCCAAATTAGGATGGCTGGTGGGTCTGATAATCTGTCCGCCGCTTTTCCGCCGCGGTCGGAAGGCGACCGCGGCGGAAAAGCACTAACATGTCTGGCGGTGTCTATCAGACACCGCCAGGCATATTAGGATGTCTGAAAATATATGCTTTTCCGCGGCGACTTTACCGCCGTGGAAAAGCATACGGACCTTCACTTCGGGGGCCCGTTGCGGGCCCCCTGGGTGAAGGTGGGGTGGGGGGTGCACATGGGGGGTACCTATGGTACCCCCCTGCATTTGCGTGCACAATGCAGCAGGCACCGCGCGGTGCCTGCCGCTTTGTGCACGCAAATGCTGTGCATGGATTTTTTACATTGCGGCGGATGCAGCTTGAAGCTGCACCCGCCGCAATGTTAGAGATGGAGGATGTGACCGCCACACTGGCGGTCACATCCTAATTTGATCGGAGGGAACGCCGCAGCCCATGCGGACGTTCCCTCCTCCTCAGGGGTCGCGGACGGACTCAAGTCCGTCCGCGATCCTAATCGACCCCAAGGTGTTGTCTTTATAGTTCTAAAGTGTGATGGAAACAAACATTTTCATAAGATCAAAACAAATCAATGACACTTGGTGATACGTCAATGGCAAATATTCTCCGAAACCTGATTTCCCTGCATTATACTTTGTGTACTATTTAGTTCCATCAGTAAAACTCTATGTCTGTACAATTTTAGTAGCCATTGAAAACCTCCTGTTTGTAAATGACAGTGAGTTACCACATGATACTTCAGTAATGTATTTGTGATAGTGTTTTCCAAAAGACACAACCAGCAACATACTTGTTCTTTGCGTGAAGCTTTGATTTTTAACAATCCCTTTGATTTCAGTGATGTAACATTGATGGCAGAGTCCCCACTCTCAGTATTGTTCCAGGACCAAAAGCACTTTGCAATTCATGAGCGAAAAAGAGAAAAAACTCTCATTACCATGAGGCAAATCTATGCTTCTCATGATGTAGATGTTACAGTCAAAATGTGAAATCCTGGTATTGTAAAGAATGCCTAGGTAATGTAGAGAATGCCTGATGGTTTTCGGCAAACTATAAAAGATACGTTTTTTGTGAAAATGTTACATACTTTTTCTAGACATTCTATACAATTCCTAGGCATTATACAGAATGACCAGTACCATTTACGCAAAGTGTTAAAAGGCCACAAGATGAGATTCCTAGGCATTCGGCAGAGTGTGAAATCCCGGTATTGTATAGAATGCCTAGGTAATGTATAGAATGCCTGATGGTTGAGAGGCAAACTAGGAAATATAAGTTTTTTGTGAAAATGTTACATGCTTTTCCTAGGCATTCTATACAATTCCTAGGCATTATACAGAATGACCAGTACCATTTACGCAAAGTGTTAAAAGGGCACAAGATGAGAAGCCTTTATTAATTAATACGCATTTGAAACTGAAAGAACAAAACTACGAAATAAAGCACATGATATTCTCACCGGAAAACAATGAAAGCAGAACTGAGATTGAAGTACTTGTTACACTAAGAAAGGCCGGAGTAATACGTGGAATTGTACTCACTGTTATTCTTCACACAAAAACGCCTTCTATTTTGGCACTTTGATCTTGTACATACATTTCACGACTTAAAGAAGAATACCAACAGAATATTGTTACCGGAGAAACATAAAGCAGAATTGGCATGACCTACAGAATGCAAACAGAATATTCTTACCGGTAAAACACAAAGCAGAACTGGCATGACCTACTTGTTGCAGCACAAAAACACTTTCTATTTTGGCACTTTGATCTTGTACATACATTTCACGACTTAAAGAAGAATGCGAACAGAATATTGTTACCGGTGAAACAGAAAGCAGAACTGGCATGACCTATTTGTTGCAGAACAAAAACACCTTCTATTTTGGCACTTTGATCTTGTACATACATTTCACGACCTAAAGAAGAATGCGAACAGAATATTGTTACCGGTGAAACATAAAGCAGAACTGGCATGACCTACTAGTTTCAGCACAAAAACACCTTCTATTTTGGCACTTTGATCTTGTACAAACATTTCACGACTTAAAGAAGAATGTGAACAGAATATTGTTACCGGTCAAACACAAAGCAGAACTGGCATGACCTACTTGTTGCAGCACAAAACACCTTCTATTTTGGCACTTTGATCTTGTACATACATTTCACAACTTAAAGAAGAATGCAAACAGAATATTGTTACCGGTGAAACACAAAGCAGAACTGGCATGACCTACTAGTTTCAGCACAAAAACACCTTCTATTTTGGCACTTTGATCCTTTGATCTTGTACATACATTTCACGACTTAAAGAAGAATGTGAACAGAATATTGTTACCGGTGAAACACAAAGCAGAACTGGCATGACCTGCTTGTTGCAGCAGGGAAGGCTAGAGTGACTTTTAGAATTGCACTTAATTTTCTTTTTCACACAAAGGCACCTCATATTTTGGCATTTCGTCTTGCACATACACCTGACGAATCCTTGGCCACTTCCTGTGGACTGAGACATAGCTGTAGATCGGAGAGGTATTTCGTGGTCAGGATTGTCTTCAATTCTCATTACGTTCTTTGGACATACGGTGAATTATGATCTGGCGTAGAGTTGCTTCAAGATTCCTTGTGCAGTTCCAAGTCGGTAAAAGCCATCTTCTGTCACGTTCATAACAACTGCCAAGAGATTGCCTGAGTCACCCCGCCCTATGTCGACGTCGGGAATCGGAACTCGCACAGTGGCACCCAAAGGCACAGGAGGAATTTGTTTTTCAGAATCCCTTTTCATTTTTTTGGCCTGAATATCAAGGTTCGATTTCGATTCCATTTTACTTTGGATAGCTTTCTCAATATTGAAGCAAACATTGCACAAAATGCTAACGCCATAACCTTCTACTTCGTCGCCGTCATCGTCTTTAGGAGAATGTCCACAGATGGCATGAATGTTTCAGCCACACTTTTGATATGTATGAGCACCGCTGGTTTCTTTTAAGCAGACGCAACAGATAGCGGAAGAAGAAGGAAATGGAAGGCTCTTCGATAACCATGGCTTCATCACTGTTTTGGTTTCCTCCATCATGGATTGCATTCTCAGCTATGTCTTCTGCAGGGAGCTGGGCCTCTTGCATTGATTCATCTCGTCTTTCTTCCTGCTGTTGTGTTGTTTGTACGCTCTTTATTATTTTTTCGAGCTCTTCCTCAGTCTCTCCGTCTTGTAAAACGTCGTCAGGCAGGGACGAAGTTGAGGGACCTACTCTAGCTTTGCAGCCGAACAGAGCTTCGTATGGTGACCTCGTAATCCCAGAATGAAAAGCTCTGTCAGTCAAATTAGCTTTATTCGAGACAAAAACTCATAAAAACAGAACAAATTATCCATAGTGCAAACATGATTAAATAAATCTGGATTAAGAAGTAGGATTAAAAAAACAGTCATTTAAAAATCGAATTAGAAACAGCAAGTGGAGGGGATTCGTGAGCAATTTCATAAAATACAATAAATAGAATCATTTGATTGAAGGTTAAAAAAATGATAAAATCAATTAACAAATAGTCGATACATAGTCAAAGACATCAATTGTACATTATTCTGAAACAATCAATTGGCCTCAAATTGAATTCTGCCTTAGCACCCATGCCCAACCCAGGTATTTAGCTACTGCTATTGAAATAAATGGAGTGGTGCGAGTGCGTATCAGCCTCTCTGCTACAGAGCTTCTGTTGGTGCCAGCAACTTGCACATTGGCGTAAGCCAAACACGCCTCGGGAATATGTGGACTGGGCAAACAAAAAGAAGATGTGTGAGGGTTTCCGTATGGTTCCCACAGGCTGGGCAGATGTTAATACTTGCAGCAGTCCATCTAGAGGTTAGTGCCTTCAGGGGCAGGGAACCAGCTCTAAGCTGAAAGTAGAGCTTCCTTTCCCCAGGCTTGGTGATGGTGTCCCAATTATATTCAAGTTTGGGCACCAGTTTTGCCCCTAAAAAGACCCCAGCCATAGTGGAAGAATCAGTGTTGCTCCATGCCTGGTGCGCAGTCAGTTCCCAGTATTTTTCCTTGAGGATTTTCTTAGATGGGAACAAGGCTTCCGTAGGGCTATCCCAGGACATTTGCATACCCAGGGCTGCCAGACTATTTCTTAGATGACAAAACCAGCGAATCTTATGGAATGAGTCTTATTTCATAACGTCTATAAACCCTGCAGCATATGCGAACAGCTCAGGTGTCGACCAGAGGGTCGCCAATATAAAATGGGGCGTAACCTGGCGGTGTCAACTATAGCTTTTCTTCCCAGGTCATATCTTAATGGTAATAGGGGTGTGCTCTGTGGGAGACCAATAATGTTACGAAAAAACTTATTTTCAGACAATGCCAATGGTGCCAGCTTCTCATAGCCCCATAATTCAGAGCCATGAAAGATGGAGTTAACACCTTTGGATTCGTAGACTTGCAAGACAGGCTGGATTGGTTTAGTCAATGACTTTTTATGCTCCACGTTGAGAGCTCCTGCAATTTGGCGGTGTTTAAGGGCAGCTATATCTATGTTGTGTTCCCACTTGAGGTCCTTGCCCAAATGAACACCCAGATAAGTAAAGGCTTTGACACGTTCGACCGGTTTCCCATTCATAAAAACATTCCCCTTGAAAGTAGGATGTGGATTAAAATTCATCATTTTGGTTTTAGCCACGTTAACTTCAAGGCCCCTCGCGGAACAAAACTCTTCAAAGAAAACTAAAACGCGCTGAAGGCCACTTGGAGTTTTGGAAATAATTAACGTGTCATCCGCGAACAATAAAATCGGAACCTTAACACCAGATAACGAAGAGGCGTCTGTATTTACAGGTGACAAACAATCAACTATTTCGTTGATGTACAAAGAGAACAAAGTTGGGGCCATAGCACAACCTTGCCTCACTCCGCGCTCAACCGGAAATTGGATGGTGACCTTGGCATGGCCTCCCCATTAGATTTTGGCATAATTGGCCTCATGCAGCGGCATCACCATAGATAAAATCTCCACAGGGAGACCTAGTTGCTTTAATATCATCCATTGCTGTAAGCGAGGGACAAGGTCGAAGGCTGCACGGAGGTCAACAAAGGCAGCATAAAGACTGCCCTTGCCCAGAATCACAGACTTCCAATAGAGGAGAGTAAAACGAAAGACTTGGTCGATAGTACTGGTATATTTTCTAAAACCCGCTTGAAAGGGGGACAGTACATTATTCTCTTCGATCCAGTCCAAAATCTTATTCAGGGTCATCCTCCCGATTATTTTTTTATTTGTGTCTATCAGACTAATAGGTCTGTAGTTTCCAGGTTGAGTCTTGTCACCCTTTTTATACACAGGAGTTATCACCTCTGTTCTTCATAAGTTGGACGAACCGCAATCCCTCACTCCAGCAGCTAGTTTTTTCATCTTGCATTCAAGCACACAGCATATTTTCAATGTCCTGATTAGCTCTTTCGACGCTCCCCTGACTTTGTGAGTGGCGCGGATTACCATGGACGATCTTCAAGGTGGGCCAATACTCCTTTAGGCTGCTTACTACATTGTTTGCAAATTCCCTGCCGTTATCGGACTGTAGAATCGTTGGAGCACCAAGCAACGTAAATATGTTGACTAGCTTGTAGGCTACTTCTTCCGCTCTCTTTGATTTCAGAGCCCTGAGAACTACACACTTAGTGAGATGATCTTGGTACACCATTATAAACTTGTACTCTCTGTCAGGATGGGACTGAAAATCGATGAGATCTACCTGACAACGGGAGTTGAATTCAGAAAAAAAACATTGGATTGACCACAACACCTTTTTTAACACCTTTTTGCTTCTTCTGGCAAGGCTCACAAAGGTGAATGTACAGCTCAATATTATGACGGGTAATGTTCTTATACTTGGGTGAAAGTTCTTTCAACATCCTGTCCCGTCCCCCATGACCAATAGCCAAATGGGTCTTATGGAGTACGTCAAATAACTCGGAGTCCGCGAAGTGAAACTGAATAGCACTCGTACCTTCTTTAACAGGATAGATCAACTTAGTCGTATTCTCGACCATAATTACGTCATAGTGTTTCACCAGCCAATAGTCATGTGGTTCCTTCTTAATGGTCGTCTTAGCCTTTTCACATCGTCCACTAACTTTTGGTAACTGGTTTTGGTTAGTAAAACACAGTTTTTAGCAGCATTGGCTCTTACTTGAGATAATTCATTGCAGAACCGTCATTGCATGTCAGCATGGCGTGATTCCTGTCTTGGCACTACACTCCCTTCCGACATGGTGATACAAGAACCACAGGAAAGGATGACGGCAGAGCGTCTGTGGAACCTCAGCCGGATGCTATACACGACCTCTGACCCTGCTTGCAGGCAGGTCGCTCCCCACACCACCACACGGCTGTCACCTGCTCTTTGCCTGGTTTCTTGTGCTGTCTCTGCCCCTCGCTTGCTGGCAACTTGTGCTGTCTCTGCCCCTCGCTTGCTGATAACCTGTGCTGTCTCTGCCCCTCGCTTGCTGATAACTTGTGCTGTCTCTGGGATTAGGTGTATTATATACTTTGCCGGCAGACAATCCGGCAAAATATACAATGCCTAGGCAATGTATAAAATATCAATCATTTCATACTTTGACGTTTGATTTTCAGGCAGTCTATACATTACCTAGCCATTCTGTAGAATGCCGGATTTCACACATTGCCGGGCGGGAATAAAATGGCGGGATTAGGCGTATTATATACTTTGCCGGCAAACAATCCGGCAAAGTATACAATGCCTAGGCAATGTATAAAATATCAATCATTTCATACTTTGATGTTCGATTTTCAGGCATTTTCAGGCATTCTATACATTACCTAAGCATTCTAAAGAATGCGGGATTTCACACTTTGACTGTAACATAGACAATAAACTAAGGCCTCTCTGAATGACTAAACTACACAAAGTGTAACAGTATGACTATCAATTAGTTAATTAGGCAAAAATAAGAAATAAAACTGAGCAACACAAAGGAAGACAAGAAACATGCACCAGGAAAAGTGAATCTAAAGTAGTAGGTTTTTAACAAGCCCTGAAGTCCATGGCTTCCATACATATCTTAGGCTGTCTGGCAAATAGTTCTAATTGTAAAAATCATACACCGAACTGGGGATTGTGTGTCTGCCAAATGTTGCCTCTAATGGTTTATTTATTTATTTGTTTGTTTGTGTCTGTGTTCATATATAGCATTTCTCAATCCGGTGTAGGGTGCCAGAGTCTTTACTATATCCTCTGCACTCGTGGCGAAAGCCCAGTAGTGGCGGGATTTTTGTACTCTTAGAGGAAACTGTAATGTGGAGATACTGCCATAAGTACGAAGACTAAGCTACGAGTTTGGAGGTTCTTTGTGAGTTGGGCCTACTGTAGGTAAAAGTAATCTAAAAGTTGGCAAGATAGACAGGATCATACTGTTTCACGGCAAATATAAATGTGTACAGGTGCAGCATAGAGGTGTGTCAGACACGCACTAAACATCTGCACAGATTCAGCAGAGGCAGTGCTATTTTCTATCTCTAACCATCCCCTCCAATATCCTCATACACTAGATTTGAGGATCAATGGTAGAATCAGGCAAAAGGAAAGTGGGATAAAATAGTGACAGAAACAAGGAATACCGTAGGGAAATAGGAATACCTAAAAAAGTAACATTAGTAGACATAAATATCTCACTAAAGAAGTTTACAATAACAACCTCAACCTTTGTCACTACACACTCTCTTGTATGATTAGCAGGGTTTGAACTTGACTTTTGTAGAACTGAAAAATAAGGTATAACATCCTGGTGTTTCTCTGTTAATCACATTACAAAGACAAGAAGTCTAATACCTCATACAAAGCGAACAAGCAATCAATCAATCGGTTAGGACTTGTAGGGAGCAGCTAATCACCTGTGAGGGTATCCAGGTGCTGGGATCCTGCTGTAGTCAGTCGAAGAACCATGGGGCATATTATCAAGGACCGGTGTTAAGATTATCTCCGTTTTATCGGCAGAAAACTTCCGATAAAACGGCGATAATGGGCTTGATAATATGCCCTTGTTAATTCCCATAGAAGCCCAAGTTAACATCAGGACATGGGCTTCTATGGGAATTAACAAGGGCATATTATCAAGCCCATTATCGCTGCTTTATCGACAGTTTCCTGCCGATAAAACGACGATAATTTTAACATCGGTCCTTGATAATATGCCCCCATGTCTTGAGTCCCTTTCTGAATTCTGTGAGCGGGGATGCTGTTAGGAGTAGAAGGAAAGGTCGTTCCAAGACTTAGCAGCGAGGTAGGAGAAGCAGCGACCTCCAGAGTAGCTTTGACGGATGGAATTAGTGTATGCAAAGGCAAGGGTGGTGGAGCGATCATGGAAATATATGTATATTAAATTGTCTTGTAAAAACGTCCTTCTTTTTCACAGGAGTTTACCACACACACAAGGAAGCAATCGATTAAAGTTCTGTTTTTCAGGAACACAGGACTTCAGAATACTTCTCTGAAATTGAAGATGTCCTAAAAACACTCCTTAGGCAGCAATAGGACTTGGTGCTTGTAATCTGATATCCAGGTATCAAGGTCCTGGCTGCATCAAAATTGGTACAACAAACAAGAGCAATCAATATGCCAGGCAGAACCTTGGCCAATAATGTCTAGAAAATCAATGGTTCACCTGGAACTCATTTTAAAGATTGTAATACTTTTGCAGTGTACTTTGCTACATACAATAAATGTTATCACGCAAAAATATGTATACGGTGGAAACAGCTATTATGTGCAACAAATGTTACAAATACAGTCAGCCACAATGTTTTTAAAAAAAGAGTTTTATATAGCGCGAACTAGACCCGAGACATCGGGTATCAGAGAACTTTACATGAGCACCAGTTTCGTTACAGACAGACACAGCCGCGTAGCTAGGGGGGGCGGGGGGGGGCGGTCCGCCCCAGGTGGCACCTTATCTGAGGCGGCAGAGGCAGAGGCGGCGGGCCGCGGCCGCGCGGGCGGGCCGGCACTCTCACTGACTGAGTGGAGAGCCGAGGCCCGGCCCGTTGCGGCCGCGGAGGCCTGCTTCAGTGACCTGCTGTGTGTGCCTGTGACTAGGTGCTCAGCTCTGCTTGCCTGCCTTAAGTTTACGCTGATTACACGCACCGCATACATGTCAATCACCAATCATGACAGTTACACAGAGGCACAGGCACTGGAATTCCAATTGAGACAGGGCGGCAGGCCCCACCACCACGTACCACCTCCCTCCCAGTCCCAGACTCGCTCACAGGGCCGTCAATTAGGTAGTGTGCGCGGTGCGCGCAACCAATGACATTGACGGCCCTGTAACACTTTTGGGCCAGCCCTCGCTCTCGCCGCCGCGGCCGCCACACTGGTGACGCGTTACGCGCGGTGCGCACGCCGGCCCCTCCCGTCGTGTGGAGCCTCGTGGTCCGGGTGTGGAGACAGAGACCAGCACCATCCATTCTTGCCGCCCAGGCCCAACCCAACGACCGTTGCCTGCCCTGGGGCCCTGCTGCAGGCAGCTGCCCTGTTGCTTCCTAGTGCTACAGTAGTACTGTAGAGGAGTACAGTACAGTACAGTACTGGGCTGTGGCGGTGCCGGTGGGTGGCTGCGGGCGCCGGGCGGCACTCTCTCTACTCTGCGCGACTGGAAGCCTCTGCTGCCTGCTGCCATCAAGGCTCCTATCAGAGGTCAGGTCGTCACGCACAACAGCAACTACTATAATTGAGGTGAGCATCTACAATACAAAGTGTGTCCTGCCTGTCCCTCCTAAATATGAAACCCTAGCTACAAATACCTTAATTCTTTGGCACAAGACAAATTGGGACAATTGTTTGCATGGATAATCAGAGGCGTATTTCCTAATCCCAGTAAATACTGTGTGGTCTGGTTTGTTGCAAAAGCAGATGGAGGACTGAAAGTGTTGATACCTGTCCTTCTTCTATGACCTCCCTGCCCGCAGGCGTCTGACGTCGTCACACGTGATTGCTAGGGTTGCCAATCAGATTTCACTGAAACTCTATTAAGGACAGAACCGAGAAGTGTAAAATGTCAGAAAGCCCTTGAAGCGATCAAAAGTCCAGAATTTGACTGAACCTGGCCATCCTTCATGAGTCTGAAGGACAACTTTGAAGGCTGACTTTGATTCTGGGGAACAGGGTTCGAGTCTCGGCAGAGGCCCCAAACATCCTGTGATTCTGGGCAAATCACTTAATCTCCCATTGCCTGAAAAATGAGTGCGTCCGTCCGTTGTGTGTTCAGGAGTAGGTGAGCGCCCTTTTAGATATAACATGGAGACAGGAGAGCAGTCTGTGGAAGATCATGGAAGCTTATGAGGGACAGAGCTGGGGTGTGTGGTAAGCAGACTTTGAATCATATGTATTATATCATTATTTCATTGTTTGTGATTCAAAGTGTTTTCAGCAAGGTCCTAGATTTAGTTCTTTTACGCAATTCCGGCCTAGTTCGAGACCACCACCAGCATGACTCATATTCGAGCTGTCAGATTGTATGCTGTGTAACTTGAGTAACACCGTTATTTGCGGGCGGGGTGCTGGGCAGTTAGACCCAGCTGCTAGCCTAGGGAATGAACAGAACGAGGAGAAATATATTGTAAGCCTTTGAATATATAAAGAGACAGGCTGAGCCAGCCAGCATGTGTGCTGTTGGCGAGATAACCTTTCTGCTGCAGAGGTGCCTTGTAAAACAAGCTGCCGTCTGCCTGCTTTTAGGGTAAATCAGACATGGTCAGCGACTAGCTGCCGCCTCCCCCCCAATCCGGCACCCAATACCCAGGAACGTGGACACGAGACGTCTTTTACTTTTTGGAAGGCGGGCGCTAGTCGCCCGGCCGTATTTATTAAAGTATGAAATTAAAAAAGGTTTTAATTGCATAATCAACACTTTATACAAAAATTCTGCAGGACATTTAGGTACATCATCCTTAGCAACACGTTTGGGAGCCTGACTTTAACAAAACTCTAATACATGTTATTTTCCTAACTTATACTAAACATCCTCATCTAGAATTTTTGTACATTTCTGGCCATATGGCAGGGTCACTACCGGTGTCAGGTCCTACTAGCTGCGCCTCCCCTCTGGATGTGCGCATGCGCAGTGTTACCCCGGGAATTGCCCGGTCTACGCCCTGAACTCCATTTACCCACTAAAGGAGGGCCCTTACTCAGCGCCGGTGGCGTCGTGAGTCCACGCGCGCGGGGTGGCTACCAGCCTAAGGAAAGCGTGAACTACTCCTACCCGCGCTCCTTTGCTTTGTAGCATCCATTACCTTGCCCCTGGAGTTGTGGGAGTGGCCCGCAGGCCCCTCCCCCTGGGCGGGAACCTCCATAGGATGATGCCCGCCCCCTCAGACCTCAAATATGTGCTCACCGATAATGACCTTACCGCATGCCCCATACCTAATAAATACGACGACCTATGGGAAAAAATTCTAAAGGACAGCTACACTGGCTAATAAAACCGTATCAACGTATAGCTACAAAGGGAAAAAAGGCCTAAAGACACATAGCATTAAATACAGTTCACTTCAAACAGTATCAACGTATAGCTACAACGGGAAAAAAGGCCTAAAGACACATAGCATTACATACAGTTCACTTCAAACAGTATCAACGTATAGCTACAACGGGAAAAAAGGCCTAAAGACACATAGCATTAAGTACAGTTCACCTCACACATGACTTGCTAAGAAGGGGAAAAAGTTCCTTAGACAAAAGCATCAACAAAATACACCAACAGTTCCTCTCTATTACCCTGTGAGACCCGTGGACCGTACATCCAGAACTTACGCTTCAACCAGAGATAATAACTGCTACCAAACTTTTTGTTCCAAGGGATGGTGGGTGGGAAAACAAAGAAGCCCCGAGCGCGGGGCACACCGTTTCGGCGAGGGAGCGTCCAGGGACAAGGGGTCTCCTGGGCGCTCCCTATCTCTTTATTCCCGAGGGGCCAGGTGGCCCCTCCTCTAGCCCGCCCCCCCTGACCCGGACCCACTTCACAGGATCCGGGTCAAGGAGGTCGCCAGCCAATCGGCGGTGGGCCGCGCCCCCCAGGGCACGCCCCCACCGCCGAATGGCAACAAAGGAGACAGTGGGGGCGACGGTCGCCGCGCCGCCATGCGTGCGGGGGGGCCGAGGGCCCCCCCTTTTCACATGGTCAGCGACTAGCTGCCGCCTCCCCCCCAATCCGGCACCCAATACCCAGGAACGTGGACACGAGACGTCTTTTACTTTTTGGAAGGCGGGCGCTAGTCGCCCGGCCGTATTTATTAAAGTATGAAATTAAAAAAGGTTTTAATTGCATAATCAACACTTTATACAAAAATTCTGCAGGACATTTAGGTACATCATCCTTAGCAACACGTTTGAGAGCCTGACTTTAACAAAACTCTAATACATGTTATTTTCCTAACTTATACTAAACATCCTCATCTAGAATTTTTGTACATTTCTGGCCATATGGCAGGGTCACTACCGGTGTCAGGTCCTACTAGCTGCGCCTCCCCTCTGGATGTGCGCATGCGCAGTGTTACCCCGGGAATTGCCCGGTCTACGCCCTGAACTCCATTTACCCACTAAAGGAGGGCCCTTACTCAGCGCCGGTGGCGTCGTGAGTCCACGCGCGCGGGGTGGCTACCAGCCTAAGGAAAGCGTGAACTACTCCTACCCGCGCTCCTTTGCTTTGTAGCATCCATTACCTTGCCCCTGGAGTTGTGGGAGTGGCCCGCAGGCCCCTCCCCCTGGGCGGGAACCTCCATAGGATGATGCCCGCCCCCTCAGACCTCAAATATGTGCTCACCGATAATGACCTTACCGCCACAGGCCAGCATTGTTAACCGACGATCTGGCCCCCCCCCTGCCTTGACCTACCCTAGAAAACTCTCACTTTTAGGAAAAACCTTCCAACCGGGCCCTCACCTTATCAGACCCCAGGACCTTCCCCCCCTCCGTCTGGTAATCCCTCCAACCAGGCCCAGCTACTGTCAGACCACAAGACGTTACCTGTTCCATTCAAGTGAGCTCCATCCCCCACGTAATACCGTCCACCCCCCGACACGCCCATGAGGTATCGTCTGCAACAGGGGGGGCTTGACATAGCTTTTCAACTGTGTGTCGATCCTCTTTACCGAGTGATTCAACGCCCTGACCGAATCCCCCGCCCACCCCTGCGACAGAGTTATGAGTTGTGACCATACTACCGTGCAACCCGGGCAGATCCTGGCACTCCACCCTGCAGTTGAGATAATCTCCTCAATCAAAAAGGCGCCTTCCCAGTGTATCCCAATCATTCTCCCCCAGGTGAAGTATCACCACTGAAGGGGGAAAGTGTCGGCTCACTAACAGCCCTCGGAAGTCATCCCTAACCTGGTTGAGACATAACCCCCCTCTCTAGAAGAATGAGATGTCCAGGAGACCCACCCGCAGTGGAGATGAGCTCATCACTGAGTATTCGCCTCCCAAGTTTGGCCACGTCATTCCCCCCTAGGTGAAGTATCACCACTGACGGGGGGGGGGGTCGGGCTGCTGCGCTAAGAGTCCCTGAAAGAAGTCCCTGAAGTGACCAAAGCACAGACCCCCAAACCAAATCTACCCTGTCCCGTGTCCAGCCTGTTGCTTGTGCTGGCACGTTGTAGCTCCTCCCCTTCCGGTGCTGCGTTCCTCCCCTGCGTCACAGGTTTGGGAAATTGCAATAACCAGGAAAAGACCAAGAAAAAAAAACCTGGGGGACAATTCCCACTTCCCCCTTAGGAGATGGGTAGCACTTACACCTGCCAGCAATACTTGGGCCCTTGGTGTCCTCTTTCTCAACGTATGCTTCCCTTTTGACGTCCACCCGCTGCAGATGTTGCGGTGTGGAGCAACCCCTCCGGTCTCCGCCATGGACCCGGCCGTGACTGACGTAAGCATCCCTTGAGCTGTCCACCTGTTGCAGCTGTTGTGATGTGGAGCACTCCAGATGTCCACCATGGACCCGGCCATACATAAATGAAAAAGATGAACACAAACCATTAGTGTTTCTGGCGATAACTTCTGTACACGTGTTAATCTTACATTGCCATCACTTGCTAAGCTTTAGATAAGAGTAGCGCCAGCTGCATACTCATTGACACTTCCGACTGTAAGTGTTAAGCATAGCCTCAGTTTGTGTCCCATGTAGTGTGACTGAATTAATGTTACGGAGAGGGCCCTGTAGAAAGACCTTTATTAGGAATAATATCCCGTGCGCAGTACAGTGATCAAGTGGCAGCGCCACAATATCACGTATGCAGTAGAGTGACCCAATGGCTATGCCATGGCACATGTATGGCTAATAAAAGATTCCGCTGTAGACCAAGACATCCCCTCCTATTCCTTATTTTCCACCCACGCTTTTAGGTCATAGGGTCTATGTTAGAAAAGGCCAGACTTTTTTGCCAGTGCAGCATCTAGGGCTAACAGGATTAGCACAGCCCTAACTATGCCAGGCTGGAAGCTGACCCAAAGGGGTCTTTACGCTCGCCACCTTGGCTTCTGGTCAATATCATCCACGGCAACCGTACATGATCCCACACATCACCAGAACTAAGTGGTGCCGCCACTAGGTTCTTGGGCACTTTTTTGGTGTGACATCAGGGTGTGTACCATTATCCGGACCCGAGTAGTTTTTCTACAGGCTCCAGGCCCTCTCTCTATACCATTCGTGGTTCCCCCACCATAATTTTCAATATATGGCTTTGGTACACCCCTAGAGCTCGACGTATATGGTGCTAAATTACTGTGTGAACACAAACATGCACTGTTTGGAAGCGACGCACTATTCACATGCCCCCTGGGGGTGCTCTATATCCAAAGGTAATGCATAATTTCACCAGACTTTAAAAAACAAATTGTAAACAACCTATAGTGTAAATGCATTCAACCAAAATCATGTGCACATATCCGTGCTGTTCAAAGATAAACACAAACTAAATGCAAAACGTTTTGTTTTTAATTGCTCTTTTTCTTTTTTTGCTTGGTTCTTCAAACAGATGATACATTACATCATGTACATCCCTTCTTTCTGTGCAGTCAGTCCCAATGCATTTCGGTATGGTTATACCTTCATCAGGGGAATACTACAATGAAAATCAATACAATAACAATAATCAAAATATGAATTCGAAATGAGGGAGCCCCAGTCACCACCTCATGTACATATAAACCCTTGTGCAAATTTGTCATAACGAGTACCGTCTTAGCTCTAACCTCACCTCCGTGGACTAGAAATGATCCTGTTAAACCCTCACCACCATGTGCAAAAAAGAATGAATGTATATAAAAAGCGTGCACTGTCCCAAGTTCATTCACTGTACACTCTAAATAATGAATACCTGACTCTGCGCACTGGTAAACTCGAAGCTTGAAAAGAGTGGTGTTCCTAAATGAATCGAAAAATGGCGTCTTGAGTAAGCATTATCACCTGACTTCTATCAAAAAGCCAAAATAACCAAGAAGCGTCCTCCGCCTACCTTACTGTGTTCGTTCTCCCGTGTACCAGTAATCTGCCCAAGTCCGCTTATCGCTATCTCTCTATCTGTGAAAAAATATAAATGACCATCACTAAGCACCCTCTGCATTATATGACGGAGTGTCTCACCGCCTAACTGCTGCCCCCTTCTCATCCGCGTACCTGCTCCAAAGAAACTCCTCTCTCCTACTCTTCGTGTCGCGTCCTCGTGTAATCGCCCCTCCGCCTTCTTTAAAGGAAACCCAGCGTTTCCGTGTGAACACTAAAAACGGACTCGTGCAGTAGCTCTTACTGTGGGCGCCATTGCTGTCTGACCTGCAAACTCTACAATCGAATACTATCACTATGTAACAGACCTATAAACCACGGACCTAAGTCCAAAATAAACATGTAATAATCTAAAAAACGAGTGATGTTGTAAAACGTGTGCTGCTATAAAAACGTGTGTTGGTGTGAAAAACGTGTGATATTGTTAAGAGGTTGACAAAAACGTCATGAGAAACTGAACTAAGTGAATACTAATTTTGACAAAGTTGCTTACATATGTCCAATGACAATAACAACTGTAAAGCATGCTGGTATGTTGTCAATACAAATACACATTTACAAAAAACATATCAATTCAATTTTGTCATTAAGCCCCTCTGGTTCCAGCGTATTCAAATGGCGGATCCAGTATGTCTCCCTTTGTGACAAATGGCGATTGGTGTCAGCATGTACGTCCTGATTGATACACTCTAGAACTGTAAACCGTAATTGTGGAATTGTGTGTTGTTTCTCCTTCCAATGCATGGCCAAATTAGATTTGGGATTGCATGTCCTTATGAGACTTTTGTGTTCTGTCACACGGACCTTAACCTTTCTAGTGGTCTTCCCTACGTATACTAGCCCACACGGGCATTTGATGGCGTAGACTACCATGCTGGTATTGCAATCCGACGTGTGCCTCAATTGTATATGCTTGCCTGTCTTAGGATGTGTAAAAACATTCCCTACCATTACGTTTCCACAGTGTCCACAATTGTGGCACTTTACCATGCCTCTGTATCGGACGTCCGTCCTTCTTGTCTGAGATTGTTTTAGTATCTCCTTGATGTTCTTAGACCTCGTGTGTGCAAACATAGGTTTGTCAACGAACACATTTTTAAAATCAGTCTCTTGTTCTATGACTTCCCATCTTGTCAAGATGCTTTTCTTGATGTGTCTGCTAGATGTGGAGTGTTTAATGACAAATACCTCTCTTTTAAGAGGTTGTCTAGCTGTTTTTGTAAGCAATTCCTGTCTGTTTTTCTGACTGGCTTTGTCTTTGGCCTGTTGTAATAATGCCTCGGGATATCCTCTTTCTTTATATGCCTGCGCCATGACTTCCATCTCAAGTGTACCTTGATCTTCCTGTGAACAAATTCTCCTGGCACGTAGAAACTGTGAATAAGGTAAGTGGTTCTTCAAAGAGAAAGTATGGAAACTGCTGTAGTGTAGTGCACTATTGCGGTCAGTGGATTTTTTATACAGTCTCGTCTGTAAACCATCTCCCTTGTTCTCTATTAGTATATCCAAGTAATTAATGGATGTACTGTCTATGGTGTAAGTGATCTTGATGTGTTCATGACAGGTGTTTAATGCAGTTAACTGGTTCACTAGTTCTTCCTGAGTACCATCCCACACCATTAGAATGTCATCGATGTACCTGACATATAGTTTAAGGTGTTCTGACCATTGGGAATTTTGCAAAATGTTGTCATTTTCATATTTGGCCATAAAGATATTTGCAAAAGTAGGTGCTCCCGTAAAACCCATGCTGGTACCTGTCCTCTGGAGGTAAAAACTGTCCTGCCACCTGAAATACCCGTGATACAAACAAAAATGCAGTAACTCTAAAAGAAACACATTGTTGCCTTCTTCATAATCATGTCGTAGTAGCATCCATTCTACTGCCTCTATACCATCCTGATGGGGAATGGAAGTGTATAGGGCTGCTATATCAACCGTGCATAACAACACTTTGTCAGTCGGTGTGATCTTCACTTCCCTGATTCTTTTTAAACACTCTGTAGTGTCCTGAATGTACGTGCCCCATTGTTGAACCAACGGTTGTAAGTAATGATCTAAGTACTTGCCCAGTGGTTCGTGCAGAGACCCACATCCAGCCACAATTGGCCTAAACGGTGGGTCCTCAGGATCCTTGTGCATTTTGGGCACCATGTAGATGTGCGGTCTCTTGGGGTATTGAACCGTCAGAAACCGTCGCGTTTGCTCGTCTATCCAACCCATTTCCTGTGCTCTATCTAAAATGGTATTCAAAATATTTTGGAAACGGACTGTGGGATCAGAGTCCAATTTAATATATGTATCCTCATCGGTAACATGCTGATCAACCTTTGCCAAGTAATGTGACTGGTTGAGAACAACCAGCGCTCCCCCTTTATCTGCCGGTACAATCTTTAAACTATCATTGTGTGCCAATTTGACCAGAGTCTGATGTTCCTGTCTGGTCAGATTGTTCTGTCTGCTCTTAGTACTTGAAATCTTGTCGATATCTTTCCTCACCAGAGTTTCAAATAGGTCCAAGGTTTTATGTGAAAAAGGGGCCATAAACGTGCTCTTGGGTCTGAATACCTGCATTTTCTCTGGTGTAGTGGTGCTCACAGCCTCTTGATTAATCGTATGAAAAAACCACCGTAACCGGAGTTTCCTCATGAATTTGAATAATGAAACCTCCGTTTCCAGTTTGTGAGTAGAATAAGTGGGAACAAAGGACATGCCTTTGTTTAAAACACGTTGTTCTATCGCATTAAGTGGATAATCTGAAATGTTCATCACTAGGTCTTCTTGTTTCTTAACCTTTTTTGTTGAACCTTGTCCCCTCCTTGTCCGTTTTGTTTGGACTGTGCCTGTTCCGTGGGTGGATGGTTGGAGGTTTTGCCCCCTTCTAAAAAAGACGGCCCTGGTGTAATATTGGAACCCCCCTCTGCTCCTCTCTCAGCGCTACCGCTGGAGGTTTTCTGAAAAACAGGTGTGCAGAGTGTCTACCACTTATACATATTTGCTAAATTACTGTGTGCCATATAGGTTTTCACACTGTAATTATTCGCCTCAAATCTCATTATAGGCTCACGTATATTGTGTTAACTTACTTGTGTGTTAAATAAGTTTACCTACTGCAATTTCTTGCTTTTAGCCTCGGAAAGCAACTAAAGGGGTGTGTTTAGCGAAATTACATATATTTGCTGTTATACTCCTGTTCTTCCTTCATTTACTCATTCATGATATTAAATACTGGTAAAACAAGCTGCTCTACATTCCCTCAAGACTTAACCTGAAAGCTGCACGCAATACAGCTAACCCTAGGATAGCTTACTAATGATGTTGACTTTAACCTATCATCCATGAAAGGTCGTTTGGACAGGTGCCATGTTTGGACTGGTGCAACTTCCCCCCTAGAATAGTGAACAGCACCTCACATGGTAATTACCTCCACAATGAAATCAGTCCATTGTTTGGCTTACTGTTTTGGCTTGGAAAGGGAAGTGGGACCTGGGAAATTGGCTCTAAGTCTCGTCAAGCCCTACCCCTAGAAGTCGTCAATCCCCAGGATGACCCCGGGCGAAGGTGGTATACCCTATTCGTGAATGGTTCCATGACTGTTCCACCTATCACCTAGCTGATACCAATGATAGTCGTTCTAGAGTGTCAAAATTCGACTTATGTCAATGGCTGTCCCTTGCGTGAGAGACATAAGCAGCAACCATGGCTCAGATAAAGTATTGCAAGTGCTTAGCGGACATCAATAAAGCAGCCCAGGAAAGTCAACATCCATCCTATTCTCCAGGTGAAATTTAATGTCCCATGTAGCGTCAGCTCTGGTTTTGACAATGAATTTACCAAAACTGAATTCTGAAGCAGCATTTTCCACCGTTTCTGACAATACTATGCACTCTGCGGAAGCTATTAGCCCCTGGTTGGCAAAAGCCATTAATAATCAATTTAAAGGCAATGAATTGCCGTTTACATCACCACTCCTTAAACAAATGCTCTTTTTAGGTAATGCAGTTACTAGGCAGCATTTTATTTAACTCTACATGTAAATCGAATGCAGGATTTCATACCACACTCCCCGGGGTGATGTATATGGAGTTTTACCCAGATGGCAGAAGAGTTAATCACAACTTGAATTTTACAGACCTATTGCTTTCTGAAGTTCGAGCTCATCTTCTTGTCGGGCTCCCCCCTGCCAACCCGGGCACCAACAATGTGAATGGAAGACCTAAACGATGCCTCAGACCAGGGGTGCATCGGTAATTAGGAAGCTATTAACCTGTCTCTATAGGCCCCACATCAACATACTCATGCCGCAGAAGACTCACATGGACAACGGAATAAGCCACCCCGTGGCGGGAACTCGATAGCTGGCACCTCTGCACTGAACATTGCCCTATTTCTCACACCCAGGTGGACAGAACCTAAACATTCTAACGGCAACCATAGCCTCTTGTTAGCTGTACCTTGTAGACAGCAGGGTCTTAATTGTTTATTTTCTGTAGATCATATAAACAGTAGGCAAATCATTATGGTACAACAACAAATGTAGGTTTAGTTAGATCATTTTAGCTAGTGGACAGCATCATGTGCAAGCGCAGCTGCTCATGCTAGGATTGGCTGGGAATTTGGCCACCCCCCAGTCCTGGGCCACAATGGTACCTTCCATCATGGAGGAGTGCCGGCCCACACATAGGGACATGATAAAGTAAACTTGCAAAATAGACCTTATTTTCAAATATGCCGGGTTGCATTTTTACATATTTTGCAACCACGTTGCTTAGCTATGGAATTTCCTACGCTTCAGAATGCCCTAAAGTTCGTCTGCCCTGTTCCTCGGAGCAATAAAAATGACAATGGTATTGCGTTTGTATTTGGCGTCTGTATAATTTCAGCACTCAGGGGGGAAGTATTTATAACTGCATTGAACCTGCGGAAAGCAGGGCACATTACATGAACTTATAAAGTCACCGAGTGCGAGCGAAGTCTCGGCCGCCGTATCACTTAAAGAGGCTCCACGTCCTCATCCTGTTTTGAAAATAGTTTCACTTTTATTCAGCTGCTCGCAGCACGAGCTCTACCAGAGCTAGCAGGGGAGGGGACAGTTCCCTTCATAAAATAACACTGGCTTTGAACAATTTTGAGAATTTTGAGAATTGTCGGACAGTTTGTCCCCTGGAAGGATTGAAGATGCTTGCGAGCGAGGGCACACATGACTGACACAATTGCAGACGACTGAGTGTTATGGGCTGTTAGTTTCGTGTAAAACATGTAAAGCCTTTGTAACTAATGGTGCATGCTACCAGGAAAGGGGCATTTCCTTTTCTTAGGCAGAAGTTATTTTCTATGAACGTTAGGTCCCAGTCACTTTTTCCCGTTTCCACCCGTCTGCGCGCTAGAGAAGCGGAAGCGCTGAAGCAGCGAGGGACCAGACAGATAAATATAAAGTGCATTATTTCTGTACTCCTTTGGCTCTGTGTTTGACTGGGTATTCCTAAGGCATGCATTTCCTTTAAGTCTAAAAGACTATAATATCAAGTGGTACTATTATATTGCTCATTTTATTGGCTTCAGAAGAATGAAAAGCTGAGAGGACAGACAGGCATTTTTACTTCTGGCCTCCTACCTCTGGGGTCGATTTAATAAGGCATATGTTGTTGTCTGAACATTGTTGTAGTCAGGCAATCGAGAACCGACATTCTGTAGGGCAAAAACTCAGTTGAACGCTTAAAATGCATATTTTGATGTACAGTACCTAGTCTGAAACTTTTAGTTTGGAATTGTTAACTGTCTACGGGCTCGTGAGAGGCAAGGATATGGTGTACACCCGAATCGTGATTCTAATTAATGTACGAAAAGCACATGCACATTTTTGCCGGTATGAAATGTTGGACCGTGTAGGCAAACTGCACAATTACAAAAGGCGCGCATCATTACACAAGTACTGAGCGTGCGCACCTCAAACGGGAGAAAACTCAATCCATTCATTGCTCCACCCAGCATTGTAGTGTAAAATGTTGTGGAGACCACTACGTACGTGTGAGCCCCCCAGCAATAGACCGTCACCCTGCACTGCATACATTTATCCCACACTCTACCCGGCTTCTGCTGAGATGCAGCGTTTCCCTAGACACCCGACACATGACCCAAAATGAAAAGTCTGATTCACAGCTACAATCCACCCCACCACAGCGTTTCGTGTTCAAAGCTCACCCCAACACGAAGGGGGAGGAGGGAGAACGCGGGCTTGGCCGGACAAAAGAACCAACAGTGGGACAAGGGAGCAGCGAGCGTCCACTGCTTGCACAGCGGAAGAAAGACCAGTCAGCCTCTGGACTGCCCCCGCCCCGGGCAACATCCGAAACCCGTCCCAACACTTGATGGCCTGTCTTGTGGCAAACCCAGGATGGCGCCGCATCCACCAAGCCACAGTCTCGGCTCCGCACATGGGGCAGAAAAACACACGTGGCACGGCCACTCTGCCTCCGATCCGACCTAGGATCCCGCACAGCCCAGACCCCCTGCACACAACTACCCCGCCCCTATGAAGGGGCTCCCTCACCGTGCTCCGTGTCTGTCAGATGTCGCGACATCCCCGTCCATGGCTCCGTGGGATTGTCCGGCTGATGACTCGGGACCAGGAAAACCGTCGGAGCTGGAACCCTCGTCGATCCATCGTTGCTCCGGCTCTGTCCGTCCCAGCGTCGTCCCGCCAAACCTGACCTGCAAAGAGGGGACAAAGAGAAAAACAAAGAAGCCCCGAGCGCGGGGCACACCGTTTCGGCGAGGGAGCGTCCAGGGACAAGGGGTCTCCTGGGCGCTCCCTATCTCTTTATTCCCGAGGGGCCAGGTGGCCCCTCCTCTAGCCCGCCCCCCCTGACCCGGACCCACTTCACAGGATCCGGGTCAAGGAGGTCGCCAGCCAATCGGCGGTGGGCCGCGCCCCCCAGGGCACGCCCCCACCGCCGAATGGCAACAAAGGAGACAGTGGGGGCGACGGTCGCCGCGCCGCCATGCGTGCGGGGGGGCCGAGGGCCCCCCCTTTTCATTGTTCGAGTCAGCAGGTTGTCAGCTGTAGACTTCCGAGTAACTAATGAGGCGACCTCCCCCTTTATCATTACTGCGTCATTGTTTTCTGTTGCTCTGTGAGGCTTGTGTGTAGGCATTGCTGTTCTCTTTACTGGCATCTAAGTCTGAGGCAAAAGATTTAAAGACATATTTTACATATTGCTTTTTTTATTCTTCGCTTTCTCTGCTGTATGCGGATGCTCTGCGACGTTGCCATGATAAGGAAAAACGCGCGATATGTTATTATATGTGGGAACTAAAAGCATTGAAGAAAGAACAAATGAAACTCATTCTGCATAAATTCAACCGAATTATGGGAAACACAATTTTTTTTGTTGCTTAAAGTGGAAATATATAGATATTATTTTTGCACTCAGTACGTTAATTCATTATAAACGTTTTTTAAACCACACATTTTCATTTGCTTTTCTGATTTCTGTTCATGCTAGATACCAGCCGTCTAGTTTAACTGCCTGTAACTATTTAGGCCATAATAGTTCAATTCTATGTCTGTAAAATTCACTTGAGACGATAGATGTCACAAGCACTGGTGCTGATGCAATTTGCATAGCTGCTGGCCAAGGTTTCAAATCGCTACCTATGCTATGTGTAACAACATCTTCATAATTTCAGTATATGAGTGGCATTTCAACTACTATGAGTGACACACTGTCTTGAAAGCCATACAATGATGACAAGGGAAACTTATAAATATTTCATTTGAAATTAGACTCACTTGAGCATAGCTGCCAAGGTTTCAGATTGCATTGCTATGTGTGACATTTTCTTAATTCCAGTGAAATTATGAGTGACATTTCAATGACTATGTGTGACACTTTATAGGAAACAAAATCAAGCAAGGAAGACTAGGAAAACATAAATAATAGCAATTGCACCCATTTGAGCAACAACACTCTCTAAGAAGATGTTTAAACTTTTGGAGAAGCATGTTAGTAGATCTTTTATGCTTAATTGGTTACAAAGTCTGCATTTCCTAATATTTTTATAGGGTTAAGGCATCTGCTTCAGAGGTGCCCAGTAACTATCAGGTAATAACAATTGGTGCGATTACCCTGGAGGTTAAAGTATTTCTTGGAGAAATTTCATGTCATGTATGTGCATTTTTGCACACTTTGAACTATTTTTCCATCCTCTCAAGAGCATCCCTAGTTTACAGTATTGTTGCATTTTATGGTTATTGGTCTTGTGTTAAGTCTATGCATAAAGATATGTATTTTTTTATAACTACTTGTGTGGTGTCCCTTTGTAGTGTTCTTCACTGTGTTACTGTGTATGATCATAAATGCTTTACACACTGCCTCTGAGATAAGCCTAGCTGCTCGTGCTACGTTACCACAGGGTTGAGCAGGGGTTATCAAAGGGTGTAGCCCCCTTACTCTGACTTAGGAAGAAGGGTCCCCAGTTGGACAGTGGCCAGCCATTGCTAACTAGAGACCCCCATTTCTAACAAACAACCATTCCGATTTTGAGAGGAGTAAACATCTCAATGCCCATTAGATTCCCCATGTTAGACTAATGTTCCGATTTGTTACCTTTGCCTCAAATTGTAAAGCGCTCTGATTTCACGCTATATAAAACTTTATAAATTACTAAATGGAACTTTCATGATCGAGCTAACTGTTAGCAGCAATACTACGTGTCTCTCCTCGGAGACTCTGACATCTTTCAAGTGCTCACCGTCCTTTTTCCCCAGTAGCCGCCCCCCAATTCCCCCCCTCCCCCCCCCCCCCCACCAGGGGCGGCACTCTGAAGGGTAGCCCCGGGCGCCACAAGCTCTAGCTACGCCCCTGGACAGACACATTCACTTTTGTTAGGCATTGGAAGATTAAGTGATTTGCCCAGAGTCACAGGATATTGAGCGTCGTTGACGAGACTCCAACCCGGAACAGTTTAATGTATCACATTAGTGTTTCAGTAGTAAATAATGTCTTTACATTTCATGAAAAGAAAGGGTGCACCGTGTCCCCAGTGAGAAGAAATTACAAAAAAGGGTAGTGAGCAAGAAATGATGTGCTCATAAATAGCACAAAACGAAGATTTAAGGTTGAATGACTTTCATCTTGATTCAAACACTGGATTGTGCTGTGGTTTGTCAACGGCGTTCCAACCTCTTAAAATCTCGAGGTCTCAAGGTCTTGAGGTCTTGTAAGGGACACCGAAACTGTTGTGTCTTTGCTACCACAGATGCACAGGAGACAGGTAAGGATCTAAACAACGTTATTATAGATGGTATGCTAGCTACGTGCACACGCACGTCTGCCCACTCCCTCCCTATGTACAGGAGTCCACCAAAGGAATCAGTGGTCCAGATGTAAGATCCAAACACATCCTGTGATTCTGGTCGAATCACTTAATCTCCCTGTGCATGCCAAATGTATGTAACTTTAACTAGTGCTCAAGCACCTGCGTTGATGATTAAAGGCCGGTGCTGGGCAACAGTAACCACCGGCTCAAATTAAGCACTGATTACAGAGACTCTCTGAAGAATGGTATATTGGAACAATGCTGCAATATTGAATAAACATAACAGTGGTTCTCACCTATTTGTGAAGTAATGGTAGAAGGTTGGCGAGTAGTTTAACCACTTCGGCGCTGATGATGAGCTCAGCTCGTCATCAGTTGCGCCGCTCGCACGCTGATGACGAGCTGAGCTCGTCATGTAACGCGCGTTTTTAAAAAACGCCATGTACAGCGGGAAAAGCCGCCGCGCGCATGCGGTTAAATGTATACTTACTCCGGGGTCTCGTACAATAGACAGGTGAATGAAAAACATACAGCAGATTAATTTGTCTAGACTCATAGTAGCATGTTTTCAATGGCACTCACAGTCTCATAGTTATAGTGCCAAGGTGACGGTAACACCAAGACTTGTGCGAAACTGTGCCCTCTACCAAAAGTATTCCAGGAAGGACAGACTGTAACTTTAGCCCACCACTCAATGCAGGGGCAGCTGCTGGCAAAATAAAGTGGAGGGGCAGCGCGGGGGCAAGTAATAATAAAGAAAGAACTTTCCTGCTGCCCCCGCAGCAGCTCCCACTGCCAGCCCCCTCGGTGCTCCTTTTTTTCTGAAGTCCCTGGCCCAGCAAAGTCTCTCAGACTCCCCACCCAATCCAGGGGCTACCTTCATGCTCCCTTCATGCTAAACCCAGCATAAGATCAGCACCTGGATTGATCTGAGCGGCCTGGTTAGACGCTCATTAGGGGACTGAGAGCCTGGACCTTTTCTCCACCTGGCTGTACAACACAGCTGGGTTGGAGAATTCTAAGTGCGCATGACTGTTTGGTGACATATGCACTTACAAGTGTGCATCACTCCTCCTCCCAGTCCTTGCGCTGTCAAGAGAGGATTACCTGCCCCGCTCACCCTAGATTCCGCAGCATCGGCTACAGTGGAAAATAAAACCATAATAAAATTGTTTTATTATCGTTTTATTTTTCATTCTGCAATTAGGGCGTCGCTTATCTGTCATTACGGAGGAGCTGCAGCGGGCTCAATGTTGGTAATTCCGCCAGCCAAAACCAGCCCTTTCTTATTTGGATAAATCAGTGCATAAGGCCAAGAATGTAAACCTCTGCCAAGAAATATACCCAGTCACATTGAGGCTCTGAAGGAGTGTGGCCACAACTGTCTCCTCATCGGGAATCCTGTGTGTGGTGGGTGGGTGTAGTAAAGCCTATTAACTATTGGCATAGCCAATAGGTCTCCTCTTTGGAATCTTGAACATTTTTATTCAGAGGTATTGGATTCGCCAATGTCTTTAAGCTATGTTGCAGAGTATTGTGGCTGCTGTGCAGCATGTTGAAAAGTTATTATAAAAAGTGTTATAAACATTTTTGTTACCCTATATAAGACATTATGAACAACTGAACAATCCTATTTAAAAAATAATTAATATAAAAAATGTCTTCTAGTTTTTTGTCCTTGCAGTACTCTTCCTGCCTGTTCGAATGCTTGATTGTTATAGCTTTTTAGGTCTCGGCTGAACGCGCGGAAGCGCGTGTCCGCCGAGAACCTATTGTGGCCGTGTCTCCTTTCCAGGAGACACTCCTGGCCGCACGCATTGCCTTGGAGGCGATTTCAAACAAGCATGCGCACGCGAACGCTCGCTGCATTCTCTCACACACACACAAGCGCCCATGCATGCACGCACGCACGCACATACAGCCTCCCCCACACACATACACACGCGCACGCACACAGACACATGAGTGCTGCCCCCCTCGCCCCTCGCACCCCCCCGTACACCGCACACCGCACCCCCCAGCCCTTTCTAACTTACTGGGGCAATCTCGGGGGACTCCGCCGCTGCAGCTCTTGCCAGCTCCTTTCACGGGGCTCCCTCTTGGTCAAGGGATCCCCGCAACAGTCGCCTAACCTCCTGCTGGCGGGCCCGGGGCTCTCCACTGCTCACAGGAGCCCCGGGCCACGATACGCATGCCTCCTCTTCCGGTCCAGACGCGGCCCCGCCCCGTCACAGGCGACATTGCCTGACTTCCGGTGGGTGCGTAGATTTCCGTCTTCGTTATTTATTTATTTATTTATGCAATTTTATATAGCGCGGACTTTACCCGAAGGTGTCAGAGCGCTTCACAAAAGGACCAATAGTGATACACGAGAAACAAAATACAAAAACAAACAAATGATATGTGTTGCGGGCAGTTCAGTGCATTCTCCCACATACCATACACCTGGGGCTAAGGACAGCTCATTGCCTAAAAATGTTTCGACATTCACGTGTTAAATTAATCATGTCATGTACAATGCTAATAGCTCTAACTTTTGCAATGCCGAGACCGTTGCATTGTAAATGCTTGTTTTTGTTATTGTAGGGGGGACATATACAAAGGGCAGGTAGTGGTTTGGAAATAGTACTTGAATTACAACACGAGCAGTAGAATCAAACAGATGACAGATTTCGAGGGCAGACTGAAGTGGTGCTGAGTGATGTTGAGGTGGTTGTGTGCTGGTGCGGAGGTGATGCTCAGGTGTTGCTGAGTGATATTGAGGTGTTGCTGAGTGATGCTGAGGTGGTCTGAGTGATGCTGTGGTGCTGGGTCAGGCTGAAGTGGTGGTGCTGCACTAGTGCTCAGGTGGTGCTGAGTGATGCTGAGTTGGTGCTCTGCTAAGGTGATGCTGCGCTGATGCTAAGATGGTGCTTAAGTGCCGCTGCATTGGTGCTGAATTGCTGCTGAGGTGGGATACGCTGGTGCTGATGTGGGGCTGGAGGTGGTGCTGTGCTGATGTTGAGGTGATGCTGCGCTTGTGCTGAGGTGGTGCTGCACTGCTGATGGTGCAGTGATGATGAGGTGTTGCCCTGCTGATGCTAAAATGGTGCTATGCTGAAGCTGAGGTGGAGATGTAGTGGTTCTCAGGTAATGCTGAGTGATACTGAGGTAGTGTTGAGTGATTCTGAGTCATGCTGAGGTGGTGGTGCTGCACTGGTGCTCAGGCGGTGCTGAGTGATGCTGAGTTGGTGATGTGCTGAGGTGATGCTGCGCTGCTGCTGAAGTGCTGCTGTGTTGGTGCTGAATTGCTGCTGAGGTGGGACTGCACTGGTGCTGAGGCGGGGCTGCTCTGGTGGTGGTACACTGATGGGGAGATGGTGTGGTGCTGTTGCTGGGGTAGTGTTGCGCTGATGCTGTGGTGGTGGTGCTGCACTGATGGTAGTGCACTGATGGGGAGGTGGTGCAGTGGTGATGCTCAGGTGATGCTGTGGTGGTACTCAGGTGGTGCTACACCGATGTTCCGGTGGTGCTGGGCTGATTCTGAGGAGGTAGTTCACTGATGCCAAGGTGGTGCTGCACTAATGCTGAGTGATATTTAGGTGGTGCTAAAGCTAAGGAGTCCCCGGTTGGTGTTCATAGAGCAGCACAGAGTGGTGTATATCAGAGGTTCAAAGGGTAATGTGCATCAGACGAGTAGTAATGTTGCACTTCAGGAGAGGTTTGGGTGAATGCACCTTAAGAGAGTCCTGGGTGAAGTGCCTCAGTGGTGTGCTGAATAAAGCACTTCAGCGGAGCACATAACAGATATTATTTCCCTTAGGGGCTGCCACAAATAAATGCCACTTTGTGCCATTCATTAAAGTCAGTGCAAAGCCAATCGGTCTGTCCTTGGCAAACTGGTATGAAAGCTTCAAGTTTTGTATTTTTCATTGCAAGCATATACCACAAAAATGAAGAAAGAAAAGAAGAAAGCATTCTGCCACCCAAACATGGTAGCCACATGCATGCAATGAAAAACATAATTAATTAACTCTCAAATAAATGTTTTAAACAAACATTGTGCTTTTCTTGTTCACCATCATGTATTTATAGAAAAGCATATTTCATTATGTACAATAGAGTTTAAACAATTTTGTGTCTGCATGTTCCTTTATAACGCACACATTTTGTCATTGGCCTGTCTCATATACTGCGGTCTTGTTGGACCAGGAGGGACACCCAAAGCACTGCCCTCATAGTAGTGCAAGGCTATTTCCTTCACAAGGAGTTTAACAGCACCAGTGGCAGCATACTGTTAGATGATTAGACGTAGTGACCAGGTCCTTTTTATCCAGATTCATTGAGTGAGGCATACAGGCTCACTCACTTTGTTAAAAGTTCAGTTGCTGTGTGTTTAACTCATCGTTGGCCTACATAAGGTTGATGTAGAAATGCTTGAATAGTGAAAACATGTGCTGAGTGCATGTGAGCATGCAGGACATACACTACACAGAGAGTGCAGTCTAGATCAGTGTGCACATGTTAAATGTGTGTGTGATGACAGAGAGTGTTTAAGGTGACACTCAGGTGCAGTACAGAGAGACTGTAGTATTGAGCAGTGTGGGCCGACTGAGTGCATGTGCTGCATGTGGAAATGATGGTGGTAGTATAGTACATGGGCACAACTATACTAGACTGTGGAGTGTGCTGTGAATGTATGCTGAGTGCAGGATGCCTGCACTGGTACATTACAAGGAGGACCTTGGGAACCCTAGGCCTGCCTGGTGAAAACATGAGGTGTAGAGGAATCTCCTCAGACAGAATTGCATTTTGCTGCATTCCTATAAGCTGGATGAGACAAGCACTGGTTGAGAGGGAGCCATGCTCTCCCTGTGAATTTCATAGGGCTATTTGATTCAGTGACAGATCACAAGAAAAGGGTCAGGACATATCTCAAGGTGAGTGAGATGAGGTTGATAAGAGTATCATAAAGGGCAGGGCTGAGTATTGTATGTGCAGATCACTGTCACTGACATCCAGGTGTGCACCCTGGTAACTTCCATGAATCTTGCTGTGGGTTACTCAGCTTCGGAGTCATACCTGCTGGGACAGACATCATTCAGAAGGAAGGATAAAGGGGAGAGATGTCCATAATAAAGAAGCAAAATCCCAATATAAACCATTAGGTACAGGCCGTAAATCACAGGTAGAGAAATCTGAGACCCCATACTTTGTCATCAGTAGAACAGCCAGCTAGGTTGCAATGAGTCAGGGAAACTCTGCAAGACTTCAGTCTGTGACCAGGACTAAAGGCCTAACCTTTTAGTCTCCCTGCTGGATGAGAGGCAATAACCCTGAAAACCAAGATAATGTTCCCTGGAGTCTGGAGCACCAGTACCTGCCTGCTCACCAGGGAGATTTTAAGGGAGAGGAGTATGTTGGAGGGTGGGAGAGCCAGAGAGAAATCCAGATGTTTGAGACTCCTGAACGAGGTGTGAGGAACTGTGCCTCACTGATTAGACCATTGCACGTGTGCTTCTTTGCAAACTTTGCTGACCTCGTATGCCAGGAGGTACCGCTGGGCACAAAGGACAGTCCCGCATTGATCTGGCCATTGCCTATGTGCAGCATTGGGGAAGTGGTGACCCCATAGGCCAGGATTGGCCAGCGTGTGCTGAGAACCTGTCTTACATCAATTGGGCTGTCGTGCTTGTGCGGGAAGGTGCTGCAACT
The DNA here is from genome assembly GCF_964261635.1 of Lissotriton helveticus. Taxonomy (NCBI): domain Eukaryota; kingdom Metazoa; phylum Chordata; class Amphibia; order Caudata; family Salamandridae; genus Lissotriton; species Lissotriton helveticus. The sequence goes on from NC_136065.1 coordinate 1,522,139,872, forward strand.
CTGTGTGCCAGGAAAGGCCACGGAGGAGGCAACCTGAGGCTAGCATTACCAGACAGTGAGGTTCATTGGAGTGAACCCATATGCCAGGAGGGGCAATTTGAAATGCTGAGGCCGAAGGTCTCACGGTCGTTGCCCTTGACCCAAATTGCTGGTACTACCAAGGGAAGGGAGGATTTGTGTCCGAGGAGGCCCGAGGATAGAGAAGATAGTGTTGGAGCACTTACCGAAACAAGGACATTGCCCCATTACTGAAGAAGCAATGGGGTGGTGTCCTTGTTTGGACCGCCGGCTTTGAGTTTGACGACAGCAGCTTCGTTCAGCGCGATGCCTCAGTCAACTCTTAGAAGTTTTTTTGACAACAAACAGCTCCGGAGCTTCAGTGGGGCAGACCTGAATCTCAGGCCGTGTCACGGTTTGACATCACTGGCATGACTCTCGCCGATGGGTCGATCCCCTTATGGGGCTTTTTACCAAAAATTCTTCAACCTTCTCCAAACTTCTGGATATTCTTCTAGAAGGTCCTTTTGAGGATCCAAACTGTCCACAACACCAATCCATGGCTCTTGAAGCTCTGAGTTGCTCCTTGGGATTTTGGGGCTATGTCTCCCACAATGCACCTGGTCAAATCCTTTAAAGTCCAGCTGAAGGTGGTTAGTTGGTTTCTTCTTGCTCAAGATGATGCAGATGGAGCTCTTTTAACCATTGCTTTCAGGGAGTTCAATCCTTTACATTTCAAAGCAAGGCAAAGTCCTTAGATCTGTAGTTTCCAAAGCGTGCAACAGGTGCAATCATTCAGAGTGCAATCTTCTTGGTGCACGCCAGGGTTCCAGCTGGACAATCCTTCTTCTTCTTGTAGTTTCAGACGGGGATCTAAGTTGCTGGGCAGATTTCCCATATTTAGCCAGTGTTCCTGGGAGCCCTTGGTACAATAAGAGTCAGTTACCACCATTATCAATCAGAAAATAAGGGTGAACAGGGCAAAAAGAATGACTTTCTCACAAGGAAGAATACGACTTACCACATGTGGCTGGAGCTGGAGTAACTCTGATTGTCAGAACGCTGGGAAGCAGGACCCAAGAGAAAGACCCAGCACCTGCAGTGAGCTGCGTGTATGAGCGTATTTAGCCCGCTTTGCTGATCCAGGTCAGGACCACACTGTACCGCCGCTGGACTTTGTACCACCAGAGCGGGTAAGCTATGAACTTGGCCTAACAGGCCCAGGGGGATATACCACCTTTGGTTTTGCAATCCTACTTGTCTCAAAGTGACCACACCTTATTGGCTGAGTCCCATAGGTGGAAACCCCACAATCAAGGTCCGGTAGTTTACATTTCCTGGATGTTGCCACATGAGTGGGACATAACAAAACACCAGTTACAAGGAAACTTAGTAGCCTGAGGGTCGACCTAACAACTACTTGGGTGTCTACCTCAAGGGGAACTGTGTTATTGCATATTAAATGTTGTTTATTTTTGCATGTATAGAATTAGAATTCAAATACTAATTTTTATGCAAAATATTGATTTGACTGGACATTGAATAATTGTGTGTAAGGGTGGGCAGAAAGCTCCGCTCTGCTAGTGGAGTTTGCAAAGTTTTTACTACTCCATGCTCTGCTGCAAAAACTCCCCCTACCCCACGTAGTGGAGTTTAACGTCGCCAGTTGGTATTGAAATTGGAAACAATGATTGAAGCCAGAACGAGGCTTGGAATACACTCAGTACCTCACAACACACAGTCCAGTTGATGACGACGGCGCACGTTCACATGGTTGTGTTGATTCCTTGTGCACTTGCACACTCCCCACCCAGAGGTTCTGCAGCAACTAAACTGAGCTGCTGGTTTGGGAACTGGAAAGACAGCACATGGAGCAGAAGCCCAGGAATGCACCCAGAGCCTTAACCGTTAGGAGCAGGAGCAGCAAAAGGTATTACTGTGCTGGGACTTGTTGGATTGTCCCCTGTTCCCCTTAACCCTTTGTTACCCCTCCCACTTCGGCTCCCTGCTGCACATGCCCCACAGGCTGAGTGCTGGGGGCGGCATCTCTAGGGAAATCCACACGCACTCATCAGTCTTCCCCAAGGCCATGCAGTGTCAGTAACCCCTGACCCCAGCACTCCAGTTTCTCTCTTCTTAATAAATAACACTAGCCTAAAAATAAGCGAAATAAGTGGCAGGTAATGCTGGCATGCTGCAATGTGCAGCACTCAACTGCAGGAGAACTAAATAAGGCAGAACTAAGTTTATTTCTTGTTTTGCTGCCTGTCGTCTTCGATTCCCATTAATCCTTAGGAGGCTCTCCTTTTGTATTCTGCGCATGACTGTTGTGCAAATTAAGGGATTTTTGTTGCGCTTACATTCCTGCCTTGTTTTTTGAGGGGCAGTGAGATTCTCACCTCAGAACAGGAGGAAGCTTTGTACCCACAGGAGGGGCTTGTTACTAATATAATGTGACATATGTTGCATTCTAATTCAATGTTTATCTGATCCACTGTAAAATCCCTCTGGTTGAGCTCACTGTGTCCACTTGCGGAACTCCGTGGAATCTGTCGAGGTTTTTCAGTAACGCAGCAGAATTGCGCAGTGACACTCCACGAGCTACTCCCACATCTGATTGTGTGCACTGTGTGCATGTTGAGTTATGAGTCGTGTTTATTGATCTGTAGCTACAGTTCCCCTCGAGGGAGCCTTGATTGCTTGTGCTATGTTACCAAGTGAGAGTCAGGTGAAGAAGGAGCTGCTTAATACAATTGAATGAGATCCATAGAAGAGAGGGCCCCGGGACATCAGGAGTAAATTGCCTAAATTACCTTGGTTGGGCCCAGTAACTCCTAAGCACCTTGGCCCTCTGAATGGGGTTCTGACATGGGCCATTACAGGGCACCATAAAGTATGTTCATTATCTTGTCTAGGCCCATAAAGGTCAGCTCTAAGTGATACATCAGGTCCTTCATCCCCCGTTAAGCAAGCCGTTAACCATGACCAGTTACAAGGCCATAAAGTAGCACTGAAGGTCTGCCATTTCCAGTCTAACATCATAGGGGGAGACTTCCGACAATTGAGCATTGCCATTCAGGGGCGTTCACCCACCCAGAGAAAGGCACGGAGTGAGGAGTTAAATTATTGAAGCGACGGCCTAGACATTAGGAGGGGAAAATTCTGGAAGACACAAAGGAATCATAACAATACCCTAATTTTAAAAAGGGTCACCCCTCCTGTTATGTGAAGTGGGAGATACTTTCATTTCTGTAGGGCTTTCTTAATGTTGCTTAGTACAGGAGTCAGGTTAAGCCTCACATCAACTCTGGGAGCAGAGAGAGGTGACTACCAAGGAACTGGAATGAAAGGCAACGCACAGCGAACATCTTAACTTCAGTATTGATGAGAGAAATTCTCCTATTTGAGGAACAATTGTCCGGTGAGTGGCTCAGTTTAGACAGGCCTGCGCGTGTGTTGGTCTCTGCCAGAGGAAATCCTCTGTGTAGCAACATGGCTACCCCACATGATTGGTAGGTTCTGTCATAGCAGTGTCTTCTAAAGAAAGGGGCACTGCTCACCCAGTAGATAAGCAAACTGGAACATAAGAACCTAAGGCTGAAATTATTTAGTAAAAGGACGGCAGACCATATAATACGATCCAGCATGCCATTCAAGTTCCAGGACATTATTTAATACTTACATCGGCTTCAAATTCCCCTCATGAAATTTTTCATATTGCAAAATCACTCCTTACTCCCCCCATTTCACCCACTATTTCTGATAATACCCAACTTCGATGTAACCAAATAGCTGAATTTTTTCTGCTAAAATACAAAACATTTATATCTCCTTTCCTCAGGTCATAGCCCAACAAATGCAATTACCAACAGACACTATAACTTCAAACAAACAGTGCATGTAGGAGGAATTACCCGCTTTGGATTTAACTTCTCTACGGACGATTTTGAGTTATTTAAAATCTGGTTCCCCCACAGACCCCGTTCCCACATTATCCTAAATCAGATCGCTGAGACTGTATCTCCAGTTATACTGGATTTGATCAATGCCTCCCTCTTGATGGGAATTGTGCCCCGCTACGGAAACAGCAAATACAACAGTTGATGGACAGAATGCAGAACAATGTCATACATTCATCCCAGTACAAAGATCTGGGCCTAAATCCATCATTTTTTTGCTCACCACACCAACCCAGTTCAGACATGGCCAGATGCAAATCTGCCTTGACCCTGTGCCTCATGGGAACAGTCCAGCCCGAACTGCCAAGCCATGTCTTCCCTGGACCGGAACTCAAGCATCGAAGGACCGGTTTCTGGCTATCAGCTGTCATCAACCAGGATAGCTTGACTCCAGTGGTGTGGAGAGCATGGGACACATGTCTGAGCATACCCGTTCCACTCGGGGTGACAAATGCAAAAACAACAGTTGATGGACAGAATGCAGAACAATGTCATACATTCACCCCAGTACAAAGATCTGGGCCTAAATCCATCGTTTTTTTGCTCACCACACCAACCCAGTTCAGACATGGACATTTGCAAATCAGCCTTGACCCTGTACCTCATGGGAACAGTCCAGCCCAAACTGCCAAGCCATGTCTTCCCTGGACCGGAATCGAGCATCCTAGGACCGGTTTCTGGCTATCAGTCGTCATCAGCCAGGATAGCTTGACTCCAGTGGTGTGGAGAACACAGGACTCACGTCTGAGCATACCCGTCCCACTCGGGGTGACAAATGAAAAAACAAGAGTTGATGGACAGAATGCAGAACAATGTCATACATTCACCCCAGTACAAAGATCTGGGCCTAAATCCATCATTTTTTTGCTCACCACACCAACCCAGTTCAGACTTGGCCAGATGCAAATCTGCCTTGACCCTGTGCCTCATGGGAACAGTCCAGCCCGAGCTGCCAAGCCATGTCTTCCCTGGACCGGAACTCAAGCATCCTAGGACCGGTTTCTGGCTATCAGTCGTCATAAACCAGGATAGCTTGACTCCAGTGGTGTGGAGAGCATGGGACTCATATCTGAGCATACCCGTTCTACTCGGGGTGACAAATGCAAAAACAACAGTTGATGGACAGAATGCAGAACAATGTCATACATTCACCCCAGTACAAAGATCTGGGCCTAAATCCATAGTTGTTTTGCTCACCACGCCAACCCAGTTCAGACATGGCCAAATTCAAATCTGCCTTGACCCTGTGCCTCATGGGAACAATCCAGCCCGAACTGCCAAGCCATGTCTTCCCTGGACCGGATCTCAAGCATCCTAGGACCGGTTTCTGGCTATCAGCCGTCATCAGCCAGGATAGCTTGACTCCAGTGGTGTGGGGAGCACGGGACTCACGTCTGAGCATACCAGTCCCACTCGGGGTGACAAATGCAAAAACAACAGTTGATGGACAGAATGCAGAACAATGTCATACATTCACCCTAGTACAAAGATCTGGGCCTAAATCTATCGTTTTTTTACTCACCACACCAACCCAGTTCAGACATGGCCATATGCAAATCAGCCTTGACCCTGTCCCTCATGGGAACAGTCCAGCCCGAACTGCCAAGCCATGTCTTTCCTGGACCGGAATAAAGCATCCTAGGACCGGTTTCTGGCTATCAGCAGTCTAGCAATCCCCAGGTGGGACGCACGGGTGGGGACCGGTTTTCGGCCACTTTTGTTGCAGCTATGCTGCAAAAACGGCCCTGTAACAAAAACGGCCCCCAAAGGCCCAAAACCGGCCCCCACCCGTGCGGCCCACCGGGGGATTGCCCGGTGCCCGCTACGGCCGGTCCGGCCCTGCTCCACACTCTACGACAAAAATACTACAGAATGTGCAGAACCGCTCAGCCCGTCTGCTCCTGAACATCCCCAAGCGCCTTTCAGCTAAACCTGCTTTGGTCACTTTGCACTGGCTCTCCAATCCAAGAGAGAATCCAGTTTAAGGCGATGTGCACTGCACATAAAGCACTTTCAGGAAAAGGCTCACCATTGATTCACTCTATGATTCAATCCTACTGACCCAATAGAGCTTTGAGATCCGAAAAGAAGCATCTGGTGGCAGTCCTGAAAATTAGATGAACACATAGTGGAGGCCACCTCTTCTCATATATTACAGATAAGTTATGGAACCACATCCCCTCTCACATTTGTCTGGAGTCAAACTACTTGAACTTCCGAAATCAACTGAAAACTTTTCTCTTTACTTGATCTGCTCGAAGTTTAACTCTGTGCAACCACATGCTTTAGAAATGTTGTTTCATTCATTTTACCTGCTGCCATTACAGCTGGAAGTCAAGTGTTAGAAGCTAGGGATGCGGGCATGAGCCTAAGTTGAGGGAGAGATGCATCAGCTCGAACTGTGTGGAACATTGCTATCCAAAAACAGTTACTGTGTCTGTGATCTCTTTGAGCATAGAGGTGTGTGCTTAAACAAATAGTAATGGTTGTATCTCTCCAATCTATCAACTCCCCCCTCCCCATACATCTTCCCTTGAGCTTTCAATTGCCTGCAGAATGGTCGCTAGGTCAGATTGTGCAGGTATCTGTTGCAGTGTTGCAGGTTTGTTGGCTTTTCCTGAGTCGTTCAAGGCCAATACAGTATATTGGTCCATCTTGGTTTGTCTGGCACAATTGGGGGGACCTGTCTCTTTTCTTGTTGACAGGTGGATGGTCGGATCTACGGAGACTAAGCAGAACAGGTGGATCGTGGCCCCCATACCCCAGGGCAGCACAAGCATCCAGGACCAAGTCCTTCAGTGGGTTTGCCATATGAGCCCCCAATTCAGTGCCATGTAGTCTCAGAGTGCCCAGCTGGATGTGGATATGGGCAGGCATTTGATGGGCCCTTCTGAAGGCGGTCAGTTGGACTAGAGGCCCAAGTCAATGTGGGTTGTTCTGTGGGCACCATTGACTAGGCCATGGAGGAGTAACACACCAGATCTTTTGGCCACAATCCCAGACACAAGAAGTTGCTGCCGTGACCCATAGGAGTCCAGGGTTCCAAACAGCACAGGCTGATGGTGAAGTACCGGACCCATGGGGCCATTAATGTCCCCTGACTGAAAGCTCTCGGTCTCACTGTGGTATACAGTGCCCCATCAGTTCTCCTCTGAAAGTAAAATGGGTATCTTGCATCCCAGAGCAGTGGACCTCACCACACCAGAAACACGTGGACCCGACCATGGCCCACTCTGAAGCCAATGGGGCCATCCACTCAATCACCCTCCAGCATGTGTGCGCATCGTCCAACTGCTGCTCACCTGCTCCATGCAGCTGTGGTCATGTCTAGTAGGGATCGGCGATAAATTTCAATCCGATGGTGCAGTTTCCAGAGTTTTGGCCAATTCGCGTTACGCATGTAACATGGAGTTCCAGCCAAATTCCACCAATCGCTGTGTGATGGAGTGACAGCAAAGAAGCTGCATGTTCTGGTGCGCCGTGTGGTGCTGTTCGAGCTGATATTGCAGCGTGGAACAAGATCCCAATGCTAAAAATAAGCGTGAACAGCAGAACTTTGCAGAAACTTGCAGAGTTTTCAAGTTCTGACCATCCCTAATGTCGAGTCGGGGTTTCAGCTGGTGCCTCATAAAGTGCAGCTTTTAATCCCAGGGGGCCTTAGCGCACCTCTGTCGCAGCAGGGGGTTGTTATCACAGCCACACTGAATGCCAGCGGTGCAGCCTGCCATTTTGTGAGAAGTTACTCTGCAACTTTGGTGCTCCTCTCCATTCTGAGTTCACAGCCTGGGATGTGCACTGACTCCACAGTGGTGCAGGGTCTGCTGTAGAGGGATTTCTCATGGCTGTTTGGGCCGGATGGCGAAGAATTAGCAAGGAGGTCAAGAGCAGCTCTAGACTGCGACCACCATCTTGGCCGCCTTGACCAAGATCCTATCTTCATCAGAGATGATTAAGGGTAAATAGGAATGTTTCTTGAGTAAGTCTGCAACATTTTTAAATGCTTTCAGTACAAGTAAATTGTGCGCAATAAACAAAACAGAGAAATGTTTGTGGGTCTGTGGTTATTTCATGTGTTTGTTCCATGTCTAAATTCCTTTCTACTCCTGTATGTATGCTGTTGTAATACTATGGCTCCTTACAGTGAGTATGTGTGCAGTTGTGGGTGGATGGTTAACAGTGTCTCATTTCTGGTCAGAAAGTGGAATAATTTCGTCTTAATATTCTCTTAGTTCATATTTGTGTTCGACCAGGCCATTTCTGCAGGGTCATTGCTCGCCTTTTTGCCTACCTCCTCCTATTTTTGCTGAATTCATTTTTGTTGGTCTTAGGACTCTGTGCATGTTACCATTGCTAACCAGTTCTAAAGTGCTTGTATTTGATCTTTAAAACATGGGACATCGGATTATACCCACTTGGCATATTTAATTTACTTGCAAGTTCCTAGTAAAGTGGCAAAATATTTTCCCATGGCCTCTAAATTAAATGCTACTGGTGGGTCTGCAGCATTGGTTGTGCCACCTACTTATTTATTTATTTATTTATTTATTTAATTTGTATAGCGCGTTATAACCACCGGGGTCTCTAAGCGCTGTTTGTCCAGATTACGTAGTGGGGTTTGGTATTTACTTGATCTTAACACAACGCCTAGAGGCTACTCCATGCTTGCTTGAACAATACGGTTTTTAACTTTTTCCTGAAGGATAACAGATTGCATTCCTTCCTTAGTTCTGGGGCCAGTTTGTTCCATAAAGCTGGGAGTGTGTTGGAGAAAGCACGTCCCCCCACCGTGGCCAGTTTAAAACGGGATTGGGACAAGAGGGTAGCGTCCGACGAGCGCAAAGTCCTGCTCGGTGTATATGGGGACAGGCGGGATTTCAAGTATCTTGGTGCATTACCATACAGCGCCTTATGTACGATACACAATCCTTTAAATACAACCCTCTGCCGAATCGGGAGCCAATGCAGCTCCTGCATCAGAGGGGAAGAGTGGGCAGTCCTAGGTTTCTTGTAAATCAGCCGGGCTGCGTCGTTCATAACCCCCTGTTGCACTTTAAACATATCTAAGATCTCCATTGCAGAGCATGTGTGTGCAGTTAAACTGCCCTATCGACCTGGCAAAATAAACCTTTTGCCGGACCAAACCATCCTTTTCAATACATATGTCATCCCTAGGGAAGGCCCTAAACAGCCCACATGGCAGGGTGCAGTGTATGTAAAAAGCCGGACATGAATTGTTAAGTTTTACATGTCCTGGTAGTGAAAAACTATCTCTCCCATATAATAACATTGGAATTAAGTTATTGAATTTTATACATTACATTTTTAAATTGGAATAGGTAGCCAGTTCATGTTTGGTTTCTCTGGAACTGGGATTTAAAATTCTAACTTATGGTGCAGTCAGATTTTCAAATACAGTTTTTAAAATGACACTTTTATTAAGTTGACATTTTCCTGCCTTTGCCATTTAGTGCCTGCAGCCTGGCTCAGTATATATCACATGACTCGTCACAGTTGACAGTTGACTTGTGTATTCCTCCTAGGCAGTCACACTCAATAGGGAGATTAGGTGAGCCTGGATGGGCCATCACTGTCAGGATGAGATTGAGGAGCTTTTAACAGACCCACTTACTCTTAAACAGGCTGTGGTCTGCCTCCAAACAAAGTGCTGCACACCCCATGTAGTTAGTCGAGAGCCAATACAGGGAAGTCATGAAGCCTGGCGACTTCAAATGGACACCTCCAGAATTTTCATCCTCACTTCAAAGGTGCAAATGGGTATAAATCGTGGACCTCAGACATCAATTCTTTAGTGCACTTTTAAAAAAAATGTATATAGCACGAACTTCACTTGAAGGTATCAGAGCGCTTTTCATGAGCACTAGTTGCGTTACAGATGGACACATTCATTTTGTTAAGCACGGAGAGATTAAGTGATTTGCCCAGAATCATTGGATGTTGAGCATCCCTACAGAGACTCAAAAGTTACCCAACTTTCAAGTTGGATATTCTGCCAAGATAAAGGACTGCTGTGCAGCTGAAAGGACTGCCAAACTACTGGACTGTGACCCTGAAAAAGCTACTGCCTTGATGTGCTGACCTGCTGCACTCTTGCATGGGGAGGAAGAACTGGAACTACAACCTCATCTTGAGCCCAGGACCCATAGGGACTCCAAGGCCTAGACTGATGGCCTTGTGATCTGAGCCCCAGCAACGTATAAGGCTCCTGGACCCAGCTGCAGTGAATTCCAGACCCCCACATGCTGCCTCTAAAGTCCTGGACCCTTGACTGTCTTAAGGGCACTGACATCAAGCTTTTAGCCTCTTCATGACTGAAAACATGCCCGTTTGCACCAAGACCACACCACTTGCACCAAAAATCAGCGTGAAGTGCTGCCAGCCCTTCTCTTTGCACTGCAGTATTTACCGCTCACAGGGGATAGTCAACACGAACCTCCAATCCATTGCCTGTGAAGCTTGCCTTCTGTTCGTGCCACATCAGCATACTTCTGTGACACTCTCCTTGCTCCTAGCGGTCCTCTCCAAAGCAAATGGGACTCTTGGCACAAAATTTGAGATGGTAAACCTTCAGTTGGACTAACCTGGGACTGTATCTGACCTGCGCTTCATCGTAACTAACCTGAGTGTTTGACTTTGACTCGGTCCAATGCGACCAGATAATCGCTGTTTCCACTTTATGCTTGTAGGTGCTATTTTCGACTTTATTCTTAAAAAATTATTAACTCTGGTTATACTGATTAGATTTTGTCGTTTTGGTCGTGTTTTGTTAAATTCTGCTATTCTTAGGTTGAGCTAGACAGTGCAGCTGTCTCTTTAAGACCTGCTGTAACCGGTTTGTGGGTATCAAGTCCATCCCCTTATCTTGACATTCCTTTTAATTGTCTTTGTCAGTGTCCTTCATAAATCCATGCTTGCTAGTGGTCAGCACTGTTCCCCCTAACGTGCGCGCGGGTGCACGCGCGCACTGAAGTCTTTCCGAGCGCGCAGTGTCTCAGAATTAGCGCGCACACACCACTTCCCGCTAGGGGTCGCATTCAACAGCAAGTGGCTCTGGCACTTGCTCTTTTATTTTCTTAATAGTGCGAGTCTGCGGGGCTGATTGTGGGCTTTTGTGAAAGTATTCGTGTTAATCGCAGTCTCGTCATGCACAGCAATTAATATGAATACTTTTACATAGGCCCACAATCAGCCCCACACTATTACAAAAAGGAATGCAGAGTTTAAAACACGACGTGTGCTTTCAGATTCTGAAAGCACACGTAGTGTTTTAAACTCTGCATTCCTTTTTGTAATAGTCCACAGCGGCGAGGTTGATTGTGTGCAATTGAAATGGAATTCATGTTGATTGCAGCGCACACAGGGGCCGGGGGGGGGGGGGCTGCAATTAACATGAATTCAATCGCAATGGCCCTCATTCAACCCCACATCCGTGCGCTATTAAAAAAAGAAATGCAGACTTTCAAACTCTGGACTTCAGAGATACATCGCACACATGGCATAAAACAGTTAAAATTGCGGTCGGGTTTAAGAGTGTGCAGGACAATTCTGCAGCACTAAGAGCAGTTTAACGCTGTATGTACCCAGGCCATGGGGCAGTTTACGTGAGGTGAGGTGAGGTCTGTGAGAGTGCTGGGAGGTTAAAGTGTCAGTCTGATATGTATTGGATTGGCCGTCCAGTTCTTTAGTCTCATTTCTGGAGAAGGGCAGTCATGGGGTGAGATCAGGCTAAACTTGGACGTAACAAGTTTGGCTAAAAGTTTAAAGCGCATTTACTGTTTTCTACAAATCATTCCACCAGATGCGCCCGCCTGACACTGCCGCCACTTTCAGGACTGAACTTCTAACAAATGAAACGTTCTCATTTCCCGGGTCTGTAGCTTCTTGATAAGATTAGAAGTGCTCAGGACAGGTGGAGCTCTTTGTATGTAACAAGGACAGGGGTGAGGGGCTAATAATATCAGTGCTTAATTTGTGCGATAGTCTGCCAGTGCTCAGCACCTGCATTTATTTTTGGCAGGCCAGCATATGATCAAGCTCTCTGTCTCTTTTTGTAACAGAGCACATCCGCAACAGTATGTAACAAATCAATGTACATATAAAAAAAGAAAAGATATATATATCGGGGCATCCAGACCATTCTCACGGCCTCAGCGACCCTGCATTTTCATTGGATGAGATTGAATCGTCAGAATTATTGGTATGTGATGGTAGTAGGTATGAATGACACTGGCATTTGACAGCACTGTCTGTGGCTCTGGGTGGTGCAGGCAGAACTGGTGTCCTGTGAAATCTCTTGGGCCCTGGCACTTGATTCTTTACAAATTTAAGACTAGCTAATATTGTGGTTTTAAAAAGTATGCAGCAGTGAAACTCAATCGGTTGCAAGGACTTAAGCAGGATAAACACACCTTTCCTCTTTCCACCGATACTAGTGGCAGGATTCAAGTCTTGGTGAGTGTCTTTCAAGCGAATGAACAACTGAGGGCTATAGTTGTCCTGGGAGGACAGTTTATAAACAAGCATTGGCAAATACATTAGGTCTGGCGTTGGCAGCCAGCCTTCTGGCAATTCTGGTTCTGTCATGGTTTTTGCACAACATTGTTGTTTGTAAATATGCCAAGCCTGCCTCAATCTCCAGGCAAAAAATATTTTGAGTCTAAAATAAAACCACACATTTGCATAGTACTCACTGTCACTGAGGGGAATTGCTTTGTGTGTTGATATGTTCCTTGTGAAAGGGCAGCATGCCACAACTCATAGTGAATTCAACCAATGGCTGAAGCGGGCTGATACATTGCCCCTTAATACATGCTGGAGCAGCAGGTGGAAGAAAACTGTGAATATCACAGTAATGGACTAAGGGATATAGTCTGGCTAAAACCACTAAAAGTAACTATATTATACACATCATTTTTATAGAATCAAAAGGACTTGGCCAATGCAGAATAAGAAGTGACTAATCTTGAATGATAAAGAATCATAAATAATTGACCCCCGCGGTTTATTACCAGGTAGTGTGTATGTGTCTTTATGGGCCCAGGTGAGTATATGGTATTAGAGTACCTGTTGCTAGTAAGCCGCTGGATCAGTTTTCTGGCTAATGCAGACCTAAAAAAAGGCAATTAGTATGGCATTGGCTGCAAGAGAGAAAGTGTGAAAAAAGCAAAGCAAAAAAAGGAAAGCGAGAAAGTATGACACGAGAAAGAAGGAAAGGGAAAAGGAAAGAAAAGGAATGAGAGAAAGAAAGAAAAATGAAAATATTTAAGAGGACGAAGGAGGAAAGAGAAGGATAGAAGAAAAAGGGAAAGAAAGTAAAGACACAATGTAAGAGAGAAGTAAAGAGTACGAAAGAGAAGGAAAAGGAAAAAATAAAGAAAGAAGGCGACAAAAAGAAAAAAGTAAAGAGACAGAGTAGAAAAGAAAGGGGGAAAAAGGAAAAAGAAGATAACTTAAGACAGAACAGTTTCAAATGGACACAATTTGATCTGGTATGCTGTAAACTAGCAACAGTCAGAAAAGCAAAACACCCCTTAAGGAAATTCAAACAGCAATTGTTGGAGATGGGATCTAATGAAGATGGAATGTGCATCAGCGGCGTCCTGCTATCAAACAAGGCTGCAAACACAAAGGCAACACTAAAGTAATCATAAAGTAAGAACACTGGCACTGAAGGTAACTCACTTGTGTGTGGATGTGCTCCTTCTGAAAGAGCAAAATGCAGTCACTCAAAGTAATGTTAACCAGTGACTGACCGAATGTTGTATGCTGTAGTGGGCAAAAGAAACATGTTGATGACAACAACAGACCAATGGATTGAGAGGTAGCTGAAAACCCCTATATGTAAGCATGTGATTCATATTTTAATAAAATCAAAAGGTCTTGACTAACACCATACCTAAAATGGGAGAATTTGAGTTGGTAGGTGGATTGTCAATTGCTGGCAACGGGGCACCTCTGCACTACAAGTAAGAAATCCCATGCAGCGTCACTGAGCAGGGCAGCTCTGGGCCTTCAGCATAAAGAAGACACAAAGCAACAAACCAGCTGCGCACATGCAATTCTTCAGTTCTGCCATGTATCCTCTTCCATGGTCTGCTAGGGCATTAACCGCATCGTTGCTAGAGAGATTCCCCTGCTGTGCTGGATAGCAATAAAAACCGGTGTGGCCATGAGGAGCTCAGCTCGTCATGAGCACAGGAGCACTGTGCTGCATGACGAGCTGAGCTCGTCATGAGCATGGAAGGGGTTAAGTGACTGTGCATAGACGAACCCCGCGTTCAGCTCCCTGGTCTCTCTTGTGCATGCACTTATTGTTATATTCATAGTATGACGCTTTACAAATCTGCAGATCCCCATCAGCATTCCTGCGCATGCACATATTGTTGTATTTAAAGTAGAACCTTTCTTACAAACCTGCACTTCCGTCATCATTCCTGTGTACGCAGGAACCCTTACATTGGCCCCTCACAGGTGGAAGTCTGCTTTCCGAGGTTACCTGTTCACACCTGAGCTGCTGCCTGTGCATGGCCTGTGGTTGCGAGCCGTGCCCTCCCCTCTTCTCACGTTGGACCTGGGATCCTCGGGGCTCATGCACCAACGCACACCTGTCAGTGACTGATGCCAGACAGGGCTAGCGGGGGCTTGTGTGCAAATCACATGCATTCACCTGTGAGTGCATGCAGCATTTACCAGGAACCCTCGCCAAGACAGACATGCGCAGTTCAGCGCTTCCCACGCTCAGCCTTACGACATCAGAGCTGCGTAATCAGACAGTACGTAAAATGCTTACTTGATACAATGACGCAAGCAGGAGGCACCTTGTTCAATTCTCCAGTGTCTTGCCTATAGCACCATATGGCCAAAACTTGCTGCACTTCTGTATATTAAGCTCCAACATTCGCGGTCACTGACTCCTATTACACAGGCATTGTCAAGGTGCTAAAATGAGTGATTAATGCATTTTTGTGCAGTGTTGTGGACCACGCCTAATGCATACTACTTGGCACAACTGGGGTATTCATGTTAATTGCAGCGTATACACACAGTCTGGTTTCCGGAGCACTTAGCCTTGGTTGCAGTGCACAGAGACCTTACTCTGCCGCACATAGAGGAAAACAATTAGAGGGAACATTGGTGGTCAGTCCTGTCTCTGTGTCCTTCTTCTCTTTCTTATGTTCCTCCCACAGAGCAGGGACTTAGTCCCTTCTCATTCCTCAATGGCTCTTAATATCTTCTTTGGGGGACTATTTTTTTCTTGGTTTTCTGCTCTGTTACTGTTTGTCTGTGATTAGCTTCAGGGCCCTAGCTGCTTATATCCAAATATAGCATTTTACCTCCCACCTCCAATTAATGCCATAGTTGTGCTACTACTGCCTTTTTTACTGCTGTATCTTCCACAGTGATTGCGGCTCCTTGCTTGTTTTTAAAGCAACTGGGCACCCAGGGCTTGATTTTTATTTCCAGCATCTCATGAGTTCTTTCACTTTGACAGTGGTGGCCACACCCCTTTCTTTCTGCAGGGCTCGGCTCCCTGTATTCTACATTTGAATTCAGTAGTTTGTAATTACTTTGTGTGTTGGTGGTTTACCTTTCTAGTAAAGTTATCTGCCTATGTTTTACCCTCCGCCTCCAGCATCTGGTAACAGACGCGCGACTCCTGTTGTGCAGCTTCAACTTTTTCCAGCTCTGCAGGCATTGCTTGACCTGTGTCCTCTGGGACTCGAGAACTGCCCCAACCAATCTGGACAGTGACACGCTGCAGCAATAGTGTTAGGATTGCAGTGCTCACCTCCCTATGAACCCCGCACCAAAAAGTGGCTTTCACCGGAAATGGTGCCCATGCGCCTATTCAGCGCATTATTTTTGTTGGTCAATTTTGCGCATTGCCGTGAATTCACTTTAACAATATACCCATGCGCCTAATCAGATCATTTCTTCTCTCTTAGACAAAGGATCAGCGCACCATGCTCTAGTTCCTTTCGGTCTCTCATCACAGCAGGTTGCACTTTTATTAATCTCCCCGGCTTCCCACACTTCCCAACCCAGGCTCTGCATTTAAATAGGTGCGTTTACAACTATGCAGCCCGAGCTTGCCCCAGCAGGGAATGGGTTAAGCCAATGCTGTTTGCAATATAACACATCCGGCAGCCAGACGAGCAGAGCAGGAGATGCAATCTGGTAAATTGTATTTACTCTCCACGTGGCATTCAATCCCCTGCGGTTTTGGAGTACAAGTGTGTGTCTGAGAAGGGAGTGGAAGGGCGGAATGTATCTACTACACTGCTCCCTGTACAAAATGTTTTATTGCCATATATTAAATACTTCATGCCAGTAGAATTGGCATTGGTGTCTGCAGATTGATGTGGCTCTCTCTTTCATTCTTCCTCTTCTTTCCTCTGTCTCTGTCTCACTCCTCCTCACTTGCTGAAAACCGTGACTTTGCGACACGGTTCTGACCCTCTCTTTCCTCCACTTTCCTTCATTTGTTCCCTGTGAAATGGATCTAAAAAAGAAAAACACTTTTGCTGGAAATGTGGTCTTCTGGAGAGAAATAAAATATTCAAAATATGAAGAATAAATAAATAAAGCAACATAGAGTGGTCACAAAGTAGCCTGATTGATTGTATTCACCCCCAAACACATTAGAGCCACTTCATAGAGTTTGCCAGTGAAGTGCTACTTTTGTTTTCCCTTCTTTCTTTGAACAGCATTGTTTTCCCTGGGTGGGAAAGAGCAGCATTCCTGGAGGTACTGAAATACCTCCTTGATGAGTGGATTGGAAAATAAAATGTGATGGGTGGATTGGAAAACATAATGTGTACCGTGGCTCTGTGTTCATGGCTGTGGTCTTCTTAAACCATACTGCTTATGTTTTTAAAGGATATAAGCAATGGACAGTGAAACGGGTCCCTTCCAGGCCCTGTAGTCATCTGAAAAATGAGTGTAAAAGTGTTATGGTAACCATGTTGTTCCTTCTTATATTTACATGCTTTACTTAATCTCGCATTCCTTATGAGTGTTTGCTTTTTCCAGGATGATGATGTTATTTTTTTTCAGGCAGCATATTACTCTTGTCTAGTACATCATTTTGAATTGAATCACATCCAGGTGTTTATAACAGGGCACAATTGTGTTGTTATGAAGGTAGTGCAAGCTTCTCTCAGCAGGGCAGTATGGTGTTCAGCGGGGTAGAGGGTGTGGTGCTATGCCTAGAGCCGCCAAATTTGAAACTGGGGAAGCAGGTTCAGTCTTCCAGACCCGTCCTCCAGACCACTTTCCTGAGGGAGCACATTTCTATGCCTACCTTAGAATGCCCTATTGGACCTTAGCAGCCCTGGTGTCTTAGCACAAGCATGTGGACACTAGCGCTGCCAAATCTGGGTTAACCTTGAAGGCCTAACCAACACTATCAATACAGTAGTTCACCTCAACTCTTGCAACCTGGGACTCAAGCAACTGGTGTCCACCCCCACCCACCTCGCCGGACACACACTCGACGCAGTCTTCTCCTCCAGCACAGACATCGACTTCAGCCACGCCACAGAACTTCAATGGACGGACCACAGCTGCGTCCACTTCACCTTCAAGAGAACGACGACCCACCACCACCAACAACAGGCCGCCCGCAGAAGCTGGAACAAGATCACAGCAGACCAGCTCGCCACCTCCCTGAGCCAGCACCCTCCTGCCAGCTCAGCGGACCCCAGCCAGGCCGCCGACAACCTCACGAAGTGGATCAGCAACTGCGCGGACGAACTCGCCCCACTGAGGACCCCGCCCAGCAGACCCGGCAGCAAGAAGGCCCCTTGGTTCACCGACGAACTCAAGAGCTCCAAGAAGAACTGCCGAGCCCTCGAGAAAGTCTGGAGAAGGGATCCGACACCGGACAACAGGACCTCCGTCAAGCTTGCCACCCGGAAACACCACCAGCTGATCTGCGCCGCCAAGAAAACAGCATTCAAGGACAGGCTGGACAACAACGCACACAACAGCAAGGAACTCTTCAACATCGTGAAAGAGCTCTCCAACCCCAGCGCAGGAAACAACGACATCACTCCATCGCAAGACCTCTGCAACTCCCTCGCCTCATACTTCCACAACAAGATCGCGGACATACACAACAGCTTCAACAACCAACCAACGCACACCATGACCGAACAACCACCCCCCACTACCACCCTCCACGCCTGGACCCCGATCAGCACCGAAGACACCATCCGCACGATGAACTCCATCCACTCCGGATCTCCGACCGACCCCTGCCCTCACCACGTCTTCAACAAGGCCGACGCTGTCATCGCACCCCACCTGCGAGACATCATCAACACATCCTTCGACACCACCATCTTCCCTGAGAGCTGGAAACACGCCGAACTCAGCGCTCTACTCAAAAAACCAACAGCGGACCCCACCGAGCTCAAGAACTACCGCCCCATCTCGCTCCTCCCGTTTCCAGCCAAAGTCATCGAGAAGACCGTCAACAAGCAGATGGCCGCCTTCCTCGAGACGAACGGATCCCTCGACCCCTCACAGTCCGGCTTCCGAGCCAACCACAGCACCGAGACCGCCCTCATCGCCGCCACCGATGACATCCGAGCCCTGATGGACAATGGAGAAACAGCGGCCCTCATCCTCCTAGACCTCTCCGCGGCATTCGACACGGTCTGCCACCGCACCCTAGTACGGCGCCTCAGCAACATCGGAATCCAGGACAAGGCGCTGGAATGGATCATCTCCTTCCTCGACGGAAGAACACAGAGAGTCCGCCTACCACCGTACAAGTCAGAGGCCTCCGAAGTCATCTGCGGCGTCCCTCAAGGATCATCTCTGAGCCCCACCCTCTTCAACGTCTACATGAGCCCCCTCGCGGCCATCGTACGCAAACACAACCTCAGCATAATCTCCTACGCCGACGACACCCAGCTGATCCTCTCCCTGACCAACGACCCCGCCGCCGCCAGAGCCAACCTGCACGAAGGGATGAAGGAGGTAGCCGAGTGGATGACGACCAGCCGCCTAAAACTGAACTCGGACAAGACGGAGGTCCTCATCCTGGGACCCTCACCCTCCGCCTGGGACGACTCCTGGTGGCCTCCCGCCCTGGGCTCCGCACCCAAACCAACAGACCATGCACGCAACCTGGGCTTCATCCTGGACTCCTCCCTCTCCATGACCAGGCAAGTCAACAACGTCTCCTCGGCGTGCTTCAACACCCTACGCATGCTACGGAAGATCTTCTGGTGGATCCCCACCGAGACCAGGAGGACCGTCACCCAGGCCCTCGTCACCAGCCGACTGGACTACGGCAACGCCCTCTACGCCGGTACCACCGCCAAGCTCCAGAAGAGACTCCAGCGGATCCAGAACGCCTCAGCCAGACTCATCCTCGACATCCCACGAACCAGTCACATCTCCGGACATCTCAGAGACCTTCACTGGCTCCCCGTCAGCAAAAGAATCACCTTCCGCCTCCTCACCCACGCACACAAAGCCCTACACGACCAAGGCCCGAGCTACCTCAACAGCCGAGTCAACTTCTACGCTCCCAAACGCCACCTCCGATCAGCCAACCACGCCCTCGCCGCCGTCCCCCGCATCCGAAGAGCGACTACAGGAGGAAGGTCCTTCTCCTACCTGGCTGCCAAGACCTGGAACTCCCTCCCTCCCGACCTGCGCCTGACCCAAGACCACCTCTCCTTCAGGAGGAAGCTGAAGACCTGGCTGTTCGAGCAGTAGCGGCAGTCCCCCCCCCCCCGGCGCCTTGAGACCCTACGGGTATATAGCGCGCTTTACAAGTGTCATTGATTGATTGATTGATTGATTGCGGGCAGGCCTATGAAACAGCACACCCTATAGCGACAGTGACCCAATCTCTGAGGTCACAGGACCCTTGAGGCCAGTCTGCCTTACCCATTGGTGCCTTCATGGGCCTTGTTCCAGCAGTAGTAGCTGCAACTAACCAGGGATCAGCACTGCAGGATTTGCACACACCAAACTAAGTTCACAAACTTCAGTCTCTCAGCTTCATACACAAGCACTTTTAACATGTGCTGCTTTGGGGCCTTTGGAATTATGCATCAATGGATTACAACATTGTGCTGCAGTGTTGACTAAATTATTCAGACAAATATACTGCAGCATAATAAGGTATAATTTCTGATATGTTATTATCTTGATATTTTGACACATATTCTTCAAAGAATTTGCCTCATTAGTACCAGTGTAACATACAAATGCAGCAGGGAGAAAGGTGACCAGTAAACCTTTGCAAAGAACCGTCAACTTTAAAGCAACACACGTCACATTGTTTGTTAACTTTTGATCCGTTTGAGCTGCAAACAATTTATTAGTTAAATCATCAGATTAAGCAGCAGATGATGTATTATGTGACAAATATTGCAGAATAATAATTTTGTGGAAAACATTTGCAGACAAGAGTATTTTTCATTCATGTTGGTACTGCTCTTGTGGAAAAAGAGTAGAAGTACTAATGACAGAAACTGCATGACTCGGAGACAAATGGCCTGGGATTCCACTTTTACACGTATTTGGCACACTCTGTGATTGGAAACATATCCCACATTGTGAATGTATTTTAATGCCAATAACTCATATCAAACCTTAGATAAACATGTATATCAATTGGTTGAATTAAATAACGTAATAAGCTGTCATTGGTCAGTGGAATGCCAAACAAATTGGAATATTTTGCTCTTTCTGGCCACCCCTCTGACTCCGCCCACTGACCCAATCCTCTGGTTATTTCCTCCCTCTGATTCTCCGCCCACATTTCCCCCACTTCCACCACTGATTGACGTTCATATTCTTTATGTACCAACACCCACTTCACTTGTATAAATTTGCTGATTCCCCTATAGTTGCACCGGAATTGTTTGTATTCCTCTGTATTGTTTTCTTTTTTTTCACACACTTTTAACGTAAGATTTCCTGCTCAATATACTTGTTTTCAGTCTGTGGGCTAGCAGTGCTTCACAAATAATTCAAACAGGTTAGCACCTCCCGAGAGAGTTGAAGACGCACCATTCTTAAGAGAAGGGAGGTTTGATGAAACGATTAACACCTCATGTTTAACAGTTACAGCTCTTAGAACGTATACAATGTTTTTTTGTTTTTTTTTTGCAGAGTTTTATATAGCGCGAACTAGACCCGAACCGAATCAGGTATCAGAGCGCTTTACATATTTTCCAGTTACGTTACATGAGGACACACTTTCATTTTAGGTACAGGGAGATTAAGTGATTTGCCCAGAATCACAGGAGGTTTTGGCGTCATTATCGAGACTCGAACGCAGATCCCCAGGTCCGAGGTCGAGCGCCCTGGCCGTTAGGCCAACTCCTCTCCGCTTTCACAACTTTTAAACCTGTCACATTCCTGCCCTCCAGGCATCCCTCACATCGGTGCACTATGATACCTACGTGGAGCCCATTTCCTTTTTTTTTTTTTAAACAGATCTCCAAGGAATTAGGAAGTTCGTTTTTTGTCAAAATTATCAATTGTTTTCTTCATCAACTATCCGCCATTATGAGAGAGTAAAGGGGGACTGTTTCCCTTTCATAAGGGGTTCACATATTAATAGCAGGTCTTTATTACGCATGAATTAATGTTTTGTTTGAGAGGTAAGGTAGGCCCACCCGAAGGAATAAACAACATTGCAATTTTATGTTTGGGTGTATTTTCAGAAGTGAAATCTTGTTTCAACACCTGTTTTTCCTTCAAAGTAAAACTGCACATTTTGGTATACCTTTATATCAAACTTTTCAGATTTTTCTACCTACACCTTTGGTCTCATTTAGCTTTACGTATACACAATTTGGCCATGCTAGAAAACCATTTTGTGTGTAATAAAGTACATAATTGCGAATAAAGGGGATAAGGTCTAGGAGGAGCAAGAGAAGAACAAGCATTTGCAATGCAATAGGTCTCGGATTTGCGAGTGTTTGCGCTATTAGCATTGTAAATAACAATATCTTTTATTTATGTGTTGAAAATCTGCAAGTGGTGCGTAAACATGCACCTTGTACTTATAGTTGTTGCTTACGAGAAGCAAGGCTGGCAGTAACCGCGTCTCTTTTACTGCCAGCCAAGCATCTCGTAAGCAGGGACTATAAGTACAAAGTGTGTGTTTACACACAGCTTGCAGGTTTTAAAAATACATAAATAAAAGAAAATTCTTGCAGATGCTAGACCGATTGCATAGCAAATGCTTATTTTAACTTGGTGTGTGATCTTTTTGTGTTTTCACTGTTTTACTGTTTGAAGTCTTGCACAAATATTTTAGACACTGCCTCTAAGCTAGACCTGACTGCTCTGTGCCAAGCTATCCGGCTCATTTGGGATTTGCTTGTGCCTTACCCTGACAAGGATTATGGTAGCTGCTTGACCAGGGCTCACACCCAGTCAACCAGTAACCCAGTTTCTCACAGTATAAGTTAATTATTCGTAATGTACCACCTGCTCTTTTTCTCACTGCTATTTAGTGTAAGGGTGGGCGGCCAGCTACGCTCCGTGCACGGAGTGCGCGTAGTGCCGTCTCCTACGCATTTTGCGTAGCGGACGTAGCCAGGCGGCACTACGCGCGCTCCGCAGACGGTGCGTAGCCGGCCGCCACCCGCCTCCCTCCCGCCCTCCCTAAATATTTAAATAACATGATAGAAAGCTTTTAAAAACACTTACCTTGTCCGCCGCGTCCCCGGGGCTCCCTCTCGCCGTCCCTGGATTCGCGCCGCCATTTCGGATACTAATGCGCATGCGCTGGCGGCGCGCATGCGCATTTCTCATGAGAAATGCGCATGCACGGGCACCCGCGCATGCGCATTAGTATCTGAAATGGCGGCGGCGCGAATCCAGGGACGGCGAGAGGGAGCCCCGGGGACGCGGCAGACAAGCTAAGTGTTTTTAAAAGCTTTCTATCCTTTTATTTAAATATTTAGGGAGGGCGGGAGGGAGGCGGGCGGCGCGTAGTGGGGCTACGCGGAGTGCGCGGGTGGGCGTAGTTTTGCGCCCACTTCGCGTATCTCCGCGGAGCCCCACTCCGCACACTACGCCCAGGGTTAATTTAGTGTCAGTTGCAGCAATTTGTGTTGTAGATCATGTGTTTTGCCATTATCCAATACCATCATATATTGTTTCAGTAGAACGGTATGCGTGATTTCGAACAGAATGCTGTACTTAGAACAGAAATAGAAACTATTTTTCATATGTTGCACCTACAAGGAAAATTTCATTTTTATTGATGCAAACAAAAGGTACTGTTGACTGCTGTAACCTGAAGACATAGTTAAATCACTGACTAAAACACAAATAAAAAAAGTATAAAAAATGAAAATAAAAATGTGCTTGTAAAGTAGAGCATTGGCCCACAAGCCCTGAAACAGAAGTGCCCTTTTTTTTAGAATGCTATGAAAATATGATCAGAAAAAATTCCATCACTCAGAGTGTGAGATTGTAATGGCTGAAGTGGGTTGATCCTCTGCCCTAGGTTGTCTGCAGTGGAGGGCAGAAGCAAAATATGATTGACAGTTGAACAGATCAATTGATGAAGTGGGCTGACCCAAAACCCCTTTATGTATGTATACATTTTTGTAGATGTGCCTCCTGTTACCTCCCGCATATGGGTATCCTGAAACATTGCAGGACTATCTTCTAAACTAGCGACACTGGAGTGATATACGTTTATTTATTTGTCTTAAATGTTTTTTCCAGGCGGCATGGTCTACTACCCCCTTTACCGGCAGGGGGTTGCATCTTACAATGAGATGGCAATCTCCTCAGGGAGAGCTAGGCCATCCGGGGGAGTAACAATCTGGGTTAAAACTACATTGTGTGATGTCATTAAAGAAGTTAACTGGGCTCACCTGACATTCTTGGTATTAGTCTTGGATTGCCTGGTTTTATCCCTGGTCATGTCTATAATATGTACTGCAGGCCCAGGGTTGTAAAACCTGAGCTGGATGTGAACACCATGCTGATTGCACACTTAGCTTCACTCCCAAATAGGATAATTAAAATTGTAGCAGATGCCCTCAACTGCCTGTTTGAGCCCCTAGATGCTCATTTGAGGCTTCACTCTATAGAGGAAGATCAGGCTTGGTCTAAACCTCAATTGTCAACATTACCAGCAGTTAAATGGTTTCCCTTGGCAGTCCAATTAAACATGTTTGTGCTAAGCTAAGGCCTTAGGGGCTAGGAATGGGCGGTCTATTTCAGATAGGGAGCGATTTTGGATTCTATCCTATTGGAGGTTAGGCTATGGGCTGCTTTATTGGTCATGACTGTGATCCTTTGCATTGATAGTGACCACAATCCCTTCTCATTGCAGCTAGATAAAATAAATAAAATTGTGGAAAGCATGAAGGAACAATCTCAACCAACCTCAACGGCCCAGACAGGGGGGCCAGAGGACTAAATGAGGAGGGCGCTACTGAGATAGTCGCTTGAGGAGGAGTTTGTTAGGGTGGCCTTAGGGGATTCTTCTGGCTCCCCTTTGGACCCAGTACCCGACAGGCTGATGAAGGAGTTTGGGACAGAGATCTTTCCCATTCTACGACAGCTATGCTGCCAGTCTATTGACACAGGGATTGTGCCTGTGCAATGGAAGCGGGCTGTCATTACCCCGCTTTTGAAGAAATCTACCCTTGACCCATGCCGCTATAAGAACTACTGACTAATTTCCCTCCTGCCTTACCCGGTCAAGGTCCTGGAATGTTTGGTTAGCAGGACCTTGTCACAATGCCTGGAGACAAACAACATCTTGGAAGGGGAACAGTTCAGTTTTCGCCCAGGCCATGGGACAGAGTCAGCCTTAGTGGTGGTGTTGGATGACCTTCGGATGCGGATGGACAGGGGCCAGTCGACAATTTTAATCCTGCTGGACCTGTCCGCCGCATTCGATACGGTGAACCACAACACTCTGCTCTCAAGGTTAGAGACCTTTGGAGTGAAGGGAGTAGTACTTAGGTGGCTGCAATCCTATCTGTCGGATAGACGACAGGTGGTGGCACTCCCCCTGTACTGGTCAGAAATGGTGGAAGTTCCTCATGGGGTACCGCAGGGGTAGGCAATTAGCCCTATTTTGTTTAATGCGTATATGCAACCCTTGCTGGGTATCATTAAGGCATAAAACATCAGCGTGATTAATTATGCTAACGATACGCAGCTGCTGATATCCCTGGAGGGGGACCAGGCGGAATCATTGGATTGTTTTCATGCTTGTATTAATGAAATGACAAAGTGGCTGAAGGCAAACTCTCTCCAGTTTAACAGTGGGAAAACGGAGATCCTACAGTGTAGGACGGGGGGATTGCCCGAAGCCTGCCAATTGATTTTTGGCCCATGACTTCAGATGGCACAATGACCCCAGTGAATACTGTATGTAACCTGGGGGTCAGTTTTAATGAGAATCTCAACCTGGAGACCCATGTTAATAAACTAGTGGGAACTTGTTTCTCCATAATTCGAGGTCTCCGTAAGGTGCTGCCGCTGCTGCCTACTCAGTTTAGAGCAACGGTGGTTAGGAGTACCATCTTTAGCCGCCTGGATTACTGCAATGCTTTGCTTTTGGAATCCCCGGGGTATCTGATTACCAGATTACAAAGTATCCAGGCAGCAGCAGCGAAGCTAGCACTCTCCCGACCGCGTGGCTCCTCAACAACACAAGCACTGGCGGATCTACGTTGGCTCCCAGTAGCCCAACAGATCCGCTTTAAATCCTTGTGCATTGTGTATAAAGCTCTTTATGAGCAAGGCCCAGGACAGATTTCAGTGGTACAAGCCCACCCGGAATCTCCGCTCCGCTACTACCAACTGTATAAGAGTACCTAAAGTAAAGAGGGTGACCCTGGGAGGAAGAGCTTTCAGCGTGGCAGCGGCTCACCTTTGGATCAGCCTGCCCTTAGAAATAAGGAGAACACAAGGCTTGCTGCTGTTCCGTAAGAAAATTAAGACCTGGTTATTCCCCAGGATATAATATGCCTCTCCATGAGGGGTAGAAGTAGATTCTCTGGATAACATGCCGCTCCCTTATTGTGTAGCTGACAGCCTCTGGGCTGTATACTATATAGTACAGTTCTCTTAGCGCCAGGATGCCCTTAGGGTTGCTGTGCGCTCTACAATTGTTTATAATAATAATAATAATAAGATGATAATGCCAACAGAATGTACTAATCCCAATGGCCCCCTTGATGGTAGATTGGTTTTGTCATCGAGCAGGCATAGGGTTTGTTAGTGTACTATTTAACATCAGAAGACGTCATTGGTAATATTTACCGGTGTGTTGCCAAGGGAATTTACAATCCTCTGGTATTGTTTGACCAGTCCCAGCAGAACTGGGATAACAGGCAAGCCTTACAGATTCATATTTGGAATTGTTTGGTACATTATGTGAATTTTTTATGTAGAATCTGGCCATTTGAGCAGTAGGCTCAAACCTCCCAACCTGGTACAACCAGCGGTACAAACTTGCAAGAATAGCGCTGACAGTGGCCATAAAAGAGCAGGCCTTTTGCAAGAGCAGACGGGGCTTCCCATTAGTACCCCATTGCTGCCCTTAAGGCGGATGTGGTAGGCTCAAAGCCCCTATTATATTGGAAGAGGCTCTGGTCTACCCTGGAACTTGCTTCCTATTTGTCAGGCTTGCAGGAGACCTTATGTAGTACCTGTAAAAAATGTATTCAATGGCTTAAATATGTCAGGGTTACACTCACAAACATTGGGCTTGTGTAAGTTTGGGATGCCCCTGTGGAGTGCAGTGAAATATCAAAGGCCCAAAGTAAGAATGCCTATTGGCAATATAAGCTAAATCTGTTCCATGCTCAGTCATAAGCAGGAACTTTATCTCTGACCTTCCTCCTGTGGAAAGATACTTAGGGGCTGGAGCGCTTCCTGGATGATATTGAGCTGGTAGCGGTAGGTAAACATTATCTGCAGTTCAGGTACGGGTCTCTATCCATCCTTTAGTTTACAGCCAGACGAGTGGCTGATTCGAGGCCATGTCCCCACCAGTGTGCCGTCTACCTCTCAACAAGTGAAACAGTACAGCATGTTTTATTATTTTATCCTGCATACTAAGGCGCTAGGAATTTGAATATCCGACCACAGTTTCTGAACCTTGGGTACAGGACATGTAGAGAAGCCCTGCGAATCCTGAAGTGTGATCCCACAGACAGTGCATTATTCACATTTTCACGGTTTTTGCTGGCCATGTGGAGGACTAGGCAAAATTTATGAAAAGAATCATTGCCTAGTTTCCTCGTGGTGTAAACAATTAATCAACTGAAATAATTATTGATGTTTTATGTTTTTATATTGCTTTATTGATTTCAATGATGTATTTATGCTCAACTGTATTTATTCATTTTACCATGATTATAATAGTTTTATCTGTACTGATTCTGCACTTTCATTGGATACTACTGAATAACATAAAGTAAAGAATACTATGGCAAGAGGTGCTGGGAGAAGCACATCAGTATAATAACATCTATCCAGGTTTTATTGTTTTACAATGGTATTCTTTCAATCATAGTAGTGTACATTTGTATTTAATCTCTCCCGGTAAGTATTCTTGAGCTGCCCATACTAGAAAATAATACAGGTAATCCGGGTGACTTTGCAGACCTTTAATGAGGGCCACCCTTAAGGACTTTCCTGAGCTTTTTGTTCCTTTGGCTTTTGTCTTAGTAGTGTGGTAGCTTTTTGACAATCGATGTATCATGATTGCAATTGTTTTATATATTTACACCATTATGAGCTGTGATTTGTATTTGTTATGTTTCTATGTATATATAATGCTTCTGCATTATGCACTTTTATAGCCCAAATAAAGTTGAATGATCTGACTATATATATATTTTTTAATGATTTTCCATGATTGGGTGTTCCAAGTTTGACATCTAAAGCTATCTCTGGGCCAGAGTTAAAAAAAAGGAGTTCCACTTGTTCAAAACTTGAGCTTGGCTGGAGAACACAGCAGTAGAACTGCACAAGCAGCAGTATAAAGATAAGTACAGAATCTGGTGCTGTATCATGATGAGCTGCAGTGGCTCAGCCCAGAGCAGAACGCCTGGTTTTGTGTTTGAGGCGTCTAAAGTTCATACATACAATATGGAATGTTTCTGAGTTGCATGTATTAACTTTAGATGCCTTAGCCTAAAAAATGCAGCTTCTCTGCTGCGCGCTGAGCCAGGGGCTGCCTTAGGCATGTGCAAGCTGTGCACCTGCACAGGGCCGCCAAACCCCAGGGTGCCGTCACGCCAATATATATCCTTAATATAATAATCCTCTGAGGATGGATACATATTTGCGTGGCGGCCCCTGGCAGGGATTTGGTGGCCTCCGGCTCTGTTCCACATCCAAACACCCTGACCCCCCCCTCTTCACTGGGCTCCACGTCTGCGTTTCACCGGGGCCCCCTACCTACGCTCCCTGCCCAGGGACGCCATGAACCTAGATCCACCCCTGGCTGAGCCAGTGCACCTGATCAATTATGGGCCCAGGTGTCTACATAACATAAAATAATAAGAACTACAGCCCAGGCTGTAATGGTATTTCTTAAGAACAACACTGATGTGTAGAGTCCTGCTGAAAAACATTCGGCTTTCTCTGACAACACACCAAAAGTAACTGTATGTTCGTCAATCTGTCATGTTTTGACATCCCTGCCTTCTAGTTTGCTTTACTGTTACTTTTGTAAAGTTTACTTATCTTTTTGTTAAAAGCGATGAGAATGAAAGGAAATAAAGCACCATAACACGTGGTAAAGAAGACACGAATATCCGACACAACAACATTGATCTCATTAACTACAGTCTGGTACAGCCATATCGTGTTATCAATGCCATATAGACTGACGTAGAATGAGACCAAAACAATGACGGTTTTTGTTGCTTTTATCTCTGCACTGTTGCCCTGATCTAGGGTCCTGACAGCGTCCATTTTCTTTTTATGTTTGTGCAAGATGAACAAAATGCGACAGCTAGCCAGGGCCATTAGAATGACAAATATGAGATCAAAAGCAAAATCTACATATCCTGTGGCTTCAAATGAAATCTTTTCTGGATAAATCACCAAGCAGAATCGCGGGTTGAACACATACTTGAAGGTCGAAGCATTAAAAGCGTTCGTTGCCATGATGGCCACGTCAGCGTTCACTGCCATGTTAGCCAAATACAGAACAAAAATCATAGGGTTAACAGAGCCTTTAATTTTGTCTTTCTCAATCATGCTGGCCTTGGTTCTGCTGAGGATACCATACTGGAAGCAACTCAGCAGACAGGTTAATCCTATCGCCATCCCTCTGAAAACTCGGAAGATATACAACACTGCCTTACAGCTAGCATTACCAAAGAAGTTCCGCCATCCATAATCATATAATACAGCAGGCAGCAGCCTGGTCAGGTACACAATCAGGTTCGCTGCTGCCAAGTGTGAAAGCACAGTTTCTGGCTCTGCGAGTCGATGCTCCCGGAGTGCAATAAGGGCAAAGGACAGCAGTATGACGGTGTTGCCCACAACTCCAATGGTTGTTGTTAGCAGGTAAATTGTTCCTTTCACAATGATGTAGGATTCCATTTTTTCAAGGATGTTAGGTGTTCAGGTTATGAGATAACCTAAAAATATAAGAAGCAGATATAGAAAATGTAATCTATTAAATCTGGACTCTGTCTGAGAGAAAGCAAAACTTTGTTTCATAGATGATTCTGAAGTAATCAAACGATGTCCACTGCACACAATTCTAAGGGCCTGATTACGATGTCGGGTGGATGCCACTGCAGGGAAGGAACCGCCTGGCTATAGGTTCTGACATCCCAATTTGGGTGCGAACATCCATTTTCCAATGAGAGCTTGTGAAGTGGGCTGAAAACGCCAGCAGTACAAGCTCCCTTTGAAAAATGGATGTTGTCAAACATCCATCCCTGCACTGTGTGACAGGCACCGTGAGGTTCCTGCCACATGGTGTGGGGATGTTTAAGAGCAACCTAGTGACCCCCAGGCCACGATACAGAGGGCCGGGGGGAATGGGTCCCTGCTAGGGTCCCCCAATGTCGCTTCTGACATGGAATGGCTGTTGGAAACTGCCATCCTAATCCAGACAGTGGAGCCACCATCATAAAGGGATTATGAGGAGTTCCCACCACACCAACAGGCTCCTTCAACCTGTCAGAAAGCGTTGGTTGGTCCCTCCGACTGCTGCCTCCGACCACAAGCCTGGTAACGCATGTTGGACCGCAGCAGCAGATGGCGGTTGTACCGCTACTGACAAACCTTCAGTTGCATTAATATTTACCACTAGTTATTTTCTGAATAAATCGACAGCTGATTCAAACACATCCAAACCTTTCTTTGTTCGGAAAAACAGGTAGCTGGCCACACCGTCACATTCCAAGCGACACACTTGGACAAGAAAGTAGCTGAATGCGCACCACCCCTTAAATGAGGAAATCAACATATATCTTAATTACAATATTGGGCTCTGCAGTGATGGTTTAGTAAGAGATTTAATTGAGAATACATACTTTGTTTTGCTTATAACTGTGGCTGCATTTGACAAATCAGAACAAAACATTGAAAAAAAAAGTATATCCGGTTTAAGTTTGGCATGCAGTGGCGGCTGATGACATTCCAAAGTGGTGACCGTAAAGGTTGAGGATGAGTGCTGTGTCACTAGCAAGCAAAGCAAGCGACCTTGATGCCATAAGAGGAGGTTCGAGATCCTGCGCACTCGACATATTTATTTAAAAGAGCATGCAAATAGTGCATTTTGTAAGCAAATTTGAGAAAGCGTGACGTTTTATAAAGCAATTGTTAATGTGCAGTCTTCAAATATTTAAACACATTGAAAACTGCCCCTTATGTTACTGCATTACTGCACCACATCATATGTCAACTCCTCATAGCGGTGAGGTGAGGGCTCAGTTAAATGTCAGAACAAGCATTGGCAAAGCCAATACGTCTCACCTATGCAAGAGCTATTGGATTTGGCAATGTGTTTTAGCCACGTTGTATACCATCGTGGCTGCTGTTCAGCATGGTTAAAAGTACGTAGCATAGAGGAGAGTGATGTGGAGTCTTGTAGAGTGAAATGGCGAACAGTGGCGTAGAGTGTCGTAAAGTGGAGTGGCTTGGAGTCATGTATTGGAGTGATATAGCGTGGATTCACGCAGAGTGACGTACAGTAGAGTAGCATACACTGGAGTGGCATAGAGTAGCCTGTGTAGAATGCATTAGCATACAATGTTACAGGGTATAGTGGCGTAAAGTGCAGCAGCATAGATGTCAGGGGTGTACAATGCAGCATTGTAGAATGCAGTGGCGCAGATTAGAGTGTTGCATAGTAGAGTGCAGTGGTTTAGAGTGGAGTGGTACAGAGTGGAATGGTGCAGAGTAGAGTGGCATAGGATGAAGTGGCATAGAGGGCAGTGGTGCAGAGTAGAGTGGCATAGAGGCAGTGGCCTAGAGTTGGGCAGAGTAGAGTGGTGTAGAGTAGCGTGGCGCAGAGTGGTGCAGAGTAGAATATAGTATCAAAGAGTGCAGTGACATAGAGTGGAGAGCTGCAGAGTGCAGTGACGTGGAGTGGAGTGATGCAAAGTAGAGTGGCGTAGAGTGCAGTGGTGTAGAGTAGAGGGCCGTCAAATGCAATGGTGTAGTGTGACATAGAGTGCTTGGTACAGAGTGCAGTGGCATTTAGTGCTGAGGCGTGGAGTAGAGTACAGTCCAGTGGCATGGAGTGGGGTAGAATGGGGTAGTGTAGATTAGAGTGGACTGGTGCAGTGTGCATTGGTGTAGAGTGTGGCAGCGTTTAGCGGCGTAGAGTGCAGTGGCATAGAATTCAGCTGTATAAACTGTAGTGTTATAGATTGCAGTGGCATAGATTAGAGTGCAGTGGTGTAGAGTACAGTGGTGCAGAGCAATTTTGTGCTGAGTAGAGTAACATAGCGTGCAGTGGCATATAATGCAGGGGTGTAGAGTAAAGTGGTGCAGAGTGGCAGAGAGTACAGTGGTGTAGAGTGGTGCAGAGTGCAGTGGCGTAGAGTGCAGTGGCACAGAGTGGAGTGATGCAGAGTACAGTGGTGTAGAATGCAGTAATGCAAAGCAGAGTGGTGTATAGTGCAGTGATGCAGAGTAGAGGGGAGTTGAATGCATTGGCATAAACTGCAGTGGAGCAGAGTACAGTATGGAAGAGTTCAGTGGCATAGAGTGGAGTGGCGCAGAGTGGAGTAGAATGATGTAGAGTGCAGTGGCATAGAGTCGATTGCTTCAAAGTAAAGTGAACTGGCGTAGAGTGGAGTGGAGCAGGATAGAGTGCAGTATCATAGAGTAGAGTGGCATGGAATGTAATAGCGTAGAGAAAAGTGGCTTAAAGTGGAATGGAGTGTATTGGTGCAGACTAGATTAGAGGGGCATACAGTGGATTGCCATAGAGGGCAGGGGTGTAGAGTGAAGTGGTACAGAGTAAGAGTGCATTAGGGTAGGGTGTACTAATGTAGAGTTTAGTGTTGCAGAGTGGCATAGAGTGGAGTGGCGTACAGTGGAATTGTACAGAGCAGAGTGGAGTGGCCTAGACTGGAGTGGTGGAGAGTGCAGTGGCAAAGAGTGCAGTGGTGCAGAGTAAAGGGGTGTAGAGTGCATTGGCACAGAGTAGAGTGATGCAGAGTAGAGCAGAGATGGGTAGCGTGAAGTGGCATAGAGTGCAGTAGGGTAGAGTTGAGAAGAAGTGTAACAGAGGCCCCTGCAGACCCCATAGTTCATATGGGGGCAGGCTTACTCATACTGAAGGGGTCCCCCTCAGCCTCTACTTATGTGAGAATGGAGGCTCCTTGATCATATCTTGCAGGGGGGCCCACTCACATTTTGCTATGCCTCCAGAGTGGAATGGTTCAGAGTTGGGCAGAGTAGAGTGCAGTGGCATGGAGTAGCGCACTGCCATTACAGACACCGCATTTTCGAATAAAATGACCATTATATTTGTACAGACATACAGTTTTACTAATACAACTACACGGCGCACAAAAGATGATGTGTGGAAATGGCATCACATAGTGTATTGATTTGTTTTAATCAAGGTAAAGAGTGTGTTTCCAAAAACGTGCTTTGCTTGTGCTTTAATAATTCTGATACATTCTGAAATACTTGCACTTCGTTTAAATATTGTTGTGTGCTAGAAAAAAAACTTTGCTACCCCCAGTATCCAAGTCCAAGAAAGAAACCAAGCTCCCTCAGAAGACAGAGCGTGACATTTGACATCTGTCTTTGAATGCACAGCAAATGTGACAAGATAAGAACAAGATTTACAGAAAGGAGTTCTTATGGAAGAAACATGGAGAGATAGTAGGAAAGGCTTTACTCACTTTGTGAGAGAAACTCATAATGGACATTCAGCAAATATAAAAGCTGGAAATGTGAGTTGCATACCACAAAACTATTGTTAAGCACCAGCAGAATGTATTCCCAGGGAAGTTCTAAATGTCCCCTAGATGTCTTTAGTAAAACAGAGAGCTGCCCTGTCTGGAAGTCTTTGACCTAAAAACACCCTAATTATGGTCTGGTAGATTCTCAGCAAGGTCGTAATACTAAAAATAAAATTTGGGCTTTAGATATTTCTGTAACACATACACATGAGACAATCACTGCTGTTCATTTCTGTGCAACTACAATAATTAACATTCTATTTTTAGTAGGCATTCATAGTCTAGTTGAAAAAAATAAAAATGTATTTTCATAAAGTTTACAGCCCGAGCCCCTATATCATATTTACCACCACTTCTATCCCCATCAAATAAAGTTAGGAATCTGTTATCAGGCCCTGTGTCCTGCGAAATGGCTTGCATTTTGAAGAAGCGCAAGAGCCAGCTTTCTGCAAACCACAGTTTTGAGCTGCCAGCCATTTGCCAGGACATAAACAGGGGCTCAAGTTGTAAACTGTGCAGATGGAAATCCAGGCCGTGTCTTCAATGGGCAGAGTTCACAACAGCATCATTCTCCTGACTTGGCGCACCTCTTGGGATAGACTGCTGTGAATCAAATAAAGCATCACATGTGAGCTTTTCCACAGATCACCTGACCGTCCTCAGATATGCAGATATGCATGTGGTATTTTGAAATGTTAGATTCTGCTGGTTTGAACTTCATTTGCATGAATGTGCACATCAATGTTTTAAATCTAAAAGTGAAGGCAATTAAATGCAACACACACGCCTAAGAATTATTACCACCCTACTACTAGTGGGTCATGATGCTCAAGGGCTGCTGATACGACGAACAGAAAGAGGGTATTATATTAGAACAAAATATAAAATTATGGATGGAATATGGAAAATGTGGAAAGCTATCCAGAAAACACTACTAATTCCAAAATTAAATTATTATACCCCACTATGGGATTCTAAAATCTTCCCTCAATTGAGCAATGATAGGATGGGAGCTATTTGGGAACAACAAGGAATCAGAAAAATGGGGGACATTTTTGATAAGGGCACAGGGAAGCTACTCGCTTTTACCGATATCCAAACTAAATTTGGCATCCTCTCTACCCACACTTTTAAGTATCTTCAGATTTATCAATTAATGAATGGGATTAGGCCCGCATTCATCCAGGAGGGGAAATCAAAATAATCAAGCATATGCTCGGAGGCGTAGCTCGGTTTAGAATAATATACAAATACCTGACCGACTCACTACTAGACGATATGGATAAAGTAGAAACATCATGGATGACGAAATTAGGGGACCCTGATTTTGACCTGGATAAGTACCTCCAGCTCGTGAATGAAGTGTTCCGCTCTACCAACCTAAGGGCAAAACAATATAAAGTCTTCTTTAATCTATATTTTACCCTGGCCAAACTCTATATATGGGGCAAAAGGGAGGATGATAAGTGTGCGAGATGCCAGGAGGGACCTGCCGACCTAATCCACATGTTCTCGCAATGTAAACAAAATAAGGGGAATCTGTGCTGAGATTGAGAAGTTTCTGGGGTTGCTAGATATCCAGGAAAACCTGTCCCTACCCTTATAATATCTGGTATTGGTAACAATCATGACTTAGAATGGGATAAGAAGGCTTTCTTATTTATATGCTTAGCAGTCCTTCGGATCCTGGTGGCAGCAGGATGGAAGGATAACACAGCTCCTACTTTTCAAATGTGGCTTACTAGATTGCTAGGTTTTCCATAACATTGAAGCCGCTCTTTATAAAAACAGGGGAAAAAAGATGAGGTTGTGGGGGCTCTGCGATTGGGCTCCCGTTGCATTGTGGAGACAACCCCCCTATAAGGTTATTACTGTGTCTGCATATAGGTATGAATATCTCCCCCAAGGTCTAACTTCTCTTTTATCTTTTATGCTTTATCCCTTATCTTTTATCCTTATCTTTTATCCTCATGCTAATTCTAACTACCTGAGAACTGTTCATTTTGTTTTCTACAATTTGTAATCTATCTCACTATGATATTCCATGGTTGAAATGTTTGTTTTCTTTTTATGAACTTACGGATCTAATGTATTGTACCAGGTAAAATGAAAAAAAATATATTTAAACAAAATTAAATAAATAAATAAAAAATTATTACCACTCAAGTTTGAAAGTTGTGAATCCTCAGGACTTCCAGATGTCCAATTAGATGATGTCCACTAGTTAGCCTACACTGTGCACTCACAATTTGTCCACCTGATGTGCTCTACGCCTGAAAGTGCCCACTTAGTTTGCCCACCATACATTGGCGCTGAAGCACAGGATGGAGCTTTGCTTACTTTCACAAGGCACTTATAGGCACAGAGTGCTGAGACCTGGGGTTGAGGAGAGCTGTGATTCTCCACTATTGCTTGAGAGGCAGTGGGCTTAGAGGACACACAAGCCTCGTCCACCTATCGACATAGATTTCTTGAACTCAAAACATCCCAGTTTGCAGGTGCCTCTCATCACGGCACCGCTGGGGAGGCACTGGTTATCATGAGATGGCAATGTCTGGGACTCACCCTGTATCACCCGTAGAGCCAGGAGCTTAATTTGTAACCCCAAACCCTAAGTTTGAGGAACTGCTTGATTGTGGGAAAACCACACCATGCTCACGTTGTCTCAGTATAACAAACGAAAGGGACTAGAAGTTGAGGCAAGCTACATAGTAGCAGCACATTGCCATGTTCCAACTTGTAATCTGGAATAAGTGGGGAAAAAATGTAAATGAACAACGGACTAATGGCTGAAGTCTGGCTGAAACCCTTCTAGAGCTCACAATGTTACACATTTACTTTGAATAAAAATGAAAAGGTTGTCTCTAACACCAAACCTAAAAAAAGCCAGTCAGTCTGGCAATAGCTGCCAGCCTCTTGCTGTGCCAGTGTTTTAAAAAATGTTTTATTACAAATAGATGGGGTTCAAAAAGACAGATATATAGAGAGGATTGCAAAAACAGACTGAGAGAATTGTATAGCTAGATACATAGGATAGATAGATAGTTTTGCATAGCTAGCTTGCTAGACAGACAGACAGACAGACAGACAGAAAGATAGATAGATAGATAGATAGATAGATAGATAGATAGATAGATAGATAGATAGATAGATAGATAGATAGATAGATAGATAGATAGATAGATAGATAGATAGATAGATAGATAGATAGATAGATAGATAGATAGATAGATAGATAGATAGATAGAAAGATGGAAAGATAGATAGATAGAAAAAAAAAAATCAATGGCACAGCTTCATAGAAAAACAATTAAATCAATGACACAACTTAATTAGTAATATAACACTTAAATGCCTATATACGAATTATATACAAGAGCATTGCAATCAAATTCGAAAGCAATGAAAGCAGGACATACATTACTAAATTGATTTACAAGAATAAAATAAATCCTTAATTAAAAAACATACCCGCATGACATCCATTAGTGCAGTTATAAATGTACTCCATTGCAGTCTTACTAAAAAGAGGATAGCTTTATAAAACTCAGGTTCAAATTAACACAATCTGTTATGTGTGAAAAAGCAGCAGTGAGATAAACATAGGTCATGTCAAACAGAAATTTACAGCATTTGCAGGAGACAGGCACTGATAAAGCTGGAATGTGCTCTGTGCTCGAATAAAAAGTTTTCTGCTATCACATCAGGCTTTAAACTGTGAACAGCTCTTTTCTGGAGAATAGGACCAACATTGTCAGCTGTGGTGACTATAGGGTGAAACCACTCCAACTCCCTTGTGGGGTCCCGCAAGGGTCCTCCCTCATTCCAACTTTGTTTAACCTTTATGTGGCTCCACTGGCAAAATTGGCGCTATCAGTTTCAGGTGCTGTCCTATGTGGAAGACATTTTTGCCTCCATATCTGACAGCTTGGCACTAATAGCAGACAAGTCTAAGTCTTGCATGATTGAAATCAATGCCTGGATGAATTAGAACAAGTTAAAACATAACACAGGGCAGATAATTCTGTGTGGTCTAAGCTCTGATGGACCAATACTCTTTTCCCATCCCGGTGTCCGCTTTAAAGAATCTCAAACTTATTTTTTATAATACCCATACCTTCGATTCCCAGTCAACAAGACAGTGAGCTCTTGCTTCTTCATTATTAGCATTCTGAAGAAGATTTTTCCCTTCCTTCCTAGGGAATTAAGAGTTTCCATGGTCATAGCCCTTATCACATCTCACCTCGACTACTGTAATGCTCTATATTTAAATGTCAACCAGTACTCTCTGAACAAACTACAGGTCAGCGAAAATGCGGCTGCACGGGTGGTCCTGGATGGCCTTGAACCCCTTTCTGTTATGGAGGGATTGTGGTCACTTCACTGGTTACCTGTGAGGAAGCAGGTGATCTTCAAAGCTCTTTGATGTATAAGGCTCTGCATCAGTCAGGCCCATGGTACCTGAGAACTGCTTTCAACAGGTATTCACCTAAAAGACAGCTTAGGTCTGCAGCACTGAGGAAGGTGTCCTTTCCCAGGTTCCGGAAGACTAGAAGGGGCAGCCTCAGTTTTTTTTGGCAGCTGCCATGTTATGGAACACTCTACCAATTTATATTCCAAGTTTTAATTCCTATTCTACGTTTCGCAAGCATCTCAAAACCTGGTTATTCTCTCAACCAAACGTCTATTTTATTTCTTTGGGAATTCACAAAGGGCTTTTACGAGTACTATGTTTATCTCAGCACTCAGTGCGGACGTAAAGATACTAATCGCAAATGTCCTATGTGAATTCCCAAAGTCATAAAATTAGCCGTTTGGTCTACGTTTAGACCAAACATCTAAGTTTACCTATGTGGATCAGGCCCATAATGTTTTTGACTTGTAGGCTTCCCACCCCTTTCATACTGATTTCAACACTCTGAAAGTAACAGTCTCTGCAACATCACAAAATAAAATGATGAACGGGGCGTTGAAACTTTTCGAACACTCACCCTTAGTCCCAGATTTGAGTTTAATCCATCCTTATTCTGCTTGGCATGTCACCCCAGTTTGTAAGTAGCCATATGCAAAACAGTCTTGACCCTTCTCCCCTTGGGAACTCTCCATCCCCAATTGCCAAGCCTTGTCCTCCCTGGACTGAAAATAAGCATCCTGGGACCGCTTTCGGGGTATCACCCCTTATCAGCCAAGCTAGCAAAGTCTCTGACCATGACAGGCAAATGTAGTTTGAAAATCGATTTTTACTGTGTTGGACTTCGTTTTTGCTGGTCTAGATGCTTTGGGCACTTTGCCACTGCTGTTCAGTTCCAAAGGGCAAGTGCTCCCTCTGTGAATTGTTGTCATGGATTAGTGGTTCCATAATTGGCTTTTTTGATTTACTACTGAGACCCTAGTACAGTGCACAGTATATGCCCAGGGCCTGTAAATCAAATGCTGCTAGTGGGCTTGCAGCACTGATTGTGCCACCCACACAAGCAGCCTTGCAAAAGGTTCTCAGATCTGCCATTGCAGTGTCTGTGTGCAGTTCAGTACTGCCATATCGACCTGGCAAGTGCACTCACTTGCCAGGCCCCATCTTTTCCTTTTCTTACATATGACTCACCCCTTAGGTAGGCACAAGGTACCCCTGTGGGCAGGGTGTGTAGCGTATGTGAAAGGTAGGACATGTCCTGATATGTGTGGTGGGAAACAGCCATTACATTACATGTGTTACTATTCCAACACTTTCCCTACTGTTGCGCACACCGGAGTTGGAATAGTAAATTATACTATTCCTAAATCCTGCATGCTCCCTACAGCAAGCCGATGTAATGACTTGCATTGTAATGTAATGCGATGTAACAACGCGGTCGTTGTAACAACCGAGTTGTAATTGCATGCGTTGTAAACACATGCGATGTAAGGTGCTATATACTTGTGTGGCATGTCCTAACAGTGAAATACTGCCAATTTTGTTTTTCACATTTCAAAGGCTATTTGTCCCATAGGATAGAATGGAGAGTTTTCTTATAACATTTTAGAAGTATAATTGCCCATGGGAACATGATAGGAACGTGGAGTTTGGTATGCCTGAACTCAGAACAAAAGATGCATATTTTAGTAAGGATGATTTTTATATGCTGGGTTTAAAAATACCACATTTAGAAAGTGAGTTGTTCTTTGCTTAGCCATCCTGTGTCCCTCTGCTAGGTTTGTGCATTGACTTTCTGACTTTGGAGTGACAGGGGCTAAGGGATGTGCATTCTGTTCAGACAGCCAGTTGGGGGAGGGGTGAGGTGTGTCCTGCCTTTCGAGGGTGAGTCAGGGCTGGGCTGAATAGACCTGGTCTGCATTTAGAGTAGGAGAATGAGATTTCCTTTCACCTGAATGAACCTGGTCTGCCTTACACAATGCTGTCTCTACCTCCTGCCCGACAGATGCACCAGAGAAGACAGAACTGCTTTTGGATTAACACAGAGCCTATCTGACACAAGAGAACAACGAGAAATGGACTATAAAAAGAGGGTCCCAGACCTCAGACTTTTAGATTACTTCTGGAATTCAAGAGGAAACTCTGCCAAGGAGAAGAGCTGGGAAAACAGAAGGAGGAGTACTGCCCATTTGCTGTGTGCTGTCTTGGGTTGTATGTGACCTCATTGCTACTCATACCCCCTCAACCACTGACCAATATCATCACTCTTCAACTAATCTTTGATTAACTCCTTGGGGAGGTATACCCTCCCTTCTCCAAGCACTGATGTCAGAGATGGAAACCTGAGAGAGACTTGAGAGTGGGTTGTGGAGCCGCTTCTTGACAGAAGGGAAGGAGCCTTACCAGATGAGGAGAAAATGTGTTATGCTACTATTAAGGAAGCCTTAAACAGGAGATATGGCTTAACCCCAGAATAGTATAGGCATACGTTTAGGGCCTATACGATGCTTGAATCAAATATTAGGTGGAGTATATTTCCTATTTTTGCAGAGCACTGGATGGTTGAGTGAAGGGTAGCAAGGTAAATGATTTTCAGGGGCTCTAAGATTTGATGGCATGGGGTCACTTGTCTGCTAATTGTTTTCCAGAGCTACACCAGCATTTGATTGACAGTAAGCTCACTGACTCCAGGCAGCTTGCTGTTGAGGCAGACCACTGGGTCAATATCCAGGACCATAAAAGGTATGTGGGAGCTCCCCCAAAGGAGGGCAGAAGAGTGGGGGGGGACAAGGGTAAACAGAAGAAGTTCCAAAAAGGACCTCAAGGGAATCAAGGGAAAGGTCCCCAGCACCCCGGTGGTAAAAAAACATAGGTCTCTTCAGGTAAGCCTGCAGAAAAGGGTCCCTGCAAGTGTTATGCTTGTGATCAGGTGGGTCACTTCATAGGGGATCCTAAGTGTCCCAAAGCCACCACAGCACCCACTGTTGCACCGCACCGTCGGTTGACTTGTGTAGCTTTAGGGAAGGAGTTGGGTTCCCAGGAGGGGTTAGGGCTAGCAGAGTTGACCATGGTCTCACTAGGAGACAATGAGATGGTCCCAAGGACCCACTTGCCCGCTAACACCAATGGGCAGTGGATGACCATAAATGGCCATAGGGTGCAGGCTCTGAGAGACAATGGAACCAGTGACAGCTGTCAGTTGTTGGCTAGTGTCTGAAGAGCATGTGGTCCCCAACGTACTTTACCCAGTAATTGCAGCTGACAACTTAGAGTGCCTCTGTAAAGTGGCACAGGTTCCCTTTGAGTGGAGCGGTCTTGGATACCTTGAAAAGTAGTTGTGAGACCAGCCATGCCTGTAGACTGTCTGCTTGGTAATGATCTGGAGAGTTCCCCTTGGAAGAAGGTGGAATACAGGTCTCATTTGGAGGTATAGAGTCTGCCTTAGTGGGTGTGTGTGATTACTTGGTCTATGGACGCCCATATTGGCAATCAAGAGGACCTGGAGCCTAAAAGAATGTCCCGGTGTCTGCCAAAGAGAGGAGGCTGGGGGCATGGGTATCCGGACACTAAAGTTCCCATGGTTCAGGAGGAGGCAG
This sequence comes from Lissotriton helveticus, assembly GCF_964261635.1. Taxonomy (NCBI): domain Eukaryota; kingdom Metazoa; phylum Chordata; class Amphibia; order Caudata; family Salamandridae; genus Lissotriton; species Lissotriton helveticus. The sequence continues at coordinate 1,522,181,276 of NC_136065.1, forward strand.
ACTTCAAGGGGAATTCCCTTGAGCCTACAGGGGAGCAAGTGGTGGAACTGGGGGACCTGTCTGAGCTGACCCATTGGCAGCAAGAAGGGGCCCCTCCAGGAAGGAATTCTGCAAGGAGCAGCAGGAATTCTCTTCCCTTGTTGGCAGCAAGTGATTAGTTTGAGTCACATTGGATATACTGGGAGAATGGTCTACTGTCTAGTGAGCCTAAGTTGCTGAGCCTGAGTCAGCCCTGGTGCTGGTGGTACCCCAGTGCTTCAGAGCCTTCCTACTGGGTATGGCTCCTGATGTACCTTTGGCAGGCCTTTTGGGGCAGGACAAGACCTTTGAAAGCCTCGTCACCTACTTTCACTGTCCCCGAATGTGCAAGAATTCTGACACTCTCTGTAGGACATTCCAGACTTGCCAGGCAAGTGGGAAGAGTGGGAAGAAGTACAAGCCTCTCCTACCTTTCCCAGTCATCAGCACCCCGTTTGACAGGGTGGGCATCAACATTGTGGGGCCTCTGGACCACAAAGACAGCCAATGGGCAACAGGTTCATCCTAATCTTGGTAGACCATACCACCCGGTATCTCAAGGCTATCCCTCTCCAGACTGTGATGGCCCCCATGGTGGGTCAAGCGTTGATGGGGCTCTTCTCCCATGTGGGGTTCCCCAGAGAGATGGTATTTGGCCGGGGTACCAACTTCATATCCAGATATATTAAGTCCCTGTTGCAGGAGTGCAGTGTTACCTACAAGTTCACCACTCCTTACCATCCCCAAGGTAACAGGCTGGTTGAGAGATTCAAGCAGACCCTGAAGGGCATGATTATTGGTCTTGGCAAACTCATGAGGCATACGTGGGATGTCCTTTTACCATGCCTGTTGTTTGCTTTCAGGGAGGTACTGCAGAAGTTCTTAGATTTCAGTCCCCTTGAACTTCTGTATGGGTATCCTGTAAGAAGACCTTTGAGTCTGGTCAAAGAAGGCTGGGAGGAAGCTCCCATTAAACCTCCAGAGGATGTAAATAGCTACATACCAAAAAGTCTGGGTCATGGCCCCAGTGGAGCCTTGTGCATTCCAGGATAATTGGACTGCATCCTTTGAGGTGGTGGAGGGCAAAAGTCGAGTCACCTATCTGGTGGGCTTGCAGTCTCCCAGGAGCCCTTTGCCGGTCCCACATGTGAACCGCCACAAGCCCCACTTGGAGAGGTCTGAAGTGGGCATGCTCCTAGTGACAGATGATGGATTGGAAGAGGAGGCTGAACCTCTCCCTGACCTCATGTCTGCTAAGGAGCACGATGGGGCAGTAGAGAGTGTTAACCTCTCCCCCGCCCGGACTCCTGCACAGCAGAGTGACTGCTGCCAACTGTTGGGACAGTTTGCTGTTCTGTTCTCCCTGACACCTGGTGTCACTCAGTGGTGTTTCTATAATGCATACACTAGGGATAGTCCTCCTGTAAAGCTCAAAAAGTACAGATTCACTGATAGGGTTAAAGCTAGAATCAAGGAGGAAGTCTCCAAGATGTTGGCTCTAGGAGGTGATTTAGCCCTCCAACAGCCCCATGTCCAGCCCAGTGGTCTTGGTCCCAAAGGATGCTGCACCCGGTGGCACACCAGAACTTCAGTACTGTGTGGACTACTGAGGGCTCAATTTAGTCACAAGGACTGACATGAACCCCATCTCCAGATCTGATGAGCTTATAGATCAGTTGGGATCTGCCAAGTACCTCAGTACGTTTGACTTACTGTCTGGGTATTGGCAGATTGCCTTAACTGATGGGGCAAAGGAGAGTTCTGCAATTTCAACACCAGAGGGGCACTGCCAGTTCCGGGTGATGTCCTTTGGGTAGAATAATACCCCTGCCACCTTTCCAAGGTTGGTCAATCAGGTGTTGGCCAGGCTGGAGTATTTCAGTGCCGCATACCTGGATGACAATGTGGTGTTCAGTGCCACTTGGGAGGAACATCTGCTTCATCTCTGGGAAGTGTTGAAGGCTCTGCTGAGGGCATGCCTCACAATCAAGGCCAGCAAGTGCCAGATCAGGCAGGGCTCAGTAGTGTACTTGGGACACCTGATAGGGAGCGGCCAGGTGGTGTCCCTGCAGCCAAAGATTGATACCATTCAGGCTTGGAAACCCCCCAAGACCCAGACAGGGGTGAGAGCCATTTTAGGCCTCACAGGGAAATACAGGAGGTTTATCAAGGGATATGGACCCGTTGTTGTCCCCTTAACTGAGCTAAGTTGCAGGAAGCAGCCCAGGAAGGTGAACTGGACTGAAACCTGTCAGAAAGCTTTTGATGCCCTGATAGCTGCCATTTGCATGGCGCTCGAGATCAAGGCACCCAGCTTCTCACAGGAATTTGTGGTGCAGACTTCAGAGCATGGCTTGGGATCTGTGCTCTCACAACTAGTTGAGGAGGGCCTACACCAACCCATACCCTTCATTAGTAGGAGGTTACTTCCACAGGAACAGAGGTGGAGTGCAATTGAGCTTGAGGCTTTTGCTGTAGTCTGGGCACTGAAGAAGCTGATGCCCTACTTGTTTAGGACTCACTTCTGGGTTCAGACTGACCACAGGCCCCTCAGATGGTTGATGCAGATGAGGGGTGAAAACCCAAAACTTTTGAGGTGGTCCATTTCCCTACAGGGGATGGACTTTACGGTGGAGCTCTGCCCTTGTACAGAGCACGCCAATGCAGATGGTCTGTCCAGATTTTTCCTCCTTAGTGAAGAGAACTCCCAGGAGGGTGGCTAGTTCTCCCCACATTTCAGCTGGAGGGTACATGTGTTAGACCTGGCATCCTGGCGTTAGGTTCCCCTGTGATGTTTGCCTTTGTCTCCTGTATTTTTACTGTGTTGAACTTCGTTGTTGCTGATCTATATGCTTTGGGCACTTTGCCACTGCTGTTGAATGCCAAAGTTCAAGAGCTCCCTCAGTAAATTGTTGTCATGGATTAGTGGTTCCATAATTGGCATATATGATTTACTACTAAGACCCTAGCACACTGCACTGTATATGCCTAGGGCCTGTAAATCAAATGCTGCTAGTGGGCTTGCAGCACTGAATGTGCTACCCACACAAGCAGCCTTGCAAAAGGTTCTCAGATATGCCATTGCAGTGTCTGAGTGTAGTCTAGTACTGCAATATTGAGCTTGCAAGTGCACGCACTTGCCAGGCCCTAATCTTCCCTTTTCTGACATGTGAGTCACCCCTAAGGTAGGCCCAATATACCCCTCTGGGCTGGGTGTGGTGTATGTGAAAGGTAGGACATGTCCTGATGTGTGTGGCATGTCCTGATTGTGAAATACTGCTAATTTTGTGGTTCACTATTGAAAGGCTATCTGTCCCGGATGTATGACGTTACAACGCATACTTTTACCACGCATACCTTTACAACGCGGTTTTTACCACGCATACCTTTACAACGCATAGCGCTTAGAGGTGCTGGATAGTGGTAAGTATAATTTTCTATTCCAACTCCAGTCCCCGTGGACACTAGGGAAGGTGTTGGATAGAAAATTAAACTTATTACCTATCCTAGAGCGCCCCCCAGCGCAATGCGTTGTAATGGTTTGCGTTGTAATGCCAGCGTTGTAATGGTATTGCGTGGTAAAAAATGCGTGGTAAAGGTTTTATACCATCTGTCCCATAGTATAGAATGGGAGTTTACTTATAACATATTATAAGTATAACTGCCCATGGGAACAAGATGGGAAAGTGGAGTTTGATATGCCTGAACTTAGAATATAAAGATGCATTTTTTAGTAAGGAGGATTTTTATATGCTGGGTTTGAAAATAACAGTTTTAGAAAAAGGGGGTTTTCTTGCTTAGCCATCCTGTGGGCCTCTGCTAGGTTTGTGTATTGACTGTCTGACTTTGGATTGACAGGGGCTGGGGATGTGCATTCTGTTCAGACAGCCACTTGGAGGGGGTGAGGTGTGTCCTGCCTTTCCAGAATGAGTCAGGGCTGGGCTGAATAGACCTAGGGCAGGAGATTTCCTTTCATATGAATGGGCCTTGTCTGCCTTACACAATTCTGTCTCCACCTCTTGCTGAATATCTGCACCAGAGAGGACAGAACTGGTTTTGGCTGAGCACAGAGCCTCTCTGAAAGCAGAGAACAAGGAGAAATGGACTATAATATGTGGGGCCCAGAAACCGAGACTTTTAGATTACTTCTTGAATTCGAAGAGGAACCTCTTTCAAGGAGAAGAGCTGGATAAACTGAAGGAGAAATGCTGCCCCTCTGCTGTGTGCTGTCAGGGATTGGCATGCAGTGGCTGTCTGCCAAGGAGAGGAAACAGACTTTGCTGTGTGCTGTGTTTCCTACTTGAGGAAGATCTCCAAGGACTTGAAGTAGAGCTTGCTTCCTCTTTTGAAGTCTCAGGGATGCAAAGACTTCACCACCAGCTGACCTGAACTACCTGGCTGGTAGTTCTGACCTATCAAGAGATGCCTGTTACTGTAGTGGTCTCTGAGGGTTGTTTGTGCTGTTGGGAGCTGGAAAAGAAATGCACCTTCAAAAAGCGCGACTCATCCACACATGTTTCTGATGCATCGCTTAAGAAACCGACACAGCGGCTAGCGCGGCTCGAGAATTCGCTGCAAGCTGAATCCCGTGCACCAATCTGTGAAGTCTGAGATCACCACACCAATTTCGAAGGAGGCCCTGCAGTGCAGCTGCAAGAGCCAATGCATCGTGGGATCGCCGCATCAAGAAACCAACGCATCCCCAATCATCACGCACGTCTGCAAGAATGCCGGGGCCGCAGTAAGAAATTGATGCATCACCTCCCAGAAACGGTAAGAAACCGACACATCACATCCCCTTCAGTAAATAGCCGATGCATCACTGCCCCTGCATGATAGTAAGGAACCATTGCATCACCTCCCCTGGAGTAGGGAACCAATGCATCTCCTTCCCTGTAGGGAGAACCAACGCATCACATTCCCTGCAGCAGTTTTTGTTTGTGACTGTGACACATCCAAGTTACTCTATATGGAAAGTGTTGCAACTTTAATTTGCAATGGACAGAACTGTTTCTACCTTTTGAAAGTCATATTTTGATTATTGTATTGTTGATCTTTGCCGTTTTGGTCTAGTTTGGTTTAGATAAGGATTACGAATTTTTCTAAACTGGTGTGGTGTCCATTTGTTGTGTTTTCACTGTATTACTGTATGTGTAAACAAATGCTTTACACACTGCCTCTGAGACAAGCCTGTCTGCTTGTGCCAAGCTTCCAAGTGGGCGAGCAGAGGTTATTTTAGAATTGTATCCCCCTTACTCTGACTACGAAGTAGGGTCCCTATTTGAACAAAGGTAAAAAACCATTGCCAACTAGAGACCCCCATTTCTAACAGGGGACAAGGAAAGAAATGCAAGCAGCAGCAAGAAGAGAGGGGTGTTGCAGCAACAGAGGTAAAAACTATGAAAAAGCAGAGCAGAATGAGGAATGGTGGTGCAAGCAAAAGAGGAGCTGGGTGTAGGAGTTCAACACAGACAGTATGGGGAAGGGTGTGGAGGGGTCTGCGGCATATAGAGGAGAAGGGGAGAAAGACAAAAACATGCACCCCTACAAGGAGCTAAAAGCATAGGAAAAAATGTGTTCCCTGAAAGAGGGTAGGGGAAGGGCACAATTCAATAAATCAAAACATGGTAAGGATTAAATGACCCAGAGATGTAATAAATAAGAATAAGGTGGTCAGCCAGTGATTAGGAAACTGAGAAATTAGATGTTTAATTTTCTTGCTTCTTATTTGATGACTTTGTTCCCTATTCACAAGTATCTGTTGTACAGGGTACTGAATTACATTGCCTAATAAATCAATCTATCTCCAGAGTAGGGGTTAGGTCTTGCGGGCACCTTGAAAAGGAGATATCTCAAGATGTAGGGGACCTTCAGTCTCTGTGTCAGCAGGTGTGCATAATTGATTAATTGTTCTCAATATTTCACAGAAATATCACACATTTACACAAAAAAATGCTTTTAGTAAAAAGTGGTTTGCAATTTCTTACATGAGTTTTTCACACAAGGGCACACCTCATGAAAAAGTAGTCATGCAAAGTGGTGGTAGTCAACTCATTTGAGAAGAATATCTCTCGCACCAAAACATTTTAAGTATAAATCAGATGTCTTGCACCAAAACATTTTAAGTATAAATCAGTCTCTTAATGTCAAATTTTGTGGATTTCGCTCATTTTGCCGGCATAATTTCAACTTCCCCAAAGGCTCATCAGTGGCTCCTCCTTCATAGGGGTCCAAGCTTTGTGATGCAAGGGGTCGGATAATCTCCAAGGACAACGGTGCATAAAGCAAGAGTCAAAAATGGCTCACACTGGACCACACAGTTCTTTTTCAATCCACGTAATGTACAGAACAACCGCTAGAACCTTTGTACCTAAAAGGGGTCTAAAAATGGTAACAAAACCACAACAAAGAGGGGGGTGCTTACCTGGCACAATCACCACACATCTCACCTTAAGAAGCAGCAGCAGCTTTCTTGAGACAGCAATTCTATAGTCTCTTGTGAATGATATAGAATGATACTAGATGCTAAGCTCACATCTCTGAACTATTCAGGGCATTCTTGAAGTCAAGTCAGCAACATCAGGTCTCTCTAGCAGAGCTCCAGAATGTTTTAGCCAAAAGAAACTATGCAGTGTTCAACTTCAGGTACTGACAGCACTACAGCTGCAAGGTGCAAGCTGGTTTTTGCCCTGCAAGCTGTTTAGTAAGATGGAGGGGATACAGCTAGGGCATATTGTCATATGCTTGCAATGAGGCAGCCGCCAGCTGTGAGTCATATCCAGTGTAAATCAAACAACTAGGTTTGAGACGTTTGCCTCCAAAAGGGATTTCAGAAGTGGGCACTGTAGTAATGTGCATTTTTTATCATTGCATCAACTGATTTTCTGACTTTCATGTGTTCTATTTGTGTTGGTATTATGACTCTGCACACTGTGATGCTGGCTTTCACTGCTGCAGTGCGCAGGATTGCTTCCTAATGAAGTACTGTAAAATTGGTTACCACTAAATAGTGTTTGTTGGAAAATGGCCCACTCTGAAGGGTCATCCCAAACTTTTTGCCTTCCTCCTCTGAGGACTCTGAGCACTTTACTCCTGCTGACCAGTGCATTCCAGCATGTGCTATCTTCTCTAAGCATGGTATCAGTGTTTTGCACCTGGTGGGCATATTTAGTATATTTGTGAGTCCCTTGTTAAAGTGGTATACCATATACCCAGGGCCTGTAAATTAAATGCTACTAGTGGGCCTGCAGCACTGATTGTACCCAAACAAGTAGCCTTTCAAACCTATGTCAGGCCCGTTTTTGCAAGGCCTGTGTGTGGGTGCTGTGCAAGTAAAAAGTAGGGCATTTACTGGTAAGGGGCCTACTCCTCTCATAGGCTAGCATTGGGAATTCCTTAAACACCTTAATGGTGTAATACCTGACTAGAAAGGAGTAGCTGCTTCATGTTTTACATGTTTGGAGAGGTAATGATCAATCCCCTTTAATGATAAAGTTGGATTTAATATTACTATTTTAGAAATGCCACTTTTAGAAAGTGAACATTTCTCTGATTTTACTGCTCTGTGTGCCTTGCAGCCTGCCTCCAATATATGTCTGGGACGCTGCCAGGCGCGCGATCGTCACTGCAACGAAATCGAAACTGAAAACTTAGTTTCAGCTTCTCAGTTTTTGTGCTTCTGGGGCTATATCAGTCTCTTGAGCACAGAAAAAGACGGGAGAGGTATCATTAAAAAGGGGAGAATCTCCCCTTTCCAGTGATACCCTCGCCTAGTGGATCCCTGCTTCGGGATCACCTCAGGAGGACGATCCCCAATAAGGGATCCACCCACTAGCGCCAGGGAGGGGGGAGCGGCCCCTTGGGCAAGGGCCTTTGCTCCCCCCATATTTGTTTGGCGGCTACAGACTTTCTGCCCCCCTGGGGGCAGATGGGGGCAGTAGTCCCCAATCTGCCCCCCCCGGGGGGCGGAATGCCCACTAGACACCAGAGATTCTTTTTTAGTGATGTTGGGGGTGGAGGCTGACCAAAAGGGGCATGGCAATGCCTCCTCCTGAAATGTAATTCTTTCTGCCCCCCCTGGGGGGCAGATGGGGGAGTAGCACCCAATCTGCCCCCCATGGGGGGCTGAAAGCCCATTAGTAACCAGGGATATTTTTAAATTGATGTTGTGGTGTCGGCTGCCCAAGAAGGGCATGGCAATGCCCCCACCCCTCCAGAGAAATGTTAGTCTTTCTGCCCCCCAGGGGGGATGATGGGGGCAGTAGCGCCCAATCTGCCTCCCGGGGGGCAGAAAGCCAACTAGAAAACAGGGACTATTTTTTTTATTGACGTTGGGGTGGGGGCTGTTCAAAAAGGGCATGGCAATGCTCCCACCAGAGAAAAGTAAGTCTTTCTGCCTCCCCTGGGGGGCATTTGGGGGCAGTAGCCCCGGGGGGCAAAAAGCCCACTAGGAACCAGTGATTACGCTGGCCTTTTTATGCATGGGGGTGGGGGCTGCCCGAATGGGCATACCAATTCCTCTACCCCCCCCCAAAAAATAGCCACAGTCTTTCTGCCTCCCTTGGGGGCATATCAGGGCAACCCCACCCCCCTCCCGATTCCCCACCAGGGCGGCAGAAAGCCCGCTAGGCACAGACTTCTTTTTAGCAATGCGCCTACCAGTGGATTTTGGGCCTGAGCGCAGCCGGCACATAGGGAAAACGAGCAAACCTGCACATTTTTTTAAACCAGACACCAAGTGGAATCCAGGATGGGGTGACTTGTGTGCCTCTCACCAGGTTGTGTTATCCAGAATCCCTAGCAAACCTCAAACTTAGTTAAAAAAAACACATTTTCCTCAAATTTCTGTAACGGAAAGTTCTGGGATCTGCTTGGATCCTCAAAATTCCACCCACCCCCCATTCTCCAAAGACTCCTGAGACAAATGGTACCTCACTTGTGTGGGTAGGCCTCGTGCCTGTGACAGGAATTAGCCCAAAACGCAACGTGGATGCTACATTTTCACAGTGAAAACTGACCCTTTTTTTGCAAAGTGCCTAGCTGTAGATTTTGAACCCTAGCTCTGCCGGCACCTAGAGAAACCTAGCAAACCTATACATTTTTTAAAACTAGACACCCAGGGGAATCAAGAATGGGGTCACTTGTCCGGCTCTAACCAGGTTTTGTTACCCAGAATCTCTTGCAAACCTCAAACTTTGTAAAAAAAACACAATTTCCTCACAATTCTGTCTTGGAAAGTACTGGAATCTGCGTGGATCCACAAAATTCCACGCACCCCGCATTCCGCAAAGTCTTCTGAGAAAAATTGTACCTCACTTGTGTGGGTGGGTTAAGTACCCGCGACAGACAGGACCCAAAACCTTTTGAGGCAATTTCAAAATGACCTATCACAAAACAAACTGGTTTTGCAAGGGAGGGGTCCCATGAATTTTTGGCCCAGGGCTCGGCTGCCATCTTGGAAAACCTACCAAACCCACTCATTTCTGAAAACGAGACACCCTGGGGAATCCAGCAAGGTATGGCTTGCATGGGTCCCCACACATTTCCCTACCGAGAATCCCCTGCAAACTTCAGATTTTGCTGAAAAAATCCCTTCTTCTCAAATTTCTGTGTGGGAAAGTTCTGGAATCTGCATGGATCCACAAATTTCCTCCCACCCAGCATTTCCCCAGGTCTCCCGATAAAAATGGTAACTCACTTGTGTGGGTAGGCACAGTTGCTGCAACAGGAAATGGCCTAAAAAGTATTGTGGAGACTTCAAAATTACCTATAAAAAAAACTACCTGGTTTTGGTGGGGCACCTGAGATTTTGGCCCCGGGCTCAGCGGCCATCTAGGGAAAGTACCAAACCCAAACAATTCTGAAAACTAGACACCCGGGGGAGTCCAATGAGGTATGGCTTGCGTTGATCCCCTAAAGTTTTCCTACCAGAATGCCATGCAAACCTCAAATTTTGCTGAAAAGGGCAAATTTTCCACATATTCATGTATGGAATCACTGTGCCGGCACTAATGTCCTACCCCACCGCGTTCCCCTGAGTCTCGTGAGTAAAATGACACCTCACTTGTGTGGGTGTCCAATGCAGAATTGGCTAAAAATGTATTTTAAAACAAATGTAGCGCTTAGAATTCTCAGTGCTATACCCTTATGCCCTATGTTTTGGGCTCTTCACAGTCACAGGCCCTTGCCCCACCCACACAAGTGAGGTATCATTTTACTCGGGTGACTCAGAGGGAACTCTGGGTGGTAGGAAATTCGTGGATCCACTTAGATTCCAGAACTTTCCCACACAGAAATTTGAGAAAAAAGGGATTTTTTTCAGCTAAATTTGAGGTTTGCAGGGGCTTCTGGGTAGGAAAACATTGGGGGATCCACGCAAGCCATACCTTGCTGGAATGCCCCGGTATCTAGTTTTCAGAAAAAGCGAGATGGTGGTTTTGATAACAGACATTATGGCCTATTTAGAGAAGTCCTGTGTTTAAAGGAGAGTGCTGCTGGGATGAAAAGAGAGTGCTGCTGGGCTGGTAAATTGCCATGGACAATGGATGTCTCATTAGGATTCTTTGCTATAAGGGCTACAATCCTGTGTTTCAAAGTTGGAGAGAGGATGGCTGGGTCTTGGCATTCAGATCAGATTGACCACTGGCCCTAGCTGTATATTCCTTCACACTTAAGATCTATTGGGTTTCTCACTGTTCATTTTCCCTCATTTTATGCCTAGGTTGATATTCTTCTGCACTCCCAGCAGCATGCTATCCATCAGTATAAAGACCTTTGTCAGGCATTTAACAGCCTCTTCCTGATTGGGTAACTAGTAGGGTTCCCAGATGCTTTCTGACTCCCCCTTCTTGCATGTTCCTTGAACTTTGTGCTGTCCTCGTTGGGCTTTTTCAGATGAAAGTCATCACTGTGCAGTCTAAGGGTTTGTTTTAGTGCCTGAGCTGGGAGATAATCTGAGGAGGCCAGTCCAATGGGTTTCTGTCAGTTTGCTGGGGAGTTGGTGAAGGATCTATGGGAATTGATGGCTGGCCTTGAGTAGTGTCTCAGTGATCTGTGGGGGCAGTTTAGTAATCTTTCTCAGGTAGGTCCCATTGAGTTTTAATATGTAGTTGGACAGCTGACGGGTTATGGTTCTTGGCCACATTGTGAGATCTGGTGAATTTGTGAGTTTACAACTTCTTCACTAGACTGGCTATGTCTTGCAGGTGGACTGGATGAGGGTGCATGAGGGTCAACTTGAAGACCTTCCGGAGTTTAAGAGGTATATTGTGGATCAGTCTGAGAGAGATGGCTGTCTCTTCTTGAATGCCACCAGTGGTGGTCTTTGAAGGTTCATTGTGGTGTCTGACAATTTTGGTAGCTGAAACCAGACTGAACTCTCTTTGTATGCCTTTCCTGTAATGTGGGGTCTTGTTAGTAGAACAACACAAGGACTTGGGAGGGTGCCTTCTGCTATCTGCAGGTTGGTTGGGGTTATCAGGGGCAATTTCCGCAGGAGGGCAGGAGAACTTGCTGTACTGAATGGGATTTCTTGGAGGTTTGCTAAATGCAAAGACAAATAATACTGGACATACTACTGACACATCATATTGGGCAACCAAAGGTCACTGCAAAACCTGAAAACAACTTGCTATATTGAGAAAGCTGCAATTCCAGATCAGGTATTTAGCATTTAGTGGCTGTGAATGCTGCTCTCATTGAGAGTCAGAAAAGCTTGGATCTACTAGTTCACCATTTGTTTTCAGGGCGCCGGTTGTGTCATGACAGTTCAGATTCTCACCTCCTCCTTGCCTCTGTCTCCTCAGTTTTCCCCTACTTTCTATTGCTCCTCCTTGACTTCCTGTTTTGCAGCTATGCATTTAGCCTGACTCCAGATATCCACCCTTCGTGTGCACTGCTGGATTTCTGATTGTAGCTAGAACTCTTTACAGCTGCTACGGAATACAGACTGGCATTTATGGCGCAAGCATACCAAGCATCAATAGTGGTGTATTTATGACAGATAAGCCTCCACTATGATATTCAAGAACTTAAGTGAAATCAAAAGGAGGGCATGTTCTGTTCTGAATTATAGCCAAATTTTTAACAACTTTACTTGTTAAGCTTTGAAATGAAAAGAAGAGCAATTTCAAATGTGTCACTGACTACAAACACTTTGCATGTAAAACATGTGCATGCTCACATATGGCAGTAGTTGAGAACACATAGAGTGGTATTTATCTAGAAGCCAAGTGCAGGGCCACCAGAGACAGGAAAGTATCTCACCATCAAACTAATAGGGACAACAAGCAGTCAGAATCGCACATTTGTGTGTTAGATGTGCGCTATTGATGTCTTACCGGTGTCGGCATGGAACTGTGAATTTACATCTCCACGTCACTTCCAGACCTTATTACTCTATACTCAATTACCCATCAACCTCCCCTCTGTACTGGGTCAGGGTCCATAGACTGTGTGTCTGCCACACAAACCTTCAGTGGAAATATTGATAGTAATATGAGAAGTCATAGACAAGTAGAACTTGCACTGCTGCTGACTGTATTGTGAGTTTGTGTGTGTAAGGAGAGCTTGCAGTGATTTCACCTATACTATTAAATGCTTTCACTTCTTCTGCACACGGTGTAGCTGGTGTGTGCATATGTGTGAGATGGTGGCCTGGTACATGCTGTAATTAAAGTGGGCACCTTGCACCTGTCTAAAGAACCCTTATGGTGATTTAAGAGGTCAAAAATAACCTTAGAAAGCATCCAAGCAGTAGCCGTGGCGAGCAACCTTCAGGCTTAGTCTTGAAGGAATGTTAAGTACCTTGTTTTATCAGAATGCAACCTTATAGTATTGGTGAAATAAAAGGAGAACCACACAGTAGTTATAACAATATGTATTTATTGATATAACACTATCCTGATCCTCATCCTCTTAGACCTATCAGCAGCATTTGACACCGTGAATCACACGGCGATAATGCGGCAGCTGAAGGCAGTGGGGATTGAGGATCTGGCTCTGTTCCTTCCCTCCTCCTTTTTGGACACTAAGGAACAGACCATGCATTGGGAAAATTTGCAATGTCAATCTTTCCTTCTCCCGTGTGGAGTGCCACTGGCATCATCACTGTCGCCAACTCTGTTAAATATATATGTCACCCCACTCGCCAGTCTCATCAGAGAGCAGTGGCGGCAGGTGAGATTTGAAAGTGGAGTGGCTTAAACCTTTGTGATGAGTTGCTTGTGGCGAGCAAGTGCAGCGAGCGAGCTTGACAGCCACAAGGGGTGTTCGGGGGGGTTCGCGGGGGTTCTCCCCCCGAGAACATTTTGAAAAAAGAGCAGGCAAATGGTGCATTTTCAAGCATATTTGAAAAAGCAAGAAGGTTACTAAAGCAATTGTTAAATTCTACTTTTAACATTAATAATGCTCACTTATATTACTGCAAATAATCTCTGTGATGACCTGACATTTCTCACATGTGAGGTCCTATTTTGATCTAAAAGAAACTTTGCATATGGATGTTGCATGAAACAAACACAGCATTTCTCTGAACAATGTCTATAATAGCCTCTAACACCACCTACATTCAAAATAAATTAACAGAAAATCGTATTTAAAACAGTTTGTTTAAGAATTATTCAATGTCGTCAGGTCAAGAATCTCTGCAGAGCAGGCTCTACAAGGGGACCTATGAAATTCTGGGGCCCTGGGCCAGAGCTGAGCCCACTTTGTCAATGCCTTAAACTCTCACTGACCAGTTTTTGTTTATGTCCGGATGCATGGCTTGCATTTTATTTCTTGCATATGGAAGCCCCTGTTTTCATCAAACCACTTTACGTAGTCTGCAAGCCATTTTCAGGCCATAAACAAACACTTCTGAGGGTACCCTCTTCTTTTTCCTTCCAAATGACTCTCACCTTCCTTTCCATCATCTGCATGCATCTTTACTCTGAGCACAACTTTCCCTAACACACACTTATGTTTGCCTTAATCACTATTGACTTTCTGCAAATTGCCCACAACCGACACTTTAAAGATAAAAACCTCATCTTTATTGAAAAGTGATACCGCTGCAACTTAACACAACCTACTCTACCTTATATATAAACGTCACCAAACTTTTGCATGAACTCACATGCCTCCCCTTAACCTGCTGATGTCCAACCCATCTAATAGTGACGCAGGGCACCACACGAATAAATAACCTGCACCTTAGGCACATTCCAGTGCCAGGGCTTATTAAAGATAAAGTGTGGCCCATTCTCTTGTTGAAAACTCTGAATAGGAGCTGTTTACATGCGGTAAATACCTCACCCTGGGAAAATGGTATCCAGCACATATGGTAAATAACCCATGCTATTGTGACCAACTTAAAATGAGGACCTTGGTTGTTAGTGGAATCACTGGGAATTTCAGAAGCATTTCTAAGTGCACAAGGGTCCATGAAGCACTCGGGTTCCCTCTCTCGAGTCTAGCATGTTGAAAGTTACCTAATATTTCAACGAATTGCAGTGTGTCAGCTAAGTGCTGTGTAAAGCTATATTTCAAGAAATAAAGCTGCTAGCAACAACAATGCAAGATGTGTGCAATTTGACACACATAGCACTACAATTCACCAATGACAAACTACAATACAGTTGACACACGTTTTTGTCATGAAGTCCGGTCCCTGGAGTTTGGGAGCATACATTGCAAGGTGGTCTGTTTAGCAAAAAGAAAGTCTATCAGCTCGGTATGGATTACCTGTTCAAAGAAGGGATTCAGCCACAAACAAGCACAAGTAAGCCAACAGGTTAAATTCTGATAATAAACATGATCAGCTTGTTGTGATCCCGTTCGGCGCAGAGTGTTTGCCACTTCGAATTGTTCTTTGTAGGTGCAGGCCACAACACCGATTTAGCAGAGTTTCGCTGAGATTACTGACAGAGGGTATGTTTATTAACTTGATATGGGTCCCAGAATCCCAAATTAACAACACACTTTCTGACACCATGCTTTAATGGTAACATGTAATAAGTAGATATAAGTTAACATTGTGATTCAAAAGTCTACTCCTGTGATCGTGTGAAGGCGCACATTCGATTTTCTTTGGGAAAGATCAAATATAAAAAAAATTACGTTGGCAAACAGTAACCTTCCCGACTCAATGTGATGACAAAATCTGCTGTAGCAACTGCTATGTAAAAACACATTTATTATGTTATTATTAGGGTTCCTAAAATGCCATAGGATTTCATTTATGGACACAAAAAAATTGTATGTAAAAACGTTGCAACGGGCACGAGCCATGCAAACATATTTTCAAAAGAAATGCAGGAAAAATATACATTTTTGAAAAATAACATTTTGTAGTGGAAAAAACTGCAACCAGGCCTGACTCGCGGTCACTATTATGAAATATTGACAGCCGGCCTCTGTGCCATAACGCGGTCCAGGAACAGAAAAGACATGTTGGCCTGGCTTCTAAATAGCGCCACAGAAAACCTAAGTGATCAACTGGGAATATAGAACCGCAAAGAAGGCACTGTGGCCCTTGAATGCTCTAAAATGGACCTTAATGCCTGTGAATGACTATGAACTGACCATAAAGTCACTGCAGACACTGGCAGCTTCATTCGCCGAAGCACGTGCACACCTCGTCTGCAGGGACATGTAATATCATGGCAATGGTTAATACTAATGCACTGCGAGTGCAGATAGTCCCAGTGAATAATGCATGTTTAACAGCAGAGGCTCAAAAGGTTTCAGTGTTGTAATGGCTGATGTACACGTCATAATCACTGAAGCATATTTGCTGCTGTTGTTAATGCACACGTTGTAGCATTGGTTAATGCACACATAAAGGTTGTTGCAGATATTACAATGGTTATTGTGCTTACAGCTAAAACGGTGGATTAACGCATGTGTGAAATGGATAATGAAATGTATAATGCAAAGCCTTTGTAAACTATTAATCCACAGCTGAGGTATGTGCCACTGCCAAGTCACTTGTCACATCCATGTGCACTGTTTATTGCAGCACACACCAAGGTCAATTCTGCTCCTCAGTACTTAGGGTGCACGTGCACACGACAATCTACTGCACACTCAGGATGTATTGTTTCACACTGTAGATGGATCACTATGTACCCGTGACTATACAACTCCGCGAGGGATGCGATTACACGTACACACAAGCCTATCACTGCGTCTACTCCTCAATTTTAATACTGGGCGGAAGTCACGCTTTAAACTCTTCAGGGGTCCTTCACTCAGCTTTGGGGGTTACTGTTCCAGCAGCCGTCACAGGTTCGCTGTAAGCTGATTTTCGTGTAATATGTTAGGTTCCTAAAGGGGTTTTCATGTATTTAACTGTGATGAAAACTGTTTTTGAACTTCCAGGAAATAGATATGATTAAACACTTCATGTAGCAAGAAATGATCTCGCTTAGTACGGACTCCGGTTTATAAGAGTCTCTGTGACTTTTGAAGCATATTACTTGCCTAACAGAATTACAGGCAATTCAACGTGCCACTATTTGGATACTTGATAAGCATTTTCTTCTTGCTTCACCGAGTAGCTTCGTGCTGTGGTGCACTCACATGGTGGTGAGTTGCAATAGGGAACCATCAGGACTGTCATTGCTCTTCAGCTCCTCAATGGCAGTGCAGGTCCAGTGGAACTCAAATAATGGTGTCCACGGTCCTGCGGAGATAACAGCAGTGCGGGAAGCAGACAACTCTAGTCTGCGCAGTGCTTCTTCACAGGGCCGTTTCTAGGTGTTTTGCCACCCTAGGCGAGAATTTTAAAATGCCGCCCCCTCCCTTATACTACCATCACTCTCTCCCCATGTCATCCAGGCTAGAAGAATTAGATATAAAAAGCATTAGATATAAAATAACTTGTATTAGGAACTAGTAGCATGAAGACCGGATAGCTGCATGTTGTACACTCCTTACTGACAGTAAAAGTATTCACAACTCCATATCATTACCATTAACAACGAAGAACAACAGGGAGTTTAACCAGAATGCAGCGTTTTCTCACCACAAATTAGGAGGTCCATGCTCGGGGTCAACGAAATTGTGTTGTTCTCAAAATCGACTCACTTTTACAAATATTTCACAAAATGACACAAATTTCCTAAAATGCTCTTGGCCAGTATCTCACATGTGATTTACACACAATGGCTTACTCCAGGTAATAAAAAAAAGTCACAAAAGATAACAGCCTGAGACTGGTTTGTGAACAAATGCATCTCAACCACAGTTCTAACGTTCTTGCGAGGACTCTTCTCCTTGAACGAGTGCCCTCTGGTTGAAAAGTAAGCAACATTTCACAATAGCAAAATAACAAAAATGTATTTTTAAAATTCATGTAATGCTGATATTCTCATTTCTTGCGATTTTGCAGCCATAATGAAACTTTCACTCAGGTCTACTTATATCCTAGTATGGCAAATTTTCTCTAAAACAATAGCAGGGCCATTTTTTAAATAAAAATACAGATAACCCTTAATCTCCCCATTATGCTTCTATAACCTTAATTCTTTCGCATACACACTTCCAGACGGGCTGTCTCACGCACGATGGCCTGGAAGGAAACGGAGAAACAAGCACCGGCCTTTGACTGCCAGCCCCCTCTCCTTGATCTGTTCTCTCCTCCATTCTCTCTTTACTTTCTCCCTCATCCACTTAAGCAATTCTCTCCTCACCCCTCCCCTCCTCCCTCCTCACACAGCCCCCTATATCTTTCCCTGTCTCTGTACTCCCTCCACCCTCCCTCCCAAAGCCATGTCCTTCTCCAGCTCCCCCCTCCCGCGGTGTCCTTGGGGCTGCCAGGTCTCCTCACTTCACCTGTAAGTGCTTAAAGCTCAGATACTAAGTGCAGCACCCAGGCCTGTCATGTTGTCTCTCATCCTCTCCTCACCCCCCACCCTGCGCTCAACCCTCCTCTCTCACTCAGCTGCCATTTGCACCTTGCCACTTCAACCCCCGCCACCACCTACCTCAATGTGCATCTGCTCTCGTTCGTATCTCTATGTGTCCTCCTGTTCCTCCTTGACTCTGCCAGACCCTCAGTGTCCGTCCTCTCCACGGAATGTTTCAGCTTTTTGTTCTCCTGTCTTCAGAGGCCATGTGCCTCAATGTTTTACTGTCCTCTGCGCTGTCATCAATAGATAGGCATTGTGTAACCCTGCTGCTTTTATGACAAATGTCGAATAAAGCTTTGAAATTTGATTTGATTTGTAACCCTGCGTGTATATTTATCAGGGGGGGGGGGGCTGCAGTCCTCGTGTACACAGCTTAGAGAACAGTAACACCTGCCTCTGAGAGGGTGAGGAGAAGAGCGGGGCCTGTCCAGAGATGGAAGCACCGGATCACGCACTCACTTTTTACTGACAGGAGAGTGTTGCCAGCTGTACGTCGCCTCACTTGTCAGCCCCTGGCGCACCCCCGCCTTGCTGCATACATACCACCTACGTACCTGACTGTTTCTCTGCCGCACTATCTGTTCTGTCTGTACTGTGACCCGTGATGACACGCGCAGCGCAGCCATGCTGGCACTGCACAGATTGCGGCGCACACGTCCCTGCCCGTGGCGCCAAAAGTGATGTCATGTGATGTTGAATTGTAGATGGCCTATAAAAATGGTCCCTCTTTTGCCGCCCTAGCAATTTTGCCGCCCTAGGCAGCCGCCTAGTCCTGCCTAATGGTAGAAACGGCCCTGCTTCTTCAAAATGTTAGATGCAAACTGCGCAGACTTGATTTCTCAGCTTCCCGCCTGCCTGCAGTTTTTACCCCACCCTTTCCCAACTCGTCACAGGGTGGAACCATCCCCTGTGATGAGTTGAGAAAGTGTGGGGTGACCATCCACTCCACCCCCTGACTGACATGAAGCCCCTGTGAATCAGGGCTTCAGTCTTAAACGCCCGAGGCTAATTTTACCCAAACGTCGTCAGGGGGTGCAGACTGGAACTTTAGCCTATGTTTCTGCCTAGCTAATGACAAGGGCCGGACTGGGAACCAAAACTGGCCCTGGCAAAGAGCTCGGCCGGCCCCACTGGGAGCGGCTGAGCTGCTTGCCCGGGCCAGTTTTTACCTATTTTGTTACAGGGGACGATTTTGCAGCTATGCTGCAAAAACGACCCTGGAACAAAAACATCCCCCAGGGGCCCAAAATCGTCCCCCACCCTAGCGGCCCACCGGAGAAATGCCAGGTGCCCGCTATGGCCAGTCCAGCCCTGCTGATGAGCTCACAAGCCTCAGGGCTGTGAGCTCGTCAGCCGGCAAATCACTAGGCTCTAACCCCGCCCACAGGGAGCATATTTTGGAAACAGCATTAATCGGCATCGCTCACTGGCACTGTGTCACGAGTTAATCAGTGCAAAATCAAACAGCTGCGTCCCCAAGAGAGAAGTGTGTGCAGTGTGCACATTTTTTTTTAAAACAGATTGAAGAGTTTGTTTTTTAACTTTAGCAATGCCTGACCTTTTGGGGTGAAAGTAAAGGGGGCGGAGCCCACACCCTGGCTCACAAACCATCACTGTAAGAGAGCATAGTTTCTCGCTAGTGTTGCATGTGGATGACTCACAGATTGTCACCTCTGTGTCTAACCAGTCAGAGTCCACTGCCACTAGCTTCCATGCCTGACTGACTCACATAAATAGCTGGATGAGCAGTAACTATCTTAAAATCAATATGGACAATACTAAGATGATAGAGTCTGGCAACGGTCCGTCCTTGTGTATCCATACTTGGTGGCCCATAGAGGCCGGTGAATGTCCCATCCCATCAACCAAGATCAAGAATTTGGGGGTCATTTTTGATGACCAACTTAGTTTTGCGGCCCAGATCAACCCTGTAACCTCTTCCCGTTTCTGTGTACTGAAACATTGGCCCTTATCTTTTCACGGTTAGATTATTGCAATGCACTATTTATAGGCATTGACAAGGCGCAGAGGGCTATATTGCAATCAATTCAGAATGCTGCTGCTTGTTTATTATTAAACATTCTGAAGGGCCAGTCTACCTCTGCTGCCAACAGGTCGTTGCATTGGCTCCCGATACAGCAGCAAATGGAATTTAAAGCCTTATGCCTTGATCACAAGACATTATTAGGTGGAGAGGTAGCTGACATTCATAAATGTTTCTCCTGGTAGACTCACACGAGAATCCTTAGATCCTTAAACACGGGTCACATCTGTAGCACTAAAATCTGTAGAGCCAGATGGGGCAGCAGGAATCTATCACACTGTTCAGCCAGGCTATGGAACCAACTGCCGATCACTGTGAGACAACTGTTCAGGAAACTGCTAAAAACCTGGCTGTTCCCTGCAGTCTAAATAGATCTTTAGAGCTGTATGCAGTCCCTCTATTTTCTCATCTCCCTAGCGCCAAGGTGCCTCGGCATTCGAGCGCTTTATAAACTCTACCCCAGCCTATCCTATCCTAGTATGGGTATTCACCCAAAATATCGAGTCATTAATATCGATTTGCCTAAATATCGAATTAAAAATATAGAATGGATACAATATCGAAAGGACAAAATATAGACTACAAAAATATCGAATAGAATAGCAGTAATATCGAATCCAAAATATAGAATGGACAAAATATTGAATGGACAGAATATAGACAACAAAAATATAGAATGAACAGAATATAGACAACAAAAATATCGAATTTGAGGTAAGTAAGGTACTATTTATTTTTTAAAAATATGTAAGTGGTTTTTTATGTTAGGATATGTGTTAAAAGTGTATTTTTATTTTATAATTTATTTTAAATAATTAATTTCATGGTATTTAATTTTTGCGTAATATAATTCCAGAGCGGGTTGTGGGTTTATAGGGGAATAGGGTTGGAAGTAATTTAAATATAATTAATTCAATATTTTAATTTATTGATTGGTATTTTTTAATTAATTGTTAATTAATTTTTAACTGGTAATTAATTAAAATATAATTGGTAATTAATTTTAATTAATTAATTAATTGATAATTGTGTTAATTGTATTGATTTATTTTCTGTAGCGGGTTGTGGGTTCATAGGGGAATAGGGTAGGCAGTAATTTAATTATAATTAATTACATATTTTAATTTATCGATTGGTATTTATTTTGAATTAATTGTTAACTCATTTTTATTTGGTAATTAATTAAAATATAATTGGTCATTCATTTTAATTAATTAATTAATAATTATGTTAATTTTATTATTTTATTTTCTGTTGCAGGTTGTGGGTTTATAGGGGAATAGGGTGGGAAGTAATTTAATTGTAAATAATTAAATATTTTAATTTGTTTATTGTTTTTTTTGTTGTTGTAATTTTTAATTATTTTTTAATTGTTAATTAATTAATTGGCAATTGGTAAATAATATGTATTAATAAGTAATACTTTTTAATAATTAATTTTTATTTGTATTTTTAATTGATTAATTATTATATTATATAAAATTGTTAATTACTTTTAATTAATTTGTAATTGGTATTAATATTTAACTTTTTTTTATTCATATATGAAGTATTTACTTTCCCTACTGTTGCACTCTCTGGATTGTGAATAGTGATTTTTACCCTCCCGCTATCCAACGCTTTCCCTACTGTTGCACTCATCGGAGTGGGAATATTAATTTTTACCCCTATGCTATCCAACGCTTTCCCTACTGTTGTACTCTCTGGAGTGGGAATAGTAATTTTTACCCCTACGCTATCCAATGTTTTTCCTACTGTTGCACTCACTGGAGTGGGATTAGTAATTTCTACCCTCTTGCTATCCAACGCCTTCCCTACTGTTGCACTCTCTGGAGTGGGAATAGTAAGTTTTACCCCTACGCTATCCAACGCTTTCCCTATTGTTGCACTCATAGGAGTGGGAATAGTAATTTTTACCCATACGCTATCCAACGCTTTCCCTACTGTTGCACTCTCTTGAGTGGGAATAGTAATTTTTACCCCTACGCTATCCAACGCTTTCCCTACTGTTGCACTCTCTGGAGTGGGAATAGTAATTTTTACCCCTACGCTATCCAACGCTTTCCCTACTGTTGCACTCACTGGAGTGGGAATAGCAATTTTTACCCTTTGCTTTCCAATGCCTTCCCTACAGTTGCACTCTCTGGAGTGGGAATAGTAATTTTTACCCCCACGCTATCCAACACTTTCCCTACTGTTGCACTCTCTGGAGTGGGAATAGTAATTTTTACCCCTACGCTATCCAACGCTTTCCTTACTGTTGCACTCTATGGAGTGGGAATAGTAATTGTTACCCCTACACTATCCAACGCTTTTCCTACTGTTGTACTTACTGGAGTGGGAATAGTAATTTTTACCCTTCTGCTATCCAACGCATTCCCTACTGTTGCACTGTCTGGAGTGGGAAGAGTAATTTTTACCCCTACGGTATCCAATGCTTTCCCTACTGTTGCACTCTCTGGAGTGGGAATAGTAATTTTCCCCCTATGCTATCCAACGCTTTCTCTATTGTTGCACTCTCTGGAGTGGGAATAGTACTTTTTACCCCTACGCTATCCAATGCTTTCCCTACTGTTGCACTCACTGGAGTGGGAATAGTAATTTTTACCCCTACGCTATCCAATGCTTTCCCTACTGTTGTACTTACTGGAGTGGGAATAGTAATTTTGACCCTTCTGCTATCCAACGCATTCCCTACTGTTGCACTCTCTGGAGCGGGAATAGTAATTGTTACCCCTACACTATCCAATGCTTTCCCTACTGTTGTACTTACTGGAGTGGGAATAGTGATTTTTACCCTTCTGCTATCCAACGCATTCCCTACTGTTGCACTGTCTGGAGTGGGAATAGTAATTTTTACCCCTACGCTATCCAACGCTTTCTCTATTGTTGCACTCTCTGGAGTGGGAATAGTACTTTTTACCCCTACGCTATCCAATGCTTTCCCTACTGTTGCACTCACTGGAGTGGGAATAGTAATTTTTACCCATACACTATCCAATGCTTTCCCTACTGTTGCACTCCCTGGAGTGGGAATAGTAATTTTTACCTCCCCGCTATCCAACGCTTTCCCTACTGTTGCAATCACTGGAGTGGGAATAGTAATTTTTACCCCTACGCTATCCAACGCTTACCCTACTGTTGCACTCCCTGGAGTGGGAATAGTAATTTTTACCCCTACTCTATCCAACGCTTTCCCTACTGTTGCACTCTCTCGAGTGGGAATAGTAATTTTTACCCCTATGCTATCCAACGCTTTCCCCACTGTTGCACTCTCTGGAGTGGGAATAGTAATTTTTACCCCTACGCTATCCAACGCTTTCTCTACTGTTGCACTCTCTGGAGTGGGAATAGTAATTTTGACTTTTCTGCTATCCAACGCTTTCCCTACTGTTGCACTCACTGGAGTGAGAATAGTAATTTTTATGCCTACGCTATCCAACGCTTTCCCTGATGTTGCACTCTTTGGAGTGGGAATAGTAATTTTTACCTTCCCGCTATCCAACGCTTTCTCTACTGTTGCACTCAGTGGAGTGGTAATAGTACATTTTACTGTTCTGCTAACCTACGGTAAAATATTGTATACTTTTTATTAATATTATGTTTATATATGTATGTATTTAAAAATTAAATTGTATGTATGTTTATTTATTTTTAACTTAAATTAAGTATTTATTAATTTTAAGGTTATTTAAGTATTTTAAGTATGTTTAAGTTAATTATATTTAATATTTTATTATTTTTAATTAATTATAATACATTTAAAAAATTCGATATTTTGACTATCTATATTTTTTACAAAGATATTTTTGATTCAATATTTTTGCACTTACCTGTTTGGAGATAGGAGTTCGATATTTTTGTATTCTATATTTTTTTCTCGATATTTTGGTAATTCTATATTATTGAATTCGATATTTTGTCAGTGATCCCCTAGTATGACAAAGTATCTGTTACATAAGAAGTAATCACAAGGCACAGAGTACTTAAGCACAGAAATGACTGTAAAAAGCGCTAATACACAGTGGGCCCCAGGAAGGGACCAACACATATACTAAGAAAGTGGTATAAGAACCACAACTTGAGTCAAGTCCGTGTCGAGAGGTCCTAGAATTGCTTGGACCCCAAGTAACCACCTAGGGTGAGTACGTAGGGACCTCACAGAGAACGGGTGCAGGGTGGGAACACAACAGTATGCTCTATACAACTCTATGGGAAAGACTCGGTTGGAGGTTTAGGGTTTTAGGACCCTTCCCAGTGGACTTTGACAAAACCCCATGGAGGACAGAAGGTTGGAGAGCCACCACACACGTAGACACTGAGGTACCCAAGTTACCTATCCCGGGGAAGCCGGGTGCATAGGTGTGAATTGGCATCAGAAACTGCTGTTGAACCCAATAGAGGACTTCGAAGAAGAGCCGCCGCTGGAAGAAAAAATAGTGTTAGCTGGAATCCAAACGTGGATTCTTGTCGAAGAGTACCTGAAAGCAGAGGGGACCGAGTCGGGGTCACTTGGAAGTGACCAGGGGCTCGGTAGACGAATGCCCACCAATGTCGGATGCTTCAGGTTGGTTAATGGAGTCCTTGATTGTGCAGCTGCGGGGACCAGGAGATGTCGAGAATGACCAGGAACTGGATGCAAGCTGTCCCACAAAGGATGTCGAGTGCTATGGGGTCGGAGTCCGTAGGGAGCACCAACAAGCCTCGGCAACGGCAACCCACACAGAAGATCAAGACAGTGTATGGTTTGAAGACAGTGTACGGTTCAAACCAGCAAGGTCCAGGAGACTCACCTAACACAGGGAAGTCAGGGCGAGCCTTGAGCAATTAGGGGAGCCTAAGTAAAGAAAGTTGAACCTCATTTGGACCCACAGGCCGGAGGCACAGGATTCGCGAGAGGACCTCAAGCGATTTCACCAAACAACAGGCCACGGAGTACTCAGTGTGATGAGTTCAAAGATCTTAGTATGCAATGGTGCCAGAGGTTGGGGCTACTCGGAGCCCAATGCACTTGTTCAGGAAATGCCAACAAGCATAAGCACTTGCAAATGTACGCAGTGCACAGGTGTATGGGTATTGCAGTCCCCACGAGGGATTCTGACCTCAAACTTGGTGAGAGGGCAGCTCAGACCTCGAGGGATGTAGAAACCCACCGCCTGTGTTGCTGAAGCCTTCAGAGTCCTTAGGAGCTTAGGGTCAGTAGGCTTGACAGCAGTGTTACGGTGCCTGAGGACGCAGGGGAGAGACTCCTTCACTCCAACGGAGATTTCTTCATTTGTCCTTGATGCTCCACAGGTCTTGCACTGATCCTGTGGGATGTACAGGCACAGATGATGCAGCAGACTGATTGGGACACAAAATCAGGCCGAAATGAAGTCCAGCGAAGTCCAGTGTGTCCAGACAGGTGAAGTTCAGTGGCGTCTGGTTCAGAATCTTGTCCATGTCAAATCTAGGGTCTTACAGCCAGGGAAGCCCTTAAGTTCCCATGGGAGAGGGTTGAACAGATTCAGGGGACCTTCCAAGGGGAGGGTGTGGACAATGGGGAGGTTACTCTCCAGTCCTTTGTCCAGATTTATGCCAGGGCATGAGCCAAAGGCTTCCCGGACTGGTTAAAACTGGACTATGCACAGCGACACCAAATGTGCCCCTCATGCAGACTTTCAGTCGCTTACAAGCGTACCCACCCAGCCGTAATATACTAAATCATGTCTGTGAAGTGGTCTCACCTCTCTGTGACAGGATGTCTATTGTTCTGCCTTCCCCTGCTCGAGCGTGGCTCTGAACTGGGATGGTGCAGTGAGCTAAAAAACGGTGGTGGATCAAGCCCTGATCTTTTGACTAGGTATGAGTGTTCTGTTTAACTCAGATGCTCTGTCCATCACCACCCCCTTTTCTGAATCGAGCGTGGCTCAGCAGCAGGAGGGCAGAAATGTGTCTCTGGTCAGTAGCAACCATTTTGTGCTGTCTGGACTAGAATGCTGGTACCGGGAACACCAGGGACCCCATGAAGCTCGCTTCTGCGGGGTGGAATCATAACTCACACACCGGTTACCGGTGTGGGGGTATGATTACAACATGCTTGACACGAAACACGATACGGTTTGTTTCAGCCATTTTAGAGTTGGTCATCCCACGGTCGCACAATGCCTCTCGATGTTAGTCAATGGCTGCATCACGGACTACACGGGAGAATGGACTCCGTAGGCTGCAGGGGTGTACTGCTCATGCAAGGGTTCACTCTCACTTAGAACCAAGCACCCTGTCCTCAGGATTGTAAAGGCCTGCTATAGGGGTGACTTATAGGTTTTAAGTGCAGTGACCATTAGATATAGTAAGCATATATCTTAAGCAAGTAGTGCATGCACTATCTTACACAGGCTGCAATGGCAGACCTGTAGTTCCATTTTGCATGGCCTCTCATGGTTGGCATGATACATGCTGCAGCCCATGGGAGGCCTCTAGGGTACCTATGCCCTGGGTACATGTGTACCATATACATGGGACTGACAAGGGTACCCCAGTATCCAATCTGGAGTGTACCTAAGTACATAACAACTTAGAGAGAAAACAGATAGACTGGTGTCGTGATTAGCTGGATCCCAGTCAGACTAGTCAAAATCCAGCTTAGCACCAGGCAAAAAGTGGGGGTACACATGCAGGAGGATCCTACCTTCCTACATAATGTTTGCAGGGAGGAATTATGTGCTGCTGTCTATTGAGCATCTCCTGCACTTTGTGGACTGGAGGCTTCTATAGCAGTGCCCATAGTTTCCCCATTTTGTATGTATTATTGAAGCTTGCTGAAGCCCTTTCATTGTACAAAACTCAAAAGCAATTAGTTATGCCAGTACTTATTTAGATTTTGTCTAAGTGGGCTTGTTGTGTGGGTCGGCCTGAATGTCTCCCAGCAGGGTTGTCAATACCAGTGAGAGATCACATGCCCCTCTCCTTGTCATATGTCTTTTGCTTCAAGCTGAAAGTGCTAGAGATGTTTGAACTTACATAGAAGCACTTTTCCAGGAGAACTTTGATGGCTTTCTAGGCGTCAATGGCAGAAAAGTCAGATAAGAGAAGGGGGAAACATGACTAGGATGGAAATGGGTTTATCTCTCTAGCAACTCTAGCCACTGATGAAGGAATTTAAAAGTTAAATGTTACTTGTACGCTAGTATAATTAATATTTCATGTTTAGCTCTCTTGACATGGTGTGACAATATCACTTTGCTACTTCATAACTTTGCTTCACGTGTTTTGCTATGCTGCCATCTCACGGTACCCTAGTGTCACAATACTACTCGGGCACCGTTTACTTGCTTTTCTCGCTTTGCCTGGCATGGACAAGGCTGAAGCATGTTATTGGGGGTTTATTGCAGAGCTGCTTCAAAGGCTATTGACTGATTATCCCTGGGCTGGGGTACTGCTGAGGCTCTCTGGAGGTGCAGGCCTGCTTGGAGGATCAGAATGTTCATTCGCACAAAACACAGGAGCTTAGACATGACCGTTCCATATGGCTCAGCTGCCAGGTCCAAGTCTGACAAGGAACCTGACAACACTGGGACATTGCTTTTAGGGGACTGTGCACCAGGTTTCCCTCTGGCAAGACTGCCAAGGAGGGAAACTCTTACTCACTCATCTGAAGAAACTACAAGTTGTGTATTTGGTTTGGGAATGGGCACCCCAAGCAGTAGGGAGTTCATGTGAGCTACAGACACAACTGGTTGCTGTGTGGGCAGTGGGAGGTTGGGCAGGCTCAGGGCTCAGGGTCTCCTGGCAGTGTGTTGGATGCTCTCCTGTGTGGATGTGGGTTAATAAGGCCTGACATTATCACTGGCTCCATAATGGTTGCTGCTGGTTTCATTTGGCACATATTCACACCTGATAATATTGGGCCCAGAACCCTAGTAGTTATGAGTTTCAGGTGCGGGAACATTGGGCCATTTGGAACAAGCCCATCAAACCTGAATTTCCACATTTTACTTGTGCCTGGAATGGAGTTGTGTGGCAGACCTACTTTCTATGTATAGTTTGTTTCCTTGATTGAACAACCGCTACTAAAACTGCTCTCGATTCGCTGCCTACCACTTGAAAATTCATTACATTCTCTAGCTAAATATATTCTGGGAACATGTTTTTTGTGCATTAGTGCATTTTTACTCAGATGATATCTAGAGATAATTAACTTAATTCTTTTCTCAATATAATAAACTTGTATTTCTTAGTGTTATCCTGGTCAGGATAGTGCTCTCCTGGCCCGCAGATCCACCGTAACTGCCTCTGCCCCCAGCGCCCACTGCTGATTGCAGTTTGAGGCCATGTGCCTCGCTCCGCTCCTCCCTCGTAGTTAGCCTGCTCCTCCTTGGCTTCTTCTTTTGCCTTTTTTCCCACCCTGTTTCCTGCCCTGTATTTTACTTTTATTTCCATATTTTCCTTTTATTTGCTTTTTATTTCCTTTATTCCTTTTCCCCTTTGCCTCCTTTTGCCGCTGCTGCTGCACTACCGCCCCTCCCGTATGTTCCTGCCTGACCTACCCTCCCTCAAGCCCTATTTAATGACGGCAGTTGCGTGGCTGCGAAGTGGAAGGCAAGCCCGTCTGCACCCATCCGTGACCCGACCTCACCCAGCGACTGGGACCCTGGTCCTCCAAACCACCAGAGAAACAGCTCCTTGGCTACCAACACACTCAATGTCGGCAAGAACAACAACTGCAAGCCCTCTTCGCCTATCGACACCCTCACCTTCAGACACTGCCACCACACGATCACCTTCGCCGAGACCCAGGACCCACCTACTCCCTCCAGCAACAACTCTGTTGCACCCCAAACCCTGCAATGCATCCTACTCAATGTCCGCTCCCTCCACAGACACGTCCCAGAAATCTGGGACCTCCTTGACAGCACCACCCCTGATGTCGCCTTCCGTACCGAAACTTGGATGAACCCCACCTCGGGACCTGACATCGTGATTGCCTTCCTCGAAGGCTACAAGATCCCCTTGAAGGACATCCCTGGAGGAGGCATCACCATCGCTCACAAGTCCAACATCCATCTGAGCACCTACACCAACGGGCCCATAGGCCTGATGGAGCACCTCCACTTCAAGATAAAGACCAACTCATCCACCAGCCTGTGAGGCACCCTCATCTACAGCCCCCCTGGACCCTGCATGCCTTTTGCAGACTCCATCACTGACATCATCACCCCACAAGCAACCACCTCTACCTACTATACCTTGCTGGGAGACCTTAACTTCCACCTCAACAACCGCCAAGACCCCAACTACACCCCCTTCCTGGACAACCTCCACAACATCATTGGACCCAGACAGGTCGTACCAGAACCCACGCACTTAGCAGGATACACCCTCGGCCCCATCTTCACAGTAGGAAACTTCATCACCTTCAGCCACACATCCAAACTACCATGGACGGTACATTGTTGCATCCATTTCACCTTCAAAACAAACATCATCCGCAAACTTCGACATAGCGCCTACGCAGGAATTGGAACAAGATCTCCGACGACCAGCTCACCGCCTCCCTCAACAGCTCTACTCAGACTGCCACAGACGATGACCCAACCACCGCCGCCCGTTCCCGACACAGCCCCAACTCTATCACCCCCCTTAAGAAAACTTCCAACCCTCACCGAGAAAGCAAGCTGGTTCTCGACCTAACTTCAAGAATCTAGACAAACCTGCAGATGCCTTGAAAATCAATGGAGGAACTCCAAAACCATAGCGGACCTCAACAACTTGAGCCTACAGAAGTAAGTTGAGCATTGGTATGTGGCTTGGATATGTTAAAAGTCTCCCTACACCTTAGATGATGCACAAGCCTGAAGTCTGTATAGCCTACTGAAGTGTCTATTTTCAATTACCACTGCTTCCTAAGAATAGCTTGATTTTGATTGATAGATTACATATTTCGACACTTAAGCATTCTATATTGCGTGCTGGAAGTCAGTCCAACCTACTAAAGTGTTTTGATGTTTTTATCTGCCTTGAGAGTGAGTTCAGGAACCTGCCGTGAACCTACATCTTTGGGAGTGTTTCATTCTTACTACTACTTGCAGCTGTTTGGCATCAAGAAGCACAATGACTAAGAGGGCATATGTGAGGAGTTCGTACACAGAGGCTGCACTTTCATCTTTGCGGTGAGTGAAGGGAGAAGCCTTACTTAACCGTGAGTTTGAGTTTTATCTTTCATTGAGGGGTTATGCTGAGACTTCTTTTCTGCATTCAACCGACACTATCGCATTTGAACACAAACGAAGCCCGTGACAAGTACTGCACATGCTTACCTGTGCGGCCTATATCGCTTGCAGTCCCTTCCATGTTGTGCCCCACGTCATTGTGACAAACCTATTCCCTCATCTACGAAAAGGCTTTCTGTCGTTCGGGGGCACGCTGCTGCCATGAGCCACCCGATGCGGTGTTGCACAATGTGCCACCATTTTGAAGTTGGCTTTGTGGACCGTTACTCGTATGTTCTCAGCTTCAACTTGCCTACCACGCTTTCCGCATTTATACAGATGCAGCACATGTGGCCTGAGAGAGCGTCCCTGTTAGAGAACGCGGTGACTGACTCCTGATTTTCCCACATTTTATGTTATATTCACATGCCACTTCGACTTTGTTTTGGGATAAAGTAGTTTTGCAACAGTGCATTTACAAAGCGGGAGCCGGATATAATTGGGGAGGAAGTTTCTTCCGAGGATTGCCTACGGTGACTACTTTTATTGTTTTAATTTCTTATGTTTCAAATGTTGTCACCTGCATCTTGTATGTTGACTAATTTACTAAGTGTGCTATTGGCCTGATGATTAATTACTTGTTATTTGATGCGTTATGCAGGCCATTTCATGCATGTCAGTACTATGCTTTCTTTGAAGTTTAGAATGGCTCAGAGCTGAGTATCCTACCTTTTTGTGGGGACCCTTTTTGTGCTAAAAAAATATATATATATATATAATATATATTATATATATTACCTACTGGCGGTCGCCAGTAGGTAGTTATAGTTAGGACCTAGTTTCCATAGGAAATCGTCAACATTCTATTTGGATTAACTTTGGCCCTGGTGGATGAATCTTTGCGAATATCTCAAAGAAGATGGCTCGGTCCACTGCGCTCCTTCCCTGAAAATTTGGGGGGGATTGGTGAAGTGGGGGCTGAGATAAAAGGGGGTCCCAAAACGTGTTTTCTCCATGTTATTTTCCATAGGACGTTTAGACACGGCTACAGGTCGAACGGCTGAATGGATTTATAAGAAATTTGGCAAAACTGTAGAGTCCGGCTCGCAGATTACGCTTTTTGTGGAATGGTGTAAATCCGTTCAGTAGTTGCTGAGAAAATTAAAGTTAAAGTCAATTATATATCTATAAGCGCGGACGGGTGCGCGCACTCGAGCGGCTGCATGCGAGCGTAATTTTTTTTTTGCTGCGTGACGTCTGTTAACGTTCGATTCGAAGGAAATCAGGAAGTGTTGACCGCCATTTTGTCACTACGAGTAAATATATTGTAATTTCAAAGCGTTGGAACATGGAAAGGGGAGAAGGTAGAGGTTGTTTTGCTGCGTAGGTTTTCTCAGGGTGTGCAGTAAGGTCCTTAAAGGCGAAAATATATATATATTTTTTTTTCAAAAAAAAGTTGCGGGTTGCGCGCACTCGGGCGCGCACACCTATTTACAAGAGTGTGAAAATGAAGATAAATCAGAAGTTTGAGTGCTTTGATATAAGGTGGCTCTGAAAAGAGCCCTTGTGTTTATTGAGCTGTTTCTGCTTTTATAAGTAAGTACCGATGCAGAGTCTGATGTTGCAGAGGAAGATTTTGTTTCCCTCATCCGTGAAATGAACACCATCTGTCCTATAGATGTCTTGCATGTGGTAACGCAAGTTGTTGTGGTAAATAGAACCCATGCTATAATCTCTGAGGAAAGCAGAAACAGATTTATTAACATGTCTCCTTGCTTTCTCAATTTGTGCACAATGTTGATTGGACCAATTCCATTTCTGTCTTTGGCATATATTGGAATATACCAAGGCAGTTCGAGGAAAAAGTGTCATCAATTGTCTAAAGGTGTCTTTTAGAAGCATTTCCAGACCTACCCCAGTCAATGTGCCTAGATCGTTCCCACCACAGTGCACAATTATAAGGTCTGGTTCTGGGAGATGCATAAAAGTTTTCACCAATGGTATTAATTGGTGACATCTTAATCCTCTTTGCCCAATCCACGTTATCTGCACATTTGGTAAATCAAGGTTGGAAATTCGTCTGCTTGCTGCATATTTTCCACTCCAGTGAATATAGCTGTGTCCTAAAAGCCAAACCTTCATTTTCAAGGCAGATGCAGTCGTGCTGCGATGGGTTGTGGAAGTGGAATGGCAGTTAGAAGCTGAAATTCAGGATAAAAAAAATGGATGAGGCTTGGTGTGGTTGAAAAACAAAAGATGATTGGTTGATTCTAATACGTGAAGATTGAAGACTACGTTGCATGTTAATGTTATGTAAAAGAAAAAGTAGTATTGGGTGTGAAAAAAATGAC
Source organism: Lissotriton helveticus (assembly GCF_964261635.1). Classification (NCBI taxonomy): domain Eukaryota; kingdom Metazoa; phylum Chordata; class Amphibia; order Caudata; family Salamandridae; genus Lissotriton; species Lissotriton helveticus. The sequence goes on from NC_136065.1 coordinate 1,522,213,773, forward strand.
ATGTAACAGAGCTGTGGATAGGCAGGTGTTTCTGGAGGGAAAACAGTGTTGTTAGTTTGCTGTAGAACGTTGAGATATGAACTTTTGACCTGTGCCTTCAGCCAGGTGCAGAATGAGGTGTTACCATGGAAACAGCCAGAGATGGCAGTGGGTGATGGGTGACTTTTATGTGACATTGAAAATATTGTGAGGGACAACCAACTGAAATGTGAATTTGAATACAAAATTTTGCGGGAGGAAATATGATTGGCTGAAGAGACATATATGAGTCTGTATTGACTGGATATCTGTGCCATTGAATTTTGGTTGCAGTGATAGCAGCATAATTGAGACTTCCGTCAAACGAATATCTATTTTGTGACTGTCACTGTTGTACATCGTACAAAGCATTGGTAAAGGTAAGTCTGTAACTGTTTGTTTTGTCATGTACTGTAAAAGAAAGGGTTCACGGGCTGTTATAGGCCTGTGGGTTCTAGTATGAGTAAATCAGGTCGACAAAAGAAAATATTAAGTTAGTACAGCTGAAGTTACGTGGAACTCATGAATACTGTTTCAATATACAATCATTTTAGTTGAGATTATGGATTAAAAGAGAGAACATGTATATTTGAAATGTTTATTCAGAAATGCACTGTTTTCAAGGCAAGTTTCTTATCTAATACGAGTGCAGACATTGTAAAAAACAAAGTAATCGGTATAGCCACTAGTACATAAAATACAAACGGTATAGTTGATGAAAAATGAATATGGTTTAGCAAAATTAATTATACACTCTTATGAGGAAGTATATTGGGGCAGATTTATGAAGGCCTTGCGCCGCCGGTGCGTTACTTTTAACATAAATAAGGCTCATTATATATTAATAAATGGATGAAGGTCTCTGGCTTTTCAGTTTAGGAACGATACATGAAAATGCTAGTGGTTAGACCAGTGTTTCCCAAACTGTGGTCCGCGGACCCCCAGGGGTCCTTGACCCATTCTCAGGGGGTCCGCAGGCAGCAGTTTTAAAAGCACTTCAAAGTTCCTTGCAGAATTATCAGTTTTGGAGCAACAATAAAAGTGTCAAGATAACACTAGTGATTAATGTACCTGCTGGAGAGAGGAGAGTTTTTACTATTCTTTGAAAGCTAATAAAATTCAATCTGTAATGATAACTGTGTTGTAGACTGCACCATTGTTTCCCAAAAACCTTTGGGGGAGAGCATTCCAAAGCACCCTCTGTAGTGGTCAGGCTCACTCATTGCACTTGGTATGCACCGTATGGGGACTGGTCTGAAAACATTTTCTAGGGCTGCTTTTGGTTTCCAGACTGGCCCTTGCAGGAGCAGGAGCCTCGAACAGCAAAATAAAACCAGCCATGTAAAGGTTTGTCACTGGGATGCAGCACCAATCTTCCCATTAAATTATTTAGTTTTTTGTAAATTCACAGAAGTGGAGGAGCGTGTCGTTATCCTCCTTGGCTTAATGACACGGTCCACCACTTCGGAAACGAGGGTTTTGGCCATATTTACAAGAATATGGTGCAGCCCTGTGTTTCCCCCTGCGCTTGCGCTACACTTAGCAGGCTAGCGGCAATGCAGGCACCCTTGCACCATAGTGCAAGTGTGACTGCGTGCAGGGGAAGATTGTTTATGTACAGGAAGATCCTCCTTCCTGAACATAAAAAATCCAAGGCGTTTTGCTTTTTCCATGTGTACTGCATAAGGCAGCACACATGAAAAAAGCAAAATCGAGGAGAAATAAAGCATTTATCCTCGTTTCGTCAAGTTAAGTCCAGGTGTTTCCTGGTTTTAATTATGGCGCAGTCTCCTATTTACGCTGCCCTTGTAAATAGGAGGCAGCGTTAAAAAATCAATGGCTGTTGCAGTGGAACGCCCATCGCAACACCCACTGCCCACCTCTTTCACGTTAAGTATTGCATGAAAGTGGTTCTTATTTGCAAAGCAGCGTTAAGCCATAGTAAGTGGCTCCACGGTGCCTTGTACATAGGGCGAAACCCATATCGCCACGGGAATATCGCAAAAAGTGACGTTCCCATGGAGATAGGGGTTTGTAAATCTGCCCCAAAAATTGTTAGTAATTCGAGTTTTTCTTTTGTGTACACCTGAAACAATTTCCCTGAGATATGTGGCATACAAGGTAAAACAGAACACCGGGACCTTTATCGATTGCCTTATGTTGCACAAAAGAAAAAAATACACGTAACAGACTTGGATCATTTACATTTTCACTATTTCTGGGCACTTTGATTTTTGACCTTTCAGTAACCGACTTGCTTTATTTCGCCTGTATTTTACGTAGATCGGAAACAATGGCTATGTATTCGAACTTACCAATTCAAGAGCTACCATTATATTTGGTTTTCACAAAATCTTTATTCAAAAATGATGACGTACAAATGCAGGCATACAACCACGTAAGTGATGACGCACAAATGCAGGCCTAAAACTACGTGGGCCAGCCATGGAGCAGACTGGGGCTGTACAAGAGGGCATATTTATCTGAGGAAAACATAACTGAGTCGGTGGTCATTTTATTTCATCAAGGTATGATAAGTGCAATAGAATCATATCGAAAATTCATTGTGGGCAAGTACCATCAGTGTTGAAAAATCGACCTTTCAATAATACTGTAATTAATGATGCGTCAGAACTTAATATCAATTCATTGTCCGAATGTTCAAGCAATACTCATCCCCTCCCGCCATGTGCTTCAAGAACTGCATCCATATTTCATGATCTGAAGTCTGAGCATCCGGAACACAACGGGGAATTGCGAGTTTCGTTTATATTGGCGCCATTTTGGGTGGGGTCAGGCGGGCCCAAGTATAGTCAAAATGTCTCCACCAACTCGGGGTTGGACCAGAATCTCTTTCGGCAGTCCAGAAGTTCCGTTAAGGGGCAACAGAAGGGACCGGTGACATGAACCATCAATCAAAGAAAAGGGAGGGGCAACAATCTTTCCTACCGGGTCATACTGATGTTCCACCGGAACCGATCAAATCAGTAGTCTGCAGGATTTTTGGTCATTCAAACTGAGGCTGGCGTCAGCATGAGAGCGCCAACGTCTCGTGGCTACGCTTTGGTCGTTCTGCGGGCAATCATGGCAGTCCTTTTCCATCGGGGGCGGTCGGAGGCCCGCGGAGGCCGAGGGCCCTCCGCAGCTCTCGTAGAATCTTCAAAGTTGAGGAGAACGCCTCTGGACAGGTGTCTTCCATTCAGAAAATATTGTTGGCAGCATTTTGAAAGGAAAGACAGGGGCCCATTTTCTGGTTAACAGGCGACCAGGCCAACTTTTCACGCCAGGCCCATTCCTGCAAAGTCGACCGCCATTTTTAGGAGATCTGCAACCACCGGCAGTCACTGGGTTGCAGGAGCAGATGGACTCAAGCCTGTCAGGCGAAGCATCGTTGCACCGCCACAGTGGACGAGACCCTGCTGGGTGAGTGGAGCGTCGCTGTACCGCAACAGTGGGCGAGTCCTTTGCTGGGCTCGTGGAGCGTCCCTATACCGCCACAGTGGACGAACCCTTTGCCGGGTGCGTGGATCGTTGGGGGTGCAGCTGAGGGGCCTCCACCTGGGGAGGCGGGAGAGGCTCGTCCGCGCCGCCTCTCCCTCCCAGTGCACCCCACGGCGTCTTGCTGACATTTGTTATGGCCGGACCAGGCGATGAAGAGAGGGGGGGGTCGGAGGCATATGCAAGACATCCTCCCCTTATGGTCTGCAAGGTGCCGAAAGAAGAAGAGAATGGGAAGACAACTACAACTCGGGTAGGGCCCATGCCTTCTCTGGCCGATGGCGGCCGGCCGCTCTTTGCCAGGGCCCCAGGAACGGATCCCTTGGTTCATCCTGGGGACAGGCCTTGGCGCGTGGTGTCGCCTCCGGACTATTCGCGTAATGGTTCTCCACCCCAGGCCGTTGCCGACAGCTTTTGTAGACTTTCTGACGCTCAAAAACCCTACTAGAAAGCAGCCCAAAAGCAGCCCAACATTGCTACTTTGGGGAAGGAGGGACAGGGACGGCGTCAAGTAGACGGCGAAATGCATTGTGGGTTTGTTGCTGCGGCCGTTTGTCATGTAAATAGTTGTTTTAATATATTTTTGTTCAAGAATAAAAACGTTTTAACCTGTTATTTTGCTGTCGTGTGGTATATTTCTAATATTTGTCGCTCTGATGTCGTTTCCCCTCCCAAATGTAACATGTGATTGTAATCTACAGCCGGACATTCCGACAGGACATGAGAGCAAAGGGGGGGGGGATCAGATCTGAAGTTGGGCAGGCGATAAGATCACGTTTTGCTATGTGGGGCTATCTATGTTCGTGATGGGGCCTAAAAGGGGGCAAGATGGCGGGGCCACTGTGCCGTGACTTTCGCTTTAACTCCAACAGTGGTGAGGGTGAACACAAATGAACGCCGCTTATGTACATATACATTTTCATTTTCTACACCACATGAAACCTGCGTCAGGTTTCATATAGGCGTTTTGTTGCAGGGTGGGCATTCATTTGCATGAAAGCCCTGTAAAACTAACACAGTGAAATTTAGAAGATTTCACTGAGTCAGCTTTATAGCATTGCTGAATCAAATCCTTACGCCTGTTTGAAACAGGCATAAGGAGTGAAGCTCCATGCAATGTGTGGCTTGCTCCTGTGCATTGCAGTAGACATGTCGCGCTTACGACGTGATTCCTGCAATGTGCTATTTTTGCTCAATGGTGCTCCACATTGTAAATGCGGCACACCATGGGTGGCAGAGCAGCGGTGCACATTAACTGGTGCATCTCTGGGGATGCGCCAGTTAACATAAATCTGCCCCTTTACATTTAAGTATGAGCAGGGGACACAGAGTTGGTGAGGCTTATCCAAGGTTAAAAAGAGATGAGTCCTGTTTACTATTATAGTCTCTGAGATTTGTCTCTTACTCTGCAACATCTCATTGTTGTTCTCTTTCTTTAAAGATAACGACAACATTAACCATGAGTGATAATGAGCAATCCGTTGATCTCGATTTTATCGTTGAACTTGTCATTGAAACGTCAGTGGAAGTGGATCCCTTAGATGATTTAAATCCTGAGGATGATGAAGAACATGATGAGGATGCCGATTTGTCAGAATTGTATGACATAGGGTGGGAAGCTGACGTGCTTCAGCATATGGAACTATAAACATTTATTTTTAAAATTTACTGGAAATAAAAAGTGAAAATGTAAACCGTTTCATTTAAAATTAAACATAACTTGAAAAACAGGTTATGTGTAGTGTCTTTAATAAAATAGTCAAATATGCTCATAAAAATATTTCTAAACCAATGAAAAGCTTTATTAACAAGTCACATGACCTGTTATGCTTACGTTACGCGCTCCGCGCCGTGCCCCGGATTGCTTCCGGGAAGCTGCGCTTCGCGCCTCGCGCACCGGAGGACTTCCGGGTGCGCTAACGCGGCGTGTCATATGACGCATTATGCAACAACGCGATACGTCGTTGGGGCTCCACCGGAACTGATTGAATTGGTAGTCTACAGTGTTTCTGGATGTTTCAGACTGAAGCTGGCGTTAGCATGAGAGCACCCCGTGGCTACGTCGTGGCCATTCTGCGAGCAATCATGGCAGAAGCTTCCCACCGGAACTCTGCGGGAGTCGGGGGCCCCGGTGACTCTTGTAGAATCTTCAAGGCTGATGGGACGCTTTTGGGAATGGGGCCCATGCCGTAGCAGTGAAGCGTTTGAGTTCCAGGGTTGTCCAGAGTCATCCTTGCAGGCCAGGCCCAAGTCTGTGGAGCCGACCGCCATTTCCTGAGCTCCGTGGCAGCCGCCTGTCGCTGTACCGCAAGAGTGGGTGCAATTCAGCCGGATGGCGGGTGAGACGCTGTAATAGCAAGAGCAGGCGTAATTGAGCTGGCCGAGCGAGGCAATGTGCCGCAGGAGCGGGCGCAACTCAGCTTGTCGAGTGAAGCGCTGGGGTGCAGCTGAGAAACCTCCACCTGGGGAGGTGGGGGAGGCTCGTTCGCGCCGCCTCTCCCTTCCAGTGCACCCCACGCCGTCTCCTGGTGCAGGTATATGTGATGGTTGGACCAGGGCACCGCAGGACGTGTCTTCAGGTCAAACGGATTGTGGGACAAGGTCCAGAATGGAAAAGTCACCAAAAGGCTAAAAGTTCCGCCGGACCCCGGGAGCCGGCCGCCTATGTCGAGTGAAGTGCTGGGGTGCAGCTGAGAAACCTCCACCTGGGGAGGTGGGGGAGGTTCGTTCGCGCCGCCTCTCCCTTCCAGTGCACCCCACGCCATCTCCTGGCGCAGGTATATGTGATGGTTGGACCAGGGCACCGCAGGATGTGTCTTTAGGGGTGTAGCTGAGAAACCTCCACCTGGGGAGGTCGGGGAGGCTCGTTCGCGCCGCCTCTCGCTTCCAGTGCACCCCACGCCGTCTCCTGGCGCAGGTATATGTGATGGTTGGACCAGGGCACCGCAGGACGTGTCTTTAGGTCAAACCCTCAACTATGGCACCCAACATCCAGGACTTATGACATTTGTGGAAGGCAGTGACATCGAAGAATCTCAGGGACCAAGCATATCCAGAGTCCTCCCCGGGGTATTTGCACAACGGTCCTCCACCCCTAGGCCGCCAGCTATGCTACCTTGACAGGAACAGTGTCATGCATTTGGATCGATGTTGCAGCAGGCTGCCATGTAAATAGTTATTTAATGAAACGTTTTACCCTGTTACTTTGTTGGTGTGTTGTATATATTTATAATATTTGCATAGGGTTTGTCGTTATTTTGGGCGGGGTGGGCGGCGGAGCAAATTCACTGAAAAAACCATAGGTTATAGACCATATATAGTTAGGAATTAGCATTTACAAAACCTTGAAAATTCACTGAAAAAACCATAGGTTATAGACCATATATAGTTAAATATCTCAAGTCCATGTCTGCACTCCATGGAGATACAGGTCGTCGATCAGAAAATGTGCTGGCCACCTCTAATGGTAATAGCGTGGCCAGGGCTTTTGTCGAAGCCTCTGCAAATTGCACAGGGTGCACTTGTTTGACATGCCGCACCATGGTATGTATGGAAAAGGAATATTTTTTTGTTGGATTTCCTCTTGAGAGAAACGAGTCACATATCGTGCAGGTTACTTTTGGTGCATTTACTTTCTTTTGATCTTCAGGATAAGTGAAAAATTGCCAGATGAAAGATTCTTTTTTTCTTCATAAAGGTAGTCGATCATTTTGGAAGTGTTGTTTTCATGTTGCAGCAGGCTGGCATGTAAATAGTTATTTAATAAAACGTTTTACTCTGTTACTTTGCTGGTGTGTTGTATTTATTTATAATATTTGCATAGGGTTTGTCGTTATTTTGGGCGGGGTGGGCGGCGGCGCCGAGCTATGTTGCAGCCATCATGGCGTGGAGCTCGGTTTCTCTCACTAGTTTCATATTTCTCATGAGGGGTTGTTCCAAATGTTTCTATTTTAGCGAGGTCAAAAAGAGATCCTATCAGTGGCCTACTGATTTTGCTCTATTCTTTTTGTTTTCTCTAACGATTTTTAAGTTAAAGTTTGCTTGTACGATACAGCGGCTAGTCCGCATTTTATATATATGTCTTTTTTATTAGGGGTGTCCTCCGGTGGAGTCGGACGATCTACCTCTAATAAACGGTAAGGGTTGTATGTTTTTTCAACGAACTCCGTTGTAACGCATGCCTTTACCACGCATGCGTTACAACGGAATGCTATTTACACGCCTATCTTTTTCCACGTATTTTAGCGTGGTGACGTCATTAGTAAAAAAAAAAAAACTGCCTTTTCCTTCCTCTCAGATGCCGATTGCCTGCACATCACGTCTAATGGTGAGTGTTTTTTTTTTGGGGGGGGGGAAGCCCCCCCTAAACCCCCCTTTTTTATATGTACCCTTTACCACACATGCCTTTACTACGTACCTCGTAGTAAAAGTATGCGTGGTAAAGGCTGTCGCTGTAACCACGCATGCGTTGTAATGCATGCGTGGTTAAAGTTTTCGTTGAAACGGCCTCGTTGTAGTGGTCGTTTCCCTTCAGGCCCATGCTGTTTCAAAACTGTGCATGTGCTTGAAGCAGGCGTTGGTATTGACGCAGCATAGAAACTACTAAGAACCAATTGGAAGTGTTGTTTTCAAGTCACATGACTTCACATGCGCGTCTCAGGACGTGTACGCGGTGATAGTATCTAGTCACGTACGCCATTTGGAAGTAGCGGTCTAATTCAACGAAGTTTCAAAACGTGAAAAGGAGTAAATTCAAATATATCCGGATTTAATATATCTTTTGAGCTCGATTCAAGCATACAATTGTTAAAGTATAAAACCTTTTATATATTTTTTTGAAAATAGCAAGGTGTGTACATTCGGTCACACACGAAAGTTTAAAAAGACATTCGGCTCCATTTAATGAAAATTTTCATAATAATAAAGAAGAAGCCTAGGTTTAGTGTCTTTGACGTAGTATAAGTTCTTTGATGGGTCTATGAAGAAATGTAATAAGTTGCAATTGTAAAGTTTTCTCGAAATATATAGGCGAGTGCGCGCACACGGTCGCGCACGAACGAAAGCCAAAAAAGCGGAGATAAACCCCCTTTACAGTATGCTCCTGGAGCTCTTTTTCGTACAATGAGTTAGTTTTGAAAAGAACTTTTTTTTTTTTTTTAAAACAAGTGTTATGTTGTGTTGATTTTTTAAACTTGCAACAACATTTTCATGTGTGACACAGGATCGAAATGAAATGAAGAAATGTATCTTTTCTCGGGGCATTTATGACTCTCAATTTTTAGTTTAGTAAGAATGAGGCTCTGCTCTCCGTACAGAAGAATTTCTCCACACTCGTTGCATTTCATGTGCACCTTTGCAAGATATGGTCTCAAGTCCATCACAGCACTCGATGGAGATACAGGTCGTCCACCAGAAGATGTGCTGGCCACCTCTGATGGTAATAGCGTGGCCAGGGCTCTTGTCGATGCCTTTGCAAATTCAACAGGGTGCACTTGTTTGACATGCCGCACCATGGTATGTATGGAAAAGGAATATTTTTTTCTTGGATTTCCTCTTGAGAGAACCTTATTGCATATCGTGCAGGTAACTTTTGGCGCATTAACTTTCTTTTGTTCTTCAGGATAAGTGAAAAATTGCCAAATAAAAGATTAATTTTTTCTTTTTAAAGGTAGTCGCTCATTTCCTTCAGATTCGGAAGATGAATGCGGGGCGGCAGCCATTTCAGCAAAGTGTTCCGAAGGATGTTGAACGTTGTTCTCTTTTGAGAGTACAAAAGATAGTGAGGGAAGTGGGTGGAGTCCTCCGTGTAAATTGCAGAATAGAAACTACTAAGAACCAATTGGAAGTGTTGTTTTCAAGTCACATGACTTCACATGCGCGTCTCAGGACGTGTACGCGGTGATAGTATCTAGTCACGTACGTCATTTGGAAGTAGCGGTCTAATTCAGCGAAGTTTCAAAACGTGAAAAGAAGTAAATTCAAACATATTCGGATTTAATATATCTTTTGAGCTCGATTCAAGCATACAATTGTTAAAGTATAAAACCTTTTATATATTTTTTTAAAATACCAAGGTGTGTACATTCGGTAACACACGAAAGTTTAAAAAGACATTCGGCTCCATTTAATGAAAATGTTCATAATATTAAAAAAGAAGCCTAGGTTTAGTCTCTTTGACGTATTATAAGTTCTTTGATGGGTCTATGAAGAAGTTTTCACGAAATATATAGGCGGGTGCGCGCAGTCGGTCGCGCACGAAAGCTTGGAAATGCGCTATCCATTTTATTGAGAACTGTTGCCGAGAGTGCGCACACCGGGTCGTGCACGAAAGTTTAGAAAGGCTATTTTTATTTATAGACAAATTTTAATGCGTTGAAAAAAAGGCAAGGTACAGACTTTCTAATTCTGTATCGCTTTACAAGGAGTCTCTATGCAACTTGAACAGTGAAGAAAACGGATTTTTTCCGAAAAAAATATTGCCAGAACTTTATTGACAAAAGTATAGGTTGCATACACGAGATATTTCTGAATTAGCATTTTAAAAACCAATGAAATTCACTGAAAAAAACATAGGTTTTACACACATTATAGTTAGGAACTAGCATTTACAAAACCTATGAAATTCACTGAAAAAACCATAGGTTTGACACCAGTTATAGTTAGCTGGAAATTTTACTGATATAAAACCAATGAAATTCCACGTTATAGTTAGTTGGACTCGCTATAACTTGCGCGTGTAATGCACTGCTGATGATGTCACATATTACATCACTCATGACATCACTGATGACACCATCCTTGTGACACAGTGACAGACCTCCTTTCACTGTAATCTAACCCTTGAAACACATATTCAAAAATAGAAACTAAAATTTTCAAAAAAATGGAGATACCCATACCAGTTACAACAACCAATTCAATAATTCCACCATCTATATACACATGCACTAATTCACCAACAGTTCTATATATTCACTCATACATATATTCACTAATCATATGTAGTGATACACCTACACATCCTGTTACACACCGACAGTCATCCAAAAGTTATTCACACACATACTCACACATGCAAATAAACTATTGAACATCCATTTATTTGCATAAACAGCTATACACACACTACCACTTTACTTCTAAGGAAACTTACACATACTTAATCACTTATAGAAACACATACTAATTTAAACAGGAACTCTTACAATCCCTCACTCTCACATATACTCATTTATATACATCAATATTCACATATACTACATTAAAACATATGTAGTTACTGATAAAGACACTAATAAGACATTCATTCACTCACTAACAGAGACATATGCACACTAATCCACCCATACAGTCCTGCACATATGCTGTCTTCAAAACACATTCAAACAGAGACTCAGCCATTCTTGCATCTATGTAGTAAGTAATACTCCCACCAAACCATGCAAACACTCATACTGATACTAAGAAAAACATCTAATAACCTATATACATACACATGTACCTACTCATCAACCCATGGAGCCACTTATACACAAAGTGAAACACTAATACATATATTTAAATATTTAAGCATTACTCAGTAATATATGTATTCACTAAGATATTCAATAATATATACATATATAACACATATTTATTTTTCAGAAAGACACACATTCACTGGATGGTGTCATCAGTGATGTCATGAGTGATGTAATATGTGACGTCATCAGCAGTGCATTACACGCGCAAGTTGTAGTGAGTCCAACTAACTATAACGTGGAATTTCATTGGTTTTATATCAGTAAAATTTCCAGCTAACTATAACTGGTGTCAAACCTATGGTTTTTTCAGTGAATTTCATAGGTTTTGTAAATGCTAGTTCCTAACTATAACGTGTGTAAAACCTATGGTTTTTTCAGTGAATATTTTATATATATATATATATATTGAGGTGCTCTACCCTGTTTGTTTTGCAATTGTTTAGTTTACTGGTCTGGACCACTTTAGAGCTCTATTTCCATGAGCTGTTTAATGCCATTTATTATTACAGGTAATGAGCAATTGAGATGCTTGATTCTTTCTATCTTTACTTGTACTGTAATTACCATTAGATGCTCAATTTATTTGAGGTGTTCATTTCCATTTGTATTTTCTGGTGATGTATTTTTGAGGTATTTAATTTTGTTAATGCGTACTTGTGCGGAGCCATTTTAATGCTCAATTTCCATTGAAGTGCTCAATTATATTTATTCTGGTGATTAGTTGTAAGGATTTTAATACTGCTATGCTTGTTGGAGCCATTTATTTGCTCAATATCTATTGAGGTGCTCCATTTTGGTTATGCTTGCTGTTGATGTGCCTTGGAGTTGCTCAGTGTTGTGAGGAGCCGTAGATGCGCTCAGTTTTATTTATGCTTACATGTTGTGAACCACTTAGGTGCTCAAATTCGCTAGAGGTGTTCTATTCTTATTGAGATACTCAGTTCTATTTATGCTTACTGATAATGAGCCTGGGCTCAATTTGTTGGTGCTTACGTATGATGAACTACTTCGGTGCTCTATATGTTAGAGGTCTTCAAATTGTATTGATTATTTATGAAACTGAACCTTTAAATGAAAAAATAATACATGTATAGTAGACTGGTAAGAAGTGTCATCACACGGACATTTACAAAGCTGTTTTGACAAGTCATTAATCACTCATAAACAGGCGTAGGTATGGCTGTAGGCTGAAAGTTGTTAATGTGAGATTGTGTGCCTGCACCGTAGTTTTATTCAGTTCAATGCACAATCTCTGTTCAGTCAAGAAACTCAGGCAGCAAATCTTAAGATTTTTTCCTTCTCATCCTAATCATAGTGAGCGGATTATCATGAAATTCATGATGTGCTATATTATATAAAAATTATTTAACATACAGTAACCATCTAATATGTATCACCCCATCCAGGCCCCTGCAGTCTCCTAAAACCCCACGGTTAAAATATGTTTCCTCTGTTGTCCACATCCTATGCCACAACAGGACTGGTTCAATCTTTCTAATGACTTCCAGATATGTCAGACCTAGTTCAGTGTGGCAAATAAAGGAAGAGTTGCTGTTAGGGACCATCAATAAAAATCTTAAAAACACATTTTCAGCTGCCTGCAGCGAGCTTACGTCCGCATACCCTCATATGCCAGCTCCATACGAAAAAACGCTGATGCATTTCGCTTTGTAAATATCTAATAATTCCACCGTGGGACGTCTGCCCAATTTCCTACTGAAATTTGATAGTGCAGATAAGGTCTTTATATATAATAATCTCCTTGCTTTAACAGCCTGCACCCATGACCCCGTACGATCAAACAAAATGCCAAGAGAGGAAAATAACGTGAACTTTCAATCCGTTTTCTGTCAATAAAAATGGATTTGGTTTTTATACATCCTGACCCATAATTCATTATAAAAGTTTTAGATGAATTGATGGTAAGACCTCTTTCTGACATAAAATTTGCAAAGCTGGTAACCACCCTTTGCAGTCCCAATGGTGTATGGACCATTAGAACCGCGTCGTCCGCGTATAACAGTGTGGGGATGGGGCGTATACCAGCCTCAGGGATGTCTTTACATTCTTGAACCAAGACCTTTTCAATGTTTATGTACAAGGTAAAAAGAAACGGTGCAAGGATGCACCCTTGCCTAACAACTCGTTTCGCCTTGAAGTGTCCCGTGCATTTCCCACCCGCCCAAACCGTACCCGTGCCCTTGCCCCTAATAAAACTGTCTTATAAAAGAGATTAAAACTCATTCAATGCCCAATTCTTCTAGAATAAGCCACAATTTATTGTGCCTCACACAATCGAACGCCGATGATACCTCAACGAAGGCCAAATACAGGGCCCCCTTTTTTGCTTTAGTACACTTATTCAATAAGATGTTAAAGTTTAGGCCCTGCTCAATTGTGCCTAGCTTTTAACGAAAGCCAAACTGCAAGTCGCCTATCACCGATCGTTCCTCTGCCCAATCCTGAAGTCTGTTCAATATAACCCGACCAACAATTTTCACTGTTGAATCTAACAAGGATATTGGTCGGTAGCAGGCCGGCTCATTCCTATCCCCCTTTTTAAATATTGGAACAAGGATAGACTCATACCATGTTGAGATAAAGACAGCAGAACTAGATGCGTTAAATACTTGTGTCAACAATGGGCCCCATAGTGCAATATTAGCTTTAAAAATATTGACAGGGACACCATCAAGTCCTGCTGCTTTTCCTTCCGAGCTTGCGGTAATAGCCAGATTTACCTCACTTAGCTCAAATACTAGTGCTTTCCCATGGTCCCTTAACAATATTTCATGGTTCTCCTTGGAGTCCCTTACCAATATGTCACACTCTGCCTCAGTGCCCACAGTGTCATGTGACTGTGTGGATGTTTCATCATACAATTTCGAGAAGTGTTCTATCCATCTATGTTCTGGGATAGCCACTTCAATAGTGGCTAGCGCCTTATCTATAAAAAAGGGTGCATTAACTGCCTTCCAGAATGCACTAGAATCTTTGGCAATGGATGCTTTACGGAGGGCTATCCAGGCCTCTACTTTCAAGCTATCTCTTCTACCTTTTAGAGCACGCTTATATTCTTTCCATGCCTCTCTAATTTTATCTCTATCTTTAACGTCTTTATACCGGCATTCTTAAGATTTCTAAAGGCCCGAGTACAATTTGGATCGAACCACCCCTTTTTCCTATTTTGCTTTTTCCTACGGTTTACGCTAATGGTAAGAGCCTTCTTAATGTAATCTGCAATATCAGTGAAGCTATCAATTATTTCCTTAGATGCAGAATTCTCATCCAAACATGCCCTAATCGCTTCGTAGCAATTTGTTACCACACCAACCATAACATCTGTGGGTACCACTTTCTCCCAGCTCAGGGTATAACCATTTTGACTAGACAAAGAAATGTTTTCTAAAATAGAGTTTGGACTGTTGACTTTACCTACATTTTGTCTAAAAAGCAAAATGCCCAGACTCTGGGTAAAGTGGTCACTCAATACAATCTGATGCTGGCAGAAATCATCAACAATTGAACCATAACGATTGGAAACCAAAATAAAATCTATTGTGGAAAAAGTTCCACGCCCATTAAACGTAGGGCCAAGAGGCACAGGGGGACTACTTAAAGTGTTGGTAAAACCCGGCTCAAACTCAAAACTAATTCATTTAAACATTCACCATACATTGTATGTGGGAAATGTGAAAAAAAGGTCTCCCTGTCATATGTAATCCCACAGTTCCAAGTATCCGAGTGTTGACAAAGAGCAGTATTAAAATCCCCCCTCAGACTACGATCAAATCTTTGCTTCCTATCTCTTGCAGCTTATGCAACTGACCACGCATAGCCTTCACAACCCCTTCTAATAAACTGTGGGGAACTTTGTTATAATAATTCACACATATTGCAAGGCAATTTATGTCTACCATTAATCTGATAATTTGTTTAAAACGATCCTCAAACACCAGATCTATTTTTTCAAAGTTAACTAAATTCTAGATGTATGTGCACAACCCCCCCTTTTGCTCTACCATGTTTGGAAGCTATAGCAGTTGTATGAAGAGTTTTGTAACCATTACTATGTATTGGTTCTATCGCCCAAGTTTCCTGTATACTAAAAACATCAAATTGCTGGATAAATTCACACCATGTATATCCTGGTGTACTGCGATTTTGTGCGAACTAAATGAGACTGTGCCCCCTATACCAGGCTCAACCCTACAATTCATTGGCACTTTTTCCCTACTATGTGCATTAGATTTCTTAGATACTCCATTCGTATAGATGCTATCAGACCCATTCTGTCAATCCACTTCTTCCAGAGTCGGTAATATATTAAAGCGGTTAAAACTAGGTATTCCATAGCTTATACTGTGGGTTATCAACGGGGTGACTTTCCTCTGTACACCACAATCAAACTGGCTGGGTTTATAAAAGTATCCTAGCAGCACAATATTAATCTGATCTGACCGAATTGGACTATTACACACCCTGCCCAAGATTGACTCAATTAGGTCCGGGGTCTTAAAATTCAAGATCACACAATCACCGGCCAGGTCCTTTGGTCCCCTTCCTATCCAGACCACCCTTCTTGCCATTTTAAACTCACTAAATAATCTGTCTGTTAAATCTGTTCTGCCCCCCAGGCAAGATAACAATTTATTTCTTAAACTTTCCCATGTCTCCACAGTCCTTTACGCAGCCTAGGAACATTAGTTAGTACTACAGTATAGGGAGTTACTGCCGGAGGTAAATCTATGTATGGCGCTTGTCTCTCAAACTCAGGCCCTTCCATTACATTAAGCTCTCTACTCGTACTTGGCCCCTCTAACTGATTAGCATTACATCCGTTATTGATAATTGTGCTAGAACTATTCCCCACATTTCCATTTCCACTTCCAATTATTGGTTGTGTTCTTTGTTTAAGAGAGTGTGAATAAGTACCAGAATTTGAAGGAGTATTACCTTTTTTTTGCATACTGTATAACCTTATGGTCAGATAAAAACTCACATTTATTATGGGCTTTAGTCAGTACATCTTCTATTACTCCTAGCCTTCTGCTCAATTTACCTAAGATATATCTAAGGTAATTATCAAGAGCTTCCAGTTTATTTCTTACTTTTAGGACTTCATTCTGTGTCCGTGCATCAGAACAAGCTAACGCCTTTTCCCACCCGCACATTTTATTATGTGCCAGAGTCCTGCCCTTTTTTGGTGCTTTAGTTTGTTTTAAATTTGTTATTACCCTACCCTTTGCGCTACTTTCCATATTCTGCTTTGGGAGCTTGTCAGTGTTTCAGGGTCGTTTTGGGGGTGGCTGAGGGTCACTCTCTGAGTTAGTATCTATAACTTGGTCTGAGATATTTACCACACAACCATTTCTACCTCCTAAACCGTCTAAACTACTTGGTTTTTCCATTTTTGGGTCAATTCTTATGTTAATGTTATTCCTGTCACTAGTGGATACAATAGGGCCCTCTGTAATATTGGTTTTATCTGGATTCATAGCCTCTTCTACATTTAGAATTTGCTTTTCAATTGCACCCATTGCACCAGTCAGGTAATTTAATAGGGATAGGCTGGGCCCTTCCCCCGTTTTACTCCGATTCTTCTTTGGCGGAGCCGTTGATGTTTTTCGTTTCCCCATACTAGTCTGAGTATAAGGTCGGCAAGTTAAAACAATTAATTCCACCAATTAGTCCCACACAAGTCCAACACAGGCAGGAACCCGTCAATAACTTCTCACTTCAAACGTGGTGATCATACGCACAGTGCCTTCTGCAAACATATCAGAACAAACAGCCAAGAGCCGTGGCCAAGCCCAGACTCTTCCGGCCGAGGACCCACCGCGGGAGCCCTGCCCGTGCTTGATGCGCCGGCTTGGCGTGCTGGTGAAGCTGGTCTGCTATGCCCCCTGGGACTTGCAGTCCTGGGGTGGTCCGCGGAAGTCGTGGCAAAGATGGCAGCCCAACAGAGATGCGGTGTGGCAGAGATGGCAGCCCCATAGAGATGCGACGTGGCAGAAATGGCAGCCCAATGGAGATGCGGCAAGATTCAAATGATAGGGTGTCCTGCGCCGCGGGAGCCCAGCCCGTGCTTTATGCGCCGACCTAGCACGCTGGTGAAGCTGGTCCGCTATGCCCCCTGGTATTTGCAGTCCTAGGGCAGTCTACGGAAGTCATGGCAGAGATGGCAGCACAACAGACATGCGGCGTGGCAGAGATGGCAGCCCCACAGAGATGTGGCGTGGCAGAAATGGCAGCCTAACGGAGATGCGGCAAGATTCAAATGACAGGGCGTCCTGCGCCTCTGGAGCCCTGCCCGTGCTTTATGCTCTGGCTTGGCGCGCTGGTGAAGCTGGACCGCTATGCCCCCTGGGACTTGCAATCCTGGGGCGGTCCGTGGAAGTCGTGGCAGAAATGGCAGCCCAACAGAGATGCGGCGTGGCAGAGATGGCAGCCCCACAGAGATGGGGCGTGGCAGAAATGGCAGGCCAACAGAGATGCAGCAAGATTCAAATGACAAGGCGTTCCCCTCAATATTTGAGTGTTGTAGTGAGTTCTTACTTTAATGCTCTCTATTGTAAACGACCCAATACCATTGGGTATTTTAATAAATACCTTATATAATGAACTCTTTAATTTACAAAGCAACACATTTGTGTAATGTCCACGCTATATATATACAACGGGGATTTAGAGATAGCGAGCAAACACAGTCTCGTCTCTTTCACTTCATTTAATCAATAAATCTACCCCTTGGACACAGCAACTAAGGATTCATCTTTATTTTATGAAATGACACACCAGCATGGGAGCGAGCTGGGCTATGGGGCTCTGGACTTCATGCAGAGTTGAAAAGCAGACAAGAATAAAATAAATATCCTACATCCAAGTTGGTCCCAGTGTTACAGAAATGACAAGTGTTGTAATCAACCTCGTAGGGTTATGAAGCGAAAGCACACAATTCACAAACGTATCTTCTGTCTACCCTTAAATGATGTCCATGGTGCTCATAACCAAACTGAAAACTTGTCAGCTATTGAGTGCTGCAGCCGCAATGAGGTTTGACACCTCAGTCAAGAAAAAGTACCAGCTATTTACTCATGGTTGAGGTTATGAATGGGTCCGTGACTGGCACATGAATATTAATTTCTGTTAAATCCTCGTTTAACACAGCATTTTTCTCTGTCTTTGCTATTATGGTGTTTTAGGATTAAAATAGACCGCTATACATTTATAAAATTCATTTTCGAGTGTTTTCTTCTTTTATTTGGTGATTTACATATATATTGAAAATTAAGAAAAATATAAGCTATTGCCTATTTTCTCTATCTTTTTTTTAACAACTATCAGGCAGATGCATCAAAGAAAATACCGGGAGCAAACGGGCAGATTCTCAGAATCTGGCTGTTTGCTCCCAGTATTTTTGCATTTGGGATGCATTATCCCAATGCAGAAATCGCAATTTAAGGAATCTCTAAATAGCGATTCCTTAAATTGCTCTTGCTTTTAAGGAATCCCAAAATGAGATTCCTTAAATGCAATGCATGAAACCCAAAAAATAGCGAATTAGCTAATAGGGGGAGCAAATTACCATGAAGTTGAACTTCGTGGTAATTTGCTAAAACTTTGAAAAATGCACTTTTGTGCATTTTTCAAAGTTACATGTTGCGCACACATATGCCCTTAGGGCATGTGTGTGTGTAACATTTGTGCACAGGTCCATTTCAGGGGTGTACTGGCACCCTTGAAATAGCGGAACATTAGCGATTCGGTAATAGCTAATCGCTAATAAGGAATGGCTTTCCCATTCATTCCTATGGGCCTTTAGGCCTTTAGGCCCATAGGAATGAATGGGAAAGCAATTCCTTATTAGGGATTAGCTATTACCGAATCGCTAATAAGGAATATTTAGGAATCGCTAACAACATTGCGATTCCAAATGCATCCCGTTTTGCGAGTCTTTAATAGTGATTCCTTAAAATTCGCTATTAAGGACTCGCAAAACATAACTTTGATGCATCTGCCAGTTAGCCATTTGAAGTCTGGTCACTCAGGTAAAAATACCTGGCCATGGGGTAACTCAGCAATATAAAGCCACACTGGGACAAATGGGAAGAAAATGAAAACATTTACTGGGCCTGCCTGCAAGATTCTGACAGTGTTTAGTAGCACATTTTATGACCCAAAAACAGCTGAGGCCCAGCAGCACGTGAAGACTAGCAGAGACTACTTATTCCCGTCGTTGTAATACTTTTTTCCAGTACAGCAAAAAAGCACCAGAACCCGGAGCCTGCAGTCAAGCACAATTGAGCTTGGTGGAGCCTGGGGCTGGGAGGCCTAGACAGGAATGTTGTTAGACAATACCACACTCGATGGGGAAACTGAAGCAGCTGTAAATTGCAACTGTTGCACAGTCCTGGTCAGGTGCACCCTGACACTGTTTCCTTTTCACGTAGAGCAGATTTATAAATCACACGAACATGGCGCTGCCTTTGTAACCTGCAAGTGCAGCACCAGGCGAAGGAAAGTGTAGGCCAAGTGCGACTCCTGGCGACCCCTAAATGACCTCCAATGTATAAAGATACAATTACAGTATTATTCTTCCCTTTGTCACTGTATCTTTATTCGTGACTAGTCGTCAGTATTGTTGCAAGTTATAAAAATATGTTTCTGGATGAACGTATAGCGTACTCATCTTTGATGTTTCTATATCGTTCAATATTGATTTAACTTCATGCAGGACACTTATGACATTTGATTTCCAACTTCGGTCTACATTGTTAATACCAGAGGTTCTTTCTTGATCTCAGTTTTCTCATAATTATTGCTGCAATATCCTATAATCAATAGATCTCGAGTTTGTAAAGCGCAGCTACTCACCTTAAAGGGTCCCAATGCGCTGAGGGGAGGAGGGGCACAGCTTCTCAATGTTCATGGTGATTAGTCGAAGAGCAATGTCTTGAGGTCCTTCAAGAACTTGGAGAGTGTTGGTGTTTGTCGGAGGTGGAGAGGGGGGGTGTTACAAGCATTGGCGGGAGGAAGGAGAAGGAGCGGCCTCCTGTTCTTGTCTTCTTGGTGTGGGGTATCATCGCAAGATAGAGCTGGGCTGAGTGGAGAGATCTTTGGGGTGCGT
Organism: Lissotriton helveticus; assembly: GCF_964261635.1. Lineage (NCBI taxonomy): Eukaryota > Metazoa > Chordata > Amphibia > Caudata > Salamandridae > Lissotriton > Lissotriton helveticus. Next base: position 1,522,233,942 of record NC_136065.1, read on the forward strand.
TGAACAACAAGCGGTGGTTCATGTGGGTGGGTCCAGTGTTGTGGAGGGCTTGAAGGTGATTCTCTTCTTGACAGGGAGCCAGTGTAATGTCCATAGGTGTTGGCTGATGTGCAGTGGCACGGTAGGTTGAGGACTAGTCTGGCGGCAGAGTTCTGGATGTTCTGGAGTTTGCGGGTGAAGGTCTTGTTAATCCCAGCACAGAGTGCACTGCCGTAGTAAAGTCTGCTGCTGATGAGGGCGTGGGTGATGGTTTTCCTGTGTTCAAGGGGAATCCAGTTGAAGATCTTTCGAAGGAGGTGGAGGGTGTGGTAGCAGGAAGAGGTTACAGCGTTGATCTGGCGATCAATTTTGAGTTCGGAGTCCAGGATGATTCCAAGATTGCGTGAATGGTCTGCGGGGGAGGCAGGGGTCCCGAGGGCCGGGGACCACCAGGATTGCTCCAGGTGTCAGCATGTGGGCCTGTGGGCCCATGATGAGTACTTCGGTTTTGTCTGTGTTGAATTTCAGGCAGCTGTTGTTCATCCACCTGACTACTGCTCCCATTCCTTCTTTGAAAGTTGTGCTTGGAGATGCTGAGTTCGTTGATTAGGGAGAGAATGAGTTGGGTGTCATCTGCATATGATACGATGTTGAGTCCGTGTAATCCGATGATGGATGTGAGTGAGGTCATTTAGACATTGAACAGGGTGGGGCTGATGGAGGATCCTTGAGGAACTCTGCAGGTGGTGGGTGTGGGTTCCGAGGAGAAAAGAGGGGGTCTGACATGCTGCTTTCTGCCAGAAAGGAATGAGCAGACCCAGTTGAGGTCCTTCTCCTGGATTTCTGCATCATGGAGTCTGCGGGCTAGGGTGCGGTGAGAAAAGGCAGCAGAGGGATTGAGGCAAGATGGCGGCTGCTTAGTTGCAGCCGAAGCAGCAGAGCAGTGAAGCTCGTACGAACTCCCCCAACGGAGACCTATGGCAATGGCTATCTATAGCTTTCTATAAGCTTATGGATTTTCAGATGCGGTACATAAGAGAAATACAATAAATCCGGCGAAACCTTTTGGGAAACTTTTGGATGCTTTTACCGCTTGCTTTTACCTGTCGTGGCTCGGTGGTACGGCTGCTCCAGGTGCTGACGCGGGCGGCTCTCTCACTGTGCTCCAGTCGGAGAGCAAGAGGGCGGGGCTCGGGTGAAGCTTCGCGGGTGCCGCGGAGCAGAGCAGCGTACGAGGCCAAGTCGCTGAGGTTTGCAGGACGGGACGAGGAACTCGCTGTAAGGAGGTTTTGGGCAGGAAAGAGGCGATCTGCTATGGCCCCAAAGGTCAACACAGGAGGGAAGTCAGCCACAGAGAGAGAAAAGAAAAAAAGGCTGGAATGGAAACTGCGCTGAGTGACACAGATGGCAAATTACAGACCCCTCCGGTAAGAAAACAGGTGGCGGGCAGAACAAGACAGGCAACAGCCACAGCCATGGCCCCAATAGCCGACATATTTGCAAGGGCTGGCAGAGAGAAGGGAGCAAAAAATGTAATACCACCACAGGAGGGGGGGCCAGTCTGAAACAGGGATTGATGATACAGACATCGTGATTGACCCAGTTGTAACTGATGTAACTGATTTAACTGATCCTCTCCCCCTCCAAAATACTATAGGACTATGCTTGATGAAAGGGGATGATTTGAAGGAACCCGAGCCAAAATTTAAGCCTGAACTTGACCCTGAGCCTGAGCATGAGTCTGATATTCCAGGCAAATGTGATAGCGAGGCCATGGGGAATGTGAAAGAGACTGACAGCAACATCATAATGGGTGAACCAGGGGTCTCTAACGTCGGGACAGCTACGAGTAACTCCCAGAGGAGCCCAGTGGATCTGGTTGATGTCGCGAACATGGCAAAGGATCAAGACGGACCGAGTGATGGCACACCTATAAAGGAGAATCCTGTCGCCAGCGGGGAAGCTGAGAAGGGGAAAGAAAATGAAAAGGTTCCGAGCGAATGCTTCTTCTCAGTGTCGGAGGGGGGGGAGTGGTCAGAGGACGATGAAGATGAGGATCTTGGCTCCAATGCCGTCTCAGATCCAGATGTAGAAAGTGATCTTTAGTCTGGCTTCCCCGTAACAGCAGTTAAACCACCAAAGAAGCGTGAGCTCCCTCAGAGCAAGCTTAGTTGGGACCATTCCTCAGCACTGCCCCTGCAGGGGAGCTCGGGAGGAGGTGCCGCACAGATGTCGCTATTAGAGACTCTCCACAGCGAGATTCTGGCTCACAGAGAGGAAGCTCAGCAGGACAGTTGAAAATCCCAAGCAGCCGTGAAGAAAATCCAGGGAGCTGTTAGGAAGCTGTCTAAGGCCTGTATCAATCTGGGAGACCGGGTAACTAATCTGGAGGATAGAGTTGTCTCCACGGAGGCGGAGGCAGCAGCCGCAGTCAACAAGGTCGAAGCCCAAAATGCACAAGTTATAGATATTCAGTGGAAACTGGAAGACATTGAAAATAGGATGAGACGGAATAACCTTCGGGTTCTTGGGGTTCCTGAAGGGGTGGAAGGTTCTGATATCAGAGCTTACGTCATCAAAATATTTGAACAAGCATTTCCAGAGCTTTCTAACTGGACTTGGTCAGTAGAGATACAGAGAGCTCACCGCACTCCATTTAAGATCAAAAAAGGCACTAAAGAAGGAGATAAACCTAGAGCTATCCTAATCTTTTTGGGTAATTTTGTGCTGAGGCAGGCAATTGCTGAGAAGGCAAGACCGGATGCTAAGAGGAATGTGGATGGGATCTCGTTCTTCGTTCGCCCGGATTTTTGTCATATTACAGTGGAGAGACGTTGGAGACTCAGGCAACTGATCAACCCATTTCAGCTGAAGAGAATGCAGGCCTATCTAATTAATCCAGCCCAACTGAAAGTTATAAATGAGGGGAGAACTATGTACTTTACCTCTGAGATTAAAGCCAGAGAATATCTGGACTCTTATGGGAAATAGAACAGCTTTGGATGTATGGAGCGTAAGTCTTTGTTTCTAGCCTTATGGAAATTATTGGTGAAGGTTCAGGTGAAATTGTAGTCTGGGTGTCTATTAAAAAAAAAAAAAAAAATGTCTCAAGGGGGGATCAGAATGATGAGTTAAATTATAATATTAAGAGCTTCACTGCTCTCACTGTGACCATCACACGCACAGGCTAGGTCTGAGCGCCTCACTAGCTAGGGAGCAGGGGTAGAGGGAGAGGGTGGGGGGTGGGCAAGGGGGGGACGAAGGTGAGTCGGGTGGTGGGGGAAAAATCTAAAAACGAGAAAATAAGGTGCATTAAGGTAAAAGTTGTTAACATTAAAATTCAGCAGGGAAGCTTAATACAAAAATATGTCATGCATTAAAATTTGCACAGTTAATGTAGGTGGTTTGAATGACGCGAGAAAACGCCAAAGGGTGGACCATTTTTCTAAGTGTAACAATGTTGATATTTTTTACATACAGAAGACCCACCTTCTCTGGGCAAAGAGAGATCTGATGAAATTCAGGGGGCTTGAAATTTTAGCTTGTTCATCTCAAACGTCAACTATTAGAGGAGTGGCCATTTTAGCTAAACCTATGGTAGGAGGAGCAAAGCGTTATAAGGCTGACAGCGCAGGGAGATGGGTGATAAATGAACTTAATTTAGGCTGTACAATATGTGTGATATATGGCTCAAATCAGGACGATCCTGAAGTCTTTGATTGTTTGGAAGGGGAATTAGCTAATTGGCCAACACCCATAATGGTTTGTGGGGATTTAAATATTTCAGTAGACTGGAGCAAAGCAGATGATTACTCTGGGCGGAAACCCAAAGTGTTCCGAGCTCTCGACTCCCTTATGAAGTCACATGGTCTTAAAGATGTGTGGGCGGTTAGTGAACCCTTAGATCCATGCTACACTTATTTCTCCTGCCCCAATCTGAAATATACTAAATTAGATTACTTTTTGATTTCCTCCACGGAGCTGAATAAGGTGCGAATCAAGAAACTCCCAAAATCAACATCAGACCACAATCCTCTAGTGTTGTACAATGATATGCCTAAAATAGAAAGGAAACAAACCAGCTGGTCTTTCGAGAAAAAATTACTATTAGACACCAGATTTGTTGAACATCTTAAAAAATGGGCCGTGGAGTTTTATGATACTAATAGGTATAGTGCGTCTCGGAGTAGTGTGTGGGATGCCTTTAAGGCTGCTCTACGAGGAGAGACGATAAGCTGTTCCGCTAGGATTAGGAAAGACGATAAGAGGGAGATCGAGAAGTTTTTAGATATGCTAGTGGTAGCGGAAGAACAGCATATTAAGGACATAGGTCAGGGACGGGAGGGACAGGAGAGTCTAAAAAGAATAACTGTCATCAAAGCGGACCTGCAGAAAATAGTCACTCGGAAAGAAACTAGTGAGTATCAGGTTTCCAAGGCAAGTCGCTATGAAACAGGAGAACAGGCGGGTAAGGCACTTGCTTTGCAGATAAGGCAAAAGAGGAGTAAGAATTTAATCTCCCATATACAGGACGAAGATAAGGAGTATACAGAGCCTAAAGACATTTTAGGAGTCTTTCAGAATTTTTATCAGAACCTGTATAATGAAGAGGGCGTCATGGGTGAACATGGATTAGATTCTGGTTATGTGGCTGATGGGCCGTGTCCAGACATTCAAACTAGAGAAGTTCTTGATAGAGATCTAGATATGTTAGAATTAACTAAAGTCTTAGAGGAATTAGCCTCAGGTAAAGCAGCAGGACCTGATGGAATCCCCCTCGAGGTGTATAAATGTTTAGAAAAGGAGATCGCCCCTATTTTACTAGATCTATTCAATGGTATCTTGTGGTCAGGTTTAATTCCCGAGTCCTGGAAGGAGACTAACATCTTTATCTTCCACAAGAATGGGAAACCCAAAGAATTGCCGGGGTCCTACCGACCAATATCGTTAATTAATGCCGATACCAAGCTATATTCTAAGATCTGGGCTGGCAGGTTGGGGGGGATCATCGGACGTCTCGTTTCCCCGTGGCAGCATGGATTTATACCTGGGAGAGATACCACAGAACACACTAGAAGAGCAATTGCGCTATTTGATGCCCATGATGCCACGGGGGGGGGGAGATGGCCATGATCCTCCTCGACGCTGAGAAAGCCTTCGACCGAGTGTTTGGGACTTTCTCTGGGGGATCTTGGTCGGTAGAGCCTTTGGTAATAACTTTCTGAGGGCAATTAAGGCTATGTACCTTGATCCTGTGGCTCGGGTTATGATCATGGGGGAAAGGTCTGATAAAATAGTGATAAAGAGGGGGACACGCCAGGGGTGCCCTTTCTCCCCGATCCTATTCTCCCTATATATAGATCCTTTTATTCAAAAAATGTTAGGCTCTCGCCAAATCAGCCCTGTAGTGTTTAATGGCTTCACTACAAAATTGCTTGCATACGCTGATGACCTGGCGATAACTACATCTGACCCACATCAAGCAATGCCAGCGTTGGTCCAACTGGCCAACGAATTTGGGCTTCACTCATGCTATCGGCTAAATGAGGGGAAAACGCAGATAATATGTACTAAAAATATAGTGAAGACTGATTATAGATTTGTAAATTAAGCCATATACCTTGGGGTTAGAATTAATTCAGCAGTTAAGAAGATGGTTGGAGAGAATTATCTTCCCCTTATTAATGAAATCGAAAAGGATTTGAAAAGAATTGACGTCTTACACCTATCTTTAATTGGTAGAGTATATGTCTTAAAAATGACGATGTTCCCCAAAGTTTTATACTTGTTTAGGGCTATCCCACTGTTGTTAGAGGAAAGTGTGTTGAGGAAAATCGAATCCACATTTGTTAAGTTTGTTTGGCAGTACGGCAAAGTTAGACGCTCAATTAATTATATGTCACTACCATGGGACAGGGGAGGTCTGGCTATGCCGAACGTCAGATTATATCATTTGGTTTGCCTCCTTACACAGATGAACATACTAATTCAACCGGACCTTCTACCAACTGAAGATCAAACTGAGAGTCAGGCCCCTCCCTCTATTTTCGAGCTGTTATTGGGGAGGAAGGCCTATGGATTATTGCATTGCGAGTTAGATCGAAGATATTATAGGAAGGCAAGGTATAAGATCATTGAAGGGGTCTGGGGAACTTGGAAGGCTATCAGCAAAATCATGAAGATCCCCAAAATAAACACCAATGTAAATCTTTGGAAATCTACCCTATTTCCACATCTGGGCCAAAGTGTGTATTGTACTGTATGGAGAGAGCATGGGATAAGATCTCTGGGTGATATAATGAAAGGTGGTTCTGTCTTTAGCTTTGACGAGCTACAGAATAAGTATGGGATCCCCGGTACCCACTGGATTTTATATGAACAAATTGCTCAAACACTATTAGCACACAGACCAAAGATTTTGATACCCCCAGATAGTCAACTGGTTGAGTACCTAAAAAAAGGGGGAAAGAAGATAGGTACTGCCTACAATTTTGCGTTGCCTGCCCTCACAGATGATTTGGAGAAAATAGAGGCCACATGGGCACAAAAATTGGGGGATCCGGATGTCGATATAGACCTAGCCCTAATATTAAGTAAGAAAGTTTTTCGTGCAGCAAACTTTAGGTCTCAACATTATAAGACGTTGTTTAACCTATACTATACTCCTGAGAAATTGTATGGGTGGGGACTTAGAGAAGATGATAAATGCCCCAAATGCAATTCAGGCCCGGCAGACCTATCGCATTTGTTTTATGACTGCCCCAATCTGGTCTTAATACGCAGTGAAATAACTTTATTTTTGGAGGGGTTGCTAGGTATTAATATCAACCTATCCCCTACCCTGGTTATTACAGAGATAGACAATAAACATAATGTTGAGAGAGATACCCAAGCGTTATTGTTCATTGCAGTAGCGCTATTACGAATTCTTATCTCGGCTGGGTGGAAGGATACCGTTGCTCCTATATTTCAAATGTGGCTATCCAGATTGTTAGGTATGCATAATTTAGAAGCATGTCTATATGAATTTAAGGGGAGGACAGCTCGAGAATTTGGTAGAAATATTTGGGAGCCCCTGAAGAAATGGAAGAACTAACAAAAGACAAGCTTTTGATTACATTATTTATGAGTGTTTTAAGCTGATCAATGTATTTATAATAGTAATATGAATCCCCCATGAGTTATGAATGTACATATTTATACTATTTTTGTACTATGCTGACTAACTTTTTGCACATTTGGAATTTTATATATGTATAATTTTTCAACTGAATATGTATTGGATTTTAACGGAACTACACCTTATTTATCAATAAAAATAAAAAAATAAATAAAAAAGAGAAAAGGCAGCAGAGAGGTCCAGGAGGATGAGGGTCACAGTATCTCCTCTGTCGAGGAGGGAGCGGATGTTGTCTGCTGCGGTGAGAAGGGCGGTTTCGGTGCTCTGATTCTTCCTGAAGCCTGATTGGGAGGAGTTGAGGATGTTGTTTTCTTCTATGAAGGAGGTAAGGTGACTGTTGACAACATTTTCAATGACTTTCGCTGGATACAGGAGTAAGGAGATCGGTCTGAAGTACTTGAGGTCGGTGGGGTCCACCAAGGGGTTTTTCAGGAGACAGTTGATCTCGGTGTGTTTCTAGTCATCGGGAAAGGAGGCACTTTCAAAGGAGAAGTTGATGATTCGTCAAAGCTCAGGCATTGATGTCTGTGGCTCTGTGGTAGATGTGGTGGGGGCAGCGGCCAATGGGGGCCCCGGAGGGGGATGACTTCATAGTCTTCAGGGTGTCTTCCATGCTGGGGACAGTCCAGCTGTCGAGTGTCGGCTGCATGTTGTAGTTGAAGGTGGGTGTGGGTTCCGCTTGTACGTTGTTGTTGTCAAAGTTGTCATAGATGGTCTTGATTTTGTGATAGAAGAAGGCTCTGAGTATTTTGCAGAACTCTTTGATGATGCTGAAGGGTTCCTTGCTGTTGTATGCGTTGGTGGATATTCTGTCCTGGAGTGCTTTCTTCCTTGAGTATCTGATAAGTTTGTGGTGGCAGTGGTGGCTGCTTTGAAGGCTGTCTGATGTTATAGACGCCGGTGGGGCTTTAATAATGTTGGAAGGGGAACAAACTTTACAACTAAGGTTTTACAACGCGGTACTGTTACCACGCAACTTTTACAACGCAAGTCGTTACGACGACTTGCGCTAGGGGGCGCTCCAGGATAGTAAATAGTTTAATTTACTATCCAACTCCTTCCCTACTATCCACGGGGACTGGAGTTGGAATAGTAAATTAAAAAATGTACTATCCTGCGCCAGTCGTTGTAATGACTTGCGTTGTAAAAGTTGCGTAGTAACGGCACGCGTTGTAAAAGTACGCGTTGTAACGTCGTACATCCATGTTGGAAATGGGTACAATTCAATTCCTCTTAGTTTCTTTAGAAGTTCCTTTTTTGTTGTCTTGTCACGCATAGTTCCGTTTCTCCAATCGTCGCTGTTAGATCTGGGGGTCTCTAGTTGGCAATGGTATCACCTTTGTCCAAATAGGGACCCTTACTTCTAAGTCAGGACAAGGGGATTACTCTCCTTAATAACCCCTGCTCACCCCCTTGGTAGCTTGGCACGAGCAGACAGGCTTATCTCAGAGGCAGTGTGTTAAGCATTTGTGAATATACACAGCAATACAGTGGTAGCACTACAGATGGACACAACACAGGTTTTTTTTAAAAATAGGTATTCTTTATATAGACTCAAACACAAGACCACAAACGACAAAAATCCACAATACTATACTAAAGGTTACTTAAAGGATGATAAAAGTCTCTTAGTTCAAGTTGTTGGTAAATGCGACAAAGTTCTCAACAAAGTTCTGGGATGCGGCACGCAAAGTAAAAAAAAAGGCTCGCAGAAGGGGAGATGGGTCGGTACCGTGACCCGGGGGAACGGTTGCGTCCTTCCTCAATGCTTGCGCAGAGTATGAGACTCGTCGTGAGCCTTACCGGTGCGGAGGTGATGCGTAGATTCTCGAACTGTTGCGTTGCGCAAAATGGGACCTTGATGGGATGCAATTCCAATGCGAAGATCCAGTTAGGATGCGAGAAGATGGCGCCCTTAATGCGGCGATGCGATGACGATGCCGCCCTGGCAGCCTTGCGATGACTCTGTACTTTGGAGCTGTGACAGGCCCTGTAATGCGCTTCTCCGGTGATGCGATGACAGCTCTCTCGATGCGTCGCGCTTCTCCGGCGATGTGACAGCAGACAGCTTCGATGAACACACGCTTCCAGGGAGGTGCGACAAACTCTCGCTTCTCCGGCGTTGCTTTGATTTCAGCTGCGGCGGTGACACGCTTCTTCTAGATGCGTCGCACTTCCAGCTTCCAGCGGCACGCAAGTGACTGGAGTCAGAATTCCCAGCAAGGAAATTCAGGAGGGAGATGGGGGTGAAGTCTTTTGGCCCTGAGACTTCAGCAGGAGGCAAGCACAGTTCAAGCCCTTGGAGAATATTCTGTAGATGAAAGTCCTTACAAAGTTCCTTCTCCTTTCCCTTGGCAATGAAGCAAACACTGCAGGCCAACCCAGCAAACAGCACACTGCCAGAGGGGCAGTCCAAACTCCTGCAGCTTCCTTGGTTCTTCTCCTTGGCAGAAAGGTTTCTTGTTCCAGAAGTGATCTGAAGTCTGTGGGACTGGGTCCCAATATTTATACTCCAAAATCATTTGTTCTCTGAAGGCAGAGAGGCCTCTGCCTAATTCAAACCAGTTCATGAGCACTGTGTTTGCATGACTTTTCTCTTCCTTTCACTGTGCAGGGCAGAAACATCAGACGCCCCACAGGAGGTGGAGCCAGCACAGGGGAGGGAAGATGCAGCTCTGGAGCACTCTGTTGATAGGATTCCCCTTCTCCTTTCACTGTTCAGGGCAGAGACATCAGACAAGCCACAGGGGGTGGAGCCAGCATTGTGGAGGGAAGGCCGAGCCCTATTCAGGTCCCAGGTGCACTCTCCCCCTTCCATCTGGAGGCAAATCTCCCTATTCACCACTGGGCTGTCCTAGACTGTCTCCTGGAATTTCCCTAGCCCTGTCACACACAAACCCAGACAAGGAATACACAAGTCAGCAGAGGTGGGATCAAATAGTTAGGCAAGCAAATACCTACTTTCTAAAAGTGGTATTTGCAAACACAGAATATTAAAATAAACGTTACTAAAAGATGTATTTTATTATTCTGAGTTCAGGCATACTAAACCATGTTCCCTGAGTCAGTTAGGATTGTAGGGATGTAACAATCTTCACTGCCCATTCTAATCTATGAGAACAGGTAGCCTTCAATAGTGAAAAACGAAAATGGCTGTAATTCACTACTAGAACATGCTACACACATCAGAGCATGTCATATCTTATACTTACAATGCACCCTGCCCTTGGGCCTACCATAGGGGTGTCTAATATGAAGCAAATGGAAGGTTTAGGGACTGGCAAGTGGGTGCACTTGGCCAAGTCGACATGGTAGCAGAGACTACACACAGGCCTTGCAATGGCAGGCCTGAGACACACTTTACAAGCTGCTTCTGTGGGTGGCACAACCAGTGCTGCAAGCCCACCAGCAGCATTTGCTTTACAAGCCCTGGGCATACATGGTGCACTGTACTAGGGGCTGACAGTAGATCAAATAAGCCAATCATGGAATCCAATCAGTATATCAATTTAACATAGGGGGGCACTTGCACTGTGGCACTGATTAGCAGTGGCACAGGGCCCAAAACATACAACCAGCAAAATAGGTCAAAACAGAGGAGGCAATCGGTCAAAAATGGAAGGGAGACTCACGCCAATGATGTCAGGTCTAACAGTCGCCAGTGTAACATTTCATAAAATAAAGATGAATCCCTAGTTACTGTGTCCAAGGGGTAGTTTTATTGATTAAATGAAGTTACAAGGTGGACACGTACAGCATATAATATAGATGGCAAGTTTCAGCAAAGGCTCCAGGAAAGGCCCCACCGGGAGCAGCCACCTTGCTGCTCAGCCTCAGGAATAACTGACAATACAGTTAAACATACACACATAGAAGAGTGGATGACCTCACAGAGACTGGCTGGGCAGCAGAGTACAAGACACTAAGAAAGGACGAAGAAGAAGCAGGATACAACAGCTGGTTTAGGTTGATATTTCAAAAATATCTGCTTTTCACTTTTGTTACGATTTTCCCGAGGCATTGATATAAAAATAGTGGTCTGGTTGGTAAAGTACCTGCCAGATGTGAACCAGGGAGTACCTGGCCAGGCAGTTCAGCTGGACTGTTCCCATTGGGTGCAGGGTCAAGGCTGATTTGCATATGGCTGGGTCCAAACTGGAAAGGCATGGTGAGCAAAGAAAGAATGGATTTAGTCTCAGATCTCTGTACTGAGGTGAACGTATGCCATTGTTCTACATTCTGTCCATCAATTGCTCTTTTTGTGAGCCCTAGTCAGGTGTCTATTCTGCAGCTGTGCACAGGTTTTGGGGCCTAGACACATCAATGGAAGCTTTTTTATGCAGCCCTGTTATTGCATGGTGCAGGGATGTCTACCAGGGCTTAGGATGTAGTATGCTTAGAATGTGGGAATAAGGAGCAGAGTGCAGTGAAGCGGGAGAGTACAAATACTATTGAGGGAGCTGAGAGAGCATAAGGCAGGAACTGAGTGAGGCAGAAAAGAAAATAAGAGGGGAAGTAATTGGTTAAAAGAGTTAAAGAAATAGTGATGGAATGATGGGGTTAGAAAGAAAATGAAAAGGCAAGGGAAAGAGGTTGAGAGACATATATTATTGAAAACATTTAAGAGCAGAGAAAGGAACTGTAGTGGGGCTGAGCCTTGCATTTCTACAGTGTTAAGTTAGCATGAGCTTATTAGAAGTCTAAACGCCATTTTACCTTTTGCTTTTTTTTGCACACGGTACACACGTTAGTTATTATTTCACGTTAGGCTGAAAGTTGTGCCTCACATGAGAATAACTTGATTTTCCACATTGCTAGACTTGCTTTGTAAGCTTAGTCTGAACAGTGAGTCCGAGGCCTTGAAGGTTATATCAACACTGTTGCTTTTGTTCGAACTGATCAGCGCACGTTCTAGACATAACATATATGCAGCTGTGGACACCTCAGATACTGGCGCCTTTAATAATACACTGTGTAGGCATGATTCAACACACTTGGAGAACATTCGTATGCCGAGAGCTTGTGCTGAACTCAATGTGATTCACTCCTTCTAAACTTTGAGGTATGGGGTCGCCTATGCAAGACTAATAGACCTTCTTTAGTGATAAAATAACCTACTAGCAACGGAGGGTGAAATATAGGTATATATTTACCTGTTTCCATTTAGCATTATAACATGCTTTCTCCCTTTGTATTTTATGGAATAGTAACTATGTTGACAATCTTATTTCTTATCATATGTCTGCTTGTGTTAGCTAAGATGCTGCACCTGAGATCACGGCGTTAAAATAAACATTTTAAACTTGCTTGTGTCTCCCTTTACTCCCTGTTCTGGACTGGTATGAGAAAATAACGAAAGAGTGCTCATGTTTTCCACTGAGGTATCCTAGGTCGCATGTTATGGATGTCTAATCATTGGTGACTTTGCTATAGGACGAAGAGCTAATGTGACACTGATGCTAGTCTGATTGGGGATGTTGGGTATTGAGGGGAGCTTTTGGTACACCTTAATTTACTGAGGTCCTTAGTCGCTGTGACTGAGCAGAATCCCTGTAACAGAACACATAGTGTAGAGGCATATAGTAAGTAGTAAAGTGGGAGAGCACATGTGAGAAAGGCAGAAGTGAAAAGACCAAACGACTAAACAGAGAACCAGAGACAAAACAAGCAGAGAGAGACGGGGAGCTATGGAGAGTGAAATTGAGAAAGATGGGAAGGGAAGAGTGATAACATTTGAGAGGTAGAAAGAGAACAAAAGAGTGAGACAAGAGGAAAAAGACAGATGGACATACTCAGAGAAGCTCCTCTCTTTCAGTAGCCACTGCTGACAGATGGAACTTCTCTACTCTTTTCTCCATCTTCACTGTTTTTCTTCTGTTCTTAGGCTTCACGAAGCTTACCCTTCTGTCCCCTTCTTCCCAGGACCGTCATCCGGACCCTCATTCAGACACTTTGTCAGAAACATGTTACAGTGGGATTTTCGTAACAACAATCTTTTCTTTGATTAATTAATATAAACAATGAGCATTAGTTATATAGCGCCTCAAGTCGGAGGTGCAAAAATGTAGGAGTAAAATTTGGCAATGCTCTGTCCTTTTCTACAAGTACTGTCAGTAGCTGCCACGTGCTTCTCCCTGACTAAATCTCTAGATGTCTTAAATTCTTAAATTTCCTCCCACTAGTCTCAAGGAAAGCTGTTGCATTTGCACTAATAACCTCGAGACTAGGCTACTACAATAGCCATTTCAAAGCAACTGCTCCATAGGCTTCAAGTGGTCAAACATTTGGCCGCCAGACTTGTGCTTAAACATATCGGGCATAACTCTGTGTCTAAGGCACTCAGATAATTGCATTGGCTTTCTGTCCATAACAGGATCCTATTTAAAATTCTGGTATTGGTTTTTAGGGCCTTCTGTGCCATGTGCCCCAAATATCTATCTGGCGGTTTTTGTCGTTATAAGACTCAAAGGACCCTTTCTGACCAACTTGTTAAAACATCATACTTTTTGGCTTAAATCTATAGGAGGTAAATCATCTGTGGTTTTAGAATCAAAACCTTGGATGCAACATCATGGCAGGGCCAGACTGGCTGTAGTAGGAATCGGGCATTTGCCCGGGAGGCTGGAAGGGTGAGGGTCAATTTTGGAGTGGTGGGGGCGGTTTTGTTACTGGGGTCCAGTTTTGCTGAGATGTTGCAATATCAGTCCACAGTAACAAAATGAGCAGTGCTGGGGACTGGTTTTATTAAGCAGCATTGCTTCACGCTTGCACCCCCCACCCTCAGATGCTACAGCCAGGGCTGCTTTAGGTTCCAAGTCTGGCCATGCTTTCTGGTTCACTCTGGCCCACTGAGAATGAAGCCAGTTTCAGAAGAACCTGAAGTCCGGTCTGTTCCTGGTCCCAGATACATTTTGTTCATCTAATATGATTGTTTAACCAAAGTCTGTTGCATTTTCTCTGCTGTCTCTTTCTCCTCTTCTTCTTTAAGTGTCTCTGCAATGGTTTATTTGAGGAATGGGTTTGGGCTAGCATGAGGATGCTCTAGTTTGAGTGACCTTGTACTACAAGTACTGCATTCATTCATCCATTCGCCTACAAACCACTTACTGCTAAAAGTGTGCACCTCAGAGGAATTGCTATTTAGGGGCATATGTATCGTCCATTTTTTTTTACTCACAAACGCTGCGATTGGCAAAAAAGCAGCGTTTGCGACTAAAAATTTAGAATATGCAATGTATAATTGAAATCGCATCGCAAAATTAAGGAATCGCAAAATTTGCGATTCCTTAATTTTGCATCAGTATTTAAGGAATCGCAAATTGCGATTCCTTAAATGCTATGTATGAAGCACCCACGTTGTACGATATCTCATTAAGAAATCGCAAATTAACACCAACTTGAAGTTGGTGGTAATTTGCGATTTCTTATACAAATGCACTTTTTGCCATTTGTGAAGGTGCCATGTGGCGCACATAATGTGCACCATATGCGCACGCATGTTAACTTCAGGGGTACATCAGGGTGTCCTTATGACTCCCTTGCACCCTTGAAATTATTCTCAATTTGCGATTCTCAAATTGCGAATCGCAAATTGAGAATAACTTCCCATTCATTCTTATGGGCCTCCTGGCCCAAAGAAATTAATGGGAAAGTATTCCTTAATTGCGAATTCGCAATTTGCTAATCACAATTAAGGAATATTAAGAAATCGCAAAAAAATTGTGATTTTTTTACATACGTCCCTTTTTGCAATTCTCAAATAGCGATTTCTAAAAAATCGCTATTTGAGAATCGCAATTGAGGGTGTTGATACATATGGCCCTTACTCTTCAACTTGATACAGGTCATATTAACGTATTGTAGGACTTTTTTAAACTCTCATGTTCCAAGGAGTGAATATTGACAATCAGAATGAGAGCTTTTCTCTCTCATCTGGATACAAATAAAGATACCATATACTGTACATTGGCAGTAAGAGCAAGCAGCTAAACAACGGGTTCAGGTTTCTTTTCTATGCACTGACGACCTTCGTTGTGTCATGTATGACTGATATTTCCCCGGTTTAGAGGTCATAGAGGCCCTGTGCAGCCTCCAACTTTTACACTAAGAGAGGGTGGATCTCAAGGAATTTGACTCCATGGAATTCTGCGGAGTTGCAAGAGACCTCAGTGGCATTCCACAGGGTGCGACAATGGGCGGATATAGGCACATCGTGCTGCTCGCGCTGTGATTTGACACTTGTAGTACGTATTGCACTGAGTAACCAGCATAAGCAGCACTATGCAGTGTGCCAGAGGGCACAGCTACAAATATATCTCAGTACTACGCATGCTTTACATCACATGCCATTAAGACGCGATTGTTACAAGGACCGCGTTTTTACATCGTGAAACAATACATTGCAAGTCATTACAATGATTTGCTGTAGGGGGCGCACTGGATTTATGATTAGTATAATTTACTATTCCTTCTCCTTTTTGTGCAGCAGCAGGGAAGGTGTTGGATTTATAATCCAACACCTTCTGCCCCCTACTGCAAGTAGTTGTAATGACTTACCATGTAATGTTTCACGATGTAACAACGCAGTTCTTGTAACAACTGCGTTGTAATGGCATGTGAGGTAAACGCTGTTTCCCCACAGCTACCTGAGTTGATTTGGCTGCTGCTCGAGTAGATTTTCTACTCGAGCGTCAATCTTCTGACCACGAATGGTCATTACAGACCGCAACTGCCTGACTTAGAAAAATCTCTCCATATGTAATTCTAGTGACAGGAAATCATGATAGGGGAAGTCAAATATCACTTGTGCGGGCCAATTTACCGTTTTGAAGCCATGCGTCAGAAAAAATTCCGCCATGCGGCAATTGGCAGAATTCACCCAGAATTCAGTTGCCAAAATTCCACTAATTCCATAGGCAGAATAGAATTTTCCGCCCACCCCTACTTTGCCCCTAATATGACATTCAAAGCTAGACTTAGATTTCAAAATTATATTTATAATGTTACATCCACTGCTGTGTGTCACATGGAGTCAAAGAGCATTTGATGTCACTTCCGCTACCCCAGGCATTTTGGTGAATAGACGTCCATATCTGTATATACTGTCCCATGTGCCGCTATAAGTGTTAGCTCTGATAAATCAAATGTCCATGGGCCAGTGAATGGAAGCAAGGACTCTGGGCCATATGTAGGTAGCTAAATACCGGTCGGTAACGGCCGAAATTTGGTAAATTTCCCGTTACCGACCAGTATTTAGGCTATCGAGATGTAGAAGTCTAAAAATAAGGATTCTGTAAATATGAATCGGTAAATACCGATTCATCATTACCGAATCCAAAAATACAAAATCGAAATTACCGATTCCTTATTTACCGAATCGGTAAATAATTAACAGTAAAAAGTAGAAAAGAGATGTAGGTAAATTCGGTAATACCGATTTTCATGAAAATCTGTATTTTAGAGTCGGTAATTAAGCCCTTCGCTGCCAGGCTTTTTCCCCCTCCTGTGCCACGCCTTTTTTTTGCTATTTGGGGTAGTGCGCGCTGAGGCCCCTGTAGCTTTTTGACCACATAAGGTATCCACACCAAATTTGCGTCTTTTTCTTCCAACATCATGGGGATCTTAAAGGTAAAGGGTTTGTGGATTTCCTTGGAGGGGTCCCAGAAATGAGCCAAAATACAGCAAAATTGTATTTTTTCGGTGAAAAATGGGCTACAAATGAAAGCATCTGGGTTTTCCCCTTCAAATGTTATCAAAAAAGGGTTTGTGGGACTGAAATCACCATTTTCCTAGCTTTTAGGAAATGACAGTCTTTTGTCAGAAAACCAACATTTTTTACACAGTGTTGGCATTTTTCTGGGACATAGCCTATTTTTGCTATTTTTAGTGCTTTCACACTCCTTCCAGTTAATAGTAAAAATGAGTATGAAAGCAATAATGGATCGTGGAAAGCTCTACATTTTAGAAAGTAGACAAAATTCTAAATTCAGAAAGGGGTCATTTTTGTAGATCCATTAAGGTTTCTTTATAGAAACTAACAGTTAAATAGTGGAAACATTGAAAATTAGTTGGAAAAAACAGCCTTTTGTGTCAACGTTTTCACCTGTAACTTCTTGTTATTATGACAGCACTTTGAAAGCAATATACTTTTACATCCGCTGGACCTTCCTGGTTGTGGGGATATATAGGACTTGTAGGTTCACCAAGAACCAGACAAACCCACAGTCAAAAACTGAGTAGCAATTTGCAATGGTTTTTTATTATGTACTGGGTATATAGCAATTATTGTGTGAAAATGTATACATGGAAAAATCGGTATGAAAGACACCTATGTATTTCTGAAATGGGTACAAATTATAAAGTTTAGAATCAGTACATATTTGCACATTTTCAAAATTGGGAATACTCATACTAGCATGAGAATTATTTGTCATTTTTCAAAATGACTTCTTTTTTACACAATCTCTTTC
Organism: Lissotriton helveticus; assembly: GCF_964261635.1. Lineage (NCBI taxonomy): Eukaryota > Metazoa > Chordata > Amphibia > Caudata > Salamandridae > Lissotriton > Lissotriton helveticus. The sequence continues at coordinate 1,522,251,570 of NC_136065.1, forward strand.
ATTTGGAAGGCAGAAATGCATCAGAACTCAATAGGTAATAACAGTTGCTTTACAAATCTGAATTACCCTAAGTCTCCCAATAAAAATGGTACCTCACTTGTGTGGGTAGGCATAGTGTCCACGACCGGGATGGGCTCAAAACCCAACGTGAACACACAACATTTTCACAATGAAAATGTACCCTTTTTTTGCGAAGTGTGTAGCTGTCCTTTTTGAACCCTAGCTCTGCCGGCACTGAGGGAAACCTAGCAAACCTATACATTTTTAAAAACTAGACACCCAGGGGAATCCAGGATGGGGTGACTTGACTGCCTGTCACCAGGTTATGTTACCTAGAATCCCTTGCAAACCTAAAAAATTGTCAAAAAGCCACATTTTCCCCACATTTCTGTGGTGGAAAGTGTTGGAATCTGCGTGGATCCACACATTTCTACCTACCCTGCGTTCCCCCAAGTCTTACAAGAAAAGTGGTACCTCACTTGTGTGGGTCGACCTAGTTCCCGCGACAGGAAACTGTGCAAAACGCAACGCGGTCACACCTCAATCTCGCAGTGAAAAATGACCCTTTTTTGGCAAAGTGCCTAGCTCTAGCTTTTGTACCCTAGCTCTGCCGGAACCTAGGGAAACCTAGCAAACCTATACATTTTTAAAAAGTAGACACCCAGGGAAATCCAGGATGGGGTGACTTAGTATTATTATTATTATTAAATGAGATTTGTAGAGCGCAACTAAACCCGTAGGCGTCAAGGCGCTAAGAGATGGTAAACTAATTGATCAGAAAACGGCAAGGGATGAGTTACAAGTATGCTTCTTGAAATAACCAGGTCTTGAGTGCTTTACGAAACAGGGCATGGGATGGGATCCCCTTGAGGTCATCGGGGAGCGTGTTCCAGAGTCTAGGCGCAAGGAAGCGAAAGGCCCTTCCACCCCATCTGACCTTGGATATTCGGGGAACAGCCAGCAGACTTTTGCTAGAAGAGCGAAGTGCCCTACCGGGGGTATAGTAGGATACAAGCGTACGGATGGCTTCAGGCCCAATCCCATTAAGGGCACGATGCGTAAGGCAGAGAGCCTTAAAGTTAATCCTCGCCTGCATTGGGAGCCAGTGAAGGTTTTTTCTGATAGCCGTGCCCGAGGAGCTTTTCGGGGCATCCACAACAAACCGGGCAGCCGCATTCTGCACAGTCTGAAGGTGCTGGACCAGACCGTTGCTAATGCCCAAATACAGTGCATTACAATAGTGCAACCTGGAGGCTATAAGCGCAACTGCAACCTGTTTGCGTGCATCAGGGGAGAGATAATGAATGATTTTCCTTAAAATCCTTAGAGCACTACAACAGGTAGACACAGTCCTGCTGACTTGTTTGTCAAGCGAGAGAGTGGTGTCCAGAATGACCCCAAGATTGCTGGCAGAAAGGGATGGCGAGGGGCAGGCGCCAAGGACAGGAGGCCACCAGTCCATTGAACAGGTCTCATTTTTGCCTCCAAAAATGAGGACCTCAGTTTTCTCCCCATTCAACTTGAGGAAGTTCTTAACCATCCATCCATCGACCGCCTCCATACAGTTTTTAAAGTTATGAGCAGTTATGCTCACAGATTTTGATATGGAGACCATGATCTGTGTGTCGTCGGTGTAGGAAAGAACTTCTAGCCCAAAAGATCTTACAAGCCTGGCGAGTGGGGCCACATAGACGTTAAAAAGCGTCTGGCTGAAAGAGGAGCCCTGAGGGACCCCACACTTCACAGGCTTGATGGGTGACATATAATCGCCTAGCTTAACCCTTTGCTTCCGTTGATCAAGGAAGGATGTTAAGAGGCTGAGTGCAGGTCCCTCGACTCCCAGCTCGCTGAGTCGGCTAGCCAGAATGATAGGGGACAGGGTGTCGAAGGCCGCCGTAAGGTCTAGCAGCACCAGTAAGGTGGACTGGCCGGTGTCGACCTTGGCCCGAATGCTATCGACAACCACTGTAAGCGCCGACTTAGTGCTGTGTGTCCTACGAAAACCGTGCTGTGAGGGATCCAGGGAGTTGGTACTGTCGAGGAAGGCCCTCAAATAATGGTTAAGGTGTGCCTCCAAGAGTTTAGCAGGGGCAGGAAGAAGAGAAATGGGACGAAAGTTCTTTAATATCCCAGGGTCCAGAGTGGGTTTTTTCAATAGGGGCTTAACAATGGCCAATTTCCAAGAAAGGGGATAAACCCCCTTTGAAATGGTCAGATTCATGACCTCCACCAAAGGGGGCAGAAGAACCTGCCTACATTCTTTAAAAACCTTTAAAGGGCAGGGGTCAAGCGGGGACTTTAGCTTGTCCAGCAACGTACTAAGATGATAAAAAGTGAGGGGGGGAAACTGGGAGAGGGAGTGAAAGGGAACAGGCATTTGATTTTCAGGAATTAAAGTTGGAAGGTTAGAGGTTAGAGAACTGAGATTGATGGCTTCCAAGTCTGTGTAAATATCCAGGATCTTCGTATGGAAGAATGTGGAGATCTGATCACACAGAACTTGGGAGGCTACTATAGGGTCAGGTAACTGGATAAGGGAAAGGTTATCAACTATTTTGAACAAATCCCTGGGTGACTTAAGCGAGGCCGTTGATTTAGAGTAGTGCGCCTTCTTTTCTGTCAACACTGCGGCTTTATAGCCTTTGAGAAGGATTTTATGTTTATCCTTCTCTATGGGGTCCAAGTGTGCCCTCCATAGCCTTTCCTGCCTCCTACATCCTTGTCTGAGTATCCTAAGGGAGTCCGAAAACCAGGGGCCGAAGGCAGTTTCCTGGCAGAATAGTATTGCAGGGCTGGCGCAAGAGAATCAACATCCTCCGCCAGGGTGTTAGAGAGTTCAAGAGCCGCAGCATCGGCATCCCCTCTAGGTCGGGGCTTAAGTCTGGATAAGAAAGGAGTAAGGGTGTCATTGTTAATCTCCCTAAAATTCCTCCTCAGAACCCACTTGGTGTGGTCTGGCTGAGGCCCGGTGGGGAGGGAAAAAGCGAATTCAAGGGGAATTCCCTGCCTCCCACCAGGTTCTGTTACCCAGAATCCCTTGCAAACCTAAAAAATAGTCAAAAAACCCACATTATTCCTACATTTCTGTGGTGGAAAGTACTGGAATCTGTGGGCATCCACAAATTTCCTTCCACCCCGCGTTCCCCAAAGTCTTTTGAGAAAAATAGTACCTCAATTGTGTGGGTCAGCCTGGTGCCTGCGACAGGGAACGGCACAAAACGAAACGTGGTCACACCTCAATTTCGCAGTGAAAAATGCCCCTTCTTTTGCAAAGTGCCTAACTGTAGTTTTTGAACTCTAGCTCTGCCGGAACCTAGGGAAACCTAGCAAACCTATACATTTTTGAAAACTACACACCCAGGGGAATACAGGATGGGGTGACTAGACTGCCTCCCACCAGGTTCTGTTAGCCAGAATCCCTTGCAAACCTAAAAAACTGCCAAAAAAAACTAATTTTCCCCCACATTTCTGTGGTGGAAAGTTCTGGAATCTGCGTGTATCCACAAATTTCCTTCCACCCCGCGTTCCCCAAAGTCTTCCACGAACAATGGTACCTCACTAGTGTGGGTCGACCTAGTGCCTGCGACAGGAAACAGTGCAAAACACAAAGTGGTCACGGTAAGTATGGGCCAAATTTGCGAATTTGCGTTCCGCGAATTCGCGCAAAATCGAATTCGCAATCCGCAAAATCCGCGAATTCGTGCTAATTTGCGGATTTTTGTTTTTTTGCATGTTTGCGGGGTTTTTTGTGTGTTCGCGGGGTTTTTTGTGTGTTCGCGGGGCTTTTTGCGTGTTCGCGGGCCGCTTGCATGGCGAAGTTACCCATGCGGTCGTATATCGGCACAGCACCCTCTGGTTCACCACTGCCACCATCTGGTTGATCACTGCCACCCTCTGGTTTACCACTGCAACCCTCTGGTTCACCCCTGCCACCCTCTGGTTCACCCCTGCCACCCTCTGGTTCACCACTGCCACCCTCTGGTTCAGCACTGCCACTCTCTGGTTCACCACTGCCACCCTCTGGTTCGAGACTGCCACCCTCTTGTTCATCACAGCACCTCTGGTTCACCACTGCCACCCTCTGGTTAACCACTGTCACCCTCTGGTTCAGCACTGCCATCCTCTGGTTCACCACTGCCACCCTCTGGTTCACCCCTGCCACCCTCTGGTTCACCACTGCCACCCTCTGGTTCATCACAGCAACCTTTGGTTCACCCCTGCCACCCTCTGGTACAGCACTGTCACCCTCTGGTTCACCACTGCCACCCTCTGGTTCACGACTGCCACCCTCTGGTTCATCACAGCACCTCTGGTTCACCCCTGCCACCCTCTGGTACAGCACTGTCACCCTCTGGTTCACCACTGCCACCCTCTGGTTCACGACTGCCACCCTCTGGTTCATCACAGCACCTCTGGTTCCCCACTGCCACCCTCTGGTTAACCACTGTCACCCTCTGGTTCAGCACTGCCACCCTCTAGTTCACCACTGCCACCCTCTGGTTCACCCCTTCCACCCACTGCTTCACCACTGCCACCCTCTGGTTCATCAAAGCACCCTCTGGTTCACCCCTCCTACCCTCTGGTACAGCACTGTCACCCTCTGGTTCACCACTGCCACCCTCTGGTTCACGACTGCCACCCTCTGGTTCATCACAGCACCTCTGGTTCACCACTGCCACCCTCTGGTTAACCACTGTCACCCTCTGGTTCAGCACTGCCACCCTCTGGTTCACCACTGCTACTCTCTGGTTCACCACTGCCACCCTCTGGTTCACCCATGCCACCCTCTGGTTCACCACTGCCACCCTCTGGTTCACCCCTGCCACCATCTGGTTCATCACTGCCACCCTCTGGTTCACCCTTGCCACCCTCTGCGCAGGAACACCTCCTAAAAGTGGCCGAGTGAAATCTACAAGAATTCACTCAGTCACTTTTAGGCCAATGCTGCGTCAAAACCCTGCGCCTGCTTGAAGCAGGCGCAAGGCTTGATGCAGCATTGGGGAGATAGGGCCCCCCAGAGCATTGCTGGAGCTGCGTCGCAAGCGCGACGCAGCTCCAGCAACGCGCTGCTTTTACGGCACAGATGTGTGACGCATCTGTGCCGTTTTTGCCATATGGTGCACCGCATTGTAAATGCGGCGCACCATGGGTGGTGGAGCTGCGGCGCACAATAACTGGGGCATCCCTGGGGATGCGCCAGTTATTGTAAATCTGCCCCTATACATTTAGCCCACGAGGGAGCACTTACTGATTAGACAGTAGAAAGTACTCCAGTTGAGTAGAGGTATTGCACAAAAAGGTGGCATCTTCGTGGACAAACACGCAGGGCGGGATTCATTCTGCCCCCGTTAGACTCGTTTTTTGTGCCCTTCTGCCCTCTGTTAGACTCGTTTTCCCTTGTTTTTCTGCCCTTCTGCCCTCTGTTAGACTCGTTTTTCCCTTGTTTTTCTGCCCTTCTGCCCCCTGTTAGACTCGTTTTTTGTGCCCTTCTGCCCTCTGTTAGACTCATTTCCCCTTGTTTTTCCTTCTGCCCTCTGTTAGGCTTGTTTTTTGTGCCCTTCTGCCCTCTGTTATTCCCTTGTTTTTGTGCCCTTCTGCCCTCTGTTAGACTCGTTTTTTGTGCCCTTTAGCCCTCTGTTAGACTAGTTTTTGTGCCTTTCTACCCCGTTAGACACGTTTTTGGGCCCTTCTGCCCTCTGTTAGACTCGTTTTCCCTTGTTTTTCTGCCCTTCTGTCCTCTGTTAGACTCGTTTTTTTCCTTGTTTTTCTGCCCTTCTGCCCTTTGTTAGACTGCTTTTTGTGCCTTTCTGCCCTCTGCATCACCACATCATCACTCAGCACTACCCCAGCATCACTCAGCACCACCACATTATCACTCAGCACCACCACATTATCACTCAGCACCACCACAGCACCTCTCAGCGCCACCACAGCATCACTCAGCGCCACCACTGCATCACTCAGCTCCACCACATTATCACTCAGCACCACCACAGCACAACTCAGCACCACCACAGCATCACTCAGCACCACCACAGCATCATAGACAATATACAATAGAAGGGGGTTCCCCTAACGGATGTAGGCAGGAAGGGAGGGGATCAGAAACAAAATAGAGAAGAACACCCTGCCAGAGTAGATAACAAGAGGTCCTCTAGAGGATCCAATTCCGTTGAGGGAGGAGCAATATTAACGGTTTATCAGAGCCAAGGTCAACAGACAAATGTGATTCAAATCATACTTTTTATAGAAAATATATATTTTTATTGATTTTTAAACAGTTAGTCATTTCTAAAAAGCATTCAAGAATTAAATGCTCAAGGATTAATAAAAACAATCAATGCAATTATTCAAGTCATGTAGGAAGAGAAACATCTTCATCTTTTTCAGTGTTCCACTCACTCCAGGGCAGTTCAGGGGGCTCAACAGACACTCACACCTTCAAGGGATCATACAAACTCATACACATTCAAATAGTTCAGGCGGATAGATCTCGCATAGCCTGCAACAGAAAGATGGACAATGGTTGCATGGACGGGGGTGTAACAATGAGAAGGCAGATTAGATGGTATAATGTTGCCGTTCTAGGTGGTAGCGCCGACGCGTGTTTCGGTGTAAAGCACCTTCGTCAGGGCAAGCAGATGTAGCCAGGGGGGGGAAACACACAAGCTGAAATTTAAACACATTTTCTTGTATTAGATTGCTCAAACAGTCTCATACATATTTATCCAGATGCTTATCTACATGATACAATTCATTAACTTTTATGATACATTTAAAAAAATCTAGTGTCATGGCTCTGATACCATGTAACAGCTCCCAGGATATGGTCCCCCAATAATCGGGGACTTAAGGCCCAAAACAAGGATAGAGGCCTAGGTGAAGACAGAAAATTCAACTCTCCATAAACAGTCAGTCATTCATTCTATAATTAGATAATTCATTCCATTCAGTTCCTAATTTTGCACCTCACCGATTTTCATCAACTAGTCTCTGGGGCGGCAACGATGTGTACAATACTGCTACCAATCCCAGTGGCCAGGAGGAATAGTAAGAATAGGGCCAAATAGCCAGGAAGCTAATGAGGGGACGGGACAGATTTTTAATGTATACATTAGTTTTGTAGGATCCTTCGGGTTTCTGAGATTGAGTTCTTAAAGATACCAGAAGGGGGGTTCATATATTTTTTCCTTTTGATTGTGATTTTTATTGTCCCATGGGTGTAACTATCATTGGGGGGGGGTAAGAGCATATATAAAGCAAAGAGATGTTACCTGAAATTAAGGGGACTTCAAAGCGATATCGAGTTTGCAGGGTCCATATTTCCACACTTTATTGGAAAGAGCATTCCTATTCAGTCAGGATAATTCTATGTTTCTTTCCTGTTTGGGTCCAAAAGAGGAGGATTTTTAAGAGCTAGGTCCATATGTTGCTGATATCACATGGTAACAAGGCTTTCTATTTAGCACACTGATATTTTAAATGGGCAGTGGATTTAGAAGTATATACTGTACGTGCAATTTCCTACCTTCCAATGACAGTGGGGAAATATGCAGTAAAACAATTCAGTCTTCGGAGGTTCAGGCTTCGTGTAGCAAACGATCAAAACGTTGCGGTCATGCACTGCGAAGCAAGGGGAGACGATAAACAAGTTTTGTCTTGTCGATCCATGATCTCTATAGGTCTACAAAAATATCTAAGACTTAATTTCTAAATAGGTATCCTGTCATAAGGGACGATTTACACTTCTAATTTCAATGGCCCGGGGCGCCATGAGGGGACATACGGGCTCACGATATAGTCTCGAGAACAGAATGTTTTTTTTCTAAGGGCAGACCTATCCAATGCACGGATGCAGATAGGTACGCTCACCTGGTGGTACTAGATATATAGTGGCCACGTCTGAATGTCGAGGGGTAGCAGAGGATAGGGCTTCACAACATCCACTTTCTTCCAGATAGATATAGAGGAGACAAATCCCTGTATAAGAGGATAACATCTAATTAGGGATCTAAAATGGGCTGAGAGTCCGACTCAGGCTACTGATTCGGAATGTCAGGAGGTGTCAGGGAAACATGAACATTCATGATATAGACTCTATAGGGGAGAGTTCCCTCTATTAGCAGGTCTTTTCAGCATAACTAGGTTTAGCGCGCTCACCTGGTAATTAAAAGTGTATAATAGCCGCGTCTGGGTATCAAAAGATGACTGGAAGGAGGACTTCAAAGGTACCCGTTCTCTTTCTGAAAGCCGAATCGGTGGAGATACGAGTCCCTGTGTAAGAATAAGAAGAGCGGGGTCTGATAAGCGATCAAAGATATACTCAGGGACCTGGGGGGAGCGGGGGTGGCGTATACATACGTTGCTTACCTAAGTTGATGAAAAATCGACGCGCTTCCAGACTGCGGGGGCTTTTCTCATATCCTTCCAGTGGCGACGTGGGACCAGTGGTGAATATTGGTCTCAGTAGTCGGCGTAATTTATATAGGTTACGGCAGAATCTGGAACAGATGTGCCGAGAATGTGCCGCATGAAAAAGGGACTCAAACTTTCAATTCGGGCCGCCATCTTGGAACGGTTACCTTTAATACACTGATGGGTTATCTAGGTCTCCGAAATGGAGCGCCATCTTGGAATGGAGTCGTGCTATTTAGAGATGACACATTTCGCCACGTAGGGGGTCCTGTCTGCATATATAGAGGTCATTTTAAAGGGATAGATATATATATTCATGTGTATGTGATCAGCAAGATGGAACTAGCCAAGTCAGTTCCTCTTCTCTCTCTATTATAAGGAACTCTCTATGTCGAATGTGAGGACTATACAAGATATGGGGGCTGGCAGATAGAGTCTAAATGGTTCCGGACCTCGAGATCCCTGCAGAGGTGAAGTCAAGTCAGGGGGTCAATAATGATCGAGGTCCAGTTTTAGATCAGAAGGGAAGTGGGGCACTATCTCCAAATGTTTCATACGGGGTAGCCTGTTCTAGATAGAGATCAGGATAATTCACAAGATGCAGGTAATGGGAAGGTGGCACAGTACTTATATGAAAGTGTTATGCCATGGACATTCTTCATTAAGGCCTCTAGTGACTGAATTCATTAGGAAAATCCAAAAAACCTCTCTTTTTTTGCAGAGATTGACGGGATTTATTCCAGGCCTGGCCTTTATCTTTTCCAGTATGAACGAGCGGAGATCTTGTTCGGAGTGCGATTTTTCAATCCAGTGAGAAACAATAGGCACTGAGGTCTTCAAGTTTCTAATGTTGGACTTGTGTTCTCCTATCCTTATGCGGCATTTGCGTCTGGTTTCCCCTACATATGGGAGATCACAGGGGCACATGACCATATATATCACGTTGCTGGTTCGGCAGTTGGTCATGGTTTCATTTCGAGCAACTGAGATCGTACGTTCAGTGGTAGTTATGGTGTCGCCAATAATGGCATGGGGACATGCCTGACATGTGCCGCATCTGTGATTTCCAAAGATAGGTTTCAGGCTTGTGATAGCACTTTGAATGCTGGTGGGGGTCTCTACCATCTTGCCTCTAATAAGGTAGTTCTTGAGATTCCTATTCCTCTGAAAGGCAAAGATCGGTCTATTTAATGGGGTCCTGTTCTTTTCCAGATTCAATAAGTGCCAGCTGGAGTTTATGGCCTGACGTACCTTATGATTAAGGTTGGAATGACGAGTGATGCATACCAGTTGGTCGGTGCTTTCCGATTGTTTGGGTTGAAACATGGTCTCCCGGTTGGTATATCTGGCTCTTTTAAAAGAGTCCTTTATCAATTTCGGGGGGTATTCTCGATACAGAAGTTTCTCTTTTAGGATGTCAGATTGAGTCAGCAAGTCCCGTAGGTCAGAACAGTTTCTCCGAATACGGAGGAACTGACTGTAGGGGATACTTTCCTTCTGACAACGGGGGTGGAAACTGGCATATTGAAGAAGGGTGTTACGGGCGGTGGGTTTAGTATACAGGGATACTTTTATAGACTTGTCTTGATGTTCGACCCATAGGTCTAGGAATTCGATTTTATGTTGGTTGGAAAGGCAGGTGAACCGTAGGTTCGGGTCAGCTGCATTAAGCCATAAAATAAATTTGTCCAAGGTCGTTTGGTCCCCCTTCCATATAAAGAAAATATCATCTATGAATCGTTTCCAATTCTTGACGTTTTCATGGAAGGGGGCCATCTCATTGAAGATGTTTACTCGCTCGAATTCCCCCATGTAGAGGCAGGCAATGCTAGGGGCACAACTCGCCCCCATGCTAACTCCCGTTGTTTGTCTGTACAGAGTGGATCCAAATTCAAAATAATTTTCAAAAAGTACCACCTCAAGACATTGGAGGATGAACTCAGAGTTGCTAATCTCAGGTCTAGTGGATAAGATGTTCTCAATGGTAGTATATGCTCCTTGCTGTGGTATGTTGAAATACAAGGATTCCACATCTAAGGTAACCATGAGTTCGCGATTTTCAAAGAAAGGGGTACCCGTCGATTAGGCTGATGAAATGGCCTGTGTCCTTGACATAGGATTCAAGTCCAGTAACCAGCGGTTTTAGGAATTTGTCTATATACTTAGACAGCGGCTCAGTGGCCGATCCTATAGTGGAGACAATGGGTCTCAGAGGTGGGTCATTGGTGTTTTTATGGGTTTTTGGGACTCCATATATAATAGGTATCCTGGTGTGTCTGGGAGTCAGGAATTCAGCTTCTGCTTCACAGATAGCATTGGTTTCCACTGCTTTTTCTACCATCGTCAGGATTCGTTGTTTTAAACCGTTTTCTGGGTTACGGGTGGAGGGGGTGTAGTGCCCTGAGGATGATAGGAGCTCATTCATTTTGTCAATATATTTGGCAGAGTCAAAAATGACGATCCCTCCCCCTTTGTCGCCGGGTTTGATGGTTATTTTTTTGTTGTCCTTCAAGTCCCTGAGGACAGTATTTTCAGATTCGGATAGATTAGCAGCCGGAATGGGTACATATTGGGTCATTTTTTCAATTTTCCTCATAACTGCCTTCTCGAAAATGTTGACCTCATGGCCAACCATTTCCAGAGACGGAGTAAATGAGGAAGGGGGTCTGCAACCAGATTTGTTCTCAGCGTCAATATTGGGGGGGCTGTCTAGGAAGAACTTCTTTAGGCGCACTTTTCGAAAGAAGTGTTGTAAGTCTCGGTTGAATTCAAATTTGTCGAAGTTGGCCGATGGAACAAAAGATAGGCCCCGAGTTAACAATTTGGTGGCAGATGGATCAATCTCTTCACCAGTTAGGTTAAAAACTGGGATGCCCCTTATGTTCTCCAGTATTGTTGCTGGCGGGTCTGGACATACATTTGTGGGTGGCCTCGACCCTGATGGAAGTTCCTCGTTTGGGGCGTCACTCAGCACCACCACAGCACCGACCAGCACCACCACAGCACCACTTAGCGCCACCACAGCATCACTCAGGATCACCACAGCATCACTCAGCACCACCACATTATCAATCAGCACCACCACAGCACCACTCAGCAACACCACCGCATCACTCAGCACCACCAAAGCACCACTCAGCACCACCCCAGCATCACTCAGCACCATCCCAGTATCACTCAGCACCACCACAGCACCACTCAGCATCACCACAGCACCACTCAGCACCACCACAGCACCACTCAGCGCCACACCAGAATCAATCTGCGCAACCATTCAACAACAACTGGTTCAAATATGTTCTCTCAATGTTTCAAACTTTATTACAAATGTCACAAAAAGATGTTAATATTTCACTTCTGTTCTTGGATTTTCATCCCAATAAAATACACTGAACATAATCTTCACAAAAGTTATTTACAAAAGTTTAAGCTATTGCCATTATACATTAAAATCACTGTTATTTAAGTATTAATTATTTAAAAAAATTAAAAGCCATTGTAATTTGTAATATCAATACAGCTAAGTCACGTAAATACAAAACATGTTGCATTACAAATGCTATAGGTGTCACATTTGCGAAAGTTATAACTATTGGCATTGTAAATGACAAAGCTATTAATTTAGCTATTTTCAAAACCAACACATAAATAAAAAAAATGTAATTTACAAGACCAATAGCTCAAACTTTCCTAATGCGAGACCTATTGCATTGCAAATGCTTGTTTTTATATCTGTCAGTGCTTCCTGTTGAGGTTTGATTTTCGTGTCAGGCGCCCCATTGCCTACTTGTAACTATTCTCTGACCCTGCTTCAAGGGTCAGAGCAGGGTCAGAGAATAGTTGCAAGTAGGCAACGAGACGCCAGGAAGCACTTACAGGCTTACAGCAGCAGGTGCTCAAGTTGAAGTTAATTTCTTTGTAACCCTTTTGAAAAAGGTTACAAAAAATTAGATTCAACTTTTGCAACTGCTGCTGTAACCCTGTAAGTGCTTGGCTGAAAATTCGTCCCCTTTGATTGGCGGATTTTACCGCGATTTCGTGAAATCGCGGAAAATCCGCAAATTCCGCGAGCAGAACAAGTTTTCAGCCCATGCTTAGTCACACCTCAATTTCGCACTGGAAAATGACCCTTTTTTTGCAAAGTGCCTAGCTGTAGTTTTTTAACCCTACCTCTACCGGCACCTAGGGAAACCTAGCAAACCTATACATTTATGAAAACTATACATCCAGGGGAACCCAGGATGGGGTAACTTGACTGCCTCCCACCAGGTTCTGTTACCCAGAAATCCTTGCAAACCTAAAAAATTGTCCAAAAAAACACATTTTTCCGATATTTCTGTGGTGGAAAGTTCTGGAATCTGCACGTATCCACAAATTTCCTTCCACCCCGCGTTCCCGAAAGTCTTCAGAGAAAAATGCAATGTGGTCACACCTCAATTTGCAGTGTAAAACTACCCTTTTTTTGCAAAGTGCCTAGCTGTAGTTTTTTAACCCAAGCTCCGCCGGCACCTAGGGAAACCTAGCAAACCTATACATTTTTGAAAACTAGACACCCAGAGGAATCTACGATGGGGTAACTTGACTCCCTCCCACCAGGTTCTGTTACCCAGAAACCCTTGCAAACCTAAATAATTATCAAAAAAACACATTTTTCCCACATTTCTGTGGTGGAAAGTTCTGGAATTTGCATGTATCCACAAATTTCCTTCCACCCCGCGTTGCCACAAGTGTCTTCCAAGAAAAATGATATCTCACATGTGTGGGTCGGCCTAGTGCCTGCAACAGGAAACAGCACAAAATGCAACATGGTCACTCCTCAATTTTGCAGTGAAAAATTACCCTTTTTTTGCAAAGTGCCTAGCTGTGGTTTTTTAACCCTAACTCTGCCGGCACATAAGGAAACCTACCAAACCTACACATTTCTGGAAAGTAGACACCCGGGGCTTCCAAGGAGGTATGGCTTGTGTGGATCCCCCAACGTTCCCTTACCCAGAATCCCTTCCAAACCTCAATTTTAGCTGAAAAAACAGTGTTTTCACAAATTTATGTGTGGGAAAGTGTGGCATCACTGGGCTCACACAAATTTCCTACCACCCAGCTTTCCCCCAGATCTCCTGATAAAAGTGGTACCTTACTTGTGACATCAAAATTGCCTATCTCAAAACCACCTGCTTTTGCAAGGGGGTCACGTGGGTTTTTGGCCCCGTTCCCGGTGGCCATCCAGGGAAACCTACCGAGCCCACACATTTCTGAAAAGTAGACACCCGGGGTCTTCCAAGGAGGTATGGCTTGCATGGATCCCCTAACGTTCCCTTACCTAGAATCCCTTGCAAACCTCCATTTTAGCTGAAAAAATCATTTTTTCACACATTTTTGTGTGGGAAAGTGTGACATCACTGGGCTCACACAAATCTCCTACCACCCAGCATTCCCCCAGGTCTCCCGATAAAAATGGTGCCTCACTTGTGTGGGGGGCCCAAGTGCCCGCGACATGCAAGGGCCCCAAAATTTTTTGATAGGCAATGTTGATGTTGCCTCAAAACGAAATTTGCGGTTTGCTGGGGATTCTGGGTAGGAGAATGATGGGGGACCCAAGCAAGCCATACCTCGCTGGACTCACCCGGGTGTCCAAATGTGTGGGTTAGGTAGGTTTCCCTAGATGGGCGCCGAGCCCCGGACCAAAAACTAATGGGACCCCCTTGCAAAACCAGGTTGGTTTGCGATAGGAAATTTTTATGTCGCCTCAATAGGTTTTGGGGCCTTGCCTGTCTCGGGCACTAGGCCTACCCCGCAAGTGAGGTACCATTTTTCTCTGAAGACTTTGGGGAACGCGGGGTGGGTGGAATTTTGTGGACCCACGCAGATTTCAGAACTTTCCACTACAGAAATGTGAGGAAAATGTGTTCTTTTGACAATTGCAAGGGATTCTGGGTAACAGAACTTGATGAGAGCCAGTCAAGTCATCCCATCCTGGATTCCCCTGGGTTTCTAGTTTTCAAAAATGTACAGGTTTGCTAGGTTTCCCTACGTGCCGCTAGTGCCCAAAATCCACAGGTAGGCATATTGCTATAAACAACACCATGCCTAGTCGGCTTTCTGCGGTCTGGGGGAAATATCGGGGGGAGGTTGCCCCATTATGCCCCCAAGGGTGGCAGAAGCACTGTGGCTATTTGCTTGGGGGGTGGGGGCATTGGTATGCCCATTCTGGGCAGTCACGACCCCCACCCACACAAAAAAAGCCAGCGGAATCATTGGCGATTAGTGGTCCTTTTGCCCCCCTGGCGGGGCAGATTGGGGGCTATTGCCCCCATCTGCCCCCCCAGGGGGACAGAAAGCCTACTAGATGCCAGAGATGTGTTTGGGTAAATTTCAATTAGGGTGTGGGCTGCCCAAAACAGCATGCCAATGCTCCCACCCTAAATGAAATTTGCCCCAAAAAATTCCTGGTGTCTAGTGGGCTTTTTTCACCCCCCGGGGGGGGCAGATTGGGGGCTAGTGCCCCATCTGTCCCTGAAGGGTGGCAGGAAGGCTGTAATTTTTGCAGGGGAGGGGGTGGGGGCATCGGCATGCCTGTTTTGGGCAGCCCCCACCCTAATTAAAATTTGTCCCAAAAAATCCCTGGTGACTGGTGATCTTTTTCCCCCCGCGGGGGTGCAGATTGGGGACTAATGCTCCCATCTGCCCCTCAGGGGGTGCAGAAAGCCTACTAGACGCAAGGGACTATTTTGGGCAAATTTTAATTAGGGTGGGTGATGTCCAAAACAGTATGCCAATGCCCCCACCCTAATTAAAATACTCCCGAAAAAATACCCTGCTTCTAGTGGGTTTTTTGCCCCCCGGGGGGGGACATATTGGGGGCTACTGCCCCATCCGCCTCCCAGGGGGCAGGAAGGCAGTAATTGTTGTGGGGGAGGGGGTGGTGGCATCGGCATGCCCATTTTTGCCCCAAAAAATCCCTGGCAACTAGTAATCTTCCCCCCCCCCCGGGGGTGCAGATTGGGGGCTAATGCCCCCATCTGCCCCTCAGGGGGCGCAGAAAGCATACTAGACGCCAGGGATTTTTTTGGGCAAATTTTAACTAGGGTGGGGGCTGCCCAAAACGGGCATGCCAATGCCCCCACCCTAATTAAAATTTGACCAAAAAAATCTCTGGCGTCTAGTGGGCTTTTTGCCCTCCCAGTGAGCCGATTGGGGTTTACTGCCCCATCTGCTCCCCAGGACGGGGGGCAGGAAGGCTATAGTGTTTGAGGGGGAGGGGGTGGGGGCATCGGCATGCCTGTTTAGGGCAGCCTCCAACCCTATTAAACTTGCCCCCAAAAAATCCCTGGCGACTAGTGAGCTTCCCCTCCAGGGGTGCAGGTTGGGGGCTTATGCCCCCATCTGCCCCTCGGGGGAGGGGGGGTAGAAAGCCCACTAGGCTCCAGGGATTTTTTTGAGCAAATTTCAATTAGGGTGTGGGCTGCCCAAAACAGCATGTCAATGCCCCCACCCTAAATAAAATTTGCCCCAAAAAATCCCTGGTGTCTAGTGGGCTTTTTTTCCCCTGGGGGGCAGATTGGGGGCTCCTGCCCCATCTGCCCCGAGGGGGGTCAGGAAGGCTGTAATTTCTGCGGAGGAAGGGGTTGGGGCATCGGCATGCCACTTTTGGGCAGCCCCCACCCTAATTAAAATTTGCCCCCAAAAAATCCCTGTCACCTAGTGAGTTTTCTTTCCCCCCTGGGGGTGCAGATTGGGGGTTAATGTCCCCATCTGCCCCTCAAGAGGCGTCAGAAAGCCCACTAGACACCAGGGATTTTTTGGGGCAAATTTTAATTAGGGTGGGGGCTTCCCAAAACGGGCATGCCAATGCCCCCACCCTAATTAAAATTTGCCCAAAACCCTGACGTCTAGTGGGCTTCCCCCCCCCCGGGGGTCAGGAAGGCTGTAATACTTGTGGGGAGGGGGTGGGGGCATGGGAATGCCCATTTTGTGTGCAGCCCCCGCCCTAATTCAAATTTGCCTCGAAAATATCACTGTTGTCAAGTTGGCTTGCTGCCCCCCGAAGGGCCAGATTAGGGGCCAATGCCCCATCTGTCCCCCGGGGGGCCAGAAAGCTGTAATAGTGGCGGGGGTGGGAGCATTGGCGTGCCTGTTTCGGGCAGCCCCACACCCTAAAAATATTTGCGCCCAAAAAAATCCCTGCCATCAAGTGGGCTTTCTGCCCCCCCAGGGGGGCAGATTGGGGGATACTGCCCCCATCTACCCCCAGGGGGGGCAGAAAGGCTGTAATGGTGGTGGGTGGGTGGGGGCATTGGCGTGTCCGTTTTGGGCAGCCCCCACCCTTATTTTTACTTTCTAAAAAAAAACTTGGGTCTAGTGGGTTTTCTGCCCCCCGAAAGGGCAGATTAGGGCCCAATACCCCATCTGCTCCCCAGGGGGGGGGGCAGAAAGGCTGTAATGGTGGTGGGTGGGTGGGGGCATTGGAGTGCCCATTTTGGACAGCCCCCACACTAAAAAAACTTCAAACAACAAATGCCTGGTGTTTTTTTGGATTTCTGCCCCCCGCCCCGAAGGGGCAGATTAGGGCCAATTCCCCATCTGCCCCCCAGGGGGAGCAGAATGACTGTAATGATTGTTGGGGGGTAGGGCATGGGCATGCCTGTTTTGGTCACCCCACCCTTATTTTACATGTATTTAAAAGTCCCTGGTGTCTAGTGGGCAAAAAGACTAAATTATGCCAAATCACATTGGGGGAGCAAAGGCTCTTGCCCTAGGGGCTGCTCCCCCCTCCCTGGTATCTAGTGGGTGGATCCCTGCTTGGGGTTCGCCCTCCTGTGGTGATCCCCAAGCAGGGATTCTCCCCTTTCCAACAATACCTCTCCTGTCTTTCTACGTCCTCAGGGGGCTGAGACAGTCCCCTGAGTAAGTAGAAAGGGAAACTGAAATGAGCCTCTTGGCTCATTTCAGTTTCGGTTTCATTGAAATGACATCAGCGCGACGTGCACGCTGATCGTCATTTCAGGGAAACCAGGGGGGGCCTTGAGAGATAGAGAAGCTCTTCCCCAGCTCCCGAGGCTTTGGGGGTGGAAAGGGAATCCCTCTGGTGCCGGCACCAGAGGGATTTCCCAGGGGATGTTCCATGTCGAGCTGGACTCCTCATGGGCACAGGAGCACTGTGTCCCATGACCAGTCCAGCTCGTCATGGGCACAGAAGGGGTTAACACTGACTGAAAGCATGTGGTAATCAGTCACATGGTATATAAGCAATCCCAAAATGCAACACTGTGATCACTATGGCGGCTTTCTATGTGATTGCAAGGCGGCTACCTCTACAGGCAGCAGTAGTGAGGATCTGGTGATGGGAGGAGCACATTTACAGACAGCGCATCACACTCTTCCAACAGACTGGACTTGATAAGGGACCTGCCCACACTCCTTGTCCACCCAACACCAAGGGCGTACGCCATACCACGACATGTGCAGGTGCTCTGTAGGCTACATCTCCTCGCATCTGGCAGTTACCAGGGGGTGATAGCTGCGGTAGGTGTCGTGTCTCAGAGTTGCCTGTCTCATTTCTTCAGAAAGTTCCTGGATGCCATGATGCAGAGAATGCATCACTACATCAGCTTCCCACACACACAAGTGGAACTGCTGAAAACCAAGACAGACTTTTACCAGATGGCACAGTTCCGGCATGTCATAGGCTGTATTGATGGCACACACATTCCAATCTGCCCACCAGCAGCCACTGAGTATATCTACAGGAACAGAAAGTACACCCACTCCATAAATTTGCAGGTAATCTGCGATGCTTGCAACATAATCACTGACATCGTGGCCACATTTGTTGGGAGCACCCACGATTCATACATCTTCCAGAACAGTGGGATCTACACACGCCTGGCTGTGGGAGAATTTGGGGAAGGATACCTGCTAGGTAAATCACTGTGACACTCCCTTATACTAACTGCAGATAATTGTGTAATGGTATATGTGACTAATGGCACTGTCATTCTCACCTAGGCGATAGTGCATATGTAGTGCGGTCATTTATCCTCACTCCCTGCCTAAACCCATCAACCCCGAGTGAGAGACGATACAATGTGTCACACAAATCAACTCGCAACTTTGTGGAGCGCATCTTTCCGGTTCCGCAGGTTCCGCTGCCTCCACAAAAGCGGAGGTGTACGTCAGTACACACCCATCATCTGCTGCAAAATCATTGCAACTTGTGTAATACTGCACAACCTTGCCACAAAGAAAGGTACAGAAGTTTAATTAACTGATTATGAGGACGATGATGATGAATTTCAACAGCCAGATCCCAAAGCAGCAGAAGTGCCACTAGCAACAGATGGGAGACAGAGAAGGGAAGAGATCACAAGCAACTATTTTTAAGTAAGTAAATAGACACAGCCAGTTGTTGAATGTAATGATGTAGTTTAATTTCTGGGCACTACGCCACAACAAAATTTCCAATTTGTCACATCCATAGTAGAAAGTAATGGGTTACTTTACCCAAAACTGTCCTGGAAGTGTGGGCTGCATCACCGTCTGCGCCCACGCACAACAGTGCTGGATGGCATTGATTGACTTTCCTCACTGGCTGTCGTACCAGTGGCGGCCCCATACCGTCTGCTGCTTCTCCGTGTGTCTGTCAAAGAGGGGGTTATGCTGCTCCGACTGGCTGTGTCTTCGCTGTCTGGAATTTTGACAGCCCCAGTGGTGGCAGAGTGACTCGTAAGCAGCACTTCTAGAGCAGTGGTGACCTTTACCAGTCCCCTAGACACATCAGTGCTGCAGTGCGCCAGCCCCTCCTGCTTGGCCACGGAGTGCCTGCATAGTAGTGTAGTGGCAGTTGCCAGCTAGTTCACTGCCCTAGTATGTTGCCCCATGTTCTGCCTCTCTCTGCACTTGTAACTCTGTCCTCATCCATTTTACTGCACAGCAGCATCACAGATTGGGACATGTCCCGCAAGTCCGCTACCATCTCCTTTATTCCCTCTGCCATTGAGTTGATGCCCTTCTCAATGTTGGCCATGTTATCATTGAGGCGCCTCTTTTGTCGTTGGACTGACAGTATTGCCTTTCCTTGTAGGTGCTGCACCTTGACCTTGGTTGCCTCCAGCACGCCAAAGACACCATGGCTCTCATCCTGTGGAGGTGGACTTGTCACACGAGCCCTGCGGTGGCATCTGGCACCGGTGTGTGCTCCTTCAGTCGTGGCCAGCAAACCAGCTTTGCTGACATTCTGTGGCACAGTAGGAGTCCCCCCCGAGTCTTCAGAGGAGGACTCAAAATCCAGCTGTCTGGCAACAGCACGCCTTCTTGGTCTCACCACTGCAGGTGGTGTTGATGTTGGTGAGGCTGGCTGTGGTGGTGAGGCTGGCTGTTGTGGTGAGGCTGGCTGTGGTGGTGTTGTGTTGCCAGCACTTGTTGTGGGGTTCTCTGTGGTTTCCTTCTGGGGTGCCCTCTCTCCCTTGTCCTGCGTGAGGTCTCTCCTGTGGACAGAAATTATACATTAGCTCAGTGTACCTGCAGCCCTGCATTGCTACAATTAGAATACATTTCTGCAACACTATCTCATTGTCCTATGCCTGCTTATCGCTGATGTGTGTCACATGCCTTGTTGTCCAGTGCTGTTCATGTCATGATAGGGGTTTCACTGACTACATCTCCCATAATGCTTTGCTGGTCTGAAGTAAAACCTGTACTGGAGTGGGATTCACATAGCCCAATTGAGGATTTGGGATAGGGGAAGGGGGCCCAATGCTGTGCATGCTTCTTACCTTGTTTTGAAGCAGCTCTGGCAAAGCTGTCTACATCTCCAATTCCACAGACGCTCTCTGGCTCTATTGTTGACTCCACCAGTCTCTCGAGTTCAGTCAGGGCAGTTGCCCTGTTCATCCTCCTCCCGTCAGGTTGGCTTGTTTTTTTGTGTTCAGCCATCTTTCTCTTGGTGATGATCCGGAGGTCATACCAATGCTTTTTCAGCACATCAATGTCCCGGAGGTTCACTCCAATTGCATTAACCTGGGACTGGATTCCAAGCCAGATTTTGCGCTTCTCTGATTCTGCTACTTGCAGGGACTGTTTACTAAAAAGCTTGGTTTGGTGCTTAACTACCTCCTCCACGAGGACCTGCAGTTCCTCCTAGCTGAATTTGAGCTTTCTCTTCCTTTCCCCTCCTTCTGTGTCCTGGCTGGTCATTGTGAAAGATTTTCAGAATAGGTTCAGGCAGTGGCTCTGCTGCTCTCCTCTGAGCTCCCAGCATCTCAAGAAGGTTCTGATTGAGTGCACCTGCCTGGGTGTGCCACTTCCTGGTTGGGAGGGGTGGTGGTTGCACAGGATTGGCTGATTCCTCAATTGCTGTGTATTTGAATTTCCGATTCAATATTTTCCGATTTGATATTTACTGATTCGGTATTTACCGATTCGGAAACACCAATCGGTATTGAGGATTCGGTAAATATTTACTGATTTTTACCGATTTGGTAGTGTTTACCGAATTATTACGTACATTGGAAATACCAATTTCTAAATACCGATATGGTAAAATTCGGTAATTAGGAATCGGTATTTCCAATTTACCTACATATGGCCCTCTGTGAGGAAGTTGAAGAATGCTGTTGGAGGAAGCTGAAATACAAATGAATGTAAGCTGTTAATCACCACTTCCTTCTGTGACTATACTCTGCTGAATATTTCAATTGAATTATTGAATTTAAAAGTAGAGCTGTCCGATGGATATGAGTAACTGATGTGGATGCCATAAGGGACAAATCTCTGCAAGAATCCAGTATACTTTTGACTCTACCAGGACATAATAGAAAACCTGTGCAATGTGAAATCCACCAAACTTACATAACAGGAGGTTTGCGTTACAGTAATGAAACAGGGGTGAAGATTATGACATCTTTGCAGCAGGAAATTACATAGAAATCATTCAACATGGCCATACCATTTGAACATTAAAACCTTTAGTGGCAGTCTAGATAACATTACCGCTCTGACCTCACAATGTGGGGTCCAATATTGTCTAAGGGCATCACATTTTTAGTCATGCACAATGTTACACTTTCTCTTCTTTGCTGCTTTAGCGGGAGATACGTGATCAATGTAGTATAATCTAACAATTATTAACTTTGAACAGGTTGAGGGATTTTGGATGCTTTCGAGATATTTTAATCTGAGAATTGTTGCACATCCCAGATCAGGGACTTCCTTGTCACTCCCTCTACCCCATCGATTTTCACAATATGACAACACTGTTCAAAACATATCTCAATAGAGACTAGGGGACATATTTTAGAATGGGCCAGAGATTCATGAGCACTCCATTCTATAATACTAATCACGCTATCACACATTATGCACCCATGCATCTTAAGGGGTGTTCACTCATTCCCATAGGGATTGGTTCTTTCAAAAAGGGAACATTTTTACCCTGGTGCCTGCACACGCAGGGCCACTGGAATTAGGTGATTTTGCAAGTGCAATGTTTTCCACATTATAATGGATTGGCCACATTATGCATCATCTGCTGCAAAATCTGTAGTTGTTAACAAAAAAAAATTCTGGATCAAACTTTACCAGACATGTGGCAACATGGGTTGCTGTGGAGTGGAAAGCCATTCCTAAAGGTTGACTGGTCATCTTTCTGTTGCTTTTTTGCTAATTTTGGATGTTAAACTGGTACTAATGAGATGAAACCAAGCCCAGCTTTAGCGCTGGTGGGGTCTGGTGTGACAGTCATTTTTGCTCCCCCACGACCCTCGACCGCCTCCTCGGATTCTCTCACTATCACTGACCAAATGTTCCCCTCATTTCTCCAATCATATGGTATTGCTAAACACAGCGTCCCACCACCCCCCGTGGAGGTCAGCACCCCCTCCACAGGTCAGCACCCAGTATGGCCGCACTGGTAGCACTCCCCAAAAGCCGGCCCAGGGTGAAACCCATGCACAAACAGTGTTAAGAAGTGTACACGTACCAAAATAATGAAGCAATACTATCACAAAATGTGCCGCATTACACTCCATAATTGGCATTTTCTTGCCACACAAATTAGTCAACCATACCACATAATTTTGTCCTCTCTTCCACATAATTCCAGTGTTCCTTCCTACACTATATTATGGACATCGGTGATTTGGAAACAGGCATGTGAGAGGTGCACTGACTTCCAATGGCTCCACAGGAAGTTTCAGAAAAACCCTGTAGGTCCGAACTACATCCAGAAAATCAGGGCAGACGACCACCTCCAGTGACAGTCTGAAATCACAGTTCCACATTGCCAGTCCGCTTTTCCCTTCACAGGTGAGATTTTGCCTGCTTTTGGACAGCATATTTTGCGAATGAGCAGGCACTGTCTTGATCCTCACCAGATGCACGCAGTAAAGGTGCCCCGTGTCTCTTACGAAACCAGTGAACCTGATATATAATCTGGCCATCAACACCTTAATAAATATCATGCACATGACCTGATGCTTGTTCACAGCTTTGATACTAGAAAAGAAAATACACGCTGGTATGAGGTCATCCTGCAGGTATGGTAATATATTCAGTTGGGGATCTGGAACTAGAGTGACGTCAGAATCTTCTCCTTGTCTGGTCGGGAGGGATGACACCAGACTCAGCATCAAATAGGTGATGTGACGTTAATGCATAAACCGTACCAAGAAATATGAAATCGAATAATTAACGTTTAGAGCAAATGCTGACATAACCTTATTTAAAGCAGTCACACACCTACCCTTTTCACACACCATGTTCGTTCAGTGGCCGTTTTTTTATTGAGATACATTGGGCCTCTCAGCAAAGCATGCAAAAAGCAAGAATTGTACAAGCACAAAAGGCGTCTACTGAAGATGAGCCAGAGAGACTCAAGAGGGAACAACCCCGAATCCTACCTGTGTGGGACAGAGAATAAAAGGCCGCTCATTTGGTTGCTGAATGACGTGCACATTCGGAATGACCGTAGATCTGAAATTAAGGCAACTTCGCCTCACCCTTGTATTCTGAGACAGACCGAACCAGGACCCGTTATTGTAAAGCAGTTTGAAGCAGCAAGAGAGGTAAAACGCGCTTTGTAAGCAACAGAACATTGAATTAGCTGGTTTATTGAATCACATCTGCTAAACTGTCATCTAGGTCATTATTACCTGCGAGATACAAAGAGAGAAAATGAACTGGTGGTTACAATGTTCACAAAAGTAAGTTTACTGCCTGCTAGATGCTTCTAAGCCACGAACACTGCTGCACAGTAGATTCGCACTCCTGAAATGTTTCCGAGTTTGCAACTTGCTTATAACTGGTTGAGTCCCATGTGAAACGCCAAGGGGCTCCTCGATTCAGCTCATCAGACTCTAGGGACAATATACCCAAAATAAATGTATCTGTTGCAGTAGCAGATGAAAAGGCTTTGGGGATCGGGTTCCTAAGGATGAAAACGAGAGTATTTTCTGAGAGCAAATAAAAAGGGGAATGGGTGTGATGTTTTACTTAATGTCAGCCACTAATATTTAGTTCTGTAGGGAATTTTAATGACACTACTAACATTTGTCTAATTTCCAAATGTTGCATTGCCGAAAATTTGAAAAATATCCTGAAATGTTGCATTATGCACCAGGCCCTGCTCCATGATTCTGAATCTGGCAGTCCTATGAAGGAACATGGGTGTGCCAAGATGATGGATGTGCTGTGGGCAAAAATCAAAGAATTCAGGAAGATCTGCTGTTTTAGACTACGACAATTAAGGCCCACTTTTCAGAAGTCTATGAAGTGAAAGATGCATATGTTTATTAATGTTTTGCCTAACTGAACAGTACATTACTCATTCTCAGCTCCCGGATTGTACTATTTGCAGCAGTATAGGGCATAGGGCAAGGCTGCGGACCAAGCCATCTGAGCGCATAAAATGGCAGTTTGGGTGCTCATAGCAAGGCACTTATTAGAGGGCAAGGGCAGGGATCGGGCCCTGGGTCACCTACGCCTAGCCATGCTCAGCATATTAGTAGGCAAGAGATGTTTGGCAACAGGACATGATTAAAATGTATGTGGTGTGAAGGTAGGGATGCTCTGTTACCATAAATGACCATACTATGAGGCAAGGGTTTTAGGTTGTCTATCATTAGTAGAATATCCTTTCAACAGCAATTTCAAAACTCCTATTTCACAGGAATTATTATTTTCTATTTTATATGTATTATTATTATTATTATTATTATTATTATTATTATTATTATTTATTGCAGTATCAACCAATATTAAGACCAGAAATTAGAGTAGTGTAGAACAGTACAGTAGGGAAATGTAGTGTTTTCAAGATACATGTTATTGTTTCAAAAACATGTGATGTTAAAAGTACATAACATGGTTTCCTAATGGTGTGAGTATGGCCCAATACAACAAAGGGGTCATTTTGAAATGATTTGTCAGCTTCGTACTTCACAAATCTCGAGAGGCTTAAAAAATATATATGCAAAGGACTTAGGGCCAGATGTAGGTAATTTTATTTTACCGATTCTAAAATACAGAGTCATACCGAATCGGTATTTCAGAATCGGAAAATGAGATGTAGCTAAAAAATCTGTAAAAATTACCGATTCGGAATCACTCGGTATTTGAAATCGGTATTTACCGAAACGGTATATACCGACTCGGTTAAATCCGAATCGGTAAAACCCATATATTCCAACGGGCCCATGGCCCATAGGAATGAATGGGTATTAACGAATCGGTAAATACCGAATCGGTAAATACCGATTCGGAAATTTGAAATTGACAAACATGTGAGCCTGTGAACCAATCAGGAACTCCAACCACACCCAAACCCAAAGGTACTGGGGAATCAACCAATCAGAATCAAGCACCCCTCCCCAGTACCTGGGACTGGCCACGCCCATGCAGGTGCAGAAACCAACAGTCAGGAGAGCAGGAGGACAGACTGAGGAGCAGACTTCCCTGAGCTCACCTGTACAGCACTATGGAGAGTCAGGATGCACAGAGGGATGCTGCAGAGCGCAAAAGAAAGATGAAATTCAGCCCTGAGGAACTGCAGGTGCTTGTTGCAGAGGTTGTCAGACATTACAGCAAGATCTTTGGGAAACAATCACTGCATGTTGCTGAGTCCATCAAGCGCACAACCTGGATTGAGATACAAGGCAAGGTAAATGCCATTGGTGTCACCCAACGTGAAATAGACGATCTGAAAAAACGGTGGTATGATCTCCGCATCATCACCAAGAAGAAATTAGCTGCCCACCGCAAGGAAGCTGCAGCAACAGGGGGAGGAAGAAACCGAGCACCACGACTCACCGACATAGAGGAGCTGGTGGAATCCACCCTTGAGCCTGAATCCATCCACGGCATCGGGGACGCTGACAGCTCTGCAAGAGCTGCAAAAAAACAAGGTAAGATGCCAGTACATTGTCATTAACCCATTTACCTATTCCCCTTACACACTGTGTGTGCCAGGTTTTACCAATGTCCTGCAATGCATAATGGGAAATGTAGTCATAGGTAGATACCTCTATGCAGTCAGCATGCCATGCAGCAAGGGATGTACAGACTACTAGCATAAGCAAATGAGGGACAGGCAAATGTGCTATAGTAGTGTGTTTAATCAAGAGACACAGGTGAACCACTCCACTGACACAATGTCCATGTCTGTCCACAGGGGAGTCATCGCGCAGCACAGCAAAGGATAGGGAGAAGAGGAGGGAAGAAGCTGGACCCAGCACAGGACACGGAGGGAAGGACAACGAGCAGGCAGCCAAGTCACCTGAGGAGCCAACACCACCACAGCCACAGTCCCCTCTGTTATTTGGGAGTCAGGAGTCAGGAGCGACTGCACAGTCCCCCACCCCCACAACCCCGTCCCCAGTACAGGAAAGGGCAAGGCGCCTTGATGTGCCCCCTCCCCGCATACTGGAAACATCCGAGGAGGAAGAGGATGAGGGTGACATGGCCATCAACCCACAGGATTCAGCCGACGCTGAGCAGCTGCCCACTCCCAGAGCTGTGCGGGCTGAGGACGAAGGCCACGGGAGGCAGATGAAGTGCGTCAAGATCAGGGGGTCTTCTGCGGACTGGAGGCCACCATGGTCAAAGTTCAGCGCCTGCAGGCGAAAGGAATGATGGGGGTTCAGAGGCAGGCACGCACCACCACCAACAAGCTGGATAAAATAGGCAAGGACATTGGAGACATTTCAGAGAGCATGCAGTCAATGGCATCTGGCATTTCCGACATGACACAGTGCATGACTGTCCTGTGCGACAAGTTGAACAGGGACCATTTGGAGAGACGCAAGGCTTGTGTCGATGTGCGGCAGCAGACAAAAGCCCTGAACAGATTTGCAACTGCAACCACCCTGCTGTGCAGACAGTCAGTGGCAATGCAGGATGCCATTGTGCAGTGCTGCACCAATTTATCAGTGGGAATGGCCAGAGTGACCTCTGCTATGGAGCTCATGCTCGCACAACAGACTGCCACTCGAGGCGACATATGTGTGGGTGAAAGTGAGGAGTCCACCAGCAGGAGTGGCGCAAGCACTCCTGTACAAGAAATACGTAGGAGCGGCAGGCGTCATGCTACTGACACAGGCCACACCGAGAACATTGACACACAGCCACAGCAGTCTCACCCTGTTGTCCGTGGCGGTAAACATTGACTATGCCCTCCACCCAAGAAACAGGTCACGGTGGTGTTAACCGTGACAACACAGTCATAGACATTTATATATCATGTACAAAATGTGTGATATCATTGTACTTGCGTAGTGAAAATTAAACTACGTGCGTCATGACCTTTGTCTGTCTGTGTCTCATTACTCACTCAGAAATATTGCTGTGTGACCTCTGCCCGTCTCAGTCTCCCATCTGTCGCTGCTGCTGCTACTGTACCATGGGGCTCTGCCAGTTCTGTGTCATCATCAATGTCCTCATGATGTGTGATCTCCACCTCTGTGCCTTCCTTGGTGGCGAGATTGTGTAACATTGCACAGGTCGCAATGATTTTGCAGCACAGGATTGGGGTGTACTGGCGTGCCCCTCCACTCTTGTGGAGGCAGCGAAACCTGCTCTTTAGGAGTACAAATGTGCGCTCCACAACGTTGCGTGTAGATCTATGAGACACATTGTACCGCCTTTCACTCCTGGTGGATGGGTTGAGGTAGGGGGTGAGCACAAAGGACCGCAGGGCATATGCACTGTCGCCAAGGGGGGAGTAAGATTGACATTACTTGCATGTACATGATACATTAATATGCTTTGAGTGTCAGGGTGTGTCACATTCATTTACCTAGCAGGTATCCGTTTCCAAATTCTCCGGCAAATAGGCGTGTGTATATTCCACTATTCTGGAATATGTACGAATCATGGGTACTTCCAGGGAACTTCGCAACGATGTCTGTGATGATGTTGCCAGCGTTGCATATGACCTGTACATTGATGGAGTGCGTTGATTTGCGGTTTCTGTATATGTGTTCTGTGGCTGCAGGTGGACAGAGTGGTACGTGGGTGCCATCAATGCAGCCTATCACGTGAGGGAAGTGTGCCAGTTGATAGAAATCAGTCTTGGTTTTTGCAAGTTCCGCAGGTGTATCAGGGAATGAAATGTAATGCTCCATCCTCTGCATTATGGCGTCAAGGAACCTCCTGAAGAAGCGGGACAGGCAGCTCTGGGACACACCACCCACTGCAGCTATCACACTCTGGTAGCTCCCGGAGGCAAGCAGGTGTAAGCTACACAGCACCTGCACATGGGGTGGGATGGCGTGGGCCCTGGGTGTTGGGTGCTCCAGGAGTGGGTGTAGGTCCCTGATCAAGTCCTAGATGGTTTGGGGATGTAGCCTGTACCTCTAGAGTATTTCAGGCTCTGTCAGTTGGAACAGTGTTATCCTCTGCCGGTACACTTGTTCCTCCCTTTGCCATTCCCTCTCTTCGGCTGCCTGTAGTCTTTGCCGCCTTGCAATGACGTAGAAAGCCGCCATTATGGTTCCACAGTTGCATTTTGGGACATTTTTATGGCCTTCACCTGATTACCACCTGCATTCAATCCATGGTAAATACCGACTCATAAATACTGAATTTCCGTGTATTCGGTATTTTTTGGCTTTCCTACATCTCCATGTCCATTTTTTACCGTTTCTTATTTACCGACTCGGTAAATAAGAATTCGGTAAATATGAATTCGGTAAATTCCGCCTCGGTAAGAATACCGACTCTTATTTACCGAGTCGGAATTATACCGACTCATATTCACCGAGTCGGAATTATACCGACTCATATTTACCGATTCGGTATATTATAAGCTCCTACACCTCATTTCATTTATACCGGTCGATAACGGACGAAATTACCGAATTACGGCCATTACCAACCGGTATTTGGCTACCTACATCTGGCCCTAAGATTCAGAACTACACGGATCCCCATGTGGAACCATATTACATAATTGTCAAATATTTATCCTCTGTATGTAAACTTATAGGCCCAGATTCATAAAACAAAAATCCGCTCGCAAAGGGGCAGATTCTCAGAATCTGCCCCTTTGCTAGCGGTATTTTTGCATTTGGGATGCATCATCCCAAATGCAATTTTAGAAATCGCTAAATTGCGATTATTTGCATTTAAGGAATCTCAAATTGAGATTCCTTAAATGCAATGCATTAAAGTTTTTAAAATAGCGAATTCGCTAATAGGGCACACAAATTACCATGAAGTACAACTTCATGGTAATTTGCAAAAACTTTGAAAAATGCACAAAGTGACGCATCTGCCTAGATGTGTCACTTTGTAAATAGAACGCT
Organism: Lissotriton helveticus; assembly: GCF_964261635.1. Lineage (NCBI taxonomy): Eukaryota > Metazoa > Chordata > Amphibia > Caudata > Salamandridae > Lissotriton > Lissotriton helveticus. The sequence goes on from NC_136065.1 coordinate 1,522,280,777, forward strand.
ACAGGGGGCATGTTTTACGCTGCTGTCGCGTCACAAAAAATTACGCAACAGCAGCATAAAACTGACGCATGGCCTCATAAATAAGGCCCTCAGTGTGTTTGTGTATAAAACACATACATGTGTGCATGACATTTTGCTGTCTGACTCCACATTTTTATGGGTGCTTGCAATCAGTACCTTTTGCTGTAGTTGGAGTGTCAGACACTCTGGTGTTCTTTTGTATGTCGACATTCATGCCTGCCAACTGTCACACCTATACATGCAGATACTTTTATGAGCTTGCGTCAACATCATACAAGTGAGGTGAAATAACCCCTTAACTGCTTGTGTTGGTAGGCCTAGTGCCTGCAACATGAAACGGGCTAAAACACAACGCGGACACACCACATTTTGCCATTGAAAACAGACCCTGTTTTTGTAATGTGCCTAGCTGTGGATTTTGAACCCTAGCTCTGCAGGCACCTAGGGAAACCTATACATTTTTGAAAGCTAGACTCCCAGGGAAATCCAGGATTGAGTGACTCGTGTGGCTTGCACCATGTTCTGTTACCCAGAATACCTTGCAAACCTCAAACTTTCTAAAAAAACCCACATTTTCCTCATATTTCTGTGATGGAAACTTCCACCCATCCCGCATTACCCAAAGTCTCCTGATAAAAATGGTACCTCACTTGTTTGGGTAGGCCTAGTGCCCACAGCTGGAAACAACCCAAAACGCAACGTTGACACACCACATTTTTACAGTGAAAACAGATCATATTTTTGCAAAGTGCCTAGCTGTGGATTTTGATACCTAGCTCAGCTGGCACATAGGAAAACCTAGCAAACCTATACATGTTTGAAAACTAGACACCCAGCTGAATCCAGAATTGGATGACTTGTGTGGTTCTCACCAGTTTGTGATACCCAGAATCCCTTGCAAAACTAAAACTGTATAAAAAAATACATTTTCCTCACATTTCTGTGATGGCAAGTTCTGCAATCTGCATAGATCCACAAATTTCCACCCACCCCACATTCCCAAAAGGCTCTCAATAAAATGATATCTCACTTGTCTTTGTAGACTTACTACCCACGACAGGAAACGTCCCAAAACACAACGTGGATACAGTTCATTTTTCCGGGGAAAACTGACCTTTTTTTCAAATTCTCTACCTGTGGATTTTGAACCATAGCTAAGCTAGCACCTAAGGAAACCTAGCATACCTATAAATTTTTTTAAAGTAGACACCCAGGGGAATCTAAGATGGTGAGACTTGTGTGGATCTCACCTGGTTCTGTTACCCAGAATCGCTTGCAAATTGCAAACTTTGAAAAAAAATAATTTTCCTCACATTTCTGTGATGGAAAGTATTGGTATCTGAGCGAATCCATGAAATTCAACCCATCTCACACTCCCCAAAGTCTCCTAGGCCCAGTGCCCATGACAGGAAACAGCCCGCAACGTAACGTGAACACATCACATTTTGTCAGAGAAAACTGACCTTTTTTCAAAATTCTATTGCTCTGGATATTGAACCCTAGCTCAGCCAGCACACAAGGAAACCTGGCAAACCTATACATATTTTAAAAGTAGACACCCTGGGGAAATCAAGATGTTGTGTCTCGTGTGATTCTCACCAGGTTCTATTAGCCAGAATCCCTTGTAAATATCAAATTTTATTAAAACAAAAACAAATTTTCCTCAAGTTTCTGTGATGGCAAGTTCTGGAATCTGCATGAATCCACAAATTTCCACCCAACCCATATTTCCCAAAATCTCCTCATAAAAATGATACCTCACTTGTGTGGGTGGGACAAGTGCCCGTGACAAGATACAGCCCCTGACACAACATGGACACATCACATTTTTCTAGTTAATACTGACTTTTTTTGTGCAAATTGTCTAGCTGTGGATTTTGAACCCAAACTTGGCAGGCATCTAATGAAACCTAGTAAACCTATAAATGTTTTAAAGGTAGACACCCAGGGTATTCCATAATGGGGTGACTTGTGTGGCTCTCACCAGGTTATATTTCCCAGAATCCCTTGCAAATCTCAAACTTTGTAAAAAAAAACACATTTTCCTCACACTTCTTTAACAGAAAGTTCTGGAATCTATGTGGATCCATAAATTTCCATACACCCCACATTCTACAAAGTCTTCCAATAAAAATTATACCTCACTTGTGTGGGAGGGGCAAGTACCTGCGACAGGCAAGGGCCAAAAATGTATTGTGGAGATATCAAAGTTACCTATCACAAAACGACCTGGTTTTGCAAGGAGGGGTCACCTCGGTTTTTGGGCCCAGGCTTGACAGGAATCTAAAGAAACCTACCAACCCCACACATTTAAGACAGCTAGACACCCAGGGAGGTATGACTTGTGTGGGCCCCCCAATTTTTCCCTACCCAGAATCCCCTGCAAACCTCAAATTTAGCTGAAAAATCAAGTTTTTCTCAATTTTCCGTGTGGGAAAGTTTTGGGATCACCAGGCAGACATAAATATCCTACCACCCAGCGTTTTCCTAGGTCTCACGATAAAAATGGTACCTCACTCTTGTGGGTGGGCCAAGTACCAGTGACAGGCAAGGGCCCAAAACATATTGAGGAGACATCAAAATTCACAAAACAACCTTTGCAAGGGGGACACATGGGTTTTTGGTCCCGGGCTCGGCTGCCATCTAGGGAAACCTACCAAACCCACCCATTTCTTAAAGCTAGACACCTGGGTTAGTCTAGGGAGGTATGGCTTGCATGGCCCCGCCAATGTTTTCCTACCCAGAATCCCCTGCAAACCTCAAATATAGCTAGAAAAATCACATTTTTCTCAAGTGGGTGGGAAAGTGTGGGGTCACTGGGCAGATACAAATTTCCTACAGCCCAATGTTCCCCCAGGTCACCTGATAAAAAGGGTACCTCACTCATGTGGTTGGGCCAAGTACCCGTGACAGGCAAGGGCCTAAAATGTATTGAGCAGACATCTAAATTGCCTATCACAGAATAACCTGGTTTTGCAAGAGGACACATGGTTTTCAGCCCCGGGCTCAGTAGCCAACTAGGGGAACCTATCAAACCCACACATTCCAGAAAGCCAGACACCCGGGCAAGTCTAGGGAGGTATGGCTTCTGTGGACCCACAAACGTTTTCCTACCCAGAATCCCCTGCAAACCTCAAATTTAGATGAAAAAATCTCATTTTTCTCCAGTTTCTGTGTGGGAAAGTTGTGGGCGGACACAAATTTCCTACAGCCTAGCCTTCCCCCAGGTCTCCTTATAAAAATGTTACCTCACTCGTGGGTGGGCCAAGTATCCGTGACAGGCAAGGGTCCAAAACGTATTGAGGAGACATCAAAATTACCTATCACAAAACAACCGGGTTTTGCAACCATACCAATCGCTTGCCCGGACGGCCGCCATCTTAGGTTGGGCCAGAGTCAGCGCTCTATGCAATTTGAAAACCGCCCTTAAAAACAGGGTTGGCGCGACCGCGCAACCTTGATAGCTCCTGAGGCGTGAGCCGGGAGCAGGTTGTTTTGCGAGCCGAGCTCAGTGAACCGCTGCTAACAGCATCTAAAACTGTTTTTACAGGGATTCGGGGAGGTGGGGAATTTGAATTTGGAAATTTTATCTTGTGTAATTAGTTGTATCTAACTGCTTTTAAAATTGAGTAGGACTCACTGATACCTGAATAACACACGCACTTGCCCAAGGGCTACGTTCTACCGCTTCTGAAGACATAGGAAGGGGATTAAGGAATAGCACTTGCCCGGACGGCCGCCATCTTAGGTTGGGCCAGGGTCAGCGCTCTATGCAATTTGAACACCGCCCTTAAAAACAGGGCTGGCGCGACCGCGCAACCTTGATAGCTCCTGAGGCGTGAGCCGGGAGCAGGTTGTTTTGCGAGCCGAGCGCAGTGAACCGCTGCTAACAGCATCTAAAACTGTTTTTACAGGGATTCGGGGAGGTGGGGAATTTGAATTTGGAAATGTTATCTTGTGTAATTAGTTGTATCTAACTGCTTTTAAAATTGAGTAGGACTCACCGATACCTGAATAACACACGCACTTGCCCAAGGGCTACGTTCTACCGCTTCTGAAGACATAGGAAGGGGATTAAGGAATAGCGCTTGCCCGGACGGCCGCCATCTTAGGTTGGGCCAGGCTCAGCGCTCTATGCAATTTGAACACCGCCCTTAAAAACAGGGCTGGCGCGACCGTGCAGCGGACACGCGCAGCGGGCGCGCCAAAGGCAAGCCCGTCTGCGCCCGTCCGCGCCGGTACCGCGCCTAGCGTCAGGACCCCTGGTGGTGAGGCCCCAGGCAGTGCGCCACGTAAGGTGTATGATCGCAATACTCTACTGAGCCTTAATTTGGCTGAAAGAGTAACAGGCTGTAAATCTCTGAGGATGAATGAGATCCTGCAAGGGGGTCCTCATGTCTGCCATGCTTGTCAAACACATACCCAGGATATCCTGATGAGCACAATCAATGCATTAATCCCGACAGGGAGGAATAAGGAGGAATTAAAGAGGAGGTATTCTGACTGCCTGTTGATAAACGCTAGATCGTTGGCCAAGCACAGTCTAGAGGTAGCCGATTTAATTAAAGATCACGATATTAAGATAGCATTTGTTACCGAAACCTGGACTGATGCAGCGTTCGGCCCAGACCTGGTAAAGGCGATTCCAGCGGACTACCTTAGTTACACACTGGATAGGCCAAAGAAAAGAGGAGGAGGCCTGGCGGTCATATATCACCCATCCATCAAAGGTAGCTTTCTCCCTATAGTCTCCAACTCTTGTGAGCATTCAATCTAACCCTATCGGATCATCAATCCTTTAAGGGTTGTCTCATATATAGACCACCGGGTGCTAAAGTTGGGTTTCTGAGGGATGTGGGCAACTTTTTAGAGGAAGCACTGTGCACAAAGGCTTACACTGTCCTTGGGGATCTTAATTTCCACCTGGACTCTAGTCAGGACAGTGACACAGTGGCATTAAAAGACCTAATGGAAGGGCTGGGGCTGATACAGGTGGTCATCGGGCCGACTCATAAAGCAGGCCATACTTTGGATGGGATTTTTACGAGTTACCCAGATTTGCAATTCTCCGGGACAGAGCCTGTAGCCTGGTCAGACCACAACGTGGTGTGGTTTAGAATTCAAGGCAGGGCATCACAGAGAGTAAGAAGGATTAAGAAGGAAGTCAAGGTGAGTAGAGCCTGGACCAAAATAGATGGGACGGCTTTGGAGGAATTGCTGGTAGCCTCCGAGGTGCCTCTGCCAGTAGGAATAGAGGAAGCCGCCACCACTGTTGCTTACTGGATTGACCAAGCTTGTACCACACTGGCTCCACCTAAAAGCTGGCTTCTTACCCGCACGGTTCCATCAGCCCCCTGGTTCACTGAGGAACTCAGGGAGCTAAAGTGCGAGTGTAAAAAGTTAGAACGAGTCTGGCGTAAAACCTATAATGAAGCCGAGAAGAAGATATACAGAGCCAGCCTGGGGAAATATAAAGAAAGAATTAGACAACTTAAGGAAACTTACTTCACAGATCGTATCCTTGGGGCAAAATTTTTTCCCAAGGAACTCTTTCATACAGTAGCCAGTTTGGCTACACCTAAACCAGTAGCTACGCCTCCAACGCAGGAACTCTGCGAGAATTTAGCCCATTTTTCCTCAAGCAAGGTGGAAAAAATCTATTCATCTTTGGAAGCCCCTGTGGCGCAGAGCCTGCTGGCATCCAGACCCATGCACCCGAAGGCAGCTACTCAGGACATCAAATTGCTGGGCTTCATCCCAGTGGAAGGGGAAGAGATTAAAAGACATTTGTTGAGCATAAAATCGGGTTCACCTTATGATCCCTCCCCAGTAACAGTTCCCAAGTTGGCAGCAACCCCCATAGCCAAGGCTTTAGCGGGATTAGCTAAGCAGCTATTTGAGACAGGGGATTTTCCATCGAGCTGGAAGCGGGCGTCCATTAAACCACTATTAAAAAAGCCTAATCTGGACATCGCGGACCCTAACAACTATCGGCCAATTTCTAGACTTCCCATGCCAGCCAAGATTGTAGAAAGGCTAATGAACATCCAGCTTAGTGCATACCTAGGAACCTCTCAGGGGCTAGACATCTCACAGCATGGGTTCAGACCAGGCCACAGTACCGAGTCCGCCCATATCAAGTCAACAGAAGAGGTCAGGAAGGTGATGGACTCGGGAGGTCGGGCAGCTTTGATCATGCTGGATTTGTCATCGGCCTTCGACATGGTCCACCATACCATCTTGGTGGACCGGCTGGAGGAATGTGGGGTTCAGGAGAAGGCTCTAGGCATTTTGAGAGCTTTTTTGACCAACAGGGTCCAGGTAGTCGCGTTGGGGGACTTTGAGTCAAAACCCTTTCAACCATCTTGTGGGGTCCCCCAGGGTTCCTCACTTAGCCCTACCTTGTTCAATGTTTATGTCTCTTCCCTGGCCTCAGTCATCCGCTCCCATGGGTTTGAACTCACATCTTATGCAGACGACACATAGATTGTCGTGTCACTGCTACCCGGGAGGGAAAATGACATTGCCAGCAAGTTCCAGGAATGCATGAAAGCTGTGAGCAAATGGATGGCAGGAAACTGTCTAAAACTTAATTCGGCCAAAACCGAAGTTATATTGTTTGGTTCTACGGTTAACTTTTGGGACCCGAGTTGGTGGCCTGAAGAGATGGGGATTTTGCCCACTCCGGTCAACAAGGTAGAGAACTTGGGGGTCATCCTGGATGACAGACTTTCTTATAAACCACAGGTAAATGCACTGGCCTCATCCATCCACTGGACATTGAAAATCCTTCGGAAGGTTCTTCCGTTTCTTCCAGGGGAATGCACAAAAACAGTTGTGTGCTTTCACGATTGGTTTATTGTAACAGTCTGCTCCTGGAAGCCCAACAAGGAGTACTCAGTAAGTTACAGATACTGCAGAATGCAGCAGCGCGCCTGCTTACAGGCTTGCCTAAATTTGCGCCCATTTCCCATGAACTAGTGAAACTACACTGGCTGCCAGTGAGGAAGCGGATTCTATTCAAAAGTCTGTGTATTGTCTTCAAGGCGATCCATGGCATAGGTCCAGTAGTTCTGGGGCAATATTTTCACTGGCTCAAACCCGGAAGACTACTGAGGTCAGCTACTTTGGGATTGATCAGGACCCCACGCATTAGAAAGGTGGGTTGGGGAGGCAGGAGTTTCAGGTGAGGGGCGGCGGTGGCCTGGAATGCCCTTCCAATGGCACTCCGTCTGTCCCCTGAGCTTATGAGCTTCCGGCGAGAGTTAAAAACATGGCTTTTCGTAAATTAACCTGGGGATATAGTTTTGGGAGTTATCAAAATAGCGCCAGGACACCGTAAGGTAACAGTGCGCTTTATAAGTGTCAAAAATAAAATAATAAATAAACAATCATGGCCAACCAATCACTATTACATTTTAAACAGGGAACTCTGGTACTTTGTCACTGATCAGCAGTGGCAGAGTACCCACAGCTTTCAAAGCAAAGGTGATAGAGGCAAAAAAGTCAGGGGTAATCACGCCAATAAATGCCAGGTCTAATATGCGTCCCCTCCCACCGAAAAGTGGGGGGAACTACCCACCCTCATGGGAGTTCTCATCACTAAGGCGGAAAAATCTGGACAGATCATCAGCATTGGCGTGTTCTGTTCCCGGACAGTGCTCCACCGTGATGTCCATCCCCTGTAGGGAAATGAACCACCTCAACAGCTTTGGTTTCTCACCCCTCATCTGCATCAACCATCTGAGGGGCCAGTGGTCGGTCTGAACTAAGAAGTGGGTCCTAAACAAGTAGGGCCTCAGCTTCTTCAGTGCTCAGACCACAGCAAAAGCTTCTCTTTCAATTGCACTCCACCTTTGTTCCCTGGGAAGTAGCCTTCAGCTAATGAAAGCCACCGGTTGGTCCAAGCTCTCGTTGTTCAATTGTGAGAGCACTGCTCCTACCCCATGGTCTGAAGCATCTGTCTGCACGGACCCCTGCCCCCACCACATCTTCAACAGAGCCGCCGACATCATCGCACCCATGCTCCGCCACACCATCAACCGCTCCCTGGCGACTGCCTCGTTCCCCGACGACTGGAAACACACTGAGGTGAACCCCCTCCTAAAGAAACCCTCAGCGGACCCCACCGACCTCAAAAACTACAGACCCATCTCCCTGCTCCCGTTCCCAGCGAAAGTCATCGAGAAAGCCATCAACAGCCAACTCGCCACATTCATTGAAGAACACAACATCCTCGACTCCTCTCAATCTGGCTTCAGAAAAAACCACAGTACGGAAACCACCCTCCTCGCCGCAACAGACGACATCCGCACCCTACTGGATAAAGGAGAAACAGTAGCCCTCATCCTCCTCGACCTATCAGCGGCGTTCGACACAGCCTCCCACCGCACCCTAATACGCAGACTCTATGACGCAGGAATCCAGGACAAGGCCCTCGACTGGATCTGCTCCTTCCTCTCCCGCAGGATGCAGCGGGTCAGACTCCCCCCTTTCCTCTCGGATCCCACACCTACCACCTGCGGAGTCCCCCAGGGCTCCTCCCTCAGCCCGACGCTCTTCAACGTCTACATGGCTCCACTTGCCCCCATCGTCAGAACCTACGGACTCAACATCGTGTCATACGCAGACGACACCCAGCACATCCTCTCCCTATCCAACGAGCCTAACACCGCCAGACGCAACTTTCGAGAAGGCATGGAAGCCGTCGCCAAATGGATGAAAAACAGCTGCCTACAACTAAACACCAACAAAACAGAAGTACTCATCATGGGCCCAAACCCCGACACCTGGAGCGACACCTGGTGGCCCACCGCCCTCGGAAACCCGCCAACCCCCACAGACCACGCACGCAACCCGGGAAACATCCTGGACTCCGAGCTCAAAATGGACCGCCAGATCAACTCTGTCTGATCTTCCTGCTTCCACACCCTCCGCCTCCTTCGTAAGACCTTCAAATGGATCCCCCTCAAACACCGAAAGACAGTCACTCATGCCCTGGTCACCAGCAGACTCGACTACGGCAACGCACTCTACGCCGGAATAAACAAAAACCTCATCCGCAAGCTACAGAACATCCAGAACGCCGCCGCAAGACTGGTCCTCAACCTGCCAAAACACTGCCACATCTCCCAGCACCTGCGCACACTCCACTGGCTCCCCGTCGAGGCGAGAATCACCTTTAAGATGCTCACCCACGCACACAAGGACCTCCACGGCACGCACCGGACCAGCATACCTGAACAGCTGACTCAAATTCCACGCACCCCAAAGGACCCTACGATCAGCCCAGCTCTCCTACGCCGTGGTCCCCCGCACCAGAAAGATCAGATCGGGAGGCCGCTCCTTCTCCTTCCTCGCTGCCAAAGCATGGAACGCCCTTCCGCTCCACCTCAGACAGACAACATCGCTCCCCATCTTCGCAAGAAACCTCAAAACCTGGCTCTTCAACAGACCCCCTCCTTGATGGAATGGAACCTGCACCCCCCCACCCCTAGCGCCTTGAGACCCTTACGGGTGAGTAGTCTCGCTTTAACAAACCCCTGATTGAATGATTGATTGACTATAAACTCTCTGAAGAAATCTGGCACCCGTAACACAGGTGCAGTGCACATGGCATTATTCAGGGCATCAAAGGCGGTCTGACAGGAATCAGTCCAGACCACCTTCTTGGGCTGTTTCTTGGACGTCAGTTCCGTCACGGGGGCAACGAGGGTGCCATACCCCTTCACAAACTGTCTATAATACCCAGGGAGTCCTAGAACGGCCCTCACTCCTGTCTAGGTCTTGGGTGCTTCCCAAACCATGATGGTATCAATCTTTGCCTGTAGGGGCACTACCTGGCCGCAAATGTTCCTCCCAACTGGAACTGAACTCTGCAATGTTGTCCATGTAAGCGGCGCTGTACTCCTCCAGCCGACTCAGCACCTGGTAAATTAGTCTCTGGAAGGTGGCAGGGGCGTTCTTCGACCCAAAGGGAATAATCCTGAACTGGTAGGGCCCCTCTGGCGTTGAGAACACTGACCTCTCCTTGGCCCCCTAAGTCAAGGCAATCTGCCAGTACCCCGATGTGCAAATCAACTGTACGGAAGTACCGGGCAGCCAAAGCCTATCCACAAGCTCATCAGCTTTGGGGTGGGGTGTGCATCAGTCTTAGTGACTGCATCGAGTCCGCAGTAATCCACACAGAACAGAAGTTCGGGAGTGGCACCCCGCGCAGCAGCTTTTGGCACAAGGACCACTGGGCTGGCCCAGCGGCTGCTGTATGGCTCAATCCCCCCCATTGCCAGCATATTGGAAACCTCCTCCTTGATGCTGGCCCTGACCTTATCAGCTACCCTGTAACATTTTTGTTTTACAGGCAGACTGTCTCCAGTGTCCACATCATGGACGCACCATGTGGTGACTCCAGGGGTCAGGGAGAACAGGGAGGCAAACTGAACCAGTACCTGGCGACAGTCTCTCAGTTGTTCTGGGGTCAGGGAAGGCGAGAGGTTCACCCCATCCACTGGCCCATCCTTCTCCTGGGCTGACAGGAGGTCAGGAAGGGGTTCACTCTCCTCTTCCACCCCGTCATCTGTAGCCAAGAGCAGGGTCACCTCAAACCTTTCAAAGTACGGGTTGAGGCGGTTCACAAGGAGAACCCTAAGAGGATTCCTAGGAGACCTGAAGTCCACCAAGTAGGTTACTTCGCTCCTGCGCTTCACCGCCTCATAAGGCCAAGTCCACTTGTCCTGGAGCACGCAAGGCTCCATTGGCGCCATCACCCACACTTTCTGCCCAGGTTGAAACTCAACTAGAGTGGCATTCTGGTTGTACCACTGTTTCATATCCTCCTGGCTGGCTTCCAGGTTCGCCTAAGTGAGATGCCTGAAAGGCCTAGTCTGGTTCTGGAAGGCCAGCACGTAGATGTATACATCCTGGGGGGGTTTACTAGGAGACTTCTCCCAGCCCTCCTTCACCAAACTCAAAGGTCCTCTGACCGGGTGCCCATACAGGAGCTCAAAGTAACTGAACCCCAAAGACTTCTGTGGCACCTCCCTATAGGCAAACAATAGGCATGGCAATAAGGCGTCCCACTTACGCCGCATGGGTTCTTCCAGACCCATAATCATGCCCTTCAAGGTAAGGTTAAACCTCTCAACCAAACCATTGCCTTGTGGGTGGTAAGGGGTGGTGATCTTACAAGTTACACCGCACTCCTTCCACAGAGATTTTATATTCCGCAATATGAAATTAGTACCTTTGTCGGACACCACCTCTTTGAGGAACCCCACACGGGAGAAAATCCCCATCAGTGCACGGCCCGTAACCAGGGGCCGTCACCGTCCGGAGAGTGATGGCTTCCGGGTACCGGGTGGCATGGTCCACCAACACCAGGATAAACCTGTTGTCCATGGCCTTCTTGGGATCCAGAGGCCCCACTTTGTCAATGGCCACCCTCTCAAAGGGTGTGCTGACCACAGGGAAAGGTTGGAGGGGATCCTTTTGCTTGCTTCCACTGTTACCCAACGAGGTAGGTCGCGCCCCCTCCGCACAGCGCCGCCTGTGTAAACCCTGCCCTAACTGCCGCTGCCACTGCTGAGGAAGTTTGAGGCCCTCCACCACCCACAGGCTACTACCTGCGCCTCATCGCTGGTGGCCAGGGGCAGGCCGTAGGTAGGTTTGTTCATCCTCCGCTTTATTGCTTTTATTGTATTGCTTGTATTTTCATTGTTGTGTCTGTGACTGCAGTTGTCCATCTTCCCCGCTGCCTGTACGTCGTCCGTGCCCCTTTTTCTTCCCTCTGTACCCCTCGCTGTACCCGTGCTATCTCTGCCCGGTCTTTCCTTCTGTACCCCTCGCTCCCCCCGTGTCCCTGCCTGGTTTTCCCTTCTGTTCCCCTCGCTGCCCCCGTGCCTCTCTGCCCGTTCTGCCTTCTGTTCTTAGTTGCCCCTGTATTTCTGTATTCTGTATTTTGCCCTTTTTGCCTTCTGTGCCACTCATTTTTCCCTCATTTTTGTGCCTCTTTTGCCTTCTGTTCGACTCATTTTTTGTGCCCTTCTGCCCTCTGTTCCACTCGTTTTTTGTGCCCTTCTGCCCTCTGTGCCACTTGTTTTTCCCTCTTTTATTGTGCCCTACTGCCTTCTGTTCTTCTCGTTTCTTGTGCACTTCTGCCCTCTGTGCCACTCATTTTTTTGTGCCCTTCTGCCCTCTGTGCCATTCGCTTTTCCCTTGTTTTTGTGCCCCTTTTACCTTCTGTTCCACTCCTTTTTTGTGCCCTTTGCCCTCTGTTCCACTCCTTTTTGTGCCCTACTGCCCTCTGTGCCACTAGTTTTTTCCTCGTTTTGTGCCCCCTTTGCCTTCTCTTCCACTCGTTTTTTGTCCCTTTCTGCTCTTGGTTCCACTCATTTTTTTGTGCCCGTCTGCCCTCTGTGCCACTCGTTTACCTCTCGTTTTTGTGCCTCTTTTGTCTTCTGTTCCACTCATTTTTTGTGCCCTTCTGCCCGCTGTTCCACTCGTTTTTTTGTGCCCTACTGCCCTCTGTGCCACTCGTTTTTCCCTAGTTTTTTTGTGCCCTTCTGCCTTCTGTTCCACTCGTTTCTTGTGCCCTTCTGCCCTCTGATCCACTCGTTTTTTGTGCCCTTCTGCCCTCTGTGCCACTCTTTTTTCCCTTGTTTGTGGCCCCTTTTGACTGCTGTTCCACTCCTTTTTTGTGCCCTCTGCCCTCTGTTCTAATCTTTTTTGTGCCCTTCTGCCGTCTGTCCACTAATTTTTCCCTCATTTGTTATGCCCTTCTGCCTTCTGTACCACTCATTGTTTGTGCCCTCTGCCCTCTGTTCCACTCATTTTTGTGTGCCCTTCTGCCCTCCGTGCCACTCGTTTTTCCCTCATTTCTGTGCCCCTTTTGACTTCTGTTACCTTTGTTGTCCCTCACAGCCCTCGCCCCTGCCGCCCGCCCCCCTGACTGCCCACTGCCCATCCGCTGCCCCCATCTCCCGCCTCCCAGCTGCTCCTCTCTCCCACCTCCCCATATAGGCTGGCCGGTGTGCGGTGAGGAGGGCGACCCTTGACCCTACCAGGTAGGTAGCTCCCCCTCCGCACAGCACCCTCTGTGGGTCACTGCCCCAGCTGCCACTGCTGAGGAAGTTCAAGGCCCTCCACCACCCGCAGGCTACCACCTGGGCCCCATCCCTGGTGGCCAGTGGTAGGCCGTAGGTAGGTTTGTTCATACTCCGCTTTATGTTTTTATTATATTGCCTGTATTTCCATTGTTGTGTCTGTGACTGCAGTTGTCTGTCTTTCCCCGCTTCCTGTACATGGTCCGTGCCCCTTTTTCTTCACTCTGTTCCCCGCACTGTCCCCGTGCTCTCTCTGCCCGGTCTTTCCTTCTGTACCCCTCTCTGCCCCCGTGTCCCTGCCCGGTTTTCCCTTCTGTTCCCCTGGCTGCCCCGTGCCTCTCTACCCATTCTGTCTTCTGTTCTTAGCTGACCCTGTATTTCAGTATTCTGTATTTTGCCTCTGTGCCACTCGTTTTTCTGGTATTTCTGCGCCCTTTTTGCCTTCTGTGCCACTCATTTTTCCCTCGTTTTTTGCCTCTTTTGCCTTCTGTTCCACTCGTTTTTTGTCTCCTTCTGCCCTCTGTTCCACTCGGTTTTTGTGCCCTTCTGCCCTCTGTGCCACTCGTTTTCCCCTCGTTTTTTGTGCCCTGCTGCCATCTGTTCCACTTGTTTCTTGTGCCCTTCTGCCTTCTGTGCCACTCGTTTTCCCCTTGTTTTTGTGTCCCTTTTGCCTTCCGTTCCACTCCTTTTTTGGTCCCTCTGCCCCCTGTTCCACTCGTTTTTTTGTGCCCTTTTGCCCTCTGTGCCACTCGTTTTCCCTCCTTTTTTGTGCCTTTCTGCCTTGTGTTCCACTTGTTTTGTGCCCTTCTGCCATCTGTTCCACTCGTTTTTTGGTGCCCTTCTGCCCTCTGTGCCACTCATTTTTCCCTAGTTTCTGTGCCCCTTTTTCCTACTGTTACTTTTGTTGTCCCTCACCGCCCTCGCCGCTGCGTCCCCTGTGGCCCTGCACCTGACTGCCCACTGCCCATTCGCTGCCCCCACCTCCCGCCTCCCAGCTGCTCCTCCCTCCCACCTCCCCATATCTGCTGGCCGCTGCACGATCGTGCACGCGCCACGACGACTGCCGCCACTATGACACCAGCACTCTGCATGCTCTCAACTCCAGATGGAGCCACACCTCTGCCCTCTGTGCCACTCATTTTTCCCTACTTTCCGTGCCCCTTTTTCCTACTGTTAATTTTGTTGTCCCTGCCCGGTTTTCCCTTCTGTTCCCCTGGCTGCCCCGTGCCTCTCTACCCATTCTGCCTTCTCTTCTTAGCTGACCCTGTATTTCTGTATTCTGCATTTTGCCTCTGTGCCACTCATTTTTCTGGTATTTCTGCGCCCTTTTTGCCTTCTGTGCCACTCATTTTTCCCTCGTTTTTTGCCTCTTTTGCCTTCTGTTCCACTCGTTTTTTGTTTCTTTCTGCCCTCTGTTCCACTCGGTTTTTGTGCCCTTCTGCCCTCTGTGCCACTCGTTTTCCCCTCATTTTTTGTGCCCTGCTGCCATCTGTTCCACTTGTTTCTTGTGCCCTTCTGCCTTCTGTGCCACTCGGTTTTTTTTGCCCTTCTGCCCTCTGTGCCACTCGTTTTCCCCTTGTTTTTGTGTCCCTTTTGACTTCTGTTCTACTCCTTTTTTGGTCCCTCTGCCCCCTGTTCCACTCGTTTTTTTGTGCCCCTTTGCCCTCTGTGCCACTCGTTTTCCCTCCTTTTTTGTGACCTTCTGCCTTGTGTTCCACTTGTTTTTGTGCCCTTCTGCCATCTGTTCCACTCGTTTTTTGGTGCCCTTTTGCCCTCTGTGCCACTCATTGTTCACTAGTTTCTGTGCCCCTGTTTCTTACTGTTACTTTTGTTGTCCCTCACCGCCCTCGCCGCTGCGTCCCCTGTGGCCCCGCACCTGACTGCCCACTGCCCATTCGCTGCCCCCACCTCCCGCCTCCCAGCTGCTCCTCCCTCCCACCTCCCCATATATGCTGGCCGCTGCACGTACGTGCACGCGCCAGGACGACTGCCGCCACTATGACACCAGCACTCTGCATGCTCTCAACTCCAGATGGAGCCACACCTGCTTCAATGCCGCCCCGAAAGGCACATACGGCCCCTTCACCTGCTGGAAATGCAGCTACACCAGCCTCAGAGCCGACAAACCACCCGCCAAGAAAGACCCCAACCACCTCTGATGCATACTACTAAACACCCGCTCCGCATGCAAGCATGCCGTCGAGCTCTGGGACCTGCTCGACACAACATCCCGGATATCGCCTTCCTGACAGAGACCTGGTTTAATGACTCCTTCCCACCGGACATCGCCATAGCCATCCAAGACAGCTACAAGATCACCTGCAGAGACTGCACCGTCGGAGTCGGAGGAGGAATCCCCATTGTCCACAAGAACAGCATCAGGGTCTCGACTAGCACCGACGACGTGCTCAGCACCGCTGAACACATGCATTTCCAGATCTACACAGACCCTAACTCCACCCTCAGAGGCACCCTCGTCTACCGACCCCCGGAACCCGCCCCCAGTAAAGCGACTCCATCGCCAACTTGATAAGCATGCAGGCCCTGACCTCCACAGACTACATCCTCCTCCGAGACCTGACCTTTCACCTTGAGAACAACAACGACAACAACTCCACAACCCTGATCGATAACCTCGCCAGCCTCGAACTGACACAACTCGTCACAACGCCTACCCACTCCGCCGGCCACATGCTCAACCCCGTCTTCTCCTCAAGCCTGCACGTCTCCGTCAGCCACACCACCGAACTCCTCTGGACCGACCACGGCTGCATCCACTTCGCCGTCCAGAAACCCATCACACACCACCGCACCCAACTGATCCCCCACCGCTGCTGGAGCAAAATTACCGAAGACCAACTACACACAAACCTCACTCTCAGCCCACCCACCGAACCCTCCAACACTGACGACGCTGCCCACAGCCTCAGATGCTGGATCCAGGACTGCGCCAACACCCTTGCCCCGCTGAAGAAACCCCCACACAGAGACACCATCAAGAGAGCTAGCTGGTTCACCTCAGAACTCCTAGCCTCCAAGCAAGCCTGACGGATACTAGAGAAGAAATGGCACAGTGAACAAACTTCGGACAGCCACGGAGCACACAAGGACGCCATCCGTAACCACCACCACCTCATCAGGGTGACCAAGAGGACCTCCTTCGAAGACCGCCTCGACATCAATGCACACAATAGCAAGGAGCTCTTCAACATCGTTAAGGAACTCTCCAACCCCAGCTCCAACACCAACGACATCCCGCAGTCACAAGCCCTGTGCGACTCCCTCGCCATGTTGAAAATGGCAATGTATATGCACATAAGCGGCGTTCATTTGTGTTCACTGTACCCCTTGTTGTAAGCAGAACGGATATCGCGAAACACTGACTGTGTTATCCCGCCAGCATAGACCCATGCACACACGTACACGACAGCCATTTTAGGCACCATGGCCTCTCTGCCCGTTTGGTAAACCCCCGGCACCCCTCCCCGCGCGCACTGCTCATGCATCGGCCATAAAACCCTCTCCCTCTGCGTGACCCTGCTCTAGAAGTAACACTCCTGCTTGACCCACACCCCCCCATTTCCTCCCAAGAACACCCTTCCCCTCAGCTGACGAGCCCCCCCAGCTGCACTTGGCCTTTCGACCCGGTCCCAAGTCCTAAGACCAAGCCTCGTGGATGTACACCCCCCCCTTTTTTCCTGCCCAGCATAACAAAACCGTGATACACCAACCGAAGTGCCCGATCGTATCGCCTGCCCAACCTTTGATCTGATCATCCCCTCCTGCCCTCGTGTCCTGTAGGAATGTCCGGCTGAGAGATCACAATCTCTTGTTACATTTAGGAGGGGAGGATGACATCTGAGCGACTGGTATGGGAATAGGCCTGAAGCTGGGATTCCAAGCATGCTTTTTCCTACTTCAAAGCGTCTTTATTGCAATAAGGAATGTTTGTGCATCATAAACATGTGTATAAAAGACGAAGCCTCAGAGAAACTTGTTAGAGCACCTCCTGAAGACACTATGCGAGTGTCCGAAATGACAGGCTCTCCTCATGAGAAATCAAACTCTGTTCTTGTTTTCCTGCTTCCAGCGCCCGTCTCTTTATTTGGTAATTGTTCAAGATGGGAACTAAGAGGCGTCCTGCGCCAGCAGCCTGGGCATCAGGTGCGTTATGGGCTGACTTTTCCACAATTGGCGCCCAACGCGGGGTCCATCAGCGACATAAGGTCCGGTAAGAGAGGTCCAGACGATGGGGTGAACATCTAAACGATTGGAGTATACCTGCCTTCAGAGGGCCCTCGTCCGGCTGCCGATTGAATGAACTTCACCGATTCCGAACGGACCTCTCTCAAGTGACCTACTGTCCTGACTGGAATCCCACAGGAATGCTGCGGTAAAAACATGGAGAAAGAGAACGATTGGGCGCTGGAAAAGGGAAGGCGAAGAATTGCCCACACGGTCCGGTCCGGGTAAGGTTAAGTAGGACGTCTTTACGTCCGATTGGTAGGATGGCTTTATCCATCTGATTGATTGATTGATTGTACTTGAAGTATTGGTTCTCTTTGAGACATTTTCTATTTGCAAACAGCGATGAATAGGAACGTTCTTCTCTCTTTGCAAATAGTGAAGGATAGGTAATGCAGACGTTTGTCCCCCATTGTAATCCGTCATGCCTATCATTCTCCCCACTGATTGTTTGTTATCGATTTTTGCTCTTTGAAATATTCCCTGTCTACAAACAGGGAAGAATAGAAATATTCTGCCCCCCTTTGCAGATAGTGAAGGATAGGTAATGCAGATTTTTGTCCCCTATTGTCATCCGTCATGCCCATTTTTTCTCCCCACTGATTGATTGATTACTTGGACATTTTATTGTTCAAGGAATAGTTTGTTCGAGGCATTCCCTGTTTGCAAATAACGTAGAAAAGAAATATTCTGTCTAATCTTTGCAAGTAGTGAAGGGTAGGTAATGTGGACCTTTGTCCCCCGTTGTAATCTCTCGTGCCTATCTACTCCCCACTGATTGGTAAACTAGTTCCACCCGGACCATTTATTAGAGGTAGGTCATCTGGCTCGACCGGAGGGCACCCCTAATAAAAAGGACATATGCAACAATAACGAAGTAATCACCGTATCCTGTTAACAGAAACTTTAGCATGAAACACGCTAGAAAGGAAAGAAAAAAAAAAAAAGAAAGAAATAAGAAAGCAAAATCAGTAGGTCACTGATGATTTTTTGATTTCGCTACAAATAGGAAAACGTTAGAAATAGCTCACGATAAAACACATGATTTCGCTAGAACTAAGAAACGTTAGAAAAAAGCCCGTAATAAGAAACATGAAAATGGTGAGAGAAGCCAAGCTTGACATCGCGACGGCCACAAGGCAACTAGGCTTCGCCACCCCTCACTGCTCCAAACATGTCTGTCCCACCGCCTGCCACGCCCCAATAACGGTAACATGAGATAGATACAAGTCAGCAGATACCTACCCCCATTCTGGAAACACCCGAAGTGCAACAGGTCCGCGGCTACGCCCCTCCGGAAGACGAGATCTTCGGCACGTGTAGGGCGGGTCCTGCTGCCAGCCGTCGGCCGGGGAGGTCGTCGCATAAGGTGGGCCAGAAGAGGAGCCGAGGCCGACGGGATCCGGGCGTCCCCTCCTCTTCTTTCTTCAATAATGGCTGCGACAACACGGGGGGGGATGTCTTGCCTATGCCTCCGACCCCCCCCCTCTCATCGCCTGGTCCGGCCATCATGAATGTTAACGCCGAGAAAAACGGCATGGGGTGCGCTGGGAGGGAGAGGCGGCGCGAACGAGCCTCTCCCACCTCCCCAGGTGGAGGCCCCCAGTGGCACCCCCAACGCTCCACTCACCCGACAAGGGTTCGTCCACTCTTGTGATGCAGTGACTGCTGGAACTCGTAAAATGGCGGTCGACCCTGCAGGAGCGGGCCCGGCGTGAAGGGATGGCCCGGTTGCTTGTTAATTAAGAAATGAGTCCCACAATCAGAAGTGTTCTCCTCGACTTTGAAGATTCTATAAGAGCCACGGGGGCCCCCGACCCCCGCAGACACCCCCGATGGGGAATGACTGCCATGATTGCCCGCGGAACGATGAAAATGTAGCCGCGAGACGTCGGTGCTCCCATGCTGGCGCCAGCCTCAGTTTGAATGACTAAAATCCTGCAGACTACAGTTCGGATCAGTGCCGGTGAAAACCCAGTATGACCCGGTAAAAAAAAAAAAAAAAATTGTTGCCTCCCTCCCCCTTTGACTGATGGTTCATACCGCCGATCCTTTCTGTTGCCCTTTAACGGAACTTTTGGACTGCCGAAAGAGGCTCTGGGCCAACCACTAGTTGGTGGAGATTTTGACTATGCCTGGATCTGCCTGGCTGCACCCAAAATGGCGCTGGTACAAATGAAACTTTCAACTCCTTGTTGTACCCCGATTGCGCAGCCTTGGTGTCATGAGATATGTATGCAGTTTTTTTAAACACAATGAATTGATATGGGATGGGTACTGATTATGTGTTCGGATAATGAATTGACATGAGATGGGTACTGATTGAACATTCGGACGATGAATTGTTGTTAAGTTTTGGCGCATCATGATTATTGAAAGTTCGAATTTCAACACTTATGATACTCGCTCACACTGAAGTTTCGATATGATTTTATTGCACTTGTCGCACTTTTTATTATGAAATCAACGACCACCGACTCCATTAGGTTTTCCACTAATAAGTATCCCCACATGTACAGTTCCAGCCTGCTCCGTGGCCGGCCCACGGGGTTGTAGGCCCGTATTTGTGCACCGACATTCTTATTAAAGATTTTTGGAAAAAGCAAACGTAGTTGTCACGCGTAGATTGGTAAGTTTCGAATAAATGACCACTATTTCCGATATAACTAAAATACAGGTGAAATGGCTCAGCTCGATTAGTTAAGGGTTAAAAAGTATAGTACGCAGAAATATTGCAAATATGAACGGTCCAGGTTTTTGTTGTATGTGTTTTTCATTTTTGTACAGCCTAAAGCAACCGCTAAAGATCCTGGTATTTAGCCTATACTTTATATGCTACCTGTATCAGGAAAGTTGTTTTAAAATGCCCCTAAGTCGCCCCGAAGGAGTGCCACCTGACCCCCCTAGTACGAACGACAACGACTCCGTACCACTGTAGGTTATCCCTTTTCCTCAAAGGAGAGCACGAGCTCGCCCCCCACTTTGCACCGACTGCCCTTTGTTCTGACCCCCCCCCTGCACACGTTCCGTAATACCACACTTGGGCGACCTATGCTATCCACAGGCTTCCGATAATCATCTCTCCCACACTAAACGGTCCACCTGGGCTTAAACGCCAAGTTGGCAGGGACTGCATCCCTTGGAGATAGGCCGAGTATGTAGTAAGTAAAAACCTTTTTGGGTTTATGCGCGCTAATGTGTTTTTAAATGCTGCCCCCGCCCCCCCCCCCCTTCTTTTTTCCCTCTTTCTGCAGGTCACATCGGAACGTCGATTAAAGTACGAAAAAAAATGGTGATCTAGCGGACGAAGAGATGGGAAAAAGGGGTTCGATTATGGTGCCTACACACGACGAGCAAACAATGACTATTTCTCTCCCTGAACTTAGCGCTTGGGAGGACAGCCTGAAGCGGAAACTACAAAATATGACTTCGCTCGGCACCCCGAATAATACAACCAAGAATGACGTGCACTAATGAATAAATTCCTACGTTTAACTAAATAGGGAAAGTTTAAGGAATATTCCGAGGTGAGGTTTACCCAAGTACCCTCCGGAGGACTAGGAATGTTGCCAGTGTTTAAAATCTACTACCTCCTTTTCGCACCCTCATAGACATGAAACTCAAAGCTGCCCCATTGTTCTCCCAACTGACACTCACTGTTGCCTCAGCCCACCGTGAGCATTAGCCCGACCAGGTTAGTTCTTGACCAATTGCCAAAGGCGTAAGTGTGTGCAACCAAAGCCACCAGTGAAGGCAGCCGACGATAAAAGAGAAGAAAAAGGTAAAAAAGAGCTTAGGATGCTAGGATGCGCAGCATACAGGAAGAGATCATTTTGGCCAATAACTGTTCTATGTTTTATCTTGGATTTTTGTATATAATACATGTACTGTCTCCCCCGCCTGAGTTTGTGTGTATGTAATGTATGGATCTACGTCGTCCCTCTGCCTGTGTTTCCGTATTACTTGACCCCTGCTGTTCTGTGTTGTGTGTGCACTAAATGGCCTATTATTGTACACGTTTCTCTCTCTCTCTCTCTCTCTCTCTCTCTCTCTCTCTCTCTCTCTCTCCATGTCATACGTGTACCGAATGGTTCGTTTAGAGTGCGGACGACTCTCTCTCTCTCTGAGGGTCCCCCTGTTCCCTCCTCCCTTGTGTGGTAACGTTGTGCCCCACCGGCACAAACCTAATTGGGTCTCTTCGAACACAAAGGTGTTCGGCAAAATTGACAGGAACTAAAACGATTGTAACCTGCCATATTGCTTTACCTCTCCTTTCTGCAAAACGATAGAACCCGAGTTGGTAATGAAAGAAAGGACAGGTAAGACGACTGATGTCCCCTAATCTGGCCTTTTTATAGGGGGACTATAACGTCAATGGTCTTCTGTTTTTCAGTTCGTTAGAAATGCAATCCCCAATGCCCAGATTGCCTCACCCCTCTGCACTTAAGTGCGGATGTCCAAAGCGTCCTCGCTTCTCCCGATTGACCCCAGCTCCCTGTCCAAAGCGTCCTCGCTTCTCCCGATTGACCCCAGCTCCCTGTCCAAAGCGTCCTCGCTTCTCCCGATTGACCCCAGCTCCATATCAGCTATCCCCGAAGCGTAATTGATGACCTTGATTAACCGTCGCTCCCCAAGAAAAGCATGTTTAACCTCTGCCCCCCTCTCATGATGATAACCCCCCCTGCTTGCAAGAGTTAGCCGACCCCGAAGGGAAATGTAAGATTGTCAGTACTTGGGTTAAAAAAGGGCGAGTCTCTACCTAAGGACTCGATTTCGAGTTTGATAGAATACACTGTCGATGGGAGTCCGATTTCTCTCCACGTACGTCACGAATGAACGCCAAATAGGCTTACGAATTCAGTGGAAATGCCCTCCTACATACTCCATAAGTGATGACTTCTGACTGTGACCGATGAACCTATCCCCCACCTACTTAGGATTGGGGACGGAATTGAGATGTATAAATGTCTTCTCCTGCCAGTTTTCTAAAACTTGTTTTGTACCCATTCAAAGATACAATCACCGGAGGAGAGGAGCTGGACGTGACGCACAGCCTGGCCACAGATCATGAAGCACCTGTGACCTCAACCAAAGGTGGAGTCGCAGAGCAACGAGACGCGGGACGAGGCACCACTCTCAAACTCGGCAGATGAAGGAATGAAGGGCTGCCTTGAAGCCCTCGATTTGCTGACCCACTCGTGCCTGAAGTCCCCGTCCCTTTTGAGCCCGACTGATGGGCCTGCCTGCTCGTCGTCCTTTGCTCCTTTGGTCCCTTGGTGTGTTCAAAGATCTGATCCCACTCCGCCCTCTCTTCCCTCGATTATTCAACAACATCACCCTTTTCGCATAACTTTTGACTCAGAAAAGAAGAGCAGCATTTAGATAGAATAAGGTTTTGCCACGGAAGAAGAAAGACACGCAGGTGCCCAGCATGAGGCACCCCTAAGAAGATCAGTTAGGAAACAGGACTGTGATCTAACAGCAGAGGACTGATCGCACCCTGCAACGCGTAAGGATGAATCCGAGCTGGACCTATAGCTCCACCGCCGGTGCTCAACAGCGCCAACGAAAGAAGACGGACTACCAGAGCCTACCAGTGATGGCTCGCTTTTAAAAAGACATTGTGACGAAGACCCCCCTTCCTGAACTTTTTACCCACCCCTTGACTAATTGCTTGTATCGAACTGAATTCCTCCCTCAACCATTTTTGTATTGCTTTCAAAAATGTTTCATCGGTCACTCATGTATTTAGTTTTCCAAAAGTCTCTTATAGCACTGACAAGCCCCGAAGGTATCAGAGCACTTTTTACTGTATGTTGATGTCACCGGAGAGAAAGTCAGAACCTGATTCTATAATGTGTCGGAACCTTTTTCTTGATTGACCCCGACTAAGTATTATGCCGATCTCTAGACTTGTATGAATAACCCAACAAATGTAAATTCATACGTACCGCATTCCGCCAATCGTATCGACTGTATATGGTTACACGCAATCTGCTAGTATTGACAAACGCTATTTCATTGGCCACACATGGCTATATGTACACTCCGTCAGTTGAGGTAAACACCGAAATGATCTAACTTATGTAAAAAAGCGGCGACTGTTGAAAATGGCAATGTATATGCACATAAGCGGCGTTCATTTGTGTTCACTGTACCCCTTGTTGTAAGCAGAACGGATATCGCGAAACACTGACTGTGTTATCCCGCCAGCATAGACCCATGCACACACGTACACGACAGCCATTTTAGGCACCATGGCCTCTCTGCCCGTTTGTTAAACCCCCGGCACCCCTCCCCGCGCGCACTGCTCATGCATCGGCCATAAAACCTTCTCCCTCTGCGTGACCCTGCTCTAGAAGTAACACTCCTGCTTGACCCACACCCCCCCATTTCCTCCCAAGAACACCCTTCCCCTCAGCTGACGAGCCCCCCCAGCTGCACTTGGCCTTTCGACCCGGTCCCAAGTCCTAAGACCAAGCCTCGTGGATGTACACCCCCCCTTTTTTCCTGCCCAGCATAACAAAACCGTGATACACCAACCGAAGTGCCCGATCTTATCGCCTGCCCAACCTTTGATCTGATCATCCCCTCCTGCCCTCGTGTCCTGTAGGAATGTCCGGCTGAGAGATCACAATCTCTTGTTACATTTAGGAGGGGAGGATGACATCTGAGCGACTGGTATGGGAATAGGCCTGAAGCTGGGATTCCAAGCATGCTTTTTCCTACTTCAAAGCGTCTTTATTGCAATAAGGAATGTTTGTGCATCATAAACATGTGTATAAAAGACGAAGCCTCAGAGAAACTTGTTAGAGCACCTCCTGAAGACACTATGCGAGTGTCCGAAATGACAGGCTCTCCTCATGAGAAATAAAACTCTGTTCTTGTTTTCCTGCTTCCAGCGCCCGTCTCTTTATTTGGTAATTGTTCAAGATGGGAACTAAGAGGCGTCCTGCGCCAGCAGCCTGGGCATCAGGTGCGTTATGGGCTGACTTTTCCACAGCCACCTTCTTCCACCGCAAGATAGCAGACATCCACAACAGCTTCAACACCCAGACAGCCCCAACAGACAGCAACACAACAGACCCTCCACACACCATCGACTATGACCCCCTGCTAGTCTGGGCCAGCGTGAGCATCGATGACACCATCAAGACCATGTGCACAATCCAGTCCGGCTCTCCGTCAGACCCATTCCCGCACCACGTCTTCAACAGAGCAAACAGCTCATCACACCCCACCTGAGCAACGTCATCAATCTCTCCCTCGAGACCACGACCTTCCCAGGGATCTGGAAACACGCCAAGATCAACGCCCTACTCAAAAAACCTAAGGCAGACCCAAGAGACCTCAAGAACTTCCGGCCCATCTCTCTGCTTCCCTTCCCGGCCAAGGTCATCGAGAAAAGCGTCAACAGACAGGTAACTCGATACCTTGAAGAAAACAGAATCCTGGACCCTTCCCAGACAGGGTTCTGCAGCAACCACAGCACTGAGGCTGACCTCATCGTCGCCACCGATGACATCAGGACCCTGCTGGACAACGGCGAGACCACAGCACTCATCCTCCTAGACCTCTCTGCCGCATTCCACACCGTCTGCCACAGCAGACTACGCGCACGCCTCCACAACACAGGGATCCGAGACAAGGCTCTGGATTGGACCACCAAGATCATCTAACAACTACAATGCATCCAAAACGCCTAGGCATGACTGATCCTCGACGTACCACATCACGGCCACATCACTCCCACCTGAGAAACTTGCAATGGCTCCCCGTCAACAAGAGGATATCCTTCAAGCTCCTCTCCCATGCACACAAGGCACTCCACAAGACCGGCCCAGCCTACCTCAACAGACGGCTCTCCTTCTTCATCTGCAACCGCCAGCTACGCTTCGCCTACCTCTCAATCGCCACTGTCCAGCGCATCCAAAGAACAACCACCGGTGGGAGATCCTTCTCCCACCTCACCGCCAAGACATGGAACACCCTCCCACTGAGCCTACGACAGACCCAAGACCTGCTCACCTATAGGAGGATACTCAAGACCTGGCTGTTCGATCAATAGCGCCCATCCCCAGCGCATTGAGACCCTTGTGTGTATGTAGTGCTCTTTTATAAATGATTGATTGATTACCACTCGACTGACAAGTCTGACAGGTCCTGCAATGAGTATCAGAACTCTTGTGCATCTGGGGCCAGTAGAAGTGGGTGACAAGCCACTCAAAGTTCTTACCCTGCCCGAAATGTCCCGCCAGAGGTACATCATGAGCCAACCCCAGTAGGAAGGCTCTGAAGAGCTGGGGTAACACCAGCACCCGGGCTGACCCAGACTCAGCCACCTTTGGCTCACTATACAGGAAAAGGGCACTTCTTCTGCTCCTCACAGAATTCCTCCCTGGAGGGCACCAACCTACTGCCATTCAGTCAGACCGGGTATGTTCCCCAGATCAGCCACTTGTTCCCCCATAGGCTCGAGGGCATCCCCCTCAAAGGGTGCCTCCTCCTTGACGGTAGGCACTGTGAGGGCAGTTTCCCGTGTCTCCTGCTGTATCTCTGACTGGCAGTTACCTGGGCCACTGTTTCAGGCTCCAGGTTCTCTTAAATACCTTTACTGGCTACCATAGTCTGAGTAGTCACACAAGCCCACTCAGGTAGACCCAACATCTCCAAATGTGCCTGGCGCTCCACCTCCTGCCAGGGGGAATTCTCCAGGTCATTCTCGAGCTGACAGTCTACAGGCATTGACGAACTGACCACCACCTTCAAGGAACCTAAGACCACTCCCCATTCAAAGGGAACCAGAGCCACCTTGCAGAGGTGCACTGAATTGTCTGCTGCCAATACAGTGTGAAGCACATCGGGAATTACTTGCTCTTCAGACACCCACTGACACCTGACAGATGTCAAACTGGCTCCAGTGTCACTCAAGCCTCCACCCTCCGTCCATTGATGGTCACCCACTGCCTGTATTTTTTAATGTTCTCAGGCAGAGAGATTTTCTGGTCCAACTCTTGACCTCCCAAGGAGACCAGGGTCATAATCGCTTGCTCCTCCCCATTCCAAGGACTCAGTTCCTCTCCCACCGCTGCACACACTAAACCAGGTGTTGGAACACCAGTGGGTGCAGATGACTTTTTGGGGCATTTATGGGAGATATGACCCAGAAGTAACACGTAGGTAGACCTCGGGCACCTTCTTGCCCTTTGAGGCCCAGGCCCTCTTGGCTTTGGGAGACTAGGACCCATTCTTCGGGAACTACTTTGGGGCCCTTTAGGGGACTCCTTGTAGTAACCCTTGTCCTCACCCACCATCAGCGGGGGACCCTGCGCACTCTTGGCAGTGATACTCCCAATCCCCTTGTGGACTCGGGTACTAGTCCAGCGGTCCGCCTCCTTCAGCAAGCTTACTGGGATCAGTCAGCTTACTATCCAGTAGATGCTGGTGCAGCTCTGGAACACACAGACTACTCAAGTGCTCCCAACTGATTAAATTGCATAAGCCCTCAAAATCATTGACCTTGCAGCCCAGCATCCAACCATCCAGTGCCCGAGTGTACTCATTCACACATTCTACCCAAGTACGGGATTCTAGTTTCTTGGAGGCCCTGAACTTCTGCCGGTTTTGTTCAGGAGTGAGCCCATAGGTACACCACCAATGCTTTTCAGGTACCTCATTCATCCTCAGTGCGATGTCATATGCCGGGAACCACGCATAAATGTCATCACCTCTCTGGTAATCTCGCACTAAATCCTTGGGAATTTACACCTTCTCTCCTGGCACTGGTGGTGTGCTGCCACCAATCTTCAACACACCCACCGCGCGTCCGAAGCTTAGCTTACACAACTTCTGAAGGTCTCCAGCTGCAAAAGCACACGCACACCGCATTTCTTGGGACTTCTCTGGAAACGTCTATGATTCTGTATTTCCAAATAGGGAGCCAGCTCACCTCGGGCCCTTGGGGGTTACAAGACACAGCACAAGCACAGTCATCTTCTAGCAGGGGGGGCAGCGCTTCCAAGCACAGTCCCAACAGCCTCTCCCTTAGTTACAACAGCAAACTGCAGACCAGCCCCAGATCACGAAGCAAGGATTGGTCTGTCCACAGCAGTCTCTTCAGTTGCTCCTTCTTTAGCAGAGGTTCCTCTTGACCACAGAATGGGTCCAAGCCTTTACAGTCTCAATCATTTTCTGTTTCATTCCCACTTTCAGGGGTTTTAACTTTCCTAGGTATACCCCTTCATGTCTATGAAGTTCACATGTGCTAAGGGGGCCTGACTCCTCCCTAAATCAGTTCTGGGTGTCTTTCTCCCAGTGTCACCTTTCTCCCTTTGATACTGGGGGTCTGGATCCTTAATCACTCAACCATACCAATCATGGCCAACCAATCACTATTACATTTTAAACAGGGAACTATGGTATTTTGTCACTGATCAGCATTGGCAGAGGACCCACAGTTTCCAAAAGCAAAGGTGGTAGAGGCAAAAAAGTCATGGGTAATCATGCCAAGATATGCCAGGTCTAACAAGCCTTTAACTTTTTGCCAAACAGGGTACTCTGTGACAACGTGGCACATGTTCTGTCCACCAGTATGTGCAGCGTGGGGACAATAATGCACTTGTCAGTTGGCGACCAGAACAACTAGCAAGTTCTGAAAGCAGATAAAGGTGTCTTGAAGTCCATGATTTTCTGACATAGAGGAACAGATATTCTGCGGCTGCTTGCCTAGCAAAGGAGTGGCCCACAGACAGTAGGTATCAATTTACACAAATTGAAAGGTTTACCTACTAGCAGCTCCACCTCAGTCAATTTCCCTGTACTTTGATTTAGTATTATACAACATAAAGCAAGTAGTATTTGTAAATTTAGTTGGGGATTTTGTTTAAAAAGATAATGATAAAAATTACTTTTACTATGTTTTACAGATTTTAACTGTATTTATGTGATGTATATCATCCGAGATTGGTTGTTGTTATATATATATATATATAAGAAATTTTAATTATGTTTATATACTTCAATTAGGACATTATTTTGATCTGTGCAGAATCACTATTCAAAATAGTAGTATTTTGTTTAGCTCCATGCGCCATGTGATTTGTTGAATCAGGAAGTCACTATTTAAACACTGTGAAAGTATCCGGAGGGTCATGTGAACAAGGCTGCGGTGACACAGCTGAAACGCGTCATGCTGACACACGGAGGAATAAAGCACTATAAACTTTAAATTACTGCGCGTTTGTGGTCTGTACCTGGGATGGTCGAGGAAGTACGAGCTTGACTCAGGACTGTTGGTGATATATATATATATATATATATATATATATATATATATATATATATATATATATATGTAGAGAGAGAGTGAGAGAGAGGGAGAGAGAGAGAGAGAGAGAGGGAGAGAGAGAGAGAGAGAGAGAGAGAGAGAGGGAGAGAGAGAGAGCAAGTCCCTCTAAGGCATTCCATTTTTGCTCTCAGAAAAAACAATCTTAACTCTGCAGCAGTACCGCACTTTACTGCCTTTCATGTTTTTTCAAAGAGACTCATAGTTCTTTCATAGTTTCATCATTTAAGAACTGAAGCATTTTCAATATGCTATAAAACAAAGTCCTATTTGTTGCTTATTTATATTATGCATCTAATAAGCACTGTATTGACAAAGCAAATTGTACTGGCTTGTAGGAGTAATGTTGCTAGTTGTATTACACCTGGATACCATGACAGAAGTAGCAAAATACCTGTCGGACAGAACACTAAGTTAAGCACATCAGCCATACCTATTTATACTCAAGAGTCATTTTGGCCTGTGAGTTTCATAAATGTTTGTACAGTTTCTAACAGGAACTGCCCGCACGGTTGAAATTTGTATGTTTATTTATTCATTCCTTATTCCTTATTACACCTATTACATTTATCCAGGTCTGCTCGTAAATGTTTGGCTAATCGGGGGATAGTACCATTTCTATATATATGATTTGTGGGTGTTTTTAAAGCTGTCTGTAACATGGTGATTCATTGATTGAGAAAGGCTGTGCACAGCCGAAACGTGTCGCAGTGATTCTACTGACGGGTCTGGAGTGACCACACTACATTAAATCAGTCAATATTTTTCTTTGGTGAACTTGGGATGTTGGGTTTATATATATATATATATATATATATATATATATATATATATATATATATATATATATATATATATATATATATATATATATATATATATATATATATATATATATATATATATATATATATATATATATATATATATATATATATATAAACACCAATCCCCCTTTCTCCTTTCAAAGAGGCACACCGGCACTGGCTGGGTTGCAATAAATTCCTTTATTTAAGTGAAATAACACGAAGGCAAGAGGCTTCCTTGTCCCAACGTTTCTGCTTGTGAAAGCCTTGGTCACGGGAGGCAGTCTCTGTTTTTTGAATTGCACCCACGTGGTCTGCTTTTAAACAGCGTGGGCCGTATTCTCTTTCACAGTGCGCAATGGAAAACTTAAAGACTTTAAATGAAAGAAACATTTGTATGCTCCAACTTTCTTATATTGATGCCCTTTCCATTGCGCAAAAAATAATGTCAGCTTCATTGCACAGTTCGAAAAGTTAATTTTCCACTCACATGGTTCAAAGCAGCCCCAGCCTGCATTCTCGGATATACATCCTTCTGCTCCCAAACTTGCCACACGCCGAAAACAGGGGGCAAGCAGGTCAGGTTCAACCAGTAAATTAATCCACAGTGCCACGCAAATAGACCTGGACCTTGGCAGGGCGGCCAGTGCTGCTGGTGCGTGGCTTCCAGGAAAACATAAACACCAATCCCCCTTTCTCCTTTCAAAGAGGCACACCGGCACTGGCTGGGTTGCAATAAATTCCTTTATTTGAGTGAAATAACACGAAGGCAAGAGGCTTCCTTGTCCCAACGTTTCTGCTTGTGAAAGCCTTGGTCACGGGAGGCAGTCTCTGTTTTTTGAATTGCACCCACGTGGTCTGCTTTTAAACAGCGTGGGCCGTATTCTCTTTCAGAGTGCGCAATGGAAAACTTAAAGACTTTAAATGAAAGAAACATTTGTATGCTCCAACTTTCTTATATTGATGCCCTTTCCATTGCGCAAAAAATAATGTCAGCTTCATTGCACAGTTCGAAAAGTTAATTTTCCACTCACATGGTTCAAAGCAGCCCCAGCCTGCATTCTCGGATATACATCCTTCTGCTCCCAAACTTGCCACACGCCGAAAACAGGGGGCAAGCAGGTCAGGTTCAACCAGTAAATTAATCCACAGTGCCACGCAAATAGACCTGGACCTTGGCAGGGCGGCCAGTGCTGCTGGTGCGTGGCTTCCAGGAAAACATAAACACCAATCCCCCTTTCTCCTTTCAAAGAGGCACACTGGCACTGGCTGGGTTGCAATAAATTCCTTTATTTGAGTGAAATAACACGAAGGCAAGAGGCTTCCTTGTCCCAACGTTTCTGCTTGTGAAAGCCTTGGTCACGGGAGGCAGTCTCTGTTTTTGAATTGCACCCACGTGGTCTGCTTTTAAACAGCGTGGGCCGTATTCTCTTTCAGAGTGCGCAATGGAAAACTTAAAGACTTTAAATGAAAGAAACATTTGTATGCTCCAACTTTCTTATATTGATGCCCTTTCCATTGCGCAAAAAATAATGTCAGCTTCATTGCACAGTTCGAAAAGTTAATTTTCCACTCACATGGTTTAAAGCAGCCCCAGCCTGCATTCTCGGATATACATCCTTTTGCTCCCAAACTTGCCACACGCCGAAAACAGGGGGCGAAAACAGGGGGCAAGCAGGTCAGGTTCAACCACGTGGGTGCAATTCAAAAAACAGAGACTGCCTCCCGTGACCAAGGCTTTCACAAGCAGAAACGTTGGGACAAGGAAGCCTCTTGCCTTCGTGTTATTTCACTCAAATAAAGGAATTTATTGCAACCCAGCCAGTGCCGGTGTGCCTCTTTGAAAGGAGAAAGGGGGATTGGTGTTTATGTTTTCCTGGAAGCCACGCACCAGCAGCACTGGCCGCCCTGCCAAGGTCCAGGTCTTTTTGCGTGGCACTGTGGATTAATTTACTGGTTGAACCTGACCTGCTTGCCCCCTGTTTTCGGCGTGTGGCAAGTTTGGGAGCAGAAGGATGTATATCCGAGAATGCAGGCTGGGGCTGCTTTGAACCATGTGAGTGGAAAATTTACTTTTCGAACTGTGCAATGAAGCTGACATTATTTTTTGCGCAATGGAAAGGGCAACAATATAAGAAAGTTGGAGCATACAAATGTTTCTTTCATTTAAAGTCTTTATGTTTTCCATTGCGCACTCTGAAAGAGAATACGGCCCACGCTGTTTAAAAGCAGACCACGTGGGTGCAATTCAAAAAACAGAGACTGCCTCCCGTGACCAAGGCTT
The DNA here is from genome assembly GCF_964261635.1 of Lissotriton helveticus. Lineage (NCBI taxonomy): Eukaryota > Metazoa > Chordata > Amphibia > Caudata > Salamandridae > Lissotriton > Lissotriton helveticus. The sequence continues at coordinate 1,522,312,577 of NC_136065.1, forward strand.
TCACAAGCAGAAACGTTGGGACAAGGAAGCCTCTTGCCTTCCTGTTATTTCACTCAAATAAAGGAATTTATCGCAACCCAGCCAGTGCCGGTGTGCCTCTTTGAAAGGAGAAAGGGGGATTGGTGTTTATGTTTTCCTTGAAGCCACGCACCAGCAGCACTGGCCGCCCTGCCAAGGTCCAGGTCTATTTGCGTGGCACTGTGGATTAATTTACTGGTTGAACCTGACCTGCTTGCCCCCTGTTTTCAGCGTGTGGCAAGTTTGGGAGCAGAAGGATGTATATCCGAGAATGCAGGCTGGGGCTGCTTTGAACCATGTGAGTGGAAAATTAACTTTTCGAACTGTGCAATGAAGCTGACATTATTTTTTGCGCAATGGAAAGGTCATCAATATAAGAAAGTTGGAGCATACAAATGTTTCTTTCATTTAAAGTCTTTAATTTTTCCATTGCGCACTCTGAAAGAGAATACGGCCCACGCTGTTTAAAAGCAGACCACGTGGGTGCAATTCAAAAAACAGAGACTGCCTCCCGTGACCAAGGCTTTCACAAGCAGAAACGTTGGGACAAGGAAGCCTCTTGCCTTCGTGTTATTTCACTCAAATAAAGGAATTTATTGCAACCCAGCCAGTGCCGGTGTGCCTCTTTGAAAGGAGAAAGGGGGATTGGTGTTTATGTTTTCCTGGAAGCCACGCACCAGCAGCACTGGCCGCCCTGCCAAGGTCCAGGTCTATTTGCGTGGCACTGTGGATTAATTTACTGGTTGAACCTGACCTGCTTGCCCCCTGTTTTCGGCGTGTGGCAAGTTTGGGAGCAGAAGGATGTATATCCGAGAATGCAGGCTGGGGCTGCTTTGAACCATGTGAGTGGAAAATTAACTTTTCGAACTGTGCAATGAAGCTGACATTATTTTTTGCGCAATGGAAAGGGCATCAATATAAGAAAGTTGGAGCATACAAATGTTTCTTTCATTTAAAGTCTTTAAGTTTTCCATTGCGCACTCTGAAAGAGAATACGGCCCACGCTGTTTAAAAGCAGACCACGTGGGTGCAATTCAAAAAACAGAGACTGCCTCCCGTGACCAAGGCTTTCACAAGCAGAAACGTTGGGACAAGAAAGCCTCTTGCCTTCGTGTTATTTCACTCAAATAAAGGAATTTATTGCAACCCAGCCAGTGCCGGTGTGCCTCTTTGAAAGGAGAAAGGGGGATTGGTGTTTATGTTTTCCTGGAAGCCACGCACCAGCAGCACTGGCCGCCCTGCCAAGGTCCAGGTCTATTTGCGTGGCACTGTGGATTAATTTACTGGTTGAACCTGACCTGCTTGCCCCCTGTTTTCAGCGTGTGGCAAGTTTGGGAGCAGAAGGATGTATATCCGAGAATGCAGGCTGGGGCTGCTTTGAACCATGTGAGTGGAAAATTAACTTTTCGAACTGTGCAATGAAGCTGACATTATTTTTTGCGCAATGGAAAGGGCATCAATATAAGAAAGTTGGAGCATACAAATGTTTCTTTCATTTAAAGTCTTTAAGTTTTCCATTGCGCACTCTGAAAGAGAATACGGCCCCCGCTGTTTAAAAGCAGACCACGTGGGTGCAATTCAAAAAACAGAGACTGCCTCCCGTGACCAAGGCTTTCACAAGCAGAAACGTTGGGACAAGGAAGCCTCTTGCCTTCGTGTTATTTCACTCAAATAAAGGAATTTATTGCAACCCAGCCAGTGCCGGTGTGCCTCTTTGAAAGGAGAAAGGGGGATTGGTGTTTATGTTTTCCTGGAAGCCACGCACCAGCAGCACTGGCCGCCCTGCCAAGGTCCAGGTCTATTTGCGTGGCACTGTGGATTAATTTACTGGTTGAACCTGACCTGCTTGCCCCCTGTTTTCGGCGTGTGGCAAGTTTGGGAGCAGAAGGATGTATATCCGAGAATGCAGGCTGGGGCTGCTTTGAACCATGTGAGTGGAAAATTAACTTTTCGAACTGTGCAATGAAGCTGACATTATTTTTTGCGCAATGGAAAGGGCATCAATATAAGAAAGTTGGAGCATACAAATGTTTCTTTCATTTAAAGTCTTTAAGTTTTCCATTGCGCACTCTGAAAGAGAATACGGCCCACGCTGTTTAAAAGCAGACCACGTGGGTGCAATTCAAAAAACAGAGACTGCCTCCCGTGACCAAGGCTTTCACAAGCAGAAACATTGGGACAAGAAAGCCTCTTGCCTTCGTGTTATTTCACTCAAATAAAGGAATTTATTGCAACCCAGCCAGTGCCGGTGTGCCTCTTTGAAAGGAGAAAGGGGGATTGGTGTTTATGTTTTCTTGGAAGCCACGCACCAGCAGCACTGGCCGCCCTGCCAAGGTCCAGGTCTATTTGCGTGGCACTGTGGATTAATTTACTGGTTGAACCTGACCTGCTTGCCCCCTGTTTTCGGCGTGTGGCAAGTTTGGGAGCAGAAGGATGTATATCCGAGAATGCAGGCTGGGGCTGCTTTGAACCATGTGAGTGGAAAATTAACTTTTCGAACTGTGCAATGAAGCTGACATTATTTTTTGCGCAATGGAAAGGGCATCAATATAAGAAAGTTGGAGCATACAAATGTTTCTTTCATTTAAAGTCTTTAAGTTTTCCATTGCGCACTCTGAAAGAGAATACGGCCCACGCTGTTTAAAAGCAGACCACGTGGGTGCAATTCAAAAAACAGAGACTGCCTCCCGTGACCAAGGCTTTCACAAGCAGAAACGTTGGGACAAGGAAGCCTCTTGCCTTCGTGTTATTTCACTCAAATAAAGGAATTTATTGCAACCCAGCCAGTGCCGGTGTGCCTCTTTGAAAGGAGAAAGGGGGATTGGTGTTTATGTTTTCCTGGAAGCCACGCACCAGCAGCACTGGCCGCCCTGCCAAGGTCCAGGTCTATTTGCGTGGCACTGTGGATTAATATATATATATATATACATATTTTTGCTGAGTTACCCCATTGTTGGTCGGCACACCCAGGACTACTCCATTTCACAGGGTAGGTATGCAGGCACTATATCCCATTTAGCCTTTAGCCGACCCGTTTCGGGCGATAAACGCCCTTCATCATGGGCAGAGTAAGGCAAATGACGGCAAAGAAACACCAAACCAGTATAATCCCTCTTTTATTTACATTGTTCCACCTGTTGATTATACCCAAGGCATTCTGGGACTGGTAGTGTTCAATTCAAAATCCAAATGGGTGCCGTCACAAAGTCACTCCCTCAACCAATCATAGGGAAAACCATGTCCTGCAACCTCCCGGTGTCATTATCCGGCATCTCCTGTTCAAAACCAGCTGCACGCTCAGACAGCCGGCGGACCCACGAGGCTGCGAAGGTGGGATTCCTCGCAACCGACGTTCCGTTGAAATCACCGCTTCGTGTGTCCAATACATCCAGAGGCACACGGACCTCCGAGGCACAGGTGGTGGTACCAGACCGTGACCAAGGGCTGGTCACTATTTTATTTTCGCTGAGTTACCCCTTTGTTGGTCGGCACACCCAGGACTACTCCATTTCACAGGGTAGGTATGCAGGCACTATTTCCCATTTAGCCTTTAGCCGGCGCGTTTCGGGCGATAAACGCCCTTCATCATGGGCAGGGTGAGGCAAATGACGGCAAAGAAACACCAAACCAGTATAATCCCTCTTTTATTTCCATTGTTCCACCTGTTGATTACACCCAAGGCATTCTGGGACTGGTAGTGTTCAATTCAAAATCCAAATGGGCGCCGTCACAAAGTCACTCCCTCAAACAATCATAGGGAAAACCATGTCCTGCAGCCTCCCGGTGTCATTATCTGGCATCTCATGTTCAACACCAGCTGCACGCTTAGACAGCCGGCGGACCCACGAGGCTGCGAAGGTGGGATTCCTCGCAACTGACGTTCCGTTGAAATCGCCGCTCCGTGTGTCCAATACATCCAGAGGCACACGGACCTCCGAGGCACAGGTGGTGGTACCAGACCGTGACCAAGGGCTGGTCACTATTTTATTTTCGCTGAGTTACCCCTTTGTTGGTCAGCACACCCAGGACTACTCCATTTCACAGGATTGGTATGCAGGCACTACTTCCCATTTAGCCTTTAGCCGACCCGTTTCGGGCGATAAACGCCCTTCATCATGGGCAGGGTAAGGCAAATGACGGCAAAGAAACACCAAACCAGTATAATCCCTCTTTTATTTCCATTGTTCCACCTGTTGATTACACCCAAGGCATTCTGGGACTGGTAGTGTTCAATTCAAAATCCAAATTGGGCGCCATCACAAAGTCACTCCCTCAAACAATCATAGGGAAAACCATGTCCTGCAACCTCCCGGTGTCATTATCCGGCATCTCCTGTTCAACACCAGCTGCACGCTCAGACAGCTGGCGGACCCACAAGGCTGCGAAGGTGGGATTCCTCGCAACCGACGTTCCGTTGAAATCACCGCTTCGTGTGTCCAATACATCCAGAGGCACCCGGACCTCCGAGGCACAGGTGGTGGTACCAGACCGTGACCAAGGGCTGGTCACTATTTTATTTTCGCTGAGTTACCCCTTTGTTGGTCGGCACACCCAGGACTACTCCATTTCACAGGGTAGGTATGCAGGCACTATTTCCCATTTAGCCTTTAGCCGGCGCGTTTCGGGCGATAAACGCCCTTCTTCATGGGCAGGGTGAGGCAAATGACGGCAAAGAAACACCAAACCAGTATAATCCCTCTTTTATTTCCATTGTTCCACCTGTTGATTACACCCAAGGCATTCTGGGACTGGTAGTGTTCAATTCAAAATCCTAATGGGCGCCGTCACAAAGTCACTCCCTCAAACAATCATAGGGAAAACTATGTCATGCAACCTCCCGGTGTCATTATCTGGCATCTCCTGTTCAACACCAGCTGCACGCTCAGACAGCCGGCGGACCTACATCAAACGCAGGTAAGCCCCAAAGGATTCAACCGCCAGAAGGTCACATCGTTCCAACTCTTTATTCGAAAAATTGCAAGCAGGCATTTAAACAGGATACAAGCACCGTGTCATTGAAGTGCCATACGCATTTCAGGAATCTAAACTGTTCCTTTCATCAGTGGCAAACACGACAGCACAGAGCAAAGTTCATCGTGCACCTCTTAAATCATTAACACCTGCTCCGATGGGCGTGGCCTTGCACAAAGCCTCCTGGTGCTTGTAGTGCGCCGAAGTTTTTCACCCGTGGGTATGCTCTGTTTCTTCGTGTAAATTAAAAGTTCAAATAAATGCCCGAATGGGTTTGTGCTTTGTCCGGTAAAAACGTCTGCCTCGCTTTGGGGAATTCAAATGGGAACACCAGCTGGCGCCGACCCTGCTTCGGCGCCCGCTTCTTCTCTCCGTTCTCTGCAACACCCAATGGCGCCACACGGACCTGCTGAGGCAGTGGGTTGAAATCCACTGCTGGGCAACAGCCGTATACATCCATCAAACGCAAATAAGCCCCAAAGGATTCAACTGCCAGAAGGTCACATCGTTCCAACTCTTTATTTGAAAACTTGCAAGCAGGCATTTAAACAGGATACAAGCACCGTGTCATTGAAGTGCCATACGCGTTTCAGGAATCTAAACTGTTCCTTTCATCAGTGGCAAACACGACAGCACAGAGCAAAGTTCATCGCGCACCTCTTAAATCATTAACACCTGCTCCGATGGGCGTAGCCTTGCACAAAGCCTTCTGGTGCTTGTAGTGCGCCGAAGTTTTTCCCCCGTGGATATGCTCTGTTGCTACGTGTAAATTAAAAGTTCAAATTAATGCCCAAGTGGGTTTGTGCTTTGTCCCGTAAATCTCCTGCCTCGCTTTGGAGAATTCAATTGGCGCCAACCCTGCATGCGTTGCAGAGAGGTGTAATGAGGCCACGTCCCTTTTTACACCTCTCTGCAACGCAACGCAGCCCCCCTGGCACATACTGGAGGTTCCTGGTGGGCTAGTTGGCCCCCAGGGACCCCCAGTATTCAAGGGAATTTAGTTCCCACTCTGGAAACGCGCCAGGGGGATCCGTTGCAGAGAGCTGTAATGAGGCCAAGTCTCTTTTTACACCTCTCTGCAACGCAGCCCCCTGGCGCATACTGGAGGTTCCTGGTGGGCTAGTTGGCCCCCAGGTACCCCCAGTATTCAAGGGGATTTAGTTCCCTCCCTGGAAATGCTCCGGGGGCTGCGTTGCAGAGAGCTGTAATGAGGCCAAGTCTGTTTTTACACCTCTCTGCAATGCAGCCCCCTGGCGCATACTGGAGGTTCCTGATGTGCTAGTTGGCCCCCAGGGACCCCCAGTTTTCAAGGGGATTTAGTTTCCACTCTGGAAACGCACCAGGGGACTGCATTGCGGAGAGGTGTAAGGAGGCCATGCCCCTTTTTACACCTCTCTGCAACGCAGCCCCCTAGCGCATACTGGAGGTTCCTGGTGGGCTAGTTGGCCACCAGGGACCCCAGTATGCAAGGGGACTTAATCCCCCAACTTAGAACGCGCTACGGGACGAGTTTGCACTATAATGAAGGTAGGGGGCAGGGCTTGAGGTGATATGTGTGCAAACATGCCCTGTGGCACATTTTAGGTTGAGGAATTAATTCCTCTTCAATCCAGAGGTCCCCTAGGGGCCAAAAACCCAACAGGTACCTCCAGTAAGCACCAAGGAGCTGCGTTGCAGAGTGTTGTAAAAAGGGGGCGCGCCCTCTGAACTCCTCTCTGCAACGCAGTTCCCTGGCGCATACTGGAGGTACCTGGTGGGCTAGTTGGCCCACAGGGAACCTCAGGATTGAAGAGGAATTAATTCCCCAACTTAAAACACGCCACAGGGCGTGTTTTCACACATATCACCTCAGACCCCGCCCCCTTCCTTCACTATTAAGCAAAATATTCCTCTAAAAACAGCCGAACTACAAATTTCGATTTACTCACCTGTTATCATGAGAGACGTCAGTGCTGCATCTTTGAGCCCAGTACGGACCCAGAAAGTACATCTAAGCATACTTACCAGTATCTTGTATTTCCTTCCATAGGAATCTATTGTGTGGTTTTAACCAAAAATGTTTAGTTTCCAAGTGTCTATTTTTGAAACGTAGAAATATTCCTCTAAAATCAGCCGAACTACGAATTCCGATTTACTCACCGGTTATCAGGAGAGACCTCAGTGCTGCATCTTTCAGCCCACTACTGATCCTGAAAAGTAAATCTAACCATAATTACAGTAACTTGAATTTCCTTCCATAGGCTAACATTGACTGGTTTCACTTGGAAATTCTTCTAAGTGTGGAGTTTTGGAACTTAAAAAAATTCCTCTAAAATCAGTCGAACTACGAATTCTGATTTACTCACCTGTTATCAGGAGAGACCTCAGTGCGGCATCTTTCAGCCCACTACTGATCCTGAAAAGTAATTCTAACCATACTTACAGTAACTTGAATTTCCTTCCATAGGCTAACATTGAATGGTTTCACTTGGAAATTCTTCTAAGTGTGGAGTTGTGGAACTTTAAAAAATTCCTCTAAAATTAGCCGAACTACGAATTCCGATTTACTCACCTGTTATCAGGAGAGACCTCAGTGCTGCATCTTTCAGCCCAGTATTGATCCTGAAAAATAATGTTAACCGTACTTACGAGTAACTTGAATTTCCTTCCCTAGGAAATCATTGCCTGCTATATAAAATATATATAAATTAAAAATATATATAGATTACTATTTCAATATTTTTAAAAACATTTTTTTTCACTTAAAATTAAAAATATGTAATGTAATTTACAAAAATAAAATATTTCAAAATAAATACTTTAAAACAATGTAGTAAGTCAATATAAAAAAAATATAACAATTAATACATTTAAAAATTATCATTTACAAAACCTTTGAAATTCACTGAAAAAAACATAGGTTTCAGCCACGTTATAGTTAGGAATTAACATTTAAAAAACCATAGAAATTCACTGAAAAAACCATAGGTTTCAGCCACGTTATAGTTAGAAATTAGCATTTAAAAAACCTATAGTAGATTCTATCCATGTCACATATTAAAAGCTTCGTTTTTCACCTCTAGTAGGTCTGGCAGTCTTGAGGCAGGCTTGTTTACTGCTGGAACATGGTGCTGCACAGAGCCAATTGTTTCTGCTCCACAGCCTTTCTACTTCCTGAAATGGTGCTCTTTCCACGGCAGGCGGCAGTGTAAATAATTGTGTCAAACAAAGTGCCAAAGATTTCGAAAGAGCATTCGACCATGCCCCCACCATCTGGCATTATGACCTCATGCAGCTGCCTCTCAGATGCCATAAACATTCCTCATGGCCGACGCATTTCGAGGACAACACCTCTTCTTCATGGGCTCTGTAACATGCAATAGAGGCTCAGATCACTACATTTCCTGTATGCTTTTATTTCAATTAGCCTTCAGTGGCTTTTGCTTCGTGCATTTTGTTGAAGCATTATGGATGTTGTAGTCCCATGAGGTGAGTCAATATTAAATACCTATAGTAGGTTCTATCCATGTCACATATTAAAAGCTTCGTTTTTCACCTGTAGTAGGTCTGGCAGTCTCGAAGCAGGCTTGTTTACTGCTGGAACATGGTGCTACGCAGAGCCAATTGTTTCTGCTCCACAGCCTTTCAACTTCCTATATATATTCACTGAAAAAACCTATAGGTTTCAGGCATGTTATAGTTAGAAATTAGCATTTAAAAAAACCTTAGAAATTCACTGAGAAAACCATAGGTTTTAGGGAAAGTTATAGTTAGTTGGACATTTCACTCGTACAAAACCAGAGAAATTCCCCCGTTATAGTTAGTTCCGCTAACTATAACTCGTGCCCCGGCAATGCACTGCTGATGACATCACATATTACATCACTATTGACATGGTCAGTGACATTACTGATGACATCTCAAATGACACCACTGATGACATCACTGTCCTGTCATAGCAAACAACAGTGTCCCGGGGGTGGGCACCCTGGGACACTGCAGGAGCTGGCCCTGGGGTTGGTGGACCCCAGGGTCATCACTGGCTCCACGGCCCTCCTCCCATCCAAACTACAATCCCGGGGGTGGTGGTCCCCGGAGCTCGGGGGTGCATAACGGACCCCCAAATATAAATATTAGTGCCCTGGAAGGTGGTGATCCCCGGGGAAGCGGGGGGCCATGTGCCCCCACGATTATAAATAATAAAGGCCCAAGGTGTGGCAGTCCCCGGGGCTTTAGGGGCCCATAAACCATTAAATAAGAAGCCGGGGCTGCAGGGGGCTGCGTGCCCCCAGCAACTCTGTAATCAAGCCCCTGGGTGGAGGTCCCCGGTGCTGTATGGGCCCCCACGGTCCCCTGCATACATATTTTGCAATTGCCCCAGGACCAGGCCCACCCGGGGGCCTCAATTAAATGAAGCACGGGAGACCGCGCTTCATTTTTTAAACAAATTCACCCGGATTCACGCCCCCAGCGCAAATTTCACTGAAATTAAAAACAAAAATGCTTTTTTGGGGCCCTGGGGGGCCTTGTGGGACCCCCTGAGCAGGTCTAGGGGGTCAGGATGTTTCTACCCTGCCCCCTTTTCTTGTTTTGCGCCTTAGTTTTTCTGTTTTCTTGTGACTCCGTTCTACTGAGTCACAAAATGGCAACCAACACTTCCTGGTTGGAGTGTTGACAGACAATTAGCATGAATCTCGTGGTTGGGAGGGTGCGCGGATCTTCTGTGCCTCTAAATATCGCAACTTTTATTTTTTGATTTTCTCAGCAACTACTGAACGGAGTTACACTATTTAAGAAAAATAGTTCTTTCTGAAACAAGGGCTACCTTTATTCTAAATTTGGTGTATTTCTGTTCCGCAGTTCGAGCTGTCGCCGTGTCTAAAGTTTCGTATGGAAAATGCATTTTTCGACCACTTTTTTTTAATTTCTCAGGAACTACTGAACTGATCAAAATCTTAATACAAACAGTCCCACACACATGCATGTGTGTGGGACTGTTTGTATTAAGATTTTATTGAACATTTACTTCAATAGTCCCAAAATTCTTTTAGACTGTCAACGAAGTTAATGGGGATTTTATGACAGATAATTGAATTTATTACAAACTAAAGTTGAATGATGATTATGTAGAAAACTACAAAGCTTCATACAACTTGCAAACAGAAATACATGAGAAGAGATTTCTGTTTTCAGGAACCGGGATATGTTGTTGAGCAGAAAAATACAATCCCAGCCAAAGGCCATGCAAAGCATTATGGGACAATATTCTACGGTGCAGTGAATATTATAGTATCCAATATCAAAACATTCCTCAAGGGGCAGGCTCTTGGGCTCAGCTGAGATCTAATACTATAATATTCACTATACTCCAGAATCTTGCCCCATGTGACGTCACATATTACATCACTCATGACATGGTCAGTGACATCACTGATTACATCACTGCTTACATCTCAAATTACATCACTGATGACATCATCCAGTGACTTTATATATATATATAAGTGAACCAGTGAACAAGGGCACAGCCGGTGCCCGAAACGCGTTTGACGAGGCTTGCACCCTTTTATCACGAATGGAATAAATCACGTTAATATTCCAAGACTGGCTCTGGCATTTTGATTTTGTGGTCCACGTACCTGTCTGCGCTGCATGCGCATTTGGAGGCAAGTTGGAGTGTATATATATATATATATATATATATATATATATATATATATATATATATATGAATAAGTGAGGTGGTGTGTGTATACCTCTATAGGTGAGTAACTGTCAATGTGATTGATTCTTTGCTTGACTAACTAGGTATGTGAGTAACTCTCTGGGTGAGTTGCAGTGTGTGAGTGTCTGTATGGGTATATGATTGCATATATCAGTGGCTGTATAGATGAGTGAGTACGTGAATGAGTGACTGCATTGGTGAGTGAGTGGATGTCTATTCACCTATGAATCAGTGAGTGGGTATGTACTAACTGGTATTGGTGCGTCTATGGTTTCGAAAATGATAGTCGGTATTTTAGAGAGGGTGTATCAAAGGTTAAATTAGGGTGTGAAGAGGTACATCAGATATTAAGTGGATAATGTCATCAGTTAAGTCATGAGTGATGTCATTTGAGATGTCACTGACCATGTCATGAGTGATGTAATATGTGACATCATCAGCAGTGCATTGTGGGGGAGCTAGTTATATGGCCAAATTTCTTAGTTGTTGTACAAGTGAAATGTCAACCTAACTATTGCGTTGTTGAAACCTGTGTTTTTTCAGTGAATGTCTAAGGTTTTTTAAATGCTAATTCCTAACTATAAAGTCCCTGAAACCTCTGGTTTTTTTCAGTGAATTTCTATGGTTTTCTAAATGCTAATACTAAACATAACGTCCCTGAAACATCTGTTTTTTTCAGTGAATATCTAACGTTTTTTAAATGCTAATTACTAACTTAGCCTACATACATAGGGACGTGTGCAGAAAGAGGTGGAAAGGCACAGAAAGAAGAAAGAAAAGTGCCGAAAGAGGCAAGAGAGGTGCAGAAAGAGGAAGAAAGGTACAGAAAGAAGCAAGACAACTACAGAAAGAGGCAAACAGAAATCCAGAAAGAAGAAGAAAGGTGCAGAAAGAAGCAAGATATATGCAGAAAGAAGCAAGAGATGTGCAGAAAGAATCAACAGAGGTGCACAAAGAGACCTACCTCGATTGTACTTACAACAGACTCATTCAAAGTAACCTAATCACTAATCCTTCTCCCAAGATGTCTTAAACCTCACTTTTCTCTTGAAGGCTCACTATTAATTGACTGCTCAGAATGTTAGGCCTACCAAATATAAAACAGCAATCCTAAGCATATAACTGTTGCAAGTCTGAGCAAGTTTGTGAATGTATGCATGCATGTCTCTGCGTTTACCTAGTGACATGTTACATAAAAATAAACATACGTTTTTGTTTCGATGTAGATGTCTGTATATAGGTTTTCCTGAATCATGTTCTTATATAGGCACAATTTGCATTCCCCTTCTTTACGCACAAGATCCCAGTCCTTATTTAGGCATTAGCCATGCTATCCAAATACAGGCATGGTCAACTACATCCGTTCACCCCAACCTCACAACGAGTTCTTAGAACCCGACCCTTAAGCTATTGGGACTTTCCCTAGCCTAGGATTATTGATTTCTCCAAGAACTTATTTATTATGCATGAACCGCTATGCCTAAAGGGTTCATTCATGATGTGTTCCTCAGCCCGACTTTCCATTAATGCTAACATTTCAAGGCACCTACCAGGTATAAATATACCTTCCCTTACCAAGGCAAATCATGGCTTGATTCGGCTTGGTTCGCCGCTGCAAGTTTGGAAGAAATTTGTTTCACAGCCTGACACAGGGACCAGACACTGTCATCACTGCTCACAGAGAATCCAGCTTCCAGTGTTCTGACTCCCTTCGCTGGGTGTTAGAGTTTGAGACCCGGAAAGAGATTCCCATCCCTCTCATTCTACGGTAGAGAGGAGACTAAAACCTAGAGGCATACCAAACTATAGCTTACCATACTATAGAATACAGCACCTACTTCTTACCTTGTACTACACTTAGGTTAGGTACACTGGGGTAGAACTAGTTAGAAGCATCAGACGAGTATCCACTTTTTAGCCTGTGTTATTTATGTATATGTATATGAATATGTGTCATAGCTAAAAGACAATGCTATTACAGTATTATTTCTTTTTACTGCTTACACTGTTCATAATATATCTCGCATACTGTCTTGTGATTGTAACAGCTCATATCTCTTACACCAGAAACAATACTGTTCAATAAAGCCTTTTATTGAAACGCCAGTCAATTGCTTTCTGTGTAACTCTGAAGAAACTAAGCATGCACGTTTAGCTGAGTGAAACTGTCATCTATTGTTTCCACGATTCTGAGACAAGTTCCCGATTCTAAAGGGAAACATAGTTGTCATGTTTATGCGGTTGCCAGAAACTACTCCATTCTTGTTTTTCAAGGAGTTTCTAGTTGCCTCTGAGTTAGCTGGCATACAAAGTAATTACGTTTAATGTACTCAATAGAGACCTACTGACCTCAGTCTTATGCCAAAACTATAGTGTATATTATTCCAATGCGCAGAGCCTATTAGGGAAATAGGAATACACTACATGGCACCCAACGTTTGGTAAGCCACTAATTTAACGCTAGATACTGAAGTAACTCAGTTGTGCTTTTCTCAGAGACCCCTACTCATAATACTCCATAAGACGTCTGGAGTGGGTAAGGTTTATATCCGCCATAACTGTGGTAGGACGAAAATCATATGCATTAGCTGTTTGGTATGTTCAATGATGAAGGATACAGGGTTCCAAAATATTGTGCACCTTATCTTTGTTTCCTTGAAACTTTTTCTACATTTTTCAAAAACAATGTCCCAGAACGGGGATAGTAATACCGTGAACGGTGACGCTGCGAATGACCAAGTTGTAACAGCTTTTAATTTTACAGGTTTAAATATAACAGATGAGGGTGTTATAAACATCCATCCAAATTTAAGGAGAGCCATCACTCTAAAACTTATAAAACCTGGCTTAACACCAAGAGGTGGTAGAGTATTTTTTGTGATGGAGGCACAAACATCTTTTCACACAGAGGTATTCTATTCATGGATAGTATTCCCATAATCAAATACAGTAACAAAAGTGTTTCACTTCTATAAAGAAGATGAACCATCTGAGGAATATATTCCTTTCGAGGATGTTGAAATTCCACTCACATACCAGGAGCATAATCTCTGGTTTAAAGGCACCCTAAAACATTACAATCACATTACCAGGCTCGGTGCACTAGGTAGACCAGGAGCAACAGGGCCGATTTTAGCCGGCTACACACCTCATCCTGATATTGAAGCAATGTCAGATGAGGAATTACTCACTCAACTCAAAGAGTTAACACAAATTTACAGACAATTAGTCCAATATGTCATGCGGACTTTCACAGTCCAACCACCATTAACCATTCCAAATCAAACCCCTCAACAGGGGAATACACAATAAATTACTCCACAGATTTCGCACGCAGTCCTGGGTAAAATGGCCACAAAACGTGAACTAATTCCATTCTGGATAGCTCAAAAAATTACTCAAATCGAAGCAGTATTTCCTAATACTAGCCCTTATGAGAAACACACAATCCTAACAATCTGTTTACCAATGGGGATCACACCACATCAGGAAGACTGCACCACTTGGGGCACAGTCTTTGCTGCCATCTATACTAAAAAACATGGTGTTCTGTCTATTGCGGTAATACCTGATGTCCTGAAACAAAATAAAAACTAATACGGGGCAGAGCCCGCTCTGAATTTAGGTATGAAATTACTGAAAAACTTTGACCAGGTCTCAACAATAATATTATCTAATATTAAAGGGGAGGCAGCATCAGTGGCGATCCGCCAACGCTTAAGGGAATTTGATGTAACAGAACATCAACAAGTACTATCCAGAATAATAGAAAAATCCTATGAAGAATTAGGCAGAGACAATTTGAGTGGAAAACCTTTGAAGCCTCAACTGTCTGGAGTTGCTGAGAAGGAATCTATTAAACACAACCCTACATCTTCTAAAAAGAAGTGGGAAAAAAAACAAACAACATTCAAAAGAGAAACATTCTCAATCCTGAGGTAGGTCTCCTCAAAAGGACCCCACTAAAAGGAGGTATAACCTCAGGAATAGGGATAATTTAAAAAAACCTGACAGGTATAAAGATACAGATACACGTTCCTCTCATACCTTTCAGATATCGTCACAGACATCTGAAGGAAGAGGACGGTCAGATCACAAAGAAGAACGCGTTAAGTCCAAAGTTTATCAACATGTTCAAAAAACAAATTAAAACCTCAATTCACCAAGAAAAAGGTAGCAGATCTGAAGATCAGACATGCCAAGAATTCTGTGAACACAACTCAAGAATAAAGAATGGGCCCAGAAAATGCTGGACAGTGCGGCAGGAGTAACAATAGCTCGCCTGAACCTGAAGGAACTTCTGGAGATAGTGGACTTGAATGAGTACATCACAGTTGCGATTGTAGACACCAGGGTTAGTTCTCCACGGGAAACATCCTTTACAACAAAACTTTTACAACGCAGTGCTTTTACAACGCAGGTTTTACAACGAAAACCATTACAACGCATTGCACTGGGGGGCGCTCTAGGATAGGGAATAGATTTAATTTACTATCCAACACATTCCCTAGTGTCCACGGGGACTGGAATTGGACTAGTAAATTAAACTATTCACTATCCAGCACCCAAAAGTGCTATGCGTTTTAAACGTTTGCGTTGTAAAAACAGCGTTGTAACAGCATGCGTGATAAAAGCATGCGTTGTAACGTCATACATCTGTTCTCCGTTCTGAAGTTATTTTATAAGCGGTGGGCGTGATAGAACATGTTTCTCTCCCTAAAACTAGTAATCCCCCATCCAAACATTATGAACCTAGCCCTTCTTCACCTAGAGGAGTGTATAATAATGACCTAGTTTCTTCTGATTTAGATTTAGAGCTCTGTAGGAGATATATGGAGGTGGATACTGATAAGGTTGAGGATTTCACAAAAAGTCCTGTAACACCAGTTCCACCTGTTCTCCATCTTTATAGCAGTACGCCCTCGAATATCTCCCAGTTAAACATCTCAACGAGCTCTAATCTTAACATAACAGGTATTGATGCCATGCTTCCACCTAGGATGGATAAACCTGTTTCCGATTGCCTATCCTCTTTTGAACATCTGCTCTCTTGCATTTTACAATTATTAGAGAAATTTGTTGGGGGTTCTGACTGTGTATTGGAAACAGTCACCCAAATACTGAAGGTTTTATTGCATAACAAATATGAGAAGAAATCCTTCTCAATCTTAGAGGCCGCGGGAGAAGATCTTGTAGAGCAGAAAGTCCTTAAGTCAGAGAATGGGTCTTCTAATATCTCCCATCTACCTATTGATAGGGAACAATTAGTCTTCCCTTTGAAAACCCCTGCCTCAAACTGTGCAGTTGATATAGTGCCAGTAGTAGAGGTTTTACACGAAATGGTGTCAAAGGAAGGTATAGAACTACCCCCAACAATAGAGGATATATACGAATTGGATCCTAAGGAAGATAAAGAACTCTTCCCGATCTTTAATAAACAGCACAGTGTGGGTGACAAGGAGGTTCTAGATCCAGAAGGCGACAGAAAAAAGGAAAAAATAGGGAAAGTTAAAAAGAATGGGACAAAAAAGAGGAGACTAATTAGAAGAATTGAAAAAAATAGACGGAGAAAAATTCTTTGGAGAGAAAACTTGGAAATGGTCTCAAATCAAGATTTACATCAGGTCTCGCTGTTGGTATTAAAAGATGAAAGTGAGGAGGCAAAAGTAGCTGCAAACACCTTATTCCCCGCAGTACAGAGTTCTGGCCCTCTACCATCAATTCCCTGCTCTTCTGGTGGGCTCTTTATGTGTAAAGGGGAAGAGGCAAAAGCAGCTACGGACACCTTATCCCCCGCAGTACAGAGTTCTGGCCCTCTACCATCAATTCCCTGCTCTTCTGGTGGGCTCTTTATGGTTAAAGGGGATCTGTTAAACTCAATTCCCCAAAAAAATGAGATTATTTCTACTGGCTCTGTATCCTCTCCTCTTAATCCTTTGGCCAGTCCCTACTCCGCTAAAAGAGAGGGAGTAGTGGTTTGCCAAAAACCTCCCGAAATTCCTATGGAGGAGAGCGTTGATACCCTTACTCTTAACTTCTTCCCCTTATTCAATGCTGATTGCACTCTAAATAGATCATTGTTCCTTAAATATTTTCAGGAATGGGCAAATTTGAAATTGCTTCAAACTGCAGATATAGATTTAGTACAGATTCTGAAGACAGAGGGTGGAAATCTAACGAGGGTAAGATTTTATTCCAAATTAGTAGTAAATTTAATTCTACAACGGTCGGAAGATTTCCAGAGTAGAGGGATTGATGTTATGCCTTTTTGGGGGAATTTCCCCTTTGATGGACCCTTCAAGTCTTCACGGCCTTTAGGGTCCTCTCTATCTCTCTCGCAGGTAGCTCCTGGAAATGTAGAACAATTTGGCGGTTTTGATGATCTGAAAATTCGCCTATCAAAAGATCTTCGTCTTGTATCTTACCCTAACCCTCCCATATCCCTCCCACAAGATAAGGTTGTAGATGAAACTCTTCGTTGGAACTGGCTACCTGGTGTTCTTTCGAAGAAATTGACCATTAAGTACCCGCCCAATCCTCATCTTTAGCGACAATATAATGTTATTATCCTGGAATTGTGCTGGGTTAAAGAATTGTCCTGAAAAGATTCAATTCCTTATGTCCTTAAATGCGAGTGTGATCTGTCTCCAGGAGACGTGGTGTTCGGAGAAAATTCAGATAGGAAGGAATTATTTTGTTCTGGAGGGTTGCGCTGTTCCCTCCAGGAGAGGCCATGCTAGTGGGGGTATTGCCTGTCTTTTATCCAACTGGATAAAATGGAATTTCTCTCATTATTTGGATCCTTGTAACCTTTTTCAGGCTGTAACGCTGTTTAGTCATGACAATGTTGAGGTATCTAAACCTCTAGTATTGAATAATGCTTATATTCCCCCCGAAGCTAGTTTTAACGTAACTTTAAAAAGGGTCTTTGTCTATATTCAGAGTATTAGGGAGAAATCTCCTCCCCCTAATATAATCTTAGTAGGGGATTTGAATTGCAAAATCTCTAATTTAAGTATGAGCCTGTTCCGTGATAAATATAAAGAAGAATCATTACAGATCCCCCAAGCCCTCTTCCCTGAGAAGATTAAAACAAACAAGCGAGGAAAGATACTTCTCAAAGAACTGTCCGATATGGATGGGATCATAGCGAATGGAAGGCTCCCTTCTGATTCCCCTGCAAATTTTACTCACAAATCTATTCAGGGAGAAACTATACTAGATTATGTGATAGTTGAGAATTCTACCTTTGCCCTATTAAAGGATCTCAGGGTTACTGAAAACCTCTTCAGTGACCATAAATTACTTTCTTCTTCTGTGAATATACATCCTCCTAAATCCGACCAATGGTCACTTAATAGCGACCTGGTAAATTTTGGATCGAAATCAGGAAGATGCTATTGGAACACAAAAGCTGAATGAGATTTGGAGAGTGTTCTTGATGTTACAATTGATGACCTTGCCATGTGGCATGGTTCCGAAATTGTGTGCTTCTTAGATTTTATGAAGTTAGTGATTTTGGTAGCTAAAAAATCAAATAGGAAAAGGTATTTTGCAATACCCTCTTGTCCCCTGCGTCTACTTAATATAGAAATAAATAAGTTAGTCAGGGAACAATATTTGTGCAAATCGGCAGAAGGATCGCGCAGAGTAACTTTATTAAAAAGAAGGAGAAGAAGGTTACAAGCCAAATTACGGAAAGAAGGGGAGGATATCATTTGGATAAAACTAAGAGAGGCTGTCTTTAAAGGAGAAATGAGACAGTTCTGGTCTCTCATAGGTGAGGGCTGTGGATCAAGAATAAGACCGCTTCCTATCCCCATTGAAGAACAATCATGGGTGGACTATGTCACAACCCTCTACGCAGATAATGGAGCTGCGGCCCCTGTTTAAGTTCTATTGAGAGTAGTCAGCTTTTGGTCCCTTTATCTGAAAAGGATATTGAATCAGCTATTAAGGAAATGCGTTCTTCCGGGGCAATGGGGCCGGACGAACTTCCAATCTCTGTTTTAAAGCAAAGTGCCGCAAAATGGAGCAAATTGTTATGCCTTGTGTTTAACATTTGTTTTTCTAGCGGAAAGATTCTTCCCTCGTGGAAAGGTAGTATTCTAGTGCCCCTCTTCAAAAAGGGTGACCGATTATCTCCCCCAAATTATCGCCAACTTGCCCTTTTGGATGCAATTGGCAAAGTCTGTGCAAGATGCCTTTTGAAACGAATTAATGATTGGGTGGACCAAGCTAATATACTTCCCCTTGAACAGACGGGATTCCGAAAGAACCATGGTACCATGGATAACTTAACTGCTCTGCAAGTGATAAGTGACAAATATATCAGGGTCAGAGGTGGGGGAGTCTATGCAGCTTTTATAGACTTCTCCACGGCTTTTGATAAAGTTGATCGCCCTTTGCTGTGGAAGAAACTATTTACATTAGGTATGCCAGCTAGGCTGCTAAATCTAGTTCAGGAACTCCACTCTGACACCTGGTGTAGAGTGTTGTTGGGTGGAGAGAGAGGCCTATCTCAAGCAATCCCCTCAGCCAATGGTCTTAAACAGGGCATGTTTATTAGCTCCATTATTGTTTTGCCTCTATGTTTGTGATCTCCCCCAGACCTTATCCTTAAGTGAAGGAATTGCCCCCATTTTAGGGGACAAACCGGTAGCATGCTATGCAGATGATATACTTCTTTTAGACCTTACTCCGAAGGGTCTTATTATTCGTCTGCATGCATTGCATATTTATGCTGAGTCCCACCATTTGAAGATCAACATCTCTAAAAGCAAGGTAATGTGCATTACAGGGAAGAAAAAATCTAAATCTGGAAATTTTAGTTGGTTTTTAGGCAGTGAGAAATTGGAAATTGTAAAATCTTACGTCTTTTTGGGGAAAATAGTATGCGGTAACTTGAGCGACAAGGCTCACATAGATAACAACATTAGGAAAGCTAAGACACAGGGAAATGGACTGAGTGCTTTTATAAAGCCACCGGCAGAAGACATTTTGTCCATTTGCTAGAGGCTTTCCGAACAAAAATTCCTGCCTCTCTGCTCTATGGCACTGAGCTCATTGATCTGAGGCAATGTTTTTTTTTAGATATTATGGAGGGTAGACTTTTGCGAAATCTAACATCGGTCAATAATGCTTGTACAGTGCAATCCCTCAGACTTGAATTGGGCATACGAAGTAGTTGGGCTCAGGAGTAATACGTTGGGTATTTTGCTTAGCCAAGGGTAAATCGGCTACTTTAAGATTTCTGATTAAAAAAGAATTACTGAGCCCCCTGAAAGAACATTCCTTACTTATAAAGAATTTTAGAAGGGCTGTTACTTTACTGGAATTGGAGGAATCAACTCTTTTTTCGCTATCCCCACATCAGCTAAAGTCGTCATTAAGACTGGCAACATGGGAGTTAAGTTTTAAGAGGGACAGAGTTGTCCTTATCACAAAGAAAGGTGTTACACAGGTTGTCAACTCTTACTTATTTAAACATATACAACCTTATGCATCCTGGAACCTCCCCCACGGTCTACGCCGTTTTTGGTTCCTCTTGAGACATGATCTTCTCCCTTTAAATAAATTACTAGCTAGATGGTATGGCTCTTCCGATAAATGTAATTTATGTAGCAATAATGACTCGATTCAGGATATTGCCCATATCCTTTTCATATGCCCTGCCCTAATGGCTCATTGTCGAAAGTGGTTGAGACCAATATGTTTACAGTCAAGCATTTTCTCTGCTAAATCTTTACTCGATGCTATTTTCTACCCTCCCAATGAAATGTTTTGTTTCAGAATTTTTAACTTTTTTAAATGTTTCTTAGAATTATATTAACAGATACAATTTTCCTTTCTTATCCTTGAGTAAATAGAATGTATCTTAATGATTTTATGTTCTGTAAATTTTGTTGATGTTTATGTTTTGCTTATATGTGGATCTCAATTGAGTTCCAAATCATATTCAAATAAAATTGAATTGAATTGACTGGCCACCAAAATTTGTCAGGGAGTGCCCACATGGCGAAGACATCATTATGCCAGCCTTTTCCAACCATGTTCCAATACATTTAAAATATACTTATGCCAGAAAATGGGCAGTTACCCAGGCCTTAGCATTATATAAAAATCATGTAGGATGGGATGAGGACTTACCTCACCACAAAATACATTTAAAAAATCAACCTACTGCACAAAGGCAGGACCCAATTAAGCAAGAAGCTAAAAAACAGATCAGGGAGATCTTAGATCAACTTGAATACCAAGGGGTGATTGAAACATGCACCTCATCAATGAACAATCCTTTGTTTCCTGTTTCCAAACCAGACAATTCATATTGTCTAGTTTTGGATTAAAGGCACCAAAACACTTGTTCAAAGACATTTTCAGTGCAAAATGCACTTAGTACAGCATTAATGAAGAACATTGTGTGTAAAAAATATAAAACCACATTAGATATTTCAAATGTTCTTTTGTCAAAACGTAGCACCTGAAAGCAGGTACTTAACAGCTTTCTCAATAATGGGGACCTACCGTCACTTTTGTCAACTCCTACAAGGATTCAAGAACAGCCCGGGGTTATTCTCAGCAAGAGTAACAGAGTTAGTACAAATTCATGATGACGAGGCATTGTTGTCATATATCGATGATATATATCTGACAGACGATGACCTAGATAGGCACTTGAACAGGGTGAATACCATTATACTGGGCTTCGCCTCTGAAGGCTATAAATTCAACTTTAAAAAAATCAAGAATTGCCCATCTCAATGTCCTTTTCCTAGGATATGAGCTTTCAAGTGAAGGCAAAAGCCTGGCAGCTAACTTTTTAGAAAAGTGTGCGCTGCTCCAAACTCCAAAAATGCCGAAAAATTTTCAGTCGAATCTCAGTTTCCTAAATTTTGGAAGAACTTATATTCTAAATTACGGAGAAAGGGTTAAACCTCTCTATGAATTAATCAAACCTGATTTCTCAAACAAAAATTGGACACAGGAACACACAGATATCCTGCGTTCACTTTAAGCTGACATGTTAGCAACAAATCACTTACAAACATGCTTAAATACACGCAATTTAGTGATCCGAATAATTTCGGGGCAATGCGGATTCACCTACTTAACTTTTAATGAAGGTGAAAAAGTACCAATTACATATAAATCACATTTGTATACACAAGCGGAAATGCGCTTCACTTCAACAGAAAAAATTCTGACAGCAGTTCAAACCGCTGTAGCAAAAGAAAGAGCTCTATCTCTGGGGAAACACATTATTGTCATGACTCCGGTACCAGCTTAAGAGGTTGTTACAAAAGCGAGCATTCCAAATGCAAAAGCTTTACATCCAAGATGGATGCAATAGGTTCATTCTCTTGCTGCAAAGGATGTTGAATATGTTTTTGATCCTTATGTAAAAACACAAGCATTCCCACAATATGAACATGAATGTCCTCTGCCTATCGAGATTCTCCCTCTTGAGCAGTACAAATGTATAATTTATACTGATGGATCAGCACAACTAGCTATGGAAAGTAAGCAAGCGTACAGTGCAGCATGCGCAATCATTCATGGTTGCATGCTGCGATGGTAAATTCCGACCAATGGTTACTAAAACACGAATATGTGATGTTACAACACCACATATTACATTGCGGTAGGTAACAACGCGGACATTACATCGTCCGCATTGTTACCACGCATTACAGCGCCAGTTGTTTCTACGACTTGCACTAGATGGCGCGCTGGAATTAGGAATAGTATAAATTACTATTCCTACTCCAGTTAGCGCAATAGCAGGGAATGTGTTGGACTTAAAATCCAATACATTCCCTGGTGTTGCATGGCATCTAGCGCAAGTCGTTGAAAGACTTGCGATGTAATGCCATGCGTGATAACAATGCGGACGATGTAACGCCCGCGTTGTCAATCAATCAATCAATCATAGGCATTTATACCACGCACTACTCACCCGGAGGGTCTCAAGGCGCTTTGGGGGGGGGGGTCCGCTACTGCTCGAACAGCCAGGTCTTGAGCTTCTTCCTGAAGGAGAGGTGGTCTTGGGTCAGGCGTAGGTCGGTCGGGAGGGAGTTCCAAGTCTTGGCGGCCAGGTGGGAGAAGGACCTTCCTCCTGTTGTCGCTCTGCGGATGCGGGGGACGGCGGCGAGGGCATGATTGGTCGAGCGGAGATGGCGTTTGGGAGCGTAGAAGTTGAGGCGGCTGTTGAGGTAGGTCGGGCCTTGGTTGTGTAGGGCTTTGTGTGCGTGGGTGAGGAGCCGGAAGGTGATTCTTTTGTTGATCGGGAGCCAGTGCAGGTCTCTCAGGTGTCTGGAGATGTGGCTTCGTCTGGGGACGTCGAGGATGAGTCTCGCCGAGGCGTTCTGGATCCGCTGGAGTCTCTTCTGGAGCTTGGCGGTGGTTCCGGCGTAGAGGGCGTTGCGTAGTCCAGTCGGCTGGTGACTAGGGCCTGGGTGACCGTCTTCCTGGTCTCGGTGGGGATCCACCGGAAGATCTTACGTAGCATGCGCAGGATGTTGAAACAGGACGAGGAGGTGGCGTTGACTTGTCTGGTCATGGAGAGGGAGGAGTCCAGGATGAAGCCCAGGTTGCGTGCGTGGTCTGTCGGTTTGGGTGCGTTGCCCAGGGCGGGGGGCCACCAGGAGTCGTCCCAGGCGGAGGGTGAGGAGCCCAGGATGAGGACTTCCGTCTTGTCTGTGTTCAGTTTCAGGCGGCTGGTCGTCATCCACTCGGCCACGTCTTTCATCCCTTCGTGTAGGTTGGCTCTGGCGGTGGCGGGGTCGTTGGTCAGGGAGAGGATCAGCTGGGTGTCATCGGCGTAGGAGATGATGTTCAGGTTGTGTTGGCGTGCGATGGCTGCAAGGGGGCTCATGTAGACGTTGAAGAGGGTGGGGCTGAGCGAGGAGCCTTGGGGAACGCTGCAGATGACTTCCGTGGCTTCTGATCTGAATGGGGGCAGGCGGACTCTCTGTGTCCCTTCCGGCGAGGAAGGAGGTGATCCATTCCAGTGCTTTCTCCTCAATTCCGACGTTGCTGAGGCGCTGCACTAGGGTGCGGTGGCAGACAGTGTCGAATGCCGCGGAGAGGTCCAGGAGGAGGAGGGCCGCTGTTTCTCCGTTGTCCAGCAGGGTTCGGATGTCGTCGGTGGCAGCGATGAGGGCGGTCTCGGTGCTGTGGTTGGCCCGGAAGCCTGATTGAGATGGGTCGAGGGATCCAGTCGTCTCGAGGAAGGCTGCCAGTTGCTTGTTGACGGTCTTCTCGATGACTTTGGCTGGAAACGGGAGGAGCGAGATGGGGCGGTAGTTCTTGAGTTCGGTGGGGTCCGCCGTTGGTTTCTTTAGTAGAGCGCTGAGTTCGGCGTGCTTCCAGCTCTCAGGGAAGGTGGCGGTGTCGAAGGAGGTGTTGATGATGTCCCGCAGGTGGGGTGCGATGACAGCGTCGGCCTTGTTGAAGACGTGGTGAGGGCAGGGGTCGGTTGGAGATCCGGAGTGGATGGAGTTCATCGTGCGGATGGTGTCTTCGAGGTTGATCGGTGTCCAGGCGTTGAGGGTGGTGGTGGGGGGCGTTGGTGTGGTCGTGGGGAGCGTTGTTTGTGTGCTGAAGCTGTTGTGTATGTCAGCGATCTTGTTGTGGAAGTAGGAGGTGAGGGAGTTGCAGAGGTCTTGCGACGGGGTGATGTCGTTGATTCCGGCGTTGGGGTTGGAGAGCTCTCTCACGATGTTGAAGAGTTCCTTGCTGTTGTGTGCGTTGTTGTCCAGCCGGTCCTTGAATGCTGTTTTCTTGGTGGTGTGGATCAATTGATGGTGCTTTCGGGTGGCGAGCTTGAGGGTGGTCTTGTTGTCCGGTGTTGGGTCTCTTCTCCAGGCTTTTTCGAGGGCACGGCAGTTCTTCTTGGAGCTCTTGAGTTCGTCGGTGAACCACGGGGCCTTCTTGCTTCCGGGTCTGTTGGGCGGGGTCCTCAGAGGGGCGAGTTCGTCCGCGCAGGTGCAGATCCATTTCGTGAGGTTGTCGGCGGCTTGGCTGGGGTTCGCTGAGCTGGCGGGAGGGTGCTGGCTCAGGGATGAGGCGAGTTGGTCGGCTGTGATCTTGTTCCAGCTTCTTCGTGCAGCCTGTTGCTGGTGGTGGTGGACCGTGGTTCTTCTGAAGGTGAAGTGGATGCAGCTGTGGTCCGTCCAGTGGAGTCCAGTGGCGTGGCTGAAGGTGATGTCTTTGCTGGACGAGAAGACGGCGTCGAGTGTGTGTCCGGCGAGGTGGGTGGGGGTGGTCACCAGCTGCTTGAGTCCGAGGGTGACGAAGTTGTCAAGCAGGGTGGTGGTGTTGCGGTCGTTGTTGTTCTCCAGGTGGAAGTTGATGTCCCCGAGGAGGATGTAGTCGGCGGAGGGGAGGGCGTGCGGGCTGATGAAGTCGGCGATGTCTTCGCTGAATTGAGTGCGTGGTCCCGGGGGTCGGTAGATCAGGGTGCCCCTGAGGGTGGTCTTGGGGTCGGTGTGGATCTGGAAGTGCAGGTGTTTGGCGGTTGTCAGGGTGTCGTCGGTGTTGGTGGAGATGTGGATGCTGTTCCTGTGGATGATGGCGATACCTCCTCCAGTCTGTTTGTCGCGGTCTCTCCGGATGATCTTGTAGCCCTCTGGGATGGCGATGGCGATGTCGGGCGCTGATGATTCGTTCATTCAGGTTTCCGTGAGGAAGGCGACGTCAGGAGCTGTGGTGTCGAGGAGGTTCCAGAGTTGGACGGCGTGTCTGTGGAGGGAGCGGGTGTTGAGCAGGATGCACTTGAGGTGGTTGCTGCTGGTGTTCGGCTTAGTGGGCGCTGGTGCAGTGCAGGTCCGGATGCCGGTGAACTTGCAGGACTGGCAGGTGAAGGGTCCGTGGGTACGTCTCAGGGTGGCTCGGTAGCATCCAGGGGTTCGGCCGGTGTTGAGTGCGTTGAGGGTGGCGGCGTCGTACGTCCGGCGGGTGGGCTGGGGTCTGCAGGGGCCAGGGGTCCTGGCACTGGGCGCGGGCCAGGCATGGACGGGCACAGACGGGCTTACCTTTGGCGCACCTTCGGCGCTCATTCGGTGCTCCCGCTGCGCGTGTCCGCTGCGCGGTCGCTGTGGGGGCGTCATAAGAGGGGAGCCGGGAGGGAGGGTCTGCGGGGAGGCGGGGAGCGAGGGAACCAATCGGCGGGCGGGGGGGCGGTGTCTCGTGGCAAACCGGCGGGAAAGCCTGGGGGCTCGGCGGCGGCCCTGCGGTGGCTGGGGCGGCGCTGGGGCGGCTCAGCGGCGGCCCTGTGGCGGCTGGGTCGACGTGCAGTGCGAGGCTCAGGCAGCAGCTAAGGAGGAGCAGGCGGGGGGTGTGGGGGCGACCAGGCCAAGGGCGCAGTGGTCGCTCCTGGGCAGCGCTGTGGGTCCCCTTAAGAGGGGAGCCGGGAGGGAGGGTCTGCGGGGAGGCGGGGAGCACGGGAACCAATCGGCGGGCGGGGGGGCGGGGTCTCATGGCAAACCGGCGGGAAAGCCTGGGGGCTCGGCGGCAGCCCTGCGGTGGCTGGGGCGGCGCTGGGGTGGCTCAGCGGCGGCCCTGCGGCGGCTGGGGCGACGTGCAGTGCGGGGCTCAGGCAGCAGCTAAGGAGGAGCAGGCGGGGGTGTGGGGGCGACCAGGCCAAGGGCGTTGTTACCAGCGTGCGTGGTACTGACAGCGTTGTAAACGCTGTCGCCCTTAAAACACAATCTCTAGGAGATTGTACAGCTCAGCGAGTTGAACTACAACCATTCAAATTATTATTATTATTATTATTATTATGCGTTCTTATATAGCCCTCGATTACCCGTAGGCATCTCGGCGCTTGCCTTAGGAACCCGTCCTGGTTTTTCCCTGTGAGATAGCCGTACTGGGTTTCCCCAAGGTGAAAGCCAGGCATCCCGCCGCGGGGGGGCCGTAGTGGAGATTAAGCAAGCTGATGCCCAGAGCTGCAGAGTGTGAACCTATGATTCGAGTAGGCACCGAAACGAGAATTATCGAGTCCGTGGATATTTGGGCTCAAGACCCTGCCGCGTCGGGAATTGAACCCTGGTCCCGGGTCTGACCTCTGCTTCAGGTCTGCCGCCTCTAACCAGTGAGCCACACTTCTCCACTTGGCACTTGAAAATACGGATCACGAATTCCCCACACTTATAGTGTGTGTTCTTTTTACTGTGTTCAATCATATAATACATATTTACAGAATTGGCTTCAAAATGGTTTCAAAGATGCAAAATGTGGCACAATCAAGCATAAAACGCTTTGGAAACAAGTAGTTCAGTTGAAAAATGGACTGCAAAATGCGCACTTGATACACACGCTGAGTCATCAACGTGATGGCGTTCACGTTGCAGGGAATTCATTGACTGGCAAAGCCGCAAAGGGGCTGTACAAACAGCTTCCGTAGCTGCGATCACTCATTCAAAAACAAGAATAGACAGTGAGATATTGTTGACAGTCAATGCTTCAAGCAAAGGCAGTGATAGGGCCTTACCTAAAAAGATTCCACTCAAATACTCATATATAATTGATGCGAACAACGTTCCATTTGCTTGAATCCCTGGAGTGGGGGATAGGGTAATTCCAAATGTGGAACGAAAAGCAGCTTTGATTTATGAAGCTCATCAGGGAGAGGGTCTGACACATCAGGGGATCTCTAAAACAATATTAACATTAAAAGAAATGTACTGGTGGCCTGGAATGAATACATTAATTCACATCTTCATCAATGACTGTATAGACTGCAATAGACAGTGTGGTGCAGAACACCACCAGACACCAGACTACGAAGTAGCCTGCCCAGCACAGATTCCATTGTTAGACAGCATTAGACTATCTACGCGCAGGCGTCCTTTTGGACAAATGCAATCCCATAATCACTAAGCAGTGCTTAATTTGTGCTGGTGCTTTCAGGTGATGAGCGCCGGCACCTATTTCTTAGGATCGGGTCTATTGATTTTTTCTCCCATGCACAGCCAGCACTGTACTCAGAGCGAGGCTTGTGCACCTGCACATTCAGATTTGGTGCATGCTGCTAGTGTGCTTGCTTTGGCGGGCGCCAGTGCCTGGTGTTCAGGGTGAGTGTATTGTGTCATGTGCAGTATAAACTGCACGCCTGATGAACTGGAAGCATAATTTCATCTGCGCCAGCCAGCATTCTGCGCTTTCCAGTGTAGCTGAAGCTGCATGGTTAGGTGAGTTGTGCATGCATTATTTTACACACAACTGTTATCCTACAGGTAACAGGGTGACAGAATAGTGCTTGGCAGTGGGACACCATCGATAAATTATTGCACAGTGGCACCAGCAAACTGCCCAGTAACTGCCTGCCTTAGTAGCACAGACAATGCCTTTCAGCGTAACAAACGGGAAGGAGCTGAGGGTGGTCCGTAAGTGAAAACTTTTCTTCCCGCCAGTCAGTTTATTAGTACCTAGATTATACGCTATTGATGGCATTCCTAATAAGCATTAGAGTGAAATCTGGTTTCACTGACGTTAAGTTTGCGAACAGTACACTGCATGTTGCTGAGTGATTAATAAAGCATTCTGTCGAGAGGGGCAGTGTCATGAGGCGTGCGTAGACAAAGGATTTGCTCTCACTGCAGGGTGCATGCGTCTTCCGGAGCGTCCATGACACTGAATGCACAGGCTTGTGGGGAAAGTGTTTGTATACTCATACTCGCTCCTACCTGACCCAGAACTGTCTCGTCCCTATCACATCCATTCTTTCCCTTCTGCAATAGGCACTGTTACAGCCAAAAGCACCTTGAAGAACACCTCTCAGCCCTGCAACTGTGCCCCACCTCACCTTCGACAGTGCTACTCTCTCTACAGTGGCCTTCTTCCACTAACACAATGCCACTCGCTCCACAGTGCCTTTCTCACCTATATCTCAGTTCCCCTCTGTGTACAGTCTCCTTCCACACAATGCCCCTCCCTGCCACAGTACTCTCTCACTCCTGTAACAGTGCCCCTTGGCTCCCACCCTCACTCCACAGCACTCCTCCCCACCATCACTTTGCATTAATGCCTACACTGGACCCTGAGTATCCATACTTTCAGAGTTCGCACATGAGACTGCAAAGAATTTCTCAGTCTTGGCCACTCGAACCAGGAGGCTTTCCTAATTACCCCCTAACCAGAGAGAGGATACACAGGGAATTTCTCAGCTTCGACCTGGAGAAAAATAGCATTGATTCAAAATGTTCTAACCGAGGGGCTATGCTGTGTTCCCCCCACCCCCACGAGCCTGCTGAGAACTGTCGCCCCACACTGTCTCTTCACATCCAAAGACCCATTTCCTGTAAACCCCTGCTGTATACTTACAGCCTTATGTCCCTATTGGAGAGGTCAGAGTTTTATCTCGTAGTTTTGACTATAGTGCAGAGGGGTGATGTAGAACATGTACCATGCAGATGACAGAATTGTATCTATGTGGACAGCTCAGTGGGTTTCTGTTTTTTTCACAGATGTCCTTTTGTTACTTGCTGATCATAAATTACAATCCTAATATAGCACAGGTGGCAGACTCAGTTGAAAGTTGTGCTTTATTAGTTAAAAAGTGTGTGTGGAAGCCTCTCTGAATGAAGTTGAATGTTTGACTTCATTTGAAAATAGGTGGCAGTGGGATTTTGCAACTTATAGCCTGACCATGTAATAGAACTATTTGTTTGAAGCATGAGAGCGTGGTTCTCTATCAAAGTGTAATCCCAATAGTATAACTGACACTTTATTATGTTTTATGTAGAATACCTACTGTGATTGCACAAAACATCTTTTGATGGCATAAAACTTAAAACAGTTAAGAAAAATCACTATTGTGTGTCTTGGACAACACTGCTATGCATTGATGAGACAGGCCAAAAATGATACACTCCTGTCACCACTCAACTTTACATAATTAATTACTGTATTTTTAATAAAGCAGAGGTGTACTCTTTTCTTGCTATCCCTCAATATCTGCTTTTCTTCCTCCCTCCACCCCTCACTCCTTCCCTTCTCTCCAATCTTTTTTCACTTTCTGCCCTTCATATGCATTTTCTCTTAATCTCCACCTTCCCTCATTAAGTGCTTTTCATTGTTCACCTTTCCATCTTTCCTTTCCACTCTACTCTCACATGCTGCCCGCTGTCCGCTCTTCTTCCCTTGCCTTTCTCCTCTTTTCACTTTTCCTTCTCATCACGTTCCACTCCAATCTTGCAATTCCAATCTCTGCTTTCCACATTTCTTTTCACATTCTTTGTCTACCGCATCTATCTTTGCCTTCAGACCTCTCCTCCTTCCTCACTCTCCCTTTTAATTTTTCCTTCTTGCACAGATGTTTATATACACTCCAGGAATCTGTGTTCTATCTCAGGGTCATAAGTTGAAATCTTGGTGGGGCCACTCAGTTTTTCATCTTTAGATAAAATGAGTGCAATTAAGATGGATAACATATTCAATTTGGTGTCAAGGCCCCCTCTGGTAAATATGTGCTTACAAACATACAAGGTGTGTTTCTCCCTCTATCCCTTCATTTCTCCCTTTCACATTATTTTCTTAGTTCCTCCTTCTTTCAACCATTACTTATTTAGGGGCATATTATCAAGCTGCAGGTATAAATATTCCTGGACGCTCTTAGTGAGAACTTATTTATCTACGGCTATCGCTGGCAATTATCGCCATGCTATCGCTGTATTAACAACGCATAGCGCAATGGCGATAATTTTCCAGCGATAGCGGTGTTTTCCATGGAACATTGCTGTTTTTCCAGCGATGTTCCATGGAAAACGTCGATGACCTTGCTGATACGACCCTGTGGTTGTATCAGCATAATCCACCCCCATTGTTAGGTATAGGTAAGTCAGCATTTTAGCAGACGTTAGTTTTTGATGAAAACCGCAGCTTTTGCCAAAAACTAACGTCTGCTAAAATGTGTGGGCCACCTTGTAAATATCGCAATGTACATTTAGTGATATTTGACAAAGTAGTCCATCAGGGGTACTCACAGTGATGCCCACTTTGCATCTTATTAGAGATGCAAAGCGAGGCGTTGGGAAAATGGGTGCTAAAATGCGCTAATGCGTGTTAGCACCACCTTGTAAATAGGGCGATGAAAATATCGCTGCTTTAGCGGCAAAAAGTGCCGCTAAAAGCGGCGATACTGCCCTTGTTAATATGCCCCTTATTTCCTTACTCCAGTGCTCCTCTTACTGCCTGCATTTGTACAAGCACTTTTTCTTTCATTTGCAAAGCTGCTCAAGTCCTCAAAGTGACCTTATCTAAAGCTCTATTTTTTTAGATTTACACACATTTACTTCTAAGTTGTTGTCATAGGCTACCTAAATGTTATATTATTTATATGGATTTGTATAGCACACTGATCACCCAGGAGGGTATCCAGTGGACTGGGCAGGTTTGTAGGTGTGAGGTGCCTGAGGTGCTTTTGTGAAGAGTAAGCATGGGCGGATTTTGCGGATCCACGATTCACGGATTTGCGTAATCACGGATCGTGGATTCGCAAAATCCGCGTATTTGCGGATTAGCGGATTTGCGGATTTGGGGCGGGGCTTCCATGCGAGTGCACATGCCTCTTGTGTGTATAAAAGGTCAGAGACCGATCAGAGCAGCGGATGAAGAAGATACAGAAGCTCCTGGCCACAGGAACAGCACGAGGATTGCGCTCGTGACAGTCAAGGATGCAAAGGCCTCTGTCCAGCATCACAGCCGATTTTCGATGGTATATTTGGGAAGAGGGCACAGCTGCCCAGCCTTGACAACGCTCACAATTGCTTTTTGGGCCGATGAATGAGTCACTGAATTTAAGCTTCAACTAGGGCACATGCTTAAATGATATCTGTAAGTGCTTCCGGTTGAGGTTTAATTTTTGTGCCAGGACCATCGTGCCAGAATGAACCCTGCCCTTCATATTTATTCAAGAAGACGCCACTGTTTTGTGCCATACCTCGTTGGCTAAATGTATAGTGCTTTCACTACACTACAATACAGCAGCCTAAAGTGCCAGAGAGTTGTCTACAGCGACCAGGTGTATGTTACTATGCAATAGTGCCGAAAGGCGCAGGGGTCCCTTGAGTGAGCTATAAAAGCTCCTGTCCCCAGGAACAGCACGAGGATTGCGCTCGTGACAGTCAAGGATGCAAAGGCCTCTGTCCAGCATCACAGCCGATTTTCGATGGTATATTTGGGAAGAGGGCACAGCTGCCTGGCCTGTTAACTATTTTACGATGGCGCCGGCAAGCTGCCAGCGCCATCCTAAAATAGTTACTAAATTAGCTTCAACAGGAAGCTCGAATAGATAAAATAAAGCAGATGCACGAGCGCCTGCTTGATTTTATCTATTAGTGCTTCCTGTTGAAGCTAATTTAGTAACTATTTTACGATGGCGCTGGCAGCTTGCCGGCGCCATCGTAAATTAGTTACAACAACAGGCTAGGAAGGCTTGAACTTTTGGCCTCGGAATCCGCCGCTCGCGGATTGCGAATTTTCGGTAAATTCGCGAGAGTTCACGGATCGCGGATTTACCAAAAATTCGCAAAATCCGCGAGCGTAGCGGATTTTGCGCTCATGCTTAGTGAAAAGACAGGTCTTCAGCTTCTTGCAGAACTCAAGAAGTGAGGAGGTGCCTCTGATGTCTTGAGACTTGTGGATGTGGATGGAGCTAATAAAGGAAGTGGATGGAGCCACTTGAGGAAGTGGGCAGAGCTGGGGAATTGGGTGTGGCTCTTTAAAAACTGTGAGCACTTGCACTTCATATTTTACAAATTAGGCACTGACACTAAGTCAAGGTTTCTATCGATGTGGCCTTAGCGCTCAGCTGACGCTCGAACTATTACAAAAGAGATGCAAGTCTTTATCGTCACATACGTAATAGGCACACTACATTCTGACCAGGGCCCTGCGTTTAGCTCTCGAGTTTACAAAGAAGCCATGGCCAGTCTGGGCGTATCATTGCGGTATTCCAATCCGTTTCATCTTGAGGGAAATTCTGCTGTGGAGAGGAAAAACCGGGACATAAAGCAGTCTATAACAGCTAGGGTATTAGGTTCGGGAGATGGGTGGGTCAAACATCTTTATGGGGTCCAACACTGATTAAACAATTTGCCAAGAAGTTATCTAGGGGGGCTCACTCCATATGAGATCCTATTTGGGATAAGACTGTGGGTATCGGATCTCGAATGTAAAGGCACACTGGTGGAAAATAAACCCTTTGATATCAAAGATCGTTTGGCTCTTTTACAGGACTTAAATAAACTAAGATCGAAACAAAAGCAACATGTTCCCGAAGCCAACCACCACTAGAGAGATTCCAGCCATCCCAGCAAGGCCCGGTTAGATCCCAAAGCTTGGGGATCTAGTCAGAGATAAGATTACGGACAAGAAAGAATTTGGGCCTTCTTACAGACAACCAGTACCTGTCCTAATCATCCACGGAACAAGAACAGTACTTCTGCCACCCCTTGCTGGAAAAGAGGAGAAAAGATTTGTGTCAATCGACCTCATCAAAACACACTATGTGACCAATACTAAGCAGTAGGCCTTGTGGACTCTGACCAAGTGGCAAATGCACTCCTCTAGCTACTAACCAAGAGGTTCAAACTGAAAGACTCATCACCATTGAGAATTTAGAGGTAAAAAATAAAGGACTAAGCAACAATGCTATGGAACTTATTCCTCTTGACACCCAAATAACAGTTCGTCCTGATTAGGGGTGGGTGGGAAATTCCGTTCCGCTCTCGGAACATGCGAAATTTTGGCATTTTAGCGTTCCCCGCGGAACGTGAAAATGTCAAAACTTCCGCTATACGCATCGGAACGGAAGCATCTTCGTTGATAATGTGCAGGGCAGGATTCTTTCTGGCACAGTGCTCCTGTCACAAAAATTTAAGTTCAACAGGAAGCACTTACAGATATAAATAAAGCAGGTGCCTGAGTTTAAGCTCAAATTCAGTAATTCATTAATCAGCCCAAAAATATTGTGAGCTTTGTATCACTTACTGATTAGCCAGTAGAAAGTACTCCAGTTGAGTAGAGGTATCGAACAAAACGGTGGCGTCTTTTCTTGGATAAATATGCAGGGCATGATTCATTCTGGCACGATGCTCCTGTTACAAAAATTAAAGCTTAACAGGAAGCACTTACTGTTCAGATAGAAATAAAGCAGGTGCCAGATACGCATGGAACGTAACGGAAGCATCTTCGTTGATAATATGCAGGGCAGGATTCTTTCTGGCACAGTGCTCCTGTCACAAAAATGTAAGTTCAACAGGAAGCACTTACAGATATAAATAAAGCAGGTGCCTGAGTTTAAGCTCAAATTCAGTAACTCATTAATCAGCCCAAAAAACTCGTGAGCTTTGACGAGGCTGGGCAGGTGTGCTTTCTCCCCATATCTACCCTCGAAAATTAGCTGTGATGCTTGATGGAGGCCTTTGAATCCTTGACTTTCCCAAGCGCAATCCCCATGCAGTGCCTGTGACCAGTAGCTTCTTTCTCCCCATCTGGTGCTCTGATCAGTCTCTGACCTTGTATAAACACGAGAGGCATGTGAACTTGAATAGAAGCCCCCCGTTTGGCCCCACCCCGCACACCAGCAGTGTGCACCGTCTTCCTGCTCTTTACACATTATGATGGATAGCTCACTCAAGGGACCCTGGCTATTTCATTAACTTTGATATGTTTTCTGAGGATCCAAGCGAACCTGAAACAACACCAGCACATAGAATCTTCAAAGAAC
The DNA here is from genome assembly GCF_964261635.1 of Lissotriton helveticus. Lineage (NCBI taxonomy): Eukaryota > Metazoa > Chordata > Amphibia > Caudata > Salamandridae > Lissotriton > Lissotriton helveticus. The sequence continues at coordinate 1,522,347,007 of NC_136065.1, forward strand.
AAGTACAATATTTTTTTCATCTCCTGAAAAAGACTTTTCTGGTTTCACCATGGATTGAACTTTGGATTATTTCTGGAATAGTTTTCTTTCTGCTTTGGCTAGCTTTAGTAATGACTCTTAGCGTTCTGATAAACGGAAGATATATTCACTTGGACACTGAAATTAAAAATGTGAACTTACTTTTAAAACCACACAAATCATCCCATTGTGAAGCAAGAGATTTGTCAGCAGTGAAAATCACAGCCGTTCCTATACAAGATGTTATAGTTTGAAACAAAACCGATGATGATATATTCGGCCTGTCGGAACTTTTGAATATTCAACACTTATTTAAAATTCCATTAAGTGAATTTATTAACTCTAGTAACTATTCTGATGATTGGGACTTTGCGATTTTTAATAACATGATGTCTGATCTAAAAAAGTCAGCTGCATTCTCTAACCATGAAAACTTAGAGGGTTCATCAGACTTTGAACAGCTTTATTGTATAACCACTATGGTCATAATTTGTTGCATAAATCTGCAACACCTAAAAATGTATTTATGTATAACCAATGGGAACATTGTCCTACACCACCAAAGGGTAGGTCAAAAACATTTGCAATAAAGTTTCCTTATTTTTCAGAATGTAATACATCCAATCCAGAAACGTTTTACTTTAAAAATGTGAACAAAACAGAAATGAAAAATATGTTTACTAATACAAAACAGTTTTATTCTGCAGCCTTTATTGCCCAACTGTCACGGGTTTGACTTTTGGAAAGGCACAATTGACAAAGAATCTGTCTGGGGTTCAAAAGATTGGCAAATGCAGCCAATAGAAGCTCTGTTTAGAACCCGTATCATCCCAAAGCAGATAATGTTTTTGAATCTCACTGTCAAACAAACATCTTGCCTTGTATTAGCCAACATCAAAGACATGAACACACCTTCTCTGCCAAAACCTTCATGCAATAGCACTACACAGGAAGCGGTCACAGTAGACACAATTTTACAAAACAACAGATCAGATCCTGAATGGGAAAAATTATTGTTCTGGTATACAGACACAAACATCTGTCAAGCAAGATGCCTGAATAGAATACAGGGTTTTACTATGAATAGGCCAGACCCCCGTTATGTTCAAAGACAGCTTCTAGGGGTAGTAACAACATACAGTGTAGGAATATTATGCCTTGATTGGCTACAGAAATCTACACTCGAGTATGTGAAACAACACTTATCTTTACTTAAAAAAGGAGCAGACCTTAGGATTTCTTGCTAGGACCGAGAAAACCGCATCAAAATTTTTTATATATGCCGGCATCTATGCTGCTTATAATGAAATATGCAAGGCTACCCAAGCAGGCGCCGCAGAAAGAATACGAGAAATTGGATCGTGTTGATTTAGAGAAATCTCTCGCTGTGGTTGACAATGAGTTAATGACTCTGTCATCCAGGATATATTCACTGGGTAACATTGTATCCTCTGCTATAGACATACTGGAACAAGTCAGTCAGTCAAAATACTTTATTGCGATAACTTAATATCATATAAAGACGATGGCAAAATACAAACATACATATGCAACAGATATAAACATCTAAAAGCAGTTAAAATACAATACTCTAAAAATCATACATCAATTTACAATTCATGATGATGTGATGATGCAAAGTGCAAAATACTAAAGTGATTAAAGTGCAACAATGAAATACTAAAAGGGAATATCCCCAAGAAAATAGGCATTACTAACACAGAAAGTCCATGTGAGAAGATCTTATATAATTACAAGTCCTGATGTAAATACATGTAAATACATATAAGTACACATAAGGTGTCTATTTAGGGGAAATAGCCACATATTTTAATCTAACATTCCTACTCCTAATAGCTCTAACCAGAAAACTAGCTACACAAAACATGATCTTGGGAGTCTGTAGAAGCTGTAAATAAATAAGAGCAGGTTTAACCTGGATAAATCCAGCTTCCCTAAGAATAGACACCAAAAACTTTCTCCTAGCATCAATGTAATGACTACAAAGCATCACAAAGTGCATAGTGTTTTGTTCGGAGAAATGATCACAAGAACATGGTAACGCCTTGTCGGGGGTAGACCATACAGGATAAAAACCAAGAGTAAAATGTATCAAGTTAAAACGAAAACGAGTTAAAATAAACCTGTGGTAGGGATAGGTCACTGTATTCAAATAATTCTCTGGGCCGTCGGGTATAGACAATATTAAGCTAGCCCTGACACTGTTTTTTTTTAGCTCTTGTTCTTCTCTCTCCAAAAATAAGAGCTCTTTCATTGCAAGTTTTGTAGACTCTATATCTCTAAGTGTTATAGAGTCTGTTTCAGAATAAAGCTCCGGCCTCCCCAGCCTTATGAAGTTTTCCTAATGTATGTCAGCCATCTAATGTTATTAACCTTGTCCATGCACAGACAGTCTCTCATAATGATATGGTTTAAGGGGATTTCCTTATTAAGCCACAACCTCAGCCAAGCAACTAACGGTGCTGTTTTTATTAGGTCTGTGATGTAGCCTTCCCCTAATTCCAAATGGACAGTGTAGGACGGGGTTGACTGTGGGACTCCGACGACAGATCTGAAAAATTTATTTTCCATCGTCTGTAAGGGATCCAGTCCCCTATAACCCCATAATGAACCACCATAGGATGCCACTGAGATACATTTGGCTTTATAGATTTTCAGTATGGCTGCAATTGGCCTAGCCCCAAGTTTCTTAGAAAACCCCTGAAGGGCTGCAGATGTTCTAGCTAACAAGGTTGCTCTATTCTTTACATGAGGTCCCCAGTTACCCTTCTCATCGAAGGTAATCCCTAGATAGGGAAAGGAGGTTACACGAGCAAGTTTTTCTTGTCCACAGAGAAAAGTTTTATGATAATTTTTTCTAACTACCCTGCCCATGAGCATAATTTGTGATTTTTTCACATTTATTTTCAAATCGAGTGAGCCCATAAAGGATTCAAAAGCATCCAGGAGTCGTTGGAGTCCCACCCCGGTGCGCGCAAGAAGAACCGCGTCATCCGCGTAAAGGAGAACAGGAATCCCCTGTTCCCCTGCACGCGGAATGTCGAGGGTCGCGTTCCTAAGGGCGGGCTCCAAAGCGTTCACATAAAGCGTGAACAACAGAGGTGCCAAGATGCACCCCTGTCTAACTCCCTTCTCAGAGGCAAAGACGTCAGTACACCTACCATTTGAGGAAACTCTGATTTTTGCAGTAAGGCCAGAGTGCAGGTCAGCCAATAAATTGACTATTGACCTATCTAAGCCCATTTCCAGTAATTTTGACCAAAACTTAGATCTATTAACTAGGTCAAAGGCTGAGGAGAGGTCCATGAAACCGAGGTACATGGACCCCTCCTTAGCCCTGGTATATTTCTCAATCAGCAGGTGGAGATTAAGGCATTGGTCCAGGGCACTTCATCCAGGTCTAAAACCATATTGCACGTTAGTCAAAATGCCATTCTCGTTAACCCAGTCATTTAATTTTACTAGTATAGCTCTTCCTAAGATCTTAACTGATGAATCAATCAGTGAGATTGGTCTATAACATGCAGGGTCCTGCCTGTTTCCCTTTTTAAACACCGGGATAATTATAGACGATTTCCATGACTCAGGAATGTTATCATGGTTTAGTGCGTTAAAGACCCTGCAAAGTAGTCTTGACCAAAAGTTAGGAAAGCATTTAAAGGCGTCAGCAGGAACACCGTCGGGTCCTGGCGCCTTTTTCTTCAGGGTACAATCAATGGCATATAGAACTTGCGATACTTCAAAGTGCAAATAGTTCCCAACAGCATTAGTGTCAACCACCTGATCCCCAAGATCACCGCTGGTATGATCGGTATAAATATCACTAAAGTGTTTAATCCAACCTTCATCAGGGATATTATTTTCAAGGGGCGAGTTTTCCTCACCTGTAAATAGAGGTTGATTGACAATCTTCCAAAATTCTCCACTGTTTTTCAGTACTGCTGGATCTATAAGCTGCAACCAGGCTTCATCTTTAATCTGTTTTTTCCTGTCTGCTATGGCCTTTTTATACTGGGCTCTACAAGTGGTAATAAGTTCACGATCTTTCGGGGCAACTTTTAAAGCATTTAACAATGCAGAATGTGCGTTTGAACATCTACGATCAAACCATCTTTTGATGAGCATTTTCCTAGGTTTAGAGCCAACAGATAGCCTAGAGTTAATCTTACTACATATACTAGCGAACGCAGATATCACTTCCTTGTCCTCAGATTCACTAGATAGACACACTCCAACCTCACCCTCAGCCTCAAAGAGTACCTCTTGTATAAAAGAATCCGGAGGTATACTATCCCATTTCAGTCTGCGTCCTTGGTCTTTAGCCTTAAGTACATGTTTAAAACTACAAGGGCCATGTTTACGCCCTATGAAGTCTGAGGCCAATAGATCCAAGGAGACAGGGTTGTGATCACTGAAAACGGATACTACGGTTTTATACATTAAAACCTTAGCTAAAAAGCATGCTGAAATAAATATGTAATCAATAACAGAGCCATTGTCGGTTCCCTTAAATGTAGGGGCCCTCTCCCTTCCCTCTCCGCAACCAGACTCATATAAGTTCCATCTTGCTAAAAAGTTCTCTAAACATTCCCCCTGTTTATTATGTTCAAGATGGATAGGCAAACAGTTTGGGGGGGATTCTGCATCATCGCAAACACAAGTTAGTGAACACGGGTGTATATTAAAATCACCCAAAAACACAATTTCAAAAGAGTTAACGTTTTCACTATAGACTGACAAGAAAACATCCAATCTGTCTAGACTATATAAAGTACAGTCAGATGCATTAGAATAATAAAAATGTATGAATAAAATATTAGGGAATTCTGCCGACGAAAGTTCAACAATTAAACATTGCTCGGATCCCGAGTCACATTTCTTTAAGTTTCCTTTAATGTTCAATTTAAAGAGGCTTAACTTACTGGAACAAGATTTGGTCATGCTGCGACAAGGCCTGTCTCAATTGCGTTCTATTATGCTATTAGGCTGGACACTACAAAACTTGTGTGCAGGCTATGTGCCTTGGCGTTTCATCAACACGTCATCTCTGTTTACAGATACAATCTCACTGATAATCAGATCAAACTGGCACAAAGGTGAGCAAAGTGTACAGTGCTGAGCATTGAAAAACTGGAAAAATTGCCATTTAGGGTAGCAGAAAAAACTACTACAGAATGGATCATTCATGGCAAAATACCTCTGTCTGTAACAACTTTCCATTTTCAGTATTGCCTCAAACAAATGCAAGCAGGCAAATATGAAAGATTGGGTAAATAATGCATTAAGACATCCTGGGATTTACCTAACACACACACATATTGGAGTGGGGGGCGTGAACTGTTTCTTAGCGGTACACACTGTGAAAATGCACTGAGCGGCTCACTCATATATCGGGATATTAGATTACACGGGGCTTGTAACGGTTCTATGGCAAATCTATCTTGCCACCTGCAAGGTTCACCGGCTGCTGTGATTAATCCAATGTTTGGACAACTTTCAATGGGACTTACCTCATGTTGAATGATCAGAGTTGCTGTGGCAAGTTGCCAAGCATTTCATATCTGGTAACGGTTAGCTCCAGGGCCACTTGCTGTATGCAAGTGTTGTTCCCCCAAATAGACAAAGTCAGGGAGTTGCCTTTATGGCATTCACTGAACGTTTCTTCTATACGAATTGATACTTTAAGCAGAATGAAAGCCATTCTTTTACAACAAACCGTGCTTTGCCCTCGGCCAAAGAAACCTATGATCTACAAATTGCAAGGAGTTCGGCCAAGATACAGGCTTTAAGAAGTACATACTACCCTATACATTTCACAGAAATTATTAGACATATCTTAAACATGTCTGATACGAGCAGTTTTGTGCAGGTATTTAAGACCATATGTTCAGAACTGTTAATACCTTTGCAGGCGGTTCTTGGAATCATTCCAAACTTCGGTGTTTGGTGGTCTGCGACCAATTCTAGCATTAGTTGCAGGAATCCTGTTTTTATTCCTACTACTACGCTATGCCAAGCAAATCCACGGGCGTCACTCCAAGCAACTTGGAGAAAGCTCTCCTAGAACGGAAATGTCTTGAGAGCATAGTACAACTTTTGGGCTTACTTCATCTACGAGAATTAAATTAGGAGGGCTGGGCGTAGTTTGCGAAGTAGCTCTTCGCGAAGCTACGCAAAGTGCACTTCGCACTACGTGAGCTAAGCGTAGCACTACGCAAACTGCTTAGTACCCTGTTCGCACTGTGCAAGATGCAATTTCCAATGATTGCACAGTGCGGACAAGCATCCGGCACTGTGCAGTCATTGGAAACGGCATCTTGCACAGTGCGAGCTGTAGTTTTCTGCCACTCGAGTAGATTTTTTCACGAGCATATGCGACCACTCGTAATGAGAAACCTGTCCTCCCCGCGTTGAGAATCTCACCGGGAGGTTTATTTTCCAAGCTCACGATCAGCAACTTGATGTTGCTGATCGCGAATGAGGAAAAAGTCTTGCTGCTATGTCGTTTTGCTTGCTCGCGGTCGTCAACTTGACGTTGAGGGCCACGAGCAAGCAAAAACTGACCACTGCTCTATACTACGCTACACGTGTTTGCACTGTGCTACGTGCAGTTCGTGTAGTGCGCCGTAGCGCAAACTTCGCAAATTACGCCAGCGTAGCGTAGTGCTTCGCCCAGGCCTAAATTAAATACAACATGGTTTCTATCATTCAGACCTATCTGGTTAGATTACATCTTACCTGTTCTATGCTGCCTGCTTTGTGGTGAAGAATGCGTGCTAGACATCTCTCTAACACTCCCATCAGACATGCCAACTGATAGCGATACTCTGCTGGATCCGTTAACGGCCCATGCTCTGTGTTGTCCCCAAAGGCTACCAATCCTGATGACGGCATTTGCTGAGATATCACAGACACAAAATGCTACTGCTGAGGTACAAGATGGATCAACAGGCACACAGGTAACATCGGAAACGGACATTGCTACTTGCGATGCTTCACATCTATGTGCAGTTAATCTTCTAAATGAGGTATTCCAACTATCACCGACATCGGTAGATGATCTTTTATCTACAGGAATAGAGGATTTCATGTTTTCACCAGCCCCTTACACTGACTTTTGATTCGGCTCACAGTGTACTGGGAAAGCTTTTTCCTGCAATTTGTAGGTTTTCCTAAATCATGTCCTTATATAGGCACAATTTGCTTTGCCCTGATTTAGGCACAAATCCCAGTCGTATTTAGGCATTTGCCATGCTATCCAAATACAGGCATGGTCACCTACATCCATCCACCCCAACGTCACAACGAGTTCTTAGAAACCAGACCCTTAATCCATTTGAACTTTCCCTAGCCTAGGATTATTGATTTCTCCTAGACCTCATTCATTATGCATGAACCGCTATGCCTCAAGGGTTCATTCATGATGTCTTCCTCTGCCCGAATTTACGTCAATGCTAACATTCCAAGACACCTACCAGGTATAAATATACCTTCCCTTACCAAGGCAAACCATGGCTTGATTCGGCTTGGCTCGCCTCAGCAAGTTCAGAAGAAACCACGACTCCAGGGGAATTCATGTCCCAGCCTGACACACTGACCAGACGCTGTCATCCTTGCTTGCAGAGAATCTAGCTTCCAGTGTTCTGACTCCCTTCGCGGGGTGTTAGAGTTTGAGACCCAGAAAGAGACTCCCACCTCTCTCATTCTAAGGTATGGAGCAGACTAGAACTTGGATGGACTCTTGGCATACCAAACTAATTCTTACCATACTATAGAATGCAGCACCTACTTCTTATTTTGTACTACACTTAGGTTAAGTACACTAGTTAGAAGCATCAGACAAGTATCCCCTTTTTAGCCTGTGTTATTTATGTATATGTGTATGAATATGTGTCATAGCTAAAAGACAATGCTATTGCAGTATTATTTATTTTTACTACTTACACTGTACGTAATATATCTCGCATACTGTCTTACGATTATAAAAGCTCATATCTCTTATATGAGAAACAAGACTGTTTAATAAATCCTTTTATAGAAACGCCCATCTATTCCTTTCTGTGTAACTCTGAAGAAACTAAGCATGCACCTTTAGCTGAGTGTACCTGTTATCTATTGTTTCCATGATTCTGAGACATGTTCCAATTCTAAAGGGAAACAAAGTTGTCATGTTTATGCGGTTGCCAGAAACTACTCCCTTCTTGTTTTTCAAGGAGTTACTAGCGGCCTACGAGTTAGCTGGCACATATAATACTTACGTTTAATGTACTCAATAGAGGCATACTGACCTCAGTCCTTTGCCAAAACTATAGTGTATATTATTCCAATGCGCAGAGCCTATTGGGAAAATAGGAACTACACTACAATACAAATACTTGCATACCTCCCTTTCTTTCTGCTCATCATACATGGCACATGGGTATTCAATAGGATATTTGAGGGGCTCTATAACACCTATATACATAAGACATGTCTGCCAGTGCAATCGAATGACAGAACAGAACTAAGAAGATTTGACCACCTATAGGAGAAGCTACCCACTTTTTAAGCTACCATCTTCAGATGTCAGATGTGAGAATACATGTACAAGTAGACTCATACCTCAGTCACAAGACCACGTGGATCTTTAAACTTGACAGCTTGCGCTTCTCATTTGAATACAGAAAGATGCAAGACAAGTACAGAAAGAAGCAATAGAATTTCAGAAAAAAGCGAAAGAGGTGCAGAAAGAGTAGGAAATGTGCACAAAGAGGCAAGAGAAGTGCAGAAAGAGGCAAGAGAAGTGAATAAAGAAGCAATAGAGGAGCAGAAAGAGACAGGTGAGGTGCATAAAGAGGGTAGAGGGACGCAGAAAGAGGCTAGAGGGGTGCAGAAACAGGCAAAAGAGGTACAGACATAAGAAAGAGCAGTGCAGAAAGAACGAATGGAGATGCAGAAGGAGGCAAGAGGAGTGTAGAGAGAGGCAAGAGGGGTGCAGAAATTTGCAAAACAGGAACAGTGCAGAAAGAACCAATAGAGGTGCAGAAACAGACAAGAGGGGTGCAGAAAGAGGCAAGATATGTGCAGAAAGAAGCAACAGAGGTGCAGAAGGCGACAAGAGAACTGTGAAACGAGGCAAGAGATTTGCAGAAACAGGAAAGAGAGGTGCAGAAAAAGGGAACGGGGTACAGAAAGAGGCAAGAGAGGTGCAGAAAGAGGGAAGAGAGGTGGAGAAACCAGCAAAAGAGGTGCATGAAGAAGCAAGAGCAGTGCAGAAAGAACCAACAGAGGTGCCGAAGGAGGCAAGTAGGGTGCCAAAAGATGGAAGAGAGTAGCAGAAACTGGCAAAAGAGGTGCAGAAAGAGGAGTACAGAAAGAGGCAAGAGAGGTGCATAAAGAAGCAAGAGAAGTGCACAAAGAGGGAAGAAGGGTGCACAAAGAGGCAAGAGGGGTGCAGAAATCAGCAAGAGAGGTACGGAAAGAAGCAAGAGAAGTGCAGAAACAAGCAACTGAGGTACAGAAAGAGGCAGGAAGGGGGAAGAAAGAAGCAGGAGAAGTATAGAAACAAGCAACAGAGGTACAGAAAGAGGCAAGAGAGTTGCGGAAACAGGCAAAAGAGGTACAGAAAGAGGGGATAGGGATATAGACAGAGGCAAGAGAGGTATAGAAAGAAGGAAGAGGGGTGCAGAAAGAGGGAAGAGGGGTGTAGACATTTACATGAGAGGTGCAGAAAGAAGCAAGAGCAGTGCAGAGAAAACAAACAGAGGTGCAGAAGGAGGGAAGAGGGGTACAGAAAGAAGCACAAGGGGTACAGAGATTTGTAAGAGAGGTACAGAAGGAAGCAAGAGCAGTGCAGAAAGAACCAACAGAGGTGCAGACAAGAGAGGTGCACAAAGAGGAAAGAGAAGTGCAGGAAGAAACAACAGATGTGCAGACGGAGGCAACAGAACTACATAAAGAGGCAAGAGAATTGCAAAAAAAGGCAAGAGAAGTACAGAAAAAGGGAACAGGGGTGCAGAAAGAGGCAAGAGAGGTGCAGAAAGAGGGAACAAGGGTGCAGAAAGAGGCATGCAGAAAGAGGCAAGAGAAGGGCAGACAGAGGCAAAAGAGTTGCAAAACAAGCAAAAGAGGTGCAGAAAGAATTAGGAGCAGTGCAGAAAGAACCAAAAGAGGTGTAGAAAGAGGCAAGAGAGTTGTGGAGCCCGGCAAAAGAGGTACATGAAGAAGCAAGAGCAGTGCAGAAAGAACCAACAGAGGAGCCGCAGGAGACAAGCGGGGTGCATAAAGAAGTAAGAGAGTTGCAGAAACAGGCAAAAGAGGTGCAGAAAGAACCAGCAGAGGTGCAGAAACAGACAAGAGAGGTGCACAAAGAGGCAAAGAAGTGCAGGAAGAAACAACAGATGTGCAGAAGGAGGCAACAGAAATGCAGAAAGTGGCAAGAGAATTGCAAAAACAGGCAAGAGAGGTGCAGAAAAAGGGAAGAGGGGTACAGAAAGAAACAAGAGAGGCGCAGAAAGAGGGAAGAAGGGTACAGAAAGAGGCAAGAGAGGTACAGAAAGAAGCAAGAGAGGTACAGAAAAAAAGCAAGAGCCGTGCAGAAAGAACCAATAGAGGTGCAGAAACAGACAAGAGAAGTGCAGAAAGAAACAAAAGATGTGCAGAAGGAGACAACAGAACTGCAGAAAGAGGCAAGAGAGTTGGAGAAATAGGCAAAAGAGGTGCAGAAAAAGGGAAGAGGGGAGCAGAAAGAGGGGCAAGAGAGGTGCAGAAAGAGGGAAGATGTGTACAGAAAGAGGCAGGAGGGCTGCAGAAAGAAGAAAGAGAGGTGCAGAAAGAGGTAACAGTGGTGTAGAAAGAGGCAAGAGGGATGCGGAAAGAAGCAAGAGAGGTGCAGAAAGAGGCAAAAGTTGTGCAAAAAGAGACAGGACAGGTACAGAAACAGGCAAGAGCAGTACAGAATGAACCAATTGAGGTGCAGAAGGAGGCAAGATGGGTATAGAAAGAAGCAAGAGGGATACAGAAAGAGGAAAGGGAAGAGCAGAAAGAAGAAAAAGTGGTGCAGAAAGGGGCACGAGACGTGCACATTGAGGAAATAAGGGTGCAGAAAGATACAATAGGGGTGTAGAACGAAGCAAGAGAGGTACAAAAACAAGTAAGAGAAGTGCAGAAACACGCAACAGAGGTACAGAAAAAGGCAAGAGGGGTGCCCAAAGAAGCAACAGAGTTGCAGAAAGAGGCAAGAGAGGTGTAGAAACAGGCAAGAGAAATGCAGAAAGAGGCACGAGAAGTGCTGAAAGAAGCAACAAAGTTACAGAAATAAGCAAGAGAAGTACAGAAGGAGGCAAGATGGGTATAGAAAGAGGCAAGAGGGGTACAGAAAGAGGCAAGGGAAGAGCAGAAAGAAGCAAAAGTGGTGCAGAAAGGGGCAAGAGATGTGCACAACGAGGGCAGAAGGGTGCAGAAAGAATCAAGAGAAGTGATTTAAGAGACAAGAGAGTTGCAGAAAGAAACAAGAGATGCAGAAAAAAAGCATGAGAAGGAGGCAAGAGAACTGCAGAAAGAGGCAACACTGCAAAAAGAAGCAAAAGGGGTGCAGAAAGAGGTTAGAGAAGTACAGCAAGAAATAAAAGATGTGCATAAAGAGGCAAGACAGGTGCAGAAAGATGCAAGAGAAGTGCAGAAACAGCCAACTGAGGTACAGAAACAGGCAATCGAAGTGCAGAAAGAAGTAAGAGAAGGGCAGAAAGAAGTGAGAGAAGTGCAGAAAGAAGCAAGTGAGGTGCATAAAGAGGCAAGAGAAGTGCACAAAGAGGCAAGAGAGGTACAGAAAGAGGCAAGAGAGGTACCGAAAGACAGAAGAGGGTACAGAAAGAGGCAAGCGAATGGCAGAAAAAAGCACCGGAGGTACAGAAAGGTACAAGAGAGGTGCAGAAAGAAGGGAGGTTCAGAAAGCAGAAGAGATATGTGGAAAGAGGTAAGAGAAGTGCAGAAAAAGGAAGAAATTAATAACTGTTCCATCATCTTTTATCATGCTCACCTCTTCAATTCCAGCTATATTATTTACTGCTAGCTTTTTTAGAGAACTATGTCGTTTTTTTGTCATCAGATGCAAAGACACAAGCGAAATGTAGAAAGAAGCAAGAGAGGCGCAAAAACAAGCAAGAGTGGTCTGTACACCATTAGTATCAATTTAACACCCACATTTAGCAATAAGTAAAAGGTGACCATTCCAGGTTTGCAAAGGGCCTTCCACCATGCTATAACGCTTGTTGCTGCATTGTTGGTAATGTTTGAGCAGTTTGAGATAGAAACAAGTTTTTTTTGTTCAAATCTGCAGATTATGCAGCAGATGATGGATAATGTGGCAAATGCGCAAAATTTAAAAATGTGCAAAGGTCGGTGCAGCCAAACAGTTCCATTTTTCCAGTGGCCCTGCTCATACAACTGACTAGGTCCAGAAGTGCTCCTCACTGGTTCCTTCTTTGTTTTCTTTCTTTTTTTGTCTCATTGAGTTCATAGTTTAGCTTCTATGGAAATGAGGAAGATTAAACCTGAGGTTACTACTCCACAACACAGACTACCATACCACATAAATACTCTTCATAACACATAATCCCACTCTACATAATTCCTATACACTAAATACCACATACTTTCTATTCACTCAATTTCACTGCACACCATACCACATAATTCCACTACAAACAAGGTACACCCACTCCACTCAATAAAACATTAGTAAAAACTTTTACATTTACAACGCCCATAGCCCTAATTTTCACAAATGCGGGACCTAATACATTGCAAATGGTTCTTTAACTAGTAGTCACATTTGCAGAGAGGTGGAGAAAGGGGGCTGGGCCTCTGACCAGCGCTCCGGAATTTGGCTGCATAGGACGTACAGGAGGTACCAGGAGGGCTTCTAGGCCCTAAAAGTCCTTCAGGAGTATAGTGGACTTCATCCCCCAACCAGTAGTTTGCCAGGAGGCCCGTGTGCTGAGTGGTGGTGAAAGGGGGCGTGGCCTCTGAAGACCTCTTAGCAATCCCACTGTGTGGGACTTACTGGAGGTAACAGGAGGGGTAGTTGGACCCCAAGGAAATCCTTGGGGGCCGATTACCACTCCTATTGACTCCAATAATTCCCACACAGCAGGATGTGTAATTTCTTATAACAGGTCATGCCCCCTTTGCCCACCACTTTGCAAAAACACTCCCTGGCATGCTCATGGATGGGGATTGAAGTCCCCTTTGCTTCTGGTGGTCCTTAGGGCCCAACTAGCCTACCTCTTACCTCCAGTAAGCCCCACACAGTGGGATTGATGAGAGGTGGACATAGGCCACACCCCCTTTCTCTACCACTCTGCAAACACACCTCACGGCATGCTGTTGGTTGGTGATGAATTCCCGTTACCTCCTGATGGTCCCTGGGGGCCAACTAGCCCTCCTGTTATCTCTAGTAAGCCCAACACAGCTGGATTGCTGAGAGTGGTCCGAGGCCACGACCCCTTTTTACACCACTCTGCAAAGATGCCCCCTGGTGCACTGCTGCTTGGGGGATGAAGTCCACTTCAGTCCTGAGGTCCTTAGGACACAAGAGGACCTCATCACCCCACCAGCAATGTGCCAAGAGGTGCATTTGCAGAGTGGTGTTATAAAAGGGGCATTGCCTCGAACCACCTCTCAGCAATCCCACTATGTGGGGATTACTGGAGGTACTTGGTGGGCTATTTGGACCCTAAGGACCCTTAGGAGTCAAGGGGACTCAATCCCCCAACCCAGAATGCACCAGGAAGAGTGTTTGCAGAGTGATACAGGAAGGGGGTGGGGCCTCCGGCAAGATGCAGGCTTCTTTTTTCTTTTCTTTTTTAGAAGAGGGGCTGTGTGGCCCCCTTTCTCTTAATATTTTTTGGGCCCTATTGACCCCATTCCCCAGGGCCTGAGATATTGTTTATTTATTTTTTTATTAATTGGTAAGGGGGCCACGTGGCCCTCCCAAGATTGATTTCAGCCCAGGGGACCCCATCCCCTGAGACATGGGCACTTATTATTTTTTTAATATATTTAAAAAAGGGGGCCCCTCATGAGGCCATTTTTGGCCCAGGGACCCCATCCCCCCCCGCTTTGCCTCTAAAAAAATCCAAATTTAATTACTGAAGGGGGCTCCCCTTCCCTGGGCCACTTTTGACTCCAGGGACCCCATCCCCTGGGTCCTGGCCTCCCGTTGGGGATAGCGGGGGTAGCTCCAATGCCCCAGCGGTCCCTGCTGGCTTCCTGCCTGCTGCAAGAGCTGGCATTGCTTTTGGACAAAGGGTGCTGCAAACATTCAGCTCCCTTTGCCCAAAAGCAAATCTGCTTCACTTCATGGAAGTGAGAGCAGGAAAGCTTCCATGAAGTGAAGCAGAAGTTTGCAATGGCAGGGCGGCATCAGTGCTCTCGCCTTGCCATTGCATCCTGCAATGTCCCGAGTGTAGGCACCCCAGGACATTGCTGGAGCTGGTCCCCAATGGATAGGGACGGCCCCGGGGATGGGGTCCCCAGGTCTAGAAGTGGCCCGGGAGGGGGGCCACGTGGCCCCCTGACCCAAAACAATAAAAATTAAAGAAAGGCCAGACCCGGGAGATGGGGTCCCCGGAGCCAATAGAGGCCTCAGGAGAGGGGCCACGCAGCCGGCCTCCATAAAATAAGGAATATATTTGGTCATGCCCCGGGAATGGGTCCCCCTCACCCAATTTAAAATAAATAAATAAATAAAGGCCGGCCCCGGGTGATGGTGCCCCAGGGCCAATAGAGGCCTCAGGAGGGGGGCCATGCAGCCCCCTTCCTTAAAAAATTAAATAAATGTGGCCATGCCCCAGGGGATGGGGTCCCCTAGTCCGGAATTGGCCAGGGGAAGGGGGCCCACAAGGCCCCCTTCCCGTTCAGACTTTATTTTTTTTTAAAAAGAGGTCAGGCCCTGTGGGATGGGGTCCCCAGGGCCCAAAAAAAAGAAAAAGAAGGGGGGCCACACAGCCACCCTTCTCAAAAAAAGAAAGTTAAAAAAAGACCAGCATTGTGCCCGAGGCCCTGTCCCATCCCAGCAACATTCTGCAAACGCGCCCTGTGGCGCATTTTAAGTTGGGGAATCAATTCCCCTTCAAAACTGGGGGTCCCTGGGGGCCAACTAGCCCACCAGGTACCACCTGTATGCACCACAAGCCTGCCTTGCAGAGAGGTGGTCCGAGGCCACACCCTTTTTGAACACCACTCTGCAACTCAGCTCTGTTTCGCTTACTGGAGGTACCTGGTGGGCTAGTTGGACCCAGGGACCCTGAGGCTTCAAGGGGACTTAATCCCCCCCAACTTAAAGCACACCAGGGGCGTGTTTGCACAGTGGTGAAGGGAAGAGGCGGGGCCTGATGTGAAATGTATGCAAATACGCCCCGTGGTGCGTGTTAAGTTGGGGAATTAATTCCCCTTCACTGCTGAGAGTCCCTGGGAGCCAACTAGTCCACCAGATACCTCCAGTAAGCACCACAGGGCTGCGTTGCAGAGAGGTGATCCGAGACCATGCTCCTTTTTACACCTCTCAGCAATGCAGCTCTGTGGCGCTTGACTGGAGATATCTGGTGGGCTAGTTAGACCACAGGGATCTTCAGGGTTTAAAGGGACTTAATCCCCTAGCTTAAAAAGAGCCACTTGGCGTGTTTGCACAGTGGTGAAGGCAGGGGATGTGGCCTGATGTGACAAGTGTGCGAACGCGCTCCGTGGCACATTTTAAGTTGGGGGATTAAGTCCCCTTAGACAATGAGGGTCCCTCGGGCCAACTAGCCCACCAGGGAACTTCAGTAAGCACAACAGAGTTGCGTTGCAGAGAGGTGAAAAAAGGGGCGTGGTCTCAGACCAACTCTCTGCAACGCAGCTCCGTGGTGCTGACTGTAGGTACCTGGTGGGCTAGTTGGACCCCAGGGACCCTCAGGATTCAAGGGGACTTAATCCCCCCACTTAAAACGTGACACGAGGCGCGTTTGCACACTTGTCACTTCAGGTCCCACCCCCTCCCTTCACCACTGTGCAAAAGGGCCCTCTAGCACGTTGTAAGTTCGGGCGTTAAGTCCCCTTGAATCCTGAGGGTCCCTTGGGTCCAACTAGCCCACCAGGTACCTCCAATACGCGCCACAGAGCTGAGTTGCAGAGAGGTGTAAAAAGGGACATGGCCTTGGACCACCTCTCTGCAATGCAGCTCTGTGGCGCTTACTGGAGGTACCTGGTGGGCTTGTTGGCCCCCAGGGACCCTCAGAATTCAAGGGGAATTAATTAGGGCTTGGCGTACTTCACAAAGTAGCGCTACGCGTAGCTACACGAAGTGCACTTCGCACTACGCCAGCTACGCGTAGCACTACACAAACTGCGTAGTACCCTGTTCGCACTGTGCAAGCTGCCGTTTTCAACGATTGCACAGTGCGGACAAGCATCCGGCACTGTGCAATCATTGAAACCTTCATCTTGCACAGTGCGAGCTGTAAGTTTAAGTTTAGTTTAAGTTAATTTTATTATGTTCGGTTAATTAAAAATGTTGCATACAAAGGATTGAACATTTCTTGTGATAAAATTGGTCTTTAATAAAAAGTTTAACATCATATTAAAATAGCACAAATTATTAAAACATTCTGTACATTAGCTTTGCTTATTACTGATATTATTTTGAGTATGGTTATTCTTGTTATCATCCTTTCAGTTCATATGAAGATTAGTCTTTTTGCTGCTCTTTCCCATATTTTATTCTTTTTGCGGGTATATCGAGGGATTTCATTAGCCGGCAGTTTACCTCAAATTTGAGGTGGAATTTTGCTTTTAGATACAACTCCCTTTACCTCTCTTGTTTTGGGGGTGCCTATCTGTCTCTGGACACTACTATCTAAACCAGAGGTTGCCTCGGGTTGAGGCTGGCATACAACACGAATTTGGACACCCAATGATAATGCCTTAACGCATATGTGGGGCGGAAGAAAGATATACACCACACAATTAACATAGCGTTTATGAGGATGATTCAATCTAACCTATGGTTATATAATTACCAGTGTCCACTCTCTCACATGATTATTTGATAAACTGTGTAAATGTCTGTATCCGTATGTCTGTTGGTGTGTAAGCGGCTGCATGGGTTTGCGAATAGTTACATGAGTGTCGATATGGGTTATTGATTGGTTGTCTGAGTATCAGTATGGGTGCCTGAGTGTTTGTGTGTGTGGGGTGTGTGTGACTCTGTGCTTAGATGTGTAAGTGGGTGATTCACTGGGTGCATGGTTTCAAGAGTGCATCTGTGATGAACTGTAAGGGTGGGTGAGTGTGTGTATGGGTGTGTTAGTGAGTGAATGTATATCTCATTATACAAGTGTGAGTAACTACGTATGTGAGAGGCAGTATATATGTGTGTTGGAGTATATAAATGGCTATAAGTGAGAGTGTGTGATTGTGAGAGTGGCTGTATGGATGAGTGTGTGCTTGTATCAGTGATTGTATAAGAGTGTAAGAATGTGCTAGTATTTGTATGAGTAATAGAGCTGTGTGTGTATAACTGTATAGGTGAATAAATGGCAGTGTGATTAATTATTTGCATGACTGACTAGGTGTGTGACTACTTCTATGGGTGAGTGGTGGTGTGTGAGTGTCTATATAGGCGTATGAGTGCATATGATAGTCCTGTACTGAGTGACCATAAGTATGAGTAACTGTACGGGTG
This sequence comes from Lissotriton helveticus, assembly GCF_964261635.1. Taxonomy (NCBI): domain Eukaryota; kingdom Metazoa; phylum Chordata; class Amphibia; order Caudata; family Salamandridae; genus Lissotriton; species Lissotriton helveticus. The sequence continues at coordinate 1,522,364,747 of NC_136065.1, forward strand.
AGTGAATGGATGTGTGTGTAAACCTAAAAATCAGTGAGTGGGTATGTCATTATTGGTGTTGGAGTGTCTATGGTTTTGAGAATGGCAGTCTGTAATTTAGAGTGGGTGTCTCAAATGTTTTAATAGGGTCTGAGAAGATGCGTCAAACCATCACAAGGATGATGTCATCAGTGATGTCATTTGAGATGTCCTCAGTGATGTCATCAGTGATGCCACTGACCATGTCAAGAGTGATGTAATATGTGACGTCATCAGCACTGCATTGCGGGGGCCTGAGTTATAGTTAGTTGAACTAACTATAACAGGGGAATTTCTATGGTTTTGTACAAATGAAATATCCAACTAACTATAACGTCCCTGAAACCTATGTTTTTTTAAATGCTAGTTTCTAACTATGCCTACAGAGGTAGGACATGTGAAGAAAGATGGAAAACGCACGGAAAGATGCACAAAAAATGCAGAAAGAAGCAACAGAAGTACACAAAGACGAAGAAAAATGCAGGAAGGAGCAAGACATGCGCAGAAAGAACCAACAGAGGAGCAGATAGAGGCCTTGTTGCAAAATCATTCTGTGCCCACAGCTTTTTCTGACCGGTACTGGTGGTAACTAACTCTGACTAACCAGGCGTAGAGACAGTGCTATACTAAAACACACATAGAATACAGTAAAACCACCTACACACACAAGGGAACACTATGCGTTGGGGTACCCCTGTGATAAGCATGACCTCTTCTGTAAGGCCCTAGTACATAATAGGGCAGGGGGATTAAAACGACCTCTAAGTCAGATGTGCAGAAATGTGCTACTTTAACTAGAAGTCGCGTTTGCAGAGTGGGGGAAAAAGGCATGAGTGTCCCTGGGTCCAACTAGCCCACTAGGTACCTCCAGTATGCGCCAGGGAGTCACATTGAGAGAGGTGATCAGAGGCCAAGCCCCTTTTTACACCTCTCTGCAACGCAGCTCTGCGTTGCTTACTGTGATGAAGCAAAGCTTCGCATATTTTGCGGCTTGCCGAAGTCAAGAACCTCGTTTATGTGTAATAAGGTAACAAAGCGTATGTTTTACTAACATTTATTTTTGTTTAGGCAAAGTTCCCGAAGCTTGCCTATGTGTATTTCTAATGAATTTAATCCGTGTCCTTTAATATGGCCGCCGCTTGTATTTTAGTTAATGCGCATGCGTCAGCCACACTCACGTGTCCTGACGCGTCTGCAGAAGTGGAGGGAAAGTTATGCGCATGCGTAATTCATAGCTGTGCTTATCATGTGGTACTGCTCGTGCCACTGCTCTTGTGACTGTGTCAATGTAGCTAACATTTAATGCAATAGTTTTATTTCTTGATGATGAGTCAAAAGTACAAATCCTGTGATGTATTTCCATAATGACATTATTATGTATTAATTTGTTTTCGCTTACTTTTCATGTACCGCGGGGAATGGGGGTCCAAACTGATTGGGAGCCATATTGACGGTCTCTTCTGCGCATGACCAGGGAGCATTGAAAGGTGGCCACTTTGGACAGTGGAACTCAGCCAGCTGGCAGCCACAGTCAAGATGCGCCTGGGAAAGCCACCTCTGCGCTACGAGAACGGCGAATGTTGCTCCTCATGTGTTACAATGTTAATTTTCACTCGTATTTCTGCACAGTTCTCATGAGAACCCCAAACCTGCTAGGCGGTACCCAAGTATGCTAATGAAGGCTTAAAATCTTGTATTGTGATTGGTGTGTTACCCAAATCCTACCTTAGGACCAATCGAAATTGAGGGATTCTGACACTTTGCAACATTGGGGGGTGGTACACTGACCCCAAACTGTATATCTACACTGGGTTCACCTAGTGAACCGTCCGACTTGTCTGGTTTAGCTGACCTGTCACTGACCCAACGCACTCAATAGGTGACTGAAGATACAGAGCGCTGCGAAGCACTCTGTCCGAATTTGACCATAGACTGAGGTTCTACTGAGCCTTAAAGTGCTGGGCAAGCACTTAGCTGGGAGTTCGCTGACCCAATCGGGGTCTTGATCGATAGCTGCAGAGCGGGTGGAGCGCAGGCGTTGCTTCCGAACTGTGGGTTCCGGTCCTGTCCTGAAGAGGGTCCTGTCCTGAGGGTTTGCTGTCCTGTCCCGAGGGTCCTGTCCTGATTCCTATTCCGAGGGTATCCTGTCCTGTCCTGGGTGACCATTCTGCACCTGCTGTCCTTTGAGGGGTATCCTTCCTTGAGGGTTTCCTGTCCTTAACTGACCCGTGGCCAGGGTTTGGTTTCCACACCTTTCTAGGTAAATATCGCTCTGAAAACTCTTTAAATCTTGCACCTTCTGAATTTCTGACTTTTGCTTTAATAAAGTTCATCATTGCATATGTTATATTTTCCATGCCTTTCCGCAACTATTGAAAGTTAATTACATATTTTTCCGTGAGGTTTTGTTCCTATGTCTTCTCACTGGTTAGAAATTATATTTTGCATTGCAGTCTGTAATTTTATGATATGGTCTAGAACTTCATTACCTAGATTGTTCAAAGGCCCATTCACCTTAAGTGAAGCGTGCTACTCTTTATAGGCCCTCCCATAGTTATTCATGCATAAAATATCCATGCTTAATCATTTCTGAGATTTTATAATATTTCCCATCTGCATTTCATATTACATTTGAATGATTACCCTGTCATTATTTCTTTATGCCTATATGATTTATGTTATCTTGGTTATTGATTGCCTTATTTTACTGTACCTCATGCAAGAAAATATTGAATTTAGATAAACATTTTAAAACTTCCAGTTGTCCGTGGTCATTTAAACAGTATTTGAAAGTTATTGTTTGGGGTTGTATTTTGCTGCCTTTCTTTTACAGCTAAGCTCCCTGATTCATTGTGGTCATTAGGTACCCGCATCGGTGGATGGTAAGTCGGGTGCACTGAAAATTATTAGCAGGGAACACACACACACAACTTGTTAGAGCTCGTGAAGTCACCTGATCGATGTATATGGTGATTTGAAAAGTATATGGGCCCTGAAGCCGGAAACGGCGAAAACTATTGGTCGGGTGGCCTCGCGCGCTCTATCAGTTTTCTGGTAGCTAGAGGATGGTCAGGGACTAGTTGAGAGTAAGGCAGGGATTAGTTGGGCTAGTTGAGTCGGAAGCTGCTATTATATTGATGCTGCTAGAAGAGCGGCTGTTCTAAGAGACCTGATCATTCTCTTGTGAATACGCTGCTGAAACTCATGAATTTTTGCATTGTTTTTATTCTTGTTCTTATATTGCTATATGTACTAATCCATGCATTTGTAAACCGTATCGTTTCGTGTTGTCCGAACTCCCCGGGGAATTGAAAGGGCAAGTGGTGAATAGAATCCATTGTCCTGAGGTCACAGGTTCGAGGAAAGTTAGGTGCAGGTTAGGATAACCGGGAAGCACTAACTAGGGTTTTCTGAATACATGTGTGAATAAATGACAGTAACGGGGTTCATTGGCAAAATTCCCATAGTGGCGTAACCTAGTAAGGGTCACATCGGAAGAGTAGCAGGTTCCTCGGAGCTAGCGTGAAAACAGAGGGGTCCGCTGAGAAACCTTAAACTCGGAATATATCCCGGAAAGAAGTGGATGAGTTTAGGGGAATAACAGGTTCACCGATGCTAGAGTGAAGGGTAGGCGGAAGAGATCTGCCCGCAGCGAGTGAAAAGTAAATGGAAGTAGTTTACTTGCAGTAAAACAATTCTTTCTCTGTCTAGACACTTGAGCACTGTGGCGAATGTGTATTTGTTGTAAAATAACCAAGCACTGAGCACTTTAAAAGAAAGAAAGTTTCCGTTACCTTGTGAAGGGAGGGAGTCAGTCGCGAAGCGCCTCTGACGTCACTCTGTGCCGCGCTGGGATTGGTAGAAGCAGCGGGCGGGTAGCGGAGCTGGAATTGTAAAGGAGGGGTGAGCGCCGGAGCGTGGGAACTGTCTCACGAAGGGGCCGCGCACCCATTGGCGGAGCTTATTTGGTGTCGCACACCCATTGGTTGCACGAATTTCTGAAGCGCGTTCTGATTGGAGGTAGTTTGTAAACAAAGTTTAGCGCAGAAGTTGTATGTGGCACTCGCAGACTACAGGAACTCGACCTGATTCAAGGCACCTAGGGTTTGAAAGGGATCAGTGGAAGACTAATAGATACGATATTATGTACGGAACAAAGAGAAAAATGTCACTTATAAGTAAGGTGAAAAATTATTTTAAAACGGACAAACCGATTAAATCTAGGGAAGGTGTTCTTGTCCCACCACCTAATACTCCTGCCTCATTCATGATGTTTGACCGAGGATACAATACCTGTGTGTGGCTGGAGAATTGGGTGAAATACACGAAAGATGACGGAGTATTGGCTTTTCCGTTAGATGGTACTTTCAATGGTAGGATCCTATTTAATTTAAGGACTCGGATGAATGAATTGCATCCCAGACCAAGACTAACGCAGTATGAGGCATTAGAGGAATGGGAGATTGAGGCTTTTGAAAGAGAAAGACCCCGAATGGACAAGGGTTTGACCAAGTGGTACCCCAGGCAGAAACAGGAGTCCAGGGATAAAAGGATGAAACAGTGGAGGCAGAGCATGATTGTTGAGGGTCTGTTTCCCATGATGCCGGCATGTCATAACATTGGAGCGGGTGAGAAAAGTACTGAAAAATGTAAACATTGGGGGGCCCTGGGGGAATCAGATGATGAACTAATAGATGACATCTGTACCAGAAGTCCGCCACCTTACAATGAGGGAACCCGACCTTCCAGTGTAGGAGATGTTCCCCGACGCCACTTCCTAAAGGAAGAAGACAGGTCCCTGGGACTGGGAGGGGGTGGTCAAGTATTGCCCTATCCTGAAAAACCCGAACCGACGGAAACAAGGGATATATATCCCAAAGTGCCCGCGAGCCAGGAAGAAAAATACTCACGTACGAAAATCTTTTTTCCCAGACCCTTGTATGAAAGCGAAGAAAAACCATCAAATTCAGGACTGCCTTTTGTTCAACCTCCATATGGGGAAGAGCGCAGGTCCTTTAATACTGGAACTTTATTCCCGAAACCAAATTATGGGGGAGGACCCAGTGAAACGCATCCTACTGCCCCGAGTTTTACTCCTCCATTGACCCCACAGATATTGCATGACACAACTTTAAGAAGGGTACTAGTGGAAAAGGAGCAAGAGGCTCTAGCTAGACAAAGGACAGAAATAATTCAGAAAATTTCCCAGTTAAATACCAGTCCTGAGGCATTGACTATTCCAGTAACTATTGGACCGGTGGTCCCGTTATACGGAAATGGTCAGGGAAATCCGATTACTCCAGTTATGACCCCAGGCATGGCAACCCCGAGACAGGAACCGATCATCATAGATGATCAGTCCAGTGAGTGCGAGTCTGAAGTTGCGTTCTTGGAATTGCCAAACAAACAGACTGGAAAGGGAATACAGCAGAGGCATAACCCTTTTAATACAAAAGAAATTAAATTAGAGACAGCAACAGGTACTAGGAATGTCTCTCTGGTAACTCCGGATGAAATTGAGAGTTGGAGTCGTGAATTAGAGAAGCAGACTCCGCAAACAAAACCTTTAGACCTCTACAAACTGAGGGTCGAAATAGAAGAATTAATGGCAGGAAATGTGGGGTTGGATCGATTGAATACCTACTCTGAAGAAGAATTGTCGTTCATATGTAAAAGCTTTACAAGGAACACCAGAGTGCTCCACGAAAAACTGACCGAAACAGCAGTTAGTATGGGGGTAGATATCTCAAAATCCAAGCCCTTACAGAAACCGTATAGAGCAGACTTCTCAGACAAGGATATAGAACACCTGAATGTGGCAGGGAAGAAATTGCAGATTAAAGAATTAATGGGGGTACTGCAGAAATGGGGAGATGTGGAAAGATGGAGAAGCAGGTGGGCGAAAAAGAGAGAAGAGGTTCGCTCCCGACAAGTGACTCCTGAATTTGCTTTAAGGGAGGTAGAAAAACCTGAGCAGTTATGCCCCATGCGCGAAGTGCCAGGAGGGAAATATGTGCATGTCCCCTGGTCTAGGCAGGATATTGTGTCCTTCACGAACGATTTTCCAAAATTACGAGAGAAACCAGTTGACTGGTACAGGCAGGTGGAAAGGTTCGTGAAGGTACAGAAATGTCTGTGGAAAGACCTGGATGGGTTTTTCGACATTGTGGTTCCAGTAGATTTATGGACCCAGTGTAAAATAAACATAGACTGGCCGAGTGAGGAGTACCCAAGAAATAAAGAAACAGGGGAGCCATCAAAGGATGTCATGCGAAAATATGAGCAGGTAATTCAGCACTTGAAAGAAAAGGTGCCCGCAAAGGAAACTGATTGGACAAAAATAGATAGAACAACACAGGAAAGAGACGAGACAGTGCACTCCTTCTATGAGAGGTTATTGCAGGTATTTAAAACATACAGTGGTATTGATAACATCGACCTGAAGGATATGACGCACTTTATTTACAGGTTTGTAAATGGTTTAAGACCTGAAATTTGTCAGTGGATAAAAGATAATAAAATCTGTTGGCATACTAAGAAAATGGATGAGGTCCTGCGGTACGCTAAGTACTGCGAGGACGAGATGGCAGAAAAGAAAAAGGCCCTTAAGGAAAAGGTGATGTGGGCTCAGGTGAAGCTCGCAGAACAGCAGGAAAAACAATTGAGTAACATGGTTAAGAATGCTGAGAACAAAAGTCCTGGGGGAGGGGGTGGAGGAAAGCCCCGGCCCAAATTTAGCAGGGAAGAGGCTATGAAGAAATTTCCCTGCCATCAGTGCGGCGAAATTGGACACTGGCGGAATGAGTGTCCCCAATTAGTAGATATTAATGAAAAAACTCCTGATTTAACTCCACAGACGCAGAAAGAAAGACCAAGAAAGACTCAACCCCAGGTAAAAACAGTTCAGGTGCCTCGAGCACCCAAGCAGGTATACAGGGGAAGACAGGCAGAAGATGAAGAGATAGAGGTTTGGGAAAGCGGGGAGAACAGAAATACAGCAACTTCGCAGTATCTGCTAAATGATACCTTCCTTTGTAATGATCAGGTCTGACGGGGCCTGAGAGGGGAGGACGAGGAGTGCGTACTTGGCGCTTCCTTGCCGGTAGACCAGTCTGGACCATATATTGAAGGAAAGGTTGACGGAAATGATGTCACCTTTCTGTTGGACACTGGCGCTACCCGTTCTACTGTAAGAACAGTGGACGTTCCAAACCTACCCCTCTCGGGAGAAAATATCCAAGTAGTGGGTGTATCTAATCAATTGATTAGTACTCCTGTTACCGAACCAATGGAGATTTCAATTGGAAATTTTAAACAGATGCATAGATTTGTCGTCTGTGACACCAGTCCAGTGAATCTACTGGGTCGTGATTTGCTGTGCAAAATGAACTGTACCATCTTTTGCACACCAAAAGGTGTTGAGATACAGACCCCAGATGAAGATGGCATTTATAAATTATTGTTACTCAGACCTGACTCAGAAATTAAAAGATTGACCCTGCAGGACTTGCCCCAAGAACTCCAGGAAGCCGTAAAGCCAGAGGTGTGGGATTTCACTGGAAAAGATGTGGGTTTGATGAAAGATGTGGACCCCATACAGATAGCCATCAAGGACAATGCAGTATATCCTAACACTAGGCCCTACCGAATGAATGCTGAAGTGAAAGCAGGTGTCACTCTAGAAATACAAAAATTATTAGAAGGAGACATCATACAGGAAGTGATGAGCAGCCCATGCAACTCACCGATTATGGGCATCAAAAAGCCTAGTGGCAAGTATAGGGTAGTGCAGGACCTGAGAAAGGTTAACAAAATTGTAGTTCCTTGCTGCCCTATTGTCCCAAACCCTGCAGTGATATTGTACCAGATTCCTTGGGATGCTGAATGGTTCACTGTGATTGATTTATGTCATGCATTCTTTTCGATACCCCTGCACCCCGACAGCAAATTTCTTTTCTCATTTGCCTTCGAAGGTCACGTGTATTGTTGGAACCGGGTCCCTCAAGGGTATACAGAGAGCCCCTCTATCTTTAATCAGATCTTGAAAAAATGTCTAGAGACTTTGACCTTACCTGGGAACTCTGTGTTAGTGCAGTACATAGACGACCTTCTACTGGCGTCTAAAAGTCACAGGGACTGTGTAATTGACACCATTGCCCTCCTAAATCATCTGTGTGAGAAAGGGCATAAAGTGGCCCCTGACAAACTACAGTTCTGTGCGAAATCAGTGAAATATCTAGGACACCAGATAGAAAAGGGTGTCAGAAAAGTCACATCAGAAAGAGTGAGAATAATTCAAAAGATGCAGTTGCCCCGTACTCAAAAAGATGTCAGAATGTTCCTGGGTGTATTAGGGTACTGCAGGCAGTGGATTCTGGGATTTGCAGCCTTAGCCAGGCCCTTGATAAAAATGACCACGAGAGGAATGCCAGATGTTGTAGAGTGGGACGATGAAAGTCTAATGGCTTTCACAAGACTGAAAAACTGTCTGTGTACGGCCCCTGCGTTGGGAATGCCAGATTATTCCAAAGAGTTTGCCCTATTCTGTGACACTCGCGATAATTGCGCATTGTCAGTCCTGACTCAAGAACATGGCACGACCAGAAGGCCTGTGGCCTATTTCTCTGCCACTTTGGACCCAGTAGCTGCTGGGTTACCAGGCTGTCTGAAAGCAGTAGCTGCTACCTGTGCAAGTTTGGAACAGAGTGAGTCCATTGTCATGGGACATCCTGTGACCGTGTATGTTTCACATGGAGTGGTAATTCTATTGACCAGAACTAAAACACAGTATCTCACCCCTAGTCGGCTGACTAAATACGAGAGGATTCTTGTGGGTGCAGCAAATGTAAGCATTGTTAGGTGCGGTATTCTGAACCCTGCCACCTTACTCCCCGACCCCTTGGAAATAGAAGGTGGGGATGATGATGAACATGATTGTATTGACCTGACAGAGTTCAGTACTAAACCACGCCCAGACATAAAAGAAACGCCATTGCCTGAACATGATAAAGAACTATTTGTGGATGGTTCCTGTCTAAGACATGAACTAGGAGGCTTGAGTGCTGCTTATGCAGTAGTCTCTTTTACAAAAATTGAAGAAGCAGGTTACTTATATAACATCAAGTCTGCACAAGTAGCCGAATTGATAGCTATGATAAAAGCTTGCAAAATTGGGAAGGACTTACGCATAACAGTGTATACTGACAGTCAGTACTGTTATGGAGTTGTGCATGACTTTGGCCAATTATGGCTACAGAGGGAATTCATGACTTCCTCAGGTACTCCCATTCGGAATGCAAAGGTTGTTCATGACCTTTTAGAGGCCATCCAGTTGCCCAAAGAACTGGCAGTGGTAAAATGTGCTGCTCATCAAAGGAGCATGGACAAAGTATCACTGGGAAACGATTATGCTGATCGAGTGGCCCAATGGTGTGCCAAAGATCGGTATATTGTAAATCCAAAACGAGGGGGGCCAGGAACCAGCTGCCAGCTTCAGGTGTTTGAAGAAGTGCCTACGTGGGATGAAGTGAGAGAGTGGCAGGAATCGGCTCCTTGGCAAGAAAGAGAGAAATGGAAGGAGGATGGGTGTAGACCGAGACGTGTGGATGGTGTGATTTTGGGCCCAACTGGTATGCCTGTGTTACCCCGACACTTGCTTGGCACAATGGCAAGATTAATACATGAAGGATCACACATTGGTAGGGATGCCATGATTCTGGTATTTCAACAGACTTGGTACAGTAAGAAGTTCAGGAAGGTAGCAGAGTCCCTCTGCCAGAGGTGCCTGTCATGTCAACAGATGAACCCAGGCAAGAGGACAATGGTTGAACTGAGCAAAATTGGGAGATCAGGGGGTCCCTTTGTAAGGATACAGATTGATTTCATCACCATGCCCCGTTGTGAAGGGAAGCGATATGTCCTTGTCATTGTTTGCGTATTTTCAAAATGGGTAGAAGCTTACCCTACTTCCCAAAGTGACGCACTGACAGTAGCGAAGTGTTTACTAAAAGAACTGATACCTAGATTCGGGGTGCCATTCATTATTGAATCAGATAAGGGTGGACATTTCCAGAATGACATACTGGCTGAACTCTGTAAGGCCTTTGGAATAAGGCAGAAACTTCATTGTGCATACCACCCAGAGGCTTCTGGAATAGTGGAACAAGTAAATGGAACTATCAAAAACAGACTAGCAAAGCTGACAGATGCTACTGGCATGACCTGGGTGAAGGCCCTGCCCCTGGTCCTGATGGGACTGAGAAGTGTTCCTGACCGCAAGACAGGCCTAAGTCCCCATGAAATCATTATGGGAAGAGTGATGAGACAAGCATGGGTGCCAGGAAGCAAACTGTTGAGTATTACTGATGATTTAGTGCTTCAATACTGCAGAAGATTGGGTGACCAAGTGCGTTCTATCTCTCGCCAGATTGGAGACGACGGCATCCTCAATCCAACGACTCCTCTCCACAGCTTGGTTCCAGGAGACTGGGTCAAAATAAAGAAGCACACTCGATCTAATTGTCTGGCACCAAGGTGGGGAAAGAAACGCCAAGTAATCCTGGTAACAACAACTGCAGTGAAGGTCGCAGGTGTTCCCCAGTGGATCCACGCTGGACACACTCAGAAGGTATTACCAGACAAAGAATTTGCAGAAAAAGGGCAACCAGCAGAGGACCCTGCAGGAGCCGGGCCAGAAGCAGCTGACAACGAGCAGCCCAGCACCAGTCAGGTTGCAGGAACAGCAGACGTTGGCCCAGGAGTAGTTGACTACGAACTGCCAAGAATCCAGCCTGCTGAAGAGGTCCAGGAAACTGAGCCAGGAGTAGCTGAAGACGAGCTGCCAAGCATATGGCCAGAAGAATGGATACCGATGATTGATCTGACCGAAGATCCTATCAGAACAAGAGAGCGACTTAGTGAAGGTAGAGAGTGGACTAGTCAGGAAAAGCAAGGCACAGGCGAAGAACCTCAGCCACTTGAGATTCACATCAAAACTGAGGAAGGAGAAGGTCAGACAGGGACAGAGCAGGTATTCGATACACCACCGCTAACACCTGATGCAGATAAGGGAGAGACTAGAAATAGAGTGATAGTTCGAGCAGAAGAAAATCAAGAGATCGAAGTGCTTGAACAGGATCAGAGAGGGTTAAAAGAACGGGTTCAGGAAACAGAAACAGAAACAGAGACAATCGAAAGCCAAAAACAAAATATTCCTGAACAAGGCCAGATTAGCAACCAGGCAGAAGAATTTGATGCTAGCCCTGGAACTAGCCAGATAGGGGAAGTAGGAGAAGAAAGTGGAGAAGAATTACCACAAGATAAAGAGAACAAGAGAATAAGAGAAGAGAGTGAAGTCCAAGTACCGACTAAGAGACTAAAGAAAAGAAACAACCTTGAGCCTAGGTTTGTAAAAAGATTGAGACTAAGGATAAAGACAGTGGAAGAAAAACGTGCAGAAGCAAGAAGAAGTGCTCGGATAGCAGAGCAAGAAGAAGACTCTTCCAAAAGAAGGAGTGAACGAATAAAAAGACAAAACAAAAAGTACAAGTCTCCTGAATGGACACTGGTTTTGGAAGAACTTGAAGATCTTGATATAACTGACGTGAGCGACGGAGAACCCGTCCCAGAGTACTCAGCTGAAGAAGAAGACGAACCACCGTGAATTTGCACAAAGTAAGCTAATTGTGTAAAGCCAAAAAGAGGGGTTCGAGAGACTCCTTCTGAACCAAAATGTCTGATTCAACAGTGAATGGTAGACCTAGTTGCAGCCGTTTTAAGACGTGTTGCAAGGTGTGTATATGTAGTGTAGTAGTACTGATAGTTATCTGGATAGGATTAACAATTTTCATTCCCTTTGCTGTAAGTAAAGATACTAACATTGTCCCTACTGAAGTTGTAAATACTGACAATGAGGAGCTAACAACACAGAGTGTAGCACGACATGAAAGAGCTTTGAGACAAACAAAACAGAACTTAGAAGCATCAGATGAGGGAGGACTACATTATCATGGAGTTAAGAACAAGACACACTTAAATGTTTTCGCAAACTTATTAATACACTATGTAGAGACTATGGAAATTGAAGATTGCTATGTCTGCATGAAGCTACCTACTTCTGTGGCTGAAGGCGTGACATACCATCACCTGCCATTGACATATGGAATCTCCTGTAGCATTTTAGCTAGTTTATTTTACAAAAGGGGACCGTTACAGTATTATTATTCTAACAATGACGTGATCTTTTCTGAACTTCCTATACGTGGGAACTTGAATCCTGTACATACCAAAACTGACACCATAAGATATATGGGAGACTACTTTCTGACTATAGGTAACATTGACATAGCAGACGCACACAGAGATAACTTGACTTGTTCTTTGCGTGAGCAGGAAAAGATGTTCCTGAACATGGCAGAGAAAAGGAGAATTAAAATTCAAAAGAAGGCTAATGACGAAAGTCAGAGAAAGCCAAAGTGGGCAGAGAACATGGAAGGCACCTCATCTGGTGGAGCGGGTCCTGCTCTGTTGCTGGATTTTGAAAAGAAAGGCAAGCTATGTCTTCACCGCGAGAAGACTAGCTATTATAATAATGTTTTCATTGGTTCCAGTGAATGCGAACATAATTACAAGGTAATTGGAGGTTGGGGTTTCAAAAATGGGTCAGAGCCTGTGTTTCCTGGAATTTATTATATTTGTGGGGACAAGGCTTATTTCAAATTGCCGGATCACTGGTATGGAAGCTGCTACTTTGGCATTGTCTTCCCGAAAATATACCATGTGAATGGGAAAGCTGGAAGCAATGAAGATACTAATGGCTTAGTGCGTAGTAAAAGAGAAAGTATAGGTGAAATTATGGGTAGTTTTTCAGTGCACTGATACCTGGAGTGGGAGTGGTTCTGAACACTCACAGAATTTGCAAATTGTCTACTATAGTAGATGTGCTGTCTACTGAAACAGCTCATGGATTTCTGCTGGTCAACACTGAAATGGTTGCGATCAGATCAATGGTTTTGCAGAATCGACTTGCTCTTGACACCTTATTAGCGAAAGAGGGCGGAGTCTGCCGGATGTTGAAGGCGCAACATTGTTGCACTTATATTCCGGATAAAAGTATACAGATCAAAAGATATGTGAAAAACATTACTAATTTGGCAAAGGAACTCAAACCACTCGAGGTTGATAGTGCCTGGAAGAGACTGGTAGATGGTCTCTCAAATGTAGGTCATTGGCTTGCTAGCATAGGTAAAAGCTTATTATTCAAAATTCTGATGCCAATTGGTATTATAGGTCTTATTATACTTTCCATTTTCTTATGCTGTAAATGCCGCAAGCGCACCAAAAAGCACGAGGTAAATGCAAGAGGAGTGAAACGAAGTGTGGATGAGATTGAATTAGAGGAAGTGAATGATCAGATATACAAAAAGGTGAAAACTTCTCACCCTGCTAAAACTGAGAGAGAAAAGTTAGAACGGTTGCTGGAAGAAATAGAACTTTATAAAGTGTGAAAGAAAGTTGGCATCTGGTTCCATTATAATTTGTGATGATAGTAAATATCATCAAAGAGGGGATTGATGAAGCAAAGCTTCGCATATTTTGCGGCTTGCCGAAGTCAAGAACCTCGTTTATGTGTAATAAGGTAACAAAGCGTATGTTTTACTAACATTTATTTTTGTTTAGGCAAAGTTCCCGAAGCTTGCCTATGTGTATTTCTAATGAATTTAATCCGTGTCGTTTAATATGGCCGCCGCTTGTATTTTAGTTAATGCGCATGCGTCAGCCACACTCACGTGTCCTGACGCGTCTGCAGAAGTGGAGGGAAAGTTATGCGCATGCGTAATTCATAGCTGTGCTTATCATGTGGTACTGCTCGTGCCACTGCTCTTGTGACTGTGTCAATGTAGCTAACATTTAATGCAATAGTTTTATTTCTTGATGATGAGTCAAAAGTACAAATCCTGTGATGTATTTCCATAATGACATTATTATGTATTAATTTGTTTTCGCTTACTTTTCATGTACCGCGGGGAATGGGGGTCCAAACTGATTGGGAGCCATTTTGACGGTCTCTTCTGCGCATGACCAGGGAGCATTGAAAGGTGGCCACTTTGGACAGTGGAACTCAGCCAGCTGGCAGCCACAGTCAAGATGCGCCTGGGAAAGCCACCTCTGCGCTACGAGAACGGCGAATGTTGCTCCTCATGTGTTACAATGTTAATTTTCACTCGTATTTCTGCACAGTTCTCATGAGAACCCCAAACCTGCTAGGCGGTACCCAAGTATGCTAATGAAGGCTTAAAATCTTGTATTGTGATTGGTGTGTTACCCAAATCCTACCTTAGGACCAATCGAAATTGAGGGATTCTGACACTTTGCAACATTGGGGGGTGGTACACTGACCCCAAACTGTATATCTACCCTGGGTTCACCTAGTGAACCGTCCGACTTGTCTGGTTTAGCTGACCTGTCACTGACCCAACGCACTCAATAGGTGACTGAAGATACAGAGCGCTGCGAAGCACTCTGTCCGAATTTGACCATAGACTGAGGTTCTACTGAGCCTTAAAGTGCTGGGCAAGCACTTAGCTGGGAGTTCGCTGACCCAATCGGGGTCTTGATCGATAGCTGCAGAGCGGGTGGAGCGCAGGCGTTGCTTCCGAACTGTGGGTTCCGGTCCTGTCCTGAAGAGGGTCCTGTCCTGAGGGTTTGCTGTCCTGTCCCGAGGGTCCTGTCCTGATTCCTATTCCGAGGGTATCCTGTCCTGTCCTGGGTGACCATTCTGCACCTGCTGTCCTTTGAGGGGTATCCTTCCTTGAGGGTTTCCTGTCCTTAACTGACCCGTGGCCAGGGTTTGGTTTCCACACCTTTCTAGGTAAATATCGCTCTGAAAACTCTTTAAATCTTGCACCTTCTGAATTTCTGACTTTTGCTTTAATAAAGTTCATCATTGCATATGTTATATTTTCCATGCCTTTCCGCAACTATTGAAAGTTAATTACATATTTTTCCGTGAGGTTTTGTTCCTATGTCTTCTCACTGGTTAGAAATTATATTTTGCATTGCAGTCTGTAATTTTATGATATGGTCTAGAACTTCATTACCTAGATTGTTCAAAGGCCCATTCACCTTAAGTGAAGCGTGCTACTCTTTATAGGCCCTCCCATAGTTATTCATGCATAAAATATCCATGCTTAATCATTTCTGAGATTTTATAATATTTCCCATCTGCATTTCATATTACATTTGAATGATTACCCTGTCATTATTTCTTTATGCCTATATGATTTATGTTATCTTGGTTATTGATTGCCTTATTTTACTGTACCTCATGCAAGAAAATATTGAATTTAGATAAACATTTTAAAACTTCCAGTTGTCCGTGGTCATTTAAACAGTATTTGAAAGTTATTGTTTGGGGTTGTATTTTGCTGCCTTTCTTTTACAGCTAAGCTCCCTGATTCATTGTGGTCATTAGGTACCCGCATCGGTGGATGGTAAGTCGGGTGCACTGAAAATTATTAGCAGGGAACACACACACACAACTTGGTAGAGCTCGTGAAGTCACCTGATCGATGTATATGGTGATTTGAAAAGTATATGGGCCCTGAAGCCGGAAACGGCGAAAACTATTGGTCGGGTGGCCTCGCGCGCTCTATCAACTGGAGGTACCTGGTGGGCTAGTTGGACCCCAGGGAACCTCAGGATTCAAGGGGACGTAATCCCCCAACTTAAAATGCGCCACAGGGAGTGTTAGCACATATGTGACCTCAGGCCCGCCCCCTTCCTTCACCACTGTGCAAACATGCCCCATGGCACATTTTAAGTTGGAGGGTAAAGTCCCCTTGTGTCCTCAGGGTCCCTGGGGTCCAACTAGCCCACCAGATTCCTCCAGTAAGCGCTACTGAGCTGCGTTGCATAGAGGTGTAAAAAGGGGCGTGGCCTCTGAACACCTATCTGCAACGCAGCTCCCTGGCGCATGCTGGAGGTACGTGGTGGGCTAGTTGGCCCCCAGGGACCCTCAGTATTCAAGGGGAATTATTTCCCCAACTTGCAACTCGCCAGGGAATGCGTTTGCTGAGTGCTGCAGGGAGGGGGCTCTTATCAAGTGTATAATTTGAATTGAGCCATATCCAAGTGTTTATAACGGGCACATGAAGTTGTAGCTGAAGGCAGTGCCAGTTTCTCTCAGTGGGTCAGTATGGTGTTTCATTGGGGTGAGGATGTGGCACTATGGCCAGAGCTGTCGAATTTGGAACTGGGGAACCAGGCAGCCTTCATGACCAGTCCACCAGACCACTCTCCTGAGGGAAGCAAAACCAAAGGTGGTGATGGACGGAGCGTTGACAATACAAGCACTCACCCCCAGTCAACTGATCTGGGTTTAATCCATCACCGTTCTTTAGCCCACTCTGCCACCCCAGTTCAGACATTACCATATGCAAATCAATCTGACCCTGTACCTCATGGGAACAGTCCAGCCCGAACTGCCAAGCCATGCCTTCCCTGGACCGGAAACAAGCTTCCGAGGAGCGGTTTCTGGCATTGCAGCCGTCTTCAGCCCGGCTTGCTTGAATCCAGTGGCAAAGTTAGCAAGGGACTCACGTCTGAGCATACCCTGCCAACTTATGGCGAACAAAGCAAAACCAAAGGTGGTGATGGACGGAGCGTTGACAATACAAGCACTCACCCCCAGTCAACTGATCTGGGTTTAATCCATCATCGTTCTTTAGCCCACTCTGCCACCCCAGTTCAGACATGACCATATGCAAATCAGTCTGACCCTGTGCCTCATGGGAACAGTCCAGCCCGAACTGCCAAGCCATGCCTTCCCTGGACCGGAAACAAGCTTCCGAGGACCGGTTTCTGGCATTGCAGCCGTCTTCAGCCCGGTCAAGGGAAGGCATGGCTTGGCAGTTCGGGCTGGACTGTTCCCATGAGGCACAGGGTCAGACTGATTTGCATATAGCAATGTCTGAACTGGGGTGGCAGAGTGGGCTAAAGAACGGTGTTGGTTCAAACCCAGATCTTTTGACTGGGTGTGAGTGTTTGATTAGTTCAGATACTCCGTCCATCACCACCCCCTTTTGTACCGCTTTGGCTGCCATAAGTGTGGCAGGGTATGCTCAGACGTGAGTCCCTTGCTCACTTTCCCACTGAATTCAAGCAAGCCGGGCTGAAGACGGCTGGAATGCCAGAAACCGGTCCTCGGAAGCTTGTTTCCGGTCCAGGGAAGGCATGGCTTGGCAGTTCGGGCTGGACTGTTCCCATGAGGCACAGGGTCAGACTGATTTGCATATAGCAATGTCTGAACTGGGGTGGCAGAGTGGGCTAAAGAACGGTGTTGGTTCAAACCCAGATCTTTTGACTGGGTGTGAGTGTTTGATTGGTTCAGATACTCCGTCCATCACCACCCCCTTTTGTACCGCTTTGGCCGCCATAAGTGTGGCAGGGTATGCTCAGACGTGAGTCCCTTGCTCACTTTGCCACTGGATTCAAGCAAGCCGGGCAGAAGATGGCTGGAATGCCAGAAACCGGTCCTCTGAAGCTTGTTTCCGGTCCAGGGAAGGCATGGCTTGGCAGTTCGGGCTGGACTGTTCCCATGAGGCACAGGGTCAGACTGATTTGCATATAGTAATGTCTGAACTGGGGTGGCAGAGTGGGCTAAAGAACGGTGTTGGTTCAAACCCAGATCTTTTGACTGGGTGTGAGTGTTTGATTGGTTCAGATACTCCGTCCATCACCACCCCCTTTTGTACCACTCTCCTGAGGGAGCATATTCCCATGCTAGACCTTAGAAGGCCCCAGTAGACCTTAGAAGGCCTAATGTTTTAGCACAAGCAGGTGCACCCTAGTGATGTGAATTGTGGATTAACCTTCAATGCCTGTCCTCCACAATCCATACTAAAGTTCATCTCCAGTCTTGCTGGCAGGCCTACGAAGCAGCACACCCTAGAGCAACAGTGATCCAGTCACTGTGACTCTGTCACTGAGTTCACATGAACCTTGAGCAGGTTAGGGCGGTGCAAACTGTGTGACCGCACTGGGTACCTATTTTGGGTGGGTGCGTAGTGTTGCAAGTAAATTATGGTTTTAAAAACAACTTGCAGCCTCCTTCCTAGCCTCCAGCAATTTTCAGCAACATTAAAAATGTTATGATAACTTCGGTGATTAATGTTCTTCCTAGAGAGAGATCGGAGTTTTGACTATTGGAAGGGTTGACTCCTGGAAAGGTAGCACAGAGGGTTAATGTGCCTGCTCCAAAGAACATTTACCATGCAGATCACAAAGTGCACATAATGTTAACTAGGTTAGCAGGTTACTGCTTTTGTCAGAGAGATCCCTTTGTTACTAAGCATGGGCGCAAAATCCGTTCCGCTCGCGGATTTTTTGGATTTTCGGTAAATCCGCAATCCGCGAACTCTCGCGGATGTGGCGAAAATACGCAAATCCGCGCGCGGCGGATTTTTTGCTTGTGTTCGCACTGCTCGCGGGCCGCGGCGCGGCAGCAACAATCTCGCACTCGCGAAATTACAAAAATTACAATTGGGGAGGGGTGAAGGAAGTGACCCAGTCTCCAACTTCCTCTTCCTGTCCAGCAAGCTCCTCCCATTGCTTAGTCCATTTCCTGGCCACTTTGAATTCGATCTTGACTGGGAAGGATTACTTTTTGTGGATGCTGCTGGAGATTTGGCTTTGAGGCCTTTTGGATTACTTTTTGATTAGAAATTTGATTTACAAGTAAGTTGATAAGTTGATGTTTGTTTGTGGTGATTTTTGTGTGTGTTTTTCGACTTTTTGGGGTGGGTTTGGGGGCTGGCTATGTGTGGGAGGCCATTTTGAGGCATGGTCCTGCAGGTCCTGGCCATGTGGATGGTGTCAAGCGGCCATTTCGAAGTCAGGCAGTGTGCTTTGTGCCCTATGCCCACCCAGTCTGCTCTGATTGCTTTCATTATGCCCAGGGGGCCTCGAACTCCCGCGGATTACCCGAAAATCGGATTTTATAAAAAAAAATTGCCTGTGTTCGCACTGCTCGCGTCCCGCGCAGCAACAATCTCGCACTCGCGAAATTGTAAAAAAATTACAATTCTGCACATGAATTGAAAACTACCAGGCTTAGTTATGGGTGCATGCATGATACAACAGTTTTTTTTAATTTTAACATTATTCTGGCCAGGGCATGGATGGCATTGGATTGTTGTGATTTTTGTGTGTTTTACGACTTTTTGGGGTGGTGTTGGGGGCTTGCTATGTGGGTGGGGGCCATTTTATTGCCTGGTCCCGTGTGGGTGGGGGTCTAGGGGCCATTTTTAAGCCAGTTTGTGTGCTTTGTGCCATAGGCCTGCACCCAGTGTGCTGTGATTTTATCATGCCCAGGGGGCCCAGGCCAGAATACGTTTGTTCGCGGATTTTGCTGGTTTTTCGCCATGTTCGCGTCGTGAAGCAACAATCTCGCACTCACGAAATTGCAAACATTGCAATTCTGCACCAGAAAACCACCAGCAGGCAGCCTAAACCTTCTGAAACTTGATGGATGGCATTGGATTGTGGTGATTTGATTGGTGTTGTGTTTTTTGACTTTTTGGAGTAGGGGTTGGGGGCTGGCTATGTTGGTGGGGGCCATTTTGAGGCATGGTCCTGGCCATGTGGATGGGGGTCAAGTGGCCATTTTGAAGGCAGGCAGTGAGCTTTGTGCCATAGGCCTGCACCCATTTTGCCTTGCTTTCACCCATTTAGCCCAGGGGGAGTCAGTGGTACATGAAACTATAACCCTCTCTGTGTGTGCTCTCTTGGATCAATGTTAAATTCCTGTTTCCCCAAAATTTAGCAAATCCTAATTTTGAAATTTCCATATTGTGTGGTGTGCATGTGTGTATTCATAAATGCCTACTTGCAAACTATTTATTGAAGCGCTACATATGCAACATATATTTACTGATGTTCCTCTGTCTTTGTTTGCTTTTAGGTGCACAAAGTCAATAACTCCGCATCATCGTTGAGCATCAGTGCCAGGAAGAAGTCCTGCTGTGGCCTGTTGTTCCGACATCTGAAGAAGATGGCTCCAAAAAGAGGTGCCCGTAGCTCCTCTTGCAAGAAAAATGTCTCTACTAAGGAGAAAAAGAAGCAAGTGGCACCACTTACCAAGGAGACTGGTGGCTCGACCACTACATTTTGGGGGAAAAAACAAAGGCCCACCATGAGTGCTGCACAGGTAGCCTGTTTAGTAGTTCAATCACCAACGACCAGTGATGTTGGCTCATCGCAAGAAAGTAGCAGCACACCATCAACACAGGTTGTAACTCATCTCACAAGTACTATTCAACAACCAAAGCCGCAACAACAACTGCATGGGCTACTAGTACAAGCACAAGTACATGCGCAAGGAGCTGTCCGAGAAGGAGCTGTCCGAGAAGGAGCTGTCTGAGAAGGAGCTGGCTGAGAAGGAGAAGGCCGAGAAGGAGAAGGCCGAGAAGGAGAAGGCCGAGAAGGAGAAGGCCGAGAAGGAGAGGTCCATGGAGAGTTGCAAGTAGAGGTCAGTGAAGAGGCCCATGTAGCGGCGCATGGAGCGGTGCAAGTGCCCACAATGGTTGTTCTTCCAGAAGTAGGGGCACAGGAGGAAATTGACTTTGGAGCCGGGGTATCATGTCAGGAAGACGAAGGCATTCCTCCTGATGATTCATTTTCTCCCAGCTCCCCACCAAGGAAAAGATCAAGGAGTGTGTGTAGAAGTTCCTCTTCAAGCCCCGCTCCATCAGATGATGATCTGGATCTAGATTGGCAACCATCTCCGACGTCTGAGAGGGAGGCACACCATGAGCTGCAAAAGGTATCAAATGTTAAAAGGAAGGGCCCCGGAAAGCTCATACTTATGGATCCGAACGTCGGACTTGATGAAGTGGTGCATTCTGATGTTGTTGAACAGGATGACAGCAATGACCTAGTCATCACACATGTCATTCCAGCCACACCGGCCATGCAGCAGACAGACATTTATACCCTATCCCGACGTCATGCTGAGCGTGACCCTGGCGACGTGGCACTGGTAGCACCACCAACGCAGTCAAGTAGTACAACAAGTTCAACAAAACCTACAGCTCCCATATTTTCTCCCCAGAGGGGGACTCCATCCAGCTCGACTCCCTCAAGTAGGGTTGCTGCAATAATTGCACAACCCAGTAGATGTCTGCAAGGCTCATCCACCACTGCTTCATCTGGCATTGGCAGTATCATCTCGTGCGGGAAAACCAGAAGTTTCCAGTCCCCAGTTTGGAACTTTTTTAGTGTCCATGCAAAGTATGATAACATAGCCGTTTGTTGCATTTGTAAGACTAGAGTTAGCCGTGGTAAGACTGGTACCAACTATGGAACCGGAGGCCAGATAGGTCATCTTCAAAGAAGGCACGCTATCGAATGGTTTGCGCACCTAGCAAACATCAAGGGAAAGCAATCCCAAAGGGCAAGTGGCCAAAATATACCCATACTAGGTGTTTCATCTGAAGATGACGGGGAGGTAGAAGAAGCGTCAGACATTTGTCCGGTTGCACCCAGTACCCCTGGCAGCACCACACCCTCCGGAACACATAGGAGGCACACTGAGAGTCTGGGAGACACACCAATGCGGAAAATGTCAACACTGAGCAGAAGTGGGTCGAAGAAGGCATCAGCATCATCCAGTAAATTTGTCCAGCGCACCATTTCAGCCATGTTCTCCTCAGATGCGCAATTTCAAAGCAACCACCCAACTGTACGCCTGTATAACACTAAGCTGGCTAAAATGCTAGCGGTGGACCTTCTCGCTTTTTCGTTTGTCGAAAATGTGGGTTTTCTTGAACTCGTGGCAACACTGGCCCCTAAATGGAAGGTTCCTAGCCGGTTCTATTTTGCCAGGGTTGCTGTTCCAGCACTACATAAAGAGGTGCTTGAGTTGGTTGGGGCAGCTTTGCAGAAGAGTGCAGTTCACACTATACACCTGACAACAGACATGTGGACCAGTTGCCAAGCCCTTGATTACATGTGCATCACTGCACACTGGGTCTCCTTTTCAGGGGTTGCACAACAGATAAATGCAGGTGGTGACTTGGTCGAGATTTTTAAGGGTGCTCGTAAACATGCAACATTAGCCATGTTTGGCATGGAGAAAAGTCATACTGCAGTCAACATTTTGGATGACTTTAACAAAAAGGTCTCACAATGGCTGCCCCCAAGAAATTGCAAGGTTGGTTATGTTTCTACTGATAATGGCAGCAATGTAGTTAAGGCCATGGAGAACGGTTACTATTTCAGAGTGCCGTGTTTGGCGCACTGTATGAACCTTGTCGTGCAAAAGTTCTTGAAAAAAGAACTTGCAGTCGACCAAATACTGACCATCTGCAGAAGAATATGCACACACTTCAACCATTCTTTTAAGGCCCGGAAGGAGCTGAGGCGCCAGCAAAATGTACGTAGAATGCCAGTGAAAGCACTTATCCAGGAGGTGGCAACACGTTGGAACTCAACCTTCTACATGCTTGAGCGTCTGCATGAGCTGTTTCCAGTAGTCAATGAGTATTTCTACAACCTGGGTGGTGATACGACAGAAATGATGCTAGCGGTGGAGCAATGGCAGCGAGTTAAAAGCCTGACAGACATGCTTCGTCCTTTTGAGGTCTTCACGCGTGACGTCAGCAGGGAGGACTGTTCTTTGAGCAAAGCTATCCCATTGTTGCTGAAGCTCGAGCACCAAGTCAAGGTGGTGTCTTCAAAATTAAAAGATGCTGGAAAGAATGAAGCATATGAGTTGGCGCAGAGATTATTACATCGCCTAGTTAGCAATAAACGGCTTGTAAATATCAAGAAACAACAGCACTACATTTGTGCTACTATTCTGGATCCACGTTACAAAAAGCCATTGTTTGGCAAAGTAATAATTCCTTTTGAAACATCAAATGTTACAGAGTACAAAGGTTGGCTAGCTCAGTCAGCCATTCGTTTTGAAAGAGAGCGGAAGGAAACTGTAGGAGAACTTGAAGACAGTACTACTAGTGAATCAGCAGGCCATCAGGCGTCCCAAAAAAACACTTCTGCATCTGTGCCTGTGGCAGAAGTGAGTGACTTTTCCTCTGAGCCGTTAACCACACCAGCAACCGTATCATCTGCACCAGGCCCAGGCGATATGACTGAAGCGGATTTGCTAAGTGAGCTAGGGTTTCCTTGTCCCAGAAAGGACACAGAAGTGCAAAGTACAGGAATCCGGGAGAACATTGTTTCTATGGTGCAGGCCTATCTGGATGACTCAACAGCGGTCAATATTACTGAGGACCCATTGGCGTATTGGCATGGGAAAAGAAACATATGGCGAGAGCTCACCAACCTGGCTATCAATTACTTGTCTTACCCACTCGCAAGCGTGTCTTCAGAACGTGTTTTTAGTTCTGCTGGTGGCATTGTGACTTGCAAAAGGTCCCGCCTCTTGCCCGCAAATGTGGAGCGGCTCACCATGATAAAGATGAACCAGCACTTCATACCACCAGATTACAAAGTACGAGAATGCACGCAGGAAGAAGACGAGGACACCGACCTACCTGAGGAAAGTTCTCCTCAGTTACCAGAAGTACTACCGACTCAATTTGCAGAGTTTGAGGACGAGCTCTGCTTCCCTGACAGCGAGTTCTGAAAATGAGTCAATAATTAATTAACTTTAACATTAGTCCTTATTCACTTTTATTCCTGTGTGTCTGTCTTTCTTTTTTTAGCAAGTGCTTGATCATATTCACAACAAAACTGTAATCACCCCATCACAAGCAACAACAAGCCCATCAGCAGAACTGTCTTGATTTTGATGCCGCAGCATTCCTCAGGTTCACAACAGTTAGTTGACAAGAACTCAGTCCTGGTCGTCTATCCTCCTCCTCCAGACTCACCCTATCCATTTCCCGTAATGCTGATGCCTGGAATCTGCACAATGAAGAAACTTACGTTGACGAGTCCCCTAAAGAGGGACTGTCTGGAAGTAGTGAGTCCTCATTTAAATACATTTTTCTAAGTGTGACTTTTTTGCGTTTGGGTTTACGGGTCTTGGCTGGGCCATTGCTGGCAAGGTCTATTAAGGGATGAAATTGGTTAGGCATTTACTTTGGAAAACATTTGGCCTATTACACGTGAACGTTTAGGCGTTATTATTGCTCGTTTGCCTGTCTTAGGGGTGCTGTCTGTGGGGCTTCTAGGATTTTGGGGTCTGTGAGCACCGCTGCCATATTTCTAATGTTGATTGCTTTTGTTTTGCAGAAAATCCACGCCGGGAAACTCCAGTTGGGGCCCTGCTGCAGAACGCTTTAGGACACTGTGAATTCCAGGTGGAGCCAGCCCTCAAACACAATTTACAGGTAAGATAAGCGTTTGGATGGGAGGTAGTATAATGGAGTATTCGGAGAGGCGAGAGAGTGACAGTGGTACTAGTAGTAAAGTCCTAGGGCTCTTGAATTAACAAACTCTGTGACAGGCATTTACTTTGGAAAACATTTGGCCTATTACACGTCAACCAACACGATGACAGTGTTCAGTTAAATGAACTTACTGCAAAACCACCACCCACCAAGCTCAAAAGTAGTAAAAAAACAGGTATGCTCAGATAAAGTTTGAAAAAGTATATTTTTATATCCCTAACAAAATAATCTCCCGCAAGACCCTCCCTAACCCCAACAAATAAATAGTTATTCAAAAGTCCCCAAAAAACCCAACTCCCAATTCCCACCCCCCAAAAGTCTCTAAAAAAGGGGCAAGGGACACTCTAGGGATGCACAGTGTTGAGTTTGGCCTCCAGGGCATCATGCCTTAGGGCCAGGGCATCGTACTTCTCCTGGAGGGTGGCGTGATCTAAGCGGAGGCCCTCCACCACATTCTGATAGTTTTCCATTTCTGGACCTCCGCCTCTAGGTCGGACACTCTGCGGAGTGCTCGGCGCAAGCGAGCCTTTACACTGCTGTGAGGTGCAGCCTTTGCTGCTTGGCGGTGGCGTCTGCCAGCACGGCTCCGTTTGGCTGGAGCACTGCGCTTACCGGCAGAACGTGGGGTCACGGAGGAGGATGCAGATGTTACATTTGATGCACTGGACTGCGTGTCGTCCCCCTCCAGTTCCACCAGCCGCCGATATTGGGCAACAGTTGCTTCCAGCCTCCGTTGCCGGGCCAGTACAGCCAGCATACTCCTCGTCGGTTTTGAGGTTTTAGTATTACCAACTATATGAAGAAAGAAAGACATAATATGTAACCAATGCTCTTTAAGAATATGATTAACACAAAATAATTCAGCAGGAAGTTGTGTCACAGTACAACTAGCAACTAGCCAGCGCTGTACAAAACTATTCAGGCCAGTATCATGGGCGTCCGCAGGGAGGGGCATGGGGGGGCGCTTGAATCACCATTTCCCTTCCCACAACTCACTTGTATCCTTGGTTTGATGCTCTTTCATATGAAAGAGATCTGGCAGAAGCCCAGGCGATATGTCTGTTTCCCTCTCTCTCTCTCTCTCTGTCTCCCTCTTTATGTCTCCCTGTGTCTCCGTCTACCTCGCTGTCTCTCTCTCTCTGTCTCCCTCCCTCACCCTCCCTCTGGCTCCCTCCCTCTCTCTCTCTCCTTCTGTCTTCCTCTCTCTCTGTCTCTGCCTCTATCTGTCTGTCGGCCCCAGCCTGCTGTAATTACCATATTGTAATTTGTCACTGGGCCAGCACTGGATACACATAATATCCTATCTAAGAGTCAGATAGTACCATGATCCAGCTTACCTGTACTCGCCACCGCCACTGTCTGCTTCCTCACAGTCTGTTCATTGGCTACTTGCGCCTCATTCTCCCCAGAGCTGTCCTCGGACTCAGAGTCAATGATCACCACCACATCCGAGCTGGCCCCGCCACCAGATGTTCCACCTACAAAGTAGATTTAAGAATGTTAGATTACACCACTCACTAGTATTTGGTCTATGAATGAAGAAATGTGAAAACAACAGAAAAATTAATTGACTGTCTACTCTAGTCTAAAGTAAAAATGTCCCTCCTTCCAGGGAAGGTTGTTGTCTTGCTGCATTTTTTTGTCATAATTGATGAATGCTTGATTAATTTTAACACACATCATTTTTCTCTGAACAGACAGAAACTGGACTTCTAAGGACAAGAGCAACATCAACTTCAAACCAGGTGAAAGCTCGGCTCGACCACAAGAAATGTGTTCCATTACTCATCAACTCAGCACCAAGCACTTTTCCATTTCCAACTAACTTTATTTTAATATATGTGTTTACTTAAACTTTTAATAAAGCTTTTAAACTTGAATAGACTCTGTGGTTTTTGGTCCTCCAGACTAGAGTGACTGAGCGAAAGGTTTTGCAATTTTTGCAAGGAGGAGTCCGTGCCGCTGACACTACCAGGTTTATACAGTGTGCCAAACACGCCACTCTGAAATATTATTACTCTGGTCTTTGGTGTCCATAGTTCGGTTTGTGGAGAATTGTCCCTGCAACAGTAGTATTATTGATTTTGCTCCTATCTAAACACTATTTCGAAAAAATTAAATTAGGAACGCTTGGACAACAATAGGTCCTCTATATTTAAATGAAAACTTACTGGGGCCAGCAAAGGAGCACTCGCCGCCCTGGCCTGCATCCTCCTCCTTTGGAGCCACTGCATCCGCTTTTTCTGTCCGCTTGCCCCTGGGCGGACCTGACGTACAACATGAAAGAATGAACAGAAAACATTGATGATTGCTGCTTGCCGATGTCCTTGTCAACCAAATCAAACATTTAGAAAGAACAAGAACCAACTATTTCAGCCAAAATGAGGGCTACAAAGGAAGGACTGCACCTGAGCCTCTACTCTAGGGGCAGATTTACAAGCCCCTTGCAGCTCTTTTGCTCCGTTCTTGCGTCACTTTTGTGACGCAGCGCCACAACAAGAGAGGCGCCATGGTGTGGCGTATATTAACAACGTGACGCATATGGGAGATGCATCCCATTCTAAAGCCCTGCGCCATTAGGGAGCGTTCCAGCGCAAGGGAGGGCGTTCCTGCGCAGGAACGCATGCTAAAAGTGGCTATGGGGAATATATAAAATTTCAATCAGTCATTTAGGACAATGATGCGTCACTGAAACCCTGCGCCTGCATGAAGCAGACTTACGGCTTGACGCAGCATTGCTGGAGCTGCGCCATCGTTGCAACGCAACTCCATCAATGAGCCGCCTTTACGGCACCGATGCGTAACGCTTCGGTGATGTTTTGGGACCATGGTGTGCCGCATTGTAAATACGGCGCACCATTGGTGGTGCTGGCGTGCCGGACACTTTGCAGGGATGCGCAGGTAATTGCTAATCTGACACTTAGGGGCATACTTACGAGTTCTGAGCTGGACACCTCCAGATGTGCACCAGAACAAATGCGTAACGCAAAATTAACCTTGCGTCACGGCAGATGCGTCGCAATTACAATGCGGCAAACCCTGGCGCAAGGGTAGGCAGATGCGTGACGCATCTCGTGACGAAAGAGAGGCGCATCTCTAGAGTCGCGTCGCAGGCGCGATGCAACTATAGCAATGCTCAGGGCTGCCCAATACTCAACATACCGCATCAGTCCTTACGCCTGCTTCAAGCAAGCAGGCATAAAGAATTGACGTCGCAGCGTCGCGGAAGTGCCTGCGTTAAATCTTGTAGATTTCACGCAGGCACTTTTGCGAGGCGCACAGCTGCCTGACCGCCACCCCCCACCCCCCAACCCCCCCCCCCTGCATGGGAACGCACCCATTGTGGCGCAGGCCCAGGCCTTAACGTGGCGCATCTCCTTAGATGCATCACGTTGTACATGACTCGCAGGGATGCGCCACGTTTACGTCGCTGTGCGTCAGGTAAGGCAGCGTAAACGTGGCACAAGGGGCTTGTAAATCTGCCCCTTTGTGTCTAGCATTACGCAGTTCTGTAAAATACACTCATACATTACTCAGCCCAATTAAATGAACACAAAATAGAAAACAAATAAGCAGTGGCACCGCCACAGAGAAGGAGAACAGTGCACCTGAAATGCACAGAAGATTTTGAAATATTAATTTACCTCTCTTATCAATGTAATCAGCAGCATTATTGCTCTTTGTAAAAAAGTTAAAGCAAACATTTGCAATATAACACAGTCACACAGAGCAGGAGAAAAAACAGAGTAGTGAGTGATGAAAAAATTGCTACTACTACTCACCAAGCCCGGGGACCTCCACTCCCAGCACGTCTAGCAGGTCGCGCTCTCGGTCCAGGATATCGGTCCAGCGGTGGGTCACTTGATTGTAGGTGCGCTGGACCCCCGTGATGTTAAAAAGGGCCCGGCACACCTGCCCCCACCGCTTCCGTCGCTCCTGGCTGTTGGTATAACCAGCAGCGATCCTGCCGCCTGCCGCGATGGTCCTGGGGAGACGGCGCTGCACATAAAAAACAAGTGCGCCCACCTCCTCAGGGCTGAAGATCTCCCGGGGCACCACCATTTCCGCCCTCAAGCGGCCACACGGGAGCAGGGCACGGGCTGCGGTGCCCGTCATGGGCAGCTTGACAGCTGTCTTCACCATGTTCTGGGCAGGTGTTAGCAGTAAGGAGACAAAATGAAAAAGAATAAGAGTTGGGAAGAAGGAAATAAAAGTTTAAAAAAGTAGTTGAAAAGTAAACAAAAGTAGCCTAAAACACAAAAATATAGACCTAGAAAAATAGAGGGATAGAAAAAAAGTTAAATAGATCAAAAAAATATTAAAACAAGCAAAGGATGGCAGAGATATACAGAGGATAGAAACACCATGCCCAGACACATAGGAATGAATGAAAAACAAGATGGCGGCCCGAACACGTGCGTGTAAGTAAGTTCGCACGCGATTTCTCTCGCGAACTCGTGCGAACTTGCATTCGCAAGGCGCTCATTGCGCGAGATTACACATAGCGGGCGGAAACCGAAATACGTCACGCAAACAAAATGGCGGCGCCCATACTCAACCTTGGGGTAACTCGCACGAGTTCGCGGCTTCCACGGTCGATTTCGCACGACGCCGCGCCTCGCGAATAGGGCGAAATTACCGAAAAACGAGTTTTGCAAAAGCAAAACCAACGAGCAGGTGCAAAAGTTCGAGCTCATCATTTGTAACCATTTACCTGTAGTGCTTCCTGAAGGGGCCCTCCAGAATCCGGTTGCCTACTTGCAACTATTGTGTGACCCTGCTCTGACAGTCACAGAATAGTTACAAGTATGCCATTGCATCCTGTTATTGCAACAAAAAGGAAAGGGAGCAGACAAGCAGGTGCCAGCCTTCATTAATGTCAGTTGGGGCAGGGCAGGTGTTGTTGTTTGCAAAACTTAGTGCAGGTGTGCTTGGCTTTGCCACAATAATGTACACTCACTAGTCAATCAGAGGGTGCTGTGATGACACCGAGGGTGGCATGGGTGTGCCAGCCAGAGGGTGGCATGGGTGAACCAGAGTGCCAGTGTTGACAGAGGATGGCAGTGCTTTGCTTTGCCCCAATAATGTACACTGGTGAACCAGAGGGTGCTGTGATGACACAGAGGGTGACATGGGTGAGCCAGAGGGTGGCATGGGTGACCAAAGAGAGTGCCAGTGGTGACAGAGGGTGGCAGTGATGAAGAAAGCCTTGCAAACAGGCTGGGCACGTAGAAACAACAAGTTCGCAAAACTGGCGACCCGACAAGTAAGTTCGCAATTTGCGAAATTGTACAAAACCCTCGCGAACTTGCAGAAACCCGTGCGAACACACACCCCCCCAAAAAAAAAGCAAATCCGCGAGAATTCGCGGATTTTGCGGATTTTCGCAATCCGCAAATACGCAAATATGCAAATTCGCGGATTGCGAATCCGCAAAATCCGCCCATGCTTATTTGTTACTTGCAGTTTATAAGTTAAAATCCTAACATAGAACAGTGAGCTATTAAACTATACTGCCTGCTAGTATGGTTGTCATGTGGCTTCTACACCTTGTAGTCCTTTGTCTTATGTAACATTTCCTATACAGTGATTTACGCACATATAAATGATTGTCTCTGTGTAGTGTGTGTGACGTAGAGTGCTCTGATACTGGACACTGGTATGAGTGGCGCTGTAAATCAAATGAAATGCATCTGAGTAAGAGTGTGGTTATGGAGACTTGAGGGGGACTGTTAAAGGGTGGTAGTGAGGGAGTGCAAGGCGTAGGTGATCATTGGGGGCACCAGCAAACATTGTTGCACAGGGCGCCACCAGCACTGAAGCCGGCCCTGCCATCGAGGCCAGTCCACCTCACCCATTGGTACCTCCATTGGCCTTGTTTCAGCAGTAGTAGCTGCAACTCACCAAGGATCGGCAATGCAGGATTTCCAGGCACACAAAACTAAGTTTGCAAACTTCACAGTCTCTCTGCTTCATGCACAAGCACTTTTAACATGTGCTGCCTGCTCTGGAGCCACTGGAATTATGCAGCAATGGGGGACAAAATTATGCTGCAGTGTTGACTAAATTATGCAACAAAAAAAAGGCTGCAGCGTAATGCAATACATTTTCTTATACTTTAATATTTAGACATTTTTACACATGTTAAGTCTCTTCAAAGATTCTGCCTCAATAATATCAGTATAACATGCAAATGCAGCAGTGAGAAAGGTGATCAGTCAATCTTTGCAAAGGGCCGTTCACTTTGCAGCAACTCGTCATGTTTTTTAGTAACTTTTTATCCATTTGAGCTGCCAAAATGATTAGCTAAAACTGTAAGTTTATGCAGTGGATGATGTATTATGTGGCAAATATGGCAGAAAAGTAAGTGCTCCTAATGGAACATTAGTTGCATCCCTGCAGGCACACTGTCACCCCTCAGCGCGAAATGAGGGTTCTGAACGCAGTTTGTTCAAAGATTCTCCATGTTTTGCTTCACAAGGTATCAATGCATATGTGTTTCATTTTTCTATTGTTTCATTCATTTTCTTATTTCACTGTTATACATGCGGCATTAATTGCGTCAACATCCAATGCATTTCGGGCATAATAAACTGCCCTTCATCAGGGTAGAAATACTGAAAAAAAATTCAAATAAAGCAAAGTCAACATATGAACTATATATCAAAAACTTTACATAAGATAGTGCGACTTGTGTAGCCTAGTGTTCTGTGCTTGTTTGTGAATAAATTCCATGTCACCGCCTAACCAATAATAATCCCGTGAAGTCCATAAAAGACACTCTCTAATATGCCAAAAAGTCAACACCGCCAACATATAGCGATCTATTTGTGAGTCTTATATCAACACCCTTCATGACCTTAAGACCCGTGGGTACCGTTACAAAAGTTCAGCACACTCACATGCCGGTTTCACCGCGTTTTAATCATCCATGAGTACGAGGGCTGTTATGAAACAAATGGTAAAAGACCGGGTAAAAGCATCTGGTATCATGCTTTTTATCTTATTCATTATTTCCATTAGTCTTATTCTAATCAAACTAACCTGTTCTTCTTTCGTGTATCAAAACCTCCTCGTAGTTCCGACTAGTGAAAGCATCCAGTTTGCTTTTAAAAATAATCCCGGGCACATTCTCATTGTTCCATTAGGAGCACTTTCTTTTCGATTACTTTAGGCGTCATAGGACGTTCAGACACCACCTGTGGAGCACCTACAAAAAAAACTTAAAACCAAGGATAAGTGATTTAAACAAATAAAAGGCGGTGCACCTGCCTCAACAACCACTGCAAATATGGCAGAGCCATAATTATTTCGAAAACATTTGCAAACTAGGATATTTTGCCATTCATGTTTGAACTGTTCTTGTGGAAGAAGGGTGTAGAAGTGCTAATGAGAGAAACTGCATGGCTTGGAGACAAATGGCTTATAATTCCACTTTTAAGTGTATTTGGGACATCATGTGATTGGAAATATATCCCACTTTGTGAATGTATTTAAATGCCAATAACTCCTATTAAACCTTAAATAATCAAGTGAATCGATTGGTTCAAATAAATAACACAATAAGCTGCAACTGGTCGGTGAAATGCCAAACAAATACTAAATATGGGGATGTTTGGCACATTCTGGCCACACCTCTAACTCCGCCCACGGATTGAATCCTTCGGTTAACTCCGCCCTCCGAGTCTCCGCCCACATTTCCCCTACTTTTTTTCCCCACTTCGACCACTGAGTATAGCGTTTATGCCGCGCCAAGCCATGCTGGAGGCAATGAGACCAGCACAGGCATCCGGTTGAGACAAACAGTGTCATTATTGTGGCTTGCCGTGTTTTGTTATGCTGGCTTTGTAACACGTCAGCATGGCCCTACCTTCAGAGCATAATGAAAGGACTGCTTGGCAAAGAGGTGTTCAGTTATAAAGGGATGTGTGTCACATCAATATATTCAATCTATGCAGAATTTCACGCATCTTCATGAATTCGAAAAAAGCTTTTGTAGATGTTTTCATTTATTTTAATGATTTGCATAGCGCTGGCATCACACCTTTATGTCTCTCTGCAGCCAGGGGCCCAGTGCAGGCCCTTGCAGTGTTGTTGTTCCATCTTTAAGGGTCTCCAGTACAGCCTCCATACTGAGAATGTGTGTGAGGTGTGAGAGTTTCAGTGACCCCTCAGCTCATTTTGCTGGGGGAGGGGGGTTTGCATCACACCACTATCTGCAGCTAGGTCTCTGTGATGAGTATCTATAGCGCTACCAAGAACCATGTGATGCCTCCTAGGCACTTGGCTAGTGAGGAGCTTAGGTCCTGGGGTATGTGGGAGTGCTGAGTGAGTGAGATAGCATGCCTCCTTTTTTAGCAGGTCAGTGTGTGACTAGAGATTTGCGATTTACCACCTCAGTTGTTTTTACAAAAACTAATCTTGCCCTGTTTCGCAGTTTGTGAGCTGATACTTGTAGCCTGCGTTCATAGGAGGAAAATCTATACTACACAAGCATCTTGTGTTCTTCATGTCTATTCGATATTGCATTCTGGAAGCTGCAGTCCTGCATTTGTAAAAAGAAAATCAAAATAACAGTGTGCATTATTTTATATCATACATGTACCTTTAATATTGCATTCTGGTACTTGGAGTCCTGCTAAAATGAAAATAATATGTACAGTGTGTTTTATGCTATTATTGACCTAGGATGCATTTTGATACTTGTAGTCCTTCATTTGTAAAATGAAAACCAGCAGAACATGTACTCTGTGTGTACTATATAATACACATAGGAGGAATATTTCATTCTGGTACTTGTACACCTGCATTTATAAAATGAAAATCAAAGCAACATGTACAGTTTGTATTTTTGTAGCATATCTGTGCTTGATAGATTTCACTCTGGTACTTACAGAGCCTGAATGAAACTAAAATTACATGAATTTTTTATGTCATAACTAGGGAAATTGCTTTATGGAACTTGAATTCCTGCGTTTATAAAATGAAAATCAAAACTGCATTACAGTGCGCATTGTTGTATATAGGACTTCTGCAAGGCAGAGTGCACTCTGGTACTTGCAGTCCTGTATTTATTTTTATATTGGTGTTCTGTTATGGTATTTTAAAGCAAAGCATTTACAATGAGAATTCAAACCACAGATGACGCTTGTAATGTGTCCTCCCAATCTGTGTGTGGAAAGCTGTTTTCCTTTGTATGTTTAGCACGGACAGGGGTCTGGCGAAGATTGACTTGTATGTAGTATGTGCTGATTCGGTGCTAGGGGGTTATGTGCTTCTCAGTGGTTTAACATACTAGGCACCCTGTATGCTACATGCCCACGTCAAAGAAAAGGTGGCATTGGGTTTGTGCTCACACACTGCCAGGCCAGAAAGCTTGTGACTGAACATGCTGGAGTAAGTTCTGCGAGAGGTGTACCCACATGTTAAGGGGTGCTCACACATGCAAGGGCAGACTGATGTGTTTAGCACCATGGGATGCAGGCTGGTTCAGGGGCACCCCTCTGCTGGAGGGGGATGGGAAAGAGAGTTGGTGGCACCAGGAAAAGCCACTTGGTAACTGGCATCTTGTCAGCAGTACCCTGTAGACCCAAGTATGTGGGGACACATACAGAGACTAGGTGTAGTGAGTGGTAGCTAATGAGGAGGCCCAAACACATTTTTTGTCTACATTCTTTTCACCACTGGTTGATGAAATTGTGATTCACTTTGAAAAACGGACTGTAAAATGACTCCTGACCAGCATGTGATGCTTTCACCCCATCGTGACCTTTTAGCTTCAGCACTTTGCATGACATTCTAGACCCAGGCCCATAACTGGAAAAACAAAACTACATGTCCCAGAATGCAAGGTAATGTCTGGGAAACAAGAGTAGCGCCTATTGTCATGGCATGTGGTCTTCTGGCAGCACTGCACCCTGCAGCGACCACAGGCACCCAGCCCAGGAGAGACCATGGCACAAAGATGACGTATTTAATTATTCTCCGCTCAAGGGCATTGTGATGGAATCATCCATTATTCCTATGAACTGGCTCAGTTGTTCATGGTTGACGTGATCAGTTATTGGAATTGCCTCATTCATTGCAGACATGGTGATATCATCAGTGCGGTTTAGGAGAGAAAATGTGTTGAAAAATGCTTAGTTTTGGACTTTCTGTCTCCAAACTTTTCTTAGTGGGACAACCCCTCTAAACTCCCCCTAGTAGTGGTTGCTCACCGCGCTTGCTCGCTACACACCATGTGGGGGCTGGTCTCGCTTTTACTTTGTTCTCTCTGATTCACTACTTGTCTATTTTTGGTGCTCTCTGAAAGAATGTCTATGGGTATGGGTACATTTGAGTGGGTGGGTAAC
This sequence comes from Lissotriton helveticus, assembly GCF_964261635.1. Lineage (NCBI taxonomy): Eukaryota > Metazoa > Chordata > Amphibia > Caudata > Salamandridae > Lissotriton > Lissotriton helveticus. Next base: position 1,522,399,533 of record NC_136065.1, read on the forward strand.
CTGCTGCTCTTAAAGGTCATCATCTACTATTTGCTGTGCTTTGAAACTTGATACAATTGAATATTTAATGAAAAATGTGCTGTAAAATTCACCATTTTGGTCTGTCTTTTTCCAAAATTTTCTCTTAGTGGGAGAATCCCCCGAAACCCCCCCCCCCCCATTAGCGGTCGGGCTTGCTCACTCTGCTCACTTGCTATGCGCCAAACGGGGACTGGTCTGCCAAAATTTGCCAGGGCTGATTTCAGTTCCCACTCCAACCCTGGGCCTGAACCCTATTTTTAAATGTTTTTTAAAAATCGAAGGGGGCTGCGTGGACCCCTCCAGAGGCCATATTCGGCCCCAGGGACCCCATCCCCAGGGCATGGCCAGTGTTTTTTTTATTTAAAATTTGTTTGAAGTGGGCTGCGTGGCCCCCCCCTCCGCGGGCCATTTATGGATCCGGGGACCCCATCCCCCGGGGCCAGCCTTTGCGTGTTTTTTTTATTATGGGGGAGGGGATACATGTGCCCCCCTCCCTGGCCTCTTTGGCCATGGGGACCCAATCACCCAGGGTCTGGCCTCTTCGTTGGGGACTGTGGGGGAAGCCCCAATGCCCATACGTTCCCTGCCGGCTCCCCGCATCCTGCGGGAGCCGGATTCCTTTTCCACATGGGGAGCTGCTAACATGCAGATCCACGTGTGGAAAAGCAATTTGGTTTGGATTTTGGAAGCAAGTGCAGGTTTCTGCTCTCGCTTACAGAATCCAAACCAAGTTTGTGATGACACGGCGGGAGCCACACGGCTCCCGCCCTGTCATAGCAAACAGCAGTGTCCCAGGGGTGGGCACTCCGGGACACCGCAGGAGCAGGCCCTGAGGGGTGGTGGTCTCCATGGCAATGAAGGGCTCCTGAAGGGGGCCTGTGTGGCCTCCCTCCCACCTATTGCACAGCCCCGGGGAGGTGGTGGTCCCATCAAGCCCCCCACACACAGGTGCAAAAAAATGTAAAAGCCCTGGGAGTTGTGGTCCCCGGGGCAGTGGGGGGCCGTGTGCCCCCGCTAATTAATTATTATAAGCCCCCGGGGTGGTGACCTCCAAGGCCCTCCCACAGAATAAAAAAGAAGCCCTGGGGCGGTCCCCAGGGCTACATGCCTCCGCATCTCATTAATATTGGCCCTGGGAGGTGCCGGTCCCTGGGGCAACGTGCAGGAGCCCACGCTGTGTTTTTTTTTTCATTTTCTCAGCCGGATTCGAGCATCCAGCATGAATTCGGGCAATTCTGTTTGAAAAAATGCCTTTTTGGGTCCTGGGGGTCCTTGTGGGACCCCCTGAGCAGGCCTATGGAGTCAAGGTGTTTCTATCCTGCCCCCTTTTCTTGATTTTTGTGTTTCTTTTTCTGTTTTCTGGTGACTCGGTTCTACAGTGTCACAAGAAGGCTGCCAACACTTCCTGGTTTGGAGTGTTGACAGCCAATTAGAATGAAGCTCGTGGTCGGGAAGGTCCGCAGACCCACTGCGCCTCTAGATATTGAAACGTTTATTTTTTGATTTTCTCAGCAACTACTGAACGGATTCATACCATTTAAAAAAAGGTCTCTTTCTGAACCAAGAGCTATCTTTGTGCCACATTTGGTGTAATTCCATTCTGCAGTTTCGGCTATAACTGTGTCTAAAGTTTTCTATGGGAAATTGATTTTGCAACCTCTATTTTTTGAATTTCTCAGAAACTACTGAACGGATTTTAAAAAAAGGTCTCTTTCTGAACCAAGGGCTACCTTTTTGTCAAATTTGATGTAATTCTGTTCAGCAGTTCGGGCTGTAGTTGTGTCTAAAGTTCCCTATGGAAATTAACATGGAGAAAACAGTTTTTGGGACCCCCCTTTGTTCTCGGCCCCCGCTTGCCGAATCACCCTGAAACTTTCAAGATAGGAGCGGACTGGAGGAGGCCATAAGTTTTGAAAAGTTCACGAAGATTCGTCAACTGGCGCCAAAGTTATTGGGAAAGAAAAAACGCTTTTTGAATAGTAACCTGGTCCTAACTATTACTACCTACTGGCAATTGGTAATACACGTGTATATATATATATCATTACATTCCTTGTTTCCAATGTTTAATATGCAGCTCTTCGCACTTTGGCAATAGAGATAATTCTCTGGGGTTTTGTATGCCAGTTCAATGCCGATACACGGCGAAATTATTTTTGGTTTCTGGCGGTGGTAAAAGTCAGTATAAGACACACAATTTAATTAACCTAATCACTTGTGTAAAATAGTGTGATTGAAAACGTTTTGATGAGAGAAACGGCGAACATCAATTGAGTATATGTACTCTTTGCCTTTGTATGTCTTGTATAATATGGCTGACACACTGAACCCTTCTTTGCGTTCTATATGTCCAAATGTTTATTTTACAAAGTCCGCTTTTTATGTCTGTGAGAATGTTACAAAAAAGCGTCACAGACTCTATGTCGGCGACACTGAAGGAGGACTATTGTCCGAAACGCGTCTGCCATCTGCGTTGCTGTGTGCTGAATAAATAATATCTGTCACCAACCTGGAGTGCTTATATCCTCTTTCCGAGACGGGAGGGAGATTCAGGAGCCTACATATATCACGCATGCAACCGGCGCGAAGATAGCACCCGCCACACGAGTGCCCCGAGGTATCTGGTTGAATGGAGCTTTACGGAGTTGATCGGGAGCACCGCTGAGATTAGTATTGGACCGAAGTGACTGGAGATAGCGGATGGGCGCACGGCCAAGATCAAGCAAAACCGGTAAGTCGCCGTTCCCGCGATTGCTGACTCCTGTCTGCACTTGCATTTGCAAGGGTCCACCATCGTTTCTTCTCAGCGCGGCGAGTAGGTTTTGGCACCACAACCCAGGGAGGCTTCCCTGAGGTTATTCAGCACACAGGCATGTGCGATGAAGAAGAACGCCGCCAAGCGGCATTGGACATATTTAAAAAATGCACACCAGGCGCGACCGCTGCGTTAAACACTGGAGACAAGAGGGATGCACCACAGAGCACCCTAAAAAATCTTTTTTTTAAATTGGAAAGGATGAGTGAGAGGGAGATTCGGAAATGGTGGGAGGCTACCTCCTTACAAAACTATATGGATGTCGATCGTGTACCAAGAGGTCTCCGCATCTACACGGTCCCTGCCTATGAAAGCCCTGACCCCATGCTTTTAGAACAGTGGGCGGAGTTGACAGCAGCATTCTGTAAGGCCATGCTAGAGCTACTAGTGAAGTTCGCATGGAGTGACAGAACTAAAGCGATCGACGAGATAGCCTCTCTAGAATTAGAAATTGCAAAGGAAACGGATGAAGCTACAGTGACACAATTACGTGATGAGATGAAGAAACGCCTGGTCAGGTATGAACTAAAGATACGTCAACGCAAACAAGAAAAGTTTGAAAGGGATGAGCGTGACTATGTACAGGGAAGAATTTTAACATTCTCTAAAAAATTCGATGGTCCTAGAAAAGCCCTCAAGAAAGGTAAAAGCACCGGACCTGCCGAAGAACCACCCACCTCTGAATCATCTGCCACAGAAGAAGAGCCTTCCGAAGATGAAAGACCAACCACGAGCAGTGTAGGAAGGAAAACTCCTTTTTACTTGGAGTTCGACCTCATCCGCAGCACATGGTTGAGAGGGGGGAAGCTGAAACCACCCGAAAAAGACGCAGAACCAGACGAGGTGGCTGGCAGAGGAAGAGGAAGGGGCAGAGGCACAGGACAACAGATCCGCAAGAAAAGAGGCAAGAAGTGGTAGATGCGGGTCTCACCATAGTTAACCTCACTGAAAATCCATTAACAGCAGTAGAAGAAGAGACACTCAAATTAGGGCTGAGTTTCTGTCCTAACAAAAGATTGGAATACACCCAAACGCGCATTGACTTGTTCAACCTGACTCGTAAGATGAAACTGCATAAATTTCACAAACTAAAGCCGCAAACGGAGGGTTCTAAGAAAACACGAAAGAAAACCACTATTTATCCAACCGATGCTTTATCCATTAAAGATCTTGACACAGCACGGGTATTAGAAGATCTCCAAGCTGAACAAGGTGACGAAATCACTGACATCAATGTCAATATGCCAGGAGTGGGGAATATTGAACAACAATCACCAATTACAAGCTTCAAATCCCCGTCACAATTTAATCCGCAAATTCCCTACGATGCAATTGATACATTTGCGGATGCTGTAACACGAGATCTCATGCATCACAGACAGTCCAGTAGTAACAGAACTTGTAAAAAGAATAACTTAACTCTGGCACAATCGAAGACTTTAATAAACCTTCAGAACAACGACGGAATAGTGGTGAAACCCTCAGACAAGGGCGGCAATGTCGTTTTGTTAACTCGCAATCAGTATTGCAAGGAATCTCTGAAACAACTAGAGGAACCCGCATACTACCAAAAAATAACCATGGAACAATACAAAGAAAGTATCCGTTCTTATCACACCTTGCTAACTAAATGGCGGAATAAATCCATGTTAGATACAGATGAGTTTTTGTTTTTACGCAATCCAGAACCAACATTGCCAACCTTCTACCAATTACCGAAGGTACACAAAGACTCCAAGAACCCTCCAGGACGACCCATCGTCTCCTCTAAGGGGAGTTTGACTGAGAACCTATCTATCTACATTGATTCCTTCCTCTCCACTCATGTTACTGCTTTGCCTTCCTTTGTGAAAGACACCAAGACTTCATCCAACAAATTGACCAGATTACATGGGATCCATCCTACTTATTGATCACTCTAGACATAGCCAGCCTCTATACATGTATCCAACATGACCAAGGTATAGAGGCTGCCAAGTACTTTTTGGATAAGAGACCGGCCAAATTTGCCCTACATGGACGATTCTTGATCGAATGTCTACAATTTTGCCTAACAAACAACATCTTTTTATTTCAGAATGAATTGTTTAGGCATTTAAGTGGTACAGCGATGGGAACCTGCTTTGCCCCCAGCTGCGCGAATCTTTTTGTTGGCTGGTGGGCGGAGCAGGTTGCCCTAACAGGTGAAAACCACAAATGGGCCGGTCACATTGTAGTCTGGCGTCGATATATCGACGACCTCTTCCTGGTGTGGAGGGGCTCCACCACGCAGGCTGAGGAATTTGTTGAAGGACTCAATATCAACAATCTTAACCTTAGATTCACATCTGATATTAGTGAAAAGGAAGTGCATTATCTTGATCTAAGAGTCTATGTACATCAGGGTAAGTTAGAGACAAGCCTTTACCGCAAGCCAACAGCTGGCAACAGCATCTTACACTACGAGAGTAGCCATCCTTCCAGCTTGATCCGTAGCTTCCCTTATGGGGAGCTACTTAAACTACGACGGAATTGCTCTTTGGAGTCTGAATTCGTCAGAGCTGCACAAGACAGTATTGCTAGATTTCTAGCAAGAGGCTACGAACAATCTCTCCTTGATAACACCTATAGGAGTGTTTCTGAGAATTCCTAGAAAAGATCTTCTTGCTCAGATGTCTCCCTCTACTGAAGATTCAGATTCCAAAACTAAATTCCGTCTGATAACCACCTATTCTGATGAGGTTCCTCAATTAAGACAAATTCTCATGAGGAACTGGCACATCTTACGAACAGATCCTATTATAGGAAGTGATGTCCCAGCTAAACCCCTCTTAACCTTCAGAAAGTGGTGCAAAGTCATCTTCTGCCATTGCCACCCAAATCCACAGGAACCTTAAAAGAAATGAAAGGATTTTTTCCTTGTGGAAAATGTAAAGCTTGCGAAAACTGTAGAAGGACACTAACCTACAAGGTCCCAGGACTCAAGAAACCAAGATTGATAAATAAATTTATCACATGCACAACACCTTTTGTGGTGTACTGTTTGGTTTGTCCCTGCGGTCTCCAGTATATGGGAAGCACAATGAACAACGTGAAACTCCGCATACTGGAACACCAAAGGGCAATCATGAATAAAGATGCAACCTATCCCGTTGCCCGCCACTTTGCTGAAAAACATGGAAGTAATAGGGAACTATTACGTTATTTCGGCATTGACCACGTGCCCCCACATCCCAGAGGAGGAGACAGATTACTCCGTCTCCGCAGACTTGAATCTAGATTTATATTCGATCTACAAACCAAGAACCCAATGGGATTGAATGTAGGGGAAGAACTGACAGTACACCTTGGTAGATAACCTATAATCAAAGATGTAAGAACATGATTATAGTGTAATGCATTATATAGTTTTTATTTGAAACCTATGTGAATCTAGATATAGCGTTCTTCTATTTTCCATTTTTTCCCCCATCTCCCTTTCAATTTTATTCAAAATTGTTTTGAAAATATTTTTTTCTTCCTGCAGCCTAGCACAACAAATTATTACACAGAAATTACCTAGTATTGATCGAATAGTCGAGTGTAAATAGAATTTTGATATTTTGATCCTAGGAACATGTCTGTGTAAATAGAATATGAATATTTATATATATACCTGTTGAATGATTATCATAGTAACCTCATATAATTTTGGGAGATTATTGTTTGAGATTATTCCTTGTAAATATTATATGGTATGCTATCCTGACAGGTTATTGTCCGGTTTATAATTAATTGTATGTTACCGGAGTCTCGCCGATCCACGGCTTTATCATTACATTCCTTGTTTCCAATGTTTAATATGCAGCTCTTCGCACTTTGGCCATAGAGATCATTCTCTGGGGTTTTGTATGCCAGTTCAACGCCGATACACGGCGAAATTATTTTTGGTTTCTGGTGGTGGTAAAAGTCAGTATAAGACACACAATTTAATTAATCTAATCACTTGTGTAAAATAGTGTGATTGAAAACGTTTTGATGAGAGAAACGGCGAACATCAATTGAGTATATGTACTCTTTGCCTTTGTATGTCTTGTATAATATGGCTGCCACACTGAACCCTTCTTTGCGTTCTATATGTCCAAATGTTTATTTTACAAAGTCTGCTTTTTATGTCTGTGAGAATGTTACAAAAAAGCGTCACAGACTCTATGTCGGCGACACTGAAGAAGGACTATTGTCCGAAACGCGTCTGCCATCTGCGTTGCTGTGTGCTGAATAAATAATATCTGTCACCAACCTGGAGTGCTTATACCCTCTTTCCGAGTCGGGAGGGAGATTCAGGAGCCTACATATATATATATATATATATATATATATATATATATATATATATATATATATATATATATATATATATATATATGAAAGAAAAGAGTTGCCCCTCCGGAGGCCGAGCACTTGCAGGTAAGAATCACCACACACCAGGGGCAGCCCACGCAAACACAGTCCCCACCAGGATCAGCGTTGTCTACGCGTTTCAGGCATGGCGCCCTTCCTCATGGACAGCTTCAAGCGAGTAACGGAAAACAAAGCAGCACCAGTGAATCCCCTCTTTTATTTCCATGGCAATAGATCGTCCAAAAGCATTATGGAACTGGTAGTGTGGCATTATCCCCAAGTGGGTCGCCGCCGTTATCTCACCATCAAAGTTCAATTCAACGAGGATATTTAGTGTCCTGCAGATCTGCCTCCAATTTCAAGCAGCGCTTCCTGCTCCATTACCATCGACTAAATAAGTCGCGATGGACCCGCTCAGGTCTCGTGGTAGCGCTCAGCCGTGGTCTGGGCCTACCACATTTTATGAAAGAAAAGAGTTGCCCCTCCGGATGCCGAACACCTATAGGTAAGAATCACCACAAACAGCATGGGCAGCCCAAGCAAACACAGTCCCCACCAGCAGCAGCGCTGTCTACACGTTTCGGGCATGGCGCCCTTCCTCATGGACAGCTTCAAGTGAATAACAGCAAACAAAGCAGCACCAGTGAATCCCCTCTTTTATTTCCATGGCAATAGATCGTCCAAAAGCATTATGGGACTGGTAGTGTGTCATTATCACCAAGTGGGTCGCCACCATTATCTCACCATCAAAGTTCAATTCAACGAGGATATTTAGTGTCCTGCAGGTCTTCCCCAATTTCAAGCAGCGCTTCCTGCTCCATTACCGTCAACTAAATAAGCCGCGATGGACCCGCTCAGGTCTCGCGGTAGTGCTCAGCCGTGGTCTGGGCCGACCACATTTTATGAAAGAAAAGAGTTGCCCCTCCGGAGGCCGAGCACTTGCAGGTAAGATTCACCACACACAGCAGGGGTAGCCCACGCGAACACAGTCCCCACCAGGATCAGCGCTGTCTACGCCTTTCGGGCGTGGCACCCTTCCTCATGGACAGCTTCAAGTGAGTAAAGGCAAACAAAGCAGCATCAGTAAATCCCCTCTTTTATTTCCATGGCAATAGATTGTCCAAAAGCATTATGGGACTGGTAGTGTGTCATTATCACCAAGTGGGTCGCCGCCATTATCTCACCATCAAAGTTCAATTCAACGAGGATATTTAGTGTCCTGCAGGTCGGCCCCAATTTCAAGCAGCGCTTCCTGCTCCATTACCGTCGGCTAAATAAGTCGCGATGGACCCGCTCAGGTCTCGCGGTAGTGTTCAGCCGTGGTCTGGGCCGACCACATTTTATGAAAGAAAAGAGTTGCCCCTCCGGAGGCCGAGCACTTGCAGGTAAGATTCACCACACACAGAAGGGTTAGCCCACGCGAACACAGTCCCCACCAGGATCAGCGCTGTCTTCGCCTTTCGGGCGTGGCGCCCTTCCTCATGGACAGCTTCAAGTGAGTAAAGGAAAACAAAGCAGCATCAGTAAATCCCCTCTTTTATTTCCATGGCAATAGATCGTCCAAAAGCATTATGGGACTGGTAGTGTGTCATTATCCCCAAGTGGGTCACTGCCGATATCTAACCATCAAAGTTCAATTCAACGAGGATATTTAGTGTCCTGCAGGTCTGCTCCCAATTTCAAGCAGTGCTTCATGCTCCATTACCGCCAACTAAATAAGTTGCAATGTACCCGCTCAGGTCTCGCGGTAATGCTCAGCCGTGGCCAGGGCCGACCCCATTTTATGAAAGAAAGAGTTGCGCCTCTGGAGGCCGAGCACTTGTAGGTAAGAATCACCACACACAGAAGGGTTAGCCCACGCAAACACAGTCCCCACCAGGATCAGCGCTGTTTTCGCCTTTCGGGCGTGGCGCCCTTCCTCATGGACAGCTTCAAGTGAGTAAAGGAAAACAAAGCAGCACCATTGAATCCCCTCTTTTATTTCCATGGCAATAGATCGTCCAAAAGCATTATGGGACTGGTAGTGTGTCATTATCCCCAAGTGGGTCGCCGCCGTTATCTCACCATCAAAGTTCAATGCAACGAGGTTATTTAGTGTCCTGTAGGTCTGCCCCCAATTTCAAGCAGCGGTTCCTGCTCCATTACCGGTGACTAAATAAGTTGCGATGGAAAAATTCTTTACAACGCAACTTTAACACGCAGTGCCTTTACGACACAACTTTTACAACGCAAACCATTACAACGCATTGCGCTGGGTGCGCTCTAGGATAGGGAATAAGTTTATTTACTGCCCAACACCTTCCCTAGTGTCCACGGGGACGGGAGTTGGAATAGTAAATTGAACTATTCACTATCCAGCACCGCAAAGCGCTATGCGTTGTAAAGGTTTGCGTTGTAAAAACTGCGTTGTAAAGGCATGCGATGTAAAAGCATGCGTTGTAATGTCATACATCCATTGCGATGGACCCGCTCAGGTCATGCGGTAGTGCTCAGCCGTGGTCTGGGCCGACCACATTTTATGAAAGAAAAGAGTTGCCCCTCCGGAGGCCGAGCACTTGCAGGTAAGAATCACCACACACAGCAGGGGCAGCCCACGCAAGCACAGTCCCCACCAGGATCAGCACTGTCTACGCGTTTCGGGCATGGCGCCCTTTCTTATGGACAGCTTCAGGTGAGTAACGGCAAACAAAGCAGCACCATTGAATCCCCTCTTTTATTTCCATGGCAATAGATCGTCCAAAAGCATTATGGGACTGGTAGTGTGTCATTATCCCCAAGTGGGTCGCCGCCGTTATCTCACCATCAAAGTTCAATGCAACGAGGATATTTAGTGTCCTGTAGGTCTGCCCCCAATTTCAAGCAGTGGTTCCTGCTCCATTACCGGTGACTAAATAAGTTGTGATGGACCCGCTCAGGTCGTGCGGTAGTGCTCAGCCGTGGTCTGGGCCGACCACATTTTATGAAAGAAAAGAGTTGCCCCTCCGGAGGCCGAACACTTGCAGGTAAGAATAACCACACAAAGCAGGGGCAGCCCACGCAAACCCAGTCCCCACCAGGATCAGCGCTGTCTACGCGTTTCGGGCGTGGCGCCCTTCCTCATGGACAGCTTCAAGTGAGTAAAGGCAAACAAAGCAGCATCAGTAAATCCCCTCTTTTATTTCCATGGCAATAGATCGTCCAAAAGCATTATGGGACTGGTAGTGTGTCATTATCACCAAGTGGGTCACCGCCATTATCTCACCATCAAAGTTCAATTCAACGAGGATATTTAGTGTCCTGCAGGTCTGCCCCAATTTCAAGCAGCGCTTCCTGCTCCATTACCGTCGGCTAAATAAGTCGCGATGGACCCGCTCAGGTCTCGCGGTAGTGCTCAGCCGTGGTCTGGGCCGACCACATTTTATGAAAGAAAAGAGTTGCCCCTCCGGAGGCCGAGCACTTGCAGGTAAGATTCACCACACACAGAAGGGTTAGCCCACGCGAACACAGTCCCCACCAGGATCAGCGCTGACTTCGCCATTCGGGCGTGGCGCCCTTCCTCATGGACAGCTTCAAGTGAGTAAAGGCAAACAAAGCAGCATCAGTAAATCCCCTCTTTTATTTCCATGGCAATAGATCGTCCAAAAGCATTATGGGACTGGTAGTGTGTCATTATCCCCAAGTGGGTCACTGCCGATATCTAACCATCAAAGTTCAATTCAACGAGGATATTTAGTGTCCTGCAGGTCTGCTCCCAATTTCAAGCAGTGCTTCATGCTCCATTACCGCCAACTAAATAAGTTGCAATGTACCCGCTCAGGTCTCGCGGTAATGCTCAGCCGTGGCCAGGGCCGACCCCATTTTATGAAAGAAAGAGTTGCGCCTCTGGAGGCCGAGCACTTGTAGGTAAGAATCACCACACACAGCAGGGGCAGCCCACGCAAACACAGTCCCCACCAGGATCAGCGCTCTCTACGCGTTTGGGGCATGGCGCCCTTCCTCATGGACAGCTTCAAGTGAGCAACGGCAAACAAAGCAGCACCATTGAATCCCCTCTTTTATTTCCATGGCAATAGATCGTCCAAAAGCATTATGGGACTGGTAGTGTGTCATTATCCCCAAGTGGGTCGCCGCCGTTATCTCACCATCAAAGTTCAATGCAACAAGGTTATTTAGTGTCCTGTAGGTCTGCCCCCAATTTCAAGCAGCGGTTCCTGCTCCATTACCGGTGACTAAATAAGTTGCGATGGGAAAATCCTTTACAACGCAACTTTTACCACGCAGTGCCTTTACGACACAACTTTTACAACGCAAACCATTACAACGCATTGCGCTGGGTGCGCTCTAGGATAGGGAATAAGTTTATTTACTGCCCAACACCTTCCCTAGTGTCCACGGGGACGGGAGTTGGAATAGTAAATTGAACTATTCACTATCCAGCACCGCAAAGCGCTATGCGTTGTAAAGGTTTGCATTGTAAAAACTGCGTTGTAAAGGCATGCGATGTAAAAGCATGCGTTGTAATGTCATACATCCATTGCGATGGACCCGCTCAGGTCGTGCGGTAGTGCTCAGCCGTGGTCTGGGCCGACCACATTTTATGAAAGAAAAGAGTTGCCCCTCCGGAGGCCGAGCACTTGCAGGTAAGAATCACCACACACAGCAGGGGCAGCCCACACAAGCACAGTCCCCACCAGGATCAGCACTGTCTACGCGTTTCGGGCATGGCGCCCTTTCTTATGGACAGCTTCAGGTGAGTAACGGCAAACAAAGCAGCACCATTGAATCCCCTCTTTTATTTCCATGACAATAGATCGTCCAAAAGCATTATGGGACTGGTAGTGTGTCATTATCCCCAAGTGGGTCGCCGCCGTTATCTCACCATCAAAGTTCAATGCAACGAGGATATTTAGTGTCCTGTAGGTCTGCCCCCAATTTCAAGCAGTGGTTCCTGCTCCATTACCGGTGACTAAATAAGTTGTGATGGACCCGCTCAGGTCGTGCGGTAGTGCTCAGCCGTGGTCTGGGCCGACCACATTTTATGAAAGAAAAGAGTTGCCCCTCCGGAGGCCGAACACTTGCAGGTAAGAATAACCACACAAAGCAGGGGCAGCCCACGCAAACCCAGTCCCCACCAGGATCAGCGCTGTCTACGCGTTTCGGGCATGGCGCCCTTCCTCATGGACAGCTTCAGGTGAGTAACGGCAAACAAAGCAGCACCAGTGAGCCCCCTTTTTTATTTCCATGGCAATAGATCGTCCATAAGCATTATGGGACTGGTAGTGTCTCATTATCACCAAGTGGGTCGCCGCCGTTATCTCACCATCAAAGATCAAACCAACGAGGATATTTAGTGTCCTGAAGGTCTGCCCCAATTTCAAGCAGCACTTCCTGCTCCATTACCGTCGACTAAATGAGTCGCGATGGACCCGCTCAGGTCATGCGGTAGTGCTCAGCCTTGGTCTGGGCCGACCACATTTTATGAAAGAAAAGAGTTGCCCCTCTGGAGGCCGAGCACTTGCAGGTAAGAATCACCAGACACAGCATGGGCAGCCCACGCAAACACAGTCCCCACCAGCATCAGCGCTGTCTACGCGTTTCGGGCATAGTGCCCGTCCTCATGGACAGCTTCAAGTGAGTAACGGCAAATAAAGCAGCACCAGTGAATCCCCTCTTTTAATTCCATGGCAATAGATCCTCCAAAAGCATTATGGGACTGGTGGTGTGTCATTATCACCAAGTGGGCCTCCGCCGTTATCTCACCATCAAAGTTCAATTCAATGAGAATATTTAGTGTCCTGCAGGTCTACCCCCAATTTCAAGCAACGCTTCCTGTTTGATTACCGTCGACTAAATAAGTCACAATGGACCCGCTCAGGTCTCGCGGTAGTGCTCAGCCGTGGTCTGGGCCTACCACATTTTATGAAAGAAAAGACTTGCGATGTAACAGCGTGTCACGCAACTTCCAGCAACGCGCTGCGCGTAGCAGCGGAGGGAAGGAGAGCACTACAGTCAGCGGCGCATGATCCGAAAGAGCCGCGACACCCATCTCTACCTCAGTCGCAATCGCCTGAAGGGAAGCAGAAGACAAAAAATAGTCCAGCCGCGCGTAGGTTTTATTGGCATTCGAATAATACGAGTATTCCCTGACTCCCAGATGAAAGCTACGCCAGAGGTCCACCATTCCCAGTTCCGCTAACCTGGCCAAGACTCCTCAAGAAAGAGTTCCTGCCTGAGTAGAGTGCTGCCCTGACTGGTCTAGGAGATTGTCAAAGACTAAGTTGGGGTCCCCTCCCACTAAAACATGTCTATCGGGAGAGGCAGCCGCCTCACTAAGCGCCTGATGGGAGAACTTCTCCTGACCCTCATTAGGGGCATAAACCGAACAAACTGTGAAGGTGGCTTCCCCCAGGGAAAATCTATATGACAGGGTCGGGAAACATAGTGACTTCAGGTTGTGACAGTCTTTGGACAATAAGTGCGTTTCCTGGAGAAGGCAAATATCAGCCCTTGAATGTTCCAAAAAAGAAAGGACCGCCTTCCCCTTTACGGGATTGTTAAGTCCCCGGACGTTCAAGGTGAGGACACGCAATTCAGCCCAACCCCACACGCTCAATATCCCAAATCCGCATCATCCCAGTGTCATGTCTAACCGGAAAGCGCTGCATGCCCTGCCAGAAAAATAGCCAACGGAGCTGCCTGCTAGGCAATAGGGACCCTGCACCACCACACATCCATGGGCACTCATGGACCTGGAACCCCCCACCCACCCCAACAATGCTACCCCTGCTGTCTCCGAATGAAGAAGAAAGAACCCCCGCCAACTTTTAAGCAGTACACATTGTCCATCATCCGTAGGTGATTGGTAAGATACAACAACGGGGAATACTAGTCAGTGCCGGGAAGCCCTCCTTCCCGCCAACAGTGTGAACTATGTCAAATAGAAAAGCACGGCCCTTTGATGCATCATCTCGGAGTTCAGCTAGGATGGGACACCTCCGGGCCCAAGGAGACAGCTTCCACTGCAGCACGCTGGCCGTCCCTACTTTCAGCCACCGGGGGTTTCGAACACGACGTCGTCTGCACTGTTGATGCCATCGTGGCCTACCATCGCCAGGCTCCACCGCAGGCCCATCCGTCTCATCAACCTCAGCCGGTGGCTCCAGGCCCAACAAACGACATGCCTCCTTTAAGGACAGGAGCTGGTGGTGTGTGTTATCTTTTTAAAGATCAAGCGAAAGGGGTGGCCCCAACTGCAGGAGATGTTATGCTGCTGAAGATATGCCACCTCCGGCCTGAAGCACCTGCGTTTCTGCAGTGTGAGTGCAGACAGATCCTGATACAATACCGGGGATTGCCCCCTGAAGGACAAAGGGTGTTGCTGTCGTGCCTTCTGCAGAATCTCCTCTTTGGTGCGGAAGTCCTGCACCCATGCCAGAATGTCTGGAGGGAGAGCTGAGGGAGAACGTGGGGGGCCCACTCTATGAACTCGGTCTATCCGGATCTCTGACTCAGTTGGGCGCCCCAAGATGTGGTTGAACAAGTGATGGAGCGAGATAGAAAACAAAATTTTGTTTAAACTCGCAAAGTCACATTTCCATAACATGAATAAATTTATTAATGATTTGTGATATGTCGTGCTAATACAACTTAGATTAAACTTTACACGTGGGGGGATTAACATGTGTGCTAATAAACGTGCATATTTGTTGCATCTTTTTGTTCGTGCAAATTAATAAAATAATTTATTGTTTTCGTTTTTGTCATTACTAACTGCTGCAAACTTAAAATAAGCATGTGCTTGTTTTGCTTTTCCTTGTCTGTGTGATGTCATTTCTACTATTCTAGGTGCATATGGGTCTCATAGAAAAACGGAGACTGGTAAATATAAACGCTGCTTTATTTGTTTGCATTGGCTAGGTAACATTTTGATTAATCGGGTGGGTTAATTAATTAGTAAACCATGGGGTGGATACAGAATATACATTATTTCTTACATTAATACTTTTCTTGTGTTTGTTTTATACTAGAAAACATAAGTTGCCTGCTTTTGGGCCTAGTTATTTGAGCCGCAGAAAAAGAGCTGATCCATAATTCTGCAGAAAGTCACGAGACGCCCATTCTGAATTAAAACGTTTATTGAGGCTGCATTCACAAAGCAAAAACTGATGAGCTGACATCATTCTGTCGGACATGGCCAAGGTCGAAAGTGAACTTTTTGTCAGCCCTTAACTTGGCATCCGCGGAAGTTGTACTGAAAGGCTATGGAAGCTGCGAGGATGACTAAAATACAAAGTTGCAATCGCAGGAAGCTTCTGGCTTCACGTGGAAGAGACAATGGTCTTTGTAAGACATGATTTTGTGGAACTTTTTAAAAATCGGGTGACATGTCACTTGTCACTCTCAGCCAATGGGACGTCGAAGATTTCTGAAAACTTTCCTTTGCCAGTTTAGTTAGCGTAGAAAGGTATAAAAAGTCATGCCCTTAGGGTTGGGCTGGCTGCTGCTTTCTGACTTTCCGATGAGGGTGATGTGCTGCTGGACTTTGCGTGGAGCACGTAAGAATCCTCAAAGATCTTTACTTTAATTTCTGTCTATTTAGCTCAGTTAGGGAAATAGGTTTAGAAATGCTAAACTTTATATAATTTCTTTAAATTGATTCAATTGCTTAAATTGTATTTTTCTCATATTTCTTACCATTATGTTTGCTATATTGCAAATAAATTTCATTTACAAAACTTTCAACTTATATACCATAATTTAGAAAATAAAATCTTACTTTTGACAAACAAGCTGGTCTTGATTATTTAGAAGTATAGGTTACCTTTAGCTAGATCACGTCGCTTATGGTGGTCGTTTAAATGATTGGGTTTTATCCTAATGACAATATTCTTTCTGCAAATGTATAAATATGTATATAGTGTGTAGATAATGTATATATAGATTTATTCTGACCACCTGATTCAGTAGGCCCAAAATATATCAGGTTCATAAATGGGTCCATATTTAGTATAGAATTTTGTTTATAGGTTATGAAGTTGGGTAGCGTAGTTTATGATATATTTTCTATAGCCCGCTGGATCAATTCTCTGGTAGCAGAAATTGATGGTTGCTAAGGGGTAACCAAGGTAACATGTTGGTTGCTAAGGGTTGCGTCATGGTATGCAAATAGGATCGATGTTTTAACACTTGTTAAGTTCGTTTTTCGTGCCTATCTGTAAGCTATACCGGTATAGATTGTGTGGCGAGAAATTAGTCACGCAAGACATCTGTTCAGTTTGTAGTGATATCGCCGAGTATCACAAGAGGTATCGCCGTGTACCATAGTGTTGTCGCCGAGCAGCACAGTTTTAGGGCTAGGTCTGAATCTTGTATAGTGAGGATTTTCTAAGAAATCAAAGCAGCATGAGAATAGGGACAAAGCGCCTTCCATAAAACTCACTGTGATGAGAGTATTAGTTATTTCCGAGCTTGAGTGAAGGGTAAAATTAGCGTCGGTGCATGATTATCTATAAACAGGTTAGAGTCCTGTACGGGTACATGTTTCATATCTATAAACAGGTGAGAGCCCTGTACGGATAACGTCGTTATTTTGCTGACGGTGCATGAATTTTATAAACAGGTGAGAGTCCTGTACGGATTTCATGTGTGTTTGAATTTAGGGAATTTTCCGTGTAAAAGTGCGAGTTTGAATTGTATTTTATGTTCAAGTGGAACTCTTAGAACTTTCACTTCGCAGTGGGTTCAGAGCAAAGCGAGTTCATAATTATACGTGTTAGAAGGGTGGGGTAAGGTTACTCTACTAACAATTGAATATTATCCTTAGTGTGAATAGCGCCGTCTATTCCGAAGTGTGGATACTTGAATGTATGTAAACTATCCTAATTAGTGAAACGAACAGATGTTGTCTTTATAGTCATTGTTAAGAATTAATTTACACTGAAAAGTGTCCTTAAAATGGCGCTGTGAAAAGATTCTGTGAAGGAGGGGTAAGCGCCAGGAGTGAGAAGCGAGAAACCGCAGCTGCTGTGTACGTCACAGAGCCGCGCTAGGATTGGGTGACCTACGTCACAAACTGTATTCTGATTGGCTCTTGAGTCTCTGACGGCCTGTGAGCTGATTGGTCGTTGGGAAAAACTCCAATTTTATTGGTTGAGCAGGAAACTGACGTAGCTCAACTGCCATTGGCTTGTTGGTGTGTTTCGCGCACGGATTGGTTATTTTGCGGAACATCCCGGAAATATTTTACGAACGATTTTGTGAATTAAATTTAACTTTTGAAAATGAGTTATCATTTTAAACATGTTGAGAAAAAGACAACATTATTTCAGAAATTTAAGAATTTATTTTCACCTGACAAGAAAATCGAAACGCGAGGTGGTAAACTACTTCATAAGTATAAAACACCTGCAGCGTACATGGAAGGTGAATACGGATATCATACTGTCTTATGGTTCGACAGTTGGAAACGCTATACTAAAAACGACGGTGTTTTAGCTTGGCCTGATGATGGTTCATTTAATGTAAGGGTTTTAAGAAATTTACGAGAGAAATTGAATGCTCTTGTTCCAAAACCGAGACCAACTCAATTTGAAGCTTTAGTTGAATGGGAAGATGAGATGTATCAGTTACAAAGAGAAGCTAGTGGAATTAAAAGACCTTCTAAAAATCCATCATGGAAAAGAGAAACTCATGAAGATAGATTGCGAATGTGGAGACAGGGAAACATGAGTGAAGGATTGTATTTAATTCATGAAATGGTAATGGGTTCTCCTACAGGGAAATCTATGGAAAGTGAATCTGAGGATGCAGTTATGGAAGAAATATATACAACTGCTAGAAATAAACAGCCTAATCAGCCTTTGAGACCTCCTAGATCATGGTCTACTCCGGTGGTTTCTACTGAAACTTCACCGAGTGCACCTCCAATTAGTGAAGCTCCTAAACTTTATCCAAATAATAGTGAAATCACTGAAACTCCTAGAAGATCAGAATTCGAAAATGCTCGAAACGAAGGTAGACATTTTTCAATGACTCCAAGAGCAAGGGAACCTCCAAAAGATTATGCAAGAGAGACAAGAAATGTTGAGGATGTTGATTATAATGAATATTTAAGGTCTAAAGAAGAATTAATTAAAAGAATGACAAAAGGCATGGAAGCTGTCACAGTTCCAGTAACAATAGGCCCTGTTCAGCCTGTATTCGATCAAAGAGATACAAACAAAAATGGATTAACTATACCTTTAAACACAGAAACTCAAAAGGCTACTGAAAAATTTTATTCAGACTTGACTGAATTAAACGCTTCTAGATCGAGAATGCCTGATTTAACCTTTAATGAGGATTTATCTCCAAAAACACCAATGGGTGCTATGTCAGATGTAGGAAGTCCTGAAATCAGGGTAACCACACCAAAACTTGATGTGGCCAAATTGAAAGCAAATATAGAAGAGTTAATAATTGGAACAATTGGTCCAGATAGTTTAAATTACTATCGAGATGATGAACTACTGTTCATCTGCAAAAGCATCCAGTGGAAAACAAAAAATAAATATGATCAATTAGAGGATCTAGCAGCAGAACTTGAAATCGATGTAAGTAAACAAAAGAATTTTGCAAAACATTACAGATTAGATTTTTCAGAAAGTGACATTGAGAGTTTGAACTCAATGGGAAGAATAGTTCACATTAAAGATTTGATTGTCTATATCAAAAAGCTAGGAGAACTGAACAAATGGAGAGTGAAATGGACCAAAAAGAAGGAAGATGAGAGATTGGAAAAATTGTCAAAACAATTTCCAATGAGAGAAGTTGCAGGTGGAGGATATGTTCATGTCCCATGGTCAAGACAAGACATTCTGTTATTTACAAATGACTTTCCAAAATTAAGAGAGAAACCAGTTGAGTGGTACAGGCAAGTAGATAGATTTATCAAAGTGTCAAAAGTTCTGTGGATTGATTTAGATGGATTTTTTGACATTGTTGTTCCATCTGATCTTTGGACAGAATGCAAAATATCGATTAGTTGGCCAAAAGCAGAACCTGAACGAATCAAAGAAACAGGTGCCCCAAATCCACTCGTAATGGATTTCTATGAGAAAGTAATTGTTTGGATGAAAAACAAAATTCCACCCAAAGAAGTTGATTGGGTTAAAATAGAAAGAACAGAACAGGAAACAAAAGAATCAGTTCATTCTTTTTATGAAAGACTATTGTTAATCTTTAAACAATACAGTGGTTATGAAAAATTAGATGAAAAAGACATGAGTCATTTTATCTATAGATTTGTTTATGGACTAAAACCCGAAATTGGAGAAATGATCAGAACTAGTATTGTCGGATGGCAAGCACTATCTATAGATGATATTCTGAGAAAAGCAAAATATTGTAGCGATGAATTAGAAGTAAAACAGAAAAAGCTGAAGGAGAAAGCCATGTGGGCTCAGGTAAAGGTGGCTGAGCAACAGATTGCCAGCATGGGAAATAAGAACACTAATTTTGTTCAAACTGGAAATACAAACCAGATACAAGGAAAGTTTAAAAGTAATAATTTCCCAAAGAAATTTAGCCCAAAGATAGAAGAACTGAAACAAAGATTACCTTGTTTTAATTGTGGCGAAATTGGACATTGGAGGGACGAGTGTCCTCATCCTCCTAAAAACTTAAAGAATCCCTTATTGAATCCACAGATGCAGAATGGTGTTAACCTGCAACAACAGCTACAGATGCAACAGGGGTTAAATGAATTTAATATTCAGCGACAGTTACAACAACAGCAACAACAACAGGTGAATAATCGTCAAGACCAGTTGCCACAACCACCTTTTCCGAATTGTGGGGGAGTTCAAAAATATAATCCAAACGTGGGATTTCAGGGATGTGAACAGGTAATAAAACCACAAAAACAGCAAAAGCAGCAAAGGGTTCAAATGCAAAATGCTTCACAACAATTTTTATTAACAGAAAGCCAAGATAGTGATTCTGATGATTATTGCTGACGGTGCCCGAGAGAGGAGGAAGAGTGTGTTGTTGGAGCCACTCTTGAGGTTGACCAGTCTGGTCCTTATGTAAACGGGAAAGTTAATGATGTAGACATCACTTTTCTAGTGGACACTGGTGCTACCCGTTCTACTGTCAGATCAGTGGAAATTGAAAACCTACCTCTCTCTGGGGATACCATCCAAGTTGTGGGAGTAAGTAATCAGCAAATTAAAACAGACTTAACTGATCCAGTACCAGTTGAAATTGGAAATTACAGAGACAAACACAGATTTGTGGTTTGTAATAGTAGTCCAGTAAATCTATTAGGTAGAGACATCCTATGTAAAATGAATTGTAGAATATATTGTTCTCCTGAAGGAGTTGAGTTACAAACAATGGAGGAAGATGGTTTATACAGAATGACAATGATGATGATGGAAGCAGAAGAAACAAAATTGTTTCCTGCATTTGAAGAAAAGGATTTACCTGAAGAGCTAAGAGAAACAGTGAAATCTGAAATATGGGATTTTACTGGAAATGAGATGGGTCTGATGAAAAACGTAGATCCTGTTAAAATTGCATTGAAACAGGGAATAGAATTTCCAAACACTCCACAGTATAAAATGAAAACAGAGACAATTGAAGGTATTACACCTATAATTGAAAAGTTAATCAAGCAAGGTGTATTAAAGGAAATGAAGAGTAGCTCTTGTAATTCACCAATTATGGGAGTTAAAAAGTCTAACGGAACATTTAGGATCGTACAAGATTTGAGAAAGGTTAATCAAATTGTCATTCCATGCTGTCCTGTGGTTCCAAATCCAGCAGTAATTCTATTCCAGATTCCACATGATGCTGAATGGTACACAGTCATTGACCTTTGCAATGCATTCTTTACTGTTCCTTTACACCCAGACAGTTATGAAATCTTTGCTTTCAGATTCCAAGGTAAGACCCTTGGATGGACAAGAATCCCTCAGGGCTATACAGAAAGTCCTTCAATCTTTAATGAATTGTTAAAAAGATCATTAGAAGATTTAGACTTACCAGGTAGGTCTACGCTGGTGCAGTATATTGATGATTTGTTAATAGCTGCAAAGACAAGAGAAAATTGTGTAACAGACACAATAATTCTGTTAAATCGCCTTGCAGAAGAAGGACATAAAGTGTCCCCAGCGAAACTACAGTTTTGCAAACAAGAAGTAAAATATCTTGGTCACAGAATTGCAAAAGGAAAAAGACAAGTAACAATAGAGAGAATAAAAATGATTCAAGCAATGTTACCGCCAAAAACACAAAGACAGGTCAGAATGTTCCTGGGAATGGTAGGTTACTGTCGACAATGGATAAGTGGATTTTCAGTAATTGCAAAACCACTACAAAGACTGACCAAATCAGATGTAAAAGATCCAATTATCCTCAATGATGCTGAGATGGAATGTTTTGAGAACCTGAAAAAGAGCTTATGCCAAGCTCCTGCTTTGGGTATGCCAAATTATGAGAAAGATTTTGAACTGTATTGCAGTGAGAGAGAAGGATGTGCATTATCTGTGTTAATTCAGAGACATGGAAATTTAAAGAAACCTATTGCATACTTCTCTGCAGTTCTTGATCCAATTGCAAAAGCATTACCAGGTTGTTTAAAAGCAGTTGCAGCTACAAGTATCAGCCTTGAACAAAGTGAAGGAATCATTATGGGATTTCCTGTAAAAGTTTTTGTGCCTCATTCAGTTGAAATATTACTGACAAGAGGTAAGACTCAACATTTAACAAGTAGCAGATTGACAAAGTATGAGAAAATCATACTGGGAGCAGATAATGTTTCGATTTCAAGATGTTTGAATCTGAATCCTTCTACATTACTGCCTGATTCCGAAATTGTTGATGACATTGAGACTGAACACGAATGTTTAGATGTCATGGAATTCTGCACTAAACCCAGAAAAGACATCAAAGACAGACCTTTGTCTGAATCGGATTTTGTCTACTTTGTAGATGGCTCATGTTTAAGATCCGAAGGAGGTGTCTTGAAAGCTTCATACTCAGTTTGTACAGTCGAAGATGTTGAAGAAGCATCATGTCTTGAAGGAGTTCGTTCAGCACAAGTGGCTGAATTGATTGCTTTAATTCGTGCATGTGAAATATCAAAAGATATTAGAGTTACCATCATTACTGATAGTCAGTATGGATACGGAGTTGTGCATGATTATGGACAACTCTGGTCACAGAGAGGATACATGACATCAACAGGATCGCCAATTAAAAATGCAGTTTTCATTAGAAGATTAATTGAAGCAATACAATTGCCAAAAGAAATTGCCATAGTCAAGTGTGCAGCGCACACTAGAGGTACTGATTATATTTCCAAGGGAAATGCCTTCGCAGACGAAACAGCAAAGTACTGCGCAAGGAAAAATTATTCTTACAATCGGAATAGAAGTACAGAAACTGATTCAAATTCATTAATGCTAACAACTGTTGTAGAAACATGGCAGGAGATTAGAGATTTACAAAACGAAGCAGATGATGAGGAAAAAGACCTATGGTTAAGATCAGATTGTAGACCACGTGAAGAAGATGGAGTGTGGGTTTACAAAGATGGCAGAATAGTCTTACCAAATTGCTTGATTGCTGACATGGCCAGATTATATCATGGTCCTGCACATTTAGGAAGAGATTCTATGGTCAGACTTTTTAGAGAAACATGGTTTAATACCAAATTTAGAACAATTGCAGAATCTTTTTGTCAAAGGTGTTTGTCATGCCAACAAATGAATCCAAACAGAAAATCAGTGGTGGGGACAGGAATAATTGGTCGAGAGGGTGGTCCTTTTACCAGGTTACAAATAGATTTCATTGAAATGCCCTTACACAACTGTTTGAAATATGTACTTGTAATTGTATGCTTATTCTCGAGATGGGTAGAGGCTTTCCCTACACGACATTGTGATTCAATTACAGTAGCAAAACTAATGCTCAGAGAAATCATCCCAAGGTACGGTTTTCCAGTCACTATTGAGAGTGATGGAGGGAGCCATTTTGATAACAAACTGTTGAAGTTAATTTGTGAAGCTTTGAGCATTGAGCAGAAAATACACTGTGCATACAGACCAGAGGCATCAGGTGTAGTTGAACAAATAAATGGAACTATCAAAAACAGAATTGGAAAAATGTGTCTTGAGACAGGAGTTAAGTGGACTGATGCTCTTCCACTTGTTTTGATGTCATTAAGAAGTACACCAGATAAAAAGACAGGTCTGAGTCCTCATGAAATTATAATGGGAAGAGTTATGAGGCAAGCTTTTGTACCTGTAGGTAAATTGTTGAGCATAAATGACAGTGCGATTTTGGATTACTGTAAAAGGTTATCTGATATGGTAACTTCTGTGTCTAATCAGGTGGGAACTGAAGCTCAATCAAATGACAAAGTTTTGACACATGATCTGAGACCTGGAGACTGGGTCAGAACGAAAGTACATCGGAGAAGGAATTGTCTATCTCCTAGATGGCAGAAACCTAGACAGATAATCTTGATCACTACTAATGCTGTAAAGTGTAGAGGATTGAAGCGCTGGATTCATCCAAGTCATACTATTCCAATACCAACTCCTGAGAGTTCTGATGTTGAAAGTGATACCACAGATGATTCTGATTCTGAAGCAGAAGACAGAACAGAAGGTGAAGTAATTCCAGATTCTGAAGATCGACAGGAAAGTCGACATCTGGAAACTGTGCCAGTAAATGGAAATCTGATAAGAAAAGACTTAGAGATTATTGAAATAGATTCTGAAGGTGAAGAGAATCTGTTAAAAGGAAAGATAACTGAGGATTCGGTTGTCTCTATTGAAGACAAAGAAGCTGAACCAAAAGAAGTTTCAGACCAGGAGAGTATCGAAAGGCAGAGAACAAGCTCTGAAGTAAGGAACGGAAATCCGAAATCTGGGAAGCTAGAGGTAATTGAAGAAGAGGAGGAGAACGAATTACCGAGTACCAGTGATGGAAGACAAAGTGAAGTTCCTGAAGGAGTGAAATTGCCGAATAGAGAAGTTCCTGAGTCAATTGAAATTTCAGACTACGAAACTGAAGAAAGTGACGTGGAAGGTGGAAGTGAAAACGGAAAGAAAAGGACTTGGAAGTCAGAATCAAATAATTTTGAACCAAAGAAGAAGTACGTGAGAAAAGCAGACTACTGGCCTGGTGGAAGATTGAGAGTCAGATTGATCAAAAAGCCAATAGAACAGGTTGAAGAAATCAGTAGTCAAAAGAGTCCAGGAAAAGAAATTGGAGTTGGAAGAAAAATTGAAGTGATATCGAGAAAAGGAAAGAGAATAATTAGACCAAACCAGAAATACAAGTCTCCTGAGTGGACTTACTTAGTAATTCCACCTGTTATTGACATATATGATAGTAGTGAAGAAGAAAACGAAATCCATGAAATTAGTGACAATGATTGAAGTATAAAATTATTAAATTGGCAAAAGGCTGAAGAAATCCTGTTAGTTGACACAAGGTCGAAGAAAAACTGTTTAGTTGAAGAAAACTTATGTATGACATAAGGTCGAAGAAATCTTGTTTAGGGTCATAAAAGAAAAATATATTTTAAAAGGGGGGTGTATATAAATTTTAAAATTTATTTTTATTTTTGAGGCTAAAACTAACCTAAAAATGCCTTACGTTAAGGAGAACACTTCAAAATGTTCTGTTTTTAAAAGATGTTGTAAGATGACTCTGGTGTGTCTGCTCATTTTAGTTCTGCTCTGGTTGATACTAGCTGTGATTATACCTTTAGAAATGAATAGAGAATTACACAAAGTTAACATAACAAGCAAAGCTCTGGTTAGCCAAACTAAACATAGTGCGTCTGCAAAAGTTATTGATCATCAGCCTAACATTCATCAAGATAAATCAATAGGTGACTTTTCAAGCAATACATTCACTAAGCTTTTGAGTGAATATGTCAAGGTAATGGATGCAAAGGACTGTTATGTTTGTGTTAAGTTACCTGCTTCTGTTTCTGAGGGAGTAACATATAATATGCTTCCTCTCACTTATGCTGTTACATGTAGTGTATTAACTAGTTTATTTTATCAAACTGGTCGTTTAGAATATTACTATTCTAATTATGATGAAATTTTTGCTAATGTTAAGATTGATAATGCTTTAAATAAGCATAAGAAAGCAAAACAAATGAGAGAATATTTCCTTGTTACTAATGAACTCACTTATGAGTATGCTTACAAGAATAATCTAACATGTAAATTAAGTGCTGAAGGAAAGAAATTCTTGAATATGGTTGAAGAGAGAAGAGCAATTTATAAGAGAAATGAATTAGTCAAGCAGACTAAGTCATCCTTCTGGCAAAAAGAGGATGAGAAATTAAATGGCAAAATGCTTGAAAATATTGCAATTCACATAGACAAGCCTGTTAGTGGAAAGCTTTGCATTAGAAGAGATAACACACTTTTTGATAATTATTTTGTAGGTGCAAGCAACTGTGAAGATACTTATTTGATAATGGGAGGTTGGGGATTTAAAGGTGGAAAAGATCCTATCTTTCCTGGAATTTATTTTGTTTGTGGTGACAAAGCCTACTACAACCTTCCAGACCATTGGTATGGAACTTGTTATGTGGGAATTGTTTTTCCTAAAGTGTTTCATGTTGACAGAGATTCAGAAGGATTGTTTAAAATACATAATTATGTAAATAGAGCTAAAAGAGAAACCTTTACTGAAGTTCTGGGAGATATTTTTCAAGCTGTAATACCTTTTGTTGGTATAACCCTAAACGCAGGGAGAATCAGAAAATTGTCTACTATAGTTGATAGATTATCAACTGACACTGCTGATGGATTTCAATTAGTGAATGTTGAAGTTATTGCTATTAGATCCATGGTAATTCAAGATCGTCTTGCTTTAGACATACTCCTAGCAAAAGAGGGAGGAGTCTGTGGCATTTTACATGTCCAACATTGCTGTACATATATACCGGATGAAAGTAAAAATATTGAAATGTATATTAAGAATATTACACAAATGCATTCAGAAATAATTCCTTTAGAAGAAGAAGATTTTACAGGGAAACTTTCAAAAAGGTTTCAAGCAATTAAAAACTGGTTTCATAATATCGGAAGTTCAATTCTTGGCAAGATTCTGGCACCTTTGATTGTAATAGTATTCATTTTTATTTTGACTAAAGTAGGTTGTTTGTTACATAAAAGAAAGAAACAATTAAGAGAAAAGAGAAGAATTTATAAACTCAGAAAAGAAGAGGAAAGGGAGATCGAGTTACAGGAGTTACATAGAGAGCGTCATGTTAATTGCAAAGATTATGCTGAAACAGACTTTTAGGTTTACTGATACAAATGAATTTGAATCGATTTCTAATAAATTTAGTTTATCAAAATTTTGAGTGCTGGTGTGGTGATTTGTTAATCACCAGATGAGGGAGTTGATGGAGCGAGATAGAAAACAAAATTTTGTTTAAACTCGCAAAGTCACATTTCCATAACATGAATAAATTTATTAATGATTTGTGATATGTCGTGCTAATACAACTTAGATTAAACTTTACACGTGGGGGGATTAACATGTGTGCTAATAAACGTGCATATTTGTTGCATCTTTTTGTTCGTGCAAATTAATAAAATAATTTATTGTTTTCGTTTTTGTCATTACTAACTGCTGCAAACTTAAAATAAGCATGTGCTTGTTTTGCTTTTCCTTGTCTGTGTGATGTCATTTCTACTATTCTAGGTGCATATGGGTCTCATAGAAAAACGGAGACTGGTAAATATAAACGCTGCTTTATTTGTTTGCATTGGCTAGGTAACATTTTGATTAATCGGGTGGGTTAATTAATTAGTAAACCATGGGGTGGATACAGAATATACATTATTTCTTACATTAATACTTTTCTTGTGTTTGTTTTATACTAGAAAACATAAGTTGCCTGCTTTTGGGCCTAGTTATTTGAGCCGCAGAAAAAGAGCTGATCCATAATTCTCCAGAAAGTCACGAGACGCCCATTCTGAATTAAAACGTTTATTGAGGCTGCATTCACAAAGCAAAAACTGATGAGCTGACATCATTCTGTCGGACATGGCCAAGGTCGAAAGTGAACTTTTTGTCAGCCCTTAACTTGGCATCCGCGGAAGTTGTACTGAAAGGCTATGGAAGCTGCGAGGATGACTAAAATACAAAGTTGCAATCGCAGGAAGCTTCTGGCTTCACGTGGAAGAGACAATGGTCTTTGTAAGACATGATTTTGTGGAACTTTTTAAAAATCGGGTGACATGTCACTTGTCACTCTCAGCCAATGGGACGTCGAAGATTTCTGAAAACTTTCCTTTGCCAGTTTAGTTAGCGTAGAAAGGTATAAAAAGTCATGCCCTTAGGGTTGGGCTGGCTGCTGCTTTCTGACTTTCCGATGAGGGTGATGTGCTGCTGGACTTTGCGTGGAGCACGTAAGAATCCTCAAAGATCTTTACTTTAATTTCTGTCTATTTAGCTCAGTTAGGGAAATAGGTTTAGAAATGCTAAACTTTATATAATTTCTTTAAATTGATTCAATTGCTTAAATTGTATTTTTCTCATATTTCTTACCATTATGTTTGCTATATTGCAAATAAATTTCATTTACAAAACTTTCAACTTATATACCATAATTTAGAAAATAAAATCTTACTTTTGACAAACAAGCTGGTCTTGATTATTTAGAAGTATAGGTTACCTTTAGCTAGATCACGTCGCTTATGGTGGTCGTTTAAATGATTGGGTTTTATCCTAATGACAATATTCTTTCTGCAAATGTATAAATATGTATATAGTGTGTAGATAATGTATATATAGATTTATTCTGACCACCTGATTCAGTAGGCCCAAAATATATCAGGTTCATAAATGGGTCCATATTTAGTATAGAATTTTGTTTATAGGTTATGAAGTTGGGTAGCGTAGTTTATGATATATTTTCTATAGCCCGCTGGATCACAAGTCACTGGTAAAACCAAACAGGTCTCTGGTGTCTTCCGACATTGTAACGCCCCAGATACGGACGTTATGGCGATAGGAGCGGTTTTCTTGATCTTCCATATGTGTCCGTAAATCCACCTGTTGGTCATGGATCCCTACTATCTCTTGGCGCAACGCCTCCATTTCAGAGTCTCGGTGTCAATCTTGGTCTCTAGGTCTGCCACCCGCTCCCCTATGCCATCCACATCCCTGCGCACTTCTTTAATCTCCTCAGCGAACTCCCTCTGCAAGGTGTGAATGTCCTCACGTAGAGTGGAAAACAGTGATTCCAGAAATGCTTTAGTGATAGGCTCCGTACCTTCTGCCTGCTCCACGTCCGTGTGGGAGGCACTCACCTCCATCTCCTTCGCTTGCTGAGTTGCCTTAGCTTTAACGAAGAGATCCTTAACCGTCTTGTCCTTCCGACCCTTCGTAGTGGACATCGCCGCCCTCGGGCAAGATAGGGAGCGTCAGTCAGGCCGTCTCAACTCGGGGCCACTGTCCAGCCTCCGGCAGCCGCCTCTGCGTGTCTCACAGCCGGGGGCCCTCTCAGGAACTCCCCGGGCAGACGCAGGTGGCTGCGCTGAGAAGCCCAAAGATCACTCCGTCCACACCTTCAGAACACTGCACCAAGCTGTCCTCTCACTCTCCGCTGGATTTGTCAAAGCCTCCAGGCCCTAGTACCCACCTGTCAGGGAAGGAGCCGTCCGCACACTCCACCACCAGTACACCCGGGTCTCACAGCCTCCTTCTCAAGTGCAAGGCGCACTCCCGGCCTCACCTCCTGCGCCCGGCCCTCCAATGCTTCTCGCCTCCTTCGCTCCTTAGTGATCGCACCAGCCCTCTGCCACTGCTTACGGCCGTCACCCTCAGCCCCCCCGGTGCCCGCCTCGAGTCTGGCAAGGCCAGAGAGGTCTTCCCGCACTCCACTCACAGGCTACCCCCGCTGGGACAACAAGGCAAGGTTCAGCCAGAGGGTGTGTCCAAGGCCAAAAGCTGTCTCCGGGTCCCCAGCCCAGCGGGGCTGTCCCTCCTCAGTCCTCCAGGGCCCCCTGCTTCTCCGCATTACCGTCAGACGGCGCCTCCTCACGGGATGTCCCAGGGAATGCCAGGGAGAAGGCCCTCAGATCAACGCTGAAGCCAGCCATCCCACAGCACTCACCGCAGTGTTAGGCCAGCAGGTCGTTGCATTCCAGAGGCCACGTAGCTGTAGACCGGTAGCCCATACACAAAATGGCGGCTCCCGGGACTGCCCCAGTCAGTCAGCCAGTACCTGCAGCTCGCTCGGGCAGCAGCCTCTGTTGGCGACCCCCTGGTTTTATTTTTGAAGAGATGGCATAATGTGTGATGTGTGCCAAAAAAATAGCACTGAATGCTGAATTATGCTGCTCGCGTAATCCACGTAATCTTTCATAAATTTGCTGTAATTTTGCTTAATGCAATTTAATTGAGTTACACCCACTTCTATGAAAAACATGGCGATGCGTAAACAAATTTGTTAGTGGTATGTTTGTTATGTTTACTAGTAGAGTGAGCCTATCACCTAGGTGGTTCCTGGTACTTTCGGAAGGGGGGGGTGCCCTGCTTAGGGACCAATGGAAGAGCCAAGTTTTGCTAGGAATGAGCTAGTACCTCTAATATGAAGGGGGAGTTCATTCCTGGCTTACGTAGCCAGGTACGGGAAGGTATCCGCTCTGGCTCTTTGATGGCTGGTGGATCTAATATGTCAAGAGTTGTGAAAGCTGATGCAGTTGTTCAGGAAGGTGGAACTTAGGTAGAGAAGTGCCTTGTGGATAGGGAGCCAGTTTGCGGCCCTTGAATTGAGTAATATGTGTGCAGTTTGAGAGAGTGACTGTGAGTTTGGCCACTGCAATTCTGGATGATTTAGAGCCTCTTAGTGAGTTGGGCAGAGTTTTCAACATAGAGAAGGTTCCACCACCTATTGTCCCTACCAGCGTTGCCAATGTCAGTACTAATGTAACTACTAACCATCACACTTATACAGGAGTGACAATTAAGACTAATACAGGGCCCCAAAACTATAAGAATGGCTCGGGTCACAGGTATTAATTATTTTCAATACATATTGTATTAATAAACAACTGTTGTTATGCCCATCCCTAAATTAGACAAACAGTGCCACCATGTTGTAGACTGTCATACATGCCGGTGTTGATAATTAAGTAAAGGCGTCAAGCACTGTACACCACTGGTTCAAATTAAGCACTGGGCCTAGCTGGACATCAATAGTTTTTTTGTCACTCATGATTTCCAGGTTTCTTTCTTGGCTCGACAAGGTGGGTGTTGGTACCAGTTCTGAGGACACCAGGCCAAGGGCCAGAGTTTGGTGTCCTTTCCGAAGAGCACCACCTGCGTCTTATACGAGTTGAGCTTCAGACGGTTGAATTTCATCCAGAGAGAAACGTCTGACATGCATTCAATAAACTTTGCTTGGGTGTTGGCAGTGTCCTTGGAGAGAGAGCATATGAGTTGTGTGTCAATGGCATATGAAATTATTCAAACAGTTTCACAGTTAATTTTATGATTTAAACAGTCACATTTTTCTAGGGACAAAACCTAAGGCACTCATATAGGTCTTTATTCCCTAAGCATAATAAACAAATATTCTAATAAAGTACTAGTATGCCCATGTTGGCATTTAGTCAGGCCTAGCTTGTATGTAACATGTATGTATTACCAGGAAGTCCCTCCCACAACTGAAAAATAAAGAAGATAATAATTTTCCTGGCAATGCAAAAAAATCAGGAAAGTGTTCTGTAATCTGGTGTTTTTTAAATTATCTGACTAGCAGGCAAAATGGGATTAAACCTGGTTATGGAAGGAGGTGGGGACAGAACACAGTGCAGATTGATAGGAGTGGAGTCAATTTTGAAACAGTTGAGGGATTGGTTGAAATAAATTGGACTAACCCATACTAGAAGGGAACAACACGGGAACGCCATAGACAACAAATACTACTCCACAGCTGTGTAGGCTCACCTCCATCTGAACTCCTGTTACCCCGGAGGGGGTCAACGCTGTGGGATTGCTGTCATCTGCTGTTGTGGGGGCAAGCTAAGTGCGCCGCACGGGACTCCAGTGTTCAGGAGTCCGTGCGATTCATCACCTGCGCAGAGGCCCGCCCACACGCCTACCTCCACTACAAAACGACTCGCGTAACCCGCTGGCGCGAGTCCCGCTTCGCTGTGTAGGCTCACCTCCATCTGAACTCCTGTTACCCCGGAAGGGGTAAACGCTGTGGGATTGCTGTCATCTGCTGTTGTGGGGGAAAGCTGAGCGCGCCGCACGGGACTCCAGTGTCCAGGAGTCCGTGTGATTCATCACCGGCGCAGAGGCTCGCCCACACGCCAATCATTCCCATTTAACGTTATCTGCTTCCCGCAGCGCGGGACGCGCGTGGGTCGAGCTGGGCAAAGCCCGGGCAAAGGGCGGGCCGTCTGCGGTTGTCCGCGGCGGACGAGGCTGGGCTGGGGCACCCCTCTAATATGGGAGAATACTGCCCATCTACATCAAAAGGTACTGTGCTACAAAACAGCCTAGCTTATCTTTGTACTGCTGACCACATCCCATTTAGCAGGAAACCCCGTAGAAACAATGGGCAAGAGGAAGGCAATGGAGGGCGGGGAAGCTCAGGCCATCACAATCAAAAAAAGGAAGAAGTCTAAAAAGACATTACACGCCGCGGTAAACGGTGCCATGACAAACATTGAAAATATTGTTGATGAGTGTGAAACCATTTTACTGACGACACCGACCCAAAGAGTTATGGAGAGCCCTGCTCCCTTGGGTGAAGGCTCACTGCAGAAAAAGGATAAAGTGATCCCAGCTATCTTCTCCAAGAGACCAAACCCCATGCCTACAGTTGATGAAATGCTTTGTAACTCTGCTAACCCTATTAACCCTATCGAGGTAAATGTTATAGAGGTACGAGGGGGGGCAAGCACGGATGTTATTGATGAATTGTCGGCAACACCAATGGGGGATGCAGATGGGCCTTTAAAGGCGACTGCATGCGAATTAGGCATTATCTGCTCTAATTGTTTTTCAGTGTTGGAAGGGGAATCAAGAGAATTAGCTGAGGTCCTATCACCAGGGCTGGGGGAGGGTGTAGAGGCTAGGAAGAATAGTCCAGATGATTGTTCTAGATGTTTGAATTTTAATGTTTTATTTATGAAGAAATTGGAAAGTTTGGAAAGGGATATAGCTTTTATAAAGAAAACGATGATTGATTTTATAAAACGGGAGGAACTACACACAATAAAACCTCCTCAGGCAGAATTAGTGTCCAATCCGACAAAAGTCCCCTTTATGCGAACAGTCGCACCTAAACAACCAACAGGAGTGGCCCCACTTAAATCTATTATCCAATCGGCCCCAATTGGCGTTACCAAAGCTGCAGGGGAGTCACGACTCATACCCATGCCCAAACATGTTCCAGCTAAAACACCGGTTAGGCAAAATAATTTGGGTTTAGTCGCGGATGCAGCAAAAGGGAGTAGGCCAACATCACAACATTGGGACGTGCAGCGGGATAATGAAATGGCTGGAATAGCCAATTGGAGTAATAAGCAGATAAACACATCATATAGATCCTCCTGTGGCATTGTTTATATGACAGGAGTACCCAAGCTTGGTGCTAATAACTCTTATGAGAACAGTGAGTCTATATGTAATAAGGCCATTCATTGGCTTCGTAAAGTAAGAGGGTGTAGGTCAGTGATCAAGGAGGACATGGTTAATGTTAGAAGACTATCCTTACCCAATTCAATAACTGACTGCATAGAGCTACAGTTTGCCAACAAAGAAATAGCAGAAAATTTAGCAGCCTTGGAGTACAGGACGTGCCCCCCTAGGTACTCTAATATTCAAATTAGACATGTACCTTCATGGTCTAAACCAAGGCCCAACGACGTATCAGGACTTAATAACCTAGATTGACAACTAAAAGATTACCATCGGGATAACCTAACACAAACATACAATACAGTTAATTTGAGGCATCTGCCTAATTCTACTATAAGTCCTCTGCATATGGCGGCCATAAGATCTAACGATAAGATCTAACGACGAGGTTGCCCCATTGGGGGAAGAAAGAACGAATGAAATGGCCAAAGCCCTAAACCACCAGTCAATTGTAGTAGGAAGAGTAGCATCTGAAACAGTTAACAGGGAGAGAGTTACAAATATAAATATGAATACTATTAAACTGCTTTCTTGGAACGTAGCGGGGCTCTAAAGAAATATTGCCAACCTGGAATGGAATGCGTTCATAGATAATTTTGATATTTGTATGCTGCAAGAAACATGGAACACATCTCCTTTGTACAAATGTGGTTACTCTACCCATTTTATTCCTGCCCTTAGCACAGGGAGGGGTCGCCCATCAGGGGGACTGCTCGTATGGATTAGTGTGGCTTTGAACTGGACAGTGACTGCGCATACTCTACCATCACAGGACATACTTTATATTTCCGTTAAGGCCCCTCCAAATTGGAAGCCCAATGGAATTATTTAACGTGTATGCTAAAGATCTCCCGGGATTCAACGAAGAGGACTCTAGATTATTCTGCCCCTAACCTTATTGCCAATTAGTAAATGGATGCCCAGAGTGATCCAATTAAATGCCCTGACATTGGAACACAACTTACGCGCCCTGAATGGTAGAACAATTTCAGACCCCGACGGCCCTATGACCTACAAGAGACCTAGCTGTCCATCCCGTATCGAATATATCCTGCTCGATACAGGCTCTTGGAGCAGGCTAGTCGACATGGAAGTTAGGCACACACGGGACAGTGACCATAATCCACTTTGCATGGAATAGAGATGGGGTAATGAGAGGGAAGCGATAAATGGCACACTAATGATCACAAAAGATGTAGTTCCATCTACCTGTAAGCGTAGATTAAAATGGAACAGGGTGGTGTGCCAAGATGAGAGCCTAACCTGTATTAAAGAATTAGTAGAAGCTGAAACCATGGAACTCTTATCCTGAAATTTGGCATATACCATTGAACAGGGTACCAATTTTATAGACTCTTATAAGAGCATAATAGAGAAAATAGGCTCATTCTTCACCATAAGAGACACCAGAGCAGTCAACAAGAGAATATATCGAATACGGGCACCCCATGGTATACTGTAGGTTGTAGAGAAAAGAGAAGGGCTATAGCATATGCAATCAGGAAGAAGGATGCCACTGCTGTGCGAACGGCTAGAAGGGAATATAAATGGGAGGAAGAATATTGGCTGCAACTTAAGGATGCTGCCGGTTTAAAGAATCCCACTCTCTTCTGGTCCCTGATAAATAAATATGATGGGAAAGGTGCAGAGCCTCTCCCCAATCACATAACCGAGCAACAATGGCACTTCCACTTCTCCAGTTTATACTGTGCTGAAGATGAGATATGTCAACCCTGGGGGGAACAAAACAATGGCCTCCATATTGAGGAGTTAGCATCTGTAGAGCCCTTCACAGCCCAGGAAGTTTCTGATGCTATTAGAAGCATAACCCCCTCTAAAGCTGCTGGCCCTGACGGGCTACCGGGCGACTTGTATTTACATAATCCCAAGCTGTGGTCCGACTTTATTGTCCCACTAATGAACTTAATCCTTCATGGTTACCCTGCTCCTGATTCTTGGAGGGGGGGCGGAAGTCGTGACAATTCATAAGAAAGGCGACAGGGAGGACCCCGCGAACTACAGGCCGATTAGTTTAATCGATGCCGTTCAAAAAATAGTTGGCTGGGTCATTGTTAATAGAATAGGCTTGTGCCTAGAGGGAGGGAACATTCTGTCCCATTTACAGGCGGGGTTCCGAAAGAATGTGGGTACAATGGACCAGGTCTTCAGGTTTTGGGCAATATACTAGACAACGGTAAAAATTAACAGGGGGAACCTATACCTGGCCTTCATTGATCTCAAGAGCGCCTTAGACCTCGTGCCCTGCAATAAACTCTGGAAGGTGCTACTGGACAATGGGTTCCCGCGGTACCTCCTGGAGTTTATAGTCAAACAGCATCAAGATAATTATGCCAGGATTAGATGGGGTAGACAGGGTCAGCTAACAGGGAAGGTGCCTGTGAATAGAGGAGTACGCCAGGGCTGTGTGATGGCCCCGACATTGTTCTCCCTCTTTGTCAATGGGGTGGTGGGCCATTTGAGGGAGGACGATGCCGATGCCCCGGTCCTGGCGGGAGAGAAAACACCTTCACTCCTCTTCGCAGACGACACGCTCCTGTTGTCTAAAACTCCCTCTGGTCTCCAGAAACTGCTGACAAGTTTCAGTTTGTTCTGCGTTGATCGCGGGTTGACCATCAATACATTTAAAACTAAGTTAATGGTGTTGCCCCCCTCAAAAAAGGCAAAGAAAATTAATATTACTCTTGACGGGGCACCCCTGGAAGTGGTGGAGAATTTTGACTATTTGGGAGTGAGAATAAATAACAGAATGAAATGGGACTCCCATATTGCTAAGATGCTGTTAAATCTAAAGAGAGTAGCGGGTGCCATCCTGAGGAGCCAGCGTATGTCAGCCAGCAGGCCTATAGCCCCAGCGCTTGCAGTATACGAAGGAAAGGCGCTGGCTTCCGCAGTTTATGGGTCTGAATTGTGGGGTGGCGAAAATGTAGATGACCTGGTTAGAGCAGAGAATAAGTTTATAAGGGACATAGTCGCTCTCCCTATTTCAACCCCACTGAAGCCCCTTTTTTATGATATGGGCAAACGTTCGATTGTAGATATAGTTCGTCTTCGCCCTTTGCTTTTCTGGGTGCGCCTGAGGAGGACCCTAGAACTAGCAAATTATGCTCTGGTGATGGACGAACTTATCTCCCTGAATAGCGCGAACAAGATTCAGTGATTAAACAAATTGAGACAGATGGTCACAAAGTTGGGATTGGCTGAATCCTGGATCACGCAGTCCCCTCCCCCAAAGCAAGTCATCAAGAAAATTTACTGGGAGTGGGTACAGTCTGAGGAACTCAGGAGTACAAAATGGGGATCACTAACCGCACAATTTTTAGAGCATAAGCCCGTTGGGAGGTTTGAACCATTCTTAGACTTTATCCAAAACCTAAAAGATAGAGCTATTTTCCTAAAAATGAGGTATGGGACACTAGCACTTAACAAATTTGTGGAGGGATGGAAAGGAAGGCGGGTCTCACACGGCACCTGTCCAAGCTGCCCATGCGAGATCGAACCCCTACCGCATTTTTTGTTCGGTTGTAAAGCATACAAGGGGGCGAGAGCAAGATGGTTGAAACCAGTATGCAGGGAGTTAGGGGTCAGAGATTTTAGGGTTGCTCTCCGCATCCTCCTAACTGATACATCATCTTTGGTTGTTGTATGCGGAGTTGCAAAGTACCTATCGAGTGCCTGGCTTACCCGTTCCAAGCTGCTAAACTGTAACAAAGAATAGATCTTGCAGGAACAGAATGCTTGTCTGTATACTATTGCTACTGTATGATAGACTGTTAAAATACTTGTTTTAAATTTTATTATATGTATCTTTTATTGTCTTTTACACTATGAAATGGATATCATTTCTTTTTTAATTTTGCTATCCCTTACTGAAATGTATGTACTTTTATGATATACTAATATCGAATAAAGTATTATAAATCACTACTCCACAGCACACAGAACATACACTTGTTTGTATCACAGACTGATGGGAGGTGCCTTTGTTAGAGGGTTTTGTAGTTCAGACTTAGGGTACATTGCTTTGTCTGATACCAGTCGGTTTGATTGAATATGAGGCGTGTGATCCTGGCCATTGTCAGAGATAAAGAAGACTTAATGGCAAGTTTCTCGTAGAAAATAAATGCTCACTGGGCACCGAAACAATACTTCGTGCTGCATGCAGGAGAACGATAAAAGAGATCTAGTTTAAGGTAATCTGTGACAAACTAAAGACAGTGCTTCCTAACTGACTAATAAAGGTATCCTCCTGCCCGAATAGCGAAAGGTTGAATCTGAAATGCTAACTTAAATAAAAACTACTACCGCTAACAAACATACGTTTTCTCTGTGAGAAACTGTAAACGGAAATTATAAAACTTAAAGCCCAAACCAAAGCCATGAACATTCATAGAGCACATAATTACATATTCTGTATTAAAAAGAAATAATATTGAAGAGTCAAAAGTCCAGCCATCTGCTAGAAAGATAAATAAGGGTCTAAATAGTGCACTGAAGTGCAAACGTGTGCAGAGCTGCTGATGGCAGAGATTTGGAAGTGGAGGAGTACAAACGCAACCTTTACAGACTCATCAACTAGGAGATGAACCAGTACATATACTGAAAGAAACACTAGCTTACACAGACTTGCTACCTTTCAACAACTGACTCCAGAAAGCAGAATCATTAAAAGAACCATTCGGGGTTGCACACATGCTGACTGGTATCTCTAAGGGAGAGCTGACCTAGGCACAGTGCCAGATGAATTTTCAGTACACTTCTGAAAAAAATTGGGACACTAATTTTTGTTAATCTCTTAAATTCATTCATGGCCAAGGGTCAAGTAATGGAACCATTCAGAAGGCCCTCATACCGGATACCCCAAAGTCAGCGAAGGACATTTCATTATGTGCCTCCTATCACCTAGATTCGTATATTAATCTGGACACAAAAATATTCACAGTCCTTTTGTCAGGCTGATTATACCTTCTGATACCACACTTGGTTGCCCAATCACACTTTATCCCCTGAATCTTTCCCCTTGCTTGCTTTTCCCCTTTGGTATTTGTGCTTATTGTTTATCTTGACCTTACACATAACTATTTTGCTATGCTCTAATAACTGTGTAACCTTTGTAACGATGTAACCTGTAACTACGATCTGAGGCTCATGTAAAGCGCTCTGATACCTCTGGGTCTAGCCAGTGCTATATAAAACTTTTAAAATAAAAAATATGCCACCTAATAGATAATATGGTGCATGCACATAGGAACTCCATTTCTTGAATACACTAGACACAAAAAAAGGTTACGACCGCGTTAACTAATGGTTCCTGCGATGGTCTTTGAAAGCAACTTGCTTTGGCCCGTGTTTGCGGTCCTGGGTAAAGGCTAATTGTCAATCATCAGGTGCTCGGGTTACGTTGAATGGTGGGATGCTACCAAATTGTATGCATTGAGAGAGCTGTACTGTGTGCCCTTTCTTCTTTTCGGCTGATAGACCCACTAATGAATCGCGTAAGATTTAATGAGGGTCTCGGGTTGGGTTCGATTTGATTGTGCACCTTCAAAAAGATGTACACAGGTGACATCCCCAAATGCTCTCGTTGATCCAATGCATCCCTGCCTAAGTTGATGGATGAAATACTCACCCTTCCACTGTCAGTAGGTGTACAAGTGCAATACTCCAAACTTGCAAGGACTGTGTGCGTTCAGAGGAATAAAATGCTGGCAGCGAGGGTAGAGGGATGTCACCCCATTTAGAGTGACTTCACTCCTTCAGAGGATGCACTACACAATGCACTAGAGTGTAATCCAGGAAATTACATATTGCATTTAACCCCAGAACTCTTGCAGTGTTTTAAAATGTTGGTGGACATTTTGAAGCAATACAGTAGAAGATTACCAAGCTCCAGAGGCTCCTTGCAAGGCAATCAAGCTACATTATTACCTCAGCCAGGACCTTAATACTAGACCTCATGGAAAACCTTTGTTATGTTTTGGAAGCATGTTTGAAGTCAAAGCTAAATTCAGAATAGTATTCTTAAGAGTTCCATCGTATTCTGGAAACAAACCTCCATTTTTAAAGTATTGTTTGTGAGATAACTTTTAAGGACTATAACACATACATTTTTTGCACATTCTTTTCTTATCTGTGAGGAATGGAAAGGATTCTCATCTCTTCAAAAATACTTTGATACTTTTCTCATAACGTAGTGTAGTGATATGAGATCATCAGAGAAGTGATTATTTTTTATCAATGTCAACTGTCTAATTGTGATGTATGTTTGCTGTGTTACAATCTAAGAAAACAACCATGAATCTATATTTGAATCAGAGAGCGAGTTATTAGAAATAGATGCAATTATATATCAGTGCATGGAGTGGGATAATTCCAAAAATCCCAGGACCTTGATTACATAGATAATGTGTGGACAAAATATGTCCTGGCAGGTCCACTAAATTATCCATGGTGATGGTATTTGAGGACTAGTAGTACTCCTTTGACTGTTTTTCCTAAATGATCACAGCTGGTTCTTGCCATCCCACTCTTCTTCGAGAAACATTCAGTGGGGCCACAGCAAGTTTTACACCTTGAATTAAAATCCTTCTAGTATTCCCCCTGGCAAGCACGTGGAGACATTTCAGCTGCAGTTGGCCTTTCAGTAATGATACTACCTTCCTCACCCTGTTTATCAAGTATTCAGGTAGTGATTACAGTGGATATCAGAGGTGTTCTAGCAGTATCCCCTCCTCGAGTGGAATAGTTTTAGTTCACTTCCCCTCACACTGGCTTGCCCTGAGGGGTATTGCATGGTATTTAAAAAAAGTGAATGCCATTGGTGTGTACACACTGAACCTATTCTTTTTTGTCCCTAGTCAACCATGAAATAATTTTAGCTTCCAATGGTGTGAGGAAAAGTCTGTGAGAGTTGCTGTATTGTCAAGAAAATCTTGCAGACCGTATGATGTCCTAACGAAGATGGAAGAGATCTCCTTCCTAGATAAGAACCTCTACCTGAACTGTAATAACACTCATGAACCACAAATGTGCCACACCTTTTTTACCTTTCTATCAGAGCTCAACATAGTCCATTGTATCGTTGAATTCCTTTTGAAGCAAAGAAGAAAAGATGATTCCTACTGAGATCATCTGCATTTATTGATGCTTTTCTTTCACCAGACCAGATAACTTATTAACCTATTATGAACACACTAACGTTATAAAAGTCTAACATTGAGAACCTCTCAAATCTTTACTATTGCCCATTTCTCGTTGCAAGCAAAGTTGATTGCAACTTAACTTTAGAGATTTCTCAAAATGGTTGACTTTTTTGTTTTCTTGCATTTGCTTGCACTTCTACTTCATTCCAGCAAAAGGTAGTGCTCCTTACTTAGTGCAGAAGAAAAATCGAGCTGGCCACCAAGGAGATCCTGGTCATCATGATTACCTAAGGTATCAATAGCAACAATATGCAAAATACTTGACTGTGAGGTGTTAAATAAAGAACAGAGAATGAGATGATAACATAGACTTACTATTTTGACGGAGTCTGGCAAGCCCAATTTTTCTTGAGCCTTTTTTAAAGAACTGTATAAATGGTGAGACAAGCTGTAAGCGAATGTCATGTAACATGTTCACCCTTCCATTTTCAAGAAAGTGCTGGGAGAAGAACATGTTATTGGGCATCTGTATTATAAATTAAGCTTACTGATAGCTGTCGGAAATGGCCCTTTCTGCAGTGTCACCCCCAAGATTTTTTTGCCTTACTCCTTCATTTTTTGCTGAATTCTTTTTTGTTGGCTTTAGGACTCTGAGCACTTTACCACTGCGACCCAGTGCTAAAGTGCAGGTGCTCTCTGCTTAAAATATGGTAATGTTGGTGCATCTACAATTATCATATTTAATTTACTTATAAGTCCCTAGTAAAGTGCACTACACGTGCCCATGGCCGGTACACTACATGCTACTAGTGGGCCTGTGGCACTGATTGTACCACCCACTTATGTAGTCCTTTAAAAATGCCTCAGGGCTGTCATTGCAGAGCCTGTGTTTGCAGTTTTAAACTGCCATGTTGACCTGGCAAGTTTACCCTCTTGCTAGGTTCAAACCTTCCTTTCCAATACATATCAATCACCCCTACGGTAGCCCTGTACAGTCCAGAGGGCAGGGTGGAGTGTATTTAAAAAGTAGGACATGTCCTTTTGAGATTTACATGTCCTAATTGTGAAAAACAAACTCTTACATTAATATCTCACTACTGCAATGCCTACCTCTCCCATAAGAAAATATTGGGATTACTTTATTACCACTTATAATTTCCAATTGGGAACAGATGGCACCCCCAGGTTTGGTGTCTCTGGAATCACAATGTGAAATCCTAATTTATGGTGCAGTTAGATGTTAAATTGTAATTCTGAAAATACCACTTTTAGAAAGTTGGCATTTCTTACATTAGCCTTTTGGTGCCTTCTGCCTGTCTCTGAATACTGGTTTGGGGTGGGTGACAGCTGGGCGTTTTGCATTCCCTTCAGATAGCCACACAAAAAGGGAGCTTAGGTGTGACTGATGGGCCATCCCCATCCTGATGGGCCCTCCTGGGCAGAATGGGAGTACGGAACTGACACTTACACCTGAATGGGCTGGAGTCTGTTCTCCACTTAAAGGGCTGCATACATCCTTTTAGTGAGTCTGGAGCCAGGGCTGGAAGGGCAGGGATTTGTGCACTTCAAAGGCCTCTCTATGAAGTCCCCCACTTCAAAGGCACAACTGGGTATAAGAACTGGACCCATGACACCACCAACTCAGTAAACTTCTGGACCTGTGGATACTCTCCCAGGAAGAAGGACTGTTGTTCTGCTGAAAGGATAGTCACTCTGCTGGACTCTGCTGGATGCCTGCTTTGCTGAGCTAACCTGTGGCCTACTGCCCAATTTCCTGGGAGTGATGAAGTACCGGGGTTTAACCCAGCGGCGTCAGGGGCACGCCTAAGATCTTCGAGTTCACCTGTCTTGGTATTCAAAGACACGGAATACTTCTGGATGGCGTCAGAGACCAAGTTTATTAGCTGCAGCTAGTAACAGTGATCCTAGAAATACATCACGGTGTAAATTCTCAGGAGACTGCTCATTTTACTAAGGCGAGACGTCTCCTTTTCATACCCAATATTCACATTATAAATGTACACCCACTGCACAAGATTCTAGCCAATAAGATACATTTTCAAACAAAGTATCACATAGCAAAAACTCAATTTACAGTATCCCAACCCAAAAGTTAATTATTAGGAATGTCCCACATTCAATCTCCACAAGCCGGACAAACCTATAATTGAAAGCATAACCCATGTAATGAAGAAACATAAAAAAAGAAACAGTAACAGATGCTGAACAAGATAAAGCACGTGCAAGGAAACTAAAAAGTTAACAATGTCCTGAACATTGATTGGCAATCTCAGATAAAGATCGATCAGGGAAATTGGCTTTGCGAGGTCAGTTTCAGGTGAAGAAGTCAGTTTCTTACAGTTCATTTCAGAGTCAAAAAGAAACCTAGTTAATGTATACATGAACTAAGAAGGCCAGGCCACTTCGTTCGCCAGGTTATCTTTACAGGCCTACGTGAGGACAACACAAAATGGTGGCCCAGAACAAAATGGAGTCAGACTCGAGAATTACAGAACCTCAGCCCCTCCTTTTGCCATTACGTAGGCAATAACCTAAGACTCATGTTAATCTGAATCTAGGTCTATATCAATATTCATTAGGTCATCTAAGTGTTACTGTAGTATCATTTTATTATTCTCTACTTCTCTCGGGACAGATCTCCGAACACACATAGTAGCACAAAGACTACAAATGGCGGGACCACACTGGATGCAAAGACAACAAGAGAAAAGGATGGCTAAAACCATACCAAGGAATGTCAGAATCTTCCATCCCCACTTAGACAGCAGTCCCCAAAACCATCCCGTCAATGACCAGTCTCCTTCATCTACATGGATAGACTCAGAGATCTTATGCAACCTAGAGATGGCTTGGTATACTGTAGAGGCATTATCTAGTATGTAAACACAGTAACTGGATCCAATCAATTTACATACTCCTCCTCGATCTGCAAGTATGATGTCTAATACCATACGATTCTGCAAAGTCATAAGGCGGTCCGCTTGAAGCTTAGCTGTAACATTACTAAGAGCATCTGCTGTCTCATTAATAGTAGCTTCAACAACGCGGACAAGCTGTCGAATATGCCTACTATTGATCATAGGACCCCAAAAGGGCAAGAAGCCCTTGAATAAATCTCCTACTTTATGTGCTGCAGTATCTTCCTGATTGAAGACACCTCTACCATATCTCGTTATATGATAGTCTGAAGCAGTAGTGTATGTAGGGGGAAGCAAAAACACCACATAACATGTTCCTGAAAAATCAGGTGGCAACCATGTGTAGGCTCTGTCATGACAAACAAAATATGTGCCTTTAGCTGGCACAAACGTTGGAGAAGTCCGGGATGAATTGACATAGGTTTGAGCACACACACTCTTACCTAGCTGAGCTTTCGGATTCTGACCAGTACCTTGCAAACAAAAATGGCCTTGGTGGGGTACAATCCAAATAGGGGGAGACCTTTTTCGTCTCTCCTTCTCTGTCAAGCTGGTACTATATCCAGTCACGTTCCAACCAACATAAGCCTGCACCTCATCCTTAGGGATAGCATTATATGCATCAATATCTCGGATCATAGCTACTATTCCCCTTATCAAGGCATTATTGCTGGAGTTATCTTTAAGGAAACGTAAGGGGCGTACCTCATTTGTATAGATAATCATGGTCTGTAAAGCCCACACAGACCCATTAAAAGAAAAAGGCAAAACTAAATATGGCATACCTTTATCTGTTGTAT
Organism: Lissotriton helveticus; assembly: GCF_964261635.1. NCBI lineage: Eukaryota > Metazoa > Chordata > Amphibia > Caudata > Salamandridae > Lissotriton > Lissotriton helveticus. The sequence continues at coordinate 1,522,443,298 of NC_136065.1, forward strand.
GAGGCATAAGACCACAAACCCAACAATTAGTGGTATTTACTACTAACTGATGCTGATGCAACAACTGTATGAACGAGTTGTTGACAAATTCTGATCTCCTTGTTTGCTCATGTTCAGGCAACGTATAAAACTGATGCAAAGAAACAGTAGTGAAAGAAAGCATAGGTTGGGAGGTGGGTGCAGAGGTCTGTTGTGAAACATAGACAATCCAACCCACACAAGCTAATGTGATACTTAAAAACATCAAAAAGCACAATATTATAAAACATTTGCTACATATCAATGTACAAAATCTTGTCTTAAGATCTATTCTCTCAACATCTCTTTCAGTTACAACAGACTCCATCCTCTAGCGTGCTGCTCGCGGCAATTTTCCTTCTTGACTCAAGTGTGCGTCCAGGCGTCCTAGACGTCCCTAGAACTGCAGACCTTTCGTCAATATGCGGGCCACCCCTTAAGTCTGATACCGCGACCCTGCAGCTGAACCCGGATGGTGGCTCGAAAAAGAAAAATAGTCTCTTGTCTGAAAGAGTGTAATTCACAAAAAAAATCAAATTTTATTTGTCCTTTTTAGACCTTAAGTTGTATCGTTCTTTACCAGGCACAGTTTGATCCTGAAAGAGTGTCTCTGGATGCGTAGTATCAAATCTCAAACACGGCGGCACAGCTTCTTGCAAGACTTCATTATCCGCACGTTCTGACTGAGTCCTTTCCAGATGTGCATCGCTCAAAGGTACAAATCTTGGAACCCTTTCACTCTCGGAATCGGCAACACCTCCCCGGACCCACTTATTGTACGGTAAGGGCAAAGGTCTCTTCTTGCAATGGGTACCATGTACCCAGTTTTTCTTGCCGAACACCTTAATAGCAGTCCGAGTTGATAACAGGACTTGGTATGGACTGGTCCATCTTGGTTCCAAGTACTTTGACCTCTGGAAATTCCTGGTTATAATCCAGTCGCCAGGTTGAATCGTGTGGCCTGCGTCAACAGAAACTGAAGGCAAAGTGTCATAGACCTGTTGGTGAAGAACACGCAATTTAGCAGTCAAATCATGTAAGTAGTTAACCAACATAGGGTACTCGATATCACTCTACTTCTTAGGCCTCGGCACACCCCAGACATTCGCCGGGCATCCAAAAACAATCTCGTATGGGCTAAGTCCCACGCGAGAATGTACTGTCTTTCTCGTGGACAAAAGTGCCAATGGTAAGGCATCGGGCCATGTAAGGCCAGAGCTTGCTTGCACCTTGGCCAACTTCAGCTTCAGAGTGCCATTATAGCACTCGACGAGGCCTGCTGACTGGGGATGATTTGCAGCGTGAAATTTCTGTTTAATACCCAGACCCGCACATACTTTCTTCATAATCTGACCCACAAATTCACTTCCATTATCACTCCATTCCATCCTCCGCAAGCCATATCTTGGAAAAAATCTTTGAGCAAAACCTTGGCTGTAGACAAGGCAGTATTATCCTTTAGGGCAGTGGTTCCCAAACTTTTTAGACCCGCGACTCCCTTGACATAATTGGTCATTGGCCGCGGCTCCCCATCATGTCCATTTTTGTGTAAGCCCGACCAAAGGTGCTGGAATGTACAGTGATTAAGAAGGAGGTGTAATAAATTAGAACATTTTATGTCACATGGCTACTTTTGGTATGGAGGCTTACTGGTGGTGTGGGCAAACACATACCATAACGTTGACTCAAATTGTAAGGTAAACTAATGTGTAATCAGGGATAGAAAAGATAAGTGAAATGATGAAAATCGGCACGGTGGCTTCTGCTGTGCTGACCGCGGGGTAAATTTTCTGGGCTAACTTCGTGACATCAGCGAAGACTAGCAGCTTTCTTCAGTAAACCTTTCAGTGCATGAGTCAAGGTTAGAAGACCTACTCACTCTTTACTGCAGAGGTCTCTGCACAGCTCAAGGCTCTGTCACTACAAGATGGCAATCTATTTATGTTTAGACAGCACAGTTCTGTTCAACCATGGGAATGTGGTGTCTAGATTTGCAAAATTATTTATTTGAACCTGCTGCTTCTGTTTAATTACCGGCAGCAAGGAATCTATACAAACGGTACTGGGTAAAACCTAACATTTGTTTTTGGGGCATTTCCCGTATATGTTGTCAATACTGGTTTAAAAAGCGTAGTAGCCCCACCTGATGGCAAAGAGTACACCCTTTACCACTGCATATTTTGTGCTCATTTTGTTTAAACTCTGAAAGCAATGAAATGGTAAACCCACTGTGACTACTACCAAGATCAATATCCCATGATCAAAGAAACAGCCTTTCCTATTATACCGTGTGCAAAGAGTGCACTTTGTTATTGTCATGAAAAGGCTCGTTCTTGGAAGGTAGATTTGTCTCTGTGAATCTGTGCCTATGCTATGTCCGAAATCAGTCCTGTTTAACGATTGAAGTAATTCTGGCAGGACATTTCTTGTTTATATCAAACATTCCCAAAGTAGGAATAGTGAAATCACCAGTGCTGTGCGTTCACCTTTGAACTGACTCTTGCAGATTTGTGTGTCAGAGATAGGAATACACTGGTATAGCAGCATGAACGAAATATAATCATAATATCAATATTCATTATATTTCATTCTGCTCCTTGCTAAGCAAGCCGTCTAATTATGTATCCTTTACTAAGCATTTCAGATCCTATGTAGTGTACTGCAGCTTTTTACTGAATATCAGCACCAATAATTTAAACTTTGCTAATGTCATCAATTTTGGTTAGTCTTCACTGGTGGCTCTTCCTGTAAATGCTACAAAACATTTTGCCTGCTCCATCACAGTTGGGTAAATTCATATGTTCTCCTACCTATCGTGTCCTCGTTCACGATGCCCTGCAAACCTCCTGACTGACCTATAATAACCTTCACTCGCATGAGCTGCAGTAATTTGGTGCTGCGCGTTAGAACTGTGTGTGGTTAGAAAGGCATCATATTTCATGATAATGATTGTCACTTTGAACTTTCCTATTAATTTATTCTGCAGGTAGCTCAGTGGGTAAATTGGACTGCAGTGGGAGATGTCTGCATTCTCACTTAACATGCAGCCAGTTGCATGCGACGCTCAAGACGTCACTGCATCCACCTGGCGTTCGATTAAAATAAAGCACTGTATGTGTATAACAGTGGCACCGGGCTGTAATTAACAAGATTCGAGTTTTAAAGCGGCAGCCCATCATTCAATAGTTTTTCAACTACTCTGAAATTACATTGAAAAATCATGTGCCTAGATAAGCCCATTTCAGTAAATGTGTGGGTGTTTTCAAACATGTGTGTGCCACTGCATTTCAATGCTTATTTTTCAGGCACATACAGAGTGGTGAACATTTTGAAAGAATGGAGGGTGAGCAGTTTGGATTCTTAACTTTGGAAAACATGGCAAGCAAGCTGAAAACATGGTATTTTCAGTGGCAGGAAAGACTACAATGTGCATAGCACAGCTTGCCAGAAATCTCAAACACCCCCCCAAACTCCAGAAACACTTCAGCTGATCGTAATTCGACCCCTTTGCTTAACATGATCATGTTTACCCGAGTGGCTGACGTTAGCAAAAACAATCGCTCTGATTGTTCCTGGCCTCACCTAACGCACACGCTCTTTATTTGTCACACGTCATGCGCTGGTTCACACCGTTCCAGACGCTGACCGGTGTGGCTTCCGTAACTCCCCCACATGGCATTCCCACATGGGTTACACGGTGCCTGCAAATGCACATTACACAAAAGATAGGTGCATGTCTTGATAGCGGAGCCATAGTATGAAAAACAAAGAACCACAGAGTAAACAAATGCAAGGCAGTCGGCATCACTAATTTGGAAAGCATGTGTAAGTTAAAGTTGCAGTCAGAACCTTTCACACGTTCCCAAGAAGTGTGCGGCGCCCCTGGTGACTTCTGATGGCGCACCGGGGTGCCGCGGCGCACAGTTTGGGAACTACTGTTTTAGGGGGTAGGCCTCTATCCATCTGGAAAAGGCACAAACAACCACAAGGACATACTTCAAGTTATTGCCTCTTTCCATATGAATGTAGTCTATCTGCAGCACCTCGAACGGATACGTTGGAGGAGCAAAATGACCCGCTGGAGTTGAGGTTCCCTTTCCAGGATTATGCATCAAGCAAATCATGCAGTGTTTAACCAAATTCTCAGCACACTTAGGAATTCCACCATTCTGCCATACCGGAGCCAACAACTTACATATCCCTTTTGAACTAATATGAGACAGCCCATGAGCCATAGTAACCACTGGGAGCACATATGCATCCGGCAACAACCATCGCCGGTGCTCTGACAACTCAAAACAGCCTGTTGAATCCAACATTCCCGTACTCTCTCTCCACATACTCAATTCTTTCTCAGTAGCTTCCGCCTGAATCATCTTCACACTTTCTGTTGTATCTTCACACATTCCTCCTTTCACAACCCATCTGGCAGGACCTGCAACATACATCCAACTCGTCACATCTTTCGCTGTTTCTCTCGCTACTTCATCTGCAAACGCATTCCCTCGACCCACATCATCCGTTACCTTCTTATGCGCACTACACTTTACTATCGCAATTTGGGCCGGCAAAGTAAGTGATTCAAGAAGTTCACTCACTAATTGTCCATGCTGAATTTTCGTACCATGGGAAGTAAGAAATCCTCTCTCTTTCCACAAACGACCAAAACTGTGAGGCACGCCAAATGCATATTGGCTATCAGTTAAAACATTCACTCTCTTTCCTTTTGACAACACACACACTCTAGTCAATGCTATCAACTCCGCTGCCTGTGCTGAATTCTGTGCAATACGTGCTGTTTCAACAATTGTGTGCAAAGTTGTGACAGCATATGCTGCAGTCGTCTCTCCATTCGGAAGCTTAAAGCACGAGCCATCCACCCATAGGGTACCATCAGGATTCGAAAGAGGAGTATCTTTCAGATCAACTCTACCCTTCGTTTCCTCCTCTGTCCGGAGAAAACAGTCATGCTGTTCCTGAACATCTGTCTCTACAAAAATTGGCAACAATGTAGCTGGATTCAATGTGTTGCACCGCTTGATGTGCAAATGACTAGCCAAAAGCGTCAACTCATAACCTGACAAACGTGCACTGGTAAGATGTTGAGTCTTTGTTCTGTTCAATAGGGTATCCACTGCATGTGGAACCATCACAATCAATGTATTATCCAATACCAAACCAGCAGACTGTCGAATAGAAACAGCCGCTGCCGCTGTAGCTCTTAGACAACTAGGCAATGCCCTAGCTACCGGATCTAAAGTGGCTAAAAAATACGCACATGGGCGCTGCTTGTCTCCAAATTGTTGCGTCAATACTGACAGCACACAACCTTCTCTCTCGTGTACATGAAGGGGTCGATTCCGATCCGGTAAAAAGCGCTCCGAATCGTCGTACGGAGCGATTTCTTTCCTGTACGAATCGTACCTGTAAACGTCCCGTACGTACGATGAAGTACGATTCGTACCAGGAGCCGTACTCCGTACGAGTCGTACAAGACACCTTACGACTCTAATCTCCGGACGATTCTCCCTCGGAACCCGCTGTACGTGACATCTGTACGGTTTGCGGCTGGTTTTTACGACCCAGCAAGTACGATACGTGTCCGGTACGCACCGTACGACCCTTTTTTTACGGAAGCTGAAAACAGCCGTAAAAGCAGAGTTCGTGCCGAAACAGGTACGGAACGCCCCCCCGGGTACGGTGCGTACCCCCATGATCGCAGGGGTATGCACCGTACTCCTGTGATCATGTGGTGTACGAGCCGTACCCCCATTGTACGATCGGTGTACGAGCCATACCCCCATTGTACGATCGGTGTACGAGCCGTACCCTCATTGTACGATTGGTGTATGAGCCGTACCCCCATTGTACGATGGGTGTACGGCTCATACACCGATCGTACATGGGGTACGGCTCGTACACCAATCGTACATGGGGTACGGCTCGTACACCGATTGTACAATGGGGGTACGGCTTGTACACCCCATGATCGCAGGGGTACGGTGCGTACCCCTGTGATTATGGGGGTACGGACCGTACGGTGTGTATGTGTTTGTGTGCTTTTCCGTACGACTCGCCCTTACCTGACGTGGACCGTACGAATCAAGTACTCATACCCTGGTCTGGATCGTACTCGTCGGGTCGTACTGCATGTGTACGAGTCGTACGGTATGTGTACGAGTCGTACGGTTCACGGTTTCAGCCTAGTAATACGTACGGATCGCGACGATTCGGACAGATTCACGGAATACGGATCGTACTTCGCGACTCGGACGGACGGGTACGATTCGTACGGAGAGGGCTCCGGATACAAATCGTAGGGACGGTTTTTTTCCCGAATCGGAATCGACCCCAAAGTGTAAAAGGTTTACTATAGTCGGGGGTACCCAACACCGGAGCAGAACACAATGCATCACGCAATTCAGAAAAACTCTTCTGACATTCGTCAGACCAAGGAAGAGGGTGTGGTGTGTCCTTAAGAGTAAGTGCCAACAAATGTTTCGCTAACAAAGAAAAATTCGGAATCCACTGTCTACAATACGAGGTGATACTTAAGAAGGCACGCACCTCTCTCTGTGTGCATGGCACAGTCATTTGGGCAATCGCTTGAATACACTCTGGGGTCAATCGTCTTCCCTCCTTCGACAAGAGATGACTTCTTGTCGGCAATACTGCAACTTCGAAGGTGACACTTTGTGATGATGGTCAGACAGGTGTCACAACAAAGAAAGAGTAACCTCTTTACAAATCTCTTCATCATCAGCAGCAACCAACAGATCATCAACATACTGGATAAGAGTAGCACCAGAAGGCAATGCAAAAGTATCATGCTGAGTTTTCAAAGCCTGACTATAAATGGAGGGACTCTCACAATAACCTTGAGGAGTACGCTTAAACTGGAAACTGCGGCCTCCTAAAGAGAAGCCAAAAATATCCCTACTTTCCTCAGCAATCGGAATACTGAAGAAAGCGTTCTTCAGATCAATAACAGAAAACCAAGCAGCTGAGGCAGGGATCATAGTCAATAAAGCAGTAATGTCCGGAACAACAGGAAACTGTGGCACAACAATCTTATTGACCGCATCAACTGTCTTGTAACTCCTTGTGATAACCAGCAGGATTTTTACGGGGGTCAGGCAAGGTCTGCTTAAGAGCCAGGACCTCAGCTCTCTTCCAAGGGACATGCACCCTCACTCGCTGAAAATGAGCCGGTGCAGCCACAATACCATGGGAGGCATCAGCCACAACTGCCTCTCTCCATACAGGGGGGGCCTCTCTCATAGGATACTGCTTCACTTTTCTCGTAACAGAAGGGTCAGGTTCGAACAATAACTGAGGTGGAAGTCTAGACCTAAAAGTGAGTAGTGTCTCTACCGCTTCCTCAACATCGGAACCCACTATCGTTCCTTTAGCAAATTCAGACTGAACATTAATCAATTCCAATGGAATTGAACCCAACTCATTATCTTCCAACTCCTGACGAAGGAAGGTACACATGACATCAAAAACATACCTTTGTTTTGGTGCCTCCCACTGTAGAAAGATATCCATCCATAACCACTTGTGGACCGTACTTGGAGGCATTCGAAACCCATCTACGAGCAAGGAGATCTAACACTGCCCACTCTTCGGGACCAGGAAGCTGACTACGTCTCTGCTTACGTTCAGAAACAGGGGTCATATTTAGTGACCCAAAGAGAGGAGACAAAAGACTAGTGACAGTCTCAGTCATTCGTTGCCGAGCAGAAGGAGAAGAAGTTGACATGAGGACAGGAGAAAAAGTGTTTTGAGGCAAAAGAGACGTAGGGACAGAAATAAGAGAAGTAGAAGATAAAGGAGTGTAAGGCAAAAGAGTTTGAGGCAAGGCTGGTGACAAAGCCGGCGGCCCTGGAGCGGGCTGCGCCACGGAAGGAAGAACCACCTGTGAAGCAACAGGTGGCAGAACAACAACAGGGGGTTGAACGACAACAAGGGGTGCAACAACTGGAGGTAACGGAGGTGCAGTAGCACCCTGCACATAAGGGGGTGGTAATCTCAGTAAATGTGACATCAAAGGATCCTTTTCAGGGTCTTCAGTCAAATTTGAAAGGGGAGGTGGCAAAGCCGGGTAACATTTGTCAATGGCCATGCAATGTTGTCTATCTGACACTTCAATCGCACAATCTTCTTCATCTTCCTTAAACTGCCTAGCAGCTTGTATTACCAACATATTCCTTTCCTTCCTATCTCTCTTAGCTTGCTTAATTTCTCGCTGTTTGGCTTCCTTACACCAAAGGCGAAAGAGTCAAACATCGCCGGCCGGGCTTTCTTCTTAAATAGCGCAACTTCTAGGTTATCTAAAACATCTGATTCAAAACTACCATGTTGGGGCCATCGTAAAACACCATCTTTCCTTGTATAACGGACCCATACTTCATCAAAGGTAATGGGACCCACACCATCCTTTGAATAGAGCTCATAGGTTGGAGTTCCAACCGGAGGTATCGGACACGAGTCCTCCAATCGGGAATCCTTATTACAACTACAACAAGACCATTTCCTAATTTTGCCAAAACCAGGCATCTTTAGCTCGCTAGTCTTGCTTCAAACTTCAAGGGGTTATCAAAAATGATATACTCGTAAATAGACGAACCCCTCGGCTTCGACTATTGCAATGGCCGAATCAAAACCAAGAAACAAAACAAAGTCGTGGGAGCGACCCACTTATACCTAACCAAAATGTCTGTCACACCACCAGAAGACCGTCTAATGTCTCGCCTCACAAATCATCACAAGAGGGTCCAAGACAGGGCGACAGTCAGGGCAGCAGTCCTTCGCAGCCGTCGGAAAGGGGAAGCCTCGCAGAAAAAACCTTTGGTCCACGTCGACATACAGGGGTCAATGAAGTGGCGGCCGTCCTCCAGAATTTCCTCACGGGGCTCCTCACAATCTTCGGGGTTGGACCAGTACCGCTGAAGTCGCCCCACGTTGGGAGCCAGTTGAAGAACTGGTACTTAACCCAGCGGCGTCAGGGGCACGCCTAAGATCTTCGAGTTCACCTGTCTTGGTATTCAAAGACACGGAATACTTCTGGATGGCGTCAGAGACCAAGTTTATTAGCTGCAGCTAGTAACAGTGATCCTAGAAATACATCACAGAGTAAATTCTCAGGAGACTGCTCATTTTACTACGACGAGACGTCTCCTTTTCATACCCAATATTCACATTATAAATGTACACCCACTGCACAAAATTCTAGCCAATAAGATACATTTTCAAACAAAGTATCACATTGCAAAAACTCAATTTACAGTATCGCAACCCAAAAGTTAATTATTAGGAATGTCCCAAATTCGATCTCCACAAGCCGGACAAACCTATAATTGAAAGCATAACCCATGTAATGAAGAAACATAAAAAAAAGAAACAGTAACAGATGCTGAACAAGATAAAGCACGTGCAAGGAAACTAAAAAGTTAACGATGTCCTGAACATTGATTGGCAATCTCAGATAAATATCGATCAGGAAAATTGGCTTTGCGAGGTCAGTTTCAGGTGAAGAGGTCAGTTTCTTACAGTTCATTTCAGAGTCAAAAAGAAACCTAGTTAATGTATACATGAACTAAGAAGGCCAGGCCACTTCGTTCGCCAGGTTATCTTTACAGGCCTACGTGAGGACAACACAAAATGGTGGCACAGAACAAAATGGAGTCAGACTCGAGAATTACAGAACCTCAGTGAGAAGGACTGGACTTGGACCTCTCCACCACTTGACCCTAGAGTTGCTCCCTGGGCATGCCTGCTTGCCTCATGTTGCAAGTGTCAGAGACATCAACAACATCACTCCTCTCATCAACAGCACCTGTACTCGCCATTTGAGAGTCTTGCCCTGGCAAGGGATGCCTCTCCAGTCCTGGGACCTTGAAAGTGGGTTTAAAGTGCGGCAACTTTAAAAACCCACTCAATGCAGTTGCTGTGTGGCTTGGAACTGGTGCATCTCCTTTGACTCCTTAACACTGTTCCCAGGATCAAGGACATTGCATTGCCAGTTACACGGCTCAACCAAGATGCATCGCCTACAACAGAGAGATTTAACAATGACGCGACTTCGATTTGCACTGCTTGGAAACGATGCATTACTGACATCTCCAGGATCGATGCTGACGCATCGCCTCCCTTGATCCTCGCATCTAATCCTCAAAGTCGACGCAGCCCCGAAACAACTTTCTGTTTCAGCAGGCCAAGGCTTGCCGCTGTATCTGGCTCACACTCCATCGCAGTTGGCCTGAACTTTTGGATTTGCCCCAGTCAAGTGCAACTAGATAGCCCTGGTTGGTGCCTTAAGCCTTTAAGCACCATGTTTAAAGATATTCTTTAAAAATTCATAACTCCAGTTAAACCTATTGAATTTATGTCATTTTGATCTTGTATTGTTCAATAAATTAAGCTCTAAATTTCTAACAAGGTGTTGTATCTTTTGTGGTGTTGTTACTGTTCTACTGTTTTAAGTGCTGCACAAATACTTTACACATTACCTCTTAGGTTTAGCCTGCCTGCTCTGTGCACAGGTTAATTTATGATGTGTATCTGAGTTTCCCTGGCTCGAATTGTGGTTCTTGCTTGGACAGGGTGCATACCTTTGTCCAACCAGAAACCGAATTTCTAACAATAGCAAATCCCCAGACCAAAGGAGTTTTAGGAAGGTGGTCTTGTAATCTTTACTGTGTTTGAACTCATTACTTACTAAAATTGAATACACAGTGTATGTCTCGAGGAGAAAGTTTAGGATATGCTTGTCATGTGTGAGTCTTTCAGCCGTCTAGCATTGCAGGTCTGTGGACTATAAAGGACACACATAAATCACAGGCTGATGAACCAGAGTATGTGCTTTTTTGTTATGTGTGGCATACCTTAAAATTGACCAAGCTGAGCTAATCTCAAGAAATACTTCTTTCTTTGTTTTGTAGATTGCACTGTGCTGTTTTAGCCTTCACCAATCAGTTAAAGACCCACATACTAGCCCTAATTGTAGGATGGGTTAAGTAACAATTCAAGTCCAAGGATGGAAAATGCAGCTACAAAGCATTCATACATTGGTGATAGTCATAAATTAAGGTTAGTTGAGAGGGTCAATAATATGGTTATGGATAATATGCATTTGACTTTGGATGTTTTGGTTATTGAAGAAGGAGATTGTGAAGTAGTAGTTATAGGTCTGTAGTGATGAAGGGCTATCTTGTTTCTAATGTCATTGCCCTGCAGTCAACTATTTATTCATTTATTTTCTTTTATTGTTTTAATATGATTTTTGTTTGATGTGTGACTGCAATGTGAGGTGTGTGTGGATGTTTTTGGTGTGTTTGTAGATGTGAACAAAGTACTATCAGGTACATGCATCATTGTTGCCGTTTGCGATTCCTTAATTGCAAAAATTAAGGAATCGCAATTAAGGAATCGCAAACGGCAATGCATCAAAAAATCGCCATTTCTTTAGCGATTCCTTATTTTTCCTTAATTGCGATTCACAAATTGCGAATCGCAATTAAGGAATCCCTTCCCATTCATTCCTATGGGCCAAAAGGCCCATAGGAATGAATGGGAAGACAATCTCAATTTGCGATTCGCAATTAGCTAATCGCAAAATGAGATTGCGATTTCAAGGGTGCAGGGGTGTCCAAAGGACACCCTGTTGCACTCCTGAAATCAATCTATGCACATATGTTGTTGCACACACATGCCCTAAGGGCATGTGTGTGCACAACATGACAGTTTGAAAAAAGGAAAATTTAATTTTTCAGCTTTTTCGCAATTTACCATGAGGTCCAACCTCATGGTAATTTTTTCCTCCTAATTGCGAATTCGCAATTTGTTTTAGGTGTCATGCATTGCATTTAAGGAATCGCAAATTGCGATTCCTTAAATGCAATCGCATTTTTAGAAATCGCTAAAAATAGCAATTTATTGAATTTTGGATTGATGCATCCCAAATAGTGATTTAGGAATCGCAAACGGACGATTTTTGAGATTCGCACCGTTTGCGATTCCTAAATCGCTTGATGCATGTGGCTGTATGTGTGTTTAGACTGTGTAACCTTATGTGGTGTTTTAAATCTTTGAATTCAGTTTTTTTGTATTTACCTGGAGTTGCAATGGAGTTATTGCGTTACTGGCCTATGCCACTGTGCTACGTGTTTATGTAGAGAATAAACTATCTAATCTTCACTTCACATTATTTCTCAAAATAGTTCCACAGGTGACGTGTGGAAAACACAAGCCCAGACTGCAATCTAAATATAACTTTGGGACTGAAGCTACCAGCCAGTGTGCTAAGATTTATCTGCCTGAACCTCAAATTCCACAGCAGTGACTAATGAGAAACTCTGTTTTGCTCCTATATTGGGGTAGTGACAGTCAACTAATCTTCACCAAGTGTGTGACCAGAATCCTGGGAAGTTCAACAGCTGTTACACAACAATGACCTGCCTCCAGTGAGCTCTATGGCTACAAGGAATTTATCTTGTGGCCGAGGAAATGTATACCTTCTAACCCCACGGTTTGCACTTCGTTGCAAGTTTAAGTATGGCAAGATTGCCTGTATGTGTGTGTTAAGTTCAACAGCTGGCCAGGAGGAGCTGCTTTGTGTCTTCCATGAGAGGGGCTTACTGAATGCTTACATGGTCTGGGACTGCCGGCCACCCCCCGCCATATCATGCCAATAATAAACAAAACTTATCAATAAAGAAACAAAATTCTTTGGAAGGCAGGGGGTCTCGGGACCCCCCAGACGTATTTATTAAAATATAAAAACAAATCAAAAATTTAATAAAATCATATTATTTACATAATCATTAAATGCAAAATTCAGACATTAGATTTACAGCGAGTTAGACAGGTATGATGGGCTAACCTTAACACATGACTAATACAGCGTGTTTCCTAACCGAATCTAACATCCTACATATCAATTTTGCATTTTAATAATTTTCTGGTCCTACGGCAAGGTCATTAACCGGTGTCAGATTCTTTTACCCAGCTACGCTCTCATGTCCGAGATGCGCATGCGCAACAAGGGCCCGGTTACCGGGAGAGTACGTCCCTCTCCTAGTTGCCATCGTACGCTCCGTGAACTCCATTTAACCATAACAGGAGGGCCCTTACACTCGCGCCATTTGATGACATCATAGTGTATGTGCGGGGTGGCTACCAGCCTGAGGAAAGCGTGACTCCCCTCCCCCGCACCCAAGCAAGCGGATATCCTGCCCCTGAAGTTCTGGGAGAGACCAATGGCCCATCCCCCTGGGCGACCCCTTTCGTAAATGGGACCGCCCCCACCTAAGGACCTTAAATTGCTGCTCACTGATTATGACCTTACCGCCACAGGCCAGCATAGTTGACCGACTATCTGGCCCCCCCAATAGCCTACACTGAAAGGTCATATCTTCCCAATAAAACCCTCTACCCCTGCTAGTATGTTCCCTATTTATAGGGCATTCCCTGACTCTGACAAATGGACCCCATCCTGCAAATAGAAACAACCCCTCGAACCATGGCCAACTATTCTTTGTCAGCCGCTCACTGCTGGTCCCCTTCAAGTGAACCCCACCCTGCTAATCTAAATTGTCCCTCTCAGATACACCCCTGTGGAATATACTGCAATTGAGGTGTTTGTAATAATTTCTCAATCCAAGTGTTGATCCTCTTTACCGAGTGATTCTTCACCGAGTGATACAGAGTCCACCCCCCCATTTCTGCAGCCTAGGAAACAACTGAGACCCCCTATGGTGCAGTCTGGGTTTTATAACTTTGCTAACTTGCTTGCTACTGCGATTATCCCATCCACCAGGACCCCCTTGCCCAATTAAACCCAATTGTTGCTACCCGCATGTCAGATAATGACTGAGGGTGGTGGTGGGGCGTGCCTATCGGGTACTATCGAGTACCTCTCCTTCCCCACTCTGGACGGACAGACCCCATCTTTGGGGTCCCTGTAGTTGTTGTGACCGGGAGTATCCTGGCCCTAGACGTGTACACCCAACCTACCTCAGTATTCTGTTCAATTTGCAGGCTCTAAAGCTGGGGCTGGCCTACTCATAGGCCCTTAACACCCCTTCACGGCACCGCCACCTGGCCTCCGGCGTCCGCCTCATGGTACCCCGGACTTAACACCTCCCACGTCCATGCTAATTGCTGTTGATGCAGCACTGTCATTATTAGGCTAAGCCCTGCACCAGCCTACCTTCTTACCATGGAGCCTCCTAACCCCGCGCAGTGTTATTTATGAAAAAAGGGGCGCCTGTGAGCCCAAGCGCCCCCCTAGCCGTATCCATTTCCCAACTAGGGTGATGTTGTTACGCCCCCTCCGTGATTTGTGTTCCTGGTCAAACTGCGACGGCATACACCTGACATGCATTGCCCTGCCCCTGGCAACCCAAATGAGCGATCATCACACACCACAATTATGATACATGGGTAGCACCTTTACCCGCCGGCACCGCTTTAACCGTTGAAATGGCTGCTCATCACACTTGATGCTTTCTTTGACACTCCCGATCCAGGTGTAACGATCCTCTTGGCTGTCCACCTCCTGCAGTTTTGGTGTGGAGCCCTTCCCAGGTATCCACCACGGGTCCGGTCAGACATAAAATAAAACAAACACAGACGATTAGTGCTTCTGGCTTCTGGACGAAAGATACAGTACACATGCACGTACTATGTTGCTGTGACACGCTAAGCCTTAGCTAAGGTCTGCCCCCGGATGCATTTCCATCCCACCTGCAACTGCCCGTGTGTCGCATAGCATCCCTCTTGTGCCACCCGTGGAACATTTCCATTAGGGCTACCCTAAGGGTGCCTGGTAGTATGACCTCCATGAAAGCCTAGACCTGTAGTCCTCCCTGAATGCAATAGCCCATCCATGATTACTTCAGGAAAATACACATGCTGTGCTATGTGCTGTATGGTTAGGTAAGATTTCTGGCTCCCTAACGAAAGCTGCCCCACACGTGTCTGCATTCATCGTCCTCAGATGCTACTCCTTAGCTGAGATTAACCCCAGATGCCTTTCCCTCATTACTCGCCACTGCGAGCGGTCAGCATAGCATCAGTTTGTGATACATGTAGCGCATTCAACTCAATGCTACCGGGGAGTGGCTATTAGTATAACCTCGACTGAGAATAAGCCTGCAGGCTACAGTGAATGCCATAGCCCCTACATGATTACTTACTGTCACTACTAGAGCACACTACCGGCCCATGGAGCCTAGGGCTTTAGACACCGGCCCCCCACTGCCTATGTGATGCCGCAACTGGGCGCCGGGACAACTTTGAAGGTATGCCAACAGGAGCTAGGGTGTGTCGGAATATCGGTACCCCAAGAAAGAGGTCATTAGCGTGAGAAGTTCCCACGCTTGTTGTAACTATCAGTTCAGTTAATGCCCTTGATAGTAATTCTAAAATGAGATGACTTGTGAGATAAAAGATTTTCCTTCGCGTGGGTCCCCATGTGTCACTACCTTGGGTGATTCCTGGTGGCCCCAGCAGTTCTACAGGCTCTAGGCCTTGTCTGTATGCCAGTCGTGGTTATTATACCACTTTCTTGATATATGGTTTGGTACGCCCTTAGGGCTCAACGTATATTGTACCAATTTACTGTGTGTTAAATAAGTTTACCTATATTACATAAATTCTATAAACACCTGGTGTGGTTCTCCTTTCATTTACTCATTCATGAGATTATAGACTGGTAACAAGCTGCTTTACATTCCTCCAAGACTTAGCCTGAAGGCTGCTCTCCCCTGCTACCACTAGGATAGCTTCTAATAAGGATGTCTTTAACCTACCCTCAAATAAGGGCCGTTTGGACTGGTGCAATGTGCCCACTAGAATAGTGGACAGCATATGCCAGGCAACCTTCTCACACTATGCTCACATAATTTCCCAAGGAACAAATGACACCAATTCCACAGGCATCTCAATGGCTACCTGATCTGGCTAGGTGATCAATGTTTAAGGCAATCTGCACCATCTACAGGGCATCCCAAGGAAAAGGAGTACCACTACAAACAAAATTTAAGCAATGCAGACAAAAAACAGGGCTCTTCGCTCAGGGGTAGCACCTCAGATCCTTAAATCAGGTTTCAATAAGAAATCCACTGAAGGATTCATTTTCTTGGTCCAAGTGGCCAAGAACTGGAAGTCCTTGCCACCTAAGATTTGTTGCATTCAGTAATGCATAAAGCTCAGAAGAGAAGAGAAAAGTTGGATGTTCATGAGATAACCAAGTGATGCGCCCACCATATGAATGAGCAATAATTCAAATATCAATACAAGAGCCGTCCTGAGCTCTGGGCCCATCCCAGCTAGTAGACGAAGCAAGAAAAGAAGCACAGGGACTTGCAGCTGTTGTTGTTTCTAAAAGCTCCAATAAACTAACACTTCACAGCAGAATGCTATTCCATACTGATGAGACGGGGGGGCCTAAATGACAGTCCCTACCCATAGATCAACATCATATTATGTATCTGGGCAACCTCCTTCTTTCAACCGCATGAGGAAAGGCGAGTAACTTAACATTTCAATGGTCCTCCTTGTCTCAATCTATTATAATCTCGGTGATATCGCCTACCAAATTGCTACTGGATCTCAATTGTTATGAGGAAAGAAACCTGGCAATTTAAAGACACTGATACAATCAATAACTCAATCGCATTTAAGCAGGTTTTCCATGACTAGAGAGCTGGTACCAGCTGGTCACAGAAGGAAACTAACATAGTCCATCATGCAAGTTCCAAATAGTCACATACGCTAAACACTGACGTCTTAAAACATCAGTAATATAAAGGATGAACACAATGCAGCGTTTCTTGGCAAATCATTCCACTTGACTCCCATTATGCAATCAGATAATTGAGGACTGTAACAGTCCCTCCAGGCAGCTCTGACTCACTGCCTTCTTTCTCCCCAACTCTTACTTCACCAAAATACAAAGGATCTCAGTGTGAATAATCTCTTGTAACAACTTGCAAAAGGACAACGGGTTGAGCACATAAATAAAGCTCCTCAGAGATAATAACAGGAGCTCCAGCCAGCCAGAGCTAGGTGGGGATAGCAAAATTGCACGGATTTTTTACACTGGTGACTGAAAACAAGTGAGGCCACTTCTGCTCAGGCCCCCCGCTCCGCTTGGTATGCATATATTAATGGACCGGCCCTGCGACCGAAAGAAAGTGACACCTTTGCCTGTTGCTACACATGATGTAATGAGAGGCCATCTGCTTCCAGAAAGGCAACTCAGACACCCACTGGGCTGTTGGCTGTATCCTAACAACAGCAACACCACCCCAATCTGCCCCCAGACTGCTCCAAAAGGCAACCCACAGCTGGAACTCGGCACCGGCCCCTCGGGCAGTGCCCGAGTGCCCGCGTTACCAATCCGACGCTGATGGCCAGTCTAACCGAAACTGCCTATAAGAAGCCATGTGCCACTGGGCTCATCACGGCGGTCATGCGCCACTGTGGCCAATAGCAACAATGCATTCCTACTCATCACTGCACCCAAGATCCAATGTGACTGACCGCAGCTCACTGCAAGGGGCCCACGTTCTTCTAAGGATATAGTTACACCTAAAAGTCGCTGCAACAGACTAGAGTTCCCTATGGGACGACTGCAGACCTCCAATTCACCATTACCTAATATCCGTGTCATCAGCAATCACAAGGGTTTGTGAGCCTTTCTCCCTTCCATCAGGCCCCTCTGCCCTTCAACTGCCTTGCTTGCTTCAGTGGAGCTCTGCTGCTTTCCAAACTTCACATGCAAACATTTGTTAGCGAGGCCACTGGGAAACCCAGCCTCTTTCCAAGTCCCCCCAAAATATATTTGTGCTGTAGTAGTGAGATTCTGAGAGCTAGCTGACCGTGACTGCTCTTGCGAGCACCTTACACTGCGCACTCGTTATAACAATTCTATTTATCTCTGAGTGCAGATATCTCAGGAGGCACGGATTTAGTTACAAAATAACTGCAGGGCTTATTCGTTTAGATTGTGTTTTATGCAATAAGACTTAATCAAGTTACCGATCATATTTTCTTTTACTGCTGGGCTCCTCTTTATCTGTGCTAGCTTCAACTACCCCCTAACAACGAAAGCATAAACAGTAACTCTATGACCTTCAGCGAACTTACAGCATTGCACGGTTCCTGTGTTTGCAAAAGAAATCTTAATATATTCGTAATGAGCATCGCCTAACTTCTCATGAGTCACGCAACCTGGAGAAGTGGCCTGGCAGACTGAATCTTTAACCTGAACAGAAAAGTTTACATAACTTAACTAAAGCTCATGATGTTGATGCGAATACCTGCCTCCACTCAACAAACGTGCATTTGCGCGCGAGGTGCCTCGGGATGTGTTCGCTACTTCTAATCCCGAGTCTGTTAGAATAGGCTGTCAGCTCACAAAATTTTATCTGCAGGCAAATGAATGATGTCAGGTATTACATATGGCCCCAACTATGTGTTAAAGAATCGTGAATACACAAAGTATTTTTACCGCATAAGCGCTCACCTAAGGAATGCAAACGCAGTGTCCTGTTCCCGCCGGGCGTCACACTGGAGTCACGTGTGTGCGTCCCGGCCAGTCCCCGTATGTAAAATTCAGAACAACTAGACATAGAAAAGAGTATCCAACTGAACTGTGCCTCGAGAACTGCCTCCGCAGATGGAAATACTCCCATTGTTTAACACATTCAAATACGTGCAGCAGTATCCCTAACCCGTATGAGGATACTTACACTCCGGTCGCCACCCCAGGTATCGAGCACGGCTGGTGAACGGAGCATCCCGCGTAGTAAGTGAGCCTCCCGATGTAATCTTCAATCCGAGACTGCTTCCCACCGAAACCTTCTCCTGCCACCGATGTTGATCGCGGGTCGGGCTCCCTCCTTGATCTGACGACGTACACCAGGCCCCTCTGCTCCACGAAACCGCACCGACGGTCAACGCGAACACCTAAAATAGAAACTCGAGAAAATTAAAAGCCCCACAGCGGGGCGAGGAGCGAGCCTGGGAAGCATGGGATAAAAAGAGGACGCGTCCCGCGCTCCCAAGGCTCTTAAACCCCCCCTTTGCTACAGGTCCCAGTCCCTTGACCCGGAAGCGTAAAACCACCTCCGGGTCAATGGCGGGACCCACGGACCAATCAGGGCGGGCGAAGGGGGCCGGGCCCAACCATGTGTGCGTGGGGGCCGGGCGGCCCCCCCCTTTCCTGGAGGGGCGCTGGAGTTGCTCTTGTAGGAGGACGATTCTTCATAGAAGAATGGGGCTGTTACAGGATGCTCTGAGGCTGCCCTCAGTGACTCGAAGGAAACAC
Source organism: Lissotriton helveticus (assembly GCF_964261635.1). Taxonomy (NCBI): domain Eukaryota; kingdom Metazoa; phylum Chordata; class Amphibia; order Caudata; family Salamandridae; genus Lissotriton; species Lissotriton helveticus. The sequence goes on from NC_136065.1 coordinate 1,522,462,658, forward strand.
CGGCATCACTATGCCATAGGGTGTGGCCTTGGAATCCAGGAATCGCTGCAGCATGTCCAGAAGCTGAAGCACCTGTGACTGCAAGGCACCCAAAGAAACTGCACACAAAGCTCATGATTTCCCTGCTACAAAAGATGTGATGCCTTTGACTACTTGGGTCTGAGAAACCATGACTATACTAGACAGATTTACCTTAAGGACGGAGGCATCCGAGCAGGTGATGCACCTGGGTGAGATCACTCCAAAGCGTATGTGGGGGTGTCAACCTACATCACTTTGTCACTAATGCGTTCTGTTGACACTATACCTGGTGTGAGAACTTGGGTGAGCTTTCTGCTTTGTCTGGGTGGATTTGTGTATGGCTGAAGGAAGATGCACCAGTAATTACTCTCAAGCAGTGTCACCCAAGCACAGCCTCAATTGGAATGGAGCTGACACTGCCCACATTATTTGAACAAGGGCATTCGATTGCGAGCCAGGAATGGACTGTGTCAACGTCAGCTGAGCCTGGGTTGAGTCTGGTTCATCCTGCACTGTGGGCTGAATGAAAAAAGACACCATCCAGAGTTGTGATTCTTCAATTTTCTGCTGACAAACGCAGGCTAGAAACAAAACAAGTTGTACAGAAATGCATTGTGCAATTGGTGAGGAACCTGGGTGGTGGGTGGTGATCATAACCTTTTAGGACAGGCTTAAACATGACATGCTGAGAGGAAATGACAGTACTCAAGAGAGTCACCCACAAACATTACCACTAATTCTCCCAAGAGGGCAGTTGTCCTAACTTTCATCCGGCAATCTTTCGATAGCTTGCACTAGCAGAACAACCTAAACTATGATTCTTACCTTGATAACTGCGTGTGTACAGTATTGTGATGTGTGTGAGAAGGAAAGTGGCTTTCCTTTTCAAAGTAAAAAAAAAGTGTCTGGACCCTGATTCATTGCTTTTTATGTAATGTTTCATTGAGTTCTGAGTATCTCTCCTATTTTTTCTGCTACTAAGCATTAGACTGACCAACGTCACTGCTTTGAGCGTAGCGACAAGTGCTGAAAGAACAAATGGGCATATTATCAAGAAACAGCATTAACATTGTCGCCACTTTAGCGGCAGAAAACTGCAGCGAAAGCGGCAATAATGGGCTTGATAATATGCCCACGAGAATTCCCATAGAAGCCCATGTTCTGGTGTGAAGATGGGCTTCTATGGGAATTCTCTATGGGGTATTATCAAGCCCATTATCGCCGTTTTAGCGGCAGTTTTCTACCACTAAAGCGGCGATAATGTTAACGCCGTGCTTGATAATAAGCCCCACAATTTGTGATTTGTGTTAGCCTCATTAGTAGGGTGAAACCTCAGGACAAAAGCGGTAAAAGGCCCTCATTGTCACAATTTGAGCCGAGTCACTTCTGACTGCCCTGAAACACCCAAAAACATTTTCACGCAACATTTTCTAACTTTCATTTACCACTCTGATACTTAAATTTACAGCATTTATTCACTGTTGCTGGATGTGTGCCCCTGCTTCCTTTCTGGTGGAGTCTAGTAGAATTCAGGAATCTTTCCCGAACAAACTGCTATGCTCCTGCAAACATTTATCAATAAGGATTTCAAATGTATAATCTGTGAGCTTGCTCTTTCATTTCCCGTCGTAGTCCCCCATTTCCTACGGCTTGCTTGATGATATGGAGCTTGCTCTTTCATTTCCTGTCGTAGTCCTCCATTTCCTACGGCTTGCTTCATGCTATGGAGCCCTTAGCAGGACACTTCCTACTCTCCCGCGCTCTCTGGCTCTGCTACCTACCACAGTTGGTGCATGAATGTGTGATGTCATTACCCACTGCCAAGGCACTCATCCCACTTTGCAAATGCAAACAATTCACAATTTAAAATTTGCTGACAATCTGAAACATTCGCAATGTACATCAATGTTACTACTTTTGTTTTTGCGACTCATTGAAAATGACAAATTAGGAACTGCAAAATTGTTAATATCTTTATCTGGTTCTAAATGTTGTTTTCTAATTAGCCACGATTAGATAGCCTTATCACACATGGCATGGGGCCACTGTGTATGTATATATATACCACAGATGCCACCTTTCATTAGTAGAAAAAATGGTATTTTATTTGCCATATTCCCAGCCTCATTGGAGCAGTGGAGTGTTAGCTGAGCAATAGCCATCCCTAACCCTCTATCATAGGTACCACAAGAAGGTCCAGTCAAGCGCTGTGCGTAAAATGTGGATGGAAACTGCGGACAATGCTGCATGAACGCAATACATTTAATTGCTCAGTTACAGCACTTCTCTGAAGTAAACAGACCTTTAATATCAAAGTAATTGACCATGTTCTAGATTATAATGCTTAAATGAACAAACATATACAAATAAGCATTTTGTCGCTATTAGTTCAACATAACAAGAGAACATAACACATTGTAGACATCAAGGGGCATATTATCAAGGATCGGTGTTAAAATTATCGCCGTTTTTTCAACAGGAAACTGCCGATAAAACGGCGATAATGGGCTTGATATTATGCACTTGTTAATTCCCATAGAAGCCCATGTTAACACAAGAAAAAGGGCTTCTAAGGGAATTAACAATGGCGTATTATCAAGGCCGTTATCGCCGTTTTATCTGCAGTTTCCTGTCAAAAAAACTGTAATAATTTTAACACCGGTCCTTGATAATATGCCCCCATGTTCGCTATTTTACGAATGAAATAGTAAATATGAGAAACAAGAAATTTAGTTAATGAAATATTAGAACATTCCATTTAAAATCATCATTACTAGATTTTCTGTGCTTTGTTATTTTTTTTTAGCAAATAATTTTGCCCTTTCACAATAGTACATCTGTAATATAGTTATTATTGAAGCTTTTGAAACTGCACACTTGAGAATTCTTATCTTATCTTATCTTATCTTAGGGGGAGCTTGTATAGCGCACTGACACCGAGAGGTTTCCTGGCGCTGGCTGAGTGCAGGTGAGATGGAGAGAGGAGGGTCTAGCCAGTCTGAGAATTGAACATTTCAAGAACATCTGAATTAAAGCAGTGCTGAGACATTCAATTAATGGGCTGGATAATTCTCTGAAGGTCTTCTACATTAAGATGACAGAGTGATGAAAGAACGGTCATTACTTTATAACAAAGGATTGTGTTTCGAACACAAAAGATACGGATCGTTTGATGATAGCCTGGAAAGGAAATAGAAGTCGTGGATAACCATTGCAGAAGTGATGAGTAAATACTGAAGAGTGTGATGAATAATGTTTCCTTTCAATGAGCAGAGAGAAAAGTTATTTGGTGTGAGCTACTTTTCGTGTTATGGTCTGCCACCACTATGTGATTCGAGCAAAAGTGGAACTTTTAGAAATGTTTTTGCTTTGGAGAGGCTAGACCATGGGTACTCACAAACTTTCTCTCGGGGCCAAATTTACAGTGTGGTTTGTGGCCAAGGGCTGCTCCGGTGGGGGCGGGATCAGTGTGGGAGACGGGCGGGCTAGAGCAAACAAAATCTCTAACCATGAGGTTGCATACAGGCCCCTGCAGAGGATGCCTTCAGCCACTGAGCCACCAGACTCGGCATACACACATCTTTTTCTCTCTGTCTCCCTCCCTCCCTCTCTCTCTCTCTCCCTCCCTCTATCTCTCTCTCTCTCTCTCCCTCTCTCTCTCTCTCTCTCTCTCTGTCTCCCTCCCTCTATCTCTCTCTCCCTGTCTCCCTCTGTCTCACTCACTCTGTCCGTCTCCCTCTCTCTCTCTCTTCCTATTTCTGTTTCCCTCCCTCTCTCTCCCTCCCTCTGTCTCCATTTGTTTGTCTGCCTCCCCTTTGTCTCCCTCTATCTGTCTCCCTCCCTCTGTCACCCTCCTCCCTCTGTCTGTCTCCCTCTTTCTCCCTCTGTCTGTCTCCTCCCTCTATCTGACTCCCTCTATCTCCCTCTGTCTGTCACCCTCTGTCTCCCTCTCTCTGTTTCCCTCTGTCTCCGTCCCTCTGTCTCCCTCCCTCTGTCTCCCTCTCTCTCTCTCTCTCTCTTACTCTCTCTCTCTCTCTCTCTCTCTCTCTCTCTCTCTCTCTCTCTCTCTCTATATATATATATATATATATATATATATATCTATATATATCGGTCTCCCTCTGTCTATCTCTCTCTGTCTCCCTCTCTCCTCTCTGTCTCCCTCTGTCTATCTCCCTCTGTCTATCTCCCTCCCACAGTCTCCCTCTCTCTGTCTCCCTCTCCCTCCCTCTGTCTCCCCAGACTCCCTCCCTCTGTCTCCCTCTTCCTCTGTCTGTCTCCTCCCTTTGTCGCCCCCCTCCCTCTGTCTGTCTCCCTCTGTCTCCCTCCCTCTTTCTGACTCCCTCTGTCTGTCGCCCTCTGTCTCAATTCTCTGTCTCCCTCTGTCTCTGTCCCTCTGTCTCCCTCCCTCTGTCTGTCTCCCTCTCTGTCTCCCTCCCTCTGTCTCCCTCTGTCTTTCTCTGTCTCCCTCTGTCTGTCTCTGTCTCCCTCCCTCTGTTGCCTACCCTGTCTACCTCCCTGTCTCCCTCCTTCTGTCTCCCTCCCTGTCTTTCACCCTCCGTCTCCCTCTATCTGTCTCCCTCTGTCTGTCATATTCCGTCACTTCACCCCAGCTTCCCAGGCACACACACAGCTGTACCTGAGTACTTCAAAGGTCTTTAAAAGACCATTTACTTGTTAATGAGGCTTTGTTGTGAATCGCCCGTCCCCCATGGAGCAGAGTGCCTAGGAGTTCGCGCTCCTGCAGTGGTGTTTGCTAACACTCTTTAATTAAATTTTTTTAAAACACAGGTACAATGTCTGCAAGGTCCACAGGCCACCAAGGGAGGATTGCCACACCGCTGGCGGCCCGGGGGCCATACTATGGGTACCCGTGGATTAGACAATGCTCCTTTAAAGATCATATCTTCAAAATAAGTACAATCCTGGTAAATGATGGAAGACATGTTGGAGATGGACAGGATACTAGGAACGGCAGATGAATAATATTCTAATGCCTTTATTAGGCATGATTTCCATCTACACACAATATAGACAAATATTAGCAATAAGTGAATGTCATAAATCGTGGCTTAAAATATTTTGAATCTGAAGTAATGATTATATGTGTACATTTACGAAAACCATGCTCACCGTCTCTTTTGCATTACACCCAGGTAAGGTCAACTTTAGTCTCCCTCTTCAAGCAATTTGTAGGTATTAACGACAAGAACTAGCTCAGATGTGTGCATTCTCTGGCACATTTTTCTTTTGTCCCATGGTGGTTTTGCACTGTTGCTTTCCTGCAGGGTTTGTGGCTCTTAATCCCTAGCGATCAATCAAACTGCAAATCTGGTGCTCCTCATGCCAATCCTTTGGTGAATCATGAGATGGGGAGATTCTTCAGTGGTATCCCCAACCTGTAGTCTCATGGAGGTTGTGTACCAGACGCTCTCTATGCAAGGCTTGGCTTGTGATAGCATATATAAGTAGCATAGTTGCACAACATTAGTTGCCTTGTAGGCTCCCAAATCATTTTGAAATGCAATTCTCTATGTATTTTGGTTGCATGATAGAGAATGGATGCTGTACCATGAGGACAACGCCTATGCCTCACCACTTGAGTTTTTCATTCCTATGGTAGATAGTATACAGCGTTTTCTGCCATGGCCATTCCAATGAAGTGGGCTTATGCATATATACAGTGACCCATGCATTGCATTCTGGGGAGATAACCTTCCCAGAATCCGTGCCGGGATGGGCACATTGTACCAATGATTGAGAGAGTGAGGGTTCTGTGTAGGGTTTTCACATATACAGGAAGAACAACGCCTTGACTGGTAACTGTAGATATTTAGTGAAATGCAACAATAATGAAACAGTGCTACAAGGTCAGAGGAGACCCCAAAACTCTGCAGGGAGTGGCAAGGGCCCACTCAGTGAATATAGCAAAAGTTCTGTGCACACGTTATGGTAGGTATATGTAAATGTGTAAACAATGTGGACAAGCCCACTGTGCAGTAGTTTAGTCACTGTTTTTGTGGCCTGAAACTAGGACCTACTAGGTGCTTTAAAAGACCCCTCACACACCAACCTGGTGGGTGTCATGCTTCATCATCGGGGTCCCAACCAGGCGGCCGAATGCCACCTGGTTGTGCTACGACGCCTGATTACAGCGGAGCGGGTGTTGGTGCAACAGTGTGATGTGAGTGTAGGTTAAAAAATACCTCTGGGGATCCTTGCCTTTGTATTTTAATATTGGCGGCCCAGGGTATCAATTAAAAAGTATGTGTGGTGCAACTCCTGAAGGAGTAGTAGTCCTACGAGTTGTCTATGTGTGGTGGTCTACATGTTTCAGCCCCATAGGTGATTGCTAGGGCTTTCTTCGGGACCAGAGTGGTGATAAGTGAGTGGCAAAGTGGTTAAGTGCCACGTGAAAAGTGAAATTACTATACACGTGCTAAGATGTTCCGGGGTGGGGTCTGTTAAGAGTGGGGTGTAGTTGGTCCTATTGTCTAGGAGGTCCCAACACACTTTGTCATAATCCTGGGTGTTTTGGATCACCAAGCCAGCACACTTATCCGCCGGTTTAATTGTTATTGCCTTGTCATTTTTGAGATCCTCGAGTGCCTGGTACTCTGAAGTTGAGAAATTCCTAAAGGGCGTAGGTGTGGGTAAAGTTTCCATGTCATTGAAGACCGCCTGTTCAAATGCTGTTATTTCGGCAGGGACTGTGTGCGGAGGGGGAACGAAAGTTGATTTGAGTCTCAGGTTCGTATCTGCGCTAGGTGTAGTGTCATTTGTGGAGTCCAAAGTGGACTCAAAGAAGGCCTTGAGTTTCAATTTTCTAAAGAACTCTGATAGTTCACAATGAAGTTTGAACTTATCCGGTCTTGCAGTCGGTACGAATCCAAGGCCTTTCTCTAGAACCTTGGTTTGTGACGGGCTCAGGGTTTTATTAGAATGATTAGTTATTAAACTCCCTGCGCACTCGTGCCTGGTGCTGATGACTTGCTCCGGGTATGGTACCCCACAGGATCTAGTTGTATCGTCATTGGCCTTAGAAAGTGACTGTATGTAGGATCATGCGAGAGAGCATGCATGTGGTTTGCATGCCAATCACAATGATAATAGCGCTTGTCTGTTATCGACAATAAAAGACTGTGCATGGGTGAACAGTCGGTACTAATTGTGGCACGGCTGTGGCACCAATGCGTGCAGGGAGACTGCTGGGAAGGAGACCTGGCAGTCCGTGGCGCGCTAAGTGCAATTTATAAATGGCATGCAGTCGAGTGAAAAATCTTAAATCACCCGGAAATGCCAAGTACTTGGAAATGACCGCCCGTGTTGTGTTTAAAAGTGCTACCTAGAGAGAGTTTAGGAAAAGGGTTAAAAACAGTAATACGCCAATATTTACAATGCCACTAAGTAGTTTGCAGTAATCGGGGCTCAGAGGGGAGGCACTCCCTGCGTCCGATCTAGGGAAAGAAATGGAGCACTGCAGTGAGCTTACTGATATCGGTAATCCAACTGTAATGCAGCGATCGCTCTCACACAAGGCCTTACTTGGTAGAAGGAGTGTCCTCTCAGGAAACCTATCTGTGGTCCCCCGTGGTCCATACAACTAGATCTACACCACGATTTAAGATCGCATTTTATGTTGCAGAACATATATATATATGTATGTTGTATTGTCTTTTTCTTTCTCCGACAGGATTTTTTCTACTCTGGAGTACCAGTGAGTACGCTAGTACTAATATTTTTCTTTTCCGCACACTGTAGCACGTGTGCAGGAATTCCACTTTTCACGTGGCACTTAACCACGTTGCCACTCACTTATCACCACTCTGGCCCTGAAGAAAGCCCTAGCAATCACCTATGGGGCTGAAACATGTAGACCGCCACACATAGACATCTCGTAGGATACTACTCCTTCAGGAGTTGCACCACACATAAATTTTAATTGATACCCTGGGCCGCCAATATTAAAATACAAAGGCAAGGATCCCCAGAGGTATTTTTTAACCTACACTCCCATCACACTGTTGCACCAACACCCGCTCCGCTCTAATCAGGCGTCGTAGCACAACCAGGTGGCATTCGGCCGCCTGGTTGAGACCCCGATGATGAAGCATGACACCAACCAGGTTGTTGTGTGAGGGGTCTTTTAAAGCACCTAGTGGGTCCTAGTTTCAGGCCACAAAAACAGTGACTAAACTACTGCACAGTGACTAAACTACCACACACTGGGTTTGTCCACATTGTTTATACATTCTATGCATCTGGGGATCTAGTTACCCTTGCTCTCCCATTGTTTTTTCGAGGTATATATAAATGTCATCAAAAGCGAAAAACAATTCGTAGCGAATGAAACACGGTAGACACAATTGAATGGTTTCTTTCAAAATGAAATGTATTAGATCTTCCTTTCTGGAAGGGTGACATCAAAGAAAACAACCAGCCGACAAGTGTTTCGTCAAGTGGGCAGTGAACCCTTGACTCTTCAGGGCTGGGGGTAGAATAAAAGACATGGTACTGGTAATTATGCTTATTCTACCATCGCGCTACCTTGCACACTAGCTCTCCTAGTAGCCTTTCTCTATTTTCTATCTATACCTCTTTCCTAAATTTCTTCAAATAGCGAGATTACGAACTGCTCTATCACAATTATGAAACTGCTGTTTTAGATATTAATACGGAATTTGTCGCTTTGGTGTCTTGACATTAATGATTGGCTGATTCTCTGAAGAAACTCCGCTATTAGAATTTTGACGAATAGTGTTCACCATTTCCTAAATTGACTTCTCATTGTAGGATTTGTAGCACGGTGTTTACCTTCTCGTTAAATTCAAGTTGTAATCTGATCAATCACTCTATAAGACAGTTTTCGTTTCGGGTACATATAGAGGTTTTATATGTTAGCATTATTTGTATATATGTTACAGAGTCTCTAAGTCTAGCAGATATGGATGTAAAATTCCACAATTTTACTATTTTTCATTCATGTCGCTTATCTAATGTTTCACCCACTCACGCTCCACGCCACAATTTTTGATCTTTTTCATAGTACTAGGCTAATAAATATTTACCTACCTAGTTGTTTTGGCGTAACCATATTCTGATTTGCTCGATCTTTCTTTCTTCCAGTATCATATTGACTTTGAGTCTAGAATTTCCACACTAAGGTTTTAGTCCATTAATTGTGTGATGTCACCAATACCATTTTTTTTTAATATGTCGCTTTCACTTCTATAGGGTTTCCACTCACATGAGTTGTTTTTCTGTGCAATTCACTTCTTGTTAGCTAATGCATCATGTATATATTTTCCATACTGTACCATGTCTTTTATTCTACCCCCAGCCCTGAAGAGTCACGGGTTCACTGCCCACTTGACGAAGCACGTCGGCTGGTTGCTTTCTTTGATGTCACCCTTCCAGAAAGTAAGGTCTAATACATTTCATTTTGAAAAAAATCATTCAATTGTGTCCAACTTATTTCATTCGCTACAAATTGTTTTTAACTTTTGATGACATTTATATATACCTACCATACCGTGTGCACAGGACTTTTGTTGTAAAGATTGAGAGAGTCTTGTCATCACAAACATTATATAGTGCGGATAGCAGGCACCCTGGTGTTGTTGCTATATTTCTGTATGCTACTGCTCATTGTGTATTTTGTGCAGTGCTTCCATGGTATTTGTTCCATTATTTGATAATGTAAATCTATTTATCTACTGTTACTGCTGAGGTGTTGTGTTACTACCACTGTAGCTGGCCATTAATACATGTGATCGTCCTAATGTAATGCAGCTGGACATTCCCTGCATATCCCTTAAGCTGTGTCTTGACTGCTCAGCCATGTCTAACCAACATTGAAACATGGAGCCTCAATGAGGCCCAGCTTAATTTGCTACTGGAAACCCCCACAATTATCACTTTGAAGTTCATGGTGTCTCTGTAGCTGTGCACCACAGGGGAGATTCCAGGCACATCTTAACTTTCCATTTACATCATGAAAGGTACAGTCAACTCCTGGGGTTGCACTCTGCACACTCTGGAAGACCAGGAGGTGAACAAAGTGTTGTGAGGTGATTAGATATTGCAGGCCAGAGCATCACAGTTAATTGTGTTCTCCTGTCCCTTACTGAAATTTGAGGGACACTTTGGAGGCTGGGCACGTGTGTGGGCCTTGCATGCATAGTCACCCACACCAAGGGTAAGGACTACAGTGTTCATTCCAGTGATAGTGGTTCCCACACTGACCTCATAGACCAGCCCTATAGACCAGTGTGGCAATGAGTGAACGAAATAAACGCCGCCTGTAAGAGGAATCAGTGTGCTACAATACTTTGACTCTATAACACTTTTTGCTTTGACAAATATTGCTTGTGTGTAAATCTTTGCTTGTGTATGTGTATCTACCTATATGCCTTTGTCCCTTACACTTGTGCTTTAGGGGGTGATTAGGATGACAGGCTGACTTATGTCTGCCCGCTATTCTATCGGGCAATGGGACGGCCCGACTTGCTGTCGGCAGTTCTGTCAGTGTGATTACAATGCGACAGTCTCCTAGGTGGTCGCACTGTCTATCTTTTGTATTGTGGTGGGTGCTGCGTGCTGCAGCACATGCCGCAGTACAAAATATAGACAGGGAACATATCCCTGCACTAAGTGGCAGGCACCATGTGGTGCCTGCCACATGGTGAAGGGATATATAGGGGTCCCCAATACCCAAATCCAAGGGCCAGGGGGAAGGGGGGCCCATTATGAGCCCCCAATGAATGTCTGTCTCCAACTCACTAACGAGCTTGTCGAATACATGACTGTAAGGCTTTCCGACCACCATCCGTTTGCTCACCATTATTATATGGTGGGTGGAAAATCTGCACACGATGGTGGTGAAACTGTCACCAACAGGCTGTCGGTGGCGCTCTCACCGTCATTGCAAATCACCCCTAATTTTTACATATCCCTATGTGTCAGTATCTTTTATGAAACTAATGAGGGAAATGTGATTGAGTGGTTAATGAGAAACTAGAACTAAAATGCCTAACCCAGTTTCAGCATAGGTGGTTTCACTTTCAGTGCAGCAATGTTAAGTAATCCTTGCATACTGTACCAGTAGTTTCAATACATATCTCTTCAAACTTATAGAAGGCCTTGCAAAAAAAAGGCGCTATTGCATAGTTTAAATAATCTGAGAGGTGCATAGCCTCTAGGCTGAGCAAAAGACAATTATTCTGTTCAGAGTTGCCTAAATGTTTTTTTGCCCTTTTTGAAACGGTAACATAATAGCGTGAATATGTGAATGGCATACTCAATGGAAGCTTGGCAGAAACTCATTGCACACAGGACAACAAACACTACAACTGAGGTCAGAGTCTGTAAAAATAGAGACAAAAACATACAATACAACTACTATTGTTCTCAATTTCAACCGTCCAGTGTATCCCTGTCATGTATGTCTGCCTGTACATCATTGATTTGTCTGCTTGCCTTTCTGTGTCTGTCCTATCCATTCGTTCTTTCATTCCCCCACCGACTCACATACCATAATTTACACCAGTTTTAGTCCAGTTGGGCAATCAATCATGCAATTTAAACAGCTATTAAACCGTCTTGCCTTGTAGAGTACCAGTAATCAAACCGCCAACTTCTGCTTCAATTTTTATATACCATTATAATAGGGGCTGCTGAAGCGACATTCTAGCTATTTAGGTAAATATAATTTAAAAAGGATTACTCTAACTTTGGGTTAGTTTTAAACTCCTAATTAGTTTGAGAAGCCTCTCCTAAAGAGTGTAATTTGGCCGTTCTCTGCTTCACCGAACGAGGGGAAAATTGTAATGACTGATGGCTTTGACTTTTCCATCACAAAGCATTATCTCCAGAATTCTTTCCATTTTCACAGTACGCTTGCAAGAGTAGCATGCTAGCTATACTCCTCAGGCTACAATCTGACACAACTACTCTCACACCTTACTAGGAAATGTCTTTGTGGTTGACTTTCTTCAAGTTTAAGTAAATCTGGAGTTTGTGTCTTATTTTCTTGTTGAATACCAGTATAACAAGAGGCACAGCAGTGGAGTAACACATGGCTAAAAAATACCTGGTGCTTGACACTATGGGATGTACCTCAGTAGATACAATTATTTGGTAAAACCAGATCATGCAGTCCAGTCCAAACAAAGTCACGTAGACAATGACCAAGGTGACCACAGTCTTGGAAGCCTGAGCTTCAGCATTTCGTTCTTTGTTATTCTGGGCATTACGAATCACTGCAACTTGCTTGCCATGTCTGTGTAGAATCAGCAAAATGTAGATGCTAGCTGTTGCCATAATAAACACAAACATCAGGTCCCTGCCGAAGATGCCAAATCCCACTCCTTGAATTGAGAGCTGGTCAGGGTAGATGACCAAGCAGTAACCCAGGTTAAATGTGTATTTCAAAGCAGTTATATTCCTGCTACCCACAGTGAACATGGGCAGGTTGGCACTGGTCACCATACTTACAACATAAACGGCTAGGAAAAACAACAGCATGTACTTTTGCATGAGGAACTTCATGTTCAACCATTTTTCTGTATTTTGGGCGATGGTGGTGCATTGGAAGCAGCTCAGCAGGCAGGTGAACATTATGGCCAAAGCCCTGGATGCACGGAAGACAAAAAGAAGGATCTTGCACATTACATCTGTAAAGAGATCTTTCACCCCAATCACATAGAGGGAATGTGGGACTCCCTGGGTGAGGCAGACAAGTAAATTAGCCCAAGCCAAGTGGGACAGGATAACTTCAGCTTTCATAAATTTACACGCTCCGTAGACAATCTTCAGAAGTGTGAACAGGACAGTGAGGTTTCCTGATAGGCCCACAATTGTGGTAAAGAAGAAAATGAGCTCCAACAACAAAGCATATGCTTCCATGGTGCCAGAATAAACGAAAGCTTGATCACTGAAAGAAATGCATTTCCGAGGGTCAAGAGTTCCTGGAAGAAAGAGTGTATACATTGTGTCAGGTATTCTCAGTGAGACTTATAGATAAACAATCCAATCCAATAAAAATATGGTCCCCAACAAGTAATAGCATATTTTGAGCATTCTGACACATCTGGAAATGCACTCTACACTCTTTTCAAAGCCCCTGATTTGCACTCAAATAAACCTACTGTAAGGTGTGCAGAAATATAGGAAGACTATCATTCAACCCAATTTTGATAGAATACCCGTTGAATAAATGTACAATTATTTCAACATAAGTAACACGACAACAGAGATCAGGAATACAAACACGAAATTCCACTAGTTGCATAACAGTATATATGTATAATATCCATTTTGTCTACATTACAAAATCTTTACTCTAACCTCTGTTTTTTTCCCAGTGTGTATGTATATACTGGAGGTTGCCAATGTGTAGGGTCACATTTACACAGGATATAGATTTTTTTATTTGTTTATAACTTTGAAACTTTGACAACATTTGACGAATCTTCATGAAACTTTGTACAAGCAAATTTCATCCACCTTAGCTCCTTACTGGGAAGTTTCGGGGTGATCTATAGAGCATGGAAGAGAAAAAATAATGAATCCCAAAACATGTTTTCTTCCTGCATTTTTCCATAGGAACTTTAGACAGCACTATAGCCAAAGGGGCAGAGCGGAATTACACCAAATTTAGCAGAAATATAGATGTTTACCCAGAGAGCGAGATGTTTGTGGTTTGTTGTAAATCTTTTCAGCTATTTAAGAGCAATTAAGCTTCAAAATATCTAGATATCTAGCGACACTGTACTTTGGAGGGAGTACTAAGGTACTAAATGGAAATTATGCATAAAGATTGGCAGAATTTGCAAGACTGACCCGGCCCTGTGGGACACCAGCAGTCATTGGCTGGCTGCATCATGATGAGAAATGTTGTTGATACTGTTTTAAGACCAAGGGACTTGGATCCCATGTCCTAAAAATAAAAACAAAACAACATATATGTGGCCTGGGTAGTGGTAAACTGACCCCTGGCCCTTGTGGGGAGGGTCCCTGAGAGGCTTCAAATAGCATCACTGTGAAGAAGGATTATTTTGCATCTCCACAGCCTCATACCACTCTTGCAATATGCAGTGTAGAAATTGACAGGAGTGCCATGAATGGAGGCAAAAATAAAAAAGCAAAATAAGTTGGCTCCTGCTGCTCAGTTATCAATCTTTTTATATGATTTTCTTAGTATTTTGTGAATACCCAGCTGCCCACCAGAGGCACCCACAACAGTGCAAAATATTGGGGGCCAAGGTGGCAGCTCTAGATCCCTGCAACACCTGTCAACTCCCCAGCCAACAAACATGCTGGGTGCCGGCGAGAACTGTCATTTTTTGCTTGGAGTTGGTGTGTTGGTGCTCATTCGGGGCACCCCACAAGATATGGCATTGTTGGGGGCTGTAGATGGGACCGCTAGAGAACATGCGGCCTCAGACAGCTCCTGATGCTGAAGGGAGCTGCCATTTTATTTTTAAGTGTGTACCCTTGTGTCCACCCGGAGCACCCAGAACATATGGCATTATTGGGGGCTATGGGTGTGTCCCAATGCCCCATTGGCTCCAACCAGATCCCCATCCAGCATCCACTGTGCATTTTTCCATGCTCCAGCATGAGTGGGAGCAAAGTTATGTTCCTTTCCCTGGAGAATTCAGGCAGATCGTATTCCCTGCCCGCTCTCTCCCAGGCAGAGAACACCAGCTTTTGTGATTCAGGCCCCAGGTGAAGGGGTTCCCTGGGCAAATCCATGGCCAGAGGACCCTCCCCCCCAAAAAACTGACTACTGAGGATGGGGTCCCAAGAGCCTTAAAGAGACTTGGGGAGGAGGACAGCATGCCCCCTCCTCTATAAAGTCTCGGGAAAGGGGTCTATATGCCCCCTACTCTAAAATGTCCCCCTCCCCCATCATTGAAAATCATCTCCCAGTGCATAAAAAGGTAAGGGAGTGGGGGCCACATGACCACCTCCCTACAACAAATAGGTGCACCGACCCTGGTGGGCTAAAATTTAAAACAAGTGAGAATCCTTTTTTTATCAGAGCCTCGGTTCCTCCACGAATCTACAGCACCTATACAAATAATTAATGTTTTGAGACCAAAGAGTCCCTCTAGAACCCCACACCATGCTTAGTGGGCAGAGTATCCTTACATTGTCCCCCTATATGTTTTTAAAAAATATTTTTTCACAGGAGATCGAGTCCCCAAATTGTAAAATGGCTCCAGTCATATCTTTCTTGAAGTGGAGGCAGCCAATCATACCAAATCTTTTGATCTGTTGGATCCACAGATCCTCCATGGCATGACATATACATACATTTTGAACCTTTGGCGCCATTTGAAGAATCTTCACAAATCTTTCCAAATTCTCATCCTCCTCAGCTCCTTCCTGGAAAGTGATATGTCAAGTGAGGGCAGAGAAAAAGGGAGGTCCTAAAACGGTTTTTACCCATCAGTTTTTCCAAATTCGACAGAAAGCTAGACCATGATCCAGAAAGCATGCTTTTGTGATTTGATGTATATCTGTTCAGCAGTTTTTGAGAAATGAAGGTTCAAAATGTAAAGCATATATTGATAGGACCTCTAGTCAACGTGGTAAGATGTTTTCTGAATGGGGGCTCTTGAGACTTTTAAATAAAAGGATAACAGATGGCACATGGAGCAGTATTAGTGACAGAGAATATTCAAGAACTGCAGCCTCCCATTTTATATTTCTTAATGCAAAACTGTAAGGCCTTAGATAAGTGTTGTATGCTCACAGTTCATGATGACTCAAAATTCAGTCATGGAAAGCATATCTCAGACACCAAATGCAATGCTGATTGACCGCAACCTTGATGTGACAGATGAAAATGCAAATATCGTAAATAATCTTACAGATGGGATCACATATTATTTTACCTTCAACTCGACAAGATATATTACTGTAAATGTAGTATTATTTATGTGTTTATGTTCTTTATTTACAGAGTATTGTTATGTGTTGTTTCTCATTTGTATAAATGCTGTGGTCATAAGCTCAGCATTTGACTGTGTGGAGCAGGGTTTACTACAGGGTCTTACCCAACTGTACATGGCAGAAGTTCATGCATTACAAGGTTGGCTGTAGTGCCCAGGCTTGTGGCCAGCCATTGCAAGTGAACAGCTCCCTGTAGTGTGAGCTGGCCATAGATATTGGCATTCCACATGGCCCTGAATCCAACTGTCTGCAGGTGACCTCCTCTGCTGTCGTGGCTTGTTTTAATCACAGTTTTGAGGTCTCTATTGAGTCTCAAACTCCTGTATACTTATTGGACAGCCTGAGGGGATTCATGGATCAATTACTAGGTCTTTGCACACCTGAGGGATGTCTAGGAAGAGTTCAGGATCCCCTTGCACAGTGGATCACAGACATGTGAACCCCTCAACATAAAAAACATATTTAGTAAGCTTTAGAACATCAGGTGATCCCCTTGTGATATGCCCACCTGATTCAGGCGTTCAGAAGATTCTCTGCCTGCTATCTTATAACTGCTTTATTTTTTTATACTTCTGTGTTCGCCTGAGTAATATAAATAAATGAATACCATGATTTTCTGTACAGCAATGTAGTTTTATTTAGGTCCGATTTTCCATAGCAAAGGCTTGTTTCATTTTCTTAATAACTTTGGTGCCATTTGACAACTCTGCATGAAACTTTGCACTTTGGCTCCTTCATAACATCTGGTCACCCGATTGGTGGCCGCCCTCTCTGGGGACCTGTCCTACTCCTACGGAGTCGGCACGGAACCTGGGAGTGTTGATGGATCCTGCCCTTTCCATGACTTTGCAGGTCAACAGAACTGTTGCTACCTGTTGGGGCATCATTAAAATACTCCGAAAAATAAAACATTACTTGTCTCCTCTGGCGCGGAAGCAAGTGGTGGTAGCACTTGTCGCTTCGCGACTCGATTATTGTAACGCCTTATACATCGGCATGAAAAAGAGCCTGTTACAGTGTCTTCAGACTGCCCAAAATGCGGCTGCTAAATTAGTTCTGGACGCTCCCAGATTAGCGTCAGCAACGGCAGCCAGGAAGGGCTTACACTGGCTTCCTGTTGAATCGAGGATCATTTTTAAGACACTCTGCCTCACCTATAGTGCACTCTCTGGTAAGGGTGCGGGGGGGTCAAGAAGCTGCTGCTACCCTGTGTATCGGGCAGAATCGTACGCTCCTCTTCAAAGAACCTGCTGATGGTACCTCGCTTCCATAGGAATAAATGGGGTGGCAGGGCCTTTTCCTCAATTGCCCCTAAGTTATGGAACACCCTTCCTTGTGAAATTAAATCTCAGCCCTCTGTTCTGCTTTTCCGGAAAGCATTGAAAACATGGCTGTTTGCAAGGGCGTACCCGTAGTTACTTTTTATTTGCTTTGGGGTTTTTCCGTTAGGCGCCTTGATGCCTTCGGGCTTAGTTGCGCGTTATAAGATTCTTTTCATTTCATTCATTTCATTTCATGGCAAGTTTAGCGCAAATCCATCGAGCATGGATAAAAAAAAAGTGGGCTCCAAAAGTTAGATTTTTCCTTTTTGATTCCTCTTTGATACATACATAATGGGTGAAAGGAATTTGTCAAATTTGCCAAAAAGTTTGTATGTGAGGTCATGAGCAGCGAAAGTTGTAATGAGTTCAATAAATTATAACTGGTGAATTTCAATTTTTTTTCTGTTTTTAAACATAATTTCATATCTCATTTCAACTCCTATCTGTAATGTCACTTTAACGTTTATTTTTTCAATGAAAATGTGTGTGTGTGTGTATGTATGCATGCATGCACTTATCTATGGTTTACCTACAATTTCCATTGAAGAAGCATTTTTTGATTTGCCCTCCAACAACAGATCTTTACCAAACCTGGTTTATAGTAGGCAACCTTGATTCTCTATGCCAAATTTCATACAGTTCCATACAGGATACAATAAGTTAAGATGGGGTCGAAAAATATGTTTACCATTTTTGGCTCCATCAGAAGTTTTGCTCGCATCTGCAGCTAAAACAGCTGAAAGATTTACACTAACCTTGGCTTGAATACAGAACTTTACTAAGAAGGTGCGCATGTGTTGTTTCGGTGTAAATCAATTGAGTAGTTTTCAAGATATTAGCATTAAAAAAAGTTGCAGTGTGCTTGAAAGGATTGATACGTTTGTATATCTTGTCAGCTGAAAAGCTTTTTGTTGATTTCCGTAGACCTGTGGCACTGTTTGAAGAATATGAATGACATTTGGCAGACACTTGTAGCCATATTTAAATATGGGAAATCACCAAAAGTGGTGCAATCTAGCGCAACATGTTGATTTGGGGTTTACTTCCCTGCTCAAAAAATGTTGTCAAAGCGGCGTGGCTATGGCGCTCACCGAAATGGCGACATTGAGCTCCTTAGACGTGGGAGTTCGGCGCTCACAGGGCAGTGAGATGAGCATGTCCCACATGCCCTGAATACAGTGAGTCACCAGCACCCTTGTGAAGGCACCGTGTTTCCTGCTTTGCCTCCAGCTGGCCCCGGCGGGTTTCTCTGCACTGGGGAAGGTCGCGCACTCGATTTTGGAATGCAGAGGGCACGCTTCCAATCAGCCTGGATTTCTCAGTCATCGCAAACTTCTTCAATTTGAAGTATCTTTATGGAATTTCTGCCCGCCTCTTTTTTTATGAGATTTAATATAGTCGGAGTTTTCTAGATGTTTATTTCTCATTCATAAAGGACAATATTTTACAATTTTTCTCTGCAGTTTCAAAAGCCTGCAAGTTAATAAGAAAGACATGCCTATTTATTTTGTGACTACAAATCATTTTGATATGGCTCCTGGGAACAATAATTTCTACATATGTAAGATATGCATCCTGTAAGAAATCTGCCAGTTGACCAGAATATCTACTAATATGTCAAATGGCTCCTAAAAAAATCTCAGATGTGTGTAAAACTAACTCATCATTGCTCACAGGGGTTGGTGTTACTGTTTCATTTGGAGTGAGCATTTGTTTTTCAATATTTTTTCTTCAACATTTGGATTGTCCTCCTTTTCAAGAATATCTTTTGGGAGGCAGTGTTGCCATTTCTCTTATTTTCCTTTAATGGGAAAAAATGCTATCTTAAGCTTTCAGGTTCTTTACGGAATCACTTGCTGTAGGATTCGGATCTCATCCACACCAGCATGGAAGACGCTGTTTCACAAAAATCTGACTCTCCTTCAAGTACGTGCCCTAAATCTTTTTCTTGTGCCAAAGGGACAGTGGGTATAAATAAAAGACCTAAAAAAGACCCTCCCTCGCCAACAAAACCAACACCAGCTCCTATGGAAGTTATCTTTGACTAAACTCGTGTACTGGGGCCATTTATGGAAGACACCACTAAAACACTGTAACAGCTGGTCGACAAGTGGTCCTCCTTGGAGTCTCGTGTTTTGTTAGTGGAACAAAAATCTAAGAATCCACAGCAAGTATTTCACACCTGGAGTATATATGCTCAGAAAACACACAGAAGACCTTGAAAATCAAAATCATAGAAATAATTTACGCATCAATCAATCAATCATTTGTAGAGAGCACTACATACCCGCAAGGGTTTCAAGGCGTTAGGAGGGGGGTGCTACTGGTCAAACAGTCAGGTTTTGAGTAGCCTCCTGAAGGTCAGCAGGTCTTGGGTCTGTCGTAGGCTCAGTGGGAGGGTGTTCCAGGTCTTGGCGGAGAGGTGGGAGAAGGATGTCCCACTGGTGGTTGTTCTTCGGTTGCGAGGGATGGTGGCGAGTGCGAGGTCTGCAGAGCGGAGCTGGCGGTTGTGAATGTAGAAGGAAAGTCATCTTTTGAGGTAGGCTGGGCTGGTATTGTGGAGTGCCTTGCGTGCTTGAATGAGGAGCTTGAAGGATATCCTCTAGTTGACGGGGAGCCAGTGCAGGTTTCTCAGGTGGGGGGTGATGTGGCTGTGGCGTGGTATGTCGAGGATCAGTCGTGCAGATGCGTTTAGGATGCGTTGAAGTCGTTTGATGAGCTTGGTCGGGGCTCCCACGTAGAGGGCATTTCCGTAGTCGAGTCTGCTGCTGACAAGGGCCTGGGTGACTCTTTTCCTTCTATCTGTCGGGATCCACCTGTAGATCTTGCGGAGCATGCGGAGGGCGTTGAAGCAGGAGGAGGAGACGCCGTTGACTTGCTTGGTCATGGAGAGCGTTGATTCGAGGATGATTCCCAGGTTGCGTGTGTGGTCGGAGGGTGTTGGGCCTACCCCCAGTGCCGTCAGCCAGCAGGAGTCGTCCTAGGCTGAAGGGTTGGTGCCAAGGATGAGGACCTCCGTCTTGTCCATGTTCAACTTTAGTCGGCTGATCTTCATCCAGTCGGCGATGGCCTTCATTCCTTCCTGGAGGTTGGATTTGGTTGTGATGGGGTCCTTGGTGACGGAGAGGATCAGTTGAGTGTTGTCAGCGTAGGAGATTATGTTGGGGTCGTGCTGTCCGGCGACGTGTGCGAGCGGGGCCATGTAGATGTTGAACAGTGTCGGGCTGACGGAAGATCCCAGGTGTATGCCGCAGATGATCTCAGAGGCTTCGGATCGGAATGGGGGAGGCAGAAGCTCTGGGTTCTGCCAGAGAGGAAGCAGGTGGTCCATTCCAGAGCCTTTTCACGGATCCCTATGGCGTGGAGGCGTGCGCATAGTGTGCGGTGGCAGATGGTGTTGAAGGTGACGGAGAGGTCCAGGAGGATGAGGGCCGCGGACTCATTGTCCAGCAGGGTCCCAATGTCATCGGTGGCGGCGATGAGGGCAGTCTCGGTGCTGTGGTTGCTGTGGAACCCTGACTGGGAAGGGTCCAGGATTCTGTTTTCTTCGAGGTATCGGGTTAGCTGTCTGTTGATGATCTTCTCGATTACCTTGGCCGGGAGCAGAAGCAGAGAGATGGGCCAGAAGTTCTTGAGGTCTCTTGGGTCCGTCTTGAGTTTTTTGAGTAGGGCAATGATCTTGGCGTGTTTCCAGCATTCTGGGAATGTCGTGGTCTCGAGGGAGCATTTATGACGTGGCGCAGATGGGGTGCGATGGAGCTGCTGGCTTTGTTGAAGATGTGGTGCAGGAATGGGTCTGACGGGGAGTCGGAGTGGATTGTGCTCATGGTCTTGATGGTGTCATCGATGCTCCCGTTGGCCCAGGCTAGCAGGGGTTCATAGTCGATGGTGTGCGGGGAGTCTGTTGTGTTGATGTCTGTTGGGTCTGTCTGGGTATTGAAGCTGTCGTGGATGCCTGCTATCTTGCGGTGGAAAAACGTGGCGAGGGAGTCGCAAAGGGCTTGCTCCTGCGGGATGTCGTTGGCGTTGGAAAGTTTCTTCACGATGTTGAAGAGCTCCTTGCTATTGTGTGCATTGTTGTCGAGGCGGTCTCTGAAGGAGGTCATCTTGACTATCCTGATGAGGTGATGGTGGTTGAGGATGGCATACTTGTGGGGTGCGTGGTTATCCGGAGTCTGCTCACTGTGCCATTTCTTCTCTAGTTTTGGCAGGCTCGCTTAGAGGCTAGGAGATCGGGGTGAATCAGCTGACCATCTTGCTGGTGTCTCTATAGGAGGGTTTCTTCAGCGGGGCATGTGTGGTGGTGCAGTCGTTGATCCAGCGTCTGAGGATGTGGGCAGCGTCCTCGGTGTTGGAGAGTTCGGTGGGTGGGCTGAGAGCGAGGTTTGCATGTAATTGGTCTTCGGTGATTTTGCTCCAGCAGCGGCGAGGGATCTGTTGGGTGCGGTGGTGAGTGGTGGGTTTCTGGTAGGTGAAGTGGATGCAGCGGTGGTCAGTCCAGAGGAGTTCGGTGGTGTGGCTGAAGGAGAGGTGGGAGCTTAAGGAGAAGACGGGGTTGAGCGTGTGGCCGGTGGAGTGGGTAGGCGTTGTGAAGAGTTGCCTCAGTCCGAGGTTGGCGAGGTTATCGATCAGGGTAGTGGAGTTGCTGTTGTTATTTCAAGGTGAAAGTTTAAGACACCGAGGAGGATGCAGTCTGTAGAGGTCATGGTGTGCTTGCTGATTAAGTCAGCGATGGAGTCGCGAGTGGGTGTTCAGTAAGATGCACCGGAGGTGATAGTGGCCTTAAGGCAAGCCGCACCACGGCCGCCATATATGTGGAGGTGAGACGGAGGAGCAGCTGGGTGGTGGGCAGCGAATGGGCAGTGAGGGGCGGGGCCGCAGGAGATGCAGCGGCAGGAGGAGGCGGGCCGCAGGGGACACAGCAGCGGGAACGGGAGCTGCGAGGGCACCAAAGGCAACTGGGCACAAACCAGGAGGCAACAAGGGGAACAGAAGGCAAAGAAAAACGGGCCCAGAAAAGAGTGCAGGCACAGGGGGGAGACAGACAACATCGGTCACAGATACCAGAAGACAGTAAGGGCAGTACAAGGAAAGACAATGACAGTGATGCAAACCCAAGGCCGGCCATTGGCCAACAGGGATGAGGTGCAGATGGTAGCCTGTGGGTGGAGGAGGGCCTCAACTTCTTAGCAGCAGCAGCTGGGGCAGGGCCAAGACACACAGGTGGAGCTGTGTGGTAGGGGAGCGCCCTACCTAACAAGGTCAAGGGTCACATTTACTGGCTTCCAGAAAAACTTACTTTCAAACTTTGCTGCCAAAACTTCTTGGTATCTCTACATGCACTCCTCTTAACATACAAAGAGCTCAAAGACTTGGGGGCATATTAACAAGCCAGTTTTCGGCCGAAATGTGGTGATTTAAATTTTGCTCTATTATTAAGAACACGCTAATGCGTGTTTCCTTGAATTAGCAGCTGTCTTTTCTCCACTTTTCATGTCAGCGATTATTAAAACTGCATTGCGATATTTACAGGGATGCCCTGGACCCATGAATCGATTATCAAAGTTGCGCTAAGGCCCCTTTACTGCAGGATTTTAACTCCTGCTTTTAATCTGATTTACCCATCTGTAACATGGGAGGTGGATCTCAGAGCTAAGTTCACACCTGCCTATTATCAAAATTCACATTATTGCAGGTCATTTTTTGCTGCTTTTCTCATGCTAATGCATGTTATCACCCTCTATCACTGGATTTCACATCGCCTGGGTGAAAAGCGTTAATAATACGTCGCTAACCCGGTGCTGAAATCCAGAGATAGACAGCGATAATGAAAATTGCACTATGCGCGATAATTATCGCATGTGCTTGATAATATGCCCCTAGGTCCTAAATTTTCAGCAAAACCAAGACGAGTCATTCTATTTTCCTGCAGTATACCGATTTGTTACAAGTACTAACTGCCATAAAATCGGAAAAACAATTCAATGGGGATGGCCATAAGTTGTTTTTCTCTCAGGATGTTCCTAAAGTCACTGCCGACTGTTGGAAACAATTTCTGGATATGCGACCCCAATTGAGAGCCATGAATGCACAATATGGTCTAATCCATCCCAGCTTATTTAAAGTGACATATAAGAATAAAACAACTACTTATGAAGAGCCTGCTGCACTGAAGAATTTTCTTCAGCTGCACGGAGGAGATGATATAGACACTTCGAGTTTTACCTGATATTTGATTGCATTTTCTTGTCCTTGCAATCGGTTCAAAGAATGTATATTGTTTGTTTCTATTGTTTTTTTCTTAAAATGCTGTTTATCTTTCTCATTTTTAGCGTATTCCAATTTTGTGTTGTTTTTCTTTGAACACAGGTTGTTTGACCTCGCATCTTGTCCCCATAATGTTCTTCTCTTATGTGGTATTCCAACCTTTGTAAAATTTACCCTGTCGACCTATGGAGTTCGGATGCTGTTACTGTCATCTTTTGGTGTCGCTGACCCTCCTCACGTTCTCGTTTTTTGTAGGTATGTTCCTCAGTTCTCATTTCTATGAATTGTACTGTCTTTTTCTCTTTTGTTTCTCTATTTTCTTGTCACTACTCCATTTTCAATTCCCCTTTTTCATCTTCCCCCTTTCTTCCCTCCCTCTTCATTGGGAGTTCCTCTGTTTCCCCTTTCTTCATCTACTATACAAACTATTATTCTATTCCTTTCAGAATTCTGCCTTTTTCCCTTTTAAATCTGATACTGTAGACAAAATACTTGCAGGTCATATTGATTTCAATTTCCAGTCCGGGTCACCTCATGGAATATGAAAGGCTTAAATAAACCTTTTAAACAGCAGAGAGTCATATCTCATTTAGCCAGACTCAATACACATATTGCTCTATTACAAGAGACACACCTTTCAGAGACAGAAGCACCGAAGTTGAATTTTTTTTAGATGGGTAATGTATTTGCTGCTCCTGCCAAATGGGAAAAAAATATGTACTTATACTTTGCCATAAGAAGCTTCATATTACTGTTGTTTTCCAAGAGGCTGATTCTGATGGTTGTTGGATTGTTGTAAAACTCTTGGTTGATAACATTCCTTTAACCTCTCTGCTGCACCGAACGTTCCGCGCTGGTGCGGAACATTCTATTGCGCGGGCGGGGCCGGAACGTTTAGCGGACGTGCGCAGCACTGCTGAGGAAGTGCACGCGACGTCCGCTGAATGTTCGCCGCATGGAAGGGGTTAACAATCTTTAATGTTTATGGTCCAGTTTCAATTGATAATACCGTTTGGACAAATATATCTGATAAGTTAATAAGACATGATAATGATTATTTTATATTTGGTGGTGATTGTAATGAAATTCGTGATTCTGTATTAGATAGGAATTCAAAAATTAAATTATTCATACTAAAATGTATTCGCAATTTCGCTTTGTCATTCATCACAATCACTAGTTGAGAGTTGGAGGTTATGTCACCCTGACCTCCGAGAGTACATCACTCACAATCCCGTATAGATTAAATTTTTCTTAGTAAACCCTTAGATTATTATTCATTCTGACATAGGTTCCACACTAATTTCTAACCATGCTCCACTTTGTACAGACCTTGATCTCATTCCTTTCTCCCCACATGCAGGCAGATGGCATTTCAACAATTCATTGTTTTTAGATAACACATTCATCTCCCAACTTGAATCTTTCACTTCTGAATTCTTTCTTTTTAACACTACTCCGGATGCTTCTTTTGGAATGGTCTGGGATTCTTTTAAAGTAGAGAAAAAGCATAAGCAGTTCCAATAGAATAAATTACGTGCTAACATTAAATCTTTAGAACATGCTTACTATAATTCCAAGAGGGATGACTCCTTAACACAATTAATCCAAGCTAAATAACAATTTAACAGGTTGAACAAGAGGGCTGCCTCAAATGTATTAATAAAAATTAGTACATGTTATACGGTGGTCAAAACAAGATGGGGAAATTGCTTGCAAGTTATTTAAAAATCAGGAAAGTTAGAACCAAAATTGAGTATATCCAGAGCAATAATGGGACTA
Source organism: Lissotriton helveticus (assembly GCF_964261635.1). Classification (NCBI taxonomy): domain Eukaryota; kingdom Metazoa; phylum Chordata; class Amphibia; order Caudata; family Salamandridae; genus Lissotriton; species Lissotriton helveticus. The sequence goes on from NC_136065.1 coordinate 1,522,488,013, forward strand.
CTCACTTTAAGGATAAAGATATTTCATATGAATTTGTTAATTTCTGTACCACCTTATATACTTCAGAATCACAATCAACGGAAACCGATTTGACTAATTATTTTCAATCCATTCCTTCACCTGCTTGACAGCATATTAATTTTGATATGCTAAAAGCTGATAATACACTCTCAGAAATATATCAAGCAGTCTCTGTTTTGCATAGAGGGGAGGCTCCTGGCACAGAAGGCTTTACTATAGAATTTTATAGTCATTTTTTCAAACTTCTTTTTCTCTTATCTCCTACTCCTTTGTACCTTTTTTGCTAATGAAGGGGTCTCTCGTGGTTCCTTTCCAGATGCTATGTACTAATTCCTAAAGAGAGTAAAGAACCCTCATTGTGTAAAAATGATCATCCTTTTTCGTTAGCTAACACCAATTACAAAATCTTTGCTAAGATCCTGGCTTCATGTATTGATCCTATTTTTCCCACTTTAATAGGTTCCGAACAATCTGATTTCATTAAGGATCATTTGGCTTCGGCGCTAGATCATCCTTTTGCTGTTATTGCCTTAGATGCGGAAAAGGCTTTTGATCGATTTGGTTAGTATTTTATGTTCCTGGCCTTAAAATGGATTGGTTTTCCTCCCAAATTGATTGCTCTTATATCTTTGCTCTACACAGGTTCTAAAGCTGCCATCTTTGTCAATGGTATTATTTCAGAATATTTGCCCTTGTACAGAGGTGTTTGTCAAGGTTGTCTTTATTTTATTATAGCACAAAGGTAATACAAGATGATCTTATTAGAGGTTTCTCTATGGAATCACAACAAATTAACATTTCAGTGTAAGCTGATGATATTTCTTATACTGCACTGATCCTGCCACTTCTATTCCATCCTTTTTTCAACAAGTAACCACCTTTTCTCAGCTGTCAGGGTATCAGTTTAATGTTGTTAAATGCCTAGTGCTACCCTTGAATTGTTTGTGTAATAAGCAACATTTTGCCCACACAGGGTTTACTTGGCAACCTAGTAAATTAAAATATTTAGGAATATCGTTCTCTTATAATATTAAAGATACTTTAAAAATAAACTATGACTATATTCTTAAGTCAATAGGTAATAGCATTGATAGTTGGCATTCACTTTCTTTATCTTGGAGGGGTAGAATGGACTCTATAAAAATGTGTATTAAATCGGAAAAAAATTTGGCAAAAGCTTGAAAGGATTGGTTTTCTCTTGTTATGCCCAGTTTTCCACAAATCCATCAAAGGGACAACTTTAAAGATGGGACAAAAAATGAATTTGCTTATAATCTTAGTGCTGTGTGATGAATCTGAATCAAAGGGTAGTTAACAAGTTACACCAAGTGCAGATATTTGAACTTTCATGACGATCCGGTGGTGAAGGGGGCAAAGCTAAATGGTAGGTTAAAAAATATGTTTGAATAGGTAATGTTGTCACATTTAATGTGGAAGAGACTTAGCCTGTTTAGCTTTCTTTTGAAGTTTTTAAGTTTGTGCAGATTCATCGGCAGAGGGCACTTTAAAAGAGGGAGGCAAAAAAGTAATCGTTTGATAGTAAAGTTGGCACTATGTGACAGATCTTCACAATAATTGACATGTATGCACTGCAGTGCATACCTGTTGGTTCTCTTACACATTCTGCAATGATTACTGAAGAGTAAGTAAGGATGCCCAGACGTATCCACTGCAGTGATGTTTAAACAGAATGGGAAGAGGGAGAAGTACCTCTGTTTAAAAAACACTGCAGATTAACTTTAATCTTCAGTGATTTTTAAACATATAGAGACTTCTCCCTCTTCTAGCCCTGCAAAGCAGTGCATACCCCTCGACCTGCTTACATACTCTGAGGTGATTAATGCAAAGTTTTTCCAGGCACTGAGGTGTATGCACTACAGAGTAATATGCAGTGGTTTCTAAAGTTTAGAAACCACTGCATACCATTCGGTGGCAGTGCCCTTTAATATTCTGCAATATTCACTGCAGAGTATGTAGGTACAGCAAGGGGTACTTGGCTGCAACATTTTCTTAGTGGAAAATGCATCCTCACATCCCTTTGTGGACTCGAGGTTGCATTTTGCGCTAAGAAATTAGAACCAAATGCCCACTTTGCCCCTTCGAGAAATGTCATGGAATCTTACAGAATTTTAACATAATTTCACATAAATCAGTGGAATCAAATTCTGCCCACCCCAACCTTAAACAGCCATAGGTCATTCTTACCAAGAATGTTTTTTTTAATCTGGACTGCCCCATAATTTCGGGCACATCTAGTTATGCCCCTCTACTGTACTGAAATCAATATCCTTTGAGTTTGTCCCACTGGTGTATTTTTTTACAAGTAAAACTCTCAAGTCTGCCCTGACTTGCAAGTTTTAATATCGCTGAAACAAAGCATTCTTAACCCTTAAATCACACTGTGTAAAAATGAAATAAATCAAATATGTGAACGATACATTGAGTTGTGAGTTTAATTGACTCAAGTATACAAAGTGATAAGCATTTAAATACAGCCTGTCACCTTTTTAAACATGAATTTCTTAAATGATACGTAACAGATTTACACCAAATTGGAAACAAGCATGGTTTTTGAGTAGAGTTTTCCTTTCATTTCAAATTTGATGTAAATCTGTTCAAAAGTGTTTGCTCTTTCTTTCTGCAAAATTTGCTATGGGAGCTAAAATGAGAAAATGATATACTTCCCCCACACCAAATTTTTTCCCATTAATTGATGGATGATCACAAAACCTGTCATGACAGACCTTAGCTAGCTGAGTTAGTACATTTCCCTTGCAAATCTACCAACTGGGTCAAAAACTGCAAGCAAATCTAAGAAATATATGTATATATATATATATATATATATATATATATATATATATATATATATATATATATATATATATATATATATATATATATATATATATATATATATATATATATATATATATATATATATATATATTACCTACTGGCAGTCGCCAGTAGGTATATATAGTTAGGATTTTTTCTCTATGGGACTTTTGAAAATTCTATGTCTAATAACTTTGGCGTTTGTGGACGGAATTGGCTGAAATTTTCAGGAAAATGGAACATTTTGTTTCTGAGCAGCCCCTGAAAATATGGGGGGGTTCGTCAAGAGGGGGCCGAGAAAAAAGGGGGGTCCCAAAACGCGTTTTTCCCATGTTAATTTCCATAGGGCGGTTGGCCTCACTTTTAGCCCGAACGGCTGAATGGATTTGCACGAAACTTGGAAAAATTGTAGGGACTGGTAGCCCGATGTGCCTTTGCTAGGTCTCAATATATGTGCTCCAGTGGATTTTGAGAAATTAACGTTCAAAAAAAGATATATATCTGTAAGCGCGCTCTGGGCAGCGCTCCGGTTCGCGTACTTGACGCGTAACGGAACTTCGCGTAGCGAAGCTGATTGGCTCTCCGGTGTCTGTAAACATTCCAAACAGTCCGTAGCGGCCGCCATCTTGTCTGTCGGTAGGATCGAGAGACAAGAGGAGGCCAAAGCGAAGGGGCAAATGACCATAAGGGGGCATAGTAGATCCTCCCTGACCCCCTAGGTTTGATGTAGAGGCTTTAAAAGGGCCCCGCAGGGCAAAAAAAAAACAAACATTTTTTTGTTTTTTGCGTGGGGAGCGCCCGGTCTGCGAACTGGGAAGCGTTCTGGGAAGCGTACTAAAAGGAAAAAAGAATGATAGACTTTTCTAATATTGTATGTTAATTGATTGTTTGTTTTGTTGATTATTTTTTAATTTCTTTATTTTTTAAGCAATTATTTATTATTGTGATTGTGTTTCAAAATTTAATAAAATGTCTAACATTTCACTGTCTGAAATGTCGTTATTTTCATTGAACATAGCTTGTAATGTTTGAGTGTGTAAAATGTCCTCATTTTGAAGGAGGACATCTACTGCTTGCACACATTGCAGTAGTTCTTGGTCCCAAGTTTCATCCATAAATTCTATATAATTTGGATCAATTATTTCTTGGTTGCTCTCTTGCAGGACAATTTGAAATGAAACTTTCTGTTCGCCTTCCATTTTGCCTGAAATTTGGAGAAAAAAAAATATATTAGTACAGATAGGGCACTGTTGGGATTAATTTTAGATAAGCAGTTTTTATCAGTGAATTTATCTTTGGGCAGTGTATAGTATCAGAGTGGAAGTAGGAATATAAAAAAGTGTATGTGATTTAACGTAAGTAAATTCATAATTATACAAGAGAAACCTAACTCCATCCATAACTATAACAGAGAAGTCTATCTAAATCTATAACTACTACAGAGGGATAGTATATAACTATCAGAAAAAGTTTACCATATTAACTTATAGTGCACAATATACTTCAGTTTTTAAAATAACAACTTACCTTTACAAAGAAGTTGAAGTGATTAGTGAAAATCCAATTGAAATGTACACCAGGAAGTAGTAGTCAAAATGGCTGTGTTCCCTTCTCTTCCTTTAAATATATTCAGGTATATAACGAATCAAATGTCAGGTAAAAAAAGTAGAAAATGAAAGGAACATTTTCATTGGTTGTCAATTCCAACACTTCAGATGTGTTCTGTGAAGTAATTTACCTCACGGTATTTAGAAAGGTCTACAGGCTAAATGGCTAAATGGAATTTCAATCAAATTTGTGAAAATGGTAGGGATTGGTATGTAGTATGAGCTAATCTATATTTGGTGAAAGTGTCTCCAGTCGTTTTTCTGTAAATTACTTTCCCACCTTTTTTGATGGAGCGCTTCCCGGGGAGCGCCCCAGTACGCGAACTGGCGAGCGCCCCGGTAAGCGAACCTGAAGCGTTACGGGAGTCCACCATTTTGTGTTTCGGTCGAATTAAGATACCAGATGGAGGGCACATAATGTTCAGAATGGGTAGAAGGGGACACGGTAGACTTATTTTGACCCCCTAGGTTTTCTGAGGATGGCTGAGGAGGCCCATATGTGCGAAAAAAAAACAAAATTTTTTTTAAAAATTTCGCGCGGTTAGCTTCCGGTTCGCGTACCGGGTAGCGCTCCGGGGAGCATACTTTGTTGAAAATTAGTGAAAAAAGTTAGAGTAAAATAATATTTGTGAGTGATCAGATGTAGGGTAGCTCTGAGAAGAGCTTTTGGGTTTATGGTACATTTAGGTACTTATAAGTAGGTACCAATGCACAGTGTTATATTCAGAATGAAAACTCTGTTCCCTTCATCTGAGAAGTGAACTCCATCTCCTCTGTAGATATCTTGCATGTAGTAACGCAAGTTATTGTTGTACATGGAGCCCATTCCATGGTCTCTCATGTAAGCTGAAACAGATTTGTTTACATGCTTCCTCGACTTCTCAATTTGTGGACAAAATTGGTTCGACCACCTCCAATTCTGTCTTTGGCATATATTTGAATATACCAAGGCAGTTTGAGGAAAAAGTGCCATTAATTGTTCAAATGTGTCCTTTAAAAGCATTTCCAGACCTACCCCAGTCAAAGTGCCCAAATCATTACCTCCACAGTGCACAATTAACAGGTCAGGTTTTGGCAAATGCATAAAGGTTTTCACCAATGGTATCAATTGGTGACATTTTAATCCTCTGTGGCCAAACCACTTAATTTCCACATCTTGTAAATTGAGGTTAGGTAAATTTCTGTTCTCAGCATACCTCTGAGCCCAATAGATGTAACTATGTCCAACAATCCAGACAGAAAACATGGCGAGAGAAGGTTCTGCTGCAGTCAGATGAAGTGTGGCAATGAAATGGCAGTTGAAAAAATAAGAGTTTAAAATGAAAAAAACTGTGGAGTTTCTGTGTTAATGAAGCAGTAACAGTGATTGTTGGATTTTGATTGCTGAAAACAGAAAGTTAGGGTGCATGGATGAGTTCTTTGAAAGATGTATTTTGAATGGTCAATAAAAAATCATTAAATGAAAGATTGCACTGGATATGCAGGTGCACTGAGAGTTCAGAGTTCAATTGAAACATTGTTGTGTGAACTTGCAAACACCAGAGGTCTTCCAGGAGGTGGTTGCTATGCAAAAAAGGCAGAGAGGGCAGAGGGGGGAAGGGTTTTGATTTGAAAAAAGTGAGGGAAGAGTTTTGATTGGGTGACATGAGAGATATGTGTGATGAATTACAGCATTTCTGTGCTTTCTATAGCTGCAGCCTCTGGAGTGCATACCCGTTGTTCTGCTGAAGACAAATTGGTGTATTTCTGAGACTGTTTTGAAACTCATAAAGTATTTGCTAAGGTGAGAAAAGATTTATTTAATTTAGATAGAGAATAGTGTGTTTTAAGGAGAAAATTATGAAGAAAGTTGAGTTTTTAAAATGTTGCTTTGTCTCAAGTGTTTTACAAATAGATTATGTTTCTTTGAGAAATTGTAATTGGAGAAAATGTGAAGTATTAGTACTGACAGGGTGTTTTTCTGCATAGGAGCTGTGCAGTGTTTTCAAATTATGACTTGAAAATCGTTTTTGAGGAAAAGGAATGCTTTTAAAATTTATGACAAGGAAATAATGGTGTCTGCTTCTTTATAAGGCATTTGAGTGTCTCTGATGTTATTTTTCCCATTTTAATTTAAGACCTTTCCCCGTGGTGCAAATTCCTTGTAAATATGCTCGCACCTGTGCTTGGCAAATTTAGATTTTGAGTCTTTGAGTTACATAGCCATGTTAAAAGTGACCCAAAAATGCTGCAAAGGCAATCAAAAAACGCTTTCATGTGTCTTAAGGACATTTTCAGTCATTTCCCCATGTGCAGTGTTTTCAAATTATGACTTGAAAATCGTTTTTGAGGAAAAGGAATGCTTTTAAAATTTATGACAAGGAAATAATGGTGTCTGCTTCTTTATAAGGCATTTGAGTGTCTCTGATGTTATTTTTCCCATTTTAATTTAAGACCTTTCTCCGTGGGGCAAATTCCTTGTAAATATGCTCGCACCTGTGCTTGGCAAAATTAGATTTTGAGTCTTTGAGTTACATAGCCATGTTAAAAGTGACCCAAAAATGCTGCAAAGGCAATCAAAAAACGCTTTCATGTGTCTTAAGGACATTTTCAGTCATTTCCCCATGTGCAGTGTTTTCAAATTATGACTTGAAAATCGTTTTTGAGGAAAAGGAATGCTTTTAAAATTTATGACAAGGAAATAATGGTGTCTGCTTCTTTATAAGGCATTTGAGTGTCTCTGATGTTATTTTTCCCATTTTAATTTAAGACCTTTCCCCGTGGTGCAAATTCCTTGTAAATATGCTCGCACCTGTGCTTGGCAAATTTAGATTTTGAGTCTTTGAGTTACATAGCCATGTTAAAAGTGACCCAAAAATGCTGCAAAGGCAATCAAAAAACGCTTTCATGTGTCTTAAGGACATTTTCAGTCATTTCCCCATGTGCAGTGTTTTCAAATTATGATTTGAAAATCGTTTTTGAGGAAAAGAAATGCTTTTAAAATTTATGACAAGGAAATAATGGTGTCTGCTTCTTTATAAGGCATTTGAGTGTCTCTGATGTTATTTTTCCCATTTTAATTTAAGACCTTTCCCCGTGGTGCAAATTCCTTGTAAATATGCTCGCACCTGTGCTTGGCAAATTTAGATTTTGAGTCTTTGAGTTACATAGCCATGTTAAAAGTGACCCAAAAATGCTGCAAAGGCAATCAAAAAACGCTTTCATGTGTCTTAAGGACATTTTAAGTCATTTCCCCATGTGCAGTGTTTTCAAATTATGACTTGAAAATCGTTTTTGAGGAAAAGGAATGCTTTTAAAATTTATGACAAGGAAATAATGGTGTCTGCTTCTTTATAAGGCATTTGAGTGTCTCTGATGTTATTTTTCCCATTTTAATTTAAGACCTTTCTCCGTGGGGCAAATTCCTTGTAAATATGCTCGCACCTGTGCTTGGCAAATTTAGATTTTGAGTCTTTGAGTTACATAGCCATGTTAAAAGTGACCCAAAAATGCTGCAAAGGCAATCAAAAAACGCTTTCATGTGTCTTAAGGACATTTTCAGTCATTTCCCCATGTGCAGTGTTTTCAAATTATGACTTGAAAATCGTTTTTGAGGAAAAGGAATGCTTTTAAATTTTATGACAAGGAAATAATGGTGTCTGCTTCTTTATAAGGCATTTGAGTGTCTCTGATGTTATTTTTCCCATTTTAATTTAAGACCTTTCCCCGTGGTGCAAATTCCTTGTAAATATGCTCGCACCTGTGCTTGGCAAATTTAGATTTTGAGTCTTTGAGTTACATAGCCATGTTAAAAGTGACCCAAAAATGCTGAAGAGAAATGAAATGAAGAAGCAGACACCATTATTTCCTAGTCATAAATTTTAAAAGCATTCCTTTTCCTCACAAACGATTTTAATTTCATTTTAAGTCATTTCCCCATGAATGTAGGTATACAATTGATTTATATGTTGTGTTTAAAAACGTTTTTTGAAATCAATTACACTTCTGGATATGTACTGCTAGAGCTTCATGCACATTAAACAAACCTCTGGATAGGCTACACCTTATCGTCATCCTGAATTAATCATTTAAAATGCTAGGGACAGATTTATGATAGGTGTATGCCTCTTTTGCGCCACTGTGCGTCACTTTTGTGACGCAGTGGCGGTGCAAAAGATTTGCTATGTGGCGACAAAATTACAAATTGATGCATCTAGGCAGATGTGTCATGCTGTAAAAAAACTGTGCCACATGAAACCGATGCAGCAGTGATGCAAAAGATGCACCATGTTGCAAGACAGGCCTCACTTCATCTCCAAGAAGATAAGAAGCTGAGTCTTCTGTAAATGTGAAAATTGTTGTATACACTGCTCAACTTCTGTGTACTCTTTGATATGCTAGACTCCATCTGCACTATGAGGTACCTAAGCAAAGGAAACACAGGTGATGTAATTGTAAAATGAGGAAAAGAAACTCCACATTTTTCAATTACATCACCTGTGTTTCTTAAGTTTACGAATGACATTGTGCTGATGAAGTTAAGGTCTGTCCACGGACACAAAAGAGGTCTGGCCTTTGTTCAAGAGTGAAGTGCACATGACTTACTTCATTGGTAGGCCTTCACATGTATTATCTCCTCTGTATTCTTCAACAAGCGTAAATTTGATCTGCAACCCTGAGTAGGACTCACCTTAAACAAACCTCTGGATAGGCCACACCTTATCGTCATCCTGAATCAATCATTTAACATGTTAGGGACAGATTTATGATAGCCGTGTGCCTCTTTTGCGCTGCTGTGCGTCACTTTTGTGACGCAGCGGTGGTGCAAAAGATTTGCTATGTGGCGACATATTTAAAAATTGATGCATCTAGGCAGATGTGTCATGCTGTAAAGTCCTGTGCCACATGAAACCTGCGTCAGTTTTCATATAGGTGTTTTGTTGCAAGGTATGCATTAATTTGCAAGAAAGCCCTGTAAAACTAACACAGTGAAATTTAGAAGATTTCACTGAGTCAGTTTATAGCATTGCTGAATCAAATGCTTATGCTTGTTTGAAACAGGCATAAGAAGTGATGCACCATGCAATGTGAGGGTTCCTCCTGTGCATTGCAGTAGACATGTCGCGCTTATGACGTGATTCCTGCAATGTGCTGCTTTTGTGGCACAGATGTGTGACGCATCTGTGCTGTTTTTGCTCAATGGTGCTCCACATTGTAAATTCGGCACACTATGGCTGGCAGAGCAGCGGTGCACAAAACTGAGCTAACGGGAAGCTGCCCGGTTCGCGGACCGGGAGCGAATCAAAAAAAATTATTAAAAAAAATACATAAAAAAATTGTATTAAAAACATATAACATTTATTTTTCGATTTAAAGAAGAATACATTTTAAAGCTTTTGATATTTGCTATTAAAAAACCATTGAAATTCACTGAAAAAACCATAGGTTATAGACCATATATAGTTAGGAATTAGCATTTACAAAACCTTGAAAATTCACTGAAAAAACCATAAGTTATAGACCATGTATAGTTAGGAATTAGCATTTAAAAAACCTTATTTTACTCACACAAAACCAATGAAATTCCATATATAGTTAGTTGCACTAACTATATATCGCGCACCCGCAATCCACTGCTGATGATGTCACATATTACATCATTCATGACATGGTCAGTGACATCACTGATGACATCACTGATGACATCTCAAATGACATCACTGATGACATCACTGATGACATCTCATTTGACATCAATGACCACATCACTGATGATATCATTCATGTGACAATACAATGCATCTCCCCACATTTTAATATAACCTCTGTTACACCCAGTGTTAAATACAGAGTATAATTTTTGAAACCATTGACACACCAATACTAGTTACTACATACGCACTCACTGATTCCTACGTCTACACACACATTCACTCATTCACCTATACAATCATTCATACATACAATCACTCTTCTTTACAACACTATCAAATGCACTCATACAGATATACAGCCACTCACACTCTGCCACTCATCCATGGAGTTACTCACACACCTAGTCAGTCCTGTAAAGAATCAATCACATTTCCATTTTCTAATCTATACAGTTAAACATAGAGCCCCTTACATTTTCAAACATATACTAACACATACTTACTCTCTTATACAATCATTGATACAAGTACACATTGATCTGCACAGAGTCACACACCTCCCAGCCAGCCACACACAAACTCAGTCTCCCATACAAATACTTGGGCAACCAATCAATAACCCATATAGTTACTCATATAGCTACTGATCAACACATGCAGCAGTTTACAGAACAACAGACTTAATGATGGACAAATTAAGACAGTTTAGTCACTAACCCATGCACTCAGTGAGACACATTTAATCACTCACTCATACAGTCAGTCACGCACCTATTAAATCCTTCGTCCAGACACTTATACATCCACTCATTCTTCAATATGTAAAACATATTTAAACTTTACAGAAACACACAGTCACTGGATGATGTCATCAGTGATGTCATCAGTGATGTCATTTGAGATGTCATCAGTGATGTCATCAGTGATGTCACTGACCATGTCATGAATGATGTAATATGTGACATAATCAGCAGTGGATTGCGGGTGCGCGATATATAGTTAGTGCAACTAACTATATATGGAATTTCATTGGTTTTGTGTGAGTAAAATAAGGTTTTTTAAATGCTAATTCCTAACTATACATGGTCTATAACTTATGGTTTTTTCAGTGAATATATATATATATATATATCATACTGGCGGTCACCAGTAGGTAGTTACAGTTAGGACCTAGTTTCCATAGGAAATCCGCAACATTCTATTTAGAATAACTTTGGCGCCGGTCGACGAATCTTCGCGAAATTCTTCAAGAAGATGGGGCACTCTGCTCTGCTACTATTCTGAAAGTTTCGGGGTGATATGTCAAGTGGGGGCTGAGAAAACGTGTTTTCCCCATGCAGTTTTCCATAGGGACCTTCGGACAAGGCTACAGCCTGAACTGCTGAACGGAATTACACCAAATTTGGCAAAAAGGTAGAGTTTGGTTTATAGATTACGTTTTTTGTTGAATGGTGTAAATCTGTTCAGTAGGTCCAGGGAAAAGCGAAAGTAAAATCATAGATATATCTATAGATGAAGTACCGTACGCGTATCCTCCCGAGCATGAGCTTTATGCTAATTGGCTGATTTAAAAAAAAAAAAAGGATGCAGGCTGACCCCGGGGGATAGGGTCCCGGGGGCCTTAAGTGGCCTGAGGAGGGGGCTATGCTGCCCCCCTCCTTAAAAATGTAAGAAAAAATGTGGCATGTCCCAGGGGATGAGGTCCCCTGGGCCTGGATTAGCCACGGGAGGGAGGCCACGCGGCCCTCTTCCCATTAAAAAAAGATAATAATAATAATTTGGGGGGTCAGGCCCTGGGGGATGGGGTCCCCAGGGCCCAAAAAAAGAAAAAGAAGGGGGGCTACACAGCCCCCTTATTAAACATAAAAAACCCAAACAAAACTGGATCGGGGAGGAGGCCACGCCCCCTCCCTGTACCACTCTGCAAACGCTCCTCCTGGTGCGTTTGCAGAGGGGGAAGTAATTTCCCTTGAATACTGGGGGGAGGTCCCTGGGGGCCAAGTAGCCCACCAGGAACCTCCAGTATGCGCCAGGGGGCTGCATTGCAGAGAGGTGTAAAAAGGGGCGTGGCCTCATTACACCTCTGCCCCCTGGCACATACTGGAGGTTCCTGGTGGGCTAGTTGGCCCCCAGGGACCCCAGTATTCAAGGGGATTTAGTTCCTTCTCTGGAAACGCACCAAGGGGCTGCGTTGCAGAGAGGTGTAATTAGGCCACGCCCCTTTTTACACCTTTCTGCAACACAGCCCCCTGGCGCTTACTGGAGGTTCCTGGTGGGCTGATTGGCCCCCATGGACCCCCAGTATTCAAGGGGATTTAGTTCCCCCTCTGGAAACCCACCAGGGGGCTGCGTTACAGAGAGGTGTAATGAGGCCACACCCCATTTTACACCTCTCTGTCACGCAGCCCCTTGGCGCATACTGGAGGTTCCTGGTGGGCTAGTTGGCCCCCTGGGACCCCCAGTATTCAAGGGGATTTAGTTCCCACTCTGGAAACGCGCCAGGGGGCTACGTTGCAGAGAGGTGTAATGAGGCCACGTCCCTTTTTACACCTCTCTTCAACGCAGCCCCCTGGCGCATACTGGAGATTCCTGGTGGGCTAGTTGGCCCCCAGGGACCCCCAGTATTCAAGGGGATTTAGTTCCCACTCTGGAAACGCGCCAGGGGGCTGCGTTGCAGAGAGGTGTAAGGAGGCCACCCCCCTTTTTACACCTCTCTGCAACACAGCTCCCTGGCACATACTGGAGGTTTCTGGTGGGCTAGTTGGCACCCAGGGACCCCCAGAATGCAAGGGGACTCAATCCCCCAACTTAGAACACGCTACGGGGAGCGTTTGCACAGTGGTGAAGGTAGGGGGCGGGGCTTGAGGTGATATATGTGCAAACATGCACTGTGGCACGTTTTAAGTTGGTGAATTAATTCCTCTTCAATCAAGAGGTCCCCTAGGGGCCAATTAGCCTAACAGGTACCTCCAGTAAGTGCCACGGAGCTGCGTTGCAGAGTGTTGTAAAAAGAGGGCATGGCCTATGAACACTTCTCTGCAACGCAGCTCCATGGTGCATACTGGAGGTGATAGAGGTACAAGACTCACTGTCAGGACCAAACCAAGTGCACAGTTAGAGTACATTTATCTTACTACTTCCTGAAATGTATTCACCTTTCTACTTTGTTTAAAACTTGAAACCTTATTCTAACTCAAAAAAACGTTGTCCAAAATAGCATAAATGATGCTTACACTCTTCGTGAGTTGCTCAATATTATTATTAATCTTTACATTAATTCATGTTTTTCATTAATTTTCATTATCATTCAAACATAATTGAAAATCATTACTTCATCATTAACATGCTATTTACATAGCATTGCATTTAGTTTTACGACGAAACAGCGATTGATGATGATGGCCCGATGCATTTCGGGACGCCTGTTCCTTCCTCAGGGGCCTCTGAGAAAGGAATCAATTGTATATTCAATGATATACTGCTTATTAAATCATAATACATAATTCCTCTACATCTGCTCATAAATGTATCATTTAAAAGTTGCGTGACCTTCGAGACATACAAGGTTTAAGAGGTTGTGAATTATGGCTTAAGTTCTTACTACAATAGATGACACGATGTTAAGAAAGTAAACAGTTCCTTTTATTTGTTAAATGTGTGACATCCTATAGTTGCTATTGGATATGACCTTTCTTATGTGGGGTGATTCAAGACATGCAAGTTGTTGTACAGAAAACGCGTATCAATAGATTGCTGTAGTTCGACACATCAAGGCATGTAAAACATGTTAGTGAATATGGTGCTTATACACAGTGAACGGAGTATCTAGAAAACAGTAGTGCTCGTGACAAGTGCTTGCATGCGTGCTTGGACGTGTCGGCAACCATGTGCTGACCTTAAAATCCGACGTGGACAGTAGATGTCGATGAATGAATAACTTACAAAAACTGCTCTTGTATTTCTGTAAAACAAGAGTATAGCAGTTGTAAACTGCTCGTGCTTAAACAGTCTTTTTTTTTATTTTACTTCAAACTGTACGGAATATCATGTATACAGCGAGTACCTGATTTTCAAACTTGAGTGTTCACAGATGTTGTTGTAATCTGTGGATGCATAAAAAGTGCTTTGTTAGTGGGACCGTTTGGTTGGAAAAATGTGTTGCCGGAAATAGCATGCAGATGGTACTTGGTCTTACCCGTTCGGGAAGATGGATGACGTTACTATTTTTTAGTTGTGTATTCAATGCCGTTAAAGACTCTTGAAAGTCTCTCAATCTGTAAAGGATAAATCACGTGTATAATAAAATAACCGCTGCATTATTGGGTTCTTTAATGAACGCCTACCGCGTTAGTAAAACGCTCACCTTTTTGTTCTGCCCGGGACGATAACTGTAATGCGTGCTCGTTGTGAGTTGTGGTAAACGCGTGACGAGAATGATTAAATAAAGTTGTGTGCGGTTTAGTTCACTGACGGTACTAGACATAGAAGAAGGGTTCATTTTAGTCACGAGAACGTGGCGGACATGTTAGTAGAGTGCGAACTGTGCATAAATCCTTATTCTCGTAAATCTGATATCTGACTGAAAACTAACCATGTTTACAAATTCCGTTTCTTAGTAATCATTCTGTCTGGCATATTATATAAGATTACTGCACAAGAGTAATCAATTTGATACGCATGTTTATGCTTTGATGTGCATGTTATTCGGCTGCATATAATTCTCATGTTCCATCCTAAATGACATATCATGTTGTTTGTTTACACTGGAAATGATGTATATTCCAACGTCTCTTCACTGCTGATAATGCAATTTATGTGTATCCCACTTAGAAATTAATCAGTGGGTTACATTCTTGAAAAGTTCCTACCTACATTAAAGGCTGTGTTAGACATTTAACATGCTTACTAGATTTAAAGGAAACAACTTAAATCTATTTTATCGTTGAGCCCTAAGGGTTACATTGTTTGACATTTTTTTATTGCCATCACTTCATGTTGTGATAAAAACTGGCTGGTGTTCCTCCCCTCTTTTATTGCTATCTTTTCGATAACCATGTTTGCACTTGAGATATATTGTATTGATGATTGATCCAATGTACTACCAAGTTGGAGTACATGTATTTGTTCCTTATCATGCTTTTATGCTTTCCGATTCTTGTTTTAACTTTTCTTTCCATTTTTCCTATATACAGGAGTGAACATAAGATGTGTGAAACCTATGGTTTTTTCAGTAAATTTCTAAGGTTTACTAAATGCTAATTCCTAACTATAATTCCCAACTATAATGTTGCTGAAACCTATGAGGTTGGTTTTATGATTACATTTTGTGACCTGAAAAACGCTAAATAAAGAAGCAAAACATCTTTGAAAAGTGCTGGATTTAAAATATTTTGTGACAATGAGTATCATTTAACATTGCAATGTGTTAATTTATAAAATATAAATTTGGTAATGATTATTGATAACTTTTTGACAGAGGTCTGCTTATATATGTTGATATGCTCACCTCCCTAATAGTCTCTACGATCAGCCCTCCACCTTCCCTGAGGTCCAGTTTGCCACTCACCTGCTGCCAGATTGCCACTTCTGCACTGCCGCCCTCTTAGCTCAGAGACAACACCACAGCCTCGAGACTCACAGTGAACCACGGTTCGGCCCCATGTCTCCTCTCTTTTCTGAACTTGTTGCAGTTCTGAGCCCTCACGCTGTCTGTCTCCCTCGTGTTGTGCCCAAATTTGTATGTTACATTATTTTCTTTTGTGCCTGAATTTAGTCAACTCTATTTTCTTTTTTGCCCACATTCGTGTTGACCTTATTTACTTTTGTGCCCGCATTTGTGTTAATCTTATTTTCTTCCATGCCCACATTTGTGCAGCGTACTTTGTAACCCTGAGTCATTAAAACTAGTTTTTTTCACCAGTTCTCCCTGTGCCTGTTTCATCATAGTTTCCCTTGCCGCTTCCCTACTCCGCCCTCCTGCTTCCCGTCTTATGGTCAGCCCCTCGCACGTCCCTGGACTACTTTTGGAGGCCGCTGCCCGGCCATGATCACTGGTTGGGCCGCTGGGCACCAGAAAACCTGGCCCTTCTTCCCTGCTCAGCCACACTGCCAATGACCTCTAAGCTTTGGACCCCGGACACTTCAACACAACTACTGCCACACATCCCCATGCACCCGCAAAGGACCATTTGCCTGCCACCGCTGTTGCTTCACCAGCAGCACCGAAGCACCCAGCACCAACTGTAATACACCACTTCCACCACGTCGACCTAAACCATCACAGACAACCTCCAGTATATCCTTCTTACAGCATGAGCTCTAGGAAGACATGCCAGTTAGATTAGGGACACAATCTCATCCCTCAATTCAGACATCATGATCCTCATGGAAACTTGGCGAACTCCGCCTCCACACCAGACATCGCCTTCGCCACCCCCGAAGGATGCAAAATATACACCAAGACAGGACCAACAAACATGGAGGTGTAATGCCCATCATCTAGAAGGACACCATCCGTGGCACGACCTTTCCCGCTGACCCAACCCCGATTATGGAACACCTCAACTTACAACTCCACAAAGACAGAAAGAGCACCATCAGAGGCACTCTCACCTACAGATTACCCAGACTACACCCCGGCTTTTGCAACACCATCCCAAACCTCATCAACCCGATCACCATAGACTCCAACCACTAAATCCTCCTAAGAGACTCATCTTTCGCCTTGACGCTCCAGTGATGCCAGCATAACTGACCTCCTGGACAGCATGAACAACATCGGCCTCAAGCAACTGGTCACCAACCCCACCCACATCGCAGGACTCATTCTTGACCCCAGCTACATTTCCAGCGGCAGAGACAAATACAGGCACGCCACACAGTTTATCTAGACAGACCACTAAAGCAACCTCTTCACCATCTCAAGACCCACCAACTCAGGCACCGTGCGCCACAGCTCCACACACAGAGACTGGAAAAAGACATCTGAAGACCAGTGGAATGACTCTCTCAAAGCCAGCTTTCTAAACCCTACACCAGAGCTGAATCAAGCAGCAAAGAACTTCTCCCAATGGATTGCATAATGTACCGACATAATTTCCCCCACCAAGACAGCCAATGCCAAGGAAATAACCAAGATAGCCAGCTGGTTCACCAAAGAACTGAACACCGCCAAGTGCATCAGCCGTCAACTAGAAAGGAAGTGGTGCTTCAGCACAAAAACAAAAGTCCATGCCACTTTCAAGACAGTCTTCAAACAGTATCACCAGCTTCTAAAAGAAACAAAAAAAAAATCTTAGCAGCCTGCACTGAGGCCAGCTCCAACTGAAGGAAGAAACTCTTCACCATCATGATGGAACTCCCCAAACCTACTGCCAACAATAAAAACATCACACTATCAGACGAACTGTGCGACGTGCTGGCAGACTTCTTCCATGATAAAATCTCAACCATCTACAAGAACTACAAACCTCAACCCTCCGTCACCAATGAAAACAACCAGCCCATGCCCATGATCACAAACCTGGAACACCTCTCCACCCAATGTAAACTCATTGCTAGGCAAGACACCTCCTCCATCAAGAAATTAGTGCACTCAGGAGCACCCACAGACCCCTGTCCCCACCACGTATTCAACCTTGAAAGCAAGACCATCGGAGACTAACTCAGAAAGGTCCTGAACACCTTCATCATATTGTCCTCCTTCCCCAAACACTGGAAACACGTGAAGAAGAAACCCTCCACTGACCCCAGCGGCCCTAAGAACTATTGGTCCATCTCTCTGCTTCCATTTCCAGTGAAGATCCTTAAGAAAGCGATCAACAAGCAACTCACCAAACACCTGGAGCACTTTGACTTCCTGGGCCCCTCCCAAGCCAGATTTTGAGCCAACCACAGCACTGAGACGGGCCTGATAGCTGCCACCGATGACTTCAGGACCTTCCTGGACAATGGCAAAATAGTAGCCCTCATCCTCCTTGACTTATCACCCACATTTGACACAGTCTCCTATCACACACTGATCAACCGACTCCACCACATCGGGATCCAGGGGAATGCTCTAAAAATGTATAGCATCATTCCTCCCTGAAAGGACCCAGAGTATCCGTCTTCCACCGTTCACTTCAGAACCCAAGAAGATCATCTGTGGAGTACCCCAAGGGTCATCACTTAGCCTCACCCTCTTCCTCAGTAACACAACTCTCCTGGCTCAAACTGTCAGATCCCACAGACTTTACATAATTTCATACACCAACAACACCCAGGTCATCATCTCGCTGACTGAAGACCCTTCCACCGCCAGAGCCAATTTCCACTGCTGCAGGATGGATGTCACCAAATGGATGAGAGTCAACTGTCTGAATCTCAACACCAACAAGACATAAGTCCTCATCTTCAGGAAGAACATCTCGATCTGGAACGACACATGGTGAACAGCTAGTCTCAGCCTACCACCAGCCCCAACAGAACATCCCCACAACCTCTGCATCAACCTGAACAATAAACTCTCAATGGAAAAACAAGTCAATGCAGTCTCATCAGCCTGCTTTCACATCCTCTGCATGCTTTGCAAAATCATAAAGTGGCTTTGAGTGAACACCAGAAGAATCGTCACATACCCCCTCATCACCAGCAGGCTGGACTATGGAAACGCGCTTTACATACGAATCACAACATGCCTCCTGAAGAGAATGCAGAAAATACAGAATTCTGCAGCAAGACTCATCCTCAACCTACTCAGAAGGACCCACATCACACCCCTCCTCAAGAAATTACACTGGCTCCCAAGACAGAAGAAATGCCAGTTCAAGATGATGACCCATGCCTACAAAGCCCAACACAATGAAAGACCAACATACCTCAACGAATGACTGACCTTTCACCAACCAACCAGACATCTTCAATCCACCTCCCAATTCCTTACAGACACCCCCGGATCCGCCAAGCCAACAGCGGCGGGTGCTCCTTCTAGCACCTGGCAGCCAAGACATAGAACTCACTTTCCCTGCACCTAAGGACCACCCCGTCACTTCAGCAATTCAGAAGAGACCTCAAGACTTGGATGAATGATGAGATATGACCTGCCGTAGC
Source organism: Lissotriton helveticus (assembly GCF_964261635.1). NCBI lineage: Eukaryota > Metazoa > Chordata > Amphibia > Caudata > Salamandridae > Lissotriton > Lissotriton helveticus. The sequence continues at coordinate 1,522,507,202 of NC_136065.1, forward strand.
CACAAGTGCCTTGAGACCCTAAGGAGGCGAATGCTGTTCTCTAAAATGATTGATTGTTTTATCTGTATATATTTTTAAAAAAGAGGTTCAATTGCTGCAGGGATTGGGCCTGGCAACTAGGGATCACTGACAGAATATCGACAGTCAGAATATCGAGCTACAGAAATATGGACGCAAGAATATCGATTTCCAGAATATCTATATCCACATTATGGAATCCTCAAATATATTGAAAATAAATACTGTTGTCAACAACATCGTTGTTAAAAATATTGGATTTTTTTGGTAAAAATATAATGTAAAATAAAATAAATAATACATATAATTAAAAGAAACATAGTTAAAAGCTAAAGATACTTGGAACTTGCTCCTGATCGGGGGTGTGGTAGTGAGGAACGTTTGATCCTCCTTAGCGTTTTTGCACACATCGCAGTTGTATTGGCACCATACGTGCTTTTTAAAAATACAAGGGGTAAATTGTTTAATTTTTTTAAACTAATGAATCTGAAGCTAATGCAATAGTTTTAAATTGTCGAACCAAAGCGCATTCGAACCCCTGCGTTGTTCACCTGTCAGATTGTGCCCGTCGTGCTGTGGGGTCAGCGCTCTAGTTATCGCGCAGTGTCGCGTATATAGCATCATACTGCAGCGACCGCGCAGCTAAAGATACTTGGAACTTGCTCCTGATCGGGTGTGGTAGCGAGGAGCGTTTGATCATCCTTAGCGTTTTTGCACACATTGCAGTTGTACTGGCACCTTACTTGTTTTTTAAAAATACACGGGGGAAATTGCTTTCATTTTTTTTTAATCTAACAAATCTGAAGCTAATGCAATTGTTTTAAATGGTCGAACCAAAGCGCATTCCAACCCCGGCAGTGTCCACCTGTCAGAGTGGGCCCGTTGTGCTGTGGGGTCAGCGCTCTAGTTGTCGCGCAGTGTCACGTATATAGGGTCATACTCCAGCGACAGCGCAGCTAAAGATACTTGGAACTTGCTCCTGATCGGGTGTGTGGCAACGAGGAACGTTTGAACCTCCTTAGCATTTTTGGACACATTGCAGTTGCACTGGCACCTTACGTGCTTTTTTAAAATACACGAGGGAAATTATTTAATTTTTTTAAAACTAACTAACCTGAAGCTAATACAAGTGTTTTAAATTGTCGAACTAAAGCGCATTCGAACCCCGGCGGTGTCCACCTGTCAGAGTGGGTCCGTCGTGCTGTGGGGTCAGCGCTCTAGTTGTCGCTCAGTGTCGCGTATATAGCATCATACTGCAGCGACCGCGCAGCGACCGCGCAGCGGACGCGCGCAGTGGGCATGCCGACAGTGCGCGAAGGCCCGCCAAAGGAAAGCCCGTCTCCGTGAGTTCACGCATCGGCCGCGCATGGCGCTAGCCATGCTGCCGGTTTTTGCAACATGACTTCGGACCCTCCCAGCTATAGATATTCAGGGGAGCAACTTCATGACAGAGGTAAGCAGGGAAATGACTCCAGCGTACCCATATTGGAACATTCAGTGGGTGCAGACCTGGATATCCTAAAAAATTATACATTGAATTGCGGCCTTCTTAACGTGAAGTCACTCCCCAAATACTCCATTGAGATCCAACTCCTACTAGAAACGCATGATCTTGATGCTCTGTTTATGATGAAGACATGGACGGAGGCAGGGCTGGACCTTAGGTTTGGGGCTGGCATGTCCAGTTGGGTACAAATAATTTCATAAACCCAGGCCCAGTGGCAAAGGTGGAGGGATGGGGATCATCTTTAAGGATTCTTGGGACATTATCCCTTTAGATATAGATGAGGTCACATGTATGGAAATATTGGGTTTCTCTATAAAAGACCGGACTGGGCATGTCTTGACTGGCTTTGTCTGCTACAGGACTCCTGGGATCAACAACAGCAGAATCTGGTTGATGTGACCAGTAATATGGCCCTCACCCACAAAAGACTGTTTATATTGGGAGATTTTAACTTATGGTCTAAAGGGATAATGGATACAGCCTACAACAATGTTATTCAGTCCTACGCTAACATGAACTTGCGACAATGGGTCTTAGAAGCGACTCATAAAGAAGGACACGTATTATATCTGATCTTTGCCGGGTGAACACTCAATCGTAATCGACAACATTTTACCGGTGGGATGGTCTGATCAGCAACTGCTCAAATTTACAGTGCTTCATGCTAAGAGTACCAGGTCCCTGCCCAAGGAAGAAAGGAGTTTCCTAGGTAGGGACTGGAAGGGTCTGTTGAAAAGGGCAAATATGTCCCCTGTTTTTCACCTAAAGACACTTTTTGAGCCTAGGAAGCAGGTAGCCGAGAATTATACAGCCTTTTGTGGGCAACCAACTCGAAAAATCGACCAGTTTGCCCCTCTTAAGAACAGCAGGAAATGGAGAAGACCTTCTGCCCCATGGTATACTGATGTATTAAGAAACCATAGGATGGACTGCAAGCAGGCAGAAAGACAATGGCGAAAGCACAATGCTGAGAATGAAAAAGCAATCTTGAAGGGGAAACTATCTGATTACAAATAGGAAATAGCTACTGCCAAAGCTGATTATTTTGCACACTGTACCCTGAAATCACCCAATGGTACTAAGTGTATTTTTAAATTAGTGAGAGACATGTTCACCCCTGAATGTACTAATAATAAGATTGTGCCTTCACAGGAGTTTTGTTATGGACTGGCTTCCTTCTTTCAGAAGACAAGCAAGATCATGGAAGGACTGAAATCAGAGGTCCTACACGGCACTAATAAAAGTGATGAAAGAGAAACATTAATCACTAACGGAGCCAGGGACAAGAGGCTCGGGCCTTTGAAAGAGGAGACCACTTTGAGTTGACCTCGGAGGAAGAGTTTGTCAGGGTGGCTTTGGGAGTCTCCTCAGGCTCTTCGCTGGACCCCATTCCCCAAAAACTATGGAAAGAGCTAGGCTCCAAGATCTTTCCTGTCCTACGTCAGCTATGTGGTCAGTCCCTCAGCGCAGGATTTTACCTCCCTGCTGAAAGCAGGCAATAATAACACCTCTCCTGAAAAAACCCTCACTGGACCCAAATAGCCCCAGAAACTATCGGCCAATATCCCGCTAACGTTACCCAGCAAAGATAGTGGAACGCCTGGTCAGCCGGGCACTCTTCCTCTTTCTGGAGACCAATAACAAGCTGGAGGATGAGCAGTTCGGTGCTGGTAACCGTGTTGCATAATCTTCATATGCGTGCGGACAGGGGACAGTCAGCGATCCTAATTCTTCTGGACCTGTCCGCCACGTTTGACACGGTGAACCATGCCATCCTGTTTTCAAGGCTGGAAGAGATGGGGGTGGTGGATATGGCTTTGAGTTGGTTTCAGTCCTATCTGGCTGAAAGACGACAGGCAGTAGCCCTCTCCCTTCTTCAATCAGAATTTCTCAATAATGAGCATGGGGTACCCCATGGGTCTTCAATCAGCCCCATTTTATTCAATGCCTATATGGGGCCGCTTCTGAGTGTCATCAAAGCTCATAACATTAGTGTGGTTAACTATGCAGATGACACCCAGCTTATTCTGTCCATAGAAGGTGACCACGCCGATTCACAAGAAACATTCCATAAATGTATGCTGGAAATGGTGAGCTGGTTGAGAGACAATTCACTACAGTTCAACAACGACAAAACCGAGATTCTGCACTGCGGGGTGGGCAGAGTGCCGCCAGTTTTACCTGGTGACTTCTGGCCTATCCCCACAGATGCCCCTTTGGTACCCGTGAGCACGGTACGCAATTTAGGGGTTAGCTTCAATGATAAGCTAGATCTGGAATCTCATGTCAATTAGCTGTTTGGAAGCTGCTACACTCTCATTAGAGGTCTTCGGAAGGTGCTGCCATTGCTACCTTCTCAGGCCAGAGCTACAGTGGTTAGAAGTGTCATCTTGAGCCTCCTAGATTATTGTAATGCCTTGCTACTGGAGTCCCCGAGTTATTTGATCATGAGAATCCAGAGAATTCAGGCGGCAACAACAAAGCTTGCATTGACAAGACCACATCGGTCATCTACATCACAGGCTCACGGTGACCCAAAGGATAATGTTCAAGTCTCTGTGCATTGTTTTTAAAGCACTAAATGGACTTGGACTTAAACCACTTCAAGGTAGGTTTTGATGGTATGCACCGGTACGCAGCTTACAGTCCTCGTTAGCCAATCTTGCCATTATCCCGAGGATAAAGAGATCTACAATGGGGGGACTAGCGTTTGGCGTGGCAGTTGCCCGCCTCTGGAAAAGTCTTCCTTTGGAATTGAGGCATATGCAGAACCTGTTGTTGTTTCAAAAGAAAGTCAAGACTTGGCTCTTCCCTAGAGCATAATCCTTTGGCCCTGCTAAACTGCCTACCTGCCAGCATCTTACTCATATCACAGCGCCAGGATGCCTTTAGGGTTAAAGTGCGCTTTATAAATGTCGATACAATACAATACAATACAAAAATATTTTAAAATGTTTAAAAATTATAACTAATACATACAATGTAAAAATAATGTAAACATATACATATAAAAATAATATATATTCTTACTTAATAATATTCATAAATAATTATTTTAATAACTTCTAAATTGTTAAAAAGCAATTGATAAATTATAAAAACATATATACACATACAACAATAATATACATTACAATATAAAAAATATATATAAAGAATAAAAAAATTACAATATATATTTTTTTTAAATTAAATTATACACTACATTAACAAAAACAGTAGAGAAAATATTGTATAGCGAGGGAATACAAATACTATTCCCACTCCAGATATTGTAACAGTAGAGAAAGTGTTGGATAGCTTGCGGGTAAAAATTACTATTCCCACTCCAGAGAGTGCAACAGTAGGGAAAGTGTTGGATAGCGTAGGGGTTAAAATTACTATTCCCACTCCAGAGAGTGCAACAGTAGGGAAAGTGTAGGATAGCTTAGGGGTAAAAATTACTATTCCCACTCCTGAGAGTGCACCAGTAGGGAAAGTGTTGGATAGTGAAAGGGTTAAAATTACAATTCACACTCCAGAGAGTGCAACAGTAGGGAAAGTGTTGAATAGCGTAGGGGTAAAAATTACTATTCCCACTCCAGTGAGGTCAACAGTAGGGAAAGTGTTGGATAGTTTAGGGGTAAAATGTTACTATTCCCACTCCAGAGACTGCAATAGTAGGGAAACTGTTGGGTAGCGTCGGGGTTAAAATTACTATTCCAACTCCAGAGAGTGCATCAGTAGGGCAAGTGTTGGACACCGTAGGGGTAAAAATTACTATTCCAACTCCAGAGAGTGTAACTTTAGGGAAAGTGTTGGATAACAGAGGGCTAAAATTAACATGTTTAACAATTAAATATTTTTTTATTAAATAACCAATTAATAATTAATTCTGATTACCAATAAATTAACTCAATCAGGAAAATGAATTACCAATTAATAATTAATTAACAATAAATTAATTATCAACACCAATAAATAAAAATGAATAATTACTTTATTATAATTAAGTTACTTCCCACCCTACTCCCCCACAAACCCATAACCCGCTCCGGAAAAAAATAACACAATTAATATAATTATCTATTAATCAATTAATCCAAATGCGTTACCAAATAATAACTACTTAACAATAAATTAATTTTCAATACCAATAAATACAAATGTAAAGTTTCTTAATTATAATAAATTACTTCCCACTCTATTCCCCTATAAAACCACAACCCGCTCCAAAAAAAGTGTAACAATTAACATAATGATCAATTAATCAATTAATAAAAATGAATTACCAATGAATAGTTAATAATTAATTAACAATAAATTAATTATCAATGTCCACAAATAAACATTAATAATAACCTAATTAAAACAAATGACTTCCCACCCTATTCCCCTATAAACCCACAACCTGCTACAGAACTAACATGCAAAACGAATTAAAAATATTTAATAATTTCTAAAAATTATTATTTAATTTACTATAATTGAATTATTTCCCACCCTATTCCCTTATAAACCCACAACCCGGTACGGTACTACAATGCAGAGATTACTAACTTCTAAAAACTTTATATATATATTTTTTTTAAAATGCAATACATAACAAAAAATATAGAATACATAGATACAAAATGCATACTAAAATACATAATACTAATATTAACATCAATATTATTAACAACAATATTTTTGCAAACGATATTACTGACTTTGATATTAACAAAAACAATATTTCTTACCTTCAGGTAGATATTCTGTTCACCGTTATTCTTGATGTCGATATTCTGTCCTTTCAATATGTACAACTCGATATTTCTGTAATTAAAAATTTAAAAACTCAATATTATGTCGGTGCACCAGCCACAAGTGCACGGCTGGTATTTGGGCACTTGTGCAGTTGGGCACAGGGCTGCATGCTAGGCCCTGTGCCTGACCACATTCCATGCCTGGCAGAAGTCTGTGTGCAGCAAAATTGTGAGATTCCAACCCGACACCGAGCATGGCCAAAGGCCATGTACACAGTGATGGAAATCTTAATTTACATTATAAAAAACATAGAATTTACCTAATAAGATTTAAGGGACTTAAAGTTAGGTGAATATGTCAGTTAAAACATACCATTGCATACTAAAAAAAAACATTGAAATTCACCAGTTATAGTTATCTGAAGTAACTGTAACTTATGCCCTAAAGTACGACAACTAGTATCTTAAACATGCACTAATTGCCTGCCATATGACATCTTTCATGACATTTTCTATAACATAACTGATGACATCACTGCAACATTTGACATTACAACATTGCATGGCAAAGGCGTGAGTTATAGTTACTTTTAGCCATAAGTTATAGTAAAGATTATGTAGTGCAGTAGTCGTTTTTCTTTGCATCATTGTCTTAAATTGCCTATGGAAATTGCATAGGGCAAAAAAGTGATTTCAGGCTTCTGTTTTTTCTCATACTCTGCTTGACAGACGACCCCGAAACATTTCAGGAATGAGACACTTTTTGGAACGTTGTGTGAAGGTTCATCCAACAGCACTAAGATTACTGTAAAAAAAGTCCTCTTCCTATGAAAACTCACATATACCTACACAGTGGTTAGTTATAGCTAGCACCACATTTCTAGGAAATTTATTTTTTGTTATGCTAATGTTGGCATTGTTTTAAGAATCTTTATGAAACTTTCTAAAAAGAAAGTATCATCCGTCTGAGCTCCTTACTGAAATGTTTTGGGTGATCCATCAAACAGGAGATGGAAAAAAGTGTGTGGGGGGGTCACAAAACACGCTTTCCCATTTTTTCATGGGAAATGTAGACACAGATTCAGCCCAAATGGCTGAATGTATTTACTCCAAATTTGGCAAAAATCTAGATATTTGCCCAGAAAGTGGCTTTTTGTGGTTTGAGGTAAATCCTTTCAGTAGTTATTGAGAAATTGGGGTTCAAAAACTTTGTATATGTCATGGTACAGAGGAACTGTGTAGCCAGAATATTTTGAATTAAGATCCGATTAGCAGCCACCACACCTACAATGATGTGGTGGCAACCATATTTTGACTCCCGACTCAGTCCCTTATCCTGGATTTTTTTTTAAAAAAGATCCCTGTGGGGGAACAAGTTACAGCTACTTTAAAGCACTAGTTACAGTTATTTGATATAACTATAACTGGGGAATTTCAGTGGTTATGTTTGTTTTAACTGATATTTTCATCCAACTATAATGTCCCTTTAATGTTTGCTTTTTTCATTGAATTTATATATATATATATATATTTCAACACAGAAAGCTTGTATCGCTGAAAAACGGAAAGCACACAAGTATCCTCTTAAACAATATTTATTTGCAGACCCATTCACCCCCGTCAGACGTGTTTCACCTTCCGGCTTCGTCAGTGTCGATTTGTTTGTGACCACAACCACCATTTCTACTTTACAACAGTATTAGACATAAATGAAGGATTTTAGCAAGCGTTACGAATGCAGCAGCCATCTTATAGAATGTAATTCATACACAGTCGAATTGGAGAATACATGGAATTGGTTGTTGAAACATATAAAGTGCTTAGTGCCAATAACGAAAAAAATATGTGTGTAACAAACAAGGTTGTGCAGAAATTAAGGGGGGAACATATGTCATTTTTGAGACAAAGTGTATCAAACTCGTTAAGGTCTTTCATTATCGTCCAGTTAATATAATATATATAATAAAACATTATATTAAGAATGCACATGGCATGAGAAATTCATATATATGTACACATAGTTTTCATATTGTGTATTAGTTATAAATATGAGTTATATTTCTGAAAGATTTTTGTTTGATATCTTATTTGGTCTAAGTCTCTACAGGAGTTCCCTTCCCTGTTGTGTGGCCCTGTATGGGCAGTTTCAAACTTGGTGACATAAAGATCGCCGTATAAGAGGGTACAGTATTCTGGTTGCATAACCTGACTGTATATAAAATATTCTTTTATGCTTTTACTTATAAAGCTGTCATGTAACCCCGAGACTTTAAGAGAGCACGGTTTTGCCAAGGTAATTACTTCTTAAGTGCATGATCCCATGTCCTAAAGGTGTACCCACAGTTCTTCGTCATTGTTTAACCCCCATGGGGCTCTCATCTGGAGGTCTATAATATACTTGGATTCTAAGATACGGAGGGCCTTCACTCTGTCCCCTCCCCTTTCTTTACGTTCCACCTGGTCTATGCAATAAAAACTCAATAACTCCCTGTTGCTCTGATGGAATTCTGCAAAGTGGCGAGCAACAGGGTAGGTCTTATCGTTATTGGCGATTGCACACATGTGCTCTAAGACTCGTTTTTCCGCAGTGTGGATCGTGCTGCCTATGTATCGTTTTGCACATGGGCATTGTAGGCAATATATCGTATATTCAGAATTACAATTCAGAAGTTTCTTTATTTCTCTGGTAGGTTTGGTGTCATCTTGTCTCCCTGGGTGATTAAGTACCTTTTTACTACTTTTACAGGCTTTGCAGCGGAGACCTAGGAAAAACCCCTTGGTGTTTCCTATTCTCTGGGGTTGCTGTGGGAGAGAAAATTGGCTGTGGACCAAATGGTCTCTGAGTGACTGGCATCGTCTGTATGAGATTGGGGGGCTCTCTGGGAGGTGTTTCCTGAAAATGTGGTCGGTTTGTAGGATGTGCCAGTTTTTCTCAAAAATGTGCACCACCTCCCCATATCTGACATTAAAGTCAGTAATCATTCTGGTTGGTTCTTCTTTCTTATTTATTGGTTTCACCACCAGAAGGTCCCTCCGTTTGACTGCGGCTACCTTTTCTGCTGCACACTTTAAAAGGTTTTTTGGGTATCCCCTATCTGCGAACCTGGTATTTGCTTCCTCTCTGGCGTGTTGGTAATCCTCCTCTGTCAAGCAGTTACGTTTTAAACGTAGGAGTTCGCCAAAGGGAATGTTTTTTATTAGGCTCTTTGGGTGATAACTCGCTGCATGCAGCACGGCGTTTACCGCCGTGGGTTTTCTGTAGAGTTTCGTTTTTAAAATATTGTTCTCTACGAAAACCTCCAAATCTAGATAGCATACAGATGTTGTGCTCATAGTACTAGTGAATCTCAGATTCCAGTCGTTATCATTTAGTGCGGCCACATACTCCTCAGCCGAGGAGCGGTCACCTCGCCAAATGATAAATAGGTCGTCAATATAACGAGTCCATAGTAGTACCCTGCTGGTCCAGTGGTCATGGGCGTCGCCCCAGCCCACGTGCTTCTCCCACCAGCCGACGAACAAGTTTGCGTAGCTGGAGGTGACGCACGTGCCCATGGCTGTCCCCCTAATCTGTTTGTAGATTTTGCCTGCAAAAAGAAAGATGTTATTGTAGAGACAGTATCTTATCATTCTGAGTAGCATCTGATTATGTTTAAGATATTTCGATGCTTTTCTGTCTAAAAACCATTTGGTAGCTGCAATTCCATGTTCATGTGCTATGCAGGTATACAAATTGGGGACATCTAGCAAGTAGCATGTCTGATTCCCATGTTATACTGTCCATTTGTCGGAGAAAGTCCTGCATATCTCTCACATACGACGCTAAGTCCTTTACGATTGGTGCCAGGAAAGAATCGATAAATCTAGAAGTGTTCTCCAGTAGGCTGCCAATGGAGGATACAATTGGCCTCCCTGGTGGACTTTTCGCGTTCTTGTGTATCTTGGGAAAATGATAGAAGGTGGGTATTGTCGGCGCTTCGCATTGTAGGAATTGACATTTTTCCGTGCTTGGCATGCCCTCATTTTTCCACCCTTCTAGTAATAGTTGATAATCAACTGTACATTGGACATAATCTGTTCTCTTGATTGTGGTGTAACATTCTACATCTCCCAGTTGGCGGAGAGCTTCCTGGAGATAGTCCTCTTTCTCAAAAATCACCACGTTTCCCCCTTTATCGGAGGGTTAAATCTCAATGTTTGCGTCATTTTTCAAAGATTGTATCGCTTTCTATTCCCTGCTGGTTATATTGGATTGTTTATTATCCATTTTGCTTTTTGTCTTCGCCAGTTTTTCCAAACCCATGAGGATTGCCTCATTGAAGACATCAATGGCGTCATTAGGTGTGTTTGGGAGTTTTTTAGATTTCCTTTTGAAGTTACTTGGGTCCCTTACTTGAGTTACCCCTGGTTCATCCACCTGTTCTCTTGTATTGGCACTTCTTGCCATTTGCTCTTGGTTCAGGGCTAAGATTGTCAATAAAGTTTGTGAATTCGCTCCTTGTGTGTTGTCAATGTCCTCGCTTGTATCAATATGAGGCTCCCCCAGATCGTTAGTGTTTGGGTGTAGGAGAAATATAGACCTCCAGACAAGAGCCCCATGGGCGTTAAACAATGACGAAGAACTGTGGGTACACCTTTAGGACATGGGATCATGCACTTAAGAAGTAATTACCTTGGCAAAACCGTGCTCTCTTAAAGTCTCGGGGGTACATGACAGCATTATAAGTAAAAGCATAAAAGAATATTGTATATACAGTCAGGTTATGCAACCAGAATACTGTACGCTCCAATACGGCGATCTTTCTGTCACCAAGTTTGAAACTGCCCATACAGGGCCGCACAAAAGGGGAGGGAACTCCTGTAGAGACTTAGACCAAATAAGATATCAAACTAAAATCTTTAAAAAAAATATAACTCATATTTATAACTAATACACAATATGAAAACTATGGGGCCCATTATGATGGCGGGCGGATTGCCACCGCCAGCCTGGCGGGGGCAATCCGCCCGCCATCATCTCTAGTTTTCCTCCCCGCCATATTAGTATGGTGGGGGGGACCTTGGCGGACGGAAAGACCGTCTGCCGCTTTTCCGCACCGGTCGCCTTGCGGCCGGGGCGGAAAATGAATAATATTGTGGCGGTGTCTATTAGACACCGCCAGTAATATTATGATGCCCAAATAACAATGCCTTTCTGTGACGGTGAAAAGGCATGCGGACTTCACTCTGGGGACCCCCTGCGGGCCCCCAGAGTGAAGGACAGTAGGGGGGTGTACACGGGGGGTACCTGTGGTACCCCCCTGCATTTGCATGATCAAAGCGGCAGGCACCGCGCGGTGCCTGCCGCTTTGATTATGCAAATGCATCACAAGTATTAATAGCATTGCGGCGGGTGCTGGTGTGAATACCGCCCGCCGCAATGTTATTTAATGCATGATGCGCCCGCCACTGTTGCGGGCGCATCCTAATGCCCACATCGGGACTCCCGCCCTTTAGGCGGGCGTTCCCGTTTACCGCAAGGCCCGCCATCATAATGGACCCCTATGTGTACATATATATGAATTTCTCATGCCATGTGCTTTCTTAATATAATGTTTTATTGTATATATTATATAACGATAATGAAAGACCTTAATGAGTGTGATACACTTTGTCTCAAAAATGACATATGTTCCTCCCTTAATTTCTGCATAACATTGTTTGTTACACACATATTTTTTTCGTTATTGGCACTTAGCACTTTATATGTTTTAACAACCAATTCCATGTATTATCCAATTCGACTGTGTATGAATTACATGCTATAAGATGGCTGCTGCATTCGTAACGCTTGCTAAAATCATTCTTTTATGTCTAATACTGTTGGAAAGTAGAAATGGTGGTTGTGGTCACAAACAAATCGACACTGATGAAGCCGGAAGGCGAAACGCGTCTGTCGGGGGGGTGAAGGAGTCTGCAAATAAATATCGTTTAAGAGGATACTTGTGTGCTTTCCGTTTTTCAGCGATACGAGCTGTCTGTGTTGGAGTTTTAAAGCGGCTCACCACCGCTGGATTGAAGGACCCGGGAACGTTGGAGGAGCGGCGGCGGTGAAGGTTCGGTGGGGAAAAATAAAGAAATAAATATATATATATATATATATATATATATATACATATATATATATATATATATATATATATATAAAACAACAGGTTCTCTCCGAGGAAAGATGAGACTCGCACTCCTTACAGGGACACATTCATTTATTGAGCTTCTAGCGCTGGCATGTCCTGACGCGTTTCTGTCAATCATTTGACCTTTATCAAAGGACGGCCACGGCATCCGGTAACTGAAAACATCCCAAACAAACAATTGCTCCCATTTGTAGTTTTTGCCCCCTTGTGGTCGCCTCGACAAGCCACATAATTTTGAGGATGCTGGTACTTGTTGTTCGTTCTCAGTTAAACAATAATTTCCCTCCGGTGGGTGATGCCGTTTCTTTATATATATACCTTCAGTAAGCACAACAGAGTTGCGTTGCAGAGAGGTGAAAAAAGGGGTGTGGCCTCGGACCACCTCTCTGCAACGCAGCTCGGTAGTGCTTACTGTAAGTACCTGGTGGGCTAGTTGGGCCCCAGGGACCCTCAGGATTAATTTGAACTTAATCACCCAACTTAAAACACACCACAGGGTGCGTTTGCACACTTGTCACATCAGGCCCCACCCCGTCCCTTAACCACTGGGCAAACGCACCATGTGGCTCGTTTTAAATTGGGGGATTAAGTCCCCTTGAATCCTGAGGATCCCTTGGGTCAACTAGCCCACCAGCTATCTCCAGTAAGCGCCACAGAGCTGCGTTGCAGAGAGGTGTAAAAAGGGGTGTGGGCTTGGACCACCTCTCTGCAATGTAGCTCTGTGGTGCTTACTTGAGGTACCCGGTGGGCTTGTTGGCCCACAGGGACCCTCAGGATTCAAGGGGATTTAATCCCTCAACTAAAAACCTGCCTGAGGATCGTGTTTGCACAGTGGTGAAGGGAGTGGGCAGGCCTGATGTGACATGTGTGCAAACACATCCTGTGGCGTGTTTTAAGTTGGGGGATTAAGTCCCCTTCAGTTCTGAGGGTCCTTGGGGGCCAAATAGACCAACAGGTACCTCTAGGAAGTGCCACAGGGCTGTGTTGCAGAGAGGTGGTCCGAGGCCACGCCCTTTTTTATACCTCTCTGCAACGGAGCTCTGTGGCGCTTACTGGAGATACCTGGTGGGCTAGTTGGACTCCAGGGACCTTCAGGATTTAAGGGGACTTAATCCCCCAACTTAAAATGAGCCACAAAACGTGTTTGCACAGTGGTGAAGGCAGGGGACGGGGTCTGATGTGACAAGTGTGCAAACACACTCTGTAGCATGTTTTAAGTTGGGGGATTAAGTCCCGTAGTACTGAAGGTACCTGGGTGGCTAGTTGGCCCCCATGGGGGCCAACTAGCCACCCAGGTACCTTCAGTAAGCACAACAGAGTTGAGTTGCAGAGAGGTGAAAAAAGGGGTGTGGCCTCGGACAACCTCTCTGCAACGCAGCTCTGTGGTGCTTACTTTATGTACCTGGTGGGCTAGTTGGGCCCCAGGGACCCTCAGGATTCAAGGGAACTTAATCCCCCAACTTAAAACACACCATGGGGTGTGTTTGCACACTTGTCACATCAGGCCCCATCCCGTCCCTTCACCACTGTGCAAACGCGCCACGTGGCTCATTTTAAGTTGGGGGATTAAGTCCCCTTGAATCCTGAGGGTCCCTTGGGTCCAACTACCTCACCAGGTACCTCCAGTAAGTGCCACAGATCTGCATTACAGAGAGGTGAAAAAAGGGGTGTGGGCTTGGTACTACTCTCTGCAATGCATCTCTGTGGCGCTTACTAGAGGTAGCTGGTGGGCTAGTTGGCCCACAGGGACCCTCAGGATTCAAGGGGAATTATTCCCCCAACTGAAAACCTGCCAGGGGGCGCGTTTGGACAGTGGTGAAGGGTGGGGGCGGGACTGATGTGACATGTGTGTACTTTTCCAATCATTCCGCCAAAACCCAAGCACTTATAAATTCACCATGCACTCTCGTTGCAGTACTCTAATCTTCCAGTCAGTACCCATGTACTCATGGAATGGCTCAGGCACTAACATATGCACTGCTACAATCCCCTAAGCACTTCCCATGCAGACCTCCAACCACCTTCACACTACTGATTCACTCGTCCAATTACCCAGGTAGTGCCCATGCACTCCAGAAATACCTCTGCCACTACCCATGCACTCTACCAATCACCCAGCCAGAACTATATACATATCCAATCACTTCACCAAAACCCAAGCAGTTCAGTTAAAAAAAAAAACTTTATTCGGTTTGTATTACACAACCATATAAGCTGAACAATAAAATACAAAATAAAATATTATTACTAATTTTCTAGATAATCATCATAGGCACAAAGTGTGGTAAGCTCCACTTTCTAAAAAATGTATAAGAAATTATTTCACGAACCGACCCTCATAGTAACTTAGTGCTAGAATGGAGGTACACTATTATATATAAATACTTCAGAAAAATAAACAATTATTACGGCAGTCAAGTATAATCTAAATACAACATATACCAATACTTCACATTAAAGTGCATGGTGCTAAAAAGTATCATGTGCAAGAGTCCAGGGGCCATATGTAGGAGCCCAAATACCGGTCGGTATCAGCCCATTTCGCGAACCGTACAGATGTCGCGTACAGCGGGTTCCGAGGGAGATTCGGATGGGGATTTGATTTGTACAGTCTCTGTACGTCTTGTACGGAGTACGGCTCCTGGTACAAATTGTACTTCGTTGTACATATGGGGGAAGTTGCAGGGTACGATTCGTACTGTACAAAAGGGTCCAAACGGCTATTCGGAGCAGTTTTCCCCGAATCGGAATCAGCCCCAAAGTGTGCAACATAAAAACAAATATCTGGGCTCTCAAGAGAACATAATAATTTCATAGCATCTACTGTTAAACAAATTTTATATTTTAAAAGGATAGGCTTCAGATAAAATTTTCTTAAGAATACATAAAATTTACAAAATAATAAAACGTGGCAACAACTCTGTTTTGAAATATTATCGCAAGGGCATTTTACAATAGAGCCTTCCCCCGTTACGAGGAAGGATACAAGATGGTGGACAATGCCCAGCCTTAGACGTATTTATACAAATCGATGTGAAGGTCTAGACACGTGTACCAAGTATGCCTGGAGCCCACTTTTAAGTTCGAGTTGCCTATAAAAAACAGAAATCTTTTGGGTCCTAAGTAATTTAATTCGCTCCTCCCTCTTGTAAAACAGGAACAACTCTTTTATTTCTTTCTTTGAAAAAGGTATAACATAATCAGACTCCTTGGAAATATTAAAATCAAATAATATACTATACCAACGGATAATATAACTCAACCATGGGATGCGGGAACAATAATCTAGTTTAAGGCAATCTCTAATTATGGACTGTGTGAACTCCGTTTCGCTCTTGTGCCAAATGGAACGCAATAAAAGTAAGGGACATAGAGCAGCCAAATCTGATATATAATTAAGACCAGTTTCTTGATGGATTAATTCAGTGGATGCTGAGGCCGGGGCACACAGCAACCGTTTGAGGAAACTGTCTTCATCTTTTTGAAGTTAGACTGTAGAGGAGTGACCCCATAATCCAGCGCCATACAGAGCTGAAGAAACACATCTTGCATTGTATATGGTCACATATCCTTTTTTCTACGATCCCCTAGTTTGGTAGCAAAACTAAAGATGCCATTAGTGTTCCTGGTCATCTTATATCTAATATTTTCTTGCTCACCGGCCCATTTGCCATTACCTTCAAAGGTGATACCTAAATAACAGAAGTTTTTTACGGCTTGTATTTTAGAGCCATGCAGGAAGAAAGACCTCGGTGACTTCTTTTTCTTTCCGCATATCATGGTATAAGTCTTCGAATTGTTAATTAAAAGTTTCTTACCCTTAATAAAATCAGTAAATTCATCAATGAGCCGTTGATGGCCTAAAGAGGTACGGGAAATTAAAACGGCGTCATCGGCATATAACAATACCGGCACGACCGTGCCATCTATTTTTGGTGCATCTGCCGGAATATTATTTAAAACCGTAGCTATTTGATTAATAAAAAGAGAGAATAAAAGAGGGGACAATACGCACCCTTGCCTAATGCCTCTTCACACAGCAAAAAACGGGGTTCGCTCGCCAGTTGGCCCATATCGTACACTGCAGGATAGTTTCTCGTATACCCTTGCTAAAAAGAACACAATCTCTTTTGGGGCCCCAGATTCGAGAAGTACTGTCCAAAGAAGGGAATGGTCCACTAAATCAAACGCACTGCTCAAATCGGCAAAGCATAAAAACAAATTTCCCTCTTTCACTACTGTGTATTTATTAATGAGTAGGTCCAAGTTTACACATTGTTCAATGGTCCCTAGGCCTTTTCTAAATCCATACTGGACTGGGGTTAGTACATTAAGGTCTGAGGCCCATGTTTCCAATCTTTTTAAAAGCACCCTACTCATCACCTTTATAGATGAGTCCAGCAGTGATATTGGGCGATAATTGCATGCTTCAGAACGCAAACCCTTTTTATGTAATGGGACAATTAATGATTGGGCCCATGATGTCGGAAAGTTCCCCAAGGCAGCAGTATTAAAAAACCTTGTGAGAATCGGAGGCCATAAATCCATTACATTCTTATAGAAATCAATCGGGACGGCATCCGGCCCCGGTGCCTTGCCCTATTTACTATTTACCAGCCCTTCCTGCACCCTTCGACACCAATTAATAGTGGTAATGTAGGCCACGTAAAATCATCATTTAAAATCGGGGTTAAAAGCACCCTATCCGGATTAAACATATTAGAAAAGTGTTCAGTCTATTCAGTACAATTAACATAGGACGTCAGTTCAGGATTACAATTATCTTTTAGAAAAGGACTATTTACAGTTTCCCAAAAGAGTTTGCTGTTATTGGTGTTGGCTGCCATGCTTAATTTACCCCATGCGTCTGATCGCAACTCTTTTTTATGTGGCAACACAGCTTGCTTACAATCAGTTCGCAGCTCATGGACAAGCAGTTGATTACGGGGCTTAGTCCCCAGTACCAGTTTCAATTTATGTAATGCCTGGGTGCATTTGGAATCGAACCACCTCGTTCCAGCCTGTTTCTGCCCATTAGTGTTTCTAGTTAGTACACTCTTGATTACATTGTTTATATCAGAAAATTTAATTAATAAGATATCAGGGATGACCTCTTCACTAAGGCAATAGTCAATGTCTTTTCTACATTTACTGACCACTTCCATTTGACTCTTTGGTGGGTCTACACCATCCCACTTAATTCTCATCCCGTTAGGCCTAACAGGGAGGATATCTGAGATTCGGTCAGCGGTATTAGATAATTTGTTTCCCCATTCTAGTAATACTATAGAGATACTATTATGGTCGCTGACCACCTGTTCTGATATCCAAAGGTCAGTATAGAAACTATTCTTCGAGATTAAAATATGGTCTGTTACTGTTCCCGTTTCTCCCAGTAAAAGTAGGGCATTTAATATGACCCTTTTTCTAACAACTCGAGATCAAATTTTGCCATTAGTGTATTTAGGGTCATGCCATATCCACAATGTGGAAAATGTAACAAATAATCATCAGTCCCAGTTACAGTAGTATGGGCCTTCATAAGTCCACATGAGTTAGTATGTGTTGCTGGGCAGACTCGAATATTAAAATCACCAGCCCACAAAATGACTGCAAATTTGCTAGAAAATTTCAATACCCTGTCTATCTCCTTTTCTAATGGGTCTAATGGAGCTTCCCGATCCTTATTAAAATTATTGTTATAATGATTAATTAAAACCATGTCCTTACCCTTTGGGAGCGCTAGTCTCAACACTTGGCTATGATTGCCAATAGATGAATAACTAATAATTTTACACCCAATCAGTTTATTGGATATTAGCAACAGTAATCCACCCTTAGCTCTTCCTATTGGGGAGGGTATAGCATTTAAGCAATGGGATGTGTAACCTTCCACTACAACATGGTCTGTACTCCAGGTTTCTTGTATACAGATAATGTCACTACCATAAGTGATAAAATCCTGCCAGAAGGCCGTATCTAATTTTTTACCAAGGCCTGCAAGATTCCAAGTTGTAAGTGTATACCTTTCCTGTGTTACAATTTCCAATCCTTGGCTATCATTTAAGTTTATGGGCACGTCCACATTCACTAAAAACTCTGTAGATTTTATGAAGGTTATGTTACCAGTCTCACTACTGCCAATACTCTTATACACCATATTGGAATCTGTGTATAAGGATTGGGTGTTACTTGTTTCGCTTCCCCTTCTAGGTAGTCTATGAGTTACCATCTGCCCTAGCTCGTCTCTGGGGGGTACCCCCTCTAGATTTTTATGTCAATCATTGTCCTCCATTTGGCTCAAACACTGAAATCTATTGTGCAATGGAACGGAGAATCGCATTGGGCGAGCTACTGATGGTATGGGCAACCGGTTATTATTAGGATGGTAGGTCATATGATCAAAGACTAAATTATTTGCCAGCAAATGTCTATAAAAATATGCCAGTGGCAGTAAAGTTGTATTAAAATCCCAACATGAGGGTGGAGGAGCACTAAGTAGAGTTTTGTGTGCCCAGTTTGGTGACCTAAAATTAAATATTACACAGTCTCCATCAAATATGTGTGGGGCCTATCCATCCCACTCTTTGTGTAAGTATTATCTGTTCTGCCCCTAGTATTGTATAACCACAATTTTTTGTTAACCAGTAAAGGGTTTTATTTTTAAGGGTTTCATGTGTTTCTAATTGTCCTTCATTACAGAGGACTGTAACATATGCTCCATATTCTGGTGGTAAATTTATTACTGGTGGTATGTTGTTGCCCTTAAGATTTTCTGGAATATGTGGACCCTTTGTCTGATCAGTTGTAATCTCCCCTGGTTTCCTGCCGATAGAGTTACACTATTCTCCTTTGGTAATTTATCTTGTTTTTCCAATCTTCCACCGTCACTATGGCTGCTAGTGTTATCAATAACGTTGGATCGATTATTTAGGGCTATTTGGTCCACTTAGTTGTTAACAGCAGTCCCCTCCTGTTGTATAGATTCTGACTTGTCCATTGCCCCCTTAGTTTTATCTTGCACAAGTTTGGGCTCAACGCCATTTGAAGTGGATACAGGTGGGGTCGCAAGTGTCTTAGCGTAAGATGTCTTAGTCAGATGGGTAGTTTTTGTTTACTGTTCCTCAATGGAACCTACCCTAGTTTCGATACTATTGATTTTCTGACAGATGGGCCCTAATAGTGTTGATAACAGGGTCTCCATTCTTCCCCAAAAACCCTCTTCACCAACCTCAAACTTCCCCTCACTGGGCTGGGCATCAGCAACACTTATATGACCCTCGCACTTATCCCCCTTTCGGCCTGATGAATTTGTTACCGTTTTTCGGTGTATACGGCTGCCTTTGCCCCTGTATTTGTTTACAGGCTGCTCTTTAGTGATGTGATTTTGTTTGCTTTTGACTTTTTGCCCTCTGGTTCTTGCAGGTGGACTTTCATTATTTACCCTGTCTAGTGTACGGGATCAGTGGTTAATAGGGCATCACTAGCCTCAAGCTCTACTGAATCATTAATTAAGAGAGGGGGCTCTGCACTTATATCCGGCACCAGCATAGTAGGTGTCAATGAAAGTCTACTAGCCAAAGGGGAAGGTTCAGGAGGCAGATTTTGCTGTATGGAGAATGTCTCATGATTCTCAGCCCCAGGAAGCCCAGTATACGAAGCCATAAGCATTGAATCAAAAGAATTTGCCAGAACTGTAGATGTATTTACAGATTGTAAGGGTGGGGGCATACCTATGGTAAGTGAGAGACGTCTCTCAGTGTTCTCTATGGCTGTAACAACTTCCCGATAGTCTTTTGCAACATTTTGTCTATGGCAGTCAGACTTGGAAGAGGGGTAGTTGTAGCTATTTTCTGCCTGGTATTTGGACGGGGCTGTACAGGGATATTTTTACCCATATTCCTAAATGCAAAAGTAAATCACTAAAATAGCTAATAATATAAAATACAAATAGTGCCACAGCCAATGAATTGCTATGCCCCGGGAAGCAAATATCCAAGTAAAAAGTCACTTTGGCACAATTTTCAGCACCAAGTTAATTACCATGAGGTTGTAGCTCCTAACAGTCGAAAAGTCAAGAAGTTGACATCCATCCAAGGGGGGTGGCCCAGCCCAGCTTTGGCCAGCCCCGGACGGCCACAGACGGCCTGCCCTTTGCCCGGGCAGTCCTCCCTTTTCAAGCGCCTCCGGGCGCGGAAATGGCGGTGGTGGCTTCCGCCGCAAAGGAGCCTAGGGGATGTAGTTCCCCTCCACTCAGCGGCCGCGAGGATGGAGTGCTGCGGCGGCGGGATGGAGACCGAAGGAACCAGCAGTAAGGGCAGAGAGCAGGTAAGTAATTCACCAGCACCCCCACGAGTGTCCTGACAGCGCCCGCTCCACCTGGGCTGTCCTACTTTTTCAAGCGCCTCCGGGCGTGGAAATGGCAGTGGCGGCTGCCTCCGCAAAGGAGCCTGGGGGATGTAGTCCCCCTCCACTCAGTGCCCGCGAGGATGGAGTGCTGCGGAGGCGGGAGGGAGACCGAAGGAACCAGCAGTAAGGGCAGAGAGCAGATAAGTAATTCAACAGCACCCCCACGAGTGTCCTGACAGCGCCCGCTCCACCGGGACTGTCCTCCCTTTTCAAGCGCCTCCGGGCGCGGAAATGGCGGTGGCGGCTTCCACCGCAAAGGAGCCTGGGGATGTAGTTCCCCTCCACTCAGCGGCCGCGAGGATGATTGCTGCGGTGGCGGGCGGGAGACCGAAGGAGCCAGCAGTAAGGGCAGAGAGCAGGTAAGTAATTCAACAGCACCCCCACGAGTGTCCTGACAGCGCCCCAAGCAGTTATAAAATCATCATGCACTGTCCTTGCAGCACTCTAATCATCCAATCAATACCCATGTACTCACGCATTGATGGAGTCACTAACACATGTACTGCTGCAATCCTTGTGTACTACCCATGCAGTCCTCTAACCATCTACACACTTCTCATTCGCTCCTTCAATTCCCCTGGTAGTACCCATGCAGTTCAGCAATCACCCTGTCACTCCCCGTGCAGTACTCCAGTCACCCAGCCACTACCATGTACTAATCCAAACACTCCGCCAATACCCAAGCACTTATAATTTCACTCAGGCACTCTCCTTGCAGTATTCTAATCTGTCAGTCAGTAGCTATGTACTCATGCAATGATCCAGGCACTATCTGATCACTGTTACAATCCAATATGCCCTACCCATACAGTCCTCTACCCACTTATACACTTCTGATTTGCTCCTTCAATTCCCCAGGTAGTCCCCATGCAGTCCCGCAATGTCACTCTGGCACTCTGTCACTCCCTGTGCACTCCTCCAGTCACCCAGCCACTACCAGGTACTAATCAAACAGTCCTCCAATACCCAAGCACTTATAAATTCACCATGCACTCTCCCTGCAGTACACTAATTATTCACTCAGTACCCACGTACTCATGCAATGACCAAGTCACTGGCACATGCACTGCTGCAATACTTTGAAGACTACCTATTCAGTCCAGTAATCTCCCTGGTACTATCTATGCAGTCCTCTAATCACCCAGCCAATCCTATGTGCTTATCCAATCACTACGTCAAAACCCAAGCACTTATAAAATCACCATGCACCCTCCTTGTAGCACTCTAATCATCCAGTCACTACTCATGTACACATGCAATGACTCAGGCATTAACTCATGGCAAGTACAGAGGAGGTCAAGCTAATCATAGAGGTACCCCAATGCATAGTGTTCCTAGTGTATGTAGGTGTTTTCACTGTATTCTAAGTGACTTTTAGCATAGCACTGGCACTAGGCCTGGTTAGTCAGAGTCAGTTACCACCAGTACACATCAGCAAAATGTTGGGGGCACAGGAGGAATTTCTGCTCCTCTGTTGGTTCTTTTTGCACACCTCTTCTTCTTCCTGTACTATTCTTCATCTTTCTGGACTTCTATTGCCTCTTTCTGCATTTGTCTTGCTTCTTTCTGCGCTTTTCTTCCTCTTTCTCTCACATGTCCTACCTTTGTAGGCATAGTTAGAATTTCAAAGGTTTTTAAATGCTAATTTCTAACTATGCCTACAAAGGTAGGACAGGTGAAGAAGAGGAAGAAAAGTCCAGAAAGAAGCAAGAGAAATGCAGAAAGAGGCAACAGAAGTCCAGAAAGACGAAGAAAGGTGCAGGCAGAAGCAAGAGATGTGCAGAGAGAACCAACAGAGGAGCAGAAAGTCCTCCTGTGCCCCCAACTTTTTGTTGATGGGTACTCATGGTAACTGCCTTTATCTAACCAGGCCTAGAGCCAGTGCTATGCTCAAAGACAATTAGAATACAGTGAAAGCACATACATACACTAGGGAACACTATTCGTTGGGGTACTCTGTGATTAGCATGACCTCCTCTGTGTTTGCCATCAGTTTGTGCCTGGGTCATTGCATGAGTACATGGGTATTGACTGGATGATTAGAGTACTGCAAGGAGAGTGCATGGTGAAGTTATGATTGCTTGTGTTTTGGCGCAGTGATTAGATAAGGACATGGAACTGGCTGGGTGATTGTAAGGGTGTATGGGTAGTGACAAGAAGATGGCTGGACTGCATCAGTAGTGCTCAGGGAATTGTAGCAGTAAACGTGTTAGTCCTCGGGTCATTGCATGAGTACATGGGTACTGATTGGATGATTAGAGTACTGCAAGGAAAGTGCATAGTGAATTTATAAGTGCTTGGACTTTGGCAGAGTGATTGAATAAGTACACACATGTCACATCAGGCCCGCCGCCTCCCTTCACCACTTTGCAAATGTGCCCCCAGTGGGTTTTTCTCTGTGTCTTGTGTAAACTACTGTATTAGTTGGTTACTAGGTATGTGAAAGTCTATACTAGTTTTTAATTAGTTAAGAGAGTATTTGTATGAGAGAGTGAATGTGTGTGTAGTTTGATGGAAGGTGTGTAACTGTCTAAAGATGTGTAAATAGTTGATTAAGTACATATATGAGGTTAAGACTGTATGTGAAAACAGTTGTTTTGAGGGAGTGAAACTCTTTATGGGTGTGTTGATGAGTAAATATATTTCTCAATGATATATGTCCAACAAAGTAGAAATATAAAAGTCAATGTATGTGACAGTTGTATATAAATAAGTATACATAAGACTCAGTGATTGTATGAGTGACTGTATCGAAAACTGTATACTTGTAATAGTGATTTTATAACACAGTAAGTATGAGTTATTATCTATATGAATAAATAAAGTGGTGTTTGTATAAGAGTGTAGCTTGTAAATGTAAGTATGATCAATTGTATGCATAGTTGGGTAGGATGACTGCATAAGTGAATAGGGAGTGTGCTGGTGTGTAATGTCGATGTAGGTGTATAAATATATTTAATAGTGTTCTATTGATCTTTGTTAGCATGTATGAGTGAACCTATAGGCAAGTGTTTTGATGTGTGTGTAGATCTAGGAATTACTGAGTGGGTTTTTAGAAAGTTGTATTGGTATGTCAATGGATTCAAATATGGTACTCTGTATTTTACAGTGAGTGATTAAAGGTTATGCTAGTGTATGATGAAGTGAATCTGATTGTCACGGGCATGATCTCATCAGTGATGTCATTTGAGATGTCATCAGTGATGTCATCAGTGATGTCACTGCACATGTCATGAATGATGCAGGGGATTCCGGGCGTGCAAGTTATACTCGTACAACTAACTATAACGGAGGAATTTAAATGGTTTTGTATGAGTGAAATGTCCAGCTAATTATAACACCTCTGAAATCTATGTTTTTTTTCAGGGAATTTCTATGTTTTTTTAAATGATGATTCCTAACTATAACCTGCATGAAACCTATGGTTTTTTCAATGAATTTCTAAGGTTTTTTAAATGATAATTCCTAACTATAACTATTAATAACTATAACCTAACTGAAACCTATGGTTTTTTCAGTGAATTTGAAAGGATTTTTAAATACTAATTTCTAACTAAATATCCACATAACCTATAGTGTTTGTTAAGTAAAATTTACCAACACGTGTATACTTTTTATAGTAAAAACAAACTTAACAGTAGTGTTTTATAACTTATAATTATACCTCCTGGTTTTATGGTATTTATTTTTGAGAAATTTCGATCTGTATTTATCCATATTTTTTTTTAAATAATTGCATGTGTATTTACCCATATATATTTCAAGTTTTGTGAAAAAATGAATCTGAAATTAGTATATTTCCACATTTATTTTACTGATAAATATGGACTCGTGGCAGAAAGACTGACCGTTTTCTTATACAAGGATATATATTGCTCTTTAAGGCTCTTTCCTAAAAGGCTTTTATTGTTTTTACCCTTTTACTTTTAGAACGACAGACCTATTGGCCTACTGCTCATCATTAACAGCATTTACAAATGCTCCTCAAATAACCCAATTTCCGTATTCATCCACAATTTAAAAGAAATACAGAGAGGAAAATACTTTTCTGTATGTATTTATCTGTAAAAATCATTAATAACATAAATCAAGAAGCCCTACTTATAATTTAAGAATATTTTCAACTTAATTAGCAGTAATTACCATATAATGTGGTCAAAGTATGACACAGCACCTATAATACCTGACTTTCAAGAACAGCGTTCACAGTTCGATTCCAAAGTCCATCAGCATCTTAGCCCACCACTATCTCACTGAAGGTAACACCTCGCTTAATCTTCCCAACGCCCAAAACGCTGGCACACCCTTCTGGGGGTAGCTTTAAACTTTACAAATGCTGGCATTTTTTTTTATTAAAAAGCATAATGATAACAAATATTAATACATTCTTTTTTTCTTCTATTGTAAACGATATTTTTTTTATATCTTCTATTTAGATGTTTTTAATCATGAGAATGCAAAGGACACAGTTTACCGGGTAACACTTTTTAAACTCTACAACGTATGTAAACAATAAGGACCCTATACAAAACTTTTACAGCTTCACAGTTTGTAACTTTTCCCAACACATGCAGAAGTAAAACAGTTAAAACGTGAGCATGTGTAAACTGTAAAACGTGACATGTACATAGGGGGAGCGGAATCTTCCTTCCATAGACTACTAAACAACCAAAAACTATATAAACCACACCTATTGTGCAATTAGTTTCGTTTTCGCAAGTTATTTCTGCATCGCCAATCTGTGATGCAGGTTCGCTTTTCTAGCATCATCGGATTCTTGTTTTGCGTCAACAAACATATTTCGGATTTGTAAGTTGTTTCATTATGGCATAGTAGATAATTATAATTTGTGGCTATTTGTCAATATTTAAACATTTATATCTAGAAAAAAGTGATATTGCATGTTTTTCCCTTTTTCTCTATAATGTCAGCAGCTTGTTTTCAGACACAGATAGATTACAACAAACATTGCTCTTTTTCTGTCTCCTTTCAGCTTATATATTGTGACTTTCTATATTATAATATTGACACTGTACTTTGCTTCAGAGGTGTTGGTAACCCGGCGGTGCAAACCCTAAACATTTACAATCAACATCACCACCTTCCAGTTGTTAGTGTGTTTTCCCTAGGGATCATATACTGTTCATATGTATATTATTATATTAACAGTTATGCTGATCTCAGTGGAGTTCATGACCCGTCGTCACAAAGAGTAAAGAAATATAAGCAACGTCACCAGCTTCTGGTTTTTAGTCTGTTCTCCCTTTTGATCATATACTGTGAATATTTATATTATAATTTTCACAGTCATGATCTCAGAGGAGTTTATGACCCGTCACCACGAAGATCAAGCTTTTTGACCTCCCGGAGGAACGAAGCTCAGAAAATAATTACCGTGGAAAGTATTTCGTTGTAGATGTTCTGTTAAATAGATAACTTTATTTTCCTTTTCTTTTTACTGTCACAATGGTATCAATCATTATATTGTAAAAGATTGTCCTATAGTTACAGAAGAGGAATAGGAGATTTTTCTGCGCCATCTGTAATACAGTTTATGAAACATTAGAGCATACTTGATCAGATATTTTTTTCAGAAAGCATATTTTATGAAATTGCAGAATAAAAAATATAGCTTTCATAGATACTTTGGTACTTTAAATATTTGATAAACCCTAGAATATATAGGACCAGTACTGTATATTATAATAGTACTATCCTATATATTCTTAAGTGAGTATGCCATTTGTTAGCGGAACAGTGTGCGACCTCTAAGCACTACGACAGAACGTTCCTGAATTCTACAGAATACAAATTTGAAAAATAATAATGCATACATTTCTATGTAACATGAATCACTTATATTTAACTGTTTTTTACTTGTTCTCTTGACCTCAGATAATGTTGTGCAGGAGTGTTTGTTGTAGCACTTCAATTCTACTTTATCTAAAAGTAACTGATGCCCTCATACATTATCAAGTATATATAGCAACACTTTTACAAACTATAGCAGAAAAAAGGAGGGTATGGCCACACTTAACTGATATTTTATGAAATTCCATTTTTAATTGTCACCCCTTTAATATATACTGCGTCAGTTTCTGAAGAAAGTTTATTTGTATTTGCTAAATAAAAACTGTTTCAAACCTAGACTGAAATTTTTGCTGCGCAACCACACCTCCCCATCAGAAAAGTAAACACCACATTATAAGTAAATAGTGCTCCTGAGAAGTATCCCACACGCAAACTTGATAAAAAAACACCGCAGGACACTGTCATTTTTCCGCCGTGATTTGTACACCACACAGCAATTACATAAATGGCCTTCAAAACATATAAAAACTATTTTACCTTCATAATCCCTGTCCACCACCTTGTGACCACTGCACAGAGTTAATAGTGTTCCTAACCTCCCCTCTACTACTTTCTTTTCCCATACTCCTTTGGATGTGCTTCACAAAACCACTCACCACATTGAACTGTTCCCACCCAATAAGGAACAAACTTGTGCTCAAAACACTTTAGCCAATAAATGTTCCATGTTGTTCCGCAGGGGAGGAAGGAATGACTGCCAAAACTTCTACTTTTAATGCTTCATAGCCAATGAACATTAAGCTTCGTACAATCCCGCTTGGAACACGTTACTCAATGAAATATCCCTAATACTCCGCGAAGAGGGAAGGAATCGCTGACAACACTTCTACTTTCAACAGTTTACAGCCAATCAGCATTAAGCTTGGAAAAGTACTCCTTGGAACACGTCAGCAAATCAGATGTCCCTCCTTCTCTGCAGAGTGGAAGTGAATGGCTGACAGCACTTCTACTTTCAATAGTTCACAACCAACCAACATAAAGCTCAGTAAAGTCCTCCTTACAACATGTAAGCCACTTAGATGTCCTTGTTACTCTCTGGAGCAGAAGTGAATTGCAGAAAACACTTCTACTTTCAATAGTTCACACCCAATGAATATTAAGCTTGTTGTTGGAACATCTTAGACAATTAAACATTAAATTTGTTTCATGCACACATACAGAACACACCGTCCTACATATTAATACATTTCCTGTATCAAAGTAACTCTATCATAACAAAAGTGAACACTGCCTAATAAATAAACATTATTCCACATTATATTAAAGAAAAGCCTCAATAAGCCGCATTGTTGTTTTCCCAATATAATTTCCACAGCCTACTGCACCCCCCACCCAACATGAGTGAAGCCCAGGAACTGTGGGGGCCCCAGGGAAACCCAGCTATTATTTTTATTGTATTTTCTACTGACTTCTTCGACGACTAACGGTTTGCATTAGCAACATTGTGTGGTGTACTTGTGACCTGTGTGCTCACTTAAGTGTTCCATGAACTGTTACTGAGGTAACAGGCAGTAGGCAGTTTGGAAGTAGGGTTGAAAAGTATTGGCTGTACAGAAACCGTTATACTTACCCAGGATCCCTTACATAACAGAAAAGAAAGCAAAGTAAGACAGAACACTGTGTAGCAGATTAACAAGCCCCTTGAGCCACTTTCACGTCACTTTTTCCATCTTAAAAGTGATGCAACGGTAACACAATGAACTTGCAAACCTGTCCCTATGCACATTACGAGCAAAAGAAGTACACAACTCTTTCAATTCTTTATCGATCACAATTAGACAGTGTTACTTCACGATTTATAATGCACTTCAATAAATACTGTGTGCCTATTTAAATGGGAGACGGGATTGTTTACATTACAAAACTTAGGGGCATATTTACAAACACGGAGTTAAAATTGTCGTCGCTTCAACAGCAGCAAACTACAACAAAAACGGCAAAAATTAATCCTTTGTTATCTTACCAGAAGATTTTTTCAACATTGCTGTTTGCTATGCAAGAGTGAGAGCTAACCCCAGGGTCTATAAAAGAAATGGTGCCTACCCCCGAAACACTGCTGTTTCCTATGAGAGTGGTACAAAAGGGGGTGGTGAGGGACGGAGCATCTGAACCAATCAAACACTCACACCCATTCAACAGATCTGGGTTTAATCCGTCACCGTTCTTTAGCCCACATCTCTGCCAAATTTGGCGTAATTCCATTCAGCAATTCGGGCTGTAGCTGTGGCTAAAGGTCCTATGGAAAATTGCATGGGGAAAACACGTTTTGGGACCACCATTTTTTTCTCAGCCCCCGCTTCACGAATCTCCCCGAAACTTTCAGGGAAGGAGCGGAACGGAGCTAGCCATTAGTTTTGAAAATTTCGCAAAGATTCATCAACCAGCGCCAAAGTTATTCCAAATAGAATGTTGCGGATTTCCTATGGAAAATAGGTCCTAACTATAACTACCTACGGTCGCCAGTAGGTAGTTATAGTTAGGACCTGGTTTCCATAGGAAATCCACAACATTCTATTTGGAATAACTTTGGCGCTGGTGGACGAATCTGTGCGCATTTTTCGAAGAAAATGGCCTGCTCCTTTCCTGTAAGTTTGGGGGTGATTCGTCAAGTGGGGGCAGAGAAAAAAGGGGGTCCCAAAACGTGTTTTCCCCATGTAATTTTCCATAGGGACCTTTAGCCAGGGGCTACAGCCCGAACGGCTGAACGGAATTACACCAAATTTGGCAGAGAGGTAGAGTTCAGTTCACAGATTGTGCTTTTTGGTGTAAATCCGTTCAGTAGTTTCTGAGAAAATTACAAGTAAAATCATAGCAATATCTAGAGATGGAGTTCTGCACGCATACGGAAATGCGTACAATTACGAGCACGAGCTGCATGCTGATTGGCTGTCAACTGTCTGTCAACACTCCAAACCAGGAAGTGTTGGCAGCCATCTTGTTCGTTGCTAGAACCGAGTCACAAGAAAACAGTAAAACAAAGTTGAGAAATAAGGAAAGGGGGCAGGGTGGAAACATCTTGACCCTCTAAGCTTTCTCAGGGGGTCGTACATGGATTTTTAGAGTCAAATAGTTTTTACCAAAAAAATGTAAAATCGCGGCGTACGCGTATGGTACTCGTATGCGGTGAAAAAGGGGGAAAAAAAGTTGAAGTCCGTTTTATTCATTAGTTCTCGGGGGGCCACATTCCGGGGGCAATTTTTAGAGCTATGTTTCTATGATAGTATGTAAAACTTTCCGGTTTTTTTTCTGCACCAGTTATACTCTGGAAGAATGTGCAGCCTTGTTCGCAAGCGCACTTTTTTTTCTTTTTCTCAAAGTTCGCCAAGCAAACCTCTCCTCATTTGAGGTATTACATTTGCCGCTTTCTTTTCACGGGTCGTGTTTGTCATCCGCTGGTATACTTTTGTAATATATTAATAAACATATTGTATCTATATTTATTTGAAATGTAGTGTCGAGGCACCAAACGTTGATTTCATACTCCGTCCAACCGCCATTTTAGTAGTTTTCCTCCGTTACTTTTTATTATACCTGTTACTTTCATTTTACCCTCCGCATATTTTTTTTGTGATCGATGAGATTTCCTGCCACAGACACCACGGTGTTTGTCCTTAGCCTCCGATCTTATCAGAGTTGGGCACACTTATAGCTAGAAACTAAGTTGAAGTCTCATTCTCTTTTAAACTTATAGAAAATGCTGTCTCCTTCGACATGGAGAAGAAAAGTTCACTTCAAGGTGTGAATTCCACTGGCCGGAGTGTTTTTGGCCGCATTGTTTATACAACGGTAAGCACAGAGGCCTAGATATACAATGCCTTCATTACAATGCATTAGAAATAAGTCGGCCTATTTACAATCCTGTTCTGCCACTTTTGTGTCACTAACGCAATAGGCACCTCCATATAGACACCACTTGAATGCGGCACTATAACGGAACTGCAATGTACTAGGCACACTGAACATGTAAAGCTGTAGTGTTACCTTCATTTGTGAAAGGAGACAGTCGGTGGTGTGAAGCAGCTTCACTGTGTAAAATGTATAATTACCTCCGAGCAGTGACAACAAATAGGTTACAACAGTCTAACAAACAGATATACAAGCTTATTATGCCACTTTTCTATCACTTTTAACATGGGGAAAAGTGACACAAGCAGCTTCTAAATCTATGTCTGACTTTCAAGAAAAAATCTCAACTCTAGACTCTGCGAGACAGTTTTAATGTTGTTTTCTCTCTCTCTCTCTCTCTCACTCTCTGTGACATAATTTATCTTTCTCTTTTAAACTTATAGAAATAATATCTCCTTTGACATGTAGAAGAAAATTTCACTTCAAGTTCTGAATTCCACTGGCCGCAGTGTTTTCGGCCGCAGTGTTAATACAACGGTACGCACAGAGGCCTAAATTTACAATGCCTTCATTGCAATGCATTAGAAAGAACTTGGCCTATTTTGAATCCCGTTCTTCCACTTTTGTGTCACTAACGCAGTAGGCACTTCAATATAGACACCACTTCAACGCGGCACTATAACGGAACTGAAATATACCAGGCAAACTGCACACGTAAAATCGTAATGTTACCTTGACTTGTGATGCTTCAGCTCAATTAGTCACATCTACATAATTCTAAATTCTAATTTTCTTTTTTGTTTTGCAGATTACCAATCATATGTCTTTTGAAGTCAACTTCCCAATTTGTTTATGCTATTGTTTTTTTAAAGTTATTTTTCTAGTTGTTTATTGTCATTAAGTTTTGTTAACAGTTATTCTTTTAATAAAACTTAATAAAAAAACTACATACTTCTTTTTCTTTGTGTGGGGGGTGGCGATCGACAATAAAAATAATATTTATAATGTTGAAGTACTATAGTAAGATGTTCAGGACTAGCATTGAAAAGCATTGAGATATTTTCTCTGGATACACTACAACATGGTAAAGAAATCAAACTAATACGAAACAATGTGTACCACATTTACAAACCTCTTGCGACATTTCCTATGCAATGCCTACCCCCCTACAAAATTAAGGGGCCGATTATGATGGCGTATGGACCTGAGTCCGTCCGCCACCATAGAGTAGGAGGGACCGTCCGCAGGGGTCCGTGCAAATTAGGATGTGACCGCCACCCTGGCGGTCACATCCTGTATTTATAACATTGCGGCGGGTGCTGCTTGAAGCAGCACCCGCCGCAATGTTAAAAATGTAAGTTGTGCATTTGCATGCACAAAGCGGCATGCACCGCGCGGTGCCTGCTGCTTTGTTCAAGCAAATGCAGGGGGGTACCATAGGTACCCCCCATGCGCATCCCCCACCACCCCTTCACCCAGGGGGCCCGCAACGGGCCCCCGAGGTGAAGATCCACATGCTTTTCCTCGGCGGAGAATCCGCCGCGGAAAAGCATGTTTGCACAGCCATCCTAATATGTTTGGCGGTGTCTGAGAGACACCGCCACCATATTAGGCCTTTTCCTCCGTGGTTGTAAGCCAACCGCGGCGGAAAAACGGCGGACAGGAACCAGGACCCACCAGCCATCCTAATGTGGTGGTGGGTCTTTGGTGGGTCCGCAGAGGATTTTCCGCATCCTCCGGGCCGGCGGTGTCTTCCGTCGGCCCGGAGGATGCGGTAAATCCTCCATCGTAATGTGCCCCTAAGTGTGTGGGCCTCAATGACGCCCCTCAAACCCTTCTATATTATATGAGAGGGGCTGCATGGCCGTCCGCCTGGTGCCCTGGAGTCCACCACGCCCAGACCCGGTTTCTGCAGTGTCCTGGGGGGAAACAGCCATTACAATGCCTGATCGTCACCAAGAAGCCATTAACACGCATATGGCTTTGCCACACATGCTTTTCCAACTAGTATGCATTTATCACGCATGATAAAAGCATAATCTTTGTGTTGACGAACACGCGTTGTAATGGCTCTGGCTTACGTCCTTCAAATTAGTTTCTAGGTATACGTGTGACCAAGTCTAATAACATCAGAGGCCAAGGACAAACACCGTGGTGTCTGTGGCAGGAAATCTCATCGATCATGGAGAAAATATGAGGAGGGTAAAATGAAAGTAACAGGTATAATAAAAATAACGGAGGAAAACTACTAAAATGGCGGTTGGACAGAGTATGTAAGAGAGAGAAATCAACATTAAAACTGTCTCGCAGAGTCTGGAGTTGAGATTCTTTCTTGAAAAGTCAGATGCAGATTTACAAGCTCCTTGCAGGGGGGGCTTAACTTCAAGGAAAAGGAAGATTGGAGCTGCAGGGGCTGTAAGGGGGGACATCAAACCCTCATTAACAAGCAAATGTATTTAAAAGACCTCTGAAGTACTCGGGTGCAACTGTGTGTGGGCCCAGGAAGCTATCTCATTCTAGCTGAAGCCCCGCTAGCCCCGTTAGCCCAATGTGTGTTTTTCTCGCCTGCTGCATACTACACATTCTCTCCTTTCACAGATAAGTTGCAGTTCTTTCGGAAACAAGCTTCTTTGCTCACCTTGTGCCATTGCCGTCGTCCTTGTTACATAATCCAAAGCTCTACATCTAAAAGATATTAAAAGAAAGATGTTATGATTGATAATTGTTACCATATTAATTTGGAGTTAGATAACATCGCGCTTTTATACACGTTCCTTTTCACATTTCTACGAACTGTTTGTAGTGGTAATATTCCAGACGTTTCAGCAATTATAAAAACGTTCCTGCTATTGGGAAAAAAATGTATAGTTGTAAATTAATAAACTATATAGGAGTGCGTTCGTCTAAAATACTAAGTCGCGTTTTTGCATATAGTCTGCTACAACCGTGACTCCCTCCGATGCGTACTCAAGCCTCACTGCTCACCTTTTCGTGGATAAGACACCTACTGTATGATGTAGTCCCAATCTCCAACAAAGAAGTCTCATATGTGGTGCTGAGTCTTGATATCTGTATGGCTAACGACATACTCCTGCTCCCATCATCATCACAGGTTCTTCATCCGCTCCGTGCTTCGGGCACCACGAACTCCGTGACCAAAGAGGCCACGCATGTAGTAGTGGGCCCCCTTGTTCGGTACTTTGGGAATGGCGTATAACACGTGCGCTCTGTCTTTTTTATACATAGGGTCACGTGTGTAGTGACGGATGCGCTGAATGGGTGTGCTGTGGATGTATACCAGCCATGAGGGAGTGTGTGTATCGATCTGACAACTAAACCTACAACTAAGAAATCACTACCATGGAAATTTAGGCCTTATACTGTTGTTGTGATTTGCTGGTAGCGTAAGAGTGGCGTGTACTAACGTATTGAGTATTAATTTACCATGTCCTCCCGGGGCTTTTAAATGTTGGGAGGGAGGCCGTGCGGCTCCGGGACACTGCAGGAGCAGGCCGTGGGGCGTGGCAGTCTCTAGAACCTTTGAGGGCTCTGGGCATAGGGTCAGGCACTCTACTTCATACAATACACTAAAAAAGAAGACAAAGTGATGAGACTTGATTTGTGACGTGTTTAAGTTGAGAGCCTGGATAATCATTAAATGGGGTTCGGCAGTGAAGTGCATACTTTTTTTGGAACAAGCCTTTTGGGGTCTTGCGAAAGCAAGTCATCTTTAATAATTCCCTCTCGGTTTGTGTACATGCCAAAATATCTGATTTACTTGTATGTTAAAAACAAAAACATTTTACACCTGTACATACGTCACTACACACGTGACTCTATCTACAAAAAAAGACGGAGCGTACAATGCCCTCACGGTCCCGCCGACTCCTCGTGAAATTTATGTTGGAATAGAGCATGCGCAAATGAAATTAAAAACATTAGGGGTATACGGCTGATGGTGGGCGTGGTGAGGCATATTGTGTGCATGCGCACCATTAATACACATCTGTTGAGTGAAAAGGGTACACCGGTCAATGGGGTACACTCTTCTATAGAACACCGGCATTGCTTTTACACATGGGGAGATACTAAGTTGCTTGTTTGGATTTTGAAAGTGAGAACAGATTTCACTGTTGTGCCTTTCAAAGTTCAAACTTAGGGGCCGATTAGGATGGAGGATTTTCCGCCTCCTCCGGGCCGGCGGAAGCCACCTCCGGCCCGGAGGAGGCGGAAAATCCTCTGCGGAGTCACCAAAGACCCACCGCCGCATTACGATGGCTGGTGGGTCTTGGTTTCTGTCCGCTGCTTTTCCGCCGCGGTCGGATTACAACCGCGGCGGAAAAGCTCTCATTTGGCTGGCAGTGTCTATCAGACACCGCCAGCCAAATTAGGATGCATTTGTAAACATACTTTTCCGCGGCGGTTTTTCCGCCGTGGAAAAGCATGTGTACTTTTGAATTTGGGGGCCCGTTGCGGGCCCCCAGGGTGTAGGCGGGTGGGGGGTGCACATGGGGGTACCTGTGGTACCCCCCGGTATTTACATGCACAAAGCGGCAGGCACCGCGCGGTGCCTGCCGCTTTGTGCATGTAAATGTTAAACATGCACTTTTAACATTGCGGCGGATGCTGCTTGAAGCAGCACCCGCCGCAATGTTAAATATCCAGGATGTGACCGCCAGGGTGGCGGTCACATCCTAATTTGCACGGAGGGACCGCCCCAGCCCATGCGGACGGTCCCTCCACCTCTGGGATGGCGGACGGACGCAAGTCCGTCCGCCATCCTAATCGGCCCCTAAGTTTTCTATGGGAGGGCGGGAGCCGCAAGACTTTTCATAGCAAACGGGAGTATCCCGGGGGTAGGCACCCCAGGACACTGCAGGATCCGGCTCTGGGCATGGAGGTCTCCAGGGCTCTCGAGGGCACCAGGCGGAGGGCCACCGAGCCCGTGTCACACAATACAGAAATCTCCGGTGGGTGGTTGTTCCCATAGTTTGAGGAGAATACACTTTTAATTTTTTAGGGGGGCCGTGGACGCGCAAATGGCACAAGGGAGTTGTGAATGTGGTACAGTGTTTTGTTTTACTTTGGTTTCCTGATCCAGGGTAAATATAACGGTTTTTGTACAGCCAGTACCTTTCTGCCTGTTACCTTAGTAACAGTTCATGGAACACTTGCGTGAGCACAGGGGTTGGAAGTTAACCACAATATGTTGCTAATTGAAATAGTTACTGTGCCGGAGATTTATGTTTTTTTTTTTTATAGGAACTGTTAGTCGTACAAGAAGTCAGTGGAAAAGTTTTGTTAGGGATTCCTTCCTGTTCTGGGAGTATTAGGGTAACGTGCTCCAAGCGGGACTTTAGGAAGCTTAATGTTCATTGGCTGTGAAGTATTAAAATTAAAAGATTTAGCAGTCATTCCTTGCTCGTCTGTGGAACAACATGGACATTTTATTGGCTAAAGTCTTCCGAGCACAAGTTTGCTCCTTATTAGGTGGGAACGGTACACTGTTGCCAGTGATATTGTGATGCATTTTCCAAAAGAATATGGGGAAAGAAAGTAGTAGAGGGCAGGTTAGGAACACTATTAACTCTGTACAATGCCCATAAGGTGGTGGAGAGGGATTGTGAGGGAAACTATTTTTTTATATGTTTCAAGGGCCATTTATATAATTGTCGTGTGGTGTATAAATCACGACGGAAAAATGACAGTGACTTGCTTTGTTTTTTTATCAAGTTTGCGGGTGACATACTTCTTAAGAGTACTATTTACTTATAATGTGGTGTTTACTTTCCTGATGGGGAGGTGTGGTTGCACAGCAAAAAATTCAGTCTAGGTTTGAAACAGTTTTTATTAAGCAAATACAAACAAACTTTCTTCAGAAACTGTTGCTGTATATATGAAAGGGGTGACAATTAAAAATGGAATTTCATAAAATATCAGTTAAGCTTGGCTATATATATCTTTTTTGTGCTACAGTTTGTAAAAGTGTTGCCCCTTATTCTTGATGATGTAAGAGGGCATCAGTCACTTTTAGATAAAGTAGAATAGAAGTGCTACAACAAACACTCCTGCACTACATTATCTCAGATCAAGAGAACAAGTAAAAAAACAGTTAAATACAATTATTTCATATAACATAGAAATGCATGCATTATTATTTTTTAAATTTGTATTCTGTACAATTCAAGAACGTGCTGTCGCAGTCCTTAGAGGTTGCAGACTGTTCTGCTAATAAATCACATACTCACTAAAGAATATATAGGATGGTACTCTTATAATATAAAGTACAGGTCCTATATATTCTTTAGGGAGAAGGTGAATAGGAACCGCAAATAAGAAAAGAAATTAGAAAATAACATTCAAAAATGAAGGGTTTATTAAATATTTAAAGTAACAAAGTATGCATGATAGCTATATTTTTGTGTTCTGTTGTATCGTAGAATATCTGATCAAGTACTTTTTAATATTTAAAAGTTATATTATAGATGGCGCTGAAAAATCTCCAATTCCTCTTCTGTAGCAATAGGACAATCTATTATAATATTACGATTGATACCATTGCTACAGTAAAAAGAAAAGGAAAATAAAGTTATGTATTTAACAGAACACCCATAATGAAATACTTTTGAGCGGTAATTATTTACTGAACTTATTTTCTGCGAGAGTTGAAAAAGTTTGATCTTCATGGTGATGGGTCATAAACTCCTCTGGGATCATGACGGCGAGAATAATAATATGTATATATTCTCACAACACATGATCACAACGGGAAAATGGATTAAAAAGCGCAAGCCGGTAACTTTGCTTACTTATCGTTAATCTTTGTGACGACTGATCGTGAACTCCACTAAGATCACCAAGACTGTTAGTGTTATAATATACATATTAACAGTATGTGATCTCTAGGGGAAAACACATAAACAACTGGAAGATGGTGACGTTGATTGTAAATGTTTAGGGTTTGCGTCGACGGTTCACCAACACCTCTCAAGCGAAGTACATTGTCAATATTATAATATAAAAAGTCACTATATATAAGATGAAAGGAGCCAGAAAAGGAACAATGTTTGTTATAATCTGTTTCTGAAAAACAAGCTGCTGACGTTACAGAGAAAAAGCGAAAAACATGCAATAACTTATTTTTTGGCTACAAATGTTTAAATATTGACAAATAGCCGCAAATTATAACTAAGTACTAAGCCTATGCCATATTGAAACAACTTACAACTCCGGAATATGTTTGTTGACGCAAAAAGAGAATCCGATGCTAGAAAACAGAACCTGCAACATAGATTGGCGACTCAGAAATAACTCATGAAAACAAAACTAATTGCACAGTAGGTTTATATAGTTTTTGGTTGTTTAGTAGTCTACGGAAGGAAGCTGTGGGTCCGCCTATTTAGATGTCACGTTTTGCAGTTTACACGTGCTCACGTTTTAACTGTTTTTCTTCTGCACGTGTTCGGAAATGTTGTAAACTGTGAAGCTGTAAAGGTTTCGATTTCGATCGTAACACGTATACGGTATTATTATCTACATCCGTTGGAGAGTTTTAAAAGTGTTACTCGGTAAACTATGTTCTTTGCATTTTCATGATTAAAAACATCTAAGTATAAGACATAAAAAAACATTGTTATCGTTAGAAGAAAAAAAAGTATTAATACTCTTAGTATGTACATTAAATACTTAAACAGTTAAAAACTTTCGTGCCTTTGGAATACAGGGCGCCGTACATGATGTCACACGGAAGTGTTGGTGCGACGCGTCACGTCAAAGCGTATTCGTAACATATGCGCTGGTACGCACAGAGTACGATTTGCCATACAAAGTATGGTGCGATCACCATACGCGTACGGGACGATTATACCCCCAAAAAACAATGAAAAAGGAATTAAATAGAATTTCATTTTAAAATATTGGGAAAAAAAGAATTAATAAAAAAAAAAATTCAATTTACTTTTGTTAATATTTTACATTAAGAATATGAAATATAACTTAAAGATAAATATTCATAAGAAAAATTTTGGAAATTAGAATAAAAGAAAGAAATACAAAAATGAATCCATTTAAAAATTATCATTTTCAAAACCTTTGAAATTCACTGAAAAAACCATAGGTTTTACACACATTATAGTTAGGAATTAGCATTTAGGGGAGCGTGGCTTGGCGCCCGAGGGTAATGGCGGCGCCTGAGTGAGGCTCCGCGGCAGCACCGGGGACTTTCTGGTCTTCTCATCATTCATTCCTGGATGGAGGCTGTTTTCTGCCGTCGGAACATCTCCGCTTTGTTCCGTGACGCCAGCAACCTCTCCCACTTGCCTGAGGACGCAGTATTTGGTCGTAGCCTGTCGGAAGGCTTTTGAGGTGATTGCGGCCGCCATCTTCTGCCGGCTGACGCACCGAGTTGCTTCGCTGAGGTACAAGCGTTCAACTCCGCGTCTCATCTCCAGCGGCTGACACGCTTCCTATCTCTTCTTTTGATGGCTACACGGCGTCTGGAGCTCCCAATGACTTAGTGAGTTTAAGGAGATTTATTATTTATGCGCGGCCGCCATTTTCTGCCAGCTGGTGTGCCGCGTTCTTTCTTTAAAAACGGGACTATGCTACGCGGCTGATACCTGCTTTCAACCTAGCCCAGTGGTGCCCCCTTATGCTTCTCCTTCACTGCAGTCATGTAACTCTGCACAGACCACCTCCTCTACTTGTGTGCAGATTGCTTCTCGCTCCAACATTAATGCAATCACTATTTTGACCAGATCAACTACCTCTTCTGTGCGCCCTCTGTGAGAACCTGGCGAATTGTCCACTAAAACAAGCCTACACTTGCAGGTACTTCTGTTGGTCATGCATTTTTTCACCTATTGCTGACCCTGGGTCTTCCAATGCGCTTATCAGCGCTTTTTCATATTTGGGCTAACTGCTGCTCCTGAAGTGACTCTCTCTTGTCCAAGCATTATGTTCTCTGGAGCATTGCCGCCTATTTGCCCTGCTGCAGTTTCTGGAGTGACTCTGTTTTGTTTTTAAGCAATACTACTGATGTCCCACGCTGTTCATCTCAAATATTTTTTCACAACCTGCATATCCTCTTCTTGCTAGCTCTGCTGTGTTTAACTTTTGCTGCTTTCACCTATATGGATACCGGAGTGAACAGAATCTTTGACTTTTTGCTTGGTGATAAATCT
The DNA here is from genome assembly GCF_964261635.1 of Lissotriton helveticus. Classification (NCBI taxonomy): domain Eukaryota; kingdom Metazoa; phylum Chordata; class Amphibia; order Caudata; family Salamandridae; genus Lissotriton; species Lissotriton helveticus. Next base: position 1,522,546,938 of record NC_136065.1, read on the forward strand.
TAGATTGGCAGCTTCTCCTGTTTGTGACATTGTTACTTTTTCTCATGCCTTTTGAAGCTACCTGCCTTCCTCGAACCTCACGACTCATTGCCTGTGTCTCTGCATAAGGGTTGCTCTCCTTCCGCGTTTCGCAGCTTTTTGAATCCATTGCACAGGTCTCCTTCTGGCTATACACCCACTGACGGACTCCTTAATTTCACACAGTGGTTCTGTCAGAAACCTGTTTGGAAGGCTTCTCACCCCACAGAGCGTCATCCCATTCTTATGCGTGGATAGTAAGTGCTACGCAGTTTTTTTCTTTTTTCATCTGCTTATTTTATGGGGCGACTCAAATCTATGTTACGCTCACCTTCCACATCAACCACAAAGGTGGCCTACGTGAAAAACTCCAAAGTATTTTCTGCTCTCTCCAAGCTAGAAGATTCTCTCCTTTCCTCTGGTTCTGACACTGTTATGGATCACCTTCCACCATCATCAGGTAAATCCACCACCAAGAGGCTAAAAAAAGATCCCCCTTCACCACCCAAGCAGTCAACACCTGTTTCCTTGGAACTCTTATTGGAGGAAATATGTTCTTTCCGGAAGAGATTGTGACTTTGCGTCCTTTCATGGAGGAAACTAATGTCAAGCTCCAAGCTCTTAATGACAGTTGGTCGCAAATTGAAACCAGAGTCTCTACGGTTGAACAGTCCGTTACCTCCTTCCAAGAAACCAACAGCAAAGTTCTTCATCTAACCTCACAGGTGGATACCCTCGAGAAGCAGGTGGAGGAGTTGGAAAATAGAAACAGACGCAACAACCTTCGCATTTACGGCCTAGCAGAAGGTCTTGCGGGTGCCAGCTCTATTACCTTTTTCAAGTCCTTTCTCCCTAAGTTGCTCCGTTTGCCTGATGGTACGAATCTTAATATTCAACGCGCTCACCGCTTTGGTCGCCCACCTGCTTCCACCTCCTCATCTCAACGTCCACGAGGTGTTATCCTTTACTTCTTAGAGTATACCGATCTCTTGAAGGTTCTTACAGCTGCCAAGGCTTCTCCCAAACTGACATGGTCGGGCTCCTCCGTGTTCTTCGCTCAGGACAATGCAAAGTCGACTGCGAACCGCAGGAAGGCCTTTCTTGGCATGAGAGACGACCTTCGTTCAATGGGTGCTCGATATGGCCTATATCATCCTTGTCTGTTCAAAGTCACCTACAACAACAAGACGACCACTTATGAATATCCGGAGAGACTACAGAGCTTCATAAATGCGAATAAAACCACCGCCATGGATTCCTCTGGTCCTTCCTCTTCTCGCCCTGGCTGAATTGTCATCATGAGTTGTCATCTTGCTTGTCCTTACACTGCTCATGTTTGCTTATGTTTCTGTTTTCTCTTTTACAGGTTATGTCTTGATTGTTGCTCATATTTGGTTGCACAATTGTTGATTGTTAGCTCTCTTTTGATATAGATTTGTAACTCTTCTCTTTCATCTCCCCTCTTTGCCTTCACAGGATCCCCTCCCCATTTGATGATGTCTCCCCGGCTTCCCGCCCAGCCGTCCTTGGGTGTGTTGCCTTACCTCTGTGGTTCCTCCCCCTCCCGACTCCTCCTCGTCCCTTCCTCTTGTAGGTATGTTTATCCTTTGTTTCCTCCTTCTCCCTCGTTTTCCTCTGTTTCTTTACCTTCTTTGTGTGCCTCAATTCCCTTGGTCATGCAGTACCCATAACATTTTCCTTTCAGGCTGTATTTTTCTATATTTTCGTTCTCTCTTCCTTCTGTCTTTACTGCATTCTTTTCTGCTTTCCATTTTACTCTTTTTTTATGCACACAATTTTCTTCTCATTCATCTCTCATTTCTCTCCCTGTTCTTACTTTTCATTGTATCTTTCTTCTCTCTTTTTCTGTTCTCACTCATGGGTTTTTGCCTTGATTTCATTTTTTATGAACTCATTACATTTCTGTACATGTTATGTCCTTAAATATAACTTCAAGGAATGTTAAGGGTATCAACTCCCCAATTAAGCGTCAACGCATCCTATCTCACCTAGCCAAATTGAATGTTGATATTGCGTTTCTTCAGGAAACTCACCTTTCTGACATAGAATCTGCTAAGCTTAAGAGGGGCTAGGTGGGTGATGTTTTTTACTCACAAGGTGATGGTAAACGCAATGGTGTTGCAATTCTCTGTCGCAGGTCCCTCCCTTTTACAGTCCTTTCCCAAGAATCTGACACTAATGGCAGATGGACGTTTGTCAGACTATCGCTTAGAGGTGTTCCAATCTCTCTCCTTAATGTTTATGGTCCCACTAATGGTGAACCCCTTTTTTGGGCTGAATTTTCTCCACGCATTACCCAATTCATGGATGACAATTTCATCCTTGCAGGAGATTGTAATCAACCTCTTGATCCGTTTATAGATAGGAAATCTGATGCCACCTTTGTCCCTACTAAATCGCACAAACTTTTTACCCAAGCTATATCCCAACATAAGCTTGTTGACTCTTGGCGTCTTTGTAACCCGACTGCGCAGGAGTTTACATTCTATTCGCCGTATCACCGTTCTCAATCACGGATTGACTACATTTTTGTTTCTCATGATCTTGTTCAAACGCTTACTGCAGCGGAAATCGGTCTGTTCTTGCTCTCGGATCATGCCCCTATTGTAGTCAGCCTTTACGTGATGCCTAAAATCGACGGACCCAGGAGATGGCGTTTTAATAATGCCCTCCTCTTGGATCCTAAGTTCTCCACCTCCATCACTGCCTTTTTTGATGAATTTTTTCTATTTAACGATGTTCTGCCCACCTCGAAACATACTGTTTGGGACGCTTTCAAGGCAGCCGCGCGTGACTTTATTATTAATTTTGTCGCAAAGAAACGCAGGACTGCACGCCATTTCACTAAAGCCCTCCTTACTGACATTAAGCGATTGGAACACGCCTATTTCACCTCACATTCCAAAGATAGTCTGACAGCTCTCGTCGCTGCTAAACTTAAATATAATGAAAAATCCACTGAAGATGCTTCCTTATATTTACTTAAATCCAGTGCTAAGTTTTATGGTGGTAGGAACAAGCCTGGGAAAATCCTTGCTAATTACCGGAAGGTTAAGCACAATAAGATGACTATTGAATCTGTTTATGATGCTAATACACACTTACACCACAAAGATTCTGACATTCTTGCTACATTCTCCCGCTTTTATGAGACCTTATACACATCTGACACACATCTCTCCTCATTCTCTCACACATTTCTTCTCAACCATTCAACCACCTGCACATTTCCCTCTTGATCTCTCCTCTTTGGAGACTGACATCTCACAGAAAGAATTGCACATTGCACTCAAGCATCTTAAACTTAACAAAGCTCCTGGCCCAGACGGTTTTACCGTCGAGTTTTACCTTCATTTTTCCAAGTTATTGATTCCGAAGTTGCATTCCCTTCTCCATTCCTTTGCTGATTCCGGTGCCTCCTCAGGGTCCTTTTCAGATGCACACATTTATTTAATTCCCAAACCTGGTAAAGATGTGCAACATTGTAAAAACTACAGACCCATCTCCCTTGTTAATATTGATTACAACATTTTCGCCAAGTCATTGGCAATCAGGCTGGATCATCTGCTTCCTGACCTATTAGGAGAAGAACAGTCTGGCTTTGTTAAAGGTCGTTACATCACGGACAACACCAGGCTTTTATTTAACATACTGTCGAAATCATCCCACCTCCAACACTCCCTCGCGGTGATAGCTCTGGACGCTGAGAAGGCGTTTGATAGGTTCGAATGGCCTTATCTCTTCCATACCCTCGGATGGTTTGGGTTTGGCCCTAAATTTACTTCCCTAGTCTCATTTCTATATTCTCACCCACGTGCTGCAGTTTATGCCAATGGTCAAATTTCCTCCTACTTTGACCTTGGCAGAGGAGTTCGTCAGGGTTGCCCCCTCTCTCCTTTTCTTTTCAATCTTGCTTTAGAACCTTTTTTGTCCAGATTACGCCAAAACCCTAATATCCATGGCTTTCAAACCGCGGATTCCTCCATTAAACTTGCTGCCTACGCAGATGATATTTTACTTTTCATCTCGAATCCCACGGTCTCCATCCCTGCCTTCTTAGAAGAAGTACGGCATTATTCCTCAATTTCTGGTTATAGGCTCAATAACGATAAATGTGAGATCCTTCCCCTGACAAAATTCACCTTTGAACCTGAATTCAGCGCCTCCGATTTTACCTGGAGCCCTTCCCACATCAAGTATTTAGGATTGCAGATCACTCCTTCCGTCCCTGATACTGTCTCCCTCTGTCTTACTAAATGTTCCCAGAAACTCTCTGACCTCACAGCCCGATGGCACCCTCTTTACCTGTCTTGGTGGGGTCATTTAGATACTGTCAAAATGATGCTATCCCCCATTGTTCTCTACAAAATTTCCAATATCCCCGTCTCTATCCCAGCCAAATTTTTTAAGAAAATAAATTCAATCTTGTCCTCTTTTTTATGGCATAAATCTAAACCCAGAATGTCTCTCGCTAGGCTCATTCGCCCCACTTCCGAAGGAGGAGTTAACTTTCCTGACTTCCCAGCTTACCATAAGGCTTTTTTGTTACGCCAAGCTTCCTTCTGGTTACAAGACCCTGATTCCCCTTGTCCCCTATGGACCAAGGTTGAATGCCTTTTCCTTTCCCCTTTCTCCTTTGCTGAATATATCTCCTTTTCACGCAAACCCTTTTCAATTCCCACTCTTATTCATAAATTTACTGTCAAACTCCTTTTATCGTCTAAACCTCCTCCCCCTGCGACTATTGCAGATTTCCTCTCATCTACTATTTGGCATAATAAATACCTTTTAATCCAAGGTAAACCCTTTTACTGGAAATCTTGGAGATCTAAGGGATTGATCTGGATATCGCAGCTATTCTCAAAATCCACCTTCATGCCTTTCCACGCCTTGTGTTCCTCCTTTAATCTACCCTCCTCCTTTGCTTCCAAATATCTTCTCCTTAAAGCAACGGTCCTGGAGGTTTATGCGAGACTCTTGCTAATATCCCCTTCTTCTATTTCGCCTGGCCCTTCCCTTCAACTTCATTCTATTTTACAAACTCTTCCTAAAGCTTCTGTTATTTACAAGCACCTTCATGCACATACACTCCCCAGGCCCAAGTCCACGGTAGAGGAGCATTGGGAAACTGATTTTTCCATATCCTGGCCAGTTTCTCTATGGGACAAGATCTGGTCAAAAGTCTGTAAAACCTCTAGATCAGCATCCTTGACCCAATCTCTATTTTTCATATATAACCGATTGCTTCAAACTCCTTCTATCCTCCACAAGCGATTCCCTAACACCCCAGATGTATGTTGGTCTTGCTCCCTACCCAATGCCACTCTGTTTCATATGTTGTTCCTCTGCAAGAATGTACATGCATTTTGATTGCAGGTTTGGGCACAAATCAATGTCATCTTTCACACTTATATTCCCTTCTCTCCCTCCCATATCTTTTTGGGAAGTCTTTCTCCTTCTTGGGACGAGACTGACCTCTATGTTCGTATTGTTGACTTATTACTGGCTGTTGCATTTCAACAAATCACTATTAACTGGAAGTCTTCTTCTACTATTACTTTCAAAGCATGGTGGTATAACCATAGACTTGATACCGCTTTTGTTTTTCCTGCCCAGATGGCAGCTAAACGTGCAGATTTATTGTTTCCCGTTACGATGTATTTGGAAAATTGTACTACTCGCTCCTTTTGCCCACGACCTGCTCAGCAGGAGGTTTCCAAACCCCCTTGATGCCCCTTTTCATTCCCCTTTCTTTGTTAACATATTTGTCTGCATAACCTCCTTTGCATTTTTCTCTTATTGTATAATTATTGTACCTTTTCTTCCTACTTTTAATGCCCATGATAAGTTTACTGTTGTCCCTTAAGACCTACAATGTGTTCCGATTTTGCTTCCTTTACTCTCCCTCCCCTCCCTCCTTCCCGTTTTCCCTTACATTTTCTTTGCTGCATTATGTATTCATACCTTATACTATGATCAATAAACTTTATTGAACTTAAAAAGGAATTAGCATTTAAAAAACCTTGCAAATTCACTGAAAAAACCATAGGTTTCACACATGTTATAGTTAACTGGACATTTCACTCATACAAAACCATTGAAATTCCCCCGTTATAGTTAACTATAACTCGCGAGCCCGCAATGCACTGCTGATGACCTCACATATTACATCACTCATGATATGGCCAGTGACATCACTCATGACATCACTGATGACATCTCAAATGACATCACTGATGACATCACTGATGACATCCTCCTTGTGAAAGAGTGGCAGACCTCCTCTCACCCTAATATTACCTTTGATACAGACATTCAAAAATAGAAAGCAACATTTTGCAAAAAAATGGAGACACCAATACCAGTTACAACAACCTATTCAGTAATTCCAACAGCTACATACACATCCAATCATTCACCAACAGTTCTATATAGTCACTCATACATGTACTCACTCATCATGTGTACTCATACATCTGTTGTACACCGATACGCAACCATAGAGTTACTCACACACATACTCGCAGATGCAAATAAACTTCCATTTACTTGCATATACAGCTATACACAAACAAAACTACACTAACTTCTACAGAAACGTACACATACTTACTCGCTTAAGCAATCACTTATAGAAACACATACTTATTTGTAAAAGAACTCTTTTAAACTCTCACTCTCACATATACTCACTTATATACATCAATACTCACATATACTAGTTTAAAACATATGTAGTTACTCATAAAGATACTATTGAGACACTCATTCACTCACTAACACACCCATACACACACTCATCCACCCATGCAGTCCTGCACATATGCTGTCTTCAAAACACATACAGTGAGTCACTCATTCATGCATCTATGCTCTAAGTAATATCCCCACCGAACCATACAGACACTCATACTGATACTCAAAAACAAACTAATAACACATATACACACTTATATAGCTACTCACCAACCCTTGCAGCCACTTATCCATAAAGTGTGACACTGATACAGATATTTAAATATTTAAACATTACTCGTTAATGCATGTATTCACTAAGATACACTTAATAAGTCAGTTATATAATCAATTTTAGAAAAAAAACATCCATTTAGACTCTTATTTACCTATATGTATAAAAAAATATTTAGTCTTCAGAAAGAGACACATTCACTGGATGATGTCATCAGTGATGTCATGAGTGATGTCATTTGAGATGTCATCCGTGATGTCATGTGTGATGCCACTGGCCATGTCGTGAGTGATGTAATATGTGACGTCATCAGCAGTGCATTGCGGGCGCGCGAGTTATAGTTAGCTAAACTAACTATAACGGGGGAATTTCAATGGTTTTGTATGAGTGAAATGTCCAGCTAACTATAACATGTGTGAAACCTATGGGTTTTTCAGTGAATATATATATATATATATATATATATATATACATATATGCACACACATACGTGGCGATCACCATTGTATGGTTATGTTTCAGCAGTTCTTTCCACTTTAAAGGCATTTGCTGATCTCCATGAATGGATTACCAGCAAATTTGTCAATTGTTTGATATAGTCAGCAAATGTTCATGCAGATCAATGCAGTTATAAAGACATTTGGAGAGTGGTGAACAAATATGTGCCTCCCATTTTAGCTACCATAGGAAATGTTGCTTTTGCCAACATTTAAAGCCGGTGAACAAATTTACACCAAATTTACAATGAAAGCAGGGCTTTACTCAAAACTGATTTTCCATTGTTTTAATGTAAATTTGTTATTTGTTTATCAGATATAAGTGTTACAATAGTTGCGAGCTGCCTTAAAAAGATTAACACTTTTGGAGTCTGTTGCACTTTTCTCTGATTCTCTGATAGCATCAGCAGAAGCCAGCTGATGGGGGCGGTGCCCTACACAGGTCACCAGTGTGTCTCTCCCCCTCTCTGTTTGATGGTCCACTCACCCTCACAGCACACTGGAACAGAGCAGGCTCTGGTATAACAGAGGGCGCAACCACCGTACAAACAATACAATAAAATATCTGCACCTCCACCCTTGTTTATCTTCACCTCCCCCTCTGCCCCTTCTCATTCTATATTTCTTCTCTCCTTTCCCTCTGCTCTTCCTTGCCTCTTCCTTTTCATCCCCCCTTCTTCTGCCCCTCTGAGATCTCATCCTCCTCTCCACCAGCTAATATTATAAATGTGACCTAGGCAGAGAGAGGGGGCCCATGTATGGGTCAACATCGAGCAAGTGACCCTCTTACCCCACCATAGACGTTTGAGCAGTGCACAAGGGCAAGGTAGCTCGGCTACCTATTCACCTGCAGTTTTATGCCTGACTGGGCAGGCTCTGTGTTTTTCTGTTGATAAAAAGATTGAATGTGGAGAACAATTGAAAATGTTGTTGTATAGCGCTGCAAAGCCAGTACGCGCACTATTAAAGGCATAGAGCTGCAAAGCAATATATGCACGATAAAAGGCGATATTGCTATTGTAGAAGGCAGGAAAGAAATCAGCGGAGTGTTGCCTGCACACCCAAACCCATAGAATGTCCATCCCAAAGTTGGTTGCAGTTCTCAGAACTTTCACTTGGACATGGCAGCAGTAGATATTCACGTCATTTTTATGTGGTGAAGTTTCACAGGATGTTGAGCCGACTCCAAGATTCAAACTTGGTTGTTCACTTCCACTTTCAGGCCTCACTCTAACGTAACACAGAAAATGCTTTTCCATCCCCACCAAGGACGGTTAATTCTGAGAGCTGAAATGCTCCAGCTGCACTGTATGTCATGGAGTCTCTTGTGCTGTGAAACAGAATGCGGGAGACAGCTAAACAAGTCTTGCCAGGGTGACTGTTTACCTGATAGAAATTTAAATGTGCACAACGGCTAAATCTACAAATGTAAAGGGAGCTCAAAAGATGGTATTGGCTTTGATTAATGGAATCACTTGATGTCTTGCAATGACACAGATTTATTCTTTTTGTGGGGTATTTGAAAAGAGTTACCAGCTGAGCTGTAAAGTATGTGCTTTTTTAAAGGGGCATAACACAGGCCCCTATGCCGCAGTGACTGCATGGGCCTGTGTTAGCCTCAAACTATTCTCCTCTGCTACAACCAGAATTTAATTCCATGGGTGTCTGGATACAGACACAGACCTCTGCAGTGCATTAACTATCAAGCAATCAGGGGTGTATAAAGCGCGCTACTCACCCGTGAGGGTCTCAAGGAGCTAGGGTGGAGGGGACCAGCTCCGGATCTGTCGAAGAGCCAGGTCTTGAGGTCCTTCCTGAACGTGTGCAGGGTCTGATGCGTCTGATGTTCACGGGAAGCTCGTTCTAGGTCTTGGCTGCGATGTAGGAGAATGCTCTTGTGCCTGTTCTGTTTCTGCAGATGCGGGGGACCTCTGCCAGGGCGAGATCGGCGGTGCAGAGGTTCCTCTTGGGTGAATGGAAGGATACTCTCTCCTTGAGGTATTTGGGTCTGATGTTGTTGAGGGATTTGTAGGTGTGGGTGAGGAGTTTGAAGGTGACCCTCTTCTCGACAGGGAGCCAGAGGAGGTCTCATAGGTGTTGGGTCATGTGTTCATGACGCGGTGTCCCGAGGATGAGTCTGGCTGCGGCGTTCTGGATGGTTTGAAGTTTGTGTAGTAGAGTTCTGTTGGTTTCGACGTATAGGGCATTGCAGTTGTCTAGTTTGCTGGTTATGAGTGCATGGGTGACGGTCCTTCTGCAGTCAAGGGGGATCCATTTGAAGGTCTTGCAGGGGATGCGCAGGCAGTTAAAACTGGTGGAAGCGACGGCGTTGAAATGGCAATTCTTGGAGAGGGAGGAGTCAATGAGGATGCCGAGGTACGAAGTACGATACTGCATATCCCACTGATTAAATTACCTTGCATTTATTTTATATTTAAGCTGTGTGTTATTTTAGTAGATGAAAGACCTAAAAAAGTTACAGAATAATTTGTTTAGTAATGCCTATGACCCCACCCCCACACCTACTCACCCCCCCCATTGTGCACAGCCTCACAGCTCTCTTACTTTTTTTTATGATCTTTGACCACTGTTCCAGCACCAAGAAACTCCCAGGATGTTAATATGCTCGAGAAATTATTTGTAATATAACATACATAATACCATATTAAATGTTTATATAAAGCTCTCACATTCTTTCTTATTGAAGTGCTGAGTCAGCAGATTGCTCTTACTCAACTCATTCTCACTGATGTTAGTGATTTGTGAGGATTACAGGCTGCTTATGCCCATTTGATTATTTTGAAGCTTGAAATATTAACGTGCAGGACTACCTGGGTGGGATTTTAACCTGTAACGTGGAGATCAGGACAGATATATGCAGCAGGTGCAGTAACACAATGAGCAGCACCATCAGGGTCCTAGGGCCTAATCATTTAAAACAAATATTAAATCTGCAAATGCAGCGTAACATCTTCACCTGGGTGCTGATTTACTACTTTTGGTTATTCACTAAACTATATATTCCTAATAAACAGGTATAGTCTCAAGTTTCCAGTTCTACTTCCAGAAATTCCTTGTGATTTCCTTGTCACCTTCTCTGCATTGGAATTCTACTTTGTAAAGATTTTATACTCCTACAATACACATATTTGGAAATGTTTCCTTCTACTTTATATCTAGGGTATTTATTTGCCACTCCCTTTGTAAGGAGTGAATGAAAGGATTTAAATATCTCACCATATCTGTGCTGGAAAGGGGTCGGTGAGGAGTTTGAGAAAACCCACAAATTTCCGAGGGAAGTCCCATCCCAGAAGGTCTGCTGCCCACCCCTTGAGTGGCATTTACTCTATCAACCAATCAAAGATTTATATAGTACAGCATATCACCCGTGACGGTCTCATGGTACTACTTTGTGGTGATCTGTTCATCTGAACAGCCAGGTCTTGAGTCCTTTCCTGAATTCCCAGATGGATGAGGTGGTCTTGAGGTGCAGGAAAAGGTCATTCCAAGCTTTGACCACCAGGTGTGAGAAGAAGCGTCCCCTGTTGTTGCTTAGGCGGATCCAGGGGGTGTCAGTGAGGAAGAGGGAGGCGAATCATAGGTGTCTGGTTGGTTGGCGGGAGGTCATTAGTTTGTTGATGTATGCCAGTCCTTCATTGTGCACAGGGGTTGCTCTCCTTAGTTGGTGTAAGAGCACTGCCCCAGTATTTCTTTTGGTTTCTTTTCTACCTTAAATTAAATATTGAAAACCGAAATGTAATAGGGAATAAACGAAACACACTTGCATTAGCTTCTCAGACACTTTCTAGACCCTTCCCTCTTCTATCCCTCCTCTATCCTTTTCAATCCAACCTACAGACTAACATGTCCACCACTCATACTGATTTCATATTTCCCTATACTAATTTTCCACTAATCCATTTTGGGTTCCAGAGTAGCGTGCTGCCCGCCGAAAAGCACTTCAACACCTCATCAAGGGTATCAATTACTATATAAATCCAAATCCTTCCCTCTTCTATCCCTTCACTTTCCCTTTTCAATCCAAATACAGAACTCACATGTACACAACTCAAATTAAGTACATTTCTCCATTTACTAATTCACCAATAGTCCCTCTTGGGTTCCAGAGTGGAGTCCTACTCGCTAAAAAGCGCTTTGATGCCTTGTCAGGGGTAGTGATTGCTATATACATGCAATTACAATTACTTATGACTGGCCTATCCAGCTTAACGGACACTTTCTTGCTCTGGCTCAGAGGAGGTAGAGTATAGAAGTTGCTTAATCAGCTAAGAAATTGCTGTTTTTAATGCTCACTTGATATTTGCACTTAGTGCTTAGCAACTAGTAAAAAGTTTCTTTTTATTAGGTATCACTGACGCTTTCTAGTTGTTTTTCATTGCTTCCTGAAACTCAGGACTTCACAGAAGAGCTGTCCCTTGTCAGGCGCATACACTCAGTAATCTGAAAACTTTCTGTGCTGCAATAGGAGACTTGCTCTGGTCGTTATTAACTTCCATATGAGCAGAACTGTGCAAAATTACTTGCAGTGCTTAGTATTCATTTTTTTCATGGAGTTTTTTTCAAGAACATATTATTTATATATCCTGCAATTAATTTACCACAAAATTTGTCTTTAATGGCCAATGATATGTAATGGGTAATATACTGCATGGCTAAACACTTATAAGGCCCCAAAGGCAAAACCTATTGGCTATGCGAGTGCTTGCTCCATTCTGCTGTGCTATTATTATGTTTTATATTGGCTAGTTACACATCAACATGTGAGCACACAATTTTAGCATGTGTCAAAACTGTGTGTGTGAGACTACTGTTGTGTGCAGCATGGTATCTGACCACAGGTGGCCTGTCATATTAGGCACTCTGCAAGGATTGCCACTGATCTGGAGATGGTCTTATAATATGAGTGGGCAGTCATAGCTTGGCTTTGTATTGCTGACTGGAAAATCTGTGGTCTTTTCACAATATTATACATACAGGCAAAATCAATCCTAAAGTACAGTTTCACTCCACTTAGGCCTACCGAATCCAGCAAGATACCAAACCGGGGACACATTTGATTGCAGAGATGGAATTTACAGTTCCAATAACCCAAATCCAGATTTTATGTTCTTCAGGATTTGTTAAAAGTCTCTGTCTCAGCTCATGATCAGATTCCAGACCTTTTCCCCCAACCCCAGCCATGCACTGGGCCAGGTTAATTACTCTACTCCCCACCAGAGGCACCAATTGGGTTGAAGGGACATTTTTTGCCTTCCTTCTGTATTTTGTATGACCTGTTTTTGTTCGTCATATGACTCTGGGCACCTTACTACTGCTGATCAGTGCTAAAAAACATATGCTCTCTCTTGTAGACTTAGTAAGATTGGTCTACACCTCTTTGGCATATTTAATTTACCTGTGAGTCCCTTGTACAGTGGTATCCTATATACCAAGTGCCTGGAAATGAAATGTTACTAGTGAGCCTGCAGCGCTGCATGCACTACCCATGAAGTAGCCTTTCAAACCAGTCTCAAGCCTCTGGCACTGCAGGGCATGTGTATGCAGTATACTGCCACAGTGACGTGGCATTTAAAGTATTTGTTAAGTCTGAAACTCCCCATTTACTACATGTAGGTCACCCCTAAGGTAGGCCCTAAGTAGCCCTTTGGGCAGGGTGCTGTGCAGGTAAAAGGTAGAACATGTGCCTGTGTTATGTGGCCTGTCGTGGTAGTGACAACTAGCCTATTTGATTTCTCACTGCTGTGAGGCTGCTCCTCTCATAGGTCACAAACAAGAACCCAGGAGGTCTATAAGCCATATATTATACTGGCCATACTGACAAATCTACTACTATGTCAGTTGGTGCTACAGTCACTATATAATAACTTCTAAAGGTCAAACAAAGGAGAACAAAGGAGACGTGTGTGGGAAGTGGGAAAGGTAATCTCTAGAAAAATGTCTAGAACAACGATCACAGACTGGTCAACCAAATCCAGTACATGAACTTTGTGGATAACCATCAAACAAACCAAGTGATCCGTCCTATCATTTGGCCGTCCACACCGTGGCCTGGCGGGTCCCTAAATCATCTAGACCCCATGCCACACAGTAGATCGTGAATACTGGGTACGGTCCACAGTGCAATGAACCTCCAATTGTTGGCCAGTTTATGATGGTTGGAAATGCCCTGATATTTCTTTTAGTGGTAATTTCTGATATGAAAGGGGTGATGTGACTACGTCTGGTATGTTTGAAATAGTGGTCCTACTTTTTTCTGAAAGCAGATTTGTTATCACTATTTTAGAAATGTCCACTTTTAGAAGTGGGCATTTATGTTTGCTTATGACTCTTTTTGCCCTGCATGGTTGTTTATTCACCATCTGGTTTAGACTGACAGGAGCAGGGGATGTGCATTTACTTTAGAAAGCCACAAGGGATGTTGAGGTGTGTTCTGCCTTGCCTGGGTGACTCATCGCCAGGCTGAGTAGACCTGGTCTGCATTTAGAGTGGTGGGAGGAGTTTCACAATGTTATCAATGCACTCCTGTAGTGTGTCTGGAGCCAGGGCCTAGGGAGTGAATGGGGGTGTTGTGCACTTCTAAAGGTATTTGAAGTGCCCCCAGAACAAAGACTTTGTGGGTATAAGTACAGGGGCTGATTTTAGAGCCCTTTTGGGAACAGGGTATAAATCTCTGCCAGAAAGACTGCTGAGATGTAAAAAGACTCAACTGGGCTGCTCTTCTGTTGTTGCCCTGCTACCTGCTGCTTGTTGGGTTGCATTAAGGACTCTCTGGATTGCTTTTCTGCTTTTTGCCCTGCTGCCAGCTAACCCTTGCCTTTGGGGTCCCCAGGCACTGTTGGACTGTCAAGTGAAACCACCATTATTGCTGACCACTAAACCTGTATAGGCCCGCTGCCTGTTTACTACTGGGTTGCAGGTGGGACTACTACTTGTGTAATAGCATTGATGTGCTGGCCTGCCTGCCCACCTTGTGCCCTCTAAGTACTCTCCTGGGGCCGGCTGCTCCAAAACTGGCTGTAGGCCTATGAGTCTGGCCCACGGTTCCCTTAAACAGAGCATGTGGCACGCTGTCCTTAGCTCCTTGGCTGCTTCTACAATTAGCGCGGGTTGAGCACTTTATTTTTCACTCCCTATGCCATTGTGTGTTAAGCCCTCCTATTCCTTTTGCCGACCGGAGCCCTGAAGCGCTCTCCTGAACATTGAGCGGCTGGCCTCTTTGCAGCAAGGAGCCACCCTGCATGCCGCGCTCTTCTAACTCCAGCGACTGTCATGACATGGAGGGCCCTGTAGACTGCAGGGCAGGATGCACTGGGCCGCCAGCCTCACCCTACTGCCCTCCAGGGATCCAGAAGTCTGGTACGGGGTCTGCCCTGTTTACCAAAGTCTGTGGCCACATCTGCTGAGCGACTGCAGGGAAATCCTCCCCAACACCAGATCACAGGCAACGTGCACCTTTTTGGAAGTCAGGGAGGGAAGGAATCCCCTCACCATGACCGGCGTTCAACAGTGTGTCCTTGCAGCACATGCGCCTCATGGGCAGTTGCTGCTTTCGTCATTCAGCACGCAAGGGGGGGCAAGGAGGGTCTCCCTGTATACTCCCATGGTGTGCCCCTCGCCCCTTACTTGGAGAATAGCTCGGGGGCATTTTTGCTCAGGGTTGAAAGTCACTATTGCAATCCCCAAACAAGGTAAGGCGTTTCCTCCGAAGAGCTTCACAAATTACCATAAGAGATGTGGGAGTGCAGGTGTTCCTCTATCCCATGTTAGGAGCCCAGGTGCGCTGTGCCCTGGGGTGAAAGGAGCATTCCTGTGTTTTGGCCCAAGCAGCTGCATGTTCAAGTCTTAAACCTGCGCTAGGTTCCTAATAGAGGCTGTTATGTCCCTTGCAATATCAGGATGTGCACAAAATGGCAGCATATAATGATTTGTGTATGTTATAACCTGCAGTTGAAGCCCTGATGTTATGATTTATCCTGTTTTATGCCTTGCTATAACAGTATCCTTTCAGGATCTGCACATTATGTACAGGGATGGTGATTTTATGATGTGGCAAACATATACTTAGATCCAACAACAAAAAACTTCTGGTAGTCCCAAAGATTAAACGGGCGCGGATGGGAGGCCATCGATTCCCTTTCCATGCGGCTAAATTTTGGAACCAGCCCCCTGACCATATCCGTCTTGAACCCAACTATCTCCAGTTCAGGAAACAGCTGAAAACCTTTCTTTTTCCATGATCAGTGAAGAATGATCAGGTGTCACAGGAAGCGCTGGGATGCCCTTGGATATCCATGCGCTATACAAGTGTGTATCCATTCATTCATTCATTCATTCATATAATCTTTACCTTATTACAATAATTGTGAGATTATGACATTGCATATTTGTCATAGTGATTATTTATTTATGATGTTATGGTGTTTTGGTCTATACTTACAGGCAACACAGATACGTATTTTTAAATACTACTGGGTGGTGTCTCTTTTGTGGTGCATTTATTGTGTCACTGCTGTGTGTATGTTGCGCAAACGCTTTACACATTTCTCCTGGGATTAGCCTGACTGCTCTGCCAAGCTACCAAGCGGATGAGCAGGGATTATCTTGTGTGTGTAACTCCCTTACCCTGACTAAAGTGGGGAGTACTGCTTGGATTAGGTACTTACCCTGGCTAACCAGAAACTCCATTTCTAACAACAATTGATTGAGTGCCTGGGAGAAGATAAGCGTTTGGGAGAATGTGCATCTGATAATGAACTTGTCACACTTCAGCTGGACTGAGATATTCCAGGCCTACCAGAACAAAGGAGGGAGCCAAGACATTTGGACCCAACACAGGAGGCGCTTGCCTATGACGTTTTGACGGGATGAGGCAGGTGTGTCAGCTAGGGGCAGAGCTGAGGCACTTAGAGGAGCTCTTTCCAGAGAAAACATATAGTTGCCATTTTTAATTGACCTAGAATGCTAACCAGGACAGTTGTACCAGGCGGAAAGGGATGATGTGGCAGAAGTTGCTGGCCCCTAAAATGTTCCACCCTACTTAAAACAAACAACATACATAGTAGATCAAACTAGCAGGCCAACTTATACACAGAAGACCTTTGAGACACCAAACAAAATTATAACCAGTTAGAAAGGAAATGAAGAGCCAATCGCGACACCACAGGCAGACCTACCTAGAAGGCTGCACTCAGATGCTAACACCAGCAAATAAGACTCGCCAACAAAAAAAGCACTAGTGGATAGCATCAAGGAAGGCTCCAACAGCTGCAAGGAGATTTTCACAATTGTTAATGATTTCACCTCGCCCTTAGCAACTGTCAACAACAACATCGCTGCCTCCCAACAACTCTGTGAAAGCTATCCATCTTCTTCAACAGCAAAATCAATCAATCAATCAATCAAGGAATTGTAAAGCACGCTACTCACCCATGAGGGTTTCCAGGCGCTGTGGGGGGAGGGGCCAGCATCTTTGTTCAGTCGAGGAACCAGGTCTTCAGGGTCTTACTGAAGATGTTTAGAGAAGGGGCTTGTCTGATGTTGCTCGGGAGCTCGTTCCAAGTCTTGGCCGTGATGTAAGACAAGGCTATTCCACCTGTTCTGGCTCTGCGGATGCCTGGGGTTTCAGGGAGGGGGTGGTTTTTCTTAGGTTCGTGGAGGGTGATTCTCTTGGTGAAGTATTGAGGTCCGGTGTTCTGGGGGCATTTGTAGGTGTGGGTGAGTATCTTGAAGGTTACTCTCTTTTCGATAGGGAGCCAGTGGAGGTCTTGCAGGTGTTGGGTGTTATGTTCTTGTCAAGGGATGCTGAGGACAAGTCTGGCTGCGGTGTTCTATATGGTTTGGAGTTTGCGGAGCAGAGATTTGTTGATTCCGGTGTGGAGGGAGTTTCCGTCGTCCAATCGGGTGATTATGAGTGTGTGGGTGACGATCTTTTTTGATTCGGGGGGATAATTTGAATGTCTTGCGAAGGATGCGGCGGGTGTTGAATCAGGTGGAGGCGACGGTGTTGACCTGTCAGGTCGCGGAGCGGGAGGATTCGAGATCAATGCTGAGGTTCCGGGTGTGGTCTGGGAGGAGAGGAGGGGGTTCTGAGGGCAGTGGGCCACCAGGTGTTGTCCCAGGCAGTGGAGGAGGGTCCAAGGATGAGGACTTCTGTCTTCTCTGAGCTGAGCTTCAGACAACTGCTGCTCACCAAGGATGCAACATCCTTCATTCCTTCTTGGAAGCTGATGTCGGTAGTGATGGGATATTTGGTGAGGGAGTAGATGAGCTGGCTGTCGTTGGTGTAGGAGACTATGTTGAGTCCGTGCTGTCTGACAATGGTGGCCAGGGGGCCATGTAAATGTTGAGGAGCATTGGGCTGAGTGACAATCCCTGAGGTACTCTGTAGTAGATCTATGTGGGTTCGGAGAGGGTAGGGCGGCAGTCTGATTCTTAGGGTCCTGCCGGTGAGGAAAAAGCAGAGCCATTCAAGGGCGGTTCCTTGTATGGCGGCGTCATGGAGACTGGCGGCGAATGTGCGGTGGGAGACAGTGTCAAAGGCTGTGGAGAGGTGGAGTAGGATCAGGGCCATGGTGTGGCCTTGGTCAAGAAGGGTGCAGCTGTCATCTGTGGCGGAGAGTGCTTTGGTTGCTGCGGAATCTGGATTGGGAAGGTCGAGGATGGAGTTCTCTTCGATGAATTTCGTTAGTTGAGCGTTAACGGTCTTCTCGCTGACCTTGGCCGTGAAGGGGAGGAGGGAGATGGGACGGTAGTTCTTGAGGTCCGAAGGGTCTGCTGAGGGCTTCTTGAGCAGGGGTTTGACTTCTGTGTGTTTCCAGTCGTAGGGGAAGGTGCTGGTTTCGAAAGTGGTGGTGGCGGCCCTGTGGAAGATGTGCGGAGGACAGGGGTCTGTGGGTGCTCCTGAGTGGATGCTTTTGATGGTTGATTCAGTGTCTTCTGTGTTGGCTGGGGTGTAGGCCGAGATGGTGGGTTGGCTGATGTCGCTGGAGGAGTGAGTGGTGTCGAAGTCTGGTGTTTGTTCATTGAAGTTGTCGTAGAGGAACTTTTCAGGTGGAAGTAGGAGCTGAGCTTGTTGCAGAGGTCCTGGGAAGGGGTGATGTATGTAGCCTTGCTGGGGGTTTTTGTGAACTCTTCGATGATGCTGAAGAGTTTCTTCAAGTTGCTGGCAGTGGCGGTGATCTTGTTCTGGATGAGGGTTTGTTTGGTTGATCTGATGAGATGGTGGTATTCTGTCATGGCGTGCTTGTATATGGTGCGGTCTTCCGACACTTTGCTGTTTTGCTAATTCTTCACATGACGTCTGCATGACGTCTTGATTCTTGATGATCGGGGGTGAACCAGGTGACCTTTCTGGGGCGTTGCCTGGCGGGATTGCGAAGGGGTGCGAGTTTGTCTGCACAGTTGAAGATCCATCTGTGTAGTTCTGTGGCTGCGAGGTTGGTGTCGGTCAACTTGGGGGGGCATTGTAGTTGAGGGTGGAGTTGAGTTTTCCTCGGTGACCTTGCTCAAGTTCCTTCACAGTAGGTGGGGCGTAGGCTTGGGGGCAGTGGGTTTGTCAATGTGGAAGTGAACGCAGTGGTGGTCCATCCAGAGGGGTGGCCTGGTGTGGCTGTAGTGGATGTTGTTTCCTCCTGAGAAGATGGGGTTGAGGGTGTGTCCTGCCTTGTGGGTGGGGGTGGGGATGAGTTGCTTTAGACTGAGGTTGGTGAGGTTGTCCAGGAGGGTGGAAGAGTTGTCGTTGTTGAGGTTGTCTAGGTGGAACTTGAGGTCTCCGATGAGTATGTAGTCCATGGAGTCAATGGAGTGGGGTGTGACAAAATCAGTGATGGAAGTGGTGAATGCTGTTCGAGGTCCATGGGGCCTGTAGGCGATGGTGTCACATAGGGTGGATCTGGGGCTGGTTTGTATCTGAAAGTGGAGGTGTTTGGTGGCGGGCGGGGAATCGCTTGTGCTGGAGGTCTTGATTCAGAGGGAGCTCTTGTGTGCAATGGTGAGTGCTACTCCTGGGCGGTTGGGGTGGTCTCTCCTCTGGATCTTGTATCTGTTGGGGATGGTGGTGGCAATGTAGGAGGTGGAGGTGGAGTTGGTCCAGGTTTCGGTGAAAAAGGCAACATCTGGGGAGATGATGTTGAGGAGGTCCCAAATCTCTACGGCTTGTCTGTGTAGGGAGCACATGTTCAGGAGGATGCACCATAGGGCTTCAAAGGTGTTGGCATTCGGTGTGGGTGCGATGTTCGTCAGGGTGCCCATTGTGGTGAAGGTTCGGTGGCAGTGTCGGCAGGAGAACTGGCCACGGGTGGATTTTGGTGTAGACAGAACAAATGACAACAAAACGGTTCCAGAGGGTCTACATCAAAAGGTGTGAGCCTGCGGTTGACAGAAAACTAGTCAAAACAAAAGACCCTGGACTGACTTCTACAATAAATCACTGTGACAACCCAGTGGATGGTCAAAAGTACCCATCAGTCACCATTCGAGACCGCCCTTCATCATTTGGGATTTTTTAGAACCATCTCTGTATGTTGGTAATACTCAAAACCAAGGGGAGACTAGATGGTAAATAGTTCTCTCCCGTTGAGTGACAATAGTATGGTATACCACTATCTGTAACTGGTAGGTGGTAGAAGAGCGGTGTGACTGAGGGGGTGCAGTGCAAGGTAACAAACGTGAAAAATCAATTAAAAAAGTGTCTAAAATTGGATAAGGGAGCATAGAGCAAATTTTATTCAGATGATGCTCTCTTTACCAAATCTAAAAACCATTATTATGTAGAGACAGTTTGAAAAATGCGCTGTCTGTAGAAGGAACTAGGTCAACATGTTTCAGCAATTCAGCGACATAGTAGTCGTTGCTTTCTTCAGGACCTCATAATAATTAGTTGCTACTGCAAATCAAAAATAATAAGTGAAATTTGTAAAAGGACAAGTAAATAGAATCACCTGCAATCTCCAGGTGAAGAGTCTTGTCCTAACTCGCAGCTCATGTCGTTCACTGCAAGATCAGAACAAACAAGGGTCAAGCATCAGACTACTCAAATGCCCCCCACAGCTCATAAAAGACCTAGGTATATAAGGTATACCCCTTAGATCAAGTCAAAAATAATGACTACAGTATTCCCAAACAGTGGTATGGTATCTTAATCAATATCAGGATATACAATTTATATGCCTAATACAAGAAGGTCACATCTTACCACAAGTTTGCGAGACGTGAAGACCTCACCCCACCTGGCAGTGGCTCAGGGAAAAAGTGAAGCACCGCTCTATGAAACATGTAAACAGAGAAAACATGTTTGCCATCGTGTGCAAAAGAACCTTCATCACAGCCCTCTGAAACCTTTGCTATGTGGGGGACGAAATAAAATGGTGGTTGAGGACCCCCTTAGTAAAGTAAAGTAAACTAAACGGCCTATTCAAACTCGCCCGTTTTACAAATGATGTCTCCATAAAAAATGGACAATTCCCTTTATATTACAGACTTATGTTACTGCACCATTAGTTCC
Organism: Lissotriton helveticus; assembly: GCF_964261635.1. Taxonomy (NCBI): domain Eukaryota; kingdom Metazoa; phylum Chordata; class Amphibia; order Caudata; family Salamandridae; genus Lissotriton; species Lissotriton helveticus. The sequence goes on from NC_136065.1 coordinate 1,522,567,966, forward strand.
CCACAATCGTTTATGAGCAGAATATTGGGAACATAGAGTGTGCAAACATTGTCTGGAGCGTGCAACCGCTGTCTAGAGCGCGTTGAAGGGAACATTAAAGAAAACATTGAAAAATGTTAAAGTAACACATTAACGTTAAAGAAACCGAAAAACTAAGGAAAACTAGCAGGGAACACTCACCTAACCGTCGGTACTCCTTCGCCGGCGTCTGAACCGACTGGGGAGGCACCGGACGGTTAGAGAGTGCAGAATAAGAAGAGGATGCTGATAGGTCTAAAAGTCACGTGACCGGCACCTCCTGCATTGTAATTGGCTCAACCTGCTAAAGTAAAGGAGCTCGCTATTGGTTTAATCAGCTCGCCATGGTAACGAATGTCAACACAACAAACAGAAGAACAGCGTCTTTTGAGTGGACGAATGTAAACACTCGTTGGAAATTGCGCTCATTGTTAACAGTACTCGCTATAGAGAATTTTATCGCCCTGGTTCTGGCGCTTAATACTAAAGGACGGGCGAAATTAAACGTGCAAAAATACTAATAAGAATAAGGGCAGATTAGTACATGGTCAAGAACCATATCAATGTTGGCAGTGTGTTGATGGGTAAATGAATCTACGTATAAGACATACTTCATGCCATGGCTATAGAGGACAAATATAAAATGTAGAACACTAGGGTGGTGATAAGTAGATATCTTAAAGGACACCTCCTAATGAATGGCTGAAGTATTGATCACCCTTTTGGAGCAAGAGGGCAAAATATTAATTGATAAGTCCATCACTGCTCCATTCAGAAAAACAAACAGAGTTATAAAGTTGACCAAGGAATTTCATCGTTCAGTCCCCGCTTGTGGGTATTAAGTTTCAGGACCCACTTTTGTTCCTTTATCAAAAGGAATTTGGCAACATCTGCAGTATGAGAGGGAATGAAGGGTTTTTCTAATACTGTCCAATTGAAATCAGTAGACTGGTGATTGGCTTCCAAGAAATGTGTAGTTAACTTGGTAGCCTGTCTTCTGCATCGGATGGTGCTTTTATGTTCCGAGATTCTTATTCGTATCTTTTGAGTAGTCATCCCTACATACTGAAGTCCACAAGGACAGGTAATCAGATACACCAAGTGGTCGCTGCTACAATTGGTGAATTTCAATTGCCTCCAAGGTCTTGAAGTACCTATGTCCAATTCTGATGTTTTATTGGTTTGTGGACATGCTTGACATGTGCCGCAGGGATGATGTCCCGTAACGGGAGGGAGGTCCCATAATGACCCAACAGCCCTTGGTTGATCTTCAAGGGGTCTAGTGTGTACTAGTCTGTCTCTCAAATTAGAGCCTCTCTTAAATGAGAATAGGGGTTGTTGCAAAACGAGGCGTCCTGAATTCAAAATAGGCCAGTGTTTCTTGACCAGTTTTTTGATCTTATTTGACATGGTTCCAAAAGTATGAACGAACGTCAATCGTTCCAAAGGTGGTTTGGGAATGGTTGGCTCCAGAAGAGCAAGACGATTGTTATGCATTGCCCGTTTCATTGATTGTTTGACCAGCCTTGGTGGATATTTGCGTGCAATTAACTGGTCACACAGAGTACTCGAGTGTTCTTTGTAGGCTGCAGACGTAGAGCAGTTCCTTTAAACTCGTAAAAATTGTCCGAAGGGAAGATTTTCCCTTAAGGATCTTGGGTGATGACTGTTGAACAAAAGGAGGGAATTTCTTGAGGTTGGCTTTTTCCAAGGCTGGTCAAACAATCAATGAAACGGGCAATGCATAACAATCGTCTTGCTCTTCTGGAGCCAACCATTCCCAAACCACCTTTGGAACGATTGACGTTCGTTCATACTTTTGAAACCATGTCAAATAAGATCAAAAAACTGGTCAAGAAACACTGGCCTATTTTGAATTCAGGACGCCTCGTTTTGCAACAACCCCTATTCTCATTTAAGAGAGGCTCTAATTTGAGAAACAGACTAGTACACACTAGACCCCTTGAAGATCAACCAAGGGCTGTTGGGTCATTATGGGACCTCCCTCCCGTTACGGGACATCATCCCTGCGGCACATGTCAAGCATGTCCACAAACCAATAAAACATCAGAATTGGACATAGGTACATGAAGACCTTGGAGGCAATTGAAATTCACCAATTGTAACAGCGACCACTTGGTGTATCTGATTACCTGTCCTTGTGGACTTCAGTATGTAGGGATGACTACTCGAAAGATACGAATAAGAATCTCGGAACATAAAAGCACCATCCGATGCAGAAGACAGGCTACCAAGTTAACTACACATTTCTTGGAAGCCAATCACCAGTCTACTGATTTCAATTGGACAGTATTAGAAAAACCCTTCATTCCCTCTCATACTGCAGATGTTGCCAAATTCCTTTTGATAAAGGAACAAAAGTGGGTCCTGAAACTTAATACCCACAAGCGGGGACTGAACGATGAAATTCCTTGGTCAACTTTATAACTCTGTTTGTTTTTCTGAATGGAGCAGTGATGGACTTATCAATTAATATTTTGCCCTCTTGCTCCAAAAGGGTGATCAATACTTCAGCCATTCATTAGGAGGTGTCCTTTAAGATATCTACTTATCACCACCCTAGTGTTCTACATTTTATATTTGTCCTCTATAGCCATGGCATGAAGTATGTCTTATACGTAGATTCATTTACCCATCAACACACTGCCAACATTGATATGGTTCTTGACCATCTACTAATCTGCCCTTATTCTTATTAGTATTTTTGCACGTTTAATTTCGCCCGTCCTTTAGTATTAAGCGCCAGAACCAGGGCGATAAAATTCTCTATAGCGAGTACTGTTAACAATGAGCGCAATTTCCAACAAGTGTTTACATTCGTCCACTCGAAAGACGCTGTTCTTCTGTTTGTTGTGTTGACATTCGTTACCATGGCAAGCTGATTAAACCAATAGCGAGCTCCTTTACTTTAGCAGGTTGAGCCAATTACAATGCAGGAGGTGCCGGTCACGTGACTTTTAGACCTATCAGCATCCTCTTCTTATTCTGCACTCTCTAACCGTCCGGTGCCTCCCCAGTCAGTTCAGACGCCGGCGAAGGAGTACCGACGGTTAGGTGAGTGTTCCCTGCTAGTTTTCCTTAGTTTTTCGGTTTCTTTAACGTTAATGTGTTACTTTAACGTTTTTCAACGTTTTCTTTAATGTTCCCTTCAACGCGCTCTAGACAGCGGTTGCACGCTCCAGACAATGTTTGCACACTCTATGTTCCCAATATTCTGCTCATAAACGATTGTGGGGAACTAATGGTGCAGTAACATAAGTCTGTAATATAAAGGGAATTGTCCATTTTTTATGGAGACATCATTTGTAAAACAAGCGAGTTTGAATAGGCCGTTTAGTTTACTTTACTTTACTAAGGGGGTCCTCGACCACCATTTTATTTCGTCCCCCACATAGCAAAGGTTTCAGAGGGCTGTGATGAAGGTTCTTTTGCACACGATGGCAAACATGTTTTCTCTGTTTACATGTTTCATAGAGCGGTGCTTCACTTTTTCCCTGAGCCACTGCCAGGTGGGGTGAGGTCTTCACGTCTCGCAAACTGTGGTAAGATGTGACCTTCTTGTATTAGGCATATAAATTGTATATCCTGATATTGATTAAGATACCATACCACTGTTTGGGAATACTGTAGTCATTATTTTTGACTTGATCTAAGGGGTATACCTTATATACCTAGGTCTTTTGTGAGCTGTGGGGGGCATTTGAGTAGTCTGATGCTTGACCCTTGTTTCTTCTGATCTTGCAGTGAACGACATGAGCTGCGAGTTAGGACAAGACTCTTCACCTGGAGAGTGCAGGTGATTCTATGTACTTGTCCTTTTACAAATTTCACTTATTATTTTTGATTTGCAGTAGCAACTAATTATTATGAGGTCCTGAAGAAAGCAACGACTACTTTGTCGCTGAATTGCTGAAACATGTTGACCTAGTTCCTTCTACAGACAGCGCATTTTTCAAACTGTCTCTACATAATAATGGTTTTTAGATTTGGTAAAGAGAGCATCATCTGAATAAAATTTGCTCTATGCTCCCTTATCCAATTTTAGACACTTTTTCTATTGATTTTTCACGTTTGTTACCTTGCACTGCACCCCCTCAGTCACACCGCTCTTCTACCACCTACCAGTTACAGATAGTGGTATACCATACTATTGTCACTCAACGGGAGAGAACTATTTACCATCTAGTCTCCCCTTGGTTTTGAGTATTACCAACATACAGAGATGGTTCTAAAAAATCCCAAATGATGAAGGGCGGTCTCGAATGGTGACTGATGGGTACTTTTGACCATCCACTGGGTTGTCACAGTGATTTATTGTAGAAGTCAGTCCAGGGTCTTTTGTTTTGACTAGTTTTCTGTCAACCGCAGGCTCACACCTTTTGATGTAGACCCTCTGGAACCGTTTTGTTGTCATATATTCTTGGGGACTGTTCGCAGAGTTTGGTCTTTAAATATTCCCCTGGGTCCTATTCTACCGTATTGTTATTGTTGTAGACAGAACAAAACCATCTACAGCAACTTTGCACACCAACTACCCCGCAGAGAACTTGTTGCTAATCTTGCTTCCACCAACCAAGATAGCCACCTGACCAAATGGACAACCATTACCAGAAACGCTGCCGGGACTATTATGTGGACCATCCAATCAGGGGCCCCAACAGTCCCATGCCCCCACTACATCTACAACCTGGGAATATCATGATTCTGCACCACTCTGATACACATCATCAACACCTCCATCATGTCCACCACTTTTCCGGATGAATGGAAACCCTGCCAAAATAAATGCCATCCTCTAGAAGCCCACAGCGGACCTAAAGCAACTTCTGATCCATCTCCCTGATCCCCTCTCTAGCCAGAGTGATTGAGAAGGTCATCAACAAGCAACTCACAACCCACCTCGAACTTCACCATCTTATAGACAACACTCAATCAGGATTCAGAAAGAACCACAGCACTGAAACGGCACTCCTCATAGCCACTGATGACCTTTGATAAATTCTGGACCAAGGAGAAACAGCATCTCTCATCTTGTTAGACCTCTCTGCGGCCTTCAACACTGTCTCCTATAATAATCTGAATGTTTATTTATTTATTTATGTAATACTTTATTTTGGCCAAAGGCCATAAAAGTTTAATAGTGATACAATCATTCAAAATACAATCTAAAATGCATTGAACCATAGGTAAATATATTCTCAATAAAAGTAGTCTACAATTTCATATAAAACAATTTAATACAATCACCATGGCATTCTGTTATTACCACCCCAATTAATTCTCTTTTTAAAATGAGTTAAAAAGCTTCTGATAATACAAAAGAAATAAAAGGTAGAAGTGACTGGTTGTTTTGTACAATTCAAGAAACTTTTACAGTCATACGTGCGTTGGTCCTTGCTACATCACAGTTTTAGCCCTCTTTTTTCCTTATCAGTCCCACTATAAACAAATATCGGGATAAGGCAAATATGACATGTGGTAGAGAGCTAGTTGTCAGTACCCTCTGTGACTCTTGGTGCTTTCAAAATCCCATTGAATGACATAATGGTCGGATCCATTTCCTCTTTGCGTTATCATACGCAGGGCAGAAATATAAGATATATGTGGTATTTTCTGTAGACCCTAAAGTGCTTGCAGTGCTTCGAGTAAATGAGTGATATCCCTTGACCCCCCAGTTTTCTCTGTGGCTCCTACTCTGTAGAATATTGTACCTTAACTTTATGTACAAAGTTCTTGCTAAATACGGCTGTACATTATCAAGAAATTCTTCCCAGCTTGGGCTTGGTTTAACGGTGGGGAATTGAGATGTTAGCCTTCCTAGTCTTGGGTTGCAGCTGAGTACGTTCAGTGTGTGTTGCCCATAAGTTCTCTTTAATATGTCTTTACATCTTGATGTTAGGCGGTGTGGCTCGGACCAATATGATCCAAGACCTAACTCTATGAGCCATTTCCTAACGAATCTTAACTAGGGAAGGTGTGGTGTGTGTGTGTGTGTGTGTCAATGGGCAATAATTCTGGGCCACCTTCTCTATATGCTACTAGTTCTGGTGTTATCCACAAATGTATCCAATAAAGCAATGGTCACAGAGTTATGAGATGCCCTATGTGCTTCATGTCTAAATCGTGGACCTTTGGGATAAGTGGTGTTGATGGGGGTAGCCCCAAAAATATCCTCGCAAATTTGTTTCCCCAATTGTTAGATGTTTGGTGTCACTAATGCCCCATAGCTCCGATCCATACAGTGCTGCTGAATGTTGTACAATGAATGCTTACCATTATAATTAAGTCTCCATATTTTACGCTTTAACTGACTTTTACAGATCAATACAGACAGAAAACCATAAAATGTCATGTCTGTATTTATCTTTAAATGTGGATAAAAATGGAAATTATGTTCTTTTGTAAATGATTTTAAATACTGTCAGCCATGAATGTGAGGCCAATAGATGTACGGCCTGACATGGACAGTCAGTTAAAAAATAAGACATTTTAGTAATGAGGTTTAAACATCAGTACAAATGCATGAAGTTAATATTAAAACTTTAATATTTTTGCATACGTATATTGATTTACCATCTGTGGGTCTAGATATCATTTGAAACCTGTCAGACATTAAAATTAGAGCATACATTTATTGGTTCAATAAATGCAGAGATATACTAGTCTCAGCTTCATTTTGTCAATAAATACAGATATAACTAACAAAACATAAATATGGATAAATACAGATGTAAATGTCACACAAAAAATACTATAAAACCGTGATTCATAATTATAATGAATGCTTTTGACTGCTAGTACTGTTTTCATTGATATTAATTTTTATTTTTTTATAAGGTTTAAACATGACGTGGCTGATCATCAAGTTTAGCTGGTGGTGACAGGCAGTCAACGCCATCTGAAAGGTGGTAGGCTGGATGACTAACCTCCGATGGCCCATACTCAGTTGGGCCATTGGAGCAGTATGGTGGTCACCAAACCAGTGTGCACTCCATCACCGATATACTTTCATTCTGCTCACCTCCTATTGACTTCGGGGGACCAACAATTTGGTGGAGAGGGTACTCCTTCGCCATTGCGACAGACTACCCTCTCCACCAAACTCCAAACCAGAGCCTTAATTATAACAATGGTAGTCCACGAGCAGGAAGAGTTCCCTTTTTCCATTATCTATTGAGAACCTGAGGTTTTTTCTCTTACACATTAATCTTCTCCAAAGAAGTAATTGCATGTTTACTTTAATAAATGAATCCTACACTGGGTTGAGTTGTTGACTTGATTTATGCTGAACCTAGACTTGGATTTTCCACTCACTTTGCTTTTTCTTTTAGTATATATTGGAAAATTATTCTCATTTGTCGGTTCGCCTGCCCATTCTGAATAAGAACGTAATATTTCCAGTGACATCTTCCCTTTTTGGATCTATTGGGACCATCAGAAGTTAATCCCTTTGGAGAAACTACAACAACATGGAGGAAGAGTATGAACTGGAAGGAGGGAGTAGTAGGGTTCGGGGTTGGACAAGACTTTGTACTGTGCATATTATATAGGCATCTTCAGTATCTCATTTGTTTGTAAGTAGTATTCCTCATCAGTGGTGAGTAATGATAACCACGTGCTGAGGATAGGGCTGTAAACAGATATTACTACTGCTTCTGCCTGATAGGAGGGTGGATGCTCTCAGGTGACATCAAGTCATGAACAGGAGAGGCTAAGTTAATCCAGTTAATGTTTCTTTGTGATGGACCTGGTTTGCGGCTCAGTGTCTGCGCTTACTGAAGGTAGGTAGAGCATCATGGCTTAGGGATGTTAAAGAAAAATTTACAACTAACAACAGCAGCAACAGTAGTAATGATAATAATAATTTTTGCTCACAAGATGGAGGGAAACCCATTCCGCTCAATTCCGTGACATTTCTCATAATTACATTAGCAGCAAATATGCGTATGTCATGCACCCCTACATTTTACACAATACATCTCCCTACATTTCTTCACTTCTCCCGTTCATTGTTATCAGGAATTCTGCACATCAATGGTTCTCCTCTTATCTGTCAGACCATCACTTCTCAGTGTCATGGGTGGCAAGGGATCACAACCAACCCTTGTACTGGGGGTACCAAAGGGTCAACTCCTGGAGACAACATAACTTTTTTTACTGTTCCTATAAGTTCTAAATATGATACAGAAATAGTTCCCACTCTTTCCCCAACCACCAATCATGCATCACTGACAGCTTCACTGCTATGCAATATTAAATTGCCCTCTGGCTGCTTATGTTGAACCTTCTAAATGAAAGTAATTTAGTTTCCGTCTTCCCTGGCACTCACTCGTCTGAATTATGTTATCTAATCTCCCCCGGAAATCTTGACTTTCTCAATATCCAGAATATTCTAAGTTCTCTTAACCCTTCTTTTTGCACAAGCTTTTATTTTGCACAGTCATGGCAGCAGACCTCAACGTAATAAATTAGACATCTTCTGTTCCACACTACAGGCACTAAACATTTCACAGGGGCGGATCGTGCTTTAGGGTGTTCAGGCCCCGTCCCAGCCCTCTTGTGGCCTCCTTCACTTGAATAAATAATGTTAAACCCCTTCATTAATGACTAATGCCTGACTCCGGACCTTTGGAAACTGAGGCTGCGCAGGCATTTGGCAAATGTGGCATTTTGGCAGGGACTACCCACACACAGCCCTTGTATTTCCAAAGAGTAGTGGTGACATCCTTTCCATATCTCTTCTTCCTCCTATCTGTTGGTCTCTCTCCAGCTGCAATGGCGTGGTTATGAGCTGTTATGAGCTTTTTCTTAGTCTTAACATAAATCCTTGTTTTCTTTCCCCTGCAGGTATTTGTTTAATGAAACGGTGGCACATCTAGATATTTCACTGTCATATTAAACAAATGGCTTCTGTACGGGAACTAAAACAAGCATTAGCAAATTTACTAAGTGTACCTTTTTGTTTTATGGGGAAATTGTGTGTGTTTATGAGTGGGTGAGTCACTGATTGTCAGTGTTTAACTGGTTTCTCAGTCACATGTAGATGACCTGGCTTGAAATAGCCAGTGTGTAGGGCCAGTTTTTTTTTTCCGGGGTCCATGCCAGGACTAAAAATATGAGAACAATAAACAAGGGAACCTTATTCACATGGAGCCTAGGGTGATTAAAGTGTTTAACAAAGGAACAATTGCTCCTGTGGACTAATAGAAGCTTATTCTTAATAATAAATCCTGCGCAATGGCAATCTTTAGGTTAAGTAGATGTCAGAAATGGAGCCAGCCGAACACACCTTGGATTTTGATATTACACAATTATTTATGTATAAGTTGTATGACATAACAATACACACATGGTATTTCAAAAAAGAAAAATTCTCAATAATCATTAATCATTAAACATTAGTGAGGGGTGTCCCAGTGAAGTTTCGGAACCTAAGAAAATGGTGATATATTTCGTTAAGAATAAGCTTCTATTTCATCATTAGTTAATATTATGATTTGGTGCAACAGTCTGTTCAGGGATCTCCCTTAATATTCATTCTCCCCTGTGGACAAGGTTCTCAGTTTTACCTCTAGAAGAACGTGTACCCTTCCCAAGCACACACGCCTTGAACTGGTTGTTTAGCAGCTAAATACCAGGCCATCTATTGACACAATACACAGCTTTCCGGAATTTATAGTGTGTCACCCTGCATCCTGAAATCTGAGTCTGCCCTACACTGAGTTCAAAGAGACTCTAAAAATCCAGATCATTGGAATGGAACAACAAAAGAATAATTAATGACACAGACTTTACCAATAAGATCAACACGTGTACCACAGCACTTGTTCTGGTAGATATATCAATTACATTAAATGGTGAAGGAAAGACAGCTAATGAAAATCATAAACAGAAAAGTATAATGTAGCTTTTACTCCCTGGTAGCCTCAATGTTTGCATGCAATGCCACCTCTTGCCAAAACGATTCTTCCCTTTCCCTTCCCTACTCTCGTAGCCCCCTGATAATACCCCCTCTCACTCCACAGGGAAGCCAATGCTTCCATTTACCACCTGCATAGTTGTTAAATTAGAGTGTTAAACCCCTTGGAATGAAGAATACCATGCAGAATTCGTTAGTAAGTAACAGGGTCAGACCCAGATAGTCATTGGGACCTGGGTGATAGGTTATTATGAAGAGAAAGGGGTCCCAGACTGTCAGACAATTATTTAGAAATTGGTGAAACAACACAAATTAGAAAAAACATTTTCTTACAGCATATGAATTAAGGGTTACGGTGTTTTTATTTCACAGAGTAACCAAGCAAACCGATAAATGGTTCAAGCAATTTGTAAAGGTTCCTTGGCAGTTCATAAGCATATTAGTGCCCACATGGAGAGGGGGTGGGAAGTGAAGTGAGGGATTTTGTGTGAAAAAAGTGACAAAATACATAAATAATCAATTGCACATCATTGATCAAAGATTCTTTGTTATATATATATATATACTGGTCTCCTGAATTCGGAGCCACATTCAAACGGAATGATTCACAATCAAAAATCAAAAAGAAACAATATCTCCTATCTATGGCTGTACAAATCCTGTGTAACCATAGGAGTACATATCAGGGAAAACGTCTACGTTTCGACCCTATGCGGTAGGGTAAATGGCCCTTACAAGGCGGGTCTTCATCAGGACATTGGGGCAGTGGGCAGACCTCCTTAAGAGTGGAGGGGCGATGCAGTAGCCTTTCATTTGGGTCGTTACCGCAAACAGGTATTCTTCGGTCCCATTCAAATCGTCAGGAAAATGTCAACAGATCTAATCTTGTCAAACAAAGCGCTGGCGTGGTCTCGAGGCAGTCAATGCAAAGCGGCTCGCGTAACCACCTTCCTGGTTACGCGAGCCGCTTTGCATTGACTGCCTCGAGACCACGCCAGCGCTTTGTTTGACAAGATTAGATCTGTTGACATTTTCCTGACGATTTGAATGGGACCGAAGAATACCTGTTTGCGGTAACGACCCAAATGAAAGGCTACTGCATCGCCCCTCCACTCTTAAGGAGGTCTGCCCACTGCCCCAATGTCCTGATGAAGACCCGCCTTGTAAGGGCCATTTACCCTACCGCATAGGGTCGAAACGTAGACGTTTTCCCTGATATGTACTCCTATGGTTACACAGGATTTGTACAGCCATAGATAGGAGATATTGTTTCTTTTTGATTTTTGATTGTGAATCATTCCGTTTGAATGTGGCTCCGAATTCAGGAGACCAGTATATATATATATAACAAAGAATCTTTGATCAATGATGTGCAATTGATTATTTATGTATTTTGTCACTTTTTTCACACAAAATCCCTCACTTCACTTCCCACCCCCTCTCCATGTGGGCACTAATATGCTTATGAACTGCCAAGGAACCTTTACAAATTGCTTGAACCATTTATCGGTTTGCTTGGTTACTCTGTGAAATAAAAACACCGTAACCCTTAATTCATATGCTGTAAGACATTTTTTTTTCTAATTTGTGTTGTTTCACCAATTTCTAAATAATTGTCTGACAGTCTGGGACCCCTTTCTCTTCATAATAACCATGCAGAATTCGGCACAGTAATTTTGTGCCTGCAGTTATTATCCATTCCTAGGGATTTAACTTTCAATGTGCAGAATTCCAAGCGGAGATACCATCTGGTGACAGCACTTGTAGGTATTGGGTACACTCACAGGGACCTGCCTAACTCCTAATCAAGGCGCTTGTGGGAGAATGTATCCAGTAACCCTGGATAAAAAAAATTATTTTAAGTTGTAGAAAAGTTTCTAAAAGACAACTCTCTTATCAAAGCGTATTTGTTACTCTAACCACAGGCAGAGGTGGGTGAAGTCGAGAGATTCATAGAAGTTGAAAGTGTGAAGTTAGCCAAATGTGCACACTTCTATACCCACGGGTGGCGAAAACCTGACCAATTTAGAGTTGGACTCTGAGACCCCACTAAGAAAGTAAGACTGACGGTGGGAATTGCTCATTCTGAGTCCAGTCACCCTGGTCATTTCAAATTTTGCTCCAGACTTTCACCCGCATATTTCAACATATTTTAGTGGCTGGAACCTCGTGATGAACGCTACAGATACGCCGAGTTTCTGCTGTTACTGGTCCCATCGGAATTAGGTGGCCACGCGTAATGAGTCCTAAGTGTTGCATGGTTGGTGCTTTGCTTTAAGAAACTAAAACATCAATCTTTAGAACTTGAGGGAGAACATGATTTATGGATTAATATTAAAAACGTGCTGGTATATTGTCCTTTAAGCTGAATCACTTCTTTAAGAATAGTTTTGCATATATTACTGTTCAACCTAGAACGGCAATTACTTAATTGACCCTGGAAGGATGATGGGCTGTGCTTCATTTGAAATAGCGGTTGCTGGCGGCGTCCACCAGTCCTAATTTTTGGAGCCGGCACTTATGTTTCTTTATCAGTCTTTTACTGAGAGCAATAGAGGTACAAACACACAAACAGAAAGATGGAAGAAGACAAAGACGGACTACATGTCACAAAGGGAGGAAGCGGGGTCCTGGACAAGTGAAATAAAGGAGCAGTATCTGGTAGTGGTTAAAGACACGATGTGGATTCAAGAAAACACAGCCTTGGTGTTGGGTGCACCCGCATTTACACATGCACCGGCCACGGACTTCTAAAAAGAACTTTGGGCACCGACAGTCATACTTTTACAAATTAAGCAGATGTGTGATCAAAAAAATACTTTAATTCAAAATAAACTTGTGGTATACTGTGCATTAATACATGAGGGAAGAGTTGAATGAACAGAACCCTTTCTAGATGAATACAGCAAACATGAAAACATCATATTTCATTCTGCACATTCCAAATGTTATAAATTCTTTAATATTTCAGGTATAGATATTTGTTTTAATGTTTTGCAACAAAGGAAAAGGATAACTAAGCAACAGTAAAATAACATAACCTCGGACGTCGCACAGTCAATAAGGCAGGATTATCTCACATAGTTTTTTAGGTTTGGCTTCACAATGCAGGAGTCTGTAGTCCTGTTGTTACCAATTCTTCGAAATACACCGCGCTTGCATTGCAATGCATTACGGAGTATTTTGCATTTTAAAAGTACTCGGAATCATCACATATTACTTTGTTTCTCATACGTACATGTTATACAGAAAGCAGTGCTTATTATTTGACGTCTTGCAGAAGGAAGCACACATACAACAAATGTAGCAGTGCAAACATCCTTTAAACAGACACACACACACACACAGAGAGGCTGGGCTACACATAAACACACAGCACCAGTACCGCGTGTGCACCAGCTGTGAACACACACATGCGTATTGACCTACACAGAACACAGTACAGGAGTGAAAGTTTACACGAAAAAGCACTTAGACATCACACAGAGCAATAGAGGCTTCAATCACTCTAGTGCAATATTAAAAGTAAAAGTGATGGTGAAAAATAGACATCCAACAAGGCCCTATTACGTATAGGGAGCATTTTCCCTGTTTGCACCATGGCACACCTTCAAACAGGTGCACTCTTTTAGGATCAATGTGCTGCCTTTACGTGAAACGCAGAACAGCTGCACTTTAAAAAGGGGAGAGTGATCCCCTGGAAGGAGGTAGCAGTGAGTAACCGCACCTGCTGCAAGGGGATGTCTGGGTGAGGGGTCCATAGGACCCACTTGACACCCTCCAGAGGGCTGCCCACAGCGGGCGCACTGTTAGTGCGCCTCCTGACAGTTTCTTTGCCCCAGCATCCATAATACAATGCACGCACAGAGGTAGAGAGATTCTCTCTCATGCAAATAAGGGAATGCCCTCTTGCGCTATGCAGCCCCTTCTGTAATGCCAAGGTGCCCCCAGGGCATACAAAGCAGGCACAACGCCCGGTGCGCTCACGGGGGTACCTCTGTAATAGGGGCCCAGGTGTGTGCATCAGTGTAGCCAACTCATTATCTCAGGATGTCAGGCAGTGAATGATTATATGTGACCTAAGAATGCATGTGGACCTCGAGGAAGGCTACTATGGCACGCATAACTGCCAACTGTTAACTGTCAAGCAAGCGTGTTATTTCAGCAAAAATGATCCCCATTATTTCTCTCATTCCAAAATTACCTGCATTCTTCTGAATAGTAATTTTAAATTGGGAAGAGGGATTTTGGGGACTTTAAGGGGCCACTCGTCAAGAGGGCCTTAATGTGATTATCAAGAGCTCAAAATAAAGTTCTGGGCTAAGCATCAGATTGTTAGTTTGTAGCAGCTGGCGAAATTGCTGGTACTTCCACGTCTTCATCTGTCACATTTATACATGTTCACGTTTTTTTATTATATTGCATTTTACACGGACTGAGGGGCATATTTGCAAGAACCTCGTTAAAATTATCGCCGTGTTAGCGGCAGGAAACTGCCACTAAAACGGCGATAATGGGCTTGCTAGTATGTGTTATAGAATTCCAATAGAAGCCCATGTTAGCAGCCGCGGCCGGCAGTGGGAGTAAATGCAGGGCGGTGACGTGTGGAGGGGCAGGGTGGGGGGCAGTGATGTATGGATTACGGAGTTTTACAGGTAAGTAAACATTTAAATAAATAAAACAAATTTCGTTGAGTACACTGCATCCCAAAATGCGATGCAGTGCGCCCAACGAAATTCTATTGGAATTCTATCACGCATATTAGCAAGCCCATTATCGCCGTTTTAGCGGCAGTTTCCTTAACGCGGTTCTTGCTAATATGCCCCTAAGTTTTTGTTGTCTTGGGGCTGGGAGTTTATCGGTGATTTGGTGATTGCAAATAAAGCTGGTCTGGACTTCTAGATTATATAATTTTACAGAATATAGTGTGGCCTAGAGTTTACCTTTACCTGCATGTCCCAGTACTTTCTAATCTCTGCTGTTTTAAATTAATGAGGGGCCGACGTCCGTCAGTACGGAGCTAAAGATGGAGGGGCATATTATCAAGACAGGCGATAAAATTATCGCAGTTTTAGCGGCAGAAAAGGACCGCTAAAACGGCGATAATGGGCTTGATAATATGCTCTATGGAATTCCAATTGAAACCCATGTTAGATGTCCTTCACATTTAACATGGGCTTCAATTGGAATTCCATAGAGCATATTATCAAGCCCATTATCGCCATTTTAGCGACAGTTTTCTGCCGCTAAAACGGCGATAATTTTATCGCCTGTCTTGATAATATGCCCCGGAGTGTGGATGTTTTTTTCTAGCAAAGGTGAGAAAGCGCCATGAAGAGGCAGTCCACATATGCAGAAAGATTTACCAGAAATGCGTGGAATTAAAGTAGAAATCTTCAGGAAAAATTATGCTGTCAACTATAAAAAAATTACATTTATTTCTTCTCTAGCCCACATCAAAAGAATGAACATCAAATACGTTAAACTGCATTCACTATATACCATTCAATTAATCTTGTTTTCTGATTTTAAACTTGCAATTTAAAACCAGAAATTCAGATATCAAATGCCTGCATGTAGGAAATATACTTTAATCTGGGAAAACTCCACTGTGAAAACCAAACGCATGTAAATCAGGTTTTAAAGCAATTACTATTTGCCAGGGAAACATACTGATATTTATCACACTTTTAAACTCAGATATGTTTAAATATGCCCTCGCTGTGCTTTGTTAATTAAAGTTCCCTAGTTCACTGTAGGGTTTGTTTTTGTGTGATTTCGAAGCGTTTATTACTTTTAAACACGGATTTGAATTAGCCTCAATCCATACGTTCCATCAGTTCTAAATTGAGTTTCCCACGTCATATAACTTTGGAAGAGGTATTGATCAAACACGCTTTTCTTTTTTTTTCCTTCTTTTTTTTAGGAATTTTTATTGGATTTTATATATACAAGGTGCATTGCACTTACAGGGGTAGAAGTAAGGCGATACCAAAAGATCTATGTTTGAAATCGGAGTTTTAATGCAGGTAAGGTAAAACAGAAATAGACGTGGAAGTGTTATGCAGGTACAAAGACGTTGTGAAGTAGGAAGCAGGGTAATTGTCTAGGACTAATGTTTTTCGGTTTTCGACTATTGTACTTTTTGTGCCACAAGGACTTCTGTTGTCGCTGCTAGATTATTAATTAATGACGAGACAGGACATCCACACGTGCAGTGAAATGTGTCAATTCTGCAATGAAATGCCGTGACGAGGCGCCTACTCTCTAGTTTAGCCTGTTATCGCCGCTGGAGGGGGCAGGAGCTCAAAGGGAATATGGCAATCTATGCTTGGGCATGACGTTGGATGGATCGGATTGGTAGGAAGGAAGCTGGTATTTCATGGCTGGCATATTGCTCTTTTTGAAAGCTGAAATATGTCATTATTTTGCATAGTACTTCTTTTCACATTGCATACAGACGTTCTTTGGATAAAGGCAAACATTTTCACAACTGTCATTAAAATGAGATCCTGGTAATTAGAAGTTCAAGACAAAATATGAATATATCATGTACTATTTGAATGAATATTCAGTACATCATGTTTTTTCGTCATGTAATGTGGCCCTTGGATCCCTGGAACCCTGGCTTCAGCAGTAGGCTCAGCGTCAGGTGAGTCCTTACAAATTATTTAATCTCCCGTCGGCTAAAACGTGACTTTTGCGAAAAGATGTATATGTGTAATCCCCACTTGTTGTTCCTTATGTCTCCCAGCCCCTCATGTAATGTGCAGCACTCTGTTGTTTCACAGCTAGATTTGCACTATATAAATACCAATGTATACATGCACCCCAAGATAACAATTTATTCCTAACGGGGGAAAAAAACATTTTGGCACATTACATGACCAGATTTTGTAAAATTAAAAAAATTGCCCAGTCCACTGATGAAAATCTCCAAATTCCCTCATCTGGCCATGCACCTATAGCATAAAAAAATTAGACAGGTGTTTAATTGTAATTCGTTTAAATATATCAGTCTTTGCCAGTGCTCAATCATTCTTAACTTACCTGCTGTACCTGTGTGTGTATTCCTTCCAATTAAGCTTTTAAGTTTTCGTGAACTCTGCTTATGTACAGGTGATTCTTCATCCCCCCGCCCCCCACCTGCTCCCGGCCTCCCCAGGCACTATGTGACACTACAAACCCACTGGGAGGACGCATCTTTAGTCTGTGGCCTAGTTAAAGTTAATGCATCGGTTTCTATAACAATATCAGGAACATTAGCAACTATTAGGTGATTTGGTGGAGCAGAAAACTTTAGTCGTTTGCAGTAACTTTTTTTTCCAAAGCACAGGACTGTATCGCAGTCTTTTGCTAATGCAGAACACATCTATATTGACCTGTAAAAACTTTGCAAGTGTGTTTGTTTTCAGAAACCCTTAGAAAGTGTAAAATGGAGAGATACATACTGAGTGTGCAGATGTTTCTGTATAGTGCATTACTCCTGCTGATCAGCTCAATGTTTATGAACTGGAAGAGACAATCAATCAATCAATCAATCAATCAATCCATTTGTATAGCGCGCTACTCACCCGGAGGGCTCAAGGCGCTGGGGGGGTCCGCTACTGGTCGAACAGCCAGGTCTTGAGATGCTTCCTGAAGGTGAGGTGGTCCTGGGTCAGACGGAGGTGGATTGGGAGGGAGTTCCAAGTCCTGGCTGCCAGGTAGGAGAAGGATCTTCCTCCCATGGTGGCTTTTCGGATGCGTGGAATGGCGGCGAGGGCGTGGCTGGTAGATCGTAGCTGGCGGGTGGTAGTGTAGAAGGTCAGGCGGTTGTTGAGGCATCTGGGGCCCAGGTCGTGGAGGGCCTTGTGTGCGTGAGTGAGCAGTCGGAATGTGATTCTCTTGCTGACGGGGAGCCAGTGCAGGTCTCTCAGGTGTCCGGAGATGTGGCTGTGTCGGGGGATGTCCAGGATGAGTCGTGCGGAGGCGTTCTGGATGCGTTGGAGTCTTTTCTGAAGTTTGGCTGTGGTTCCAGTGTAGAAGGTGTTTCCGTAGTCCAGTCGGCTGGTGACGAGTGCCTGGGTGACCGTCTTCCTGGTTTCGGTGGGGATCCATCGGAAAATCTTTCGGAGCATGCTTAGGATGTTGAAACATGATGATGACACAGGGTTGACTTGTCTGGTCATCGAGAGGGAGGAGTCCAGGATGAAGCCCAGGTTGCGTGCGTGGTCCGTTGGCTTGGGTGCGTTGCCCAGGGCAGGGGGCCACCAGGAGTCGTCCCAGGCAGAGGGGGACGGTCCGAGGATGAGGACTACTGTCTTTTCCGAGTTCAGCTTCAGGCGGCTGTTCATCATCCACTCGGCTACGTCTTTCATCCCTTCGTGTAGGTTGGTTCTGGCGGTGGCTGGGTCGTTGATGAGGGAGAGGATCAGCTGGGTGTCGTCGGCGTAGGATATGATGTTGAGGTTGTGTTGGCGTGCGATGGCTGCGAGGGGGCTCATGTAGACGTTGAAGAGGGTGGGGCTGAGTGATGATCCTTGTGGTACGCCGCAGATGATTTCGGTGGCCTCGGATCTGAATGGGGGGGACAAGACAGCAACAGACAAACCATGAGAGTAGGTAGCAGAGATGCAGCAACTGAGATTCATGAGAATACATGATTAACGGCAGCTTGGTGGTGTACGGAAATGAAAATCTATTCAAAGTTTTGGGAAGCTGACAAACTTTGCACATGTACAAAGTTCTGAGGTTTTCTTGCGGGTGACCTACCCTACACAACATTTTTTTAGGGAAATGTAATGTTATGCGTAGCTCTTTTGGAGCCCCATAAGCGTGAACAAGTGGATTCCAAATTCATTAATTCACTGCTATGACTAGCCGCAGTGCGTACAAGTGTTGCTTCATAAAATATTTCTAGGCTGTGATAGCTGGGCTCTCTAAGAGCTCACAGACTATAGCGTCGATACCTCATGTCCTCCTCCACCCCGGCATGCAAGTGACACAGTAAATGAGCGACCCAAACAAAAGACCAGGACGCCAGTATGTGAGCAATTTATACTGACCGCAAATAGTACCTGGACTACATACCAACGGGTGCTATACCTTTTAGGGGTCCTCACCCTATGAATTCCTTACACTGAACTCATGCCAGGTGGTGGAGCGGTAACGGGCAAGCCCCCAGTTGCTCAGGTTTACAACTACCCACGGAACTAATGGGGTGCGACTACTTTTACCCCCGGGGTCCTTCCGTAAGACCTCGTGGGTAGTTGTCCAGCAGCACATCCTCTTTGCTCCCTCTTTGGTTAAATTCTGCACCAGCCAACCTTGAATTGCCCTTAACTCTGCCTGCAACACAAAACAAATTAACCATTGCCAATGTAAGAAAACAGTCCACCTACATTAAACCTAGGGAGAGGGAGGGTGGATCGCCATCGAAAGACCGCCAAAAGAGGATGAAGGGCTGCAGAGGCCTGGTATTTATCCCCTGCCCATGGCCTCTCCCCTTAAGGTAAGGCATCCCCGGAAGAGCCCACCTTGAACTTGGAGGCTGGCTAGTGGTAGCCTGCTCACTACAACTTCCCATAACTGGATTACCTTGGTGGAGGGGGGGCACGGTGATTCAGCGCTCGGCCTCTGCCCGCCAAGGTGGCTGTGCTGCATGCACCTCAGGCAGCCCCAGTACTACAAAGCATGGATCACAGCTTCTGGAGCAAAGGGATGGTAAGGCACAAAGAGTGGTAAAGGTTGGTGGCAGGTGCCCATGTGTTTTTCTTTTAAATTTGGGACAGAGAGGAGGCCAGTTAATGTTTGATTCCCCCATTTCTCCCCAACCTACTCTCCTAAAAGCAGAGGCAGCTGATCTTGGGGTCTATACATAACATGAAATTAAAGATGGTTCAGAAGTGAATTTCAAAAACATTTCCCACCTTGAGGTTCTGAATGAGCTTTGCTCTTGTTGTTTATTTGATGTTACTAAGAAAACCCTTCAGTGAAAAATATCCCCGTAATATGCTGTTATCCATCTATAATTCTATATGTGACACATACATTGAAAAATATACAGATACTACATTTACAATGCAATTAAGACAGAAAAAATACATCTGCCTTAAAAATCTCAAGGTAATATAAAAGTGTCAGGAGCAAAGATATATTTAGACATGAATCCACGAAATTAAAACCCCATTGTGCCATTGTGCAGTCTTGATGACCTTCTTCAAATCCACAAAAAATTAAAAACCTTACCTATAATCCATTTACCTATTCTCCTGTTCCTACTGATTGCTATTATTTGATGCCTTTATGTATATATGTATGTGACATTTCTACAGTGTAATCCTAGCTAAAAGGCAGCGGTGTGCCATACAGGGTCAAAGACAAGCATAAAATCAATGAGTGATAATAGAGATAGCTGGTTTGTGGACAGCTAATACTTTATGATGTAGTGTTCTTTAAAAAGTGTGCCTTCTGCTCTTTCATAAACTGGGTACAAAAGGGGGTGGTAATGGACGGAGTAAGTGTGGCAGTGTATGCTCAGACGTGAGTCCCTTGCTCACTTTGCCACTGGATTCAAGCAAGCCGGGCTGAAGACGGCTGTAATGCCAGAAACCGGTCCTCGGAAGCTTGTTTCCGGTCCAGGTAAGGCATGGCTTGGCAGTTCGGGCTGGACTGTTCCCATGAGGCACAGGGTCAGACGGATTTGCATATAGCCGTGTCTGAACTAGGGTGGCAGAGTGGGCTAAAGAACGGTGATGGATTAACCCAGATCTTTTGACTGGGTGTGAGTGTTTGATTGGTTTAGATGCTCCGTCCATTACCCCCCCCCTTTTGTACCGCTTTTGGCCGCCATAAGTGTGGCAGGGTATGCTCAGACGTGAGTCCCTTGCTCACTTTGCCACTGGATTCAAGCAAGCCGGGCTGAAGACAGCTGTAATGCCAGAAACCGGTCCACGGAAGCTTGTTTCCGGTCCAGGTAAGGCATGGCTTGGCGGTTCGGGCTGGACTGTTCCCATGAGGCACAGGATTAGACTGATTTGCATATAGCCGTGTCTGAACTGGGGTGGCGGAGTGGGCTAAAGAACGGTGATGGATTAAACCCAGATCTTTTGACTGGGTGTGAGTGTTTGATTGGTTTAGATGCTCTGTCCATTACCCCCCCCTTTTGTACCGCTTTTGGCCGCCATAAGTGTGGCAGGGTATGCTCAGACGTGAGTCCCTTGCTCACTTTGCCACTGGATTCAAGCAAGCCGGGCTGAAGACAGCTGTAATGCCAGAAACCGGTCCACGGAAGCTTGTTTCCGGTCCAGGTAAGGCATGGCTGAGGCGGTTCGGGCTGGACTGTTCCCATGAGGCACAGGGTCAGACTGATTTGCATATAGCCATGTCTGAACTGGGGTGGCGGAGTGGGCTAAAGAACGGTGATGGATTAAACCCAGATCTTTTGACTGGGTGTGAGTGTTTGATTGGTTCAGATGCTCCGTCCATTACCACCCCCTTTTGTACCGCTTTCCTAAACTGGAGCAGGGGTGAGACTGTCCTGATGGATTCATGTATTTTGTTCCAGATCCTTTGCTTAACTCATAAATACCTACCATCTCTTCCTTTCTCTCTTTTGATCTCCATCTTTTCCTACTATCTTCATTCCTATCTCTTTCTCTATCTCAACACCCACCCTAATCAAATGTGTGTGCCCTTCTTTTGATGCTGAATTTAATGTAAGTGTAACTTATTATTCTTTATCTCCCATAATATTGTAACAAGTTTCTTGTTACCACCATATTAGGGACCCTGATCCCTACTCACTGCTCCTATGTGAAGTTCACTGACACCTATTTTAGGTAGAGCTGTGTTATAAAACGTGAAATAAATGAAAGCTTGGACGATCTAATGATGCCAAGAGGCACACTTGATAGGCATTGATGATAGTATGCTGGAATACAACCACAAAACATAGCTTTGGATTTAAGGTTTACATTTTACTTTTTGTGAAAAACATACTTGATAGTTTTGCATATTTTATTAAATATGGATCATGATATTAAAGTTATGTTTTGGTTGCATTTTTTTTCCTTAGTGGTGCATTGAGATAGTGCTGCACACTTGGCAGAACACCTTCCATTATCCTTACTTGAATGGCAGGAGGTCATAGGAAACCATTTATTTTTGAAAGATTGCGAATTGCTCTCCTGCTCCAGTTGAGCTGTGACATTATTGATAATTTGAAACTGATAAAGGAGTTTCCCAGGGACTCATCAATGAAATATGTTATCATAATCCACCCTTTCTGAGATAGGGGACTTTAGAAGAGTAGTCTGTTCCAAGAATGCAAGCGATGGAGTGTGCTGAGAAGTGACTGACTTCTACTTATTGGATTGGATTGTAATTGCTTTCTACAACTCACTCTGAACAACTGAATCTATTAAGGAAAATAGCATACTACTATGGAACCCAAAGTTAGAGGTTAATCAGTAGTTAATGGTTCTGTTGATTATAGGGATTGGCCCTGTGTCCGTAATGAAACCATTTGATACGTTTACTTCAGTTTCTTTATCATAAATAACATTAGTAGGATTTAGATGTAATCTGTGTGGTCTGTCTGTGGTCTTGAACATGGCTGATGGGATAAATAGATAGGCTATAGGAAATTAAATACTGTTAGGTTGTAGAGTTATGATTTCAAAGTTGGAGATGTGATCTATGATGTGAGTTGTGGGAAATTTGCAGAAATGCAATAAAAGAGATTAAGGCTTCTGATAAAGACTGGATATCACCGGTATATAATTTGTAATTTCTTTAATTGAGCATTTCATCCGAGAATGATTTAAGAGATTCTTGACTTTCAACCTCAGTAAATAAATAAGTGCTACCAAATGCAGGTGATTTACAGAAAGAGGCCTAGACTCTCTATGCCTCACCTATCTAAATGTAGGGTATAGTATAAAGAAGTGGAGCTTTGATCAGGGGAGTACAGCCTCTTGGGTCCTTATAAGTGAATACAATCCACATATTTTATATACAAAACCATAAAGATATCTGCACCCACTATCTATTGTCTTTTTCGATTTGTTTTTTTCCGAATGGTATATACTCTCATCAGAAGTCATTTGATTACAAATGTTGGGTTCAGACTTTATATTGTAAGTGTGGTTTATTTCCAGAATTTTCAAATTCATAAACTGTCTTCAGACATGTCATATGTTAAAAATTCTTTATTGCCAGTATATAAAAATTGTTCATATCAACGTAGCCAACTTGTTTAGTCTCTTTTCCTAGAGACTTCTTTAGGGCTTTGTCCTTTTTGAAAAACGTTACTCAGGGCATCTGCTCTCATTGATTTGTCCAAAGAGATCCTTAGGTAATGAAACCAAGGCCTTCAGCTGAAGCCTTCAAAGTTCAAGACCAGAGACTTTATAATTCTGGCACATATCGGCAATGGAACCAGGTCAGTATTGTGGTGTATGTGCACCGTCTCTGGGTTTGGAGTCCAACGTGGCTACATTGATGTGAAAATTATTTATATACTGGCAATAAAGAATTTTCGACAAATGACATGTCTGAAGAAATGTAACGAAGTTTTACCAAAGGCACTAGATCTGACCTTTATGGGCCATACAAAATTTAAATTAGGCCTGATTAGCTGGTGGCGTGGTTGATTGAGTCGGCCGGCATACCTATACTTGTACATTGGCTTGAGTGGCCATGAAAATGAAACCTCACAGGTGATATTTGAGACAACATGTGATTTCAAAGCCAACAAGCTAACTGGTGGATAAGTCCGTCCAGTCTGCAGCTCGCCTACCTGGGTAGGGATTGTCTTCCCAGTCTATCGTCTCAGGATGACAGTACCTTCCACCTTCCTTGGGCTGACCCCTGTGCCCTCGCAGGCGGTCGCTCCCTCCACGCTGCTCTGCCGCTCGCTCGCCTGCCTGCCTGCTGACTCAGCTGCTGCCTGGCCGCTCCCTTGATTGCCGAGACCTCCGCTCACCTCCCCCACGCCGCTGCCCTCCGCATCTTCCTCGGGCTCGCCTTCTGCCCGCAGCTTGCCGCCTCTGCCCCCGCTCCTCACCGGCCCCGCTGCCCCGGTCACCTCCGTGCTTCCCGCTGCCGCTGACCCGGAGCTCCGCCTCCCCTCCTCTCCCATTGGTCCTCCCGCCTCCCGCCTCCCGGCCGACCCTCCCTCACGGCTCCTACTTAAGGGGTCCCTGCCGGGTCATTCACTGTGACCCCTGAACCCTCACAGGCGGTCGCTCCCTCCACGCTGCTCTGCCGCTCGCTCGCCTGCCTGCCTGCTGACTCAGCTGCTGCCTGGCCGCTCCCTTGATTGCCGAGACCTCCGCTCACCTCCCCCATGCCGCTGCCCTCCGCATCTTCCTCGGGCTAGCCTTCTGCCCGCAGCTTGCCGCCTCTGCCACCGCTCCTCACCGGCCCCGCTGCCCCGGTCACCTCCGTGCTTCCCGCCGCCGCTGACCCGGAGCTCCGCCTCCCCTCCTCTCCCATTGGTCCTCCCGCCTCCTGGCCGACCCTCCCTCACGGCTCCTACTTATGACGCCCCCTCAGCGACCGCGCGCAGCGGGAGCACCGAATGAGCGCCGAAGGTGCGCCAAAGGTAAGCCCGTCTGCGCCCGTCCGCGCCTGGACCGCGCCCAGCGCTAGGACCCCTGGCCACCGCAGACCCCAGCCCACCCGCCGGACCTACGACGCCACCGAACTCTACGCACTCAACGCCGGAAGAACACCGGGATGCTACCAAGCCACCCCGAGACGCACCCACGGACCCTTCTGCTGCAACTCCTGCAAGTTCACCTGCATCCAGACCTCCACTACACCAGCATCGACCAAGACCAAGACGAGCAACAGCCACAGCCACCTGAAATGCATCTTGCTCAACACCCGATCCGTCCACAGACACGCCATCGAGATTTGGAACCTGCTCGACTCCACAGCCCCAGACGTCGCCTTCTTCACGGAAACCTGGATGAACGCCTCTTCAGCGCCCGACATCGCCATCGCCATCCCAGACGGCTACAAGATCATCCGAAGGGACCGCATCAACAACACAGGAGGAGGCATCGCCATCATCCACAGGAACACCATCCGCATCACGACCAACACCGACGACACCCTCGCACCCGCCGAGCACCTTCACTTCCAGGTCCACATCAACCCCAAGACCACCCTCAGAGGCACCCTCATCTACAGACCCCCGGGACCACGCACACAATTCAGCGAGGACATCGCCGACTTCATCACCCCGCACGCCCTTCCCTCCGCTGACTACATCCTCCTCGGGGACCTCAACTTCCACCTGGAGAACAACAACGACCGCAACACCACCACCCTGCTGGACAACCTCGCAAACCTGGGACTCAAGCAGCTGGTGACCACCCCCACCCACTACGCCGGACACACACTCGACCCTGTCTTCTCATCTTGCAAGGACATCACCTTCAGCCACGCCACCGGACTCCACTGGACGGACCACAGCTGCGTCCACTTCAGCTTCAGAAGGACCACGATCCACCACCACCAGCAACAGGTTGCACGCAGAAGCTGGAACAAGATCACAACCGACCAACTGGCGACCTCCCTGAGCATGAACCCCCCCACCAGCACACCGAACCCAAGCCAGGCGGCCACCAACCTCACCAAGTGGATCAGCGACTGCGCAGACGACCTCGCCCCCCTGAGGACCCCGCCTAGCAGACCCGGCAGCAAGAAAGCCCCATGGTTCACCGACGAACTCAAGAAGTCCAAGAAGAACTGCCGAGCCCTCGAGAGAACCTGGCGCAGAGACCCAACTCCGGACAACATGGCGGCCCTCAAGCTCGCCACCCGAAAGCACCACCAACTCATCCGCGCCACCCAGAAAACCGCATTCAAGGAACGACTGGACAACAACGCACACAACAGCAAGGAACTCTTCAACATCGTCAAAGAGCTCTCCAACCCCAACGCCAGAAAAAACGACATCACCCCTTCGCAAGACCTCTGCAACTCCCTCGCCTCCTACTTCCACAACAAGATCGCGGACATACACAACAGCTTCAGCACTCAACCGACGCACGCCACGACCGAACCCCCGCCCCCCACCACCACCCTCCGCGCCTGGACTCCGATCAACACCGAAGACACCATCCGCACGATGAACTCCATCCACTCCGGATCTCCGACCGACCCCTGCCCTCACCATGTCTTCAACAAGGCCGACGCTGTCATCGCACCCCACCTGCGGGACATCATCAACACCTCCTTCAACACCGCTACCTTCCCGGAGAGCTGGAAGCACGCCGAACTCAGCGCCCTACTCAAGAAGCCATCAGCCGACCCCACCGACCTCAAGAACTACCGCCCCATCTCGCTGCTCCCGTTTCCAGCTAAAGTCATCGAGAAGACCGTCAACAAGCAGCTGGCCGCCTTCCTCGAGACGAACGGATCCCTCGACCCCTCGCAGTCTGGCTTCCGGGCAAACCACAGCACCGAGCCCGCCCTGATCGCAGCCACCGATGACATCCGTGCCCTGCTCGACAACGGAGAAACAGCGGCCCTCATTCTCCTAGACCTCTCCGCGGCCTTCGACACTGTCTGCCACCGTACCCTAGTACAGCGCCTCAGCAACGTCGGAGTCCAGAAGAAGGCACTGGAGTGGATCACCTCCTTCCTCGCCGGAAGGACACAGAGAGTCCGCCTCCCTCCGTTCAGATCGGAAGCCACCGAAGTCATCTGCGGCGTCCCTCAGGGCTCCTCGCTCAGTCCAACCCTCTTCAATGTCTACATGGGCCCCCTCGCAGACATCGCACGCCAGCACAACCTCAACATCATCTCCTACACTGACGACACCCAGCTGATCCTCTCCCTCACCAACGACCCCGCCACCGCCAGAGACAACCTACTCAAAGGGATGAAAGAGGTGGCCGAATGGATGAAGAACAGCCGCCTGAAACTGAACTAGGACAAGACGGAAGTCCTCATCCTGGGATCCTCACCCTCCGCCTGGGACGACTCCTGGTGGCCCCCCGCCCTGGGCAGCGCACCCCAACCAACAGACCACGCACGCAACCTGGGCTTCATCCTGGACTCATCCCTCTCCATGACCAGACAAGTCAACGCCGTCTCCTCGTCGTGTTTCAACATCCTGCGCATGCTACGCAAGATCTTCCGGTGGATCCCCACCGAGACCAGGAAGACGGTCACCCAGGCCCTCGTCACCAGCCGTCTGGACTACGGCAACTCCCTCTACGCCGGAACCACCGCCAAGCTCCAGAAGAGACTTCAGCGGATCCAGAATGCCTCAGCACGTCTCATCCTGGACATCCCCCGTCGCAGCCACATCTCCGGACACCTGAGAGACCTGCACTGGCTCCCAGTCAACAAGAGAATCACCTTCCGACTCCTCACCCACGCACACAAAGCCCTACACAACCAAGGCCCGGGATACCTCAGCAGCCGCCTCAACTTCTACGCTCCCAAACGCCAGCTTCGATCAAACGGCCACGCCCTCGCCGCCGTCCCCCGCATCCGAAGAGCCACCACAGGAGGACGGTCCTTCTCCTACCTCGCCGCCAAGACATGGAACTCCCTCCCGACCCACCTCCGCCTGACCCAGGACCACCTCGCCTTCAGGAAGCAACTCAAGACCTGGCTGTTCGAGCAGTATCGGACCCCCCCTCCCTAGCGCCTTGAGACCCTTTGGTTGAGTAGTGCGCTATATAAATGCTGTGATTGATTGATTGATTGATTGGGCTCAGCCCTGGGAATACAATGAAGGTTAAGCCTCTAGAAAACCCTCCTCTCCCTTTTGGCCTGCTCAGGAAGCATTTATCCTCAAATAATAAGCCCCAAAAAAGTGGAGGCACACACATAGTTAGATGCACCAGTAGGCCCATTGGTCAGCTGGTTGGCAAGCCGGAGACCAGATGGCCTGGGTTAACCTGGCAACCAGATGCCCTAGACTGACCTGGCGACTAGAGTGCCCAGGCTCATGGTAGCTGATGATGACTAGAGCAGCTATGCATGCTGAGCCCAGCACTCAGGAGGCTCTGCGATATAGCCACCTACCCGCTCTCCTCCTCGTGACTCCTGGCCTTCTGGTTGTCCAGCTGACCCTCAAGGGAGTGACACAGAGCAGACAAGAGGTGGCATGCTATGTGACATTTGGTGGACGTGGTCTCCCATGGGCCAATGTCCCACCTCTCCTGCAAGCCAGTGGCAGAGGAAGGATGCCTGTATTGTTATGGTTTAGTGGGGATTCAGACTTGGAAGTGTTTACTCAAAAAAGCCAACGGATGGTAGCTTTGCCCCATTGTCTCCTCAGCCAAGCACATGCACCAAATATCTGAACATGAGGTTCCTTTTGTGCTGAACAAGATTACTATTGCAACAACATATCATGAGTAGGGTAAAACTAACCTGTCTCATACCAGTATAAAATCGGCTCATGTTCCCTATTAGGAGGTGAACAATCCAATGCTTGGTGAATTCTGCTTCACTGTGATAGGACAAGCATACATCGAAGCATCAGAAAGCAGCATCGCTTTGAATGCTTGGCTGCCACAAGCCAGTTATTAATGCAAAAACGTTTCTGACATCTTCTGCTTCAAACCCCAAAAATCAGAAGGATCATGAGGCCATGCCTTCACACTTTGTAGTCATTCAGAAAATCAAGGTCAAGTGAGTTTTTGCCCTTCTGAGATGCTCAGCACTTCTGTTTGAGCTGACCTTATGACACCTGAATTTTCATTTGATGTGTACAATCCCAATCAAACTCCCTACTTGTCACTGTTCATGGAGCAAGTCGCACACTGCAATCACTGGGACTTGAAGCCAGAAGCAAAATCCATACAGGGCTTGCCCCTCTGTTTAACCGGCTAAGTGGAAAAATTATAAAAGTAGTGATATTTCACCGGTCTCCTACTTATGCTACGCATCTCATGTCTCTTTGAAGTGCCAGACTTGTGCTAAGCACCACAAACACTTCTTTCTCCACTGATTCTGCCAAGCCCATATCTTTGGTTGCAATTTTGCTAGATATTAGGCAATGACAGTGGGAATTCAGCTCATTTATTTATGTGTGTCAATAAGTAGACCACAAAGTGGTTGATTCTAGGTTATTATTGCAAACCATCAGTGTCAAATCGGTCTTGCTTTCAACAACACAAAGATTGTTCCAGAGCACAACTAGACTTTCAGTTGCGCTCAATGAAACATACATCGGATATCAGATAGAGAGAGTACATCCTGCACTACTTTTCTTGAAATTAGTATTACCTATTTCGTATCACTCTTCTAGATCTTACGATTACGAATGTCTTGTGCAGAGTAAGGTTGGGTAGCATGTGATTGCCATACAATAATGTGAGCAGGACTGATTATGTGTAAGTAGATTACAATTCATATTAATGAAATTCTTTCATGCTACAAGGAATACAATATTGCCTATTCAGACCTAGATTCACACATAACTGTGTGAGCATGTCCTAACAAAAATAATGTAACCATTCAACTAAGTCTAATACTATGTTTTGGCATCACACTTCTATATTATCAAACACTAATATGTAATAATATTATCTAAATTCACACTAAAATACAATGCTATCCTATATGCTTCAACTTTTGAACATTAACATTGCTGTTGAAACATAAGACACAATTCAGTAAGCATTTATTAAGGTTTTCTAAGCTAGTAGATGTCCTAGATGACTTAGTACATTTTTAAAGGGCCCGTCATGGTAGTAGGGCATACATTTTTTTGAAGGAAAATGTACATTTCAGAGCTAGATCATTTAGAGCCATACGGTAACATTGAGGCCACATTCCCCAATATCATCAGATGAGACTATGTAATTTCACAGCAGAACAGTTTGTGAGGGTTTTGATTTCTTGAGACAGTTTAATGTAATCTTTGATTTTACTTTCATTTGCTTGCTCAAGGGAATCCTATGAGTTTTCATGATAGATTGAAACACCAATCAACACAGCAGTACAATTTTTGGTGAAGACTACATTAGTCTCTCCTAATTCACCTTGACTTTTTTTGAAATGTGGGTCTCTATCTGTTAAATATACACATATTTTTTGCTCTACTAATGAGAAGGACCAGAATTTTGCTGTGTCTTTTAATGCTTATATACTTTGCTTTCGGACATGCACATGCACCTGACACATATGCATTTATTTCAGATACATCTTTGCAATATTTACTAGTAGCCAATGATCTCTCGCTCTGGATATTTTTTCTGTAGTGTTTATGATATTCTCTTTAAGAAT
Source organism: Lissotriton helveticus (assembly GCF_964261635.1). NCBI lineage: Eukaryota > Metazoa > Chordata > Amphibia > Caudata > Salamandridae > Lissotriton > Lissotriton helveticus. The sequence continues at coordinate 1,522,598,174 of NC_136065.1, forward strand.
GAGTGCAGCTATGTATTGATTATCCTTAAGTCTCATGCTCTTCATAATCCAAACATTTGGGGTTGGATTAGTTTTTAAGTATTTTATACCATGTCTCTGAAATTGGGAAAGAGCTATCAATCTGTAGTCCTCTCAATGCCCTTGACAAGTGAGGATTCCCGTGTGGAGTCAAACTAAGCCACAAGCTCCACTCCTTCTGGTTCCCTTCTGTCAAATATTTTAAGTCTCATCTTTGCAACCATACTTCCCTCGTACCTAAAGATTATAATTTTCGACCTCTGACTTTCATTCTTGCTTAAAGAAAACATTTGTGGCAAATGCTTCCACAGCGGCACAATACGAATGCCCCCAGCCACCCCTAAAACTGGAGCTCTATTCCTTTATTCCTATCTGAGTACACTAACGTTTCGGACCCCAGAGCCCTCAGTTAAGAGCTTCAAGACAGCACTGTGAGGCAGGGGTTCAACAGACTATGACTCATCTTGCAGTGGACCACCTACTCAATCCTATAATCCGACTTTAAGATTTTTAACTCAAGCTATATTAGTATACTCTATTGGAGCTAGAATTACTGCACCTGCTGGGACTGGACTTGCCCTCCATTCGATCTTTGTTAAATGATTTAAAGAGTGCTCATTCCAATTGCAGCTCACTACCTCATCAACACTACCTTCCTTATATTTGTTAGCTGTTTCTCACGCTCCCTCTCAGTAATTGTGAGAGGCACAGAAAGTACCATCAAAATTTGATAGGGAAGACATCCGAATATATTGTCACTGTCGCTGAGATGTAGGATTAGCCCAAGGTTATTTAGAGGCACCAAAGTGGTGAAGCAAGCCCAAAATGGTCTTGGTCTGATAAATGTATGCATTCTTGTAGGTCAATGCTCATCAGCATGTATTAGGTCTAGAATGACCAAAGTTATCCAAGCAACAGGTGGAAAGATCAAATTAACCATAATTGACTTAATGAGCCATTTGTTGTTTCAAAGGCCAAGTGTACTTACATGAGCAAAGCTTATCGTTGAGACAAGTGGGATAAACCAAGTAGCTGAACCTGCTGGACAGGAGGAGGATCTATGTGCCCATCCTGAACTGAACTTCTCCGGAGCCTAATGCTGAGCCTCCGAATACCAGCAGGGGGCTTGTTGGACAGGGCAGTCACACCGGCACTGGAGGGCACAGCCTGCTCCACAAAAACAGAAGAGAGGGGTAGGCCAACGGGCAGCCTGAGAGAGAGACACAGGGTTGTTGGCTTAGGTGATGGGGACACCCCACGAAACGGTCATTCTGAGCTGCTCATGAAGTGCATTGGATGGAGAAGAACAGCTGCAGCGATGTGCACAGGGCTCTGACCACTAGGTGGTATCTGGGACTACTGCCACCGGACCCTTTACACTCTGTTCAGACTAATGAGTGGGCATAAGCTGCCTGGCTGCTTGGCTTTCCCTTTGCTGGGTAGTCTCCATGAAAGGCAGACCATTGAGTCAGACAGTCCAGGGAGTTTTGAAGCCCTTTGCTTGAAATAACAGTTGTGGCTGGTGAAGCAGTCCATCCCTGAATCAAATCAAATCAAAGTCCCAGTACTGTCCCCAAGCACGCCTCTTTGCACAGGGAGGTAAGCTTCATGTTCCTGTCTGCATTTATGGGAAGGCAGTTTTGAAGGAAAGGCCAATTACATGAGGCTCAATTGCAGCTATGGGCCTGAACCCCCAAGGCATGTGAAAACAGCTGGCTGGGCTAAGAGTGACCAGATGGCCAGGCTTGAAAGATAGGAATCTGGTTGTACCATGTTTTATTAATCAGATACCACTCAATAATGTAGCTGCCAGGGTTTCCCAGGCTTGGTTCCCGGTGCCCAATCTGGGCTTCATGCATGGGGCTATAAGTGTGGCCTCCTCACAGAGGTATGACCCTAAGTCCAGATGCACCTTTTCACCACGGCAAAGCAGGGTAGTTCTCCAAGTGCCTGCGGAACCCTGTCCTCGGTTCTATATGACTTCACCCCAGGGAAATAAGTGTCACTGTGAGCTGGGAAAAAGAACCCAGGGTAACTGGCTTCTATATCCACACCAACAGGAGCTCTGACCCGAGGCCCAGTTTAAGATTCTAAGCCCAGTCAAGCAAGGGCAGTCACCCCTGCAGGACCCCATCCTGGGCTCTGAGTGACACAGCTGGCTGGAGAATACAACCCGGAACTGAAGATTCCACCATGGGCCAGCTGGATCTCTGACGCTGGGCCTGGTCAAAGATCCTAAACCCAGACAAGCAGAGGAGCCCTTCTGGAGCCAGCAGGACTCCATCCAACACACTTTGAGACACAGGTGGCTAGAGTACGGAGGCCAGGGATCTGGGCTTATATTGCCAGTCCATCCACAGCTCAGACCTAGGCCCAGTCAGTGCTTCTTAACGTTAAAAAGCAGGGGAGCTTTCCCTAGGTCTGCGTGACCCCATCCTGGACTCTAAGTGAATCAATGGCCCTATGAATAGGGCTCAAGGATGGAAGCTTTCACCCAGGGCTCTGTCCAAGATTCTCAACCCAACTAAGCAGGAGAACCCTCTGGGTACCTGATAGCCCCCCGTCCTAGGCACTTTGTGAAATGGTGGCCTGGAGAACAAAGCACAGTGGTGAAGACTTTCAGACCCAAGCCAGCCAGAGATGGCCTGCTCAGAGCTTCATAAAGAAGCCAAGCAGGTGCGCCCTCCGGGGGAACCTGTCCTGTGCACTTTGTGATATGGCGACCTGGAGAAGGCATCCTATTACAGAGCTTCCACTTTAGGTCCAACTGGAACTCTTATCCAGGGACTGGTTAGAGGTTCTTAACTGGCCATGCAGGTGAGCCCACATTGGGGACTCTGTCCCAGGCACTTGGTACTATGACTTAACAGATAATGGAGTTCAGGATGCAGCCTTCTACTAGAGGGCTAACCAGAGCTCTGACCTAGGTCCAGGTCAGAGTTATATCTCCCACCTAAGCAGGACTCCTGAGTCTCCGGGAGCCATTGAAAACACCTAATGTTCATAATCTCAAAAGTAAAATGAGGACAGAGCTCTGCAAGTGATGGAAAAAGACCAACTCAAAGCTAAAGTAAAGCAAATAAATCTTGAACTTATATTTTGTGCTTTGGAGAACACTAACACTTACATACTTTCAAACCCTCATCTCTCTCTAACCTACCCTCAAAAACTTGCATGTACAATCATCAGCCTATTCTTTCTTCCATGTTCAGCTATTGCTCCACCCCATCCTTATTAGCCAATGATTTCACTGCATTGTTCATGAAAATCACTGCTGCTGTTAGGTACTAGAGGTTCATCACCATCCTTTTATATTCCCACCACACACATAGCAGAACTAATTACATTCACAATATTCAAGACAACATCCCTAACTAAACTCATTACACCAGTCAACTCCACTAGCCCAGACTTTGCACCACCTGATCCAGTTCAGCCTTAAACCATCAAAGCTCTAACACTCATGTCTAATGCTCTATTTGGTATGACCTCTAATTTCAATGAACTCCTTCACTTTGTTCCTGTACCATACATTTTTCAATTCTGCAGTTGTTCTAACCTTACTGAAAAACATACCCATTGGTCCTCTTTTCTGACATCTATTTCAGAATATCCAGTGCTTAATTTGTAATATAAGCTTGCACTATCGAAGACCGAGAAGCTAAACATCAAGGCTATGTAGCCTTTATTACAACGCATGCCTTTTTAGTCCACTACCAGACACTCCCTGCTCTTTAGCTTACTCTTGTAGTTTCTTTTTCACCTGTCCTTTTTTCCTTTTACACAGTTTTTCATCTTTCTCTTCTTCCTCCTTCAGTGTTTTTCTCTTTCTTGCTTTTGATGAAAGTCTGTTGAGAAAAAATAAGTACAAGTCCCCAAAAAGGACTACCATTGGGTCCCACCTGCAGCCATCGGTTTAAATGAAGCCCTTCCAGCACCATTTTTCTTCAGGATACTGAAACAATTAGTCATCATTTACTTTTCACTCTATCTCTGATGAAACGATCTGATCATCCTCCTTTAATGAGGTTTAAATATCCTCCACTCTTTTTACAGAAACATCACCCACACACATATCTTCATCAACAGTGCCCATCGTAATTGTCTCACTTCCATTTTCATACTCTGCAGCTAATGGCTCCTTTATAGTCAGTACATCATCATATACTATTCTCCTCCCTAAACTCACTAGGCATCACTGTCCTAGCACCCATCTGGTTTACCAACACTTCTCAGTCTTTTCTTCAACTAAAGAGTTGCTTTGGACCGAAGACATTGTAGTGTAGCTCCTATTTTCCCAATAGGCTCTGCGCATTGGAATAGTACCTACAGCAGTAAAGGCCTAGGCCAGACGTTAACTAGGTCTACTACTGTCGATACTAGACTTAATTTTTGGGTTTGCCAGCTAAGCTCAGAGTTCGCTAGAAACTTTCTCGAATGTTCAAGGAAGGATTAACTTCCCTGATTAGACAAGAAGGGATTTAGTTTCTGACAACCATAGAACATGACAACTTTGCTCTCCCCTAATCAAGAGTCAATCTCAAGAGTCGTGTGAGCACAAGGCAATTATTTTACTCAGTCAGTACGTGCATTCTTAGTCTCATCAGAATGTAGAGAAAAGGAAGAGACGGGCGTGTTCAATAAAAGATGTTATTTATTGATCAGTCTCTTTTCTCGTACAAGAGAAATGGATCGATATTATTGCGATACTTATAGTTAAGTAAAGTGCATACATTAGAAGCAATAGTATAAAATAATACTGTAAAAACATTGATATGGTTTCTGAGCCATATGATGTTTAAAATGATTAAAATATATTTACATACACATATACATTTGACTAAACGTACTCAACTGGTGTTTCTAAATACGCCTACCCCGTGTACCTGACCTAAGTCTAATGCGTGGGCGGGAATAGAAAGTTACAGTTTAAGTTAAGTTTGTTTTTGCCAAGTGAATAACTAAAGAATTCTCTAGGAGGGGTTATTCAGTTCTGTACCTGGAATTTAGGATGAATGAGGAATGGTATCTCTTTCTCTGCTCTCGATATTCCAGGCTGCCTGCGAGGGCTACCCGGAAGCGCCGGTGCTGGGTCTCTCGGCTTGAGATAGCAGCGCGTCTCTCAGCGCGTCAGGAAGGCGGGGCTGCTGCCTGCGGGGTCTGCTTCTGCTCTTGGCTTCGGCAAGTATGGCTGCTCCGTCTTGTCACCACGCGTGTGTTTGCATAGGGCAAGGTCGGCAATATTTATACCTTAAAGGTGCCGGGATTGACGTAAGGATGGACATAGGTACGTCAATAAAGATGTCATACGACTTGCTCGTTAGCACATTCTTTACTAAAGTTCTCTGTGAAATCAAAACAATGGCCGCACAGATTATCCAGGTTGTCATAGGTTTGATTTGTTATGAGAACGTCGTATGCCTTATCAGGGGCTGGAGGAATGTCGCTTGTCTAATTAGATCTCAAGCGTTATGACCTAATCAGATAACACGTTCCTGTGCCGTAGTGTGACTGCGTCAGATAACGGTATCTGCATCATGGGGGTTTTCTTGCCTCATGGGCTGACTGTTAGTTAACTAGCTAGTAAGTTTAACCAGAATAGGGTCAGGAATAGGGGGATCGATTCAGAACCTATAGAAATACACGACACCCACTCCACGCTAACTATGGTCATATCTACTAATCTATGCATAGTATAACATAGTACAACATACTATAGAGTATAGTGTATACCTTACCACCCCAAAATACATAAATGCATTTCGAAATTTTCAAATATACTGAAAAATTGCAGTCATATATATTGTATGCACTTAAGCTATGAATTAAATGCAAAAGTAAACACGCATTGTTATGCATTATTGCTTGTTGGTATATGAGAAATACACATGAAATGGCTCTTAATATGGCTATACAGAAAAAAAGTCGAAACCATTTCATCACATAATATATTTTGTGAACATACCAGCGGGCAGCTAAAGTCTATATAAAGTCTATAAAGTATCTAAAAAAAATAGAAATCTTAGTTCTCTAGGAATAGTTTCTTACTTTAAGCAGAAGATCAGTGTCCCGGGAAAAAATATATAGAAAAATATTTTAGGGGCTTGCTGAAAAAAGTTGCTGTCCGTGAACTGGATTGTAATAGTTCATGTGACTTTATTTTTAAAGTTGAAGGCCGAATTCAGGGAACGCCGTGTGCGAGTTTACTCAAAAGTCTCTATTTCTGTTCCGGAGAGAACATCATATCATTCAGGCTTTCGAAAAAAATGTCAACAGCTTCATGGGAAAGTTCCTCTAAGTCGGAAATAGGGGTAACCATGCATTCGTGCGCATGATTGTCTCCATTGACATTCTGATTTGCATTGCTGACAGAAGGTCGTACCTGTTCGATGCTGCTTTCATCTTGAACTTCACTACTCTTCAATCGCAGTGGTGAAGATTCCAGGAATGCCGTCATCAGAATTGGCAGCCTTTGAGGGCAGCACAAAGCGTGAACCTTGGTAGGAACCAACAGTGTATCTGCATCCACCGGCGCATCCGATTGTAGCGTCAGACAGGTGTCTAACACGCATTCTTCTCCGCATAGCAGACACCTTAGTACAGGTAAAACACACCTTTGCCACATTGGTCGAAATGATAGAAACCAAGTCATGTTTAGGTCTCTAAGCCGGGAGAGTCCCAGGATTTTTGATATCCGGCCCCGGTATCCAATGGCTAGGATCGTATCTTCCATTGTCGCGAGAGTTTGATCTGTGACATGGGTTGCCATAACGAAAAATAAGGACTAGGAATAGGATTCCTGCAATTAGTCCTAGTATTAGGGGAAGTCCGCTAAAAATCGAATGGACGAAATCTGGAAAAATACCCAGTATGGCTTTGAATGGTGTTAATGCCATCGAAAATACTGTCTTAAATACCTTTGAGACCCCAGTGGTATCAGAAATATTTAAGATTTCGCTCAGGATTTCTGCGAAATGTACGGGGGAATTAGTTGATAATAATGTATGTATCTCTGCAGTCGTCCTTGCGACTTGTAGATCATACGTTTCTTTAGATGACGTGAGCCTTGTAGGCGTCTGAAGAAGCACTGTTTTCATTCTGCTTAAAGTGTCTATTCGAATAGAAGTAATTTTCAGACCGGGCCATGCCCTTGCCTCCCTGTCTGGAAAGGAGCTGGGGAACAAAGAACGTCCACAGCACTTGACCTTCGCCGTCGTAGTGACGAGATAAGGAGTCCCGGGCATAAGACTACAACATCTGCGGTCTACAATAAGAATGTAACTCCCATTATAGAGTCTTTGAAAGAATGGTTCTATTTCAGTTGCAGGTGCGCCTTGCTGGTGACATGAAAGGTTGTATGAATTCCCTTCACAGGCTCCGTGCAAACTAATACCGTTACACAGAAGCGTGCCGCTTAGTGACATAGCACAATTGTTGCCACTAAGAAACACTTTCTGTCCTTTGTTACTGACACATGCATGTGAATAGGGCAGGTTCCAAGTTGTTTTAAGGTACCCCTTTCCCAATTTCTCGTACATGCCAGCCTGTATATATTTTTGGCAGTATTGAAACCTGAAGGTTGAGATTGGAATATTTATGATTCCGTGGATTATCCATTCACTGACAGGTCGTTCTGACATTGTCAACGGTAATCTTTCTAGTTTTTCAATGCTCAAGATTGTATAATCAGCACCCTTCTGCGCCATACCGATTTGTCTATCAGTAAGGTTAAAGATTTGGAATAGTGACGTTGTGTTGATTAAACGCCAAGGCACATAGCCAGAACGCAGATTTTGTAATGTCCAGCCAAGCTGTACAATAGAACGCAATTGTGACTGACCATGTTGTAATAACAGTAAGTCTTGCGATAATATATCGATTGCTGAAGACACAATGCTGTCCAATGAAAAAATTCTGGAGGACAGAGTCATTAACCCATTGTCCACTACAGAAAGTGATTTTTCCAAATTAATACGGTCAATTTCCCGTATTCTTTCTGCTGTTTCAATTTGAGTAACCTTCCAGGCCTCATTGTATGCTGCATATACAGAGGCTGCTATGAAACGCTTATGACGCTGTTTGCGTGGTCCCAGTATGAAATCACGCAAGTCAGCACCATCAGTAAGTAAAGTTAGGTGTTGCTTAATTTCAGGCAGTGTGGAAGTTTGTAGCCATTGAAGGCATAATTTGCCCACACTGTAGGTTGTTATTATCCCTGGGTGATGTCTTTGGGGATATCTAGGGTCTGGCCTGGTCATTTTGAAACCCCGTGTTTTATTCAGGAATCTATCTTGACAGTTATTTGTATCTGTGGGCCAGATCAACCATTGTTTCCAATCAGGATGTGTTCTGTTTTGGTTAAGTATATGGTTTATGTCTATTTCTTCATCTGTATCAGAGTTATTGCTAAACATTGTTGGCTTTGGAATAGACGGGTTATTTAAATCTTTGATTTTGGCTAAGCCAAGACAGGTGGTTTGTTGAACAGTGTCATTTAAAAATATCATTTGTTCTGGGATCATGCAGGCTCTAAACAAAGCTTCTATACCCTGTACTTGCCATTCTTTTGTACCCCAAACACTTTTCAAATCAACATTTTTGTCCCAATAATCGAATCCAAAAGTATTCATTTTTTCAAAGAATGAATCAGAATAAATCAATTTTGTGTTGGTTATCATGGTTTTGGTCCCTGTCTTGTTTGACAATTTATAATAAAATGTTTCAGCATTACTAGTGTTAAAACCTTGAAAGTATGAATATTTGTCATAAACGGTTCTAGAGCTCCCTTTTGGAGGTGTAGCACAATGTTCCCATTGATTAAAATTTAAAACATTTCTAGGTTGTGCAGATTTATGCAAGAAATGGTTACCATAATGGTTATAGCAGTACATGCTGTCATAATTTGTAGAACCCTGCAAATAATCATGTTTTGTAAATTTAGCAGACATTACTAAGTCAGACATCATATTGTTAATACTTTCAAAGTCCCAATCATCAGCAAATGAGTTTGGTTTTGCAAAGTCACTCAAGGAGATCTTGATTTGGTGTGGATATTTCAGGATCTCGACCGGACCATAAATTTCATAGTCAGTGTTGTCCCAGGCTACCCCACCAGGTATTGGAATTGCTGTGAAGTTGGCTGAAGAAAGTTCTGAAGAAAGTTCTCATTTCTCGACGTGTGACGATGTGTGTGGTTTGAGGACCAAGTTGATGTTCTGACTTGCTGTGTCCATTTTAGCATATTTTCCCTCAATGAAGCGTCCCAAAGTAAATACCATGATGAGCCAAAGTATGAGGATAAATGCACCAAAACCCACCCAAAATTCAATCCATGGAGAAATCAGATATGTTTCTTTTAGTTGTTTCAAAAGTTCCTTCGCTTTGTCTTTAAAGGATTTTGATGATGGCTGTGTCTTTTGTTCGCTGAAACCGTCAGAGGAATCATCGAAGTTGATGAAGTAACCGGATGCAGTTCTGTCAATTGTTCCAATTGGTTCAGGATTTTTGTTTCTTGCATTTTCACTTGGTACTTCTGTATAGATTGGTGTGTCTCTGCTAAATGTCTTTATTTGGGTTTTCAGAGGTCTTAGTTCTATTGCATTGTTGCATAGTCCTTGTTGTTCTTCTGTAGGCGTTTCGAATGTGATGAGCCTCTTTGATAGGACCTCTGTACTGGTAGCAAACCTTGGTGTTCTGCTACTTATTGGGAGTCCACTTGGCCTACCGTTGGTTATCGGCCACATGTTGTGGTTTTACCAGGTCGATGGATACAACTCGGTTCTCCTTTTTTCCAGCAAGTGGCGGTAGTACAACTGATCTTGTCCCGTTGACAGACAAGACAGGAACTGCTTTTCTGTAAGAAGGCCCAAATTCCTTCTTTACCGCGATCTTCTCCCTGACTAGATCCCCGACTTTTGGAATCCAGACAGGTCTTGCTGGGACAGGTGGTGATTCTTCAGTGGTTGTTGGCTGTTCTTTCAACTGTATGTTGCTCAGGTCTTTTCTTGTTTTGTTTAAGTCCTGCAAAATAGCCAAACGGTCTTTGACATCAATGCTTTTTTCTGTTACCACTGAAGTCTGACTATCAAGGTCAGAGATCAACATCCTAGTTCCGAATAATAATTCGTACGGACTGAATCCCTTCAGAGAATTTCTTGGCAAGTTATTTAGACTACGTTGGACACTTATTAGATGTTTGACCCACCCAGCTCCCGAACCTAATATCCTTTCTATTATAGATTGCTTTCTGTCTTGGTTTTTTCTTTACACCATCCCATACCCTCAGGAAGGAAGTGAGAAGATTCCCGCTGGGCTGTGCTCATTTGGCCATTCTTTCCCCCCCCCAGGCTGGATTGCCTGAGAAAAAGAAAAAAATGGTCGAACGTAGCATGCTCTTAGCGTATATGCCATTTAGACTCGCAAATCTTGTATAACAGTCCGGACGTCAGCCGAGTGCTGTGGATCTACATTATAAGTGGGAACTAGCCTGTATATGTTAATCGCAAGCCATTCTTTTTAGTGGTGATGTTATCTGCCTTGATACGACGAGGTATTAAACTGCTTCTCTCCCCACTGCGATCTCTGTTGCAGTTTGGGCAGTTTTTTACAAACATGGTGTAGTGCAGGCTCATGCCTGGCCACCAGTACCGTGATTGTAATTCTTCCAGAGAATCTTTTAATTTAAGGTGTCTGAGACCCTCGCCCATGTGTGCGTCTGCGATTAACAAGTTTCTCCTGTCCATGTTTGGAATCACTCTATCCCCCACTCCAGGGATTCGAGCAAAAGGAATGGAGTTTGCATCTATGATGTATGTGTAATTGAGTGGATAGTTGATCGGTAACGCCAAGCAGTCGCCTTTTGATGACGTTTTTACTGCCAGCAATGTTTCGCCGTCAATGTATTTTAATGTACGCTTTTTTCGATCTACGGGAGCCGGTTTACTGGCTGCCGCTGCGGCTGTTTCAGCCAATGAATTCCCTACAACGTGAACGCCATCACGCTGGTGACTCAGTGAGTGTGTCACGTGAGTCTTTGGTAGTTCTTTTTTCAAAAGAGCTACCTGTTCCCAGAGCAGTCTCTGCTTTATTGGTGCATCCGTGTCATCTTTGTAATCGTTCTGAATCCAGGTCTGCAAATCCTTGTTATATGCTTTGACGCAGAAATATGAATCTGACACTATAAGTGTCGGGAATTCGCGATCCGCATTATCTAGCGCCATTTTCAAAGCTATTATTTCAGTTTGTAGTTCTGAATTAGTTTCTACTGAGTGTGATTTTGTTAATAGAGGTCTTAGTTTACCTCCGCGCCACACTTCTTTTGTAATCTCACATGTGGGATTGTATGCATGTTCTCCCCAAACGGATGGTTGAGCATGTCCGTCTGTATAGATTACACAGGCGTAATGTCGTAGAGGCAGAATGTCGATTGGCAGAGGATACGTTTTTTCATATTTTAGATTTTCCAATTCTTTTAGTTCTGGATCAAAGTAGTAGTATACTTTGTCCGTTGTGATTGAATTCACCCATTGAAACCATTCTGGATCCAATGTTGTTGTTGGTAAATTACACGGTGTTGTTAATGCCTCAAAGGCTGATTCTGCTGTTCTGACTGTGATATGTCTACCGTCAGCTATGTCTTTTTCTCTAGCTATTGCGGTTTGAACTGCTTGAACAATTTTTCCTTTGTTGTTGAATCTCTGTTCAGCTTTTGTGTACAAATGTGATTTGAATGCAATTGGTACCTTATCTCCTTCATTAGAAGTCAGGTATGTGAATCCGCATCTCCCTGGGATGACTCGGATCACAAGGTTGCGTGTATTATCACGGGTTTCTAATTTTGTTTTAATTAGCATGTCTGTTTGTAAGGATCTCAAAATTTCTGTGTGTGCTTGAGTCCAACTGGATCTTTTAAAGTCTGGTTTAATTAGATCATAAAGGGGTTTGACCCTTTCTGCGTAATTTGCAATATATGTTCTTCCGAAATTTAGGAAGCCTAGAATTGACTGTAGGTTTTTTAGTGTTTTAGGAGCTTGGATTACGGCACATTTCTCTAGGAAATTGTCTGCCAGGCTTTTGCCTTCACTTGATAACTCATATCCTAAGAATAGGACCGTCAGATGGGCAATTCTGGACTTTTTGAAGTTGAATTTGTAACCCTCTGCAGCGAAACCAAGTATTATGGTGTTCACTCTTTTCAAGTGAGTTTCCAAGTCATCATCTGTTAAGTAAATGTCATCGACATAAGATAATGCTTCATCATCATATAGTTGTAGTAATTCTGTTACTCTCACTGAGAATACCCCCGGGCTGTTCTTGTACCCCTGGGCTAACCGACATAATTGTTTTTGAGTGCCATTTACTGAGAATGCAGTTAAATATCTGCTCTCTGGTGCTATGTTTTGACAAAAGAATCCGTTGGAGATGTCCAAGGTTGTTTTGTATTTTTTGCGCACTATGTTATTCATTAGTGCAGCACTGTGTGAGTTTTGCACTGCAAAAGTTTTGCAACATGTGTTAAGGTGTCGGTAATCCAAAACTAGACGGTACGAATTGTCTGGTTTGGAGACCGGAAACAAAGGATTGTTCATTTGTGAGGTGCAAGTTTCAATCACCCCCTGGTATTCTAGCTGATCTAGTATTTCATTTACTTGTTTTTTAGCTTCTTGCTTAATTGGGTACTGCCTTTGTGCAGTAGGTTGTGATTTTAACTGGATTTTGTGAGGAGGAGAATCCTCATCCCATCCTACATGATTTTTATATAAAGCAGGTGCTAAGGCCACTGCCCACTTTCTAGCAAGTGTATATTTTTTATGAATCGGGATTTGATTCGAGAAGGCAGGCATAATTACTTCTTCGCCATGAGGGCACTCCCTGACAAACTCTGGTGGCCAGTCTTTTTCAGCTAGAAGGATGTCATAGCCTTTGGATAGGTTATCCCAAAATAGTCCCCTTATTTTCCTAGTCTTATCTCCCTCTATACGTAATGTTATCTCGTATATTTTGTGGGGCTTGCTAACTCTGGTATCTGCAGTTTCCACTTGAAGGTATTCATTCGTGTCCACTGTCTCCAGATGATCCATAAGGACTTTGCGAGCTATGCTCACCTCTGCTGCGCTGTCTAGCATTGTCTGAGCCCATTCTCCGTTTTTCAGTTGTGTCCTCAGTATTCTCGGCATTGTTAACTACCTTGATACTGGCTACCTTCTTTTTTGGAAATTGTGATTTCTTTTTCAGTTGAGCAGGTTCCTTGTCTTTGGACTTGGCGTGCTCTTCTGATCGTCCTCTTCTTTCCGATTTCTGCGAGGAATTCTGAAAAGATTGAGAGGGACGTGTATCAATGTCTTGATATCTATCAGGTTTTTTAATATTATCCCTATTTCTAAGGTTATATCTATTCCCAGAGGGTTCACTCTGAGGTGACCTTTGTCTCGGGTTTGGAGATTTCTCTCTTCGCCTAGGAGACCTTCCTCTGGACTGGAATTTCTTTTCTTTAGGATTGGATTGTTTGTTTCCATCCCAGTTCTTTTTTGGTGAATTATTATTATTATTAAAAAACATTTTTTCTGGACTTGTAGTCAGTTGCGGTTTTACTGGTATTCCACCTAGACTATCTCTGCCTAGTTCTTCATAGGATTTTTCTATGATTCTGGCAATTTCAGCTGGTTGGTCTGCTATATCTGTCTCTTTTAACCTCTGGCGGATCGCCACGTTTGCTGCTTCACCCTTTATGTTGGCTAGTAATATAGCCGAGACCTGCTTGAAGTCTTTTAGTAATTTCATACCAAGAGTTAAAGCAGGTTCTGGACCATATTCATCTTGAATTTGTTTTAGCACATCTGGTATTACCGAAATGGATGGAACACCGTGCGTTTTTGTGTAGATGGAAGCAAAGACTGTACCCCAAGTGTCACAGTCCTCAATGTGTGGTGCGATTCCCATTGGGAGACATATAGTCAGAATCCTGTGTTTTTCTAATGGGGTGGTGTCAGGAAACACCGCCTCTATTTGGGTGATTTTCTGTGCCAACCAGAATGGTATCTGTTCCCGTTTAGCTGGAACTTTACCTAGGCAGGATTGGATGTTCTGTGGTGTAATTTTATTTGTGTTCCCCTGGTGAGGGGTCAGCTGTGGAAGTTTAATCGCTGGCTGAATTGTTGAAGTCCGCATTACATACTGAACTAATTGTCTGTGAATTTTTAGTAGTTGTTTTAGCTGTATTAACAGCTCTGCTGCAGGCATTCTTTCGATGTCTGGATATGGTGTGTATCCGGCTAAGACCGGCCACGTTGCTCCTGGTCTTCCTAAAGGACCGAGCCTCGTAATGTGATTATTATGTTTTAGGGCGCCATCAAATAAGAGCAAATGCTCTTGGAATTTGAGTGGTACTTCCACCTCCTCGAAAGGGGTGTACTCATTAGGAGGTTCCTCTACTTTGTAATAGTGGAAGTACTTTGTTATAGTATTAGCTGCTGGAAAATGTATCCATGTATAGTATACCTCTGTCTGCCGATATTCGTGTGCCTCGATTACGAATATGACTGTGCCACCTCTAGGTGTCAGTCCATTTTCTATAAGTTTTAAGGTTATAGATCTCCTTTTGGCGACCGGAATGAGTATTATATCCGCGTCTGCTGCTTGCATGGTAGCATCAGCATCTGCTATTTCAGTAGCTAATCTAGTAACCTCTCGTTCTTCATCGCTGTCCATTTTGCTGACAGGATGGTATTATGTTTATTTGCAGATCAGGTTTCTTTATGGAAACAGAGATTAGATGCACAATATTTTGGAACTGTTTTATCCTTCAACGTTGACTAGACCAAGAACCATACATAGGAGTTTCCTCCTGCGAGGTTTTGGAGGATATAATAACCTTTCACCCACTCGAGACGTCTTTGGAGTATTTGGGAAAAGGGGTCTGAGTGAGAAAGCACGACTGAGTTACTCTAAATGTCTTACGTTAGTTTTATCGCCCTTTCCAAACGTGTTGGGCGCCATGTAGTGTAGCTCCTATTTTCCCAATAGGCTCTGCGCATTGGAATAGTACCTACAGCAGTAAAGGCCTAGGCCAGACGTTAACTAGGTCTACTACTGTCGATACTAGACTTAATTTTTGGGTTTGCCAGCTAAGCTCAGAGTTCGCTAGAAACTTTCTCGAATGTTCAAGGAAGGATTAACTTCCCTGATTAGACAAGAAGGGATTTAGTTTCTGACAACCATAGAACATGACAACTTTGCTCTCCCCTAATCAAGAGTCAATCTCAAGAGTCGTGTGAGCACAAGGCAATTATTTTACTCAGTCAGTACGTGCATTCTTAGTCTCATCAGAATGTAGAGAAAAGGAAGAGACGGGCGTGTTCAATAAAAGATGTTATTTATTGATCAGTCTCTTTTCTCGTACAAGAGAAATGGATCGATATTATTGCGATACTTATAGTTAAGTAAAGTGCATACATTAGAAGCAATAGTATAAAATAATACTGTAAAAACATTGATATGGTTTCTGAGCCATATGATGTTTAAAATGATTAAAATATATTTACATACACATATACATTTGACTAAACGTACTCAACTGGTGTTTCTAAATACGCCTACCCCGTGTACCTGACCTAAGTCTAATGCGTGGGCGGGAATAGAAAGTTACAGTTTAAGTTAAGTTTGTTTTTGCCAAGTGAATAACTAAAGAATTCTCTAGGAGGGGTTATTCAGTTCTGTACCTGGAATTTAGGATGAATGAGGAATGGTATCTCTTTCTCTGCTCTCGATATTCCAGGCTGCCTGCGAGGGCTACCCGGAAGCGCCGGTGCTGGGTCTCTCGGCTTGAGATAGCAGCGCGTCTCTCAGCGCGTCAGGAAGGCGGGGCTGCTGCCTGCGGGGTCTGCTTCTGCTCTTGGCTTCGGCAAGTATGGCTGCTCCGTCTTGTCACCACGCGTGTGTTTGCATAGGGCAAGGTCGGCAATATTTATACCTTAAAGGTGCCGGGATTGACGTAAGGATGGACATAGGTACGTCAATAAAGATGTCATACGACTTGCTCGTTAGCACATTCTTTACTAAAGTTCTCTGTGAAATCAAAACAATGGCCGCACGGATTATCCAGGTTGTCATAGGTTTGATTTGTTATGAGAACGTCGTATGCCTTATCAGGGGCTGGAGGAATGTCGCTTGTCTAATTAGATCTCAAGCGTTATGACCTAATCAGATAACACGTTCCTGTGCCGTAGTGTGACTGCGTCAGATAACGGTATCTGCATCATGGGGGTTTTCTTGCCTCATGGGCTGACTGTTAGTTAACTAGCTAGTAAGTTTAACCAGAATAGGGTCAGGAATAGGGGGATCGATTCAGAACCTATAGAAATACACGACAACATTAGTAATCATCCTATTTCTAGTTGGTATCCTATAGGACCCAGGTCTGGGTACTCTTTCACTCTCAAAATGTACCACCTTTCTCTGTGAAAGAATCTCCTCCCTAAATAACCTCAACAAGTCCATATCTTCTCCTTTTTAACTTTTATACTCCACCTCCAGCCATGCCTCTGGAACTACCTCACAATCACATGCTACTGCATAGTGTAATTTGTACTCAACTTGAACTCCTCCTAAATGGGATCATAATCTTTTCCTCTTTACTATGAACACATACATCCACCACACCAGGTATATATGAGAGATCTGCTCACTCATACCATCCGATAATGAAAAAAAGGTGCCAACAAAATAACATTCAGTAACCTGGATTGCTATTTTGACCCTTTATCAAGCCTTCTTGAATATTCCTACTCACCACTAGGAAATGCTCTACATTTTGCTATCCAGGTTGAACCTGGATATAGCCTCAGGCTCAATGTTAAGGCCAGGTCCTCATAAAACCTCCTAAGTCATTAAATGCAGTATACATTTCGGCCACAAATGTCTGGAAATATCTCAATGACACCCAAGTTAGAGGTTTTCTCCTATTTAAGCCTCTACACTGAAAAACCCTAAATTCTGACATTGGTTTGACCCACTTTCCTCAAGAGTTCATAATCACACTGAAAAGATATCTGCAACGTGAAAGATAACATGCCTTTTATTATTCCTTTACATAGCATTGTCATGGATAATCCCACAGCGTAAATTACCTGGCACTGCAGTTCTATAGGACAAAGGAACATTGAGAAATAATTATCCTTTCCTTTTCCTGAAATAGTTTGATAGGAACCTGGAACATGACAAGGAACAGGAATAGATCAAGACTCCCAAATAAAGCAAGGCGTGTGGAAACATGGGATAAAATCCAGTCTTCTCATTGTGAATTTATGCAATAGCTGATATTAACCTAAGGATTTAAAGTCTTAACATGAACATCAGTGGCGGCTCCTCCGTTAAGGCAGAGGTGCATCGCACTACTGCTGCAGGTGAAAGAAAAATGCTAATAACGAAATGTTATTATCATTTTGTTTTTGGTATTCAGCTTGCAATTAATGGAGCGGGGCTGGGCTGGGCTCCCCCTGCCTAATAGGAAGGAGGAGTGGTGGCAGCCCCAAAAGTGCGCATGATGCTTCAGCTGGACGGCTTGTGCTGGTCAGAGCATCTTGCGCACTATGCATGTTCTCCACCCAGGTTACACGATAGTAGGGGCGGAGAACATACCCTGCCTGCCAGCCCCTGTCTGAGCGCCAAACAATGGTGCTCAGACCAATGATAGTGCTGCTAAAGCACAGTTGTGATTGGCCGGGGGATACTGGGAAGCTGTGTGATTTGCTTTCTGGTTCCAGACTGCTTCAGAGAGGACGGAGGAGAGGTGGCAGTGGGCGGAATGAATGTATGTTTTTTTTTCATTCCCTCTCCTCCGCTCCCCCGCCTCACCCCCCGTTTGGGGTAGCAGCCGCTACTGGTGAGCATACAGCATTCAATCAGAAGAGATACATTAATAAAAATAGGCCTGGTCACATAGCCTTCCTAGGTGAGTGACTCTGATATGAGTCACTGATTTCATATTGATCTCATTGGGGAGAGTTTTGTGAGGAATATAAATTGTCCCTTTATCTTTATTTATTGCCCAAAACCTGTTGGCACAATACTGAGGTGGGATGGTAATGGTAGCTAGGTAATAGGTTGTCAGAAATGTTAGCTCTTGATTGTAGAGAAGTTTATTCTGCAGCAAAACCCTGTAACGCCCAAGGACAGGCACAACACAGCAATTGTTACAACTGCATTCCAAAAGCAACCAGCATGGAACACAGTGGTAACATTCTAATACATAGCTACCTTTCTACTACACAGCTAACATTCCCAACAAGTATACAACACAACCCCCTTATTTGTCAATAACACATATGTAACAATCAATTACAACAAAAACACAACACTCTGACACCAAACACAAAGGAAATGGTAGCACCAGATTGAAAGGAGAAAAAGTACACCACTAAACAAACACCTTGACACACACACAAAATGATGCTGAAACCCTACACTGGACTGTCCTGAAATATAGGAGAAGTACCAAAGTGCTAACTCAAATAAACACACAATCTCTTATCCACCCCTGGCTGTCTGTGAGATATGACCATCCACTAATGAAAGACCCACCACCACGATAAGAAGAAATGGAATCATCACCAGCACCCAAACACACACATCCCCATATCTCTCACTAACTTTCCTTCCATGAAATTCACAGTCCTGCTTCAGCAAACAACTACTAAATCCATCTTACTTCTTTTCATGGGCAGAACTTAAGCCATTCCTTTGAAACAAACCCACCCTTCTCAAATTCCACGTTTGACCATTTTCCAACTTAACCCAATTACTACCTACTTTTCCTGTGAGCATTGCCAGTGTGGGTGGAGGCAGCGGTACCAGCAAGACAGGTGGGAGTATGTAAGTGATACCCATATTATTGTCCTTGCAACCTCTGTTTTGCATCATAGTTTCCTCATCCCTGCACTGCCCTAGAACCATTTTATGGCATAAACTAACAACGAGGGAGGCAAAGGAAAAGGCAATGGAGACATGCTCACCCACTCCCAGTTCTTGTACCCGCTCTGGTACTACCTTAGATGATCTTCTGACTCGGGCAGTCAGCGTAGTGTCAAGAGAGATAGATCTGGCCCAGAGGCGACAGTTATGACACATGGGGGAATGGAAGAGTTTTATTATTAAAATCTACACAACAAGATGCATCAAAAGATGAATTGTCAACTGTGCATCTTGATTTGGTACCCATGGGGACAACACCTCAGGAGACAAACCACCATGGGACAATAGAGGGGAGCCAGGCCCGGCTCAGGTTCGGGTGTCTTGCTTGACCTTGTTATAAGCACCATCGTCAGTGAGCCTGTGGCCAAAAGGAAAAGGAAGGAGAAGACAGTTTCTGCAGTAGCTAACCCAGTTAAACAGGGACCTAAATAAACCAGAACATGCCCAATCCTAGCATCCAGCCGCTCGCAGCTCCTCCGGTACCTGCTGGTGTGACTCTCAAGGACCTAAATTGTGCATTGGGGGGGTTATACACTAATTTAAAGATGTAATCGCCACTACTTTTGAGCTTATTCTGGCAAAAATACCAGCGCCTGAAAGATTAATGAAGGTCGCAGCCCCTCTGTCAAATCCATTAATTGCACCTACACTACCTTCTACTTCTTCCTCTTTAGACCCAATAATAAATTCTAGTGAGCAGAGCAATCACAATCCTCCTAGCATCCTAACCCAAGCCCATAGCTCTGAGATGGGCAACAACACTTCGTCTTCGGAGAGGCCTAAAGATAAATCAGATAAACCAAGTGGAAAGGAGAAAAACCATACCACTCCTCAAAGGAATTCGGAATAGGCCTCTAGTAGCAGTAAAAACCCACCCAGCTCCCAGGACACCATTAAATGTTCATCCTATTCCTGGCCAGAGTTATCACAAGAGCCCTTATACCTCCTGCCTGCTTGTTGCCCGTATGTCATTTTAACATCTCAACACATAACTTCTTTGAATCTTTATCATACGTGGCTAAGCACGATTAACGGTGGTGCTCTATCCCTCCCACTGGTGCAGAACTATGTATATATTAATGAGGGTTAAAGAAGTTGCATTACTCCTGTCTACCCCAGCAGCACAAATCTATAACACTATAAAGGTGGGCATAACCTCCTACATAATGCTCTCTCCCCAGAATTCCAGGTCACTGGCATGCCTGGCCAACTTCCGAGGCATGATGCTTTGGATCCTTCTACTATGCCCCTTGCTCTTCATTGGAATCGAGAGTGGGCACTCTTTGTACTGGCCCTACGATCACTCCAGCTGGTCTAATGAATATTATCTTGTGGAAAATTGCAGATATCAAATCCAACCTGTTAGCTGCAGATTGAATGGAATATATAAAAGGTTTTGACATCTTCATGTTCCAAGAAAAGTGGGCCATTGAACCCTTTCACAAACAGGATTATACCACATATTATGTCAATGACCTACCCTCCGCTCATGAAAGGGCTTCTGGGGGTTTATTGATCTGGATAACAATACATCTAAACCTACGCATTGTGAACCTAGATATTGCCTCGCCAGACGATAGGTTTATAAATCTGTTTTGCTAAGGGGAGTTGCATGTATTTGAATAACGTGTATTGCAGGCCTAGAAGCAGGAGTATAGAGTCGCCAACCAGTGTACAAAAGTCTGTTCACTTAAAAGACCCCAATGACAAGATTGTGATATGGGGAGACCTCAACATTAACTTTGAATCCAAAGTATGGTACAGTTTTGACATGATCCTAGAAGAGGAAGATGAGAGCTGGCGCATACCAACACTTTGGGCATGAAGTTAGTCCCCAGCTCAGCTGCTGCATTACAAGTTGTATGCTTCACACAGACAAATGGTCTAAGAGCCTGTCTAAGAGCCTGCAATGGTAGGTGTCCATCTAATAAGCAGGGAGCCCCTACCTTTAGGAAGGGCCAGTTACACTTAAACAATGATTTTATTATAATAAAGCCTTCTATGGATTAACACTCCTACACTTTGTTGAACTGATATTGTTTGGGGAATTCAAGGGTCTTTACCCCTTTGGAGTGAACACCCACCACAAAGAACGGATTCTATTAGGACGGTGGAGGGTATCAGATCCTTTTCTAGTGTGCTTTCTATGTGGGACATGTTGGAAGAGAAGGAAAGTGACCATTATCCCTTATGTGTTCAACTACAGTGCCTTGCCCCTAAAACCCCTCCTATCCGAGCTCCTTCATCTATAGCTCCACTATTTAAAATACCACAAGTCTGTCAAATGACTCAGTATTAATGAACCAATGATTCCTTACAAAAGTATATAAAGCCTTAGTAGAGGCCTTCCCAGAAAACCCTACCTCAGCCTCTCCAAAAGTTTTAACCATGGACGCGAACACCAAATTGGCGCTAGCCTTGAAACTGATTCTGACTCACCCCCACCCCCTAAAACATATAAGGCTGAATGTAATTTATGGTACACAAAGGCATGCTGTGATGCTAAAAAAGCATTAATGGAAACACTAAAAAATAATAACTTGCAAAAGTTGCATCCTTTAAGACGACAGCTAGATTAGCTCGGTCAGCCTGGGAGGAAGCGAGCTGGGGGGATCTTGTGATGGCTTCTAAAATGGAGGATTATTCCTTGTTCTGGAAAATTATTGTCAATGGGAGTAGGATTTCAACCCCAGAGTCCCCTGAATCCTGGGACATGGTTGGACCATTTACCCCCTTATAGGAACAGCCCCCGAAACACTCCCATGTACAACCTGTTACATTTTCTAGCCACATTCCTTTAGGTACATATTTTGCACTCGAGGACACTAGGCTAGCTATCATCTCAGCCAAGCAGGGCAAGGCCCCAGGACCATATAAAATCCATGGCAACTTGCTTCCCCATGACTTGTCTGTACAGGCGCCTATGTCAAATGGTTAATCAGCACCATAGTTGCAGGAGCCCCAATCCCTGACACATTGAAAGGGTTGGAAAGCAACACCATTTTTAAAAAGGGGGACCAGAGAAACCCCACTATCATCCACGTATTCCCTTAGATGCCCTACAGAAAGCCTATGCAAGACAATTGTTAAACAAACTTAACAATTGGATTGAGGGCCTAGAGATCGTGT
The DNA here is from genome assembly GCF_964261635.1 of Lissotriton helveticus. Lineage (NCBI taxonomy): Eukaryota > Metazoa > Chordata > Amphibia > Caudata > Salamandridae > Lissotriton > Lissotriton helveticus. Next base: position 1,522,620,287 of record NC_136065.1, read on the forward strand.
CCCCATACCAAGCAGGGTTTATGCCAACATTTTGCATTATCAACCAAGTTTGAAGGCTGCTGATTATCCTCTGGAAGTATACTAGACACAGAGATGTATATATATATATATATATATATATATATATATATATATATATAGGAAGTGGCCCCTTTTAAAAAAGCACGAGCAAGAAACCCACTGGAGGGTCAAATGGTGCGTGAATTAAACTGCATGTCCCAGGAGCCATCATAAAAACGGAACACCGGAGGCAAATCAATTATGCAAATATGCAAGAGGTTGGGTCTTGGCAGGTTGCACGAAAATGCTTTCTCGTGCTCTTGGACTCTGATGAAAGGGAAAGCATCCCTGAAACGCGTAAGCCCAAGGGGGGCACCATGACGGGGTGAGAAGCAGCCAGCCGCCTTTGAGTTGGTCCCCTGGAGTTTGCTCTGGTCATCCTTAAAGGAACATGTGGTCCTGTATGTCCATCATACTCGGATAATTTAACTCCATGTGTGAAATTGTGCCCAAGCTCATTGGGGCACCGGAGGGCAATTAACCAAAAGAATCCCCATTGGCAGGGGATTGAGGCAAGGGTGCGTCCTGGAACCTACCCTCTTCTCCCTATATGTCAACAATTTAGCGGAAGCTATTTTACAAGGGAATATAGATGCACCTAAATTGGACAAGGCCAGAGTGCCCACACTTTTATTTGCTGGCGATACCCTTTTAATTTCCCAGTCCCCAATGGGCCTCGAGGAACTTGTGATCAATTTTAATGTTTTCTGCCTGGGTCTTCAGATTAATATCTCCAAAACAAAATTTATGACTGTAAGTCCGCATAAAACATTTAAGCAAGCTGTGTCCCTGGCAAATGAAAAATTAAGTTGAATCTCCAGATTTGAGTATGTGTGTGTAATGCTTGATAGTAAATTGTCATGGTCTCCACACGTAGAGACGAGAAGGATTGTGATTCATCACCAAGACTCAGCGATTTACATGAGGTTGCAGTGACCAGCTTTGAGAGCCTTACTCCGAGCACTCAAACTTTACAAACTAAAGGCCCAATCTGCTGCCTGGTATGGTGAAGAAATTTGAAGATATGCTAACCTAGATTCTCTTACCACGAGCGAAAGCAAGTTAGTTTGCTCACTGCTCCACCTCCCCTCGAACACTCCTTTAATACTGATTTTTTTATGATGTCAATTTAAAAAGAGTGGGAGAAGTAGCTAGACTAAGGCCCCTCCTATATTGGGGGAGGCTTTGGACTACTAAAGAGCTGAGGCTTCCCAGGATGGCAGTCGAGGAACTGCTGGCACTCGACAAAAGCCTCACATTCCCATGGCTCAAACACACCTGCAAATGGTTTGAAAGTTTGGCCCTTAGATCTTTCTGGTCAGAACCTTCCTCATTGGTGCCTATGTCTACATTTAAGTAAAAAAATTGGTATTGGGAATACATCTACACCAGTCTCTGTTGTAGTTCCTCTCTTGGTAGGTTGACAGACAAATCCCTGTTTACTAAGGATCATACCTCTTATGAATCTTCTCTTGACCTCCCACTCCAGCAAAGCAAAAAACCTATAGCTAAAATGTTGCTATGACACACTAAAATTGCGGTTATTCATGACACAATTGAGCTCTAATAGGAATGCTGCTTATTCATATGTATGCACTTTGTGTTTGCTATTTGCAAATGAAACTATACACCATGTGCTATTTTTCTGTCCAGCATATGCAAAGCCTAGAGGGAAATGGATACGCCCACCTTGCAAGTATTATGGCTTTTGGATTTGCATAGAGGCACTGAGAATCATTGAACGTGTTTTTGCTGTAAGTTTCTATTCATGGCCCGGCTTATAAGGAAAGCTAAAGGCCTCCAATTCTAAATCAGGAGAAATTGGTTGCTTGCACTGGCTGCTTATTTTGCACCTGATCATGTTTGGTACTCCTTGCTGTGTGTTATGATGTTCTATATATTTTTTAAGCATTTTTATAACAGGTTTTAAGAGATTTTAAATGGTCTTAACAAACTTGAAATATTGAAATATTGTATTTGAATGATTGTTTTATTGTCTGCAAGTTTTAAGGAATCCATTTTCCCCCACAAACTTCATATTGATTGATTGATACCTATTTTCCCAACATTGTATGTCCGTCTAAACCTGGATAAAACATGTTCAACACCACCCGGCTTCACCTTTACCCAATCTCCCACATTCATGAATCTCTTCACTAGAGCCTGTGTTGCCTTCTCATTCCACACAGGTGCATTCAAATCATATATCCAAAAAGGATCAATTTTGCCCCCATTTTTTTCTCTTTTCTCTCATCATCTCAAAAGATAACGTCTCTGTGCTGGCATTTATGGTAATGCAATGTGCTGACAACATGTCTTTAATGGCATCCTGAAAAACCAAACTAACTTTGCAAGCTTACTATAATGATCCTTTTAGCAGTCTATTAACCCTCTTTACCATACCATTTCCTTAGGTATTATCAGCCACGGCCGGTGGTAGGTGTAACTGCAGGGCGGTGATGTAGGGAGGGGGAGGGGCAGGGTGGGGGGTTGTAATGTATGGATTACGGACTTTAACAGGTAAGTAAACATGAATTAATAAAACGAATTTTGTTGTGTGCACTGCATCACCAAATGCGATGCAGTGCGCACAATGAAATTCGTTTTATATATTTATATGTTTACTTACCTGTTAAAGTCCGTAATCCATACATTACAACCCCCCACCCTTCCCCTCCCCCTCCCTACGTCACTTCCCTGCAGTTACACCTACCACCAGCCGTGGCTGGGTATTATAAAGAGAGGTACACGTTTCAAGCCAATACTATGCAAAAACTCCTTCATTTCCAACAAAGTTAGATGAGTCCTGTTGTCAGTTACCAACACAGCTGCTAAGGCTTTCCTCCTGAACATTTCTCCAAACATTGCTATTGTGGACCTGGTGGAAATATTCCTCATAAATATTACTTCTGCCTACCTAGAATTGGCATCCACCATGACAGCAACAGGCATTTACTGCTCAGGTAAATAGGCAGAGGGGCCAATAAAATCTAAACACACTTTCTCTGCCACAAAATTGGTCTCACACACACATTGCTTCTCATTGGTGACTCCCATGCCTACTTTCAATTGTTTCTTTAAATTCCTACAAATTTCACACATATTTTAAGCTGACCATCTAAAGCTAGCCACCAGAATTTATCTTCCAATCTTTTAAGAACCAACATCTGAAACAGTTCTCCACCCTATTTTTACAACCTGGACAATATTCTACAGAGGGATATTCCAGCTGATGTTAGCAGGACATTGGCAGGAGATTTCGGGACAGTGGCTTTATCCGTTTGGCCCCTACTTTAGAGGTTACTGCCGGACAACTTAGTTGGAAGACAATATATTTGTCATGTGTACTATCTACTATATGTTCTGTTAGTAAAAATTCCTTGACACCTTAAATGATATGGCGCAACATTGTGTTGATATGCTACAAATTAAAATATTATATTAATATTGGATGAGTTATACCAATACTTAGGAGTTCAGTTGGCAGATTTAATTGTGTTTATAGTTCCTCTATCCTGTTCCTGCCACTCTATATGTTGCTTTTTAAAAGCCCTCCTTTGGTAAGTAGTTCAAATATACATGCTGCCCTTTGTTAGACTTTACGGTGGAACACCACCCTGGTACAGAACATGCCAGAGCTCATGGTCTGTCCAGACCTTTCTGTCTTAGTGATAAGAACTCCCAGGAGGGTAGATAGTTGCCTCTACTTTTCAGCTGGAGGGGACACATGTTAGATATGGTATCTTTGGTGTGGTTTACCCTGAATTTTTGCCTCTACCTCCTGTATTTTTGATGCTGTGCTGGATTTAGTTTTTGCTGGCTTAGATACTTTGGGCTGCCATTGCTGATCAGTGTCACAGTGCATATGCTTCCTGTATAAATGAGTATTGTGATTGGTTATCCATGATTGGCATATTTGATTTACTGGTAAGCTCGCACTGAGTGTGCCAGGGCCTGTAAACAAATGATGCTAGTGGGATTGCAGCATTCATTGTGACACCCACATCAGTAGCCCTCTAAAAATATCTTAGACCAGCCACTGCAGTGTTGACTCATAGATTTGAACTGCCATATCGATGTGGCAAGTGAAGCAGCTTGCCATGCCCTACCCTTCCCTTTTCTTACATCTAAGGCACCCCTCAGGTAGGCCCAAGGTAACACCAAGGTCTGGGTGCAGTGTATATGAAAGGTAGGACATGTACTGGTGTGTGACATGTCCAGATGGTGAAGTACTGCCAAGTTCGTTTTTCGCTATTGTAAGGCTATCTGCTACATCTTACAAGTATAACTTCCCATTGTGATAAGAGGGAGGAATAAAGTTTGGGCTCTCTGAACTCAGAATTTAATAACACATCTTTTAGTAAAGACGGTTTTTACATTGTGTGTTTGAAAAGGTTACTTTTAGAAAGTACCACCAAAAAATTGCCAATACTGACTATTCTTTACCACACTTAATTGATATGAACATTCTCTTTAATAATAGTCTTCATCAAATCTATGTTTACACAGTTTTCATATCAATTTGAAATTATGTCATATACAGAAACATATTACAAAAATCATACATACACAATTTATACATGAGTAATCACACAACCCACCCAACATACATGCACAGAGACTACACAACAAAGAAATCAATTTGAACCAACAGCAATTATTTTGTGAACTTGTTATTCATTTCTGACAGTATAAGAACATTTAAAGTTCTGAATTCCTCTTGCCCAAAAAGGACGACACATAGGTTAACATAATTTGTGATAACTTGTCAATTCCTACATCAATGGGCTACACAACATAGTAATGCCAAGATCATCCAACCAGGGGATAAGTTATTCAATGTTAATGCTATTTCCTTGATTATAGCGTCTTATTTATTTGCTGGAAGGTTGCATTGTTGTCCTTGATGCATTTCGAACCATTCACATTTTTTTGTGGGTTCTTTTCAGGACACAGAGCTGATAGACATTACAAACAAAGAACAATTACTCCATCATTATTTATGGAAATCAAGGTGGTCTTTATATATTTCCTCCATACGCCTTCTTCTAATTTCAAAAATGTTACCTCAAATTCATCGTTTCGTTGGCCATGTAGCAGTACAAAACCTTCTTCACTTCTCAAAGTGACAACTGCAACTCCAATCTGAAATTAAACCGTGCATTCTTAATTTTGACCTCTTATTTTCAGAATGTCTTCCTTACTATCCACATATACACCGCAATTCTGCATTCTCATACTTAACAAATACCCAGAGCATCTACTCCGACTTTTTCACTCACTTCCATCTAAGCAAACAGTAGCGTGTACCTCGCATTTCCAATACCTGTGGGTATACAATCTCTACGCGTCAGGTTTGCAAAAAATACTATGGGACAATCTACTTACTTATGCCTCCTGTTTTTTCTCTTTAACACGGACAGTACATGTTTCCATCACCCTCTCATTTGTCCGTTCAGTGTCGGTTGAGAAGTGCTTCCTTGTACACTCCGACCATCTGCATGTATTTGTACAAACCTCTTCCTTGGTGAAAAAGTGGCCAAATTTGAGGATCAATTTATTTAGCATAATAATCTTTTTATCCACCACATTGTGAAGTGGCTAAGGTTTATTGATTACATGTTTTGTGTATGGGATGGTCACAATGAAAGTCTAAATCAATTCTTTACATGGCTAAATATCAGGTTACCTGACATTAGATGTCATGGAGACTGATGGAGAGTTGACAACCACTTTATTCTCAAAACCAACTGATCGGAACAATGCATTACATTACACCAGTCATCACTCACAGAGTCTCTGCGACAAACTGCCCTATGCGTAATTCCTGAGAGTGAGGCGCAATTGCTTTGAAAAAGTTCAATATTCAGTGCATGCTAAAGTATTGAAGAATGAACTTAAAGAATGTGGATACCCTAGAAAATTGCTAAAGATAGCAAGGAAACGAGCATGGTGGACCAGAGAGAGAGACTGTTGAAAAAAAGAGAAAAACCTAAGACTGATCAACTGGTCTGTATTTCAACATTTTGCCCAAAGGCAAATCCATTAAAAAAGATTGTGAGGCAAATTTGGCACCTCATTGAAAAACGAGATAACTCATTTAAGCCGCCACTTTTTGTCTTAAAGAAAGAACAAACCATTGGGAGTCAAATTGTAAGAGCCGATTCATCACCAGTAGGAATTAAACAACATTTTCGAAACATCCAGAACAGGAATCCAGTTGAAGCACATTTCAAATGTGGAACATGCACATGCTACCTTATAGCAATAGAAGGGTCAGAGTTTTAACACAGAGATAAGAAATGGATACGCAAGACATTTATAAATTGTAAAACAACAAATGTGGTGTATGCTGTTAAATGTCAGTGTGAATTGGTCTATATTGGCAAAACAAATCAGAAAAGCCACCACGAATAACACAACTTAAGTCCTGAATACGAAAAAAAAGTTATGACTGCACCATTGGTACAACATTGGACTGAGGAAAGACATTTTGAAGCAGACTTGAGCTGGACAGTATTAATGGCCATTAAACCCAATCCAAAGGAGGAGATTTCGACTCTAGACTTGATCAAAAGGACGTCTTCCTTATACTGTACTTTAAAACAGTGGTCCAAGGTTCAAACAAAATGTCTGAAGGACAACATCTATTTCTGGTTCAATTGGAACCGTAAAACCTCACTAGATGTAATATTAAGCACAAAACGACATCAGACGCAGCATTTAGGATAGAACCACATCTCCCAGAGTGCTCAAGACCTCTTTAACCCCAGAAATGGTTTGTACAAATACAGGCTGAAGGTCTGAGTGTACACGGAAACACTTCTCAACCAACATTGAATGGACAAACGAGAGGGTGATGGAAACAAGTCCTGTCCATATTGAAGAAGAAAAGTGAAAGGCATAAGTAAGTAGTTGTCCCGTATTAGTGGTTGAGAACCTGACGCGTAGAGATTGTATACATGCAGGTATTGGAAATGTGAGGTACACGCTACTGTCTGCTTAGATGGAAGTCAGTGAGAACGCGGAGTAGGTGGTATTAGTATTTCTAAAGTATGACAATGCAGAATTGTGGTGTAAACGTGGATAGTAGGGAAGACATCCTGGAAACAGGGAGGTCAAAATTAATCATGGTACTTTTTTTCAGATTGGAGTAGTAGTTGTCACTGAGTAGAGTGATCAGAAAGCTGACGCACTTCGACTGGCCAGTGTTATACATGTGAGTAATTAGTTTTGAGAGGAGCTGGTAATCTATACAGTGTAGGTTAGCAGCACCCATATTTTAATCAGGATCCATGTTTACTCATTTTAGATTTGGCAATTGGAGAAGTGAAGAGGTTTTTCTATTGATACATGGCCAACCGTTTGATGAATTTGAGGTAACATTTTTGGAGTTAGAAGCCGTATGGAGGAAATACGTAAAGACCACCTTGATGTGCCCAAAAATAATTGATTGAATGTATCCCCTGTTTAGAAGATCTTGGCATTGCTATGTTGCGTAGCCCGTTGATGAAGAAATTGACAAGCTATCACAAATGATGTTAACCTATGTGTCTTCCTTTTCGGGCACGTAGAATTAGGAACTGTAAATGTTCTTATACTGTCAGAATTGAATTATAGGGTCACACAATTATTGCTGTTGGCGCCAATTAATTTGTTTGTTGTGTAGTCTCTGTACATGTATGTTGTGTGGGTTGTGTGAATTACTCATGTTTGAATTGTTTATGTAATATTTTTGTAACACATTTCTGTATATAACATAATTTCAAATTGATATGAAAAATGTGTAAACAAAGATTTAATGATCACTATTAAAGAAAGTGTTCATATAAATTAAGTGTGGTAAAGAGTAGTCAGTATTGGCAATTATTTAGTGGACAGAGTTTTAGGTGGCCAAGCCTTTTTGATCTATTAAGGCCCATCCCCGGTTGTTGGTACAACTTTTAGAAAGTAGGCATTTTCTTGTTTAACCTTTCTGTGTGCCTCTAACTGTTTATGGATTTACTCTCTGGTTATGGAGGGACTGGGGATCGGGATGTGCATCCACTGGGAGGGGTTGAGGTGTGCCTGGCCCTTCCCGTATGACTCAGAGCTGTGCTTGGTAGACCTTGGCTGCATTAAGAGTAGTGGGAGGAGTTTTTCTTGCACTTGACTAGGACCTGTTTCCCTTGCACAATGCTATCTCTACCCTCTATGGTCATATTGCACAAGTGAAGACAGAACTGGTTTGGAATGGGCTCAGAGACCCTTGCACAAAGAAGAACAAAAACAAAATGGGGTATAAGTAGTAGACCTTAAACCCCAGAACTTTAGATCACTTCTGGATTCAAAAGGAACCTTTGCCGAGGAGAAGAGCTGGGGAGCTGAGAAAGATGAGTACTGCCCCTTGGCTGTGAGCTCTGTGGGGTTGGCCTGCAGTTGCCTCTTTTTGCCAAGGAAAGGACAAAGACTGGAACTTTGCTGGGAAACCTGCTTGAAGGGCTTTTGTGCCTGGCCTCCTGTTCTGAAGTCACAGGGACACAAAGACCTCAAACCCCCAGTTCCCCTATATGCAAATCAGTCTGACCCTGTGCCAAAAGCGGTACAAAAGGGGTGTGAGTGTTTGATTGGTTCAGATGCTCCGTCCATTACCACCCCCTTTTGTACCGCTTTTGGCCGCCATAAGTGTGGCAGGGTATGCTCAGACGTGAGTCCCTTGCTCACTTTGCCACTGTATTCAAGCAAGCCGTGCTGAAGACGGCTGTAATGCCAGAAACCGGTCCTCGGAAGCTTGTTTCCGGTCCAGGGAAGGCATGGCTTGGCAGTCCGGGCTGGCCTGTTCCCATGAGGCACAGGGTCAGACTGATTTGCATATAGCCATGTCTGAACTGGGGTGGGAGAGTGGGCTAAAGAACGGTGATGGATTAAACCCAGATCTTTTGACTGGGTGTGAGTGTTTGATTGGTTCAGATGCTCCATCCATTATCACCCCCTTTTGTACCGCTTTTGGCCACCATAAGTGTAGCAGGGTATGCTCAGACGTGAGTCCCTTGCTCACTTTGCCACTGGATTCAAGCAAGCTGGGCTGAAGACGGCTGTAATGCCAGAAACCGGTCCTCGGAAGCTTGTTTCCGGTCCAGGGTAGGCATGGCTTGGCAGTTCGGGCTGGACTGTTCCTATGAGGCACAGGGTCAGACTGATTTGCATATAGCCATGTCTGAACTGGGGTGGCAGAGTGGGCTAAAGAACGGTGATGGATTAAACCCAGATCTTTTGAAAGGGTGTGAGTGTTTGATTGGTTCAGATGCTCCATCCATTACCACCCTCCCCCTTTTGTACCGCACCTTTAGTTATCGGCATTACTGATGCCAGCACTTGCACCGACTCCATCACTGCAAGCACCTGCATCCTGTTATCGTGCACCCATAACTGCCGATGGTGACTCCACGGACTTGACGACTTCGCACTGCCTCACTGGAAACGACTCCTCACTGCCGATGCAACCGACTTCCCCTGTCCTGGATACGACACGTCGCCTACTTGCGGACATGGTGTCTCATCCTCCCATTCAAGAGAAACAGGGGAACCCTACTCACTACGGAACCAGGGTAATAGTTATATAGGAAAAACAGTGGTTCCTGTGGAATGATATACTATGAAGTTATGATACATAAGTAAAATCATAACATAGAGGGTTAGATAATGGTTGAGCGCGAAGGAACCACTAACACACCGATTGCGGTGTAGTATATTTTATGGATTTTTAAAACAATAAAGTTAGGAGTAAACATTATACATCCAAACAACATTTGTGCATAGTGTTGCAAGTAACAAAGGGAACCTAAACCTAAGTGACAATGTGAATATTATATACAAGGTTTCCACTGTTTGTACAAGTCGACCATTATCAAATTATGTCCCACACGTGAAGAATAGAGGAAAAGGGTTTACTCACATGAGGACCCGTCCGGGTACTCAATGTGAGGACAGGCTGTCAATCCAATGGGGTATGTAGGTAGGCCAGATGGGCTCAATTAATTTTACGCCACAGCCATAGCATTGTAGAATCCCTTTGTGGATTAACAGTGACTCTCGGTCGAAGATTAGAAAAAAAAACAGCTCTCCAGCGTGTAGATTCAGAAAAAGTTGCATCAGTCAGCTTGATCGGGTACAATCATTTTCTCAAGGCTGCGCAATCATAAATTCAGATGTACCTTCATCAATAGTCCTGAAGAGACCCCACATTGTTTTGAGGGTTGAAACGCCGTCAACAAACAGGAGAAGCGAACCATTTTCCCAGCACATATCATTGTATATAGCTGCTGTTCACATGGAATTGTTTTGATAATGGTCGACTTGTACAAACTGTGGAAACCTTGTATATAATATTTACATTGTCACTTAAGTTTAGGTTCCCTTTGTCACTTGGGACACTGCAAAAATGTTGTTTTGATGTATAATGTTTACGCCTAACTTTATTGTTTAAAAAATCCATAAAATATACTAGAGTGGAATCGGTGTTAAGTATTTTTACTACAAGTATGCTGGATTTTTGTCGTTCTGATCTTGTTGAGTTTAGATAAAGATAATTTATTTTTCGAAACTGTTGCGGTGTCCATTTGTGGTGTTTTCACTGTGTTACCATGTGTTTTGAGTACAAATACTTTACACATTGCCCTTGGGATAAGCCTGTCTGCTCGTGACAAGCTATCAAGGGGGTGAGCAGGGGTTATCTAGAGTGTGTCTCCCCGTTACCATAACTAGAAGCAAGAGTCTCTACTTGGACAAAGGTGCATACCTCTGCCAACTAGAGACCCCAGTTCTAACATCCTTCTTTACCTAATGACCCAAGAAGCAGAGGTTTTTCCAGATAGGAGGAAAATCTAAGCCATCCAGTGTTTGTAAATAGCTCTCAAAGTTTGGATCCAATCCTCCCATTTAAATGGAGGATATTCAGTCAAAATTAAAAACTTGGTGGAGTAATAATGCGTTGGTTGAAACTCATCATGTAGGAAGACACAATTGACTGTGCATAATTTCCAGTAGGTCCTGCCCTGTTAGCTGAAAACTGGCTGTAATTGTTTACAAATCCACCAGGTGGAACTGTGGTTAAGAGAAACAAGCAGGCTAGATTGTCTTTAAGGCAAAGCGAAATTTGGTGATAGATATCGAGGAGGATATGACAAAAGAAGGTGTCACTCAGTAAATTATTAGTTGCAGTGGTTGGTTGCTGATGCAGGATTGCAAATTTCAAAGAAAGGGATGTCGGTGAGAGATGCGGGAACGTGTGTGCTGGTGGTGCCTGTGCAGATTCAGTTTCTTCTTTTTGTAGTGGGTATTTCCCTGGATGGGGATGAAAGGTTGTATGATAGAAGCAAGCATGGTTAAACCATGCATGCCTCTACCACACATACCTCCACCACGCAAATCTGTGGTGTAGGCATGAATGGTAAACGGGTATGTGCGGCTAAGGTTGCCACTACCGCCAACACCCAACCTTGACTGTCCCCACCCCTGCACTGTTCCTAAAACTCTGACTCTTTACTAACACTACCCTGACCCCCAACCCCGTGCTAACTCTACCCACTTCCCTTCACCTGCCCTAAGACCACAAACCCTGCCCCTTTACTTACACAACCCCAACCTCCACCCCCACCCCTTTGCTGTCCCTTAAACTACCCCAACCCCTTCTACTGCCCTGAAACCTACCCAGAAGGTCCAGCCCTAAACCCTTCCACTACTACCCATTATCTTCTCCCTGCCCTAAGGCCTAAAACCCTGCCCTTTTACTTACACTATCTTCTGGGCTGTCCCTTAATCTACCCCAACTCCCTCCTCTGTCTCGAAACCTACCACAACCCTCCCCCTCCATCCCCACCCACCTCAACGCAGCATATTCCTGCTTCCGTCTTCACCATCTTCTGTCTAGTCAGCAGCTAGACTGCGCACTGCCTTAATCCCACATATGCATGGTTTAGGCATATGCGTGGGTAAGGCAATGGTGGTTGCGCTTGCATAGTCAGAACATGCATGGTTAAGAGTGCGGTGTTCCAAATGTTCACTGTGGTGAGATGTTGGAGACCACTGGGTGGATTTGAGATTTTGTACATACCTGAATTAGCTCTTTGGTATATCTCCTGTTTTTCTGGACAGTCTAGTGTAGGTTTTCAGTGTAATTTTGTGTGTTTGTCGTGGTGTTCGTTTGGTGGTGTCCTTTTCCTGATTTCCATTTGGTGTTATCCCTACCCTTGTGTTTGATGTCAGTGTGTGTGTTTGTGTTGTAATTGGTTGTTACGCATTTGCTTTTGGTAAAAAATAGAGTATTTTTTATACTAGGCATGGTAATTGTAGTTAGGTAAGCTTGGCTATGTATTAGAACAGCAGCTATGCATTAGAATGTCACCAGTGTGTTCCATGCTGGTGGCTTTTGGAATGCTGTTGTGACAGTTGCTGTGTGGTGCCTATCCTCTGGTCTCACAGGGTTTTGCCGCTAAATAAACTTCTCTAACAAGATTTGAAGTACCCAGGCCTTTATTATTACAATGGTTTGTTACAGTCTGACTGAAAGCCTATACAAGTAATTTGATCACCATAATCTTTCTATAATGCTGACATTAGCTGTCACATAAATTATGAAACAATGTTGCCCCTACTACAAGACTTCACAGTTTTCTTCAGTGCATTTTCCTCATGGTAGAGAAAGATTCATCAACAGGGTTTCCAGTGGATTTGGTCGTTCATCTTGAAACCTGAGATTTTTTGACTACTATCAACATTTGAACTTGGCGGCAGAGCATTATTAAGGGATAAATTCTGCATAAAAACAATAACAGTCTAAATGCTAAATGCTGTATTTATCCCCTAATAATGCAAACGCCAACACACACCCATTATTTCCTCATTTGTAAACTTCTGGCTCTGATGCTTATTTAGCAGTCCTATTTCTTTTTTTAGTTATCAGAAGATGAGCCAGGGCGATGTCATCTATCCATGCTGAAGGAGATGAAACAGTTAACTGTCTAGGAAAATTATCGATTTAATATTTGGATCAGGGACTCTGTTTAGTGTCCATAATAGCTTTAAATGTACAAAATAACAAAGTCTGTCTTACCATCCCCACAATTAAATTGTGTTAATTAGGGAAAAATGTTGAGTATCTTCTTCTGTCTTGTGATTATATCCAGTGTAAAGTTCCTTCAAAACCCACGTAGGTTTTCTGAAAATATGCCCTTTCACCATTCTATTAGACTCTTTTGAATGCATCAGTGACGTAATGATGGATGCACATACACTGGACACTAGGACCTGCCCGAGGGAGAACCAGGGCGGGCGGATAGGGAGGAGCCAGGGGCTGGGGACGGCAGTTAGCCGATGACCCTGGAGGACGAAGGACGTGAAATAAATAAGCTCCCACATAACACCCTGTGTCCGTGTCTCTGTATGCACAAGGACACTACATCTGGCGACGAAGATTGGGATCGGAACCTGTGGCGTGAGGAGGACGGCTAACTATGTCGATTGCACATCCAGCATTGTGGGGCCGGTGACAGCGTGGTAGTGAAGCCACTGCGCGAGCGTCCTCGCGCACCGGGAGCCCACCCCAGCTGTCCGGAGGTGTGTTCACTTGCCCGGAGCTCATCCCGCTGCATCGCGTGAGTGTGTGGCCCGTCCTGGGGGTTGGAGCACGAAATTTGCCTGCTCGCCGGGAACCCACCCCGGAGGTGCAATAAACATTGAAGGCTGCCTCACCTTGTGCGCCCGCAACGACGCCCGTTTGAGAGGGTGAGTGCTGGCTACCACCGACGATCGGTGGGAGGGAGCTGCAGTGAGAACATCGTGTCTTCAGTTGTAGAAGGCCAAATCTCGTTGTACACAAGATTCTTGCGGCGGCCATCTTGAAGTCAGGCGGTTCGTCCAATCCCCTGTCGGGATCTTCGACGGCCATCTTGGAGTCAGGCAGAGAGCCTGAAAGCCATCAAGCACTCGTAAATACACAGTGCTCACAAGAAACAAGCATTGGCGAATGTAAGAAACAAGTAAACAAGCATTGGTGAATGCAAGAAACAAGTCAACAAGCACTGGCGAGTGTAAGTGAAATAAGTAAACAAGCACTGGCGAGTGCAAGGAAACAAGTAAACAAACACTGATAAGTGCAAGAAACAAGCAAACAAGCATTGGCAAGTGAAACAAAAATAAGTAACAAGCATTGGCGTGTGTAAGAAAAAGTAAACAAGCACTGGTGAGTGCAAGGAAACAAGTAAACAAGCACTGGTGAGTGCAAGAAAAAAAATGCCTCACCCTGGTCCCATGGGTGTGTTAGGAGTATCATTCCTACGCTCTCCGGAGCCCCTCACTCTTGAATCTGGTGGGGGCATGGGCCTGCGGTGGCAAGAATGGTTAGAAGATTTCACGGACTTCATGGAAGGGTCTCATGTAACTGATGCTGGACAGAAATTGATCGCTCTCAGAAATCTTGTAGGCAAAGAAGTTGGACAGATAATAAAAGAGTTGCCTGCTGAGTCCGCTGCGTCATACGCTAATGTATGTGAAGCACTTAACCGCAAGTTCTTGCACAAAAAGAATGTCGATTATGAGCGATATACATTTAACCTGGCATCACAAGAGAAAGGTGAGCAAATGAGCGTGTTCATCACACGTCTGAGACGCTTAGCAAGATATTGTGATTTCGATAAGTTTTCCACGGAGGATGCCCTCCGATTGAGAATTATAGAAGGCCGTCTGTCAGAGCCCTTGAGACGCAAACTGCTCAAGAAAAGCTACCCGCTAGATGAGATTGAGGAAATGACAAGAGTCGATGATCAAGCCGACGAGTATGCGAAGAAGATGGAGGCCGGGAGAAGCGAGAAATGTCAGCAGGCGTTCAGGATGCAGTCTCGACAAGTGCATGGACGGTCCCCACCACAAGCGCGCTCCTCCAGATCCAAAAAGCAATACCACCCTTCAAGTCGTCTGCGCAGAAGCACGAGTCGCACCAAGAAAAGATCAGAACGACAACTAAAGTGCTACAGATGCGGCTACGACTTCCAACATACAGACACATGCCCAGCACTAGGTCAACGGTGCCGGAAGTGTGGTAGAGACAACCATTTCGAAAGCATGTGTGGGACTTCCCACAAGGATGATCAACGAGAACCTACCAGACAATATCGTCCCTCAAGCTGCCGTCACCATGTCAGAGCAGTACAGGATAGACGAGACTCATCCACTGGGTCGTCACAATCCATCTGTCACTCCTGCCGAACACATCGATCTCGACGGTCGTCATCAAGAGGGTCAAGATCCCTATCACCCGCCTCACAGGACTGCGATGAATACATATGTTTTGTAGCGGATCCTGATCGTCTAATGGAATATCCACGGCTAGACATCAGAATTGGGTCCCACCACGCCAAGTTTGTGATGGACAGTGGGGCGTCGCTAAATTATTTACCGGTAGCGGAATATCAACGAATGAAGACACCTCCCAAATTGATCAACGCCCACGTGAGAGTATAAACGTGGATGTCAAAGAAGCCACTCCACTGTCTTGGGAAGTTCGCGACCGATCTATCGTATCAAGATCGCACCATTCAAGCCTACATCCAAGTCATTGATGGGCCTGAGGCGGATTGCTTACTGAGCCTGCCAACCGCAGAACGACTAAGGCTGGTGGACATACTATACAAAGTGGATGACAAACTAGACATCACTAAGAAGTTCCCTAAGCTTTTCCAAGGGCTCGGGAAAATGAGAAACTGCCAAATTAGACTCCATATCAACGAGCAAATCACACCAGTGGCACAACACCACCGGAAAATACCATTTCATCTGCAGGAAGCCGTGGAGAAGGAGCTCCAAGACTTACTCTAGGCCGACATCATAGAGAGAACCGATGGACCAACACCCTGGGTCTACCCGGTTGTAGTGGTTCCAAAGAAAGGAGAGACAGACCGAGTCAGTCTATGTGTGGACATGAGAGCGCCTAACACCGCGATAGAGAGGGAAAGACACCCAGGCCCCCACATCAGTGACATGATCACATCACTCAATGGAGCCAAAATATTTTCAAAATTGGACCTTAACAAAGGATACCACCAACTGGAGTTGTATGAGCGATCCAGATACATCACGACATTTTGAACACATCTAGGGTTGTTCAGGTACAAAAGACTCAGTTTTGGGGTGTCCTCAGCTGCGGAAATTTTTCAGGAAGCAATCAGGAAAACAATCCATCATGTTCCCCATGTACTGAACTACAGTGATGACATCCTGGTGTACGGAGACATCGCTCAAGAACATGACACCGCGCTAGATCGGGTCTGCCATGCCCTGACGTAAGCCAACCTCACGCTCAATCAGGACAAGTGTGAATTTCATAAGCCAACGCTGAAATTCTTCGGCCACGTTTTCTCTGGAAATGGCATGAAACCGGACCCCGAAAAGGTAGCGGTGCTAAATTATACACCGAGCCTAGGTGACGTTGGAGATGTGCGCTCGTTCCTGGGTATGGCCAGTTACTGCTCCAGGTACATACAAGTCTACGCCACAATAAGTCACCCCCTGAGAACTCTCACCAAACAGGGGCAGCCATTTCAGTGGTCTACTCAATGTGAACGTGCTTTCAGAGATAACAAGGAAGCTGTGCTGAAAACATGGCCTACTTCAACCCCAAAAAGAAGACAGTAAAAACCGTGGATGCCAGCCCTGTGGGGCTAGGGGCCATTCTAGCACAGTATGACAGAGATGAAGATCAACGTCACATCATAGCGTATGCCAGTAGGAGTCTCACAGACACGGAGAGGGCATACTCCCAGCCAGAAAAGGAAAGTTTACCTGTCGTCTGGGCCTGTGAACATTTCCAAATTTTTATCTTCGGAAAGCATTTCACCTTGGTCACTGACCATCAAGCTCTGATCACAATTTTTGGAAAACCTCGAGCCAAAATGCTGCCACGAATAGAGAGATGGGGCCTCAGGTTACAAGAATACACGTACACCATTGTACACAAGCCAGGGAAAGCCGCAAACCCTGCCGACTACATGTCCAGACACCCAATCAGGACCAACAAATCCACACGGTCGATTGCGGACGAATATATCCATTTCGTGGTAGATCAGGCCAGACCGCCTGCTGTTCCGCTGGAAGCAATCTGTGAGGCCACTCAGTCAGACGACATCCTGCAGGAAGTAAAACGCCGCTTACAGACCAATAGATGGCGACATTCAGAAACTAAGGGACAAGGTGACCAAGAGATGTCCGCATTCAAACACGTCCATGATGAACTGTCAATAGCGACAAATGGTCTCATCCTAAGAGACACTCGAATTGTGATTCTAGACAGCTAAGACAAGGGGTCATCAATTTAGCACATGAAGGACACAGGGGCATAGTAGCCACGAAAAGAGCGCTCCGAGAGCGGGTCTGGTTTCCGACACTGGATCTAATGGTGGAAACAACGTTGAAGGACTGCCCACAGTGTTAGCTAGTGAGCCGCCCAGATCCCCCTGCTCCGCTGAAAATGTCTCCACTGCCGGATGGCATCTGGCAGCACATTGCCCTTGATTTCTTTGGGCCGTTCAAGTCGGGACAATATGGCCTGGTCATCATGGACGAATATTCCAGATTCCCCATTGGACATCTGTGCACATCCACCAAAGCCTCCAGCGCCATACCAATTCTAGATGAAGTCTTCGCTGCGTGGGGCATTCCTCAAGTGGTAAAATCTGATAATGGGCCCCCATTCAACAGCCACGACTTTGCCGAGTTTGCTCAACACCTAAATTTTAAACACCGGAAAATCACACCACTCTGGCCACAGGCGAATGGAATGGTTGAACGCTTCATGGCCACGGTAAAGAAAGCCATTCAGCAAGCGGAGCTCACTCGAAAGAACATCCAGACAGTGCTCAATGAAGTACTACGTGCATACCGAAACACACCCCACTCCACCGCGGGCAAATGTCCGGCCACCCTCATGCTAGGCCAGTCAGTGCGCACCAGACTGCCCATGATGAATGTCCCGGTGAGTGAACCATATCAGGATTCTGACCACGAGGAAATTGTGGCCATGGACAGGCTGAAGAAAGAAAAAATGAAGGGATATGCGGATGAACGTCGACATGCCTCTCATGCTGAAATTCGGGAAGGAGACTGGGTGTTGGCGCAACAAGAGCAGCACAAAAAGACTGACTGCAAATATCATGAGACTCCGTTGAAAGTCGTGAGACAGCAAGGAACTATGATCACCGCGGAAACAGACGGAAGACGAGACACCAGGAATGTGATACACTTTAAGAAGTGACTGAATCACTAGTCGAGAACAATGAACAGGAGACACCGCTCAGCCGCAGTCAGGTATTGATGGGAACTCCTGATGAGCACGAGCGAGATATCCCTGATCCTCAGTCGCGCCCCAGGCGGACCATTAGAAAACCGTCTCGCCTCATTGAAGAACTCTAAGTGGCGATCTTCTGGGACGTGAAAGCAAAGGGTGCTGATACATTGCTGTGTTTTGTTTTTATTTACAGAGGGGAGAGATGTAATGATGGATGCACATACACTGGACACTAGGACTTGCCCGAGGGAGAACGAGGGCAGGCGGATAGGGAGGAGCCAGGGGCTGGGGACGGCAGTTAGCCGATGACCCAGGAGGACGAAGGACGTGAAATAAATAGGCTCCCACATAACACCCTGTGTATGTGTCTCTGTAAGCGCAAGGACACTACAAGTATTTTACGCTTCCAATATTGGCTGACATTCTTCCGGGGCTGGGTATATTCCTCACAATTATACTAATGAAGAGCAGTGTCTGAAAGACATCCCTATCATTTTTGCAGTATGGTCCATTATCAGCAATCCTGGGTACCATTAAATCTGCATAATGCGGCCCTGATGTGCGTTGTCTGTCAGTGATCAGCATATCGAAGATAAGCACTGCACTATTACTGTTCTAAACGGCCTAATACACTGGAAGATAGAGTGCCGGGTTGAAGAGGACAGTGTAGAGGACACTGCAGACCCCTTTCATTATTTTAATATAATGTTAGTGCTTCTTTGCATGCTGTTTGCATTCTACTACTTTGTTACTTCTGAGTTGTGATATAGACAGTTGAGGGCAGACATGTCTGTCTTTCACAGATCACCTTGCCAGGTTCTGTTTATGTTGCTGGTTATAACTAACTTTTCCATTTTGAGAGAACAGATGAGGCTCCTTTTCCTTTCATTTACACCACTTCAGAGTTCAACTAGCTTGGGATTCTTCGATGTTACCACACCCAGAAAAGGTTGCTTGGCAGCAGCCCCTTGTTCAGCAGCAAAACATTCAAAACACTGTAAAAACACCGCCTATGTATATGTGTTTGCATCACATATAACACTAATAACAATTTTTACCTCCATTTTCACCTTGTAATTTTGTTTGTCTCTCCCTATATATGCTAGCACAGTATGAGCATAAATACCGAGCATATGTTGTTGTGAATCTATCTAGGACCCTAATTAAATATCCCCGATTCATGCCCTTATGTGGTTATAACAAAACATATCCTTATAAAGGCATAAGAATCATGTCCATATTTAGTCATAGCCAATGAAGTCCAAATACGGCAAGGCTACTCCCATAGACTCCTAGAAAGTACAACGCGTTCTTTAAACAAACCAAGCCTCCAGCAGCCCGGGAACTCCCCCTGCTTTTGTTTTGATTTGCACAAGAACTCCTGGAGTCCAGAAAGAACTGTTAGTTCTTAGTGACGTCTTATGTCCAACCTTACGTCAAATCCGGCACCTTTCAGGTATAAATATACCAAAGTTGCCTTAAGCAAACACACGGTGGTTTGGAGCAGAGCAGCTATCTACTTGCCCGACGCCCAGCTGATGCGAGAGCTGAAGGAAGCCGACCCTCCCATTTGACGCACTGAGAGAGACGCTGTCTTTTCTCCTGCCGAGAAATTCCAGCTCCGGTGTTTCCAGTCACCCTTTCGGGTTGCTGGGAGATCGACTTCTGAGAGAGAGATACAAGACCTCCTTCATTCTAGAACCAAGGTACGGAGCTGATTAAAACCTTAAGAGAATTCTTGATCCAGATTCTTGGCAAAAACCAACTTAACTTAAACTGCTACTTACTTACTCCTTCCCACGAATTAGGCTTAGGTCAGGTGCACCGGGGTAGGCATATCTTAGAAGCACCAGTTGAGTACGTTAGTCAATGTTTTTATGTATGTATATATTTTTTCCGTTTTAAAGTATCATATGGCTAAGAAACCATATCAATGCTTTTACAGTATTATTTTATAATACTCCTTTTACTGTACGCAGTTTACTTCATGATAAGTATTGCAATTGTGGCAACTCATTTCTCTTGCATGAGAAAGAAGACTGCTCAATAAATAACACCTTTTATTGAAAACGCCCGTCTCTCTATTTCTCTGCACTCCTGGTGAAATTAAGCATGCACGATTGACTGAGTGAAATAGCTGTCTATTGTTTTCACACGACTCTAGAGATATACTCTTTATTCTGAGGGAGCAAAGTTGTCATATTTATGCAGTTGTCAGAAACTAATCCCTTCTTGTCTATTCAGGAAAGTTAACCCCTTCCTGTTCATTCGAAAAAGTTTCTAGTGACCTCTGAGCCAGCTGGCAAACCTAATTAAGTCTAACATAGTCAGTAGAGTCCTAGATGACCTCAGTCCTACGTCTAAACTGCTGTTTATGTTATTCCAATGCGCAGAGCCTATTAGGAATATAGGAACTACACTACATGGCGCCCAACGTTTGGTAAGGCATTTTGTTGTTGTTATGCTTCTTAGCCCGTATCTCCACCCCGCTCCTGCCTCCCAGCTGACCCTCCCTCGCCCCTCCCCTTCCACTTTCCATCTATGACAGATGCATTTGCGCGCAGCGTTCACGCACAGCGGACGCGCCCCATGCGCGCCGAAGGTGTGCCAAAGGTAAGCCCGTCTACGCCCGTCCGCGCCTGGACCGCGTCCAGCGCCAGACCCCCTGGTCCTCGCAAAACGCAGTCCTCCCGCATATCGTATGACGCCGCTACCCTCTCAGCCCTTAACTCCGGCCGCACACCGCAATGCTGCAAAGCCGCCCCAGGACACACCCATGGACCATTCGCCTGCCACTCCTGCAAGTTCGACTGCATCAGGAACTACACCAAATCCAATTCCTCCAAACACAGCTCCGAGTCTAACCACCTGAAGTGCATCCTACTGAACACCCGCTCGGTCCACAGACACGCCACTGAACTCTGGGATCTACTCGACACTACATCACCGGACGTCTCCTTCCTTACAGAAACCTGGATGAACGCCGCCTCAGCGCCTGACATCGCAATAGCCATCCCAGACACTTACAAGATCATCCGAAAGGACCGCACCAACCAAACAGGAGGAGGCATCGCCATCATCCACAAAAACACCATCCGAATCACGACCAGCTCCGACGATAACCTCACGACCGCCAAACACCTCCACTTCCAGATCCACACCGACCCCAGGACCACACTTAGAGGCACCCTCATCTACAGACCACCAGGAACCCGCACACAATTCAACGAAGACATCACTGACTTCATCAGCCCACATGCCCTCACCTCCGAGAACTACATTCTACTGGGAGATCTCAACTTCCATCTGGAAAAGAAAAATGACAGCAACACCACCACCCTTCTGGACAACCTGGCCAATCTCTGACTCAAACAACTTGTTGACACCCCCACCCACCTAGCCGGACACACGCTCGACCCTATCTTTACCTCCAGCAAACACATCTCCTTCAATCACACCACAGCTCTCCACTGGACGGACCACAGCTGCGTTCACTTCAGCTACAAAAAAAACACGACCCACATCCCCCCACATCCTATTCCTCGAAGAAACTGGAACAAAATCACCAACGACCAACTCTTCACATCGCTCAATCAATACCCCCCTGCCATCTCATCGGACCCAAACCAAGCTGCCACCAAACTCACACATTGGATCTCCCACAGCGCTGATGAATTAGCACCCTTGAAAAACCACCAGATCAAACTAGGTAGCAAAAAGGCCCCCTGGTTCAACGATGACCTTAAGAAATCCAAGAAGGTATGTCGTACCCTCGAGAAAACCTGGAGAAAAAACCCAACGACTGACAACCTGACCACCTTCAAGGACACCACCCGCAAGCACCACCAACTGATCCGATCAACCAAGAAATCAGCATTCAAGGATCGTCTCGACAACAACGCCCACAACAGCAAGGAACTATTCAACATCGTCAAAGAATTTACCAACCCCACCACCGGCACCAACGACATCACTCCCTCCCAAGACCTCTGCAACTCTTTATCCTCTTTCTTCCACAACAAAATCGCCGACATACATAACAGCTTCGAAAACCAGGCCGAAGATCAGTCCACTCCACCCACCCCCGAACCAAAACAGCACTATCATAACCTTCACGCCTGGAACCCAATCACTACTGAAGACACCATCCGCCTGATGAACTCCATCCACTCAGGTTCACCAACCGACCCATGCCCCCACCACATCTTCAACAAAGCAGACTCCATCATCGCACCCTACCTCCGCGATGTCATCAACTGTTCCTTCAACTCCGCTACCTTCCCGGAAAGCTGGAAACATGCCGAACTTAGCGCCCTTCTGAAGAAACCCAAAGCAGACCCCTCTGTACTTAAGAACTACCGCCCCATCTCACTCCTCCCATTCCCTGCCAAAGTCATTGAGAAAGCCGTCAATAATCAGCTCGCCGCCTTCCTTGAATCCAACAATTCCCTCGACCCCTCACAGTCTGGATTCCGAGCCAAACACAGCACCGAAACCGCCCTAATCGCTGCTACAGACGACATCCAAACGCTACTAGACAACAGAGAAACAGTTGCCCTCATCCTGCTCGACCTCTCCGCAGCCTTCGACACAGTCTGTCATAGCACCCTCATTCAACGCCTCAGCAACGTCGGAAAAGCTCTAGACTGGATCATCTTGTTCCTCACCGGAAGAACCCAGAGAGTCAGCCTCTCCCCATTCAAATCAGAGGCCACCGTAGTCATCTGCGGCGCACCACAAGGATCATCTCTCAGCCCCACCCTTTTCAACATCTACATGAGTCCCCTCGCATCCATCGCGCGACTACACAATCTCAACCTCATCTCCTACGCAGACGACACCCAGCTGATCCTCTCCCTCACCAAAGACCCAAGTATCGCCAAAACCAATCTACACGAAGGAATGAAAGAAGTAGCCGAATGGATGAAAAACAGCCGTCTAAAACTTAACTCGGACAAAACCGAAGTCCTCATCCTAGGATCATCCCCCTCTACCTGGGACGACTCATGGTGGCCACCGGCCCTGGGTACAGCACCCATACCCACAGATCACGCACGTAACCTGGGCTTCATCCTAGACTCCTCCCTCTCGATGACCAAACAAGTCAACGCCGTCTCATCTTCATGCTTCAACATACTACGCATGCTCAATAAAATCTTCCATTGGATCCCCACCGAAACAAGAAAGACAGTCACCCACGCACTGGTCACTAGCCGACTGGATTATGGAAATACCCTCTACGCCGGAACCACAGCCAAACTGCAGAGAAAACTCCAACGCATCCAAAACGCCTCCGCCAGACTCATACTGGACATCCCCCGTCAAGCTCACATCTCCGGCCACCTGAAAGACCTCCATTGGCTCCCCGTCAACAAAAGAATAACTTTCCGGCTCCTTACCCACGCACGCAAGGCCCTCTACGACCTAGGACCTGAATGCCTCAATACGCGACTGTCCTTCTACACACCCAACCGACAACTACGATCATCCAATCAAGCCCTCGCCGCAATCCCGCGCATCCATAGGTCCACCATGGGATGAAGATCCTTCTCCTACTTAGCGGCCAAGACCTGGAATTCTCTCCCCACTTACCTCCGCCTTACACAGAACCACCTCTCCTTCAGAAAGCAGCTAAAAACATGGCTATTCGATAAGTAATGTACCTACCCCACCTCAAGCGCCTTGAGACCCTCTGGGTGAGTAGTGCGCTATACAAATTCTCGAACTTGAACTTGAACTAAGGCGATAATCTAACGCAAGACATTAGAGTAACTCAGTCGTGCTTTTCACACAGACCCCTTTTCCTGTAAAAACTCCAAAAGACGTCTGGAGTGGGTAAAATGTTAATATCCGCCGGAACTTAGAATGAAGAGATTCCTATGTATTAGTTTTTGGTTTAGTCAACGTTGAAGGATACAGTGTTCCAAAATATTGTGCACCTAATCTTTGTTTCCTTGAAACTTGATCTGCAACAAAAAGCTTTCTGTTAGTAAAAATGACGGAAAGTGACGATGAAAGGGAGAAAGCTAGAATAGCAGCTCAACTCCTAGCGGATGACACAAGTCTCCAAGATGAAGATCCGAATGCTGTAATCATTCCGGTCAATGTAAGAAGAACTATAACTCTTAAACTTATAGAAAATGGACTGTCATCAAGAGGTGGTACAGTCATATTTGTGGTAGAGGCCCATGAATATCGTCCGACAGAGGTATTCTATTCATGGATACATTTTCCAGCAGCACACGATGTGACACAAGACTTCCACTATTACAAAATAGAGGAACCTCCGCATGAATACGCTTCTTTCGAGGACGTTGAAATCCCACTAACTTACCAAGAGCACCTGCTCTGGTTTAATGGCGCCCTAAAACATCAAAATCACATCACCAGGCTCGGTCCACTAGGTAGACCAGGAGCCACGTGGCCGGCTCTAGCCAGCTACACGCCACATCCCGACATTAACAAAATGTCAAGCAAAAACTCTTAGTTAAACTAAAAGAATTAACAAAGGCATATAGAGAATTAGTTCAATTGGCAATTGACGATATGACATATCTGCAGAAATTGAAAGACACAGATATAGCAGAACAACCTTTTGAACTTGCCAGAATCATAGAAAAATCCTATGAAGAACTAGGTAGAGATAGTTTGGGTGGGAAACCAGTAAAACCCCAACTAACTGAAAATCCTGAAAAACATTTATTTAAAATAATCTGAACACTCCAAAAAAGAGTTGGGAGGGTAATAAACAATCCACTCCCAGAGAAAAATGGTTTCAGTCCAGAGGAAGGTCTCCTCAACGGAGAGATAGATCTCCATACCGAGGAGGCAAGTCTCCCCAGAGGGAGCCCTCTGAGAAAAGATACAACTTCAGAGATAGGGATAAATTGAGAAAACCTGACAGATATCAAGATATTGATACACGTCCCACTCGATCTTTTCAGACTTCCTCACAGAAATCGGAAAGAAGAGGACGGTCAAAACACAAAGAAGAGCACGTCAAGTCCAAAGACAAGGAACCTGCTCATCAAAGCAAAAAATTACAATTTCCAAAGAAGAAGGTAGCTTGCGGGTTGTTGGGAAATCGAGTCCCGAGACTGACCTTCTTCATTCTAAACTAAGGTACGGAGCTGATTAGACCCTAAGAGAAATCTTTGACAGATGTTATGTTATGTTATGAAGAGTTTTATAACGCGCTCAATTACTCAAGAATATCCTGGCGAGATCTCGTGGGGGAAGGCAGAGAGCAGCAAGAATAGAAATCAGATTGTCATATTAAAAATATGTGTTTTTAATGCTTTTTTGAAAAGAGCGATATCCTGAGTGGCTCGAAGATGAAGGGGGAGTGCATTCCAGGCTCTCGCAGCTGTTACAGAAATGGACTGCCCGCCCAGCCAAGCTCGCTGAAATCGCGGGAGAACCATCCGACACTGACTGGCCGATCTAAGACAGTGTTTAGGAGCATACATTGAAAACCGCTTTCTCAAATAAAGCGGCCCTTGCTCGTGCGTCACTCTGAAGGAGAGAACCAGGGATTTGAACAGAATCCGTTGTGCCACCGGCAACCAATGTAGATTACGCAGATGATGCCGGACGCTAGAACTCATAGGGACATTAAAAAGAAGCCTGGCTGCCCCATTCTGAATGACCTGAAGCCGTTTGATCAGGTAAGCTGGAATACCACTGAACAGAGCGTTTGCGTAGTCGAGTCGAGACAGAATAAGAGCACGTGACACCGTCTCTTTTGCTTCCCTCGGGAGTAAAGGAAAAAATCTACGTAAGGCTTTTAGAGTGCCAAAAGAGACACCAGTGAGTTTTTTGATATGGTCTTCAAATTTAAGATTTTCACTAAACCATACACCCAGGTTTTTTGCCGGGCCACCCATGGACTTGGGGCAAGGAGCGTCTGGTGGCCACAAAAGTTCTCTAAAGTTACTGGGGAAAACACCGTATAGGAGGACTTCAGATTTATCCTCGTTGCACTTAATTGGGCAAGCGCGAGCCAGCTGAAGACAGATGAGAGACAGAGCTGAATAGCGGACGTGTCCAGATTGTCACCTGGCCAGGTAAACAAAAGCTGGGTGTCATCAGCAGAGGCAATTATTTTTGCCCCTAATTGCTCAGCCAGGTAAATCAGGGGAGTCAGGTAAACATTAAACAACAGGGGGCTAAGAGTAGACCCCTGAGGCACCCCAGTGGAGAGTGCCCTAGGAGTGGACGCATGAGGCGGCAGCCACACCTGCTGGGTCCGATTATTCAGGAATGACACCAGCCACTCTAAAGCGGAGTCAGTAATGCCAATAGCAGACAGCCTGGTGAGGAGAAGCTCGTGGGGCACTGTGTCGAAGGCGGCAGAGAGATCCAACAGGAACAGAACCGCTCTGCCGCCTCCGTCCAGACATTCCCGAATAGCCTCTGACATCTCAACCAAAGCTGTTTCAGTGCTATAGGCCGCCCGAAATCCAGATTGGGCTGGGTGCAAGGCATTAGAGGTCTCCACAAATTTGTCCAGTTGGCGGAATGGCATCTTTTCACAGACCTTGGCTAGCACTGGCAGCAAGGAAATCAGACAGTAGCTAGCCGTGATAGATGGATCCAGGCTGGATTTCTTCAGGAGTGGCAGCAGTTTGGCCTGCTTCCAGCAGGTAGGAACTGTTGCAGTTAAAAAAGAGAGGTTAACAATCTGAGTGACCTCCGCACAAACAGTCTCTGCCACACCTCCCAGCACACGGGCCGGGCACAGGTCAGACCGGGACCCAGACTTCATAGACCTCAAAACTGCCAGAATGTCCACTTCAGCTGAGGGTAAAAATTCCTCAAACTGACGGATGGCAGGTTTAGATGAGGGCAGGGAAGGCAGAGCGGGCAAAGTCCTCTGGACTAGGCAGGCACTAAGCAAACCATCCTGAATTTTCACAATTTTGTCTGTAAAAAAGGAAGATAGCTCCTCGCACCACTGCTCTGAGGAAGGCAATAGAGGTTGTTCAGCACAAGGAGAAAGGAAGCTTTTTTCAATAGAAAAGATCTCTTTGCTATTATTGTTAGCCTTCACAATTCTTCCTGTATAATAGATGCCATTTGCTGTCCTAATCGAAGCATAGTACTCTCTCTGGGCAGCACGCAGAGCCGTTTTTGCAGCCGGCTGATAGCCCCGTCTCCAGCACCGTTCAAGTTTTTTGCAGCCCAATTTCATATCACGCAGGTTGTGGGAAAACCATGGCTTTGAGGGGGAAAAACGCTTTCTACAAGTAGAGCCCTGATTCATTGAGGATGCGGTCCCCCTCTCAATCCATGTGTTGAAGGTCAGCACAGCATCAGACATCTCAGAGCCCAGGAGGGGTCGATCCCGGGATAGGGTGTCTGAGAGCATAGATAGGTTAATTTTCTGGGGGTGTGCGTTGGGGGAGAAAGCACAAGCCCTAGCAGATTTATCCAGCAGCCAGGAAAACCTAATTAGCTCATGATCGGACCACGTCACATTTTCGGGGCGGGACATAGACATGTTAAAGTTAGAACAAACTAGATCAAGTAAGTGTCCCCCAACATGCGTTGGTGTCTCAACCCATTGTATAAGCTGAGCAAGATTCAGGGCATCAGCAAGGCGGCATGCTTCCATGGAATCTGAGGCATCCATATGGATATTAAAATCCCCTAGAAGGAGAAACTTCTGGAATCTCAGTGCACGAGGCATGATTACATCCTCCAAGGCAGTAATAAACTGCCCTGCAGGTCCAGGAGGCCGGTACACCAGAGTGCCTCCCAGCGTAAAATGAGGATTCAACACCAGTGAGAAGTGAAGCACCTCCCCTTCACCCAGGTCATCAGAGGGCTCATGGGCAAAAGTCAATTTCTCCCTACATATCACAGCCTCACCACCTCCCCTTCCCGCAGAGCGGTCCACCCTCATAATTTTAATGCCCCGAGGGATGGCAAATTCCACCACGGGGGCACAGGAGCCATTGAGCCATGTCTCAGTTATAAAAAGCAAGTCAAACTGGTCGTCTGCCAGAAGCTCAAATACATCAGCAGCATGTTTAACCAGGGACCAGGCGTTAATAAGCCCCGCTAAAATCATGGAATGGTCAGCACTCTGCGGGACAGGACTGATAATAGTAGGATGGAGACAGAAATGGGAAGCTGGACATTTCTTGGAGATGCAGTCAACAACTTCCCAAGGGCTGCCCCTACCGCATTTAACTGTATTTAGTGCCAGTAGCTCATTACGACCATAACCTCTCTTACCAGCTATCTGCTGGGGTAGTAGATGGGCAGAGTAGCTGGCACTGAGTGCGTCCGGAGCACGGACGGGCACAGACGGGCTCTCCTTAGATGCTCCTTTGGCGCGCTGCGCGTCCGTGGCGCCCTGCCCTGCCCTCCATTCTTGGCAAAAGTATACTACATTTATGCACCATCTCACTTACTTCTTCCCACGTACTAAGCTTAGGTTAGGTACACCGGGGTAGGCGTATTTTAGAAGCACCAGTTGAGTACTTTTAGCCTCTGTTATTTATGTATGTATTTATCTATGGTTTAGGAACCATACAATGCTCTTACAGTATTATGTTATTCTACTCTTTCTACTGTATGCATTATATTTTACAACCAGTTTTACGATTGTAGCAGTTCATTTCTTATGCTTGAGAAAGAAGACTGTTCAATAAAAACCCTTTATTGAAAACTCCCGTCTATCTATTTCTCTGCACCTCTCATGAAACGAAGCATGCACAATTGACTGAGTGAAATATCTATCTATTGTTTCCACGACTCTGGTGATTAGTTTTATCATGGGGAAACAAAGTTGTCATGTTTATGCAGTTGTCAGAAACTAATCCCTTCTTGTTTATTCGAGAAAGTTTCTAGTGACCTCTGAGCTAGCTGGCACTCACAATGAAGTCTAATATATTCGATATAGACCTAGTCAACCTCAGTCCTACGTCTCAACTATAGGATATATTATACCATTGTGCAGAGCCTATTGGGAATATAGGAAGTACACTATATGGCACCCAACTTTTGGTAAGGCACTCATTTAATGTTAGATACTAGAGTAACTCAGTCGTGCTTTTCACAGAGACCCCTTTTTCCCGTAAAAACTCCAATAGACGTCTGGAGTGGGTTAAAGGATAAAATATGCGCCTTAAACTGAGAAGGACAAAAAATCCTATGTATTAGTTTCTGGTTTTGTTCAACGTTGAAGGATACAGTATTCCAAAATATTGTGCACCTTATCTTTATTTTCTTGAAATTTGCTCTGCAACCTTTCATTAAACAATATTGAATAACGACAACACCAAGGCCGGTAGATCTGGAAATCCTCGACCAGGTTTAGACCCCAAAAGTTTTAATGAAGACGACGCGGATGCTATAATCATCCCGGAAAATGTAAGAAAAGCCATAGCTATAAAGCTTATAGAAAATGGCCTATCACCGAGAGGGGGTACAGTTATATTTGTCACAGAGGCACATGAATATCGGCAGACAGAGGTATTCTATTCATGGATTGTCTTTCAACAAGCAAATCCAACAACACATGAGTTCCACTTCTACAAGATGGGGGAACATCCAGCGGAATACGTTCTTTTCGAGGACTTTGAAATTCCACTAACTTACCAAGAGCATCAGCTCTGGTTTAAAGGTGCCCTACAACATCAAAATCACATTACCAGGTTCGGTCCACTAGGTAGACCAGGAGCTACATGGCCGGTACTAGCCAGCTATGCACCACATCCTAACATTGAAAGAATGTCAGATGTAGAACTGTTAGCTCAGCTAAAACAATTAATTATAATATATGGACAATTGGTACAATATGTCATGCGGACCTTAACAGTCCACTCTGCTATAAGAATTCTACAGCACACCCCTCATCAGGGGAACTCATACAAAATCACACCACAGACTATACAATCAGTAATCGGTAAGTTGCCCGCAAAAAGGGAATAAATTCCATTCTGGTTAGCCCAGAAAATTACTCAAATAGAGGAAGTATCCCGATAGTTCACCTCATGAGAAACACAGGTTTCTAACAATCAGTTTACAAATGGGGATTGCACCACACGTGGAGGACTGTGACACTAGGGGTACAGTCTTTGCTTCAATATACACAAAAACACAAGGTGTCCCGTCTATGGCAGTAATACCAGACGTTCTGAGACAGATTCAAAATGAATACGGTCCAGAACCGGCCTTGAATCTTGGTTTGAAATTACTGAAAGATTTCAAACAGGTCTCGGCTATCTTATTAGCTAACATTAAAGGTGAAGCAGCATCAGTGGCAATCCGCCAAAAATTAAAAGAACTTGATATCACTGAGCAACCGTATGAACTTGCCAGAACTATTGAAAAATCCTATGAAGAACTAGGAAGAGATAGTTTGGGAGGGAAACCTGTAAAGCCCGAACTAACAGAAAATCCTGAAAAAGTTTTCATCAAAAATAATCTAACTACTCCTAAAAAGGACAGTCACTTTCTAAAGAGAAGCGCTCTCAGTCAAGAGGTAGATCTCCTCAAAAGGAGAACTCTGAAAAGAGTTATAACCTTAGAAATTGGGATAATTTAAGAAAACCTGATAGATATCAAGATCCTCTCGTACCTTTCAGACTTCCTCGCAGAAATCCAAAAGAAGAGGACGATCAGAACACAAAGAAGAACGCGTGAAGTCCAAAGACGATAAACACGTTCCAAAAAATAAGAAAACTCAATTCTCCAAAAAGAAGGTAGCATGTATTAAAATCAGACATGCCGAGGATCTTGAGGGCACAACTCAAGAACGGGGAGTGGGCCCAGACAATGCTGGACGGCGCAGCAGAGGTCACCATAGCTCGCAGGATCCTGAAAGATCATCTAGAGACAGTGGATCTGAATGAATGCATTCAGGTTGAAACTACCAACACCAGGGTTAGTGTGCCCCATAAGTTATATGAAGTAACACTCCATATAGAGGGGGATATAACTAGGAAAATAAAAGCACTCTTTTGGGAAAAACTATCCAAGGGTTATGACATCCTTCCGACTGAAAAAGACTGTCTACCTGAATTTGTCAGGGAGTGCCCACATGGCGAAGAGATCATTATGCCAGCCTTCTCTAATTATATTCCTATTCATAAAAAATACACCTATGTCAGAAAATGGGCTGTGGCCCAGGCTCCAGCATTATATAAAATCATGTGGGATGGGATGAGGACTCTCCTCACCATAAAATCCAGTTAAAAAATCAACCTACTGCTCAGAGGCAGTATCCAGTAAAGCAGGAAGCTAAGAAGCAAGTCGGGGAGATCTTAGATCAACTTGAATACCAAGGGGTTATTGAAACATGCACCTCCTCCATTAACAATCCTTTGTTTCCTGTCTCCAAACCAGACGAAACATATCGTCTAGTTTTGGATTACAGACACTTAAACTCTTGTTGCAAAACTTTTGCAGTACAAAATTCACACAGTGCAGCACTGATGAATAACATCGTTCTGAAGAAATATAAAACTACATTAGACATTTCAAATGGTTTCTTCTGTCAAAACATTGCACCAGAAAGCAGGTACTTGACCGCTTTTTAAATAATGGGGACACAGCGACACTTCTGTCGTCTCCCCCAGGGATTCAAGAACAGTCCTGGATTATTTTCAGCCAGAGTAACAGAGTTACTACAAACGTATGATGATGAGGCATTATCTTATGTCGATGACATCTATCTTACATATGATGATTTGGACAGGCACTTGAACAGGGTGAACACCATAATACTTGGATTCACCTCTGAAGGGTATAAATTCAACTTTAAAAAATCAAGAATTGCCCACCTCAATGTCCTATTCTTGGGATACGAACTTTCAAGTGAAGGCAAAAGCCTGGCAGCAAACTTTTTAGAAAAATCTGCGCTGCTCCAACATCCAAAAACACTGAAAAACTTACAGTCAATTCTAGGATTCCTAAACTTCGGAAGAACTTACATTCTGAATTGTGCAGAAAGGGTTAAACCTCTCTACGAACTAATCAAGCCTGATTTCAAACCTACTAATTGGACTCAAAAACACACAGAAATTTAGCGTTCAGTACAAACAGACATGTTGGCAACAACACACTTACAAACACGCGACAATGTACGCAACCTTGTAATCCGAATCATCCCAGGGAGATGCGGATTCACATACCTAACCTTTAGTGAAGGTGAAAAGGTACCAATAGCTTACAAATCACACTTGTACACACAAGCTGAAATGAAATTCACTTCAACAGAAAAAATTCTGACAGCGGTTAAGACTGCTGTAGCAAAGGAGAGAGCCCTTGCACAGGGCAAACGCATTAAAGCTGTTACACCTGTACCTGCCTTAGAGGCAGTGATGAAGGCAAGCATTCCAAATGCAAAAGCTCTACATCCAAGATGGATACAATGGGTTAATTCTCTTGCTGCAACAGACATGGAATACGTTTTTGACCCTTACTTGATGACACAAGAAGTTCTCCAATACGAACAAGAATGTCCTCTGCCTACTGAAATTCTACCTCTAGAACATTACGGCTGTATAATATTTACAGACGGATCAGCACAGCCCGCGATTGGGTTAAACAAGCTTACAGTGCTGCGTGCACGATTGTTAAAGGTCGCTGGCGCGATGGTAAATTCAGACCTATGGTCACAAAAACTCAATCTCTCTGAGACTGTACAGCTCAGCGAGCCGAACTCCAAGCTCTCATGATGGCGCTTGAAAATACTGATCGCGAATTCCCCACACTCATAGTGTGCGATTCGTATAACTGCGTCCGGAATTACAATGAATATCTGTAGACCTGGGTTCAAATTTTTTTTAAAAACACAAAATGTGGCACAATCAAGCATAAAAAGCTTTGGGAACAAGTAGTTCTTTTGCAGAAAGAACTACAAAAGACTCACGTGATCCATACACTGAGTCATCAGTTTGATGGCGTTCACGTTGAAGGGATTTCATTGGCTGTTGAAGCCGCAAAGGCAGCTGTGCAAATGGCTTCCGTAGCTCCAATCAATCGTTCAAAAACAACAATAGATGGTGAAAGCATGCTCGCTGTCAATGCCACGAGCAAAGGCAGCGGAGCCGTGTTACCTCTAAATTATCCACTCAAATATAGATACATAATGGATGCAAACTCTGTTGCTTTTGCTTGAATCCCTGGAGTAGGGGATAGGGTAATTCCAAACAGGAACCGGAGAGGTGCTCTGATTCACAAAGCACAATTGGGAGAGGGTCTGATACATCAAGGGATCTCTAAATCTCTATTAGAATTAGAAGAGATGTACTGGTGGCCAGGGATAAAAGCTCACATATACAAATTCAGAATTAATTGCGATGACTGTTACAAATAACATAGCTTTGAACACCACCAGATTCCTGACTACAGCATGGCCAGCCCAGTACAGACACCACTGTTAGACAGCATAAGGCTATCTACATGTGGACATCCGAATGGACTGATGCAGTCCCACAAATATTAAGACCAGATTCATTTTGATGTGACCTCAGTGCTCGGCTGACGCCTGAACTGTTATAAAAGATTTGCGAGTCTTTATCAGCACATACGCAATCGGCACGCTACATTCTGACCAGGGTCCTGCTTTCAGCTCTAGGGCTTACAAGGAGGCCATGGCCAGCTTGGGCATTGCATTGCGATTTTCAAGTCCATTCCATCCCGAGGGAAATTCCGTTGTGGAGAGAAAAATCTGTGACATAAAGCAATCTATAACAGCTAGGGTATTAGGTTCGGGGATGGGTGGGTCAAACATTTAATAAATGTCCAACGTAGTGTTAATAACCTGCCAAGAAATTCTCTGGGTGGAATCAGTCCATGTGAAATCCTTTTTGGTAGTAGAATGTTGGTTGAAGATCTCGATCATCACACTTCAGTGGTGGATCAAAAGCCCTTTGATATCAAAGATCATTTGGCTGTTTTATAGGACTTAAATGAAACAAGAAGAAATCTAAGCAACACAAGCAAAATGCCAACGACCACTGAAGAAAAACCACCTGTCCCAGCAAGACGTGTCTGGATTCCAAAGATTGGGGATCTGGTCAGGGAGAAATAGCGGACAAGAAGGAATTTGGGCCTTCTTACAGAAAACCAGTACCTGTACTAGCAATCCACGGATCAAGAACAATGCTACTGCCGCCCCTTGCTGGAAGAAAGGAGAACCGATCTGTATCAATTGACCTGGTAAAACCACACCATGTGGCTGATAATAAGTAGTAGGCCCAGTGGGCTCCCAAGATGTAGCAGACGACCAAATTTTGCTGTTGTCCAAGAGATTCAAACTGAAAGACTCATCACCTTTGAAGATTCTAAAGTGAGAAAAGAAGGACTATGCAACACAGCCATGGAACTTGTGCCTCTTGAAACCCAAATAACAATTTGTCAAGAAACCCCCGTCTACATAATGATGTAGCATCTGACTATACAAACATGTCAAGGGAACAAGCTGCTCCAGTGATTTCAAAGCTCGTTACTGTGTCAGCCAGGGTATGCAAGTATTGTTTCCGAAAACCAAGACAGACAGGGAGTCGCCACTATGGCCTTCACTGAACATCTCTTCTATGCAAACTGATACTTTAAGCAGAATGAAAGTCATTCTTTTGCAAAAAACTGAGCCACTGACCTCGTCCATTTCAAAGAACAAAGGTCCTAAGCTAATAAGAATGTACACAACATAATTAGAATATAACCAATGATGGGTTACTCTAGCCATCCAGTGTCCAGTCGGACAGTGGAATTTTATTTTTACAATGGAGAAAATCAAGTCAGAAATATTTAGAACAGCATAAATAGTGAGGCACAAGCCTGTACCTTTAAAGAACCGGGAAATGTGGGGGAATGGGGTAACAATACAGACAATCAAACCAAAACAGAAATACAGGTAAAGACTTTGAGCTTTTGCCACCTGCATTCAGTTTAAATAACAGCAAGTTTTGGCCAAAAATAGATACCACAATAGTTAAGCACAATGGACATTTGTGGTTCTATTTAGAAATGTCGACATTTCGATCCCTTGCTCATGGTAACCTGGGATCATCATCAGGACTAGAAAATAACATTTGCCTGGTTCAGAAAATGTTTGTGCCAGTCGGCAGAAGTATCAAAAATTGAGTTTGTGACTTCAGAATAAGGTCGCCACAGCTCTGAAAGTATCGATAACTACATGAATGGTTGTCCTGGAGGTAATGGGGGAGAGGGCGGCCGCCGCTCTCCTCAGTAAGCTCCTGTATCCAAGGATGGGGATTGTTTGGGTGCCGTACCGGATAAGGTATAAGGCTTGCTCCGTAGGGTTGCTTGATGGCTGGGATCGGGAGACAGCAGCGGTGTGCCGTGGACTTCCTGGCGTGATAGCAGGTACTCGAGACTGCTCAAGGAGCACTGATTCAAGTCAGTCCACTTGAATCAGTGCTCCTTGAGCCAGCCTTGATGACTTAATGTTTTCTCCTGACACCGAGAATAACTTTTGAAATTAGCAGCACACAGCGTTCTTTCGAACTCTGAAATTCGACCTTCACTTTTTTCAAAACAAAAGCTTCCAAGTTTGTAACTCTATTTCACAACAGATTTATTTGACTTTTTTCCAGAAACCAACTGAACTTTAGCACAAAGTAATCTGCTTAAAGTAGAACTATTCTTAGAGAACAAGAATTCTTTGACTACTTCCTAGAAACAACATTGACCTGATGCACAAATCAAACTAGCTTGTATATATATATAAATTTCTTTATTCGGCTTTTCACATGAAAAGACCATAAAAGTAGCAGTTAAAAATTACATTTACACATATTTACACAAGCCTACAATTTACAGTTCATTATTCCAAAGAAATTCATACAAAAACATTCAACGTGGTCATTTCAATTAATTAAGTTAAAACTGATTCTAGGTTATTTTTTAAAGATTTCTTCTATGTTTCCTGATACATTTCAGGAAATTTAAAATGATGTAGTACACATGTTCAGAGTCAAGCATTTGTAGGCTAAGCATTGCAGGGCGGTATTGCCTAGAACCCCATCGCCTCAATGTTGCTAAAATCCAGATTTTACTGTGTTGGTGATAAAATTTACAAAACATGATAACATGTATGTTAGTTTGTTTCGATTCCCCATCACAAGGACATAAAGGGAGAATTTGGTCCCAACTATTACTTTCGGGGAATGTCACCAATCTAAAGAAAGTGTCCAATCTGAATCTTGTTAATAACATCCTCTCGTATGTAGAGAGCTGGAGAGTTAGGTATGGCTGGATGGA
Source organism: Lissotriton helveticus (assembly GCF_964261635.1). NCBI lineage: Eukaryota > Metazoa > Chordata > Amphibia > Caudata > Salamandridae > Lissotriton > Lissotriton helveticus. The sequence goes on from NC_136065.1 coordinate 1,522,656,906, forward strand.
ATATGTTATCTGGACCATGTTTGCATGCAAAACTGAAGGTTTTTGCACCTCGGACATCAGTCTCAATGTCTCTAAGTGACTGAGTGCTAAATTCTTTAAAACCTTCTTAGGAAGGTAGACCAATGTCTCTGGTTGAAGATAATAATTCTCTAGGCCAAGATCTTTTAGGAAATTTCTAACATAGCTGAGCCATTTTACTTTTATGGACTGATCAAGAGCCATGGTGTGGTCTTGTAGTATGCATCTGGGCCCTGGGCCCACCGACTTTACATTGTGAAGTGTACATCAGATGTAGACATGTCACCGGAGGCAGTGGGTTGGGGCTTGGACATGTAGCTTTGTCGTCACCCACTCAATTCGTGAGAGGAGTGGCTAGGGCCGTCGTATACACAGCCAAAATGGGTGTGTAACTTCTATTTGAGCACCCCTGTGCGTGGTTCTGTGCTGTGAATGTGCATCTACATGTGTCTCTATGGCAGCATGGGTCTCCTTAGTGGTGTGTGGGTGGGCCCTGAAGGGTGATAGACCCCTACGTATGTGTTCTGGATTGCATTCCTTGGGTTCCTCCCCACCCACACCTGTTGGGCAACCTCCTTTTGGAACGCTGACACATGGCATTGGGGTGCCATGTGTGGGTGGGTGAAGTGGAGTAAGCCAGCTGTGCTTGCGGGTGCTTCCTGCTGTGTGGTCTGCTGCAGGCTCGGTGTTCTCCTCTGAGTAGCTTGGCTGTCCGGGTCCTGGTGGGGGGGTGTGAGATATCCATGTGCTATTGTAGAGCGTCGGTGTCAACGGTGTGGTGGTCCTCTGTGGCATCACTGATGTGTTGTATTATGTGCTCTGCTGCAGGTGTTGTGTGCCCCTCTGCGATGTGAAGTGGAGGTGCGTGTTGCCTTTGTGTTGATATATATGTTGGTGCATTGTGCTTGTTTGCATGTAGACTGCATGGCAGTGTACATTGTGACTGTTTGGTGGGTGCTGGATTCTTCTGCGGGTGGTAAGTGTACATTTGGAGTACATGACAAATGTGAGAACGTACGCGTACATTTCCTTTTCACTGTTACCGGCTCTGTCAGCTGTAGTAGGCTTGTTTCTGTGCATGTGCAGAGCCAGTTGTGTCCTCTGTTCTGCAGTGTCGGCTATGCGCGTAGTTCCACATTTTCATCAATGTGGGTGTGCTGTTCATGCTATGATTGTGTGCTGCAGTGTGCCAAGGAGATCTGGGATGTGATCCTGGGTGTTTGTGGGTATGCAGTGTGCTACGCCTCATTGTCCATGTATGTCATTGTACCCATCTCCCCCGTCCCCCCAGACCCTCTTCATTGCACTCCCTGTTGGTGTTGTGTCAGGTCCTCTCGAGCTGTGTCCGTACTCCCTACTCCTTGTACTGTCTCCAGACTGATGACTGTGGGCTGGGTTTCATCCAGCTCGTCTGGTGGCGCTGGACTGCCACCTCCTGTCGCCCTTGATGCCTTCCTGTTGGCAGTGGGTTGGGGCCTGGTTTGGGTTTTCACGTCATGCCGTCGCCTATTGGCCTCCTCGGTACTCCGACTGCATTCCAGGTGGTCTGCTTGTGAGTCAGTTGCTGGTAGTATTCTGTCACCTCCGTGATGCTGGTCTTGTTTTCCTGCGGTTTTCACCCCTTCTTCCTTTCCCTCTTCTCCTTGGACCTACCCGACCCCGTTGTTCCTTGCTGGTAGCCTGTGGGGGTTGTCGGGTTTGAGTTGTCCTCTGCGCTGGGTGAGGGTGCATCCATATTGCTACGTGCGTTGGCTTGTTTCTGGTGCATTTTTTCTGTGTTTTCTTATGGTGCATTGTCCTGCCAGACACGTGGGATTTGCAGGCTTCTGGGTGGTTTTCGCTACTTTTTGTACCGCGGTTGGCCTCATTGCATTTTTTTGTGTTCACGTATCACATTTTTTGGCGTGGCGTTGATTTTCACGCGGACATTTGCTGCATTATCTGGTGTCTATCACATGATGCCGTTGTGAATTCCACGTTGAAACAGGGTTATTTTCCTGCAATAGGCTGCGATGTTGAAAGTTGTGTTACGCTACTCTTGTGGTAGTTATCACACGTTCTTGTGAATATACCCCTATGTTTTTTGGTATTCAGAAACTATGACTTTAATTGTATTAATAGTAATGTTATGACTGCAGGTTAAACTGAGGGATAGTATCGAGAGCTTTGGTGGGTTATCTAATATCCAGAGTGGATTTAGAGAGAAGAGAGGCACTCTGGAGCAGTGCTCCAATTAGCATCTGCTGACCTCTAAATACACGATAGCTAAGGAGGGGTCATTATTTTTGGCATTCATGGACCTCTCCTCAGCTTTTGACCTGGTGAACAGGGCCAAATTGTGGGCCATCCTTTTAAAGATCGGGATAGATGGGGCACTGGTCAAGTTTATGGCGTCTCTCCACCAGGAGCTGTTTGCCTCAGTCAGAGTTACCAACGAGGGAAGGTGCACGACCCGATTTAAATCTATGCGAGGGGTACGGCAGGGCTGTATCCTGGTTCCCCTCCTCTTCACTATTTATATTAACGGACTGGGCAGGCATTTGGAAGAGGTGGAAGGGGACGTCCCGCGTGTAGGAGATGTAAAGATCCCAGCGCTCCTATACGCGGATGACGCAGTCCTCATAGCCCGCACTGGTATCGGTCTCCAGCGTCTGTTGTATGCGTTCTGAGCTTTTATGGACCAACTAGATCTAAAGGTCAATACGAACAAATCCCACACGATGGTGGTCGGAAACCATAGAAACAAGGGCAAACCAACAACTTTCAAGTGTAAGGGGGAAGTGGTTTCTAGAGTGGCAGTTTTCCCCTACCTGGGGGTGCTCTTCAACGAGAGGGGCTCGTGGGGTCCCCAGGTTAGGGCAAAAAGTTTATCTGTGGCCATGTCTTCCGCGGCCCTCATGGGTTTTTCAAAAAGGTTGGGGGCTAGACCAATGGAGGCCCTACTGAAAGTCTTCAACATCAAATGCATTCCACTAGCAATGTATGGTTCACCCATATGGGGCTATGAACATCTTGAACCAATCCAGAGGGCAGAAAATAGGTTTCTACGCTCCCTATTGTCCGTCCCCCAGTCCACACCAACCTTTTAAATCCATGAGGAGGTGGGTCTGGTCTACGTTACGGATAAGCTTAACTTGGCACCCTTAATATTTTGGCTAAAGACATGGCTCAACAAGGAATTAACCCTTAATCATGTAATTATGAAAGATGTCATGTCCCTAGATCATTCTAAAAAAGTTCCATGGCTGGAATATTTGAGGAAGTTCTTCGAACAATTGGGTCGTCCTGAACTCTTCGCCTCTCCTTCGTGCATCAGGAAAGAGGACGTAGACTTGACTAAAAAGCACTTCATGATGAGGGCAAGACTAGGCAGCGAGGAAGGGGAAATGCAGAAAACTACAGTCAGATCACATTGCCTGCTACTGAACTCTACCTCGCTTGAGCCTTACCTCAGCATTGTTACGAGGCCATTTCATAGGTTTTTATTGATTAAGTTCAGATTTAATTTGATTCATTTGTATTTGGGCAGTTATCAGTCATGGGTCAAACCAGAAATAGCCTCACCTTGTATCTGTGATAATTTTTCAACTCAAGATACCATACATTTTGTTATGTTTTGTGGTTTGTTCTCAGAGATACGGAAAAAATATTTGTTGCCAAATTTAAGGGAGGCAGGCTTCCTTCAAGTGAGGCCGGCACTACTCTACCTCCAGTCACTGAGCAACACTCGTATCATATTTTGCATGGCAAATTATCTAGTGGCGGCGTCTAGAATTAGATCATGTAACACACCACTGAGTGTATTGTAAGAAGTTTTTATTAATTGTAGACCTTATGTAGCTTAAACTCCTGACCCAATGTATTGATTATAACCCAATTTACTGATTATAACGCAAGTGCAATATATATTTTTATATGTATATAAACGTTTTATATCTTTTATGATTTTAATGAAATCTAATAAAGTATTTTGACTGACTGACTGCAGAAATTCTGCACTCGTGGCAAAGACCCTGCACCTACAAAGATAGGCTTGTCCTGTCTTTTTATTTGAACAGTTCTCTGCCATGATTGTGGAGTGTCTGCAGTGGTAAAATTACTATCAGTAAAATTAAACGTGTAGTTTGTAAATATCAAAAATAAAGTAAATTTCCACAAATGTGTAATTTTAATTTTGTGAACCTGACACTGAGTTTACAGATGGAGGGGCATTCAGTAAGATACTGGCTCTGTTAAACTAAATGTTTTCAGAAAACAATAAAGAGAATTTTCTGCAGAGCCTAGGCAGTGGCTTTTTGGACACCTTCTTTGGAAACATTTAAATCCTCTCTATATGTGTCACCAAGTGTTGGAAAAAAGACAACTGAAGCATATTGTCACAAACTGTACACCATTAGAAAATGTCCTATTACTATTGGTTAAGTAAAGTCTATATAATGCATTAATTTATAACAATGGTGCATGTAACGTGGTAAGCATAGAAGGGTATTTATAGGAACACAGTACTTTTTGTCGATAGTATATGACATAAATTATTAAACATGTGACTTAGTATCAATAACGCCCTTTAATTGAACACCTTCAAGTTAATGTTATGCAACTTGTGTGCGTCCAGAGGACATTTTAGTGACTTTCTTATTTTCTTATTAAACACCACAACAATGATAGGGACAATAATGGAGTAGCACATGTTCAAGTAGTAGCGAAAAATGGACACCAATGGGTGCACTTCGGTGGTCATGATGATCTGATAAAACCAGATCAGGCAATCCATGCCGAACAATGTGTCATAAACAATGACCAAAGTGACCACTGTGTGAGAGGCTTGAGCTTCTGCATTTCTTTCTTTGATCTGTTGGGAAGCTCGGATCGCAAGGACCTGTTTGCCATGTCTGTGCAACAACAACAAAATGAAGCTGCTAGCCATTGTCATAGTTATCACAAACAGTAAATCCCGTGTGAACTGGCCGAAGCCCACCCCCTGAATGGTGATCTGATTGGGATAGATCACAACACAGTAGCCCAAATTGTAGTAAAACTGTATAGTGGTGATGTTCCTGGCACCAACAGTAAAAATGAGCAGACTGCTGTTGTTGATCATATTCAAGACATAGATGGCCACCAGCAACAAGGTCATGTACTTCTTCATGAAGGACTTCATGTGGAGCCACCGCTCTGTGTTCTGTGCAATGGTGATGCACTGAAAGCAACTCAGGAGGCAGGTGAAGATGATAGTAAACCCCCGTGCAGTGCGAAAGATGAATAGAAGGCTTTTACACATAACGTCTGTGAAGAACTCTCTCACACCAACCGCATATAAGCAATATGGGACTCCTTGGGTGAGGCAGACAAGCAGGTTTGCCCCAGCTAAGTGGGACAGGATGACTTCAGCTTTCGTTTCCTTGTATCCTTTCCACACTATTCTTATAAGGAGGATCATAATGGTTATGTTACCTGATATTCCTAGAATGGTGGTAATGAGATACAGAAGTTCCATGAACGATCCATATGATTCCATTTGTCTTGATAGGGATTGGACCTAGGTTGTCCTGAGAAGAAAAGTAAAAAATGATTGCAGTGAATCTTGGGTACAAAAATATGAAACATTCATATGGATGCAATTGCAAATAAAAAGTGAAGATGAAACACAGTTACATAACTAAGAGGGTGACATTTTTCACATCACTCCACAGAACCTATCTCTTTTTAATGTATGTGACTTATGAAAATATTTCTTCTGTCTATTTGTCGACCAACTGTTACATTATTCCAATTCTCCACCTTCCTTTTACCAACATCACTCCATCCCATTATAAAGCTTGGTGCAAAATATGGAGGAAAATTCACTGATGGAGTTTTTTCAAATCAAGCTATTGTTGTTAACTAAGAACATTTACTAGTGGATTCTCCTGTAGATTTATATCTTCCACCACCAAAGTTAGAATTCTCTATTACCATCTTTAATTGATTTACAGTTGGAAGTTCATAAAATATGCTATAGGATATGGGAAAACCGGTTAAATCTAGACCAGAATCTACTGGATGAACTGTCCTTTACTGCACCTTCCTCATGGTTGAGAAAAGATCATCAACAGGTTTTACACCGGATTTAGCCCTTCCTAAGAGTTCTTTTGACTACCACCAAAACGTTATCTTGGCTCTGCAATCTTTTAATGCTATATTTACAGTGGCAGCGGTCATAAACAAAGGGTTGTGAGGCGAGAGGGAGTGGAAGGGTTCGCTTCGGAGGGGTCATGCAGGGAGGGTAGTCGGGGGTATGAATACTATATCTAAAATTATAAAAACATACCTTTAGCCACCGGCCACTTCCGGCCACCTCCAGCATCGCGTCACAACGCCTCTCCTCTTCCTGCCTGATCCCAGCAGCCCCCAGCATGGGGATTGACCTGAGAGGGCTAGAAAGATGCTCTGCTCAGACCTGGTAGTCTGTGGGGTTCGTCCAGCCCAGCTGCTCAATTCAGATGGGCTGGAGAAAACCTAAGTGCGCATGTGTGTTTTGGTTGGCCTGAGATGGCCAGCTAAAGACACATGTGCACATAGCACTCCTCCTCCCCCTCCTATGCCTAAGCCCTGCCCCTCCCCATAGCACTGGCTCAGAGCCAGCAAATGCAAAATAAAACGATGCAAGAACATTGTGTAATTTTACATTTGCTGGCTCTGAGCCAGGCAGTGGAGTGACGCTCCTCCACCATGGCCTAGGAGCCGCCGCTGTATATTTATTCCTAATAACACAAACTACAACGTGCACCCCCCCACCCATTTTTTTCAATTGCAAACTATTTAGCTCAAATGCCTATTTAGCAATCTTAATTGTTTATCTACCAAACCATGGACCTCTATTTGCCTGACAGTCATTTCATCCATTAAATTCAGAAATGTCTGAAGGCCCTGTGGATGTCTCTTAACATTGGCACGAACTGCTGTCACATCAGTTACTGTAGGTGTTTTAAAGGTTTATTCGATGTCTCCTTCACTAATTGATGACCAGTAGTCAAACTTTTACAAAGTTTTTCCTGAACAAACTCCTAAAGTGAGAGTTTATTTTAGAAGAAAGTAAAACAAATGATGCCCACACAATGGGAGTGTTTGCCCCTGGTGTGAGGGTAATTTTTTAATTTTTACTGTCCTTCACGGGCATTTTTCACCTGCCCTTGACAGACAGAAAACAAGCATTAAAAATGCAATAGGTCTCGCCTTTGATTAAGTTAAAGCCCTTTGCTTTGCTATACAATACCATTAGCAAATCACATGGTTTTAACTTATTCAACGGCGAGACCTAGTGCATTTTCAATGGTTTTTTATATATATGCTTTCTTAGTGGCAAGCGCTCGACAGCTGAAACTTTACGAGTTTGTGCATACCCCTGTTTCTGAAGAGTTAGCATATTATTCACATGCTTTTGCATCACCAGGACTTGAAAAAAACGAAAATGTGTAAACAGTTCAACATCATTGTTAACAGGGGCCCCCAAAATATTGCTTGCCCAAAGCCCCAAAAACTCTTAGTAACTCTTAGCAGACAGCTGAGGATTTCACTAAGAAATGAGAACCAAATGCACCACCCGTGTAAAGCATATCTATGCAATTACCTGCAGTCACCAATTATATATATCACAAAAAGGAAGTTAAACCACAGATTCTCGGAATTACCAGAATTGGATTAAGATCATCAGGTCCATGGTTGAGCAATCACAATTAAGGGGGCAGAAACAGGGATTACAGTCAATTAAACAAGTAAGGATAGAATAGATTTCAAATCATATGAATCCTGAAGAGTACATGAAATGTGTAGTGTCGTTAAACCAAGGAAGCAGGCAGCCGACAGCAGATGCTCTTTTAAAGTCTATGTGGCACTGCAGAGCTGTGGAGAATCAACAGACATTACTGCTTAATTTTACTCTTCTTCAAATACCGCACAGGTAAAACAAGTATGCAAGGTGTATCGGAACGCCAGATACAAGTATACGCATTTTAATTATTTACTCATACCATACCTCCCCCCTCAGATTGAATATAATGAAGCTGAAACGTTGTCTCGCTGTGCAGGTAGATGCCGATTTTGTGCATATGGTGTGAACCTGCTCATTGATAGAGAGATTTGGGATCTAAGTGGGAGAGGAGGTAGAGTACAGACTCAACAGACAAACTGTACTCCAAGTGGAAATATGTCTGATGGCTTATGTCTGCACCGGCCAAAAAAAGCAAAAACAACGTGAGTAATAAAATATATGCTGTAGCCTGGAGGGATACACCATTACATTGGAAGTCGACTGAGGATGTGGAAAACTGGGCTGTTGTTGAAGGGGCAGCTCTGCAAAAGGGCAACGGGGTATTCCGCAAAAAGCCCATTGCTGAACTCTGGTTGCAAGTATTGGGAGCCTTCCTGAATAAAAACAGTCGGGAGGTGCCGTGAGTTCAGACCGCTAAATGACCAAGGCAGGAAAGGTATATGGGCCCATGGATGAATTACCCGGCTTTATTAGCACATTACCGAGCTTTATTAGCTCGGTAATGCATGAATATCGCTGACTTTACAGCGATATTCATGCATTTCGGCCGATTTTTATCGCTTAGGAGATAAACCTTGATAATAGCAAGGTTTCTAAGCGAAAAAAATAGGCGAAGCACGGCGATAAAATTATTGCCTCTAACCAAGCTTAGCAATAAATATCGCTTATTCTTGGTAATATGCCCCCTTGCTATTATCAAGGTTTAACTCCTAAGCGATAAAAATCGGCCGAAATGCATGAATATCGCTGTAAAGTCAGCGATATTCATGCATTACCGAGCTAATGCTTTTAGCCATGTTATCAACCTACCATTGGATAACATGGCTAAGAACTGCTCTGGGCAGGCGTTAGCTTTTGGAGATAATCGCGCTTAGCGCGATTATTTCCAAAAGTAGGTAATAGGAGATAGCGATGTTAGCGACTGTTTCCAGTCGCTAACATCTTGGCACGCCCACTTTGCATGTCATTAGCGATAAATATCGCTGACATGCAAAGTGGGCCCCAAGATGATCGCTATCTCCTACTAGCTATCGCTAACTGGTGTTAGCGACAGCTAGGTAATAGGGCGATAAAATTAACGCCGCTTTAGCAGGAAAGCGGCGATAAGGCCCTTGGTAATATGCCCCCTAGTTTCTAATGAAATTCCGCTTTAAAGCGTCTCTTTAGCAGGCTCGGCAAGAACTGGTGCATAATGCAAGCTGCTACTGCCGTTCAGTATGCAGGGGCTCGCAAGACTCCAGGCTAACAAAATGAAGGATTTGGTTAAACAATAAAAACAACACACAACACAAGTTCCCTGAAGACCCCAGACCCTAGTTCTCACATGAAAATAGATCATAAGTGCAGGAATTGGCATTTTACAATGTGTTAATTACCAATGTAAATGTCCTGAGATTTACATTTTTATAATGAACAGCTTTTTAAATGTTATTGTTCCCGGTGGCACCCTCCGTGGTCCCGTCAGCCTCTACCCCAGCCCTGTAGGTCTACCTCTTAACTCTGCGAACACTTCGTCCCTACTTTATAACAAGCCCATCCTGCTCCAGTCGCCTCTCTGCCCCCCCTGCTCACTACCTGTCCTGCACCTCTACACTTTTGTCCCTTCCTGTTTCTGCCCCTCTCTGACACCTGTCCGCTACCTTTTATCATTTTCCAACCTGTTTGCCCTCACCGTCCTCGCCACCTGCCCTTTACCTCTACCCTATTTCTGCCCTCGCTCCACGAGCCCTGCCTTTCTTCTCCCTGCCCCCGAGTGCCCAGACCTGCAGCTCAGCGGCAGCATTCCACAGCTCAGTGAAGCCCATCCTCTGCCCAGGGCTGTCCCAGACACCAAGGTCCGGGGGGGTGAGTGTGACTGGACGCGCACTTGGGGGCCTTTCACAAACAAAAGTGACACTTGGGAGGGAGAGCGCAGTGGAGAGGGCGGAGGTTAGGAAAGGCCAAAGTGAGAGCAGAGTCACCAGCAGCCTAGGCTCCCTAATGAAGGGTTTGGTTAAACAATATAAAACACACAGCACAAGTTCCCGAAGACCCCAGGCCCTAGTTATCACGTGCAAATAGATCATGAGTGCAGGAATCAGCACTTGGTAAGGCAGACAGCAGGGCCGGTCCTAGAACTACTGGGGCCCCGGGCGAAAGGGAAGATGTGAGGCCCCTGTAATTTGCATGTAAAATCCAGTCGCGGCCAGCATGACTCGAGGGTTGGGAGGTCTCACGGGGGTTCGCGCGAGAGGGGGTAATTTAAAAATAAAATAAACTTACCTTTCCAGGTCTCGCGTCATCTCTGCTCCTGACCTGCTCTTCTTCTTTGCAGGAACAGGAAGCAGGCAGCCTCCCTCCCCTAAGCCAATCACAACGCTGCAATGGCAGCATTGTGATAGGTCGGGACGTCGACCAGCCAGGCGCATATGGGGAGGCCATTTTCTCCATGTAGGGTGCATTGGTGCCTACATGGAGAAAGGCCAGAGTGCGCATGACTGGTTTGGTCGGCCCCGGAGAGCCAACCAAACACTCAGGGCCCTTAGCAGTGGGCAAGGCACTCCTCCCCTGCCCTAAAGCAGACCCGCCCGTCCCCCAACCAAACACTTCTGCTTTCTCGCAGTGCGAGTAGCAGAAACATAAAATGGTCGTTTTAGCATTTTGTGTTTCTGCTTCTCGCGCTGTGGGAAAGCAGTGAGGCGAAGCTCCTCCGCCCCAGTGGAGGAGCCGCCCTTGTTAACATCACAAGAAGTGACATCACAGAAAGTGACATCGCAGGACTATTGATCTTATTTGGCATCCCTGAAGAGACCTAACGTGGATATCAGTAACCTGGACAAAAAGATAAATATACAAATGAAATAAGCCCATATATTTTAAAACTGAATTAACTGGATTACATTGGTCACATTGGATGGAAAAGCTAGGTGCAGGTCTCACAAAGATTTTTATTATGTACTCCTTGTTAACTGATTGTTTCCAGAAGCGTGCATGATACAATTTCCAGTTCTGCCTCATAAAGGGGGGAGATCCTGTGAGGTAATGAGGGGCAAGATCATTCAAAATATAAAATGACACAAGAGAAAACCTCTCACACCATGGATATAACTGCAAATTTCAAAAGGCTCCCTTATCTTTCCGTGCCATTATTGTGCTACCTTAGGATGACATTAATACTTTGTCATTTGTTTTAACGTACATCCTCTCACCAGTGTCCCACACGAACATGCTAAGAGACGTAGGACAATCTTTTTTGTGTGTGGGCTCTTTACTCACCGGAATTATGTTAAGTGTAAAACACAACACATATAGTAAAAAATTACAAGACACCATTGCAAACAAATAAAGATTGTACATAAATAAAAAAAGACTTAGAACGACCAAGAACACTACTAAATCATACATTGACTTGAAGGTATGCTGCAGATTCAAAGGGTTTTCAAATCAACGTTTTTGATTTGGTGTTAGAACTGTAGGAAGTACAAGTGACCGCCTTTAGTGCTGGTGGAGCCCTGTGCGACAATGTTGGTGCCCCCCAATGACTCACTCTGTCACGGATTCCCTCACTACCACGCTTTAAACATGCCCCTCAAGTCTCCGTAATAACATTCTCGCTCAGATGCATTTAATTTGATTTACTGCGCCTCTGATACCAGTGTAGGGTGTCAGAGAACTCATGACAATCAATTATACGAGTGTAAATCACAATAGGTAAAGTGACAGACAAAGGACTAGGAGTCACATGACAATAATACTAGTAGGCTGTATAGTTTAATATTGATTGATCTGGAGAAACACAAATTCTGAATTTAGAACGTAATACTATGGTTGGGGGTTCTGTTTAATAATCAGAATTGATTTCTGTCCAAATGAACCCTTTTTGCAACATTAGGATAATCATAGACTGAGGAAAAAACCATAACGCTGTAATTTATACCTTGGAGTTTGCATGCAGCCATTAGATGACAGTTAATAGCTCATTGTTCTTTGTTAGGATTTTGACTTATAAACTGCAAGTAACAGTAGGGTTTCTCCGACAAAAGCAGTAACCCACTGGTCTATTTACATTATGTGGACTTAGTGATCTGCATGGTACATGATCTTTGCAGCAGGCACATTAAACCTCTGCACTACCTTTACACAAGTCAATACTTCCACTTGACAAAACTCCATCTCTCTCTAGGAAGAACATTATTCACTGGAGTCATCATGACATTATCATTGTTGCCGAAAGTTGCTGGAGGCCAGGAAGGCATCAGCAAGTGCTTTTTGAAACATAATATACTCGCAAACATGACGCCCCCACCCGAAGTCAGCACTCAGTTTGATCTAATCGGTCGCACCGCCCTAGAGCCTTCCTGCCCAAGGGTCCTGTGACCTCAATGACAGAGGCACTGTTGCTCTAGGGTGTGCTGCTTCGTAGGCCTGCCCAAAAGACTTGAGGTGAGCTTCAATAGGGGTTGGAGTGGACAGACCTTCAAGGTTAACCCACACTTGCCACCGCTATGGTCCACCTGCTGGTGCTCAGACACCAGGGCTTCTAAGGTCTTTCAGGGCCTTCTAAGGTCAAGCATGAAAATATGCTCTCTCAGGGGAGTGGTCTGGTGGACTGGTCATAAAACCTGAACCTGGTTCCCGGTTCCAAATTCGGCAGCTCTGACCAAAGTGCCACATCCTCTCCCCCTGTGAACAGCATACTGCCCCATTGAGAGAAACTCGCACTGCCTTCAACTACAACATAACTGTGCCCACTATAAACACCTGTATGCGACTCAATACAAATTAGTCACTAGACAAGAGCAATATGCTACCTAAAAAAAAAAGTGACTACATTCTGGAAAAAGCAAACACTCATAAGGAATGTAAGGTTAAGTACAAGCATGTAAAATATGAGCAGGAACAACATGGTTACCTTAATGCTTTTGCACTTATTATTCAGAAATCGATGAGTGCTTTTGCATGAAAAGTTAAAGCCATGTCTACAGGGCTGAAGGGACCTGTTTCAATGTACATTGCTTATATTCTTACAAAATGTAAGCAATTTGGTTTAAAAAGGCCACATTTGTGAATACAGAGCTGTAGTATGCATTTTGTTTTCCATTCCACCCATCAAGCAGGTATTGCTGTACATCCAGGAATGGTGCACTTCCTCAATCGGGGAAAACAATGCTGTTCATAGAAAGACAAGAAAACAAAAGTAGTGCTTCACTGGCAAACTATGTAAAGTGGCACTAATGTGTTTTGGGTGTGAATAAAATCAATCTGGTCCCTTTTTGACCCACTCTGCCTTGCTTTAGTTATTTTTTACATTTTGAACCTCTTATTTCTCTCCATCCCAAGGCTGCACGTTGGAATTAAAAAATGTCAGAAAAAAACAACCTTTCCAGAAAACGTGTGTTTATTTTTTGGAGTAATTTCACAGGGGAACAAATAAATTAAAGGCAATAGGGAGTACTGGCTACAAGGCCCTGGGAAGGGGGAACCAACCCCTGCACCTTGCAGCTTGCTATAGTGCTTAGAGGCCCAGCGAAAGGGGGTCCCCTCCCCTGGGCCTGCGATGCAACGGGAAGGGGCCCTCACACCTGAACCATGTAGCTTGCTATAGTGCTTAGAGGCCCAGGGAAAGGGGCCCCCCTCCCCTGGGCCTTCGATGCAAAAGTTAACAAAAGCCAGTTGATCAGGCTACTCCCTTCTCCCCTTACCCACCTCCCCTTACCTGTGTCCGGCTGGTCCTGGAAACAAAGGGGCCTTCTGTCACCTAGCAACACAATGCAGAAAGGGAATGGCCGGTACTTAACAGAGTTGCTGCCCGCCCCTGACACTGTGAGCCATAATTGCTGGCCTGACTGCTATGCCTTCCCCCCACCCCTGCACGCCCAGGAATGCCACCACGCCCTGACCAGCAAGGTCGACTCGAGCCGTCTGTCTGTCTCGCATGTGTATTGTGATTGCATGGGGAGAGGGCCCTGGAGGGGTAGGTGGGCAATCTGTGAAAGTGTGAAGTGGAGGCCCCCGTCATTAAGCTGAGCGCAAGGCCCTGGGCAGCTGCCCACACTGCCCTTGCCTAGCGCCGGCCCTGGCAGACAGGCGCATCCATCGCCAGCCCTCGATCAGTTCAGTCCCGTATAAAACAAGCATTTGCAATGCAATAGGTCTCGCATTATGAAAGTTTGAGCTATTGGTCTTGTAAATGACATTTTTTTTATTTATGTGTTGGTTTTGAAAATAGCTAAATTAATAGCCTTGTCATTTACAATGCCAATAGTTATAACTCTCGCAAATGTGACACCTATAGCATTTGTAATGCAACATGTTTTGTATTTACGGGACTTAGATGTATTGATATTACAAATAACAATGGCTTTTAATTTTTTTAAATAATTAATACTTAAATAAAAGTGATTGCAATTTATAATGGCAATAGCTTAAACTTTTGTAAATAACTTTTGTGAAGATTATGTTCAGTGTATTTTATTGTGATGAAAATCCAAGAACAGAAGTGAAATATTAACATCTTTTTGTGACATTTGTAATAAAGCTTGAAACATTGAGAGAACATATTTGAACCAGTTGTTATTGAATGGTTGCACAGATTGATGCTGTGATGGCGCGGAGTGATGCTGTGGTGGTGCTAAGTGATGCTGGGGTTGCGCTAAGTGATGCTGTGGTGGTGCTGAGTGGTGCTGTGGCGGTGCTGAGTGAGGCTGTGGTGGTGCTGAGTGGTGCTGTGGTGGTGCTGAGTGATAATGTGGTGGTGCTGAGTGGTGCTGTGGTGGTGCTGTGGTGGTGCTGAGTGGTGGTGTGGTGGTGCTGAGTGGTGCTGTGGTGGTGCTGAGTGATAATGTGGTGGTGCTGAGTGGTGCTGTGGTGGTGCTTAGTGATGCTGTGGTGGTGCTGAGTGATGCTGTGGTGGTGCTGAGTGATGCTGTGGTGGTGCTGAGTGGTACTGTGGTGGTGCTGAGTGGTGCTGTGGTGGTGCCGAGTGGTGCTGTGGTGGTGCTGAGTGGTGCTGTGGTGGTGCTGAGTGGTGCTGTGGTGGTGCTGAGTGATGCTGTGAGTAGCTTCAGATGGGGTTGATCCACCCATTTAGGCTGAGTTAAGCGGCAAATGACAAAGTCTTCTGACAGTGGCTAAAAGGGGCTGCTAAAAAACGCATTGGTTGAAAGGGGCACGCCTAACACCTTCTCTAAGTGTGCTGTAAACAACAGGTTATTTTGACAACTGTGCTGAAAAACCCAATACCTAAACATGAGAACAAAGAAGGTCCATGGAAGGAGAAAACTGAATAAAATTAGCGAGCAGAAGAAAAAGATTAACACAATGAAAAGCAGTGTAAGAAAAAAGGTGAATGAACGAGAGTTAGAAGCCAAGAGAACAAAAAGAATGCAAACACTAATATGAAAGGAAAAAATAAAAACATAAAAGAAAGAAATACAAAAGGAGAGCCAGAAAGAACAAACGAGAGCAGAAAAGAGTGAGACATAGAGACAAGAGAAAAGAGCTGAGTTGGGAGTGAGAATGGTGGAGTGGAGGAGAGCGAGGAGAGAGCGGTAAAGAAGGGAAGTGGGCTGACTGATGGGCAAGAGAAGGGTAGTGGGAGGGAAGGAGATGAAGAGGAATAGATGAAGAGGATGGCTGAAAGCAGTGGTGGTGAAAGGGGATATGAAAATATTGGATCTTCCCGAAAAGGGTACAGCAGGGGAGCGTCGATGGGTTTATGCAGGGGGGAGAGTAGTGGAGGAGGGGAAGGCGGATGGTAAGTGAGGTAGAAAAAAGTTGAAAAGAAAGAGGAGTGCGGGGAGAGGGAACAGACCTGGTGGAGGTGACGAGAAGGAAAGGGGACTGGGGGAAGGGGAGAGGAAAGGAAGGATACGAGCTGGGTACAGGAGATAAAAGGACGGGGAGAGAAACATAGGAAATGGAAGTGAGGGTGTCTAGTCAGGAGACGGTGCGAGGACGGTAGTGGAGGAGTAGGGAGACACGTCATAGAGGAGGCAGTGGAAGGGGACAGTGCATTAGAGAGGAAAGAAGTGGGGGAGGTGTGAAAGTCCAATACCTTCTCGGGTCGAGATAGCGCTAAATAAAACTGCAAAAAACACAAAAAAAAGCTGGATGATAAATTGGGATTAAAGTGTAGAAATGAAGGGAGGAAGAGGACGACAGAAAATGTGAGGGAACGAAGGCAAGAGTTGGGGAGTAGAGGGTGTAAGGTGTAAATGAATGAAGGAGGGATGGAGACAGGGCGTGGGCAGAAGAAATCAACAGAATTTGAACAAAAAAAGCTAGAGAACGCAAGTCATTTATAGAGCGCTTTTACGGCCTCGAAAGGGCCTCTAGGCGCTACCGTTGAAATGCTGTTGAAGGAAAACAAGCAAATGCACTCAAACATATACACAGACACAGGCACATTACAAACAAGTAGGTGCGCAAACACACAAGGTAACATGCACGCAAACACACACCAGAAGCTCAAACATATGCAGAAAACACACACACAGCCGTGTCACACACACACAGAGGACAGAAGCCAGTGAAACAAGTTACTAAAAACATGGCAAAGTGTTAACGTGCAGAGGAAGGTCCCGTTGCATAGGTTCACTAGTATTTGGTTGTCAACAAGCATTAATGAAGTTACATTTTTGTCCGACAGTATAACCATCTTTAAAAAAGTACAAAATAACGAAGTGATAACAAAAAGTGCTACATAATTTACCATTACTTGCTGCATGATTTAGTCAACCATGCCTCAATCCACTGTCACATTATTTCGGTAATCCTTCTGATTTAAGTACCTGCTTGTCACACAGGCATTATATTGAACATGGGGAGTATTCCACTGATCAACTAAAGGGCACACCTGCACGGGTGTGGATAGCACGGGCACCTGAAGAGTCAATTCATGCAGCCACCTAAAGGAATGGTATTTAAGACTGTGGCTCTGTGTCAAAAGGATGAGTGAACATCTGCATATTCACACGTGTATTTTTTCCTCCACATCATACTTTTTTTGTAATCCATGTTTGTTGTGGAGTTTTCCTTGGCGGGTTTCAGAATCCTCTGAACTGTGTGCTATTGAGGATTGGTGGCGGTGTCAAAGTTGGCATATATGTAGAGGAGGGACCTTCAAACTGGGGCGCTGGCCTTAAATGATCCGGGGGACGAAACAGGCTGTGGTTAAAAGAAACATCATCCTGATAATAGTACCTTGGCTAGGATAATTACACCGTGGATACTTTTACACCTTTATTAAGGCATATCTAGCTAGAATAGTAGGTACCCAAGGTGCTATTCTCATGATCCCATGAGAGTAGCCCTGCAGCTTCTATTACACGTACTGGTGCTCAGGGAGCATTATTGTACCATCATAGATATACCAAAAGCACCCCGGTAGAGGCAGAGACTTTACCTGTCCCACATAAATTGTGTACCCAGGGCAATGATTGACTGCTGCCAGCAGGGTTGAGACAGCGTGGGTATGGTGGGCATGCAAGACTGTAAAAGGCGGATGCAGTTTTGAGGAACACAATCAAAAAATAGTTCAAATGAATCGATTAACAAACTCGAAATACACTTACTAAAAATTACGGGTGGCTTTGTGTTTGTCTTCCACTGAGTTGAATGGACTAACTGCTTGTATCCGTGTCATTTCAAACATCCGAAGGCAGTTAAGTTGGGCATCTGTGCGTCGCTCATTATGCAGGAACACCTAACTGATTAAACATAACTGCTAGAAGTCGCTAGGTCACAAAGCCCCACTTGCTCATGAGAAAAGCAGAAGCATCTTTAGAGTTTTCACAAATCACCTTCAAGTATTATCGTTCGAGTCCTCCCGTGAGCATACGTTACCCTGACTAGCTACTGACAAGTAAAGTCCCGGAGGTCAGTTTGTGGGGAAAGTGCCATTTGTGAGCTTGGTAACGCAACGTATACATATAAATAAGGGGACTATAAAAGGTGATTGTGTGCGGGGAGATACGTGTGTGGTATACATTTGTTTTGTTTGTTGTACAAGCACGGGCCAAAAGGAGAGGCATCGCAAATACAAGATTCTCTGGTTTCCGTGCAAAATTGAGCTCACTAATTAGCCACACTAACTGCCTTATACGATGTGATTGATGCAGAACTATATCTCCGCATCACTCATCTCCATGGGGAGCTCATCAGAAGTACGGCTTTACACTTTACTCAGTCTATGTTCCAGTTGTACAAGTTTAGTTAATACAGAAATGAACTGTACATGGTTTTCCCAATGCACACGTTCACTCTTCGGCAACTACTGTAACTTCTACAAAACAAAACTCTACAAAACAAAACACAGAAAGGAAAAATGAATGGAAGACCAGAAGGGCAGAAAAACGCGCCGCGAAATGAAATTAAATAAACGTGGCCGCGAAAAGAAATTACAAGCGGCTGGGAAATGCGCATTCCTTTGTACTGTGAAGCAGGGGGCGGGGGAGCGGATGCCTTTGAAGTGAAGCTCACGGGATGTAAGGGATGCAATTAGGGGGGAGGAGAAGTGAGGCCGAGCGCGCACTGCGCACGCTGGGGAAGCAACCGATGCCTGTGGGAGGGAGGCTGATGGCTTTGATGTGGACGCGCTTACCGCTCGAGTAATCCACAGGCACTGCCCAAAATCCGCGATGGTTTCAGAGCTTGGTTTGCCCACAATACTCTTGTCTATTTATTCCTTGCGGAATATAATAGACAAGACCTTAAAAAGCAAAAGAGCAGGATGCCGGGTGTTAAGGAAAACAATCCACTGGTCCACGAGCTGACGAAAAATCAAACGTAGGACCCAATGCAGTCAGTACCACAACACTTCCGGTTCTCAGGAAAGCATTGTGGACTCTCTGGCCAGTCAGTGTCGATTTGGTGAAGTGCACAGCAGAGAAGAAATCCACACATTTCTTGTCAGGGTGTAGACACAATATATAGAAGATGGCTTTTGTGCACTTGCCAACTCACCAATTAAAAGGTAGCATGGTCCGAATGGAGTAGGAAATGATCTATACAAGAGTCAGAACTGAGGACTAGTAGTTCCCAAATATCCAGATTTTAGTCCACAGCACAAAGAAACCAGCCCCCCTTTAAACAAGCGCTCGCCAGGCAGCCATGGTTTATTTTTGCATCTGGCTTTCACTATAAAGTGAAAGCCAGATGCAAAAATAAAGACGCCACAGAGCTTGTCTTTATGGGGCCATTTGTTTGAACACATGGCTCCATAAAGATAAGAAAACGTTTGCGGCAGGAGGAAGGCAGATGAACCTGTCAAAGTGGGCCGTCTGAAAGAGAGAAAAGTCTACGTCAGGAAAAGTTCTTTCTCAATGGTTGGTCACCGTTTAGCATAAACGGTGCTGCCGGCCAATGGGAAAGAGGGGTGGGGCTTACAGCCCTTTACTTAAAGCCCTCTAAATTATTAAATCTCGCCAGCGCTACTGTGCATGTGCGCAGCCTATGCCAGCCGAGACCTAATAAGTTTCAGGAGTTTGTTGGTGACAGGCCCGGAGAAGGCTCATCTCAACATACTGTTGGTCTGTCCACCTGTAAAAAGGGGGGAGGTGTGAACCATGAGTTTGGCAGAGAGTGTGCATTGTCGCTGTTGTGATGGAATACCCTCTCGGGTAAACTGCAAAGCAGTGTGAAAGTGTCTTCATGGTATTGTCATAATGTGTGATCTTGGGCATCTTGCAAGTTAAATTGGATACCACAGAATGAATGTTCCTTATTTCAAACTGCATGTCTCTCACAAGCTCTGCCCTATTATTCCACTGCAGCCATGCAAATACAGATCAAATATTGATTGGATCACCTACATCCCTTGTAAATGAAAAGGGTGAAACACTCCTGAAAAACGGTTAAGTGAGGAAAAACTAGACAGAGGATATAGAAAATTACGGTTTTCATACGTTTATGCAAGTTGTGATGAATAACATTATATTGGTATCTTGAATTATATAAGTGTGCTTGCGTAATGATCTACATGCAGCCGCGGTCGGTAGTGGGAGTACTTGCTGGGTGATGACGTGGGGAGGGGGGGGTGGGGGGTAGTAAACTATGGATTACGGAGGTTTAAAGGTAAGTAAACATTTGAAGAAATAAAACAAATTTTGTTGCATGCACTGTATCGCATTTGGGGATTCAGTGCATGTAACGAAATTCGTTTTATTTCTTCATATGTTTACATACCTGTAAATCTCCATAATCCATAGTTTACTACCCTCCACCCTTCCCTTCCCCCTCCCCACGTCACTGCCGGGCATGTACTCCCACTACCGACCGCGGCTGTCTACAAGTTTGTTGTTGTGGGATTAACTTAGTGTTTATGTCTTATGGGGTGTCAGCTTGCATAGGCCGAGATACTAGCTTTATAATATATGAGGTTTCAGTGACGATGATTCATTTGTAGATGTGCAGCTAAAGAGCTTCGCATGTGCCAATGAATCTTTGTGTGCATACTGAGACTATATAGTGCACTAACCAATTCCTTCAGTAAATAACAGAACATGACCTAGAGGAATATTTTACTTCCCCAGCGATCCTAAAAAATGCAAATTGATAGTCTCAGTGCAAAATACAAGCCTGTCAGCTCTTTATTGGTGAATGAGCTGATAAGGTTGTGAAACGTTGGTGAAATAGTGTAGCATGTGGAAACTTGGGAGAATGGAATAGGTGGTTTGGCAGTGATCATACAGAGATAAGGAAGGAGCTGAGAAATGTCTTATGGGACTGCAGATACAGTTGACCAAAGAGTTTGTTAAACTGGATTATGGGCATAGAATCAAAAACAAATATGGAAAAATCTGAGTGAGAAGATTGTGAGACTTTAGATCAGCAGATGATTCAAAATACATGAAACATTTTGTCAATGATTGTCTGTGGAGCAGACAGCAAAAACATGAAAATCAATGCCGCAACCATGCATGATGAATGCATCATACCTTAGAAAGAAATATGTGTCAAACTACAAAGTTATCTCCATTCAGAAGGGATTGTTCAATACTTAGATCCAAGTGAAGAAAGAATAAGTCAGAGATGAAGTTGTCAGCAGGCTGTGGTTGGCCAAATGCTTTTGGAATTCAAGCAATGAAAAGAAATAAAAAATGCCTGGCCGAACCCTCATCCCAAGGAATTCCATAAATGTGTCATCTTGACCATTGGACCCTGATCATTTGGAGGATGTGTAGAATGTGCAGTGTGAACTGAATTTCCCAGCCTTCTAGATGAATAACTTTATACTTGAAACTGCACTAAGGAAACAAATGAAACTCTTCCACTATCATTTAGTTGAAGACTTTAGTTGGAGTACCCTTATAGGTTGAGCTAATACCATAATAGGGTAGTCTATGAGTTGCCTCGTTTTGACCTAGGCAGAATTATATACACATTCAATGACACAAGTCAGATTCACACGTGCATATGGGATCATCAAAACATTTGAAAAAGCCAAGTGGGTCAAACAAGGTTACTATTTGGAACCCCTGTTGCTCAACATCTGCAGCAATCCCTGACCATAAATTCAAATGTAGCCAAGACAGTTGTCTGAAGAAAATAAAATGGAAAATCCATGTCCTACTTTATGAGTATGACTGCTTCCTTCTGTCTAGGAATGAAAATGTATTACAATCTCAACTGAGAAAAATGCAGATATGCTGTGGAAAATTTTTATATCTGAATAAGTAATATCAAAACAAAGGTGATGGCATTGGGTAAATTAAATGCTGATGTTGCAAAAAAAGAAATTTTACATCAACAGGGACTCAGTTGAAAAGACTATGGAAGCAATTCACAAAAGTAAACTTTGACTTGAAGTATCGGCATGGCATTGAGCGACAAGATGGTGTTTGCACCCTAAGAGTGCTCCAGACCCCTCTGTCATCTGCCCACATCATAGCTGCCCTTTGGGAGCAGAATTGCCAGCACTGGTTTGTGGGAGAAAAGGGCGTCCCACTGTGGATCTAATCGGGCCTGGCACGCACTCCTTGAACCTGTACAGTTGGCCCCTGCAGCAAGCCCTAGACAGGAGAAGACTAGATGGAGGGGTCCCTACTGAGGCCTGCGACACCATTGGCCGCAATGATGTCCCCAATGAATGAGAGGGGCCCTAGCCAAGTATCTCGAGCCCTACCCGACAGACCCAGCGACACTAGGTTAGTGAAACAGTGATCCCTGGCTGGGGTGGCATGCAGTGAAGACGGCGAGGTCGACGTGCGGATTGGCAGAGCGCTGGCCGGGGCAGCAACAGCAGACATTCTGAGTCTTCCTGTGTGACCCGCGTGCCCCTGTAGCAAACAGGGTTGCACCCAGAGGGAGAACCTGGCAGTGACGGGGCAGGAGGAGGCAATGTATAGCACTCCCCAGTCAGTTGCACAGACCTACGACAGAGACGAGGCCTGTGAGAACACCGACCTTGGTGATAGTAGCCACAGCAGGCGCCCGAGGCCCCCCAGACGTGAGTCCCAGGCTCTCCACATCACTGGAGTCGAGCTATCCAGGCTGAAGAAGGCTGATAGCCAGAAACCGGTCCTTGGATGCTTGATTCCGGTCTAGGAAAGACATGGCTTGGTAGTTCGGGCTGGACTGTTCCCGTGAGGCACAGGTTCAAGGCTGATTTGCATATAGCCCTTGTCTGACCTAGGGTGGTGTGGAGTGCAAAAAAACGATGGATTTAAGCCCAGATCTTTGTACTGGGGTGAATGTAAGACATTGTTCTACATTCTGTCCATCAACTGTGGTTTTTGCAATTTTCACCCCGAGTGGGCTGGGTATGCTCAGACGTGAGTCCCAGGCTCTCCACATCACTGGAGTCAAGCTATCCAGGCTGAAGAAGGCTGATAGCTAGAAACCGGTCCTTGGATGCTTGATTCCGGTCTAGGAAAGACATGGCTTGGTAGTTCGGGCTGGACTGTTCCCATGAGGCACAAGGTCAAGGCTGATTTGCATATAGCCATTGTCTGACCTAGGGTGGTGTGGAGTGCAAAAAAACGATGAATTTAGGCCCAGATCTTTGTACTGGGGTGAATGTAAGACATTGTTCTACATTCTGTCCATCAACTGTGGTTTTTGCAATTTTCACCCCGAGTGGGCTGGGTATGCTCAGACGTGAGTCCCAGGCTCTCCGAATAACTGGAGTCAAGTTATCTAGGCTGAAGAAGGCTGATAGCCAGAAACCGGTCCTTGGATGCTTGATTCCGGTCTAGGAAAGACATGGCTTGGTAGTTCGGGCTGGACTGTTCCCATGAGGCACAGGGTCAAGGCTGATGTGCATATATCCATTGTCTGACCTAGGGTGGTGTGGAGTGCAAAATAACGATGGATTTAGGCCCAGTTCTTTGTACTGGGGTGAATGTAAGACATTGTTCTACATTCTGTCCATCAACTGTGGTTTTGGCAATTTTCACCCCGAGTGGGCTGGGTATACTCAGACGTGAGTCCCAGGCTCTCCACATCACTGGAGTCAAGCTATCCAGGCTGAAGAAGGCAGATAGCCAGAAACTGGTCCTTGGATGCTTGATTCCGGTCTAGGAAAGACATGGCTTGGTAGTTCGGGCTGGACTGTTCCCATGAGGCACAGGGTCAAGGCTGATTTGCATATAGCCATTGTCTGACCTAGGGTGGTGTGGAGTGCAAAAAAAAGATGGATTTAGGCCCAGATCTTTGTACTGGGGTGAATGTAAGACATTGTTCTACATTCTGTCCATCAACTGTGGTTTTTGCAATAATTTTTACCCCGAGTGGGCTGGGTATGCTCAGACGTGAGTCCCAGGCTCTCCACATCACTGGAGTCAAGCTATCCAGGCTGAAGAAGGCTGATAGCCAGAAACCGGTCCTTGGATGCTTTATTCCGGTCTAGGAAAGACATGGCTTGGTAGTTCGGGCTGGACTGTTCCCATGAGGCACATGGTCAAGGCTGATTTGATTATAGCCATTGTCTTACCTAGGGTGGTGTGGAGTGCAAAAAAACGATGGATTTAGGCCCAGATCTTTGTACTGGGGAGAATGTAAGACATTGTTCTACATTCTGTCCATCAACTGTGGTTTTTGCAATTTTCACCCCGAGTGGACTGGGTATGCTCAGATGTGAGTCCCAGGCTCTCCACATCACTGGAGTCAAGCTATCCAGTCTGAAGAAGGCTGATAGCCAGAAACCGGTCCTTGGATGCTTGTTTCCGGTCTAGGAAAGACATGGCTTGGTAGTTCGGGCTGGACTGTTCCCATGAGGCACAGGGTCAAGGCTGATTTGCATATAGCCATTGTCTGACCTAGGGTGGTGTGGAGTGCAAAAAAACAATGGATTTAGGCCCAGATCTTTGTACTGGGGTGAATGTAAGACATTGTTCTACATTCTGTCCATCAACTGTGGTTTTTGCAATTTTCACCCTGAGTGGGCTGGGTATGCTCAGACGTGAGTCCCATGCTCTCCACATCACTGGAGTCAAGCTATCCAGGCTGAAGAAGGCTGATAGCCAGAAACCGGTCCTTGGATGCTTGATTCCGGTCTAGGAAAGACATGGCTTGGTAGTTCGGGCTGGACTGTTCCCATGAGACACAGGGTCAAGGCTGATTTGCATATAGCCATTGTCTGACCTAGGGTGGTGTGGAGTGCAAAAAAACGATGGATTTAGGCCCAGATCTTTGTACTGAGGTGAATGTAAGACATTGTTCTACATTCTGTCCATCAACTGTGGTTTTTGCAATTTTCACCCTGAGTGGGCTGGGTATGCTCAGACGTGAGTCCCATGCTCTCCACATCACTGGAGTCAAGCTATCCAGGCAGAAGAAGGCTGATAGCCAGAAACCGGTCCTTGGATGCTTGATTCGGTCTAGGAAAAACACGGCTTGGTAGTTCGGGCTGGACTGTTCCCATGAGGCACAGGGTCAAGGCTGATTTGCATATAGCCATTGTCTGACATAGGGTGGTGTGGAGTGCAAAAAACGATGGATTTAGGACCAGATCTTTGTACTGGGATGAATGTAAGACATTGTTCTACATTCTGTCCATCAACTGTGGTTTTTGCAATTTTCACCCTGAGTGGGCTGGGTATGCTCAGACGTGAGTCCCAGGCTCTCCACATCACTGGAGTCAAGCTATCCAGGCTGAAGAAGGCTGATAGCCAGAAACCCGTCCTTGGATGCTTCATTCCGGTCTAGGAAAGACATGGCTTGGTAGTTCGGGCTGGACTGTTCCCATGAGGCACATGGTCATACTGATTTGATTATAGCCATTGTCTTACCTAGGGTGGTGTGGAGTGCAAAAAAACGATGGATTTAGGCCCAGATCTTTGTACTGGGGAGAATGTAAGACATTGTTCTACATTCTGTCCATCAACTGTGGTTTTTGCAATTTTCACCCCGAGTGGACTGGGTATGCTCAGACGTGAGTCCCAGGCTCTCCAAATCACTGGAGTCAAGCTATCCAGGCTGAAGAAGGCTGATAGCCAGAAACCGGTCCTTGGATGCTTGATTCCGGTCTAGGAAAGACATGGCTTGGTAGTTCGGGCTGGACTGTTCCCATGAGGCACAGGGTCAAGGCTGATTTGCATATAGCCATTGTCTGACCTAGGGTGGTGTGGAGTGCAAAAAAACGATGGATTTAGGCCCAGATCTTTGTACTGAGGTGAATGTAAGACATTGTTCTACATTCTGTCCATCAACTGTGGTTTTTGCAATTTTCACCCTGAGTGGGCTGGGTATGCTCAGACGTGAGTCCCATGCTCTCCACATCACTGGAGTCAAGCTATCCAGGCAGAAGAAGGCTGATAGCCAGAAACCGGTCCTTGGATGCTTGATTCGGTCTAGGAAAAACACGGCTTGGTAGTTCGGGCTGGACTGTTCCCATGAGGCACAGGGTCAAGGCTGATTTGCATATAGCCATTGTCTGACATAGGGTGGTGTGGAGTGCAAAAAACGATGGATTTAGGACCAGATCTTTGTACTGGGATGAATGTAAGACATTGTTCTACATTCTGTCCATCAACTGTGGTTTTTGCAACTTTCACCCTGAGTGGGCTGGGTATGCTCAGACGTGAGTCCCAGGCTCTACACATCACTGGAGTCAAGCTATCTAGGCTGAAGAAGGCTGATAGCCAGAAACCGGTCCTTGGATGCTTGATTCCGGTCTAGGAAAAACATGGCTTAGTAGTTCGGGCTGGACTGTTCCCATGAGGCACCGGGTCAAGGCTGATTTGCATATAGCCATGGTCTGACCTAGGGTGGTGTGGAGTGCAAAAAAACGATGGATTTAGGCCCAGATCTTTGTACTAGGGTGAATGTAAGACATTGTTCTACATTCTGTCCATCAACTGTGGTTTTTGCAATTTTCACCCCGAGTGGGCTGGGTATGCTCAGACGTGAGTCCCAGGCTCTCCACATCACTGGAGTCAAGCTATCCAGGCTGAAGAAGGCTGATAGCCAGAAACCGGTCCTTGGATGCTTCATTCCGGTCTAGGAAAGACATGGCTTGGTAGTTCGGGCTGGACTGTTCCCATGAGGCACATGGTCAAGGCTGATTTGATTATAGCCATTGTCTTACCTAGGGTGGTGTGGAGTGCAAAAAAACGATGGATTTAGGCCCAGATCTTTGTACTGGGGAGAATGTAAGACATTGTTCTACATTCTGTCCATCAACTGTGGTTTTTGCAATTTTCACCCCGAGTGGACTGGGTATGCTCAGACGTGAGTCCCAGGCTCTCCACATCACTGGAGTCAAGCTATCCAGTCTGAAGAAGGCTGATAGCCAGAAACCGGTCCTTGGATGCTTGTTTCCGGTCTAGGAAAGACATGGCTTGGTAGTTCGGGCTGGACTGTTCCCATGAGGCACAGGGTCAAGGCTGATTTGCATATAGCCATTGGCTGACCTAGGGTGGTGTGGAGTGCAAAAAAACAATGGATTTAGGCCCAGATCTTTGTACTGGGGTGAATGTAAGACATTGTTCTACATTCTGTCCATCAACTGTGGTTTTTGCAATTTTCACCCTGAGTGGGCTGGGTATGCTCAGACGTGAGTCCCATGCTCTCCACATCACTGGAGTCAAGCTATCCAGGCAGAAGAAGGCTGATAGCCAGAAACCGGTCCTTGGATGCTTGATTCGGTCTAGGAAAAACACGGCTTGGTAGTTCGGGCTGGACTGTTCCCATGAGACACAGGGTCAAGGCTGATTTGCATATAGCCATTGTCTGACATAGGGTGGTGTGGAGTGCAAAAAACGATGGATTTAGGACCAGATCTTTGTACTGGGATGAATGTAAGACATTGTTCTACATTCTGTCCATCAACTGTGGTTTTTGCAACTTTCACCCTGAGTGGGCTGGGTATGCTCAGACGTGAGTCCCAGGCTCTACACATCACTGGAGTCAAGCTATCTAGGCTGAAGAAGGCTGATAGCCAGAAACCGGTCCTTGGATGCTTGATTCCGGTCTAGGAAAGACATGGCTTGGTAGTTCGGGCTGGACTGTTCCCATGAGGCACATGGTCAAGGCTGATTTGATTATAGCCATTGTCTTACCTAGGGTGGTGTGGAGTGCAAAAAAACGATGGATTTAGGCCCAGATCTTTGTACTGGGGAGAATGTAAGACATTGTTCTACGTTCTGTCCATCAACTGTGGTTTTTGCAATTTTCACCCCGAGTGGACTGGGTATGCTCAGACGTGAGTCCCAGGCTCTCCAAATCACTGGAGTCAAGCTATCCAGGCTGAAGAAGGCTGATAGCCAGAAACCGGTCCTTGGATGCTTGATTCCGGTCTAGGAAAGACATGGCTTGGTAGTTCGGGCTGGACTGTTCCCATGAGGCACAGGGTCAAGGCTGATTTGCATATAGCCATTGTCTGACATAGGGTGGTGTGGAGTGCAAAAAACGATGGATTTAGGACCAGATCTTTGTACTGGGATGAATGTAAGACATTGTTCTACATTCTGTCCATCAACTGTGGTTTTTGCAACTTTCACCCTGAGTGGGCTGGGTATGCTCAGACGTGAGTCCCAGGCTCTACACATCACTGGAGTCAAGCTATCTAGGCTGAAGAAGGCTGATAGCCAGAAACCGGTCCTTGGATGCTTGATTCCGGTCTAGGAAAAGCATGGCTTAGTAGTTCGGGCTGGACTGTTCCCATGAGGCACCGGGTCAAGGCTGATTTGCATATAGCCATGGTCTGACCTAGGGTGGTGTGGAGTGCAAAAAAACGATGGATTTAGGCCCAGATCTTTGTACTAGGGTGAATGTAAGACATTGTTCTACATTCTGTCCATCAACTGTGGTTTTTGCAATTTTCACCCCGAGTGGGCTGGGTATGCTCAGACGTGAGTCCCAGGCTCTCCACATCACTGGAGTCAAGCTATCCAGGCTGAAGAAGGCTGATAGCCAGAAACCGGTCCTTGGATGCTTCATTCCGGTCTAGGAAAGACATGGCTTGGTAGTTCGGGCTGGACTGTTCCCATGAGGCACATGGTCAAGGCTGATTTGATTATAGCCATTGTATTACCTAGGGTGGTGTGGAGTGCAAAAAAACGATGGATTTAGGCCCAGATCTTTGTACTGGGGAGAATGTAAGACATTGTTCTA
The DNA here is from genome assembly GCF_964261635.1 of Lissotriton helveticus. Taxonomy (NCBI): domain Eukaryota; kingdom Metazoa; phylum Chordata; class Amphibia; order Caudata; family Salamandridae; genus Lissotriton; species Lissotriton helveticus. The sequence goes on from NC_136065.1 coordinate 1,522,685,488, forward strand.
CATTCTGTCCATCAACTGTGGTTTTTGCAATTTTCACCCCGAGTGGACTGGGTATGCTCAGACGTGAGTCCCAGGCTCTCCACATCACTGGAGTCAAGCTATCCAGTCTGAAGAAGGCTGATAGCCAGAAACCGGTCCTTGGATGCTTGTTTCCGGTCTAGGAAAGACATGGCTTGGTAGTTCGGGCTGGACTGTTCCCATGAGGCACAGGGTCAAGGCTGATTTGCATATAGCCATTGTCTGACCTAGGGTGGTGTGGAGTGCAAAAAAACAATGGATTTAGGCCCAGATCTTTGTACTGGGGTGAATGTAAGACATTGTTCTACATTCTGTCCATCAACTGTGGTTTTTGCAATTTTCACCCTGAGTGGGCTGGGTATGCTCAGACGTGAGTCCCATGCTCTCCACATCACTGGAGTCAAGCTATCCAGGCAGAAGAAGGCTGATAGCCAGAAACCGGTCCTTGGATGCTTGATTCGGTCTAGGAAAAACACGGCTTGGTAGTTCGGGCTGGACTGTTCCCATGAGACACAGGGTCAAGGCTGATTTGCATATAGCCATTGTCTGACATAGGGTGGTGTGGAGTGCAAAAAACGATGGATTTAGGACCAGATCTTTGTACTGGGATGAATGTAAGACATTGTTCTACATTCTGTCCATCAACTGTGGTTTTTGCAACTTTCACCCTGAGTGGGCTGGGTATGCTCAGACGTGAGTCCCAGGCTCTACACATCACTGGAGTCAAGCTATCTAGGCTGAAGAAGGCTGATAGCCAGAAACCGGTCCTTGGATGCTTGATTCCGGTCTAGGAAAGACATGGCTTGGTAGTTCGGGCTGGACTGTTCCCATGAGGCACATGGTCAAGGCTGATTTGATTATAGCCATTGTCTTACCTAGGGTGGTGTGGAGTGCAAAAAAACGATGGATTTAGGCCCAGATCTTTGTACTGGGGAGAATGTAAGACATTGTTCTACGTTCTGTCCATCAACTGTGGTTTTTGCAATTTTCACCCCGAGTGGACTGGGTATGCTCAGACGTGAGTCCCAGGCTCTCCAAATCACTGGAGTCAAGCTATCCAGGCTGAAGAAGGCTGATAGCCAGAAACCGGTCCTTGGATGCTTGATTCCGGTCTAGGAAAGACATGGCTTGGTAGTTCGGGCTGGACTGTTCCCATGAGGCACAGGGTCAAGGCTGATTTGCATATAGCCATTGTCTGACCTAGGGTGGTGTGGAGTGCAAAAAAACGATGGATTTAGGCCCAGATCTTTGTACTGGGGTGAATGTAAGACATTGTTCTACATTCTGTCCATCAACTGTGGTTTTTGCAATTTTCACCCTGAGTGGGCTGGGTATGCTCAGACGTGAGTCCCATGCTCTCCACATCACTGGAGTCAAGCTATCCAGGCAGAAGAAGGCTGATAGCCAGAAACCGGTCCTTGGATGCTTGATTCGGTCTAGGAAAAACACGGCTTGGTAGTTCGGGCTGGACTGTTCCCATGAGGCACAGGGTCAAGGCTGATTTGCATATAGCCATTGTCTGACATAGGGTGGTGTGGAGTGCAAAAAACGATGGATTTAGGACCAGATCTTTGTACTGGGATGAATGTAAGACATTGTTCTACATTCTGTCCATCAACTGTGGTTTTTGCAATAATTTTCACCCCGAGTGGGCTGGGTATGCTCAGACGTGAGTCCCAGGCTCTCCACATCACTGGAGTCAAGCTATCCAGGCTGAAGAAGGCTGATAGCCAGAAACCCGTCCTTGGATGCTTGATTCCGGTCTAGGAAAGACATGGCTTGGTAGTTCGGGCTGGACTGTTCCCATGAGGCACATGGTCAAGGCTGATTTGATTATAGCCATTGTCTTACCTAGGGTGGTGTGGAGTGCAAAAAAACGATGGATTTAGGCCCAGATCTTTGTACTGGGGAGAATGTAAGACATTGTTCTACATTCTGTCCATCAACTGTGGTTTTTGCAATTTTCACCCCGAGTGGACTGGGTATGCTCAGACGTGAGTCCCAGGCTCTCCAAATCACTTGAGTCAAGCTATCCAGGCTGAAGAAGGCTGATAGCCAGAAACCGGTCCTTGGATGCTTGATTCCGGTCTAGGAAAGACATGGCTTGGTAGTTCGGGCTGGACTGTTCCCATGAGGCACAGGGTCAAGGCTGATTTGCATATAGCCATTGTCTGACCTAGGGTGGTGTGGAGTGCAAAAAAACGATGGATTTAGGCCCAGATCTTTGTACTGGGGTGAATGTAAGACATTGTTCTACATTCTGTCCATCAACTGTGGTTTTTGCAATTTTCACCCTGAGTGGGCTGGGTATGCTCAGACGTGAGTCCCATGCTCTCCACATCACTGGAGTCAAGCTATCCAGGCAGAAGAAGGCTGATAGCCAGAAACCGGTCCTTGGATGCTTGATTCGGTCTAGGAAAAACACGGCTTGGTAGTTCGGGCTGGACTGTTCCCATGAGGCACAGGGTCAAGGCTGATTTGCATATAGCCATTGTCTGACATAGGGTGGTGTGGAGTGCAAAAAACGATGGATTTAGGACCAGATCTTTGTACTGGGATGAATGTAAGACATTGTTCTACATTCTGTCCATCAACTGTGGTTTTTGCAACTTTCACCCTGAGTGGGCTGGGTATGCTCAGACGTGAGTCCCAGGCTCTACACATCACTGGAGTCAAGCTATCTAGGCTGAAGAAGGCTGATAGCCAGAAACCGGTCCTTGGATGCTTGATTCCGGTCTAGGAAAAACATGGCTTGGTAGTTCGGGCTGGACTGTTCCCATGAGGCACAGGGTCAAGGCTGATTTGCATATAGCCATTGTCTGACCTAGGGTGGTGTGGAGTGCAAAAAAACGATGGATTTAGGCCCAGATGTTTGTACTAGGGTGAATGTAAGACATTGTTCTACATTCTGTCCATCAACTGTGGTTTTTGCAATTTTCACCCCGAGTGGGCTGGGTATGCTCAGACGTGAGTCCCAGGCTCTCCACATCACTGGAGTCAAGCTATCCAGGCTGAAGAAGGCTGATAGCCAGAAACCGGTCCTTGGGTGCTTGATTCCGGTCTAGGAAAGACATGGCTTGGTAGTTCGGGCTGGACTGTTCCCATGAGGCACAGGGTCAAGGCTGATTTGCATATAGCCATTGTCTGACTTAGGGTGGTGTGGAGTGCAAAAAAAGATGGATTTAGGCCCAGATCTTTGTACTGGGGTGAATTTAAGACATTGTTCTACATTCTGTCCATCAACTGTGATTTTTGCAATGTTCACCCCGAGTGGGCTGGGTATGCTCAGACGTGAGTCCCAGGCTCTCCACATCACTGGAGTCAAGCTATCCAGGCTGAAGAAGGCTGATAGCCAGAAACCGGTCCTTGGATGCTTGATTCCGGTCTAGGAAAGACATGGCTTGGTAGTTCGGGCTGGACTATTCCCATGAGGCACAGGGTCAAGACTGATTTGCATATAGCCATTGTCTGACCTAGGGTGGTGTGGAGATTTAGGCCCAGATCTTTGTACTGGAGTGAATGTAAGACATTGTTCTACATTCTGTCCATCAACTGTGGTTTTGGCAATTTTCACCCCGAGTGGGCTGGGTATACTCAGACGTGAGTCCCAGGCTCTCCACATCACTGGAGTCAAGCTATCCAGGCTGAAGAAGGCTGATAGCCAGAAACTGGTCCTTGGATGCTTGATTACGGTCTAGGAAAGACATGGCTTGGTAGTTCGGGCTGGACTGTTCCCATGAGGCACAGGGTCAAGGCTGATTTGCATATAGCCATTGTCTGACCTAGGGTGGTGTGGAGTGCAAAAAAAAGATGGATTTAGGCCCAGATCTTTGTACTGGGGTGAATGTAAGACATTGTTCTACATTCTGTCCATCAACTGTGGTTTTTGCAATTTTCACTCCGAGTGGGCTGGGTATGCTCAGACGTGAGTCCCAGGCTCTCCACATCACTGGAGTCAAGCTATCCAGGCTGAAGAAGGCTGATAGCCAGAAACCGGTCCTTGGATGCTTCATTCCGGTCTAGGAAAGACATGGCTTGGTACTTTGGGCTGGACTGTTCCCATGAGGCACATGGTCAAGGCTGATTTGCATATAGCCATTGTCTGACCTAGGGTGGTGTGGAGTGCAAAAAAACGATGGATTTAGGCCCAGATCTTTGTACTGGGGTGAATGTAAGACATTGTTCTACATTCTGTCCATCAACTGTGGTTTTTGCAATTTTCACCCCGAGTGGGCTGGGTATGCTCAGACGTGAGTCCCAGGCTCTCCACATCACTGGAGTCAAGCTATCCAGGCTGAAGAAGGTTGATAGCCAGAAACCGGTCCTTGGATGCTTGATTCCGGTCTAGGAAAGAAATGGCTTGGTAGTTCGGGCTGGACTGTTCCCATGAGGCACAGGGTCAAGGCTGATTTGCATATAGCCATTGTCTGACCTAGGGTGGTGTGGAGTGCTAAAAACGATGGATTTAGGCCCAGATCTTTGTACTGGGGTGAATGTAAGACATTGTTCTACATTCTGTCCATCAACTGTGGTTTTTGCAATTTTCACCATGAGTGGGCTGGGTATGCTCAGACGTGAGTCCCAGGCTCTCCACATCACTGGAGTCAAGCTATCCAGGCAGAAGAAGGCTGATAGCCAGAAACCGGTCCTTGGATGCTTGATTCGGTCTAGGAAAGAAACGGCTTGGTAGTTCGGGCTGGACTGTTCCCATGAGGCACAGGGTCAAGGCTGATTTGCATATAGCCATTGTCTGACCTAGGGTGGTGTGGAGTGCAAAAAAACGATGGATTTAGGCCCAGATCTTTGTACTTGGGTGAATGTAAAACATTGTTCTACATTCTGTCCATCAACTGTGGTTTTTGCAATTTTCACCCCGAGTGGGCTGGGTATGCTCAGACGTGAGTCCCAGGCTCTCCACATCACTGGAGTCAAGCTATCCAGGCTGAAGAAGGCTGATAGCCAGAAACCGGTCCTTGGATGCTTGATTCCGGTCTAGGAAAGACATGGCTTGGTAGTTCGGGCTGGACTGTTCCCATGAGGCACAGGGTCAAGGCTGATTTGCATACATCCATTGTCTGACCTAGGGTGGTGTGGAGTGCAAAAAAAAGATGGATTCATGCCCAGATCTTTGTACTGGGGTGAATGTAAGACATTGTTCTACATTCTGTCCATCAACTGTGGTTTTTGCAATTTTCACCCCGAGTGGGCTGGGTATGCTCAGACGTGAGTCCCAGGCTCTCCACATCACTGGAGTCAAGCTATCCAGGCTGAAGAAGGCTGATAGCCAGAAACCGGTCCTTGGATGCTTTATTCCGGTCTAGGAAAGACATGGCTTGGTACTTCGGGCTGGACTGTTCCCATGAGGCACATGGTCAAGGCTGATTTGATTATAGCCATTGTCTTACCTAGGGTGGTGTGGAGTGCAAAAAAACGATGGATTTAGGCCCAGATCTTTGTACTGGGGTGAATGTAAGACATTGTTCTACATTCTGTCCATCAACTGTGGTTTTTGCAATTTTCAGCCCGAGTGGGCTGGGTATGCTCAGACGTGAGTCCCAGGCTCTCCACATCACTGGAGTCAAGCTATCCAGGCTGAAGAAGGCTGATAGCCAGAAACCGGTCCTTGGATGCTTGATTCCGGTCTAGGAAAGACCTGGCTTGGTAGTTCGGGATGGACTGTTCCCATGAGGCACAGGGTCAAGGCTGATTTGCATATAGCCAATGTCTGACCTAGGGTGGTGTGGAGTGCAAAAAACGATGGATTTAGGCCCAGATCTTTGTACTGGGGTGAATGTAAGACATTGTTTTACATTCTGTCCATCAACTGTGGTTTTGCAATTTTCACCCCGAGTGGGCTGGGTATGCTCAGACGTGAGTCCCAGGCTCTCCACATCACTGGAGTCAAGCTATCCAGGCTGAAGAAGGCTGATAGCCAGAAACCGGTCCTTGGATGCTTTATTCCGGTCTAGGAAAGACATGGCTTGGTAGTTCGGGCTGGACTGTTCCCATGAGGCACAGGGTCAAGGCTGATTTGCATATAGCCATTGTCTGACCTAGGGTGGTGTGGAGTGCAAAAAAACAAATGGATTTAGGCCCAGATCTTTGTACTGGGGTGAATGTAAGACATTGTTCTACATTCTGTCCATCAACTGTGGTTTTTGCAATTTTCACCATGAGTGGGCTGGGTATGCTCAGGCGTGAGTCCCAGGCTCTCCACATCACTGGAGTCAAGCTATCCAGGCAGAAGAAGGCTGATAGCCAGAAACCGGTCCTTGGATGCTTGATTCGGTCTAGGAAAGAAACGGCTTGGTAGTTCGGGCTGGACTGTTCCCATGAGGCACAGGGTCAAGGCTGATTTGCATATAGCCATTGTCTGACCTAGGGTGGTGTGGAGTGCAAAAAAAACCGATGGATTTAGGCCCAGATCTTTGTACTGGGGTGAATGTAAGACATTGTTCTACATTCTGTCCATCAACTGTGGTTTTTGCTATTTTCACCCCGAGTGGGCTGGGTATGCTCAGACGTGAGTCCCAGGCTCTCCACATCACTGGAGTCAAGCTATCCAGGCTGAAGAAGGCTGATAGCCAGAAACCGGTCCTTGGATGCTTGATTCCGGTCTAAGAAAGACATGGCTTGGTAGTTCGGGCTGGACTGTTCCCATGAGGCAAAGGGTCAAGGCTGATTTGCATATAGCCAATGTCTGACCTAGGGTGGTGTGGAGTGCAAAAAACGATGGATTTAGGCCCAGATCTTTGTACTGGGGTGAATGTAAGACATTGTTTTACATTCTGTCCATCAACTGTGGTTTTGCAATTTTCACCCCGAGTGGGCTGGGTATGCTCAGACGTGAGTCCCAGGCTCTCCACATCACTGGAGTCAAGCTATCCAGGCTGAAGAAGGCTGATAGCCAGAAACCGGTCCTTGGATGCTTCATTCCGGTCTAGGAAAGACATGGCTTGGTACTTCGGGCTGGACTGTTCCCATGAGGCACATGGTCAAGGCTGATTTGATTATAGCCATTGTCTTACCTAGGGTGGTGTGGAGTGCAAAAAAACGATGGATTTAGGCCCAGATCTTTGTACTGGGGTGAATGTAAGACATTGTTTTACATTCTGTCCATCAACTGTGGTTTTTGCTATTTTCACCCCGAGTGGGCTGGGTATGCTCAGACGTGAGTCCCAGGCTCTCCACATCACTGGAGTCAAGCTATCCAGGCTGAAGAAGGCTGATAGCCAGAAACCGGTCCTTGGATGCTTGATTCCGGTCTAGGAAAGACATGGCTTGGTAGTTCGGGCTGGACTGTTCCCATTAGGCAAAGGGTCAAGGCTGATTTGCATATAGCCAATGTCTGACCTAGGGTGGTGTGGAGTGCAAAAAACGATGGATTTAGGCCCAGATCTTTGCACTGGGGTGAATGTAAGACATTGTTTTACATTCTGTCCATCAACTGTGGTTTTGCAATTTTCACCCCGAGTGGGCTGGGTATGCTCAGACGTGAGTCCCAGGCTCTCCACATCACTGGAGTCAAGCTATCCAGGCTGAAGAAGGCTGATAGCCAGAAACCGGTCCTTGGATGCTTGATTCCGGTCTAGGAAAGAAATGGCTTGGTAGTTCGGGCTGGACTGTTCCCATGAGGCACAGGGTCAAGGCTGATTTGCATATAGCCATTGTCTGACCTAGGGTGGTGTGGAGTGCTAAAAACGATGGATTTAGGCCCAGATCTTTGTACTGGGGTGAATGTAAGACATTGTTTTACATTCTGTCCATCAACTGTGGTTTTTGCAATTTTCACCCCGAGTGGGCTGGGTATGCTCAGACGTGAGTCCCAGGCTCTCCACATCACTGGAGTCAAGCTATCCAGGCTGAAGAAGGCTGATAGCCAGAAACCGGTCCTTGGATGCTTGATTCCGGTCTAGGAAAGACATGGCTTGGTAGTTCGGCTGGACTGTTCCCATGAGGCACAGGGTCAAGGCTGATTTGCATATAGCCATTGTCTGACCTCGTGTGGTGTGGAGTGCAAAAAAAAACGATGGATTTAGGCCCAGATCTTTGTACTGGGGTGAATGTAAGACATTGTTCTACATTCTGTCCATCAACTGTGGTTTTTGCTATTTTCACCCCGAGTGGGCTGGGTATGCTCAGACGTGAGTCCCAGGCTCTCCACATCACTGGAGTCAAGCTATCCAGGCTGAAGAAGGCTGATAGCCAGAAACCGGTCCTTGGATGCTTGATTCCGGTCTAGGAAAGAAATGGCTTGGTAGTTCGGGCTGGACTGTTCCCATGACGCACAGGGTCAAGGCTGATTTGCATATAGCCAATGTCTGACCTAGGGTGGTGTGGAGTGCAAAAAACGATGGATTTAGGCCCAGATCTTTGTACTGGGGTGAATGTAAGACATTGTTTTACATTCTGTCCATCAACTGTGGTTTTTGCAATTTTCACCCCGAGTGGGCTGGGTATGCTCAGACGTGAGTCCCAGGCTCTCCACATCACTGGAGTCAAGCTATCCAGGCTGAAGAAGGCTGATAGCCAGAAACCGGTCCTTGGATGCTTGATTCCGGTCTAGGAAAGACATGGCTTGGTAGTTCGGCTGGACTGTTCCCATGAGGCACAGGGTCAAGGCTGATTTGCATATAGCCATTGTCTGACCTCGTGTGGTGTGGAGTGCAAAAAAACGATGGATTTAGGCCCAGATCTTTGTACTGGGGTGAATGTAAGACATTGTTCTACATTCTGTCAATCAACTGTGGTTTTGGCAATTTTCACCCCGAGTGGGCTGGGTATACTCAGACGTGAGTCCCAGGCTCTCCACATCACCGGAGTCAAGCTATCCAGGCTGAAGAAGGCTGATAGCCAGAAACTGGTCCTTGAATGCTTGATTCCGGTCTAGGAAAGACATGGCTTGGTAGTTCGGGCTGGACTGTTCCCATGAGGCACAGGGTCAAGGCTGATTTGCATATAGCCATTGTCTGACCTAGGGTGGTGTGGAGTGCAAAAAAAAGATGGATTTATGCCCAGATCTTTGTACTGGGGTGAATGTAAGACATTGTTCTACATTCTGTCCATCAACTGTGGTTTTTGCAATTTTCACCCCAAGTGGGCTGGGTATGCTCAGACGTGAGTCCCAGGCTCTCCACATCACTGGAGTCAAGCTATCCAGGCTGAAGTAGGCTGATAGCCAGAAACCGGTCCTTGGATGCTTCATTCCGGTCTAGGAAAGACATGGCTTGGTACTTCGGGCTGGACTGTTCCCATGAGGCACATGGTCAAGGCTGATTTGATTATAGCCATTGTCTTACCTAGGGTGGTGTGGAGTGCAAAAAAACGATGGATTTAGGCCCAGATCTTTGTACTGGGGTGAATGTAAGACATTGTTCTACATTCTGTCCATCAACTGTGGTTTTTGCAATTTTCACCCCGAGTGGGCTGGGTATGCTCAGACGTGAGTCCCAGGCTCTCCACATCACTGGAGTCAAGCTATCCAGGCTGAAGAAGGCTGATAGCCAGAAACCGGTCCTTGGATGCTTGATTCCGGTCTAGGAAAGACATGGCTTGGTAGTTCGGGCTGGACTGTTCCCATGAGGCACAGGGTCAAGGCTGATTTGCATATAGCCAATGTCTGACCTAGGGTGGTGTGGAGTGCAAAAAACGATGGATTTAGGCCCAGATCTGTGTACTGGGGTGAATGTAAGACATTGTTTTAAATTCTTTCCATCAACTGTGGTTTTGCAATTTTCACCCCGAGTGGGCTGGGTATGCTCAGACGTGAGTCCTAGGCTCTCCACATCACTGGAGTCAAGCTATCCAGGCTGAAGAAGGCTGATAGCCAGAAACCGGTCCTTGGATGCTTGATTCCGGTCTAGGGAAGACATGGCTTGGTAGTTCGGGCTGGACTGTTCCCATGAGGCACAGGGTCAAGGCTGATTTGCATATAGCCATTGTCTGACCTAGGGTGGTGTGGAGTGCAAAAAAAACAATGGATTTAGGCCCAGATCTTTGTACTGGGGTGAATGTAAGACATTGTTCTACATTCTGTCCATCAACTGTGGTTTTTGCAATTTTCACCATGAGTGGGCTGGGTATGCTCAGACGTGAGTCCCAGGCTCTCCACATCACTGGAGTCAAGCTATCCAGGCTGAAGAAGGCTGATAGCCAGAAACCGGTCCTTGGATGCTTGATTCCAGTCTAGGAAAGACATGGCTTGGTAGTTCGGGCTGGACTGTTCCCATGAGGCACAGGGTCAAGGCTGATTTGCATATAGCCATTGTCTGACCTAGGGTGGTGTGGAGTGCAAAAAAACGATGGATTTAGGCCCAGATCTTTGTACTGGGGTGAATGTAAGACATTGTTCTACATTCTGTCCATCAACTGTGGTTTTTGCAATTTTCACCCCGAGTGGGCTGGGTATGCTCAGACGTGAGTCCCAGGCTCTCCACATCACTGGAGTCAAGCTATCCAGGCTGAAGAAGGCTGATAGCCAGAAACTGGTCCTTGGGTGCTTGATTCCGGTCTAGGAAAGACATGGCTTGGTAGTTCGGGCTGGACTGTTCCCATGAGGCACAGGGTCAAGGCTGATTTGCATATAGCCATTGTCTGACTTAGGGTGGTGTGGAGTGCAAAAAAACGATGGATTTAGGCCCAGATCTTTGTACTGGGGTGAATTTAAGACATTGTTCTACATTCTGTCCATCAACTGTGGTTTTTGCAATTTTCACCCCGAGTGGGCTGGGTATGCTCAGACGTGAGTCCCAGGCTCTCCACATCACTGGAGTCAAGCTATCCAGGCTGAAGAAGGCTGATAGCCAGAAACCGGTCCTTGGATGCTTGATTCCGATCTAGGAAAGACATGGCTTGGTAGTTCGGGCTGGACTGTTCCCATGAGGCACAGGGTCAAGACTGATTTGCATATAGCCATTGTCTGACCTAGGGTGGTGTGGAGTTCAAAAAAACGATGGATTTAGGCCCAGATCTTTGTACTGGGGTGAATGTAAGACATTGTTCTACATTCTGTCCATCAACTGTGGTTTTTGCAATTTTCACCCCCACTCGGCCTGCGCAGCCTCCATAACAGAAGGGGCCGTGCCGAAAGGGAATACCTAGCATTGTCCTGGCCGGGGGACAGGGCAGTGATGGTAGCTGCTGCAGACAGCCTCCAGCCCCTTGCACGGCCGCGAGGTCTCCGCACCAAAGGGGTGACATCCAACGGCAGCACCCGGCAGAAACCCACCACCTGTTCACCCCCCCAAAAGGATAATGCAGTGCACACTCAGCCTGCAAGGTGGTGACAGTACCATTAGTAGGAGCGATGGGCCCCCAGGGGCCACCCTGACACACCGCACTGGTCCTGAGGGTGTAGGGGCACTAACCAACAGAGCCTGTCCTGGTACTGCGACCTAACTGGGAGAGAGACGGTCAGCTGACCCTAAGAGCAAACACGCTGGCCCAAACCGGTAAAGAAACCTGCCACTGCAGTGCCTCGAGGAACCAGAATGATCCTAACCCCCCCACTGAAGACTTGTGAGACTGATTACAGGTTGGGCTGCAAAGGTCACTCGGCTGCTGGAGAGGGACTCTGGGGACACCACCTTGAGTCCTACAGTCTTCATACAACACTTACAGCATCACCCCACTGATACTTAACTGGGATGCCCAAATCCAGGGCGTAGGGTGGCCACCCCCGCCCGTCTCCCCTCCTGGCTGTAGTGGATCTTGCCTGGCTGTGTGCCGGCACTGCAAGACCAGTGGCTAGATTGATCTCCAAGAAGCACACAAACCCCTTGGCGCTGAGACGCATCCAGCCACCATCCTGGCACTGACGAGAGGTCTGAATGACCTAATGTGACCCGAGAACTTAGGAGCAGATTCGGCTACACCTGTGAAGTGAGGACTGAAGTGATTCCAGCAGCCCATCGGGCCTGTGGTGACCTGCCTAAATAAACTTCCTCACATGCAAGCACCTGCCCCCTACAATCCATCACTGGTCCTTTTGAGGCAATCCAAGGACGGGGCAAGAAAAAGAAACAAAATCACCCCCGTCCTAGACCCGCATGGATCATTAAACTACCAGTGGGACGATTGTTGTGGACACCGTCCCGGCTGGAGCTCCTCCCCCAGACAGAGATCTCACTAGGATACTGAAGGAGAGGTACGCATAGACATGGCCCTCAAACGGCAAGACCTTTAGCCAAATCTCAAATATCCACAGTGGAAGACGATGTAAAACACCTGAAGGAGCAGGTTACGCAGCTGCTGGTCCAAACGAGTGACCTGCATAAACGTGGGAAGGAGGTAGAAAACCACTCATGCCACACCAATGTCTACTCGGTGGACATTCCTAAAGGGGCAGAGTCAACACAGGTAAACACCTTCGTGGAGGACTGGCTCAAATCATGGATGCCATTGGCTCCCCTTACACTGTTGGTGCTAATCGTGGCCTGGTGCCTAAGCTACCAACCGAAGACCCACACTGGCTGATCATCGCCAAAATCCTCAACTTCAAAGACAGGGATGCCATCCTGCAAAACGCCTGCATGCATCCCACCCTGTACTATCTAGGAAACAAAGTAAGGATGTTCCCGAATTACACCAAAGAAGTTCAGGCACAAAAGAGATCAACCTCCAATATCAACTTCTATTTTTAGGCCGAGTCAGGGTGGTCTTCCAAAACAGTTGGTATGGACATGGGTGACCGAGGAACGCTCATTACACGCAAGAGTGGCCGCTTCTTCATCTATTCCCCCTACTGCGGTTGACAACAATTAAACACACTGGGTCCTGCAGACAACGCACCCGTTCCTGCCGAGGATGCAATGTCTACAGAGTAATCTCTGCCTCGCCAGTTTGCACACCTAAAAGAACAAATGGATCACCGTAACCTGAAGGGGCGTCCAATCTCCCAGGGATCATGCACAATGCCAATCAAGTGGCAACTGAAAATCTCCTTGCATCTCCAGCAAAGGGATCCAATAATACTGACTTTTCGCAAAGCCCAAAGATCTGAGCTGGAATCCAGAAAAACTATTTTCGCAAATGTATCTAGTTGTGGATTTTGGAGAATAGCTATATCCGCACCTAGTGAAAGCTAGCAAACCTATACATTTTTGAGAACTAAACATCCTGGGGAAATGCAGGATCGGGTTATGTGTGTGGCTCTCACCATGTTCTGTTACCCAAAATCCCATCTGAACCTCAAAATTTGTAAAAAGAAAAAGAAAACACATTTCCTTCACATTTCTGTGATGGGAAGTTCTGGAATCTGTGTGGACCCACAAAACATCCACAGATTCACTTTTCCTCAAAGTCTGCACATAGCAATGGCACCTCACTTTTGTGGGTAGGATTAGTAACTGCAATAGGACACATCACATTTTTCCAGTGGAAACAAACGCTTTTTTTGCAATGTGCCTAGCTTGGGATTTTGGACCTATACCTTGCCAGGACCTTAGAAAACCTAGAAAACCTATACATTTCCTAAAACTAGTCATCCAGGGGAATCAAGGATGGGGTGTCTTGTGTGGCTCTCTCTAGGTTCTGTTATCCAGAATCTCTTGCAGACCTCATACATTGTCAAAAGAAAATTATTTTCCTGGAATCTGTGGGCAGCCATATAATTCCAGCCACCTAGCATTTCCCAAAGTCGCCCGATAAAAATGGTACCTCACTTGTGGTGTAGGTAGGCCTAGTACCCCCATCATGAAACAGTCCAAAACGCAACATGGACAATTCAAATTTTTCAGGGAAAACTGGCCCTTTTTTGACATTGTGCCTAGATGTGGATTTTGGACCATAGATTTGCTGGCACCTAAGAAAACTTAGCAAACCTATACATTTTTAATACTAGACATCGTTGGGAATCCAGGATGGGGTAATTTGTGTGGCTCTCACCAGGTTCTCTTACTCAGACTGCCTTGGAAACTCAAGCTTTGTAAAAAAACGACACATTTTCCTCACATTTCTATGATGGAAAGTTCTGGAATCTTTGGGGAGTCACAAACTTCCACCCACTCAGCATTCCCTAAAGTCTACTGAAAAAAATGGAACCTCAGCTGTGTGGATAGGCCTAGTTCCTGCTACAGTAAAACGGCAGAAAATGCAACATGGACACATCACATTTTTCCAGTGAAAACTGACCCTTTTTTGCAATGTGCTAATTTGTGGAATTTGGGGGCATATTGTCAAGGCGGGCGATATGAGATTATCGCCGCTTTTGAGGCCGTTTTTGGCTGAAAAGCAGTGATAATTTTATCGCCCTATTAGCAAGCTGTCGCTAACAGCAGTTAGTGACAGCTTGTAGACGATAGCGACCGGTTTGGGGCCCGCTTTGCATGTCAGCGATATTTATCGCTAATGACATGCAAAGTGGGCGTACCCAACCTGTTAGCGACTGAGAGCAGTCACTAACATCGCTATCCCCTATTATCCACGCAGGCGTAGCGATGAAAACATTTGCGCTAAGCATAAATATCGCCAAAACCTAACGCCTCCTCTGACCACTTCTTAACCTGTATATCCAATGGGAGGTGGATATTCAGGTTAAGACTCCATTAGCGATAATGCCTGAATATCGCTGGATTCCCAGCGATATTCACTCATTTCGCTGCAATCGCTGGATATTTTATCGCTTTAGAGATAAACGTTGCTAATAGCACGTTATCTCTGTGATAAATTCCAGCGAAGCGCGGTGATATAAAAAATATCGCTAAGCCCATTTAGCGATAAATATCGCTAGTTGTTGATAGTATGCCCCTTGGTCCCTAGCTCTGCCAGCACCTAAGGAAACCTAGGAAACCTATACATTTTTTAAAACTAGACTTCCAGGGAAATCCCAGATAGGGTAACTTGTGTGGCTCTCACCAGTTTCAGTTAACCAGAATCCCAAGCAAACCTCACACTTTGACCAAAAAAAACACATTTTCCTCACATTTCTGTGATGGAAAGTTCTGGAATCTTAGTGGATCCACAAACTTTCACCCACCAAAAACTTCCCAAAATCTTCCAATAAAAATGGTACCTCACTTGTGTAGGAAGGCCTTGTGCCCAAGACATTAAATGTCCCAAAACACAACGTGGAAACATCACTTTGTTTTCTAGCAATGTGCATAGCTGTTGATTTGAGACCCTAGTTGAGCCGGCATCTTGGGAAACCTAGCAAACCTGTACATTTTTTTAAACTAGACATGCAGGGAAAGCCAAGATGGGCTGACATGTGTGGCTCTCACCAGGTTCCGTTAGCCAGGATCCCTTGCAAACCTCATATTTCTGTGATAGAAAGCTCTGGAGTCTTTGTAGAGCCACAAACTTCCACTCAACCAGCATTCCCCCAAGTCTCCCTAAAAAATTGTACTTCACTTGTGTGGGTAAGCCTAGTACCCATGACAGGAAACAACCCAAAACGCAACCTGGACAAGTAACATTTTTTAAATGAAACTGACTCTTTTTTGCAACATGCCTAGCTGTGGATTTTGGACCATAGCTCTGCTGGCATCTTAGGAAACAGCAAACCTATACATTTTTTTTAAACTAGACATCAAGGGAATCCAGGATAGAGTGACTGTTGTGGCTCTCAGCAGGTTCTGTTACCCACATTCCCTTGCAAAGCCCAAACCTTGCAACAAAAAAAACAAATTTTCCTCACTTTCTGTGATGAAAATGTCTGGAATCTGCACAGAGCCACAAACTTCCATCCGCCAAGCATTTTCCTAAGTCTCCTGATAAAAATTGTACTTCACTTGCGTGGGTAGGGCTAGTGCCCACAGAAGAAAATGGCCTAAAGCGTACTGTGGAGACATGAAAATTATCGATTACAAAAAGACCTCGCTACGCGGCCCCGCCACCCAATCCCCATTCGCCGATCCCCTCTCCCAACTGCTCCGCCCCCCAACCCACCCCTACTTATGATGTGGCAGTGACAGAGACCCTTGACCCTGCTTGCAGGCAGGTCGCTTCACATGCCGCGCAGCTCCACCTTACTGCGCCCGTGCCTCTAGCCCAGCTGCCGCTGCCAGTTCGTGCCTGCTCTTAATCTCCTGCTCTGGTATCTTTTGCTCATTGTGTGTATTTGCGAGTGTACTTGTGCTGTACTGTGCTGTGTACTTTACTTTTTTGTACTTCCCTGTAGCTGTTTGCCTTTTTCCCTTCTTCCTGTACCCCTTAGTCCCCTGTTTCCTGCCGCTGCGTCCCTGCGTCCCCGCCCCCTCACCTCGTTCCTTTTGCCGTTCCCGCCACTGCATCCCCTGCGGCCCCGCCCACCCGATCCCCATTCGCCGATCCCCCCTCCCAGCTGCTCCGGATCCACCCCCAACACTACCCTCAGAGAAACACTTGTCTACAAACCCCCCGGACCCTGGGCACAATTCAGCTACACCATTGCCGACCTCGTCAGCACACACGCCCTCGCCTCCATGGACTACATCCTCCTCGGGGACCTGAACTTCCACCTCGAGAACAACAACACCAACTCCGCCACCCTGATTGTCAACCTTCGCCAACCTCGGCCTCAAACAACTCATCACCGCTCCCAACCACATCGCCGGCCACACGCTCGACCCAATCTTCTCCTCAAGGTTCCACGTCTCCTTCAGCCACACCTGCGAACTCCACTGGACCGACCACCACTGCATCCATTTCACCTATGAGAAAACCACCACACACCACCACACCCAACAACTACCCCGCCACTGATGGAGCAAAGTCACCGTAGATCAGCTGACCACCATTCTTGCCCAGAACCCTCCCACCGACCTCACCGACCCAGACGTCGCCGCCCTCAACCTCAGACAGTGGAGCAATGACTGCACCGTCACCCTCGCCCCGCTCAAAAAACCCGCCAACAGCTGCACTAGCAAGAAAGCCACCTGGTTCACCGAAGAGCTCCAGACCTCCAAACGAGCATGCTGGAAACTGGAGAAGAAATGGCTCCACGAACGAACACCGGGCAGCCACACAGCCCACAAGGACGCCACCCACAGATATCACCCCCTCATCAGACTAGCCAAGAGATCCTCCTTCAAAGCCCGCCTGACCAACAACGCACACAACAGCGAAGAGCTCTTCAGCATCGTGAAAGAACTCTCCAACCCCAGCGCCAATGCCAACAACATCCTGCCCTCGCACGAACTGTGTGACTCGCTGGCCGCCTTCTTCCACCGCAAGATCGCTGACATCCACGACAGCTTCAACACCACGACCACCCTGACAACGCCACAACCCAACCGCCCTACGAACAGCACCCGCATCAACGGCCTGACCGCCTGGACCAACGTAAACGATGACAAGACACTCAAGGCCATGAACTCCATCCACTCAGGATCACCGTCAGGCCCCTGCCCTCACCTTATATTCAACAAAGCAGATGCAACCATTGCACCTCAACTATGGAAGGTTATCAACATCTCCTTCAAGACAGCCACATTCCCGGAAAGCTGGAAACACACAGAGATCACCGCCCTTCTCAAAAAACTCAAGGCGGACCCCAAGGACCTCAAGAATTTCCGGCCCATCTCCCTGCTCCCGTTCCCGGTGAAGGTCAGTGAGAAAATCGTCAACACGCAACTGACCCGCTACCTCGAGGACAACAACATCCTAGACCCGTCCAAGTCTGGATTCCAAAGGAACCACAGCACCGAGACAGCCTTCATCGCCGCCACAGACGACATCAGTCTCCAACTAGACAATGGCAAAACATCAGCCCTCATCCTCCTGGACCTGTCAGCCGCCTTCGACACGGTCTGCCACCGCACACTAAAGTCTCGCCTTCAAGAAGCCGGAATCCAAGAGAAGGCCCTGGACTGGACCTCATCCTTCCTCTCCGGCAGAACCCAGAGTGTCCGCCTCCCACCGTTCCGTTCCGAAGCCAACAACATCATCTGCGGCGTACCCCAGGACTCATCCCTCAGCCTGACGCTGTTCAACGTTTACATGGCCCCCCTCGCACACGTCGCCGGCCAGCACAACCTCAACATCATCTCCTACGACGACAACACCCAGCTCATCCTGCCCCTCACCAAAGACCTGCACACCGCCAAAACCAACCTCCACCAGGGAATGAAGGGCATCGCAGAATGGATGAGGAGCAGCTGACTGAAGCTGAACTCGGACAAGACGTAGGTCTTCATCCCCGGTCCCACCCCCTCAGCCTTGGACAACTCCTGGTGGCTGACCTCGCTGGGAACAGCACCGACACCCACGACCATGCACGCAACCTAGGAATCATCCTCGATTCCTCCTTCTCCACGTCGAAACAGGTCAGTGCCATCTCCTCCTCCTGCTACAACACCCTCCGCATGCCCCGCAGGATCTACAAGTGGATCCCTGCCGACACAAGAAGAACGGTGACACAGGCCCTCGTCAGCAGCAGGCTGGACTATATCAACGCACTCTATGCAGGAATCCCGGCCAAACACCTGCGACGACTGCAACGCATGCAAAACGCCTCCGCTTGACTGATCCTCAAGGTCCCTCGCCGCAGCCACATCACCCCCAACCTGTGAGATCTACACTGGCTCCCCGTCGACAAGAGATTCACCTTCAAGCTACTCACCCACGCACACAAAGCACTCCACCACACCGGACCAGCCTACCTCAACAGCAGACTCAGCTTCTACACTCCCACCCGCCAGCACCGCTCCGCCAGCCTCACCCTCGCCACTGTCCCCCGCATTCAACGAACGACCTCCGGCAGTAGATCCTTCTCCTTCCTCGCCGCCAAAACCTGGAACACACTCCCTACCCACCTACAGCAGGCCCAAGACCTGCTCATCTTCAGAAAACTCCTCAAGACCTGGCTCTTCCAGCAGGAGCGGCACACCCCCTCCCATCACCATGAGTCCCTCACGGGTAAGTAGTGCGCTGTGTAAGTAAATTTATTGGTTGGTTGATTGATTGAGGGAGTAATCTGCGTTTTTTATCGCTTCCTCAGCAGCCATCTAGGGAAACCTACCAATCCCAGATATTTTTGAAAACTAGACACCAGGGGGAGTCCATGGAGATTTGACTTGCATGGCTCCACCAGCATTTTCCTACCCATAATCCCCTGCAAACCTCAAATTTAGCTTAAAAAAATCTAATGTTTTTCACATTTCTGTGTGGGAAAGTTGTGGGATCACTGGGCTGACACAAATGTCCTACCACCCAGCATTCCCCTAGGTTTACTAATAAAAGTGGTACACATACTTGTGTGGATACACCAATTACCCGCGACAGGCAAGGGCCCAAAATGTATTGTAGATACATAAATATTATCTTTTACAAAACAACCTGGTTTTTGCAAGGAGGGCACCCGGGTTTTGGTTCCCAGGCTTGGCGGCCTTCTAGGGAAATGTACCAAACCCATACATTTTTGAAAAATAGAGACCTGGGTGAGTGCAAGGAGGTGTGGCTTTCATGGATTCCCCCAATGTTTTCCTATCCAGAATCCCCGGCAAACCTCAAATTTAGCTCAAAATAATCACATTTTCCTTACATTTCTGTGTAGGATCACAGCGCTGGCACAAATCTCCTACCACCCAGCGTTCCCCTTGGTCTCCTGATGAAAATGATATCTCACTAGTGTGAGTGTCCAATGCAGAATTGCCTAAAGATTTATTTAAAAAGAATTTAGTGCTTAGAGTTTGCTCTGCTATCTCGTCAATGCCTATGATTTTGGCCCTTTCCAGTCACAGGTCCTTGGTCCAGCCACACAGATGAGGTATCATTTTACTTGGAAGACTGAGGGGAATGTTGAGTGGTAGAACATTATTGCCAACACTGTGATTCCAGACAGAAATGTGAGAAAATGTGATTTGTTTAGTTAAATTTGATGTTTGCAGGGGATTCCGGGTAGGAAAACGTTGGGGGATCTACGCAAGTCATACCTCCCTGAACTTCCCGGGGTATCTAGTTTTCATATATGTCTGGGTTTGGTGGGTTTCAATAGATGGCAATCGAGCGCCGGACCGAAAACTCGGGTGCCCCCATTGCAAAACCAGGTTGTTTTGTGATTGATCATTTTGATGTCTCCACAATGGATTTTGGCCCCTCCCTGCCACGGTTACTTGGGCCACCCAAACAAGTGAGGTACCATTTTTATTTGCTGATCTGGGGGAAAGCTGGGTGGTAGGAAATTTGTGTCAGCATGGTGATCTCACAAATTTCCCATGCAGAAATGTGAGAAAAATGGGATTTTTTTCAGATAAATAGAGGTTTACAAAGTATTCTAAGTAGGAAAACTTTGGGGGATTCATGCAAGTCACACTTCCCTGGACTCCTCCAGGAGGCATATTTACAAAAACTGAACGCCACCATAGTATACATTTATTTATGTTACCGCAGCGTTTTTTTATTGCCTTATTAACAAAGTGCCGCTAACTGAGTTTAGCGACACTTTTTCAGCGTAAACGAGAATTTTCAAGATTTCCACTTCTGTTAGCGGGACTTAATGAAAAAAAGATGGAAGGAAGGAGTTATTGTGAAAAAACTGCCACTAACCCCACTTTGCAATATTTACAAGGGAAATCCTGTCTATCCATAACTACCCAAAACAGCAGCTAATTCCAGTTAGTGGCAAGCTGATTGAAAAAATAATGCAACCACACCTGTATATTAGGGAGACAATCCCAGACAATCATTGGCATTCCAACGACACCATGCAGGTACTACTCTTGCAACTTAGAGTTCCAAGAAGACCACCGCCGCAAGCACCACCACAGAGGCAGTGCCGCAAAAGAGAGGGGCTGCCGCCAATGGATCACCCTCATACACATCAGGCCAGAGGAGGTGATTTACCATTACAGGCTAAAAAGGTCCTACATCCTCTGGCTATTCAACCAGATAGCGCCATGGCTGCAGGCCCCATCCCAGCACAGCAACAACATCCCTCCTCAGACCAAGCTACCTGCCATGCTGCATGTTAGACACATGCACCTTTCAGCCCACCACTGCCAGAGTGGGAGGAATGTCCAAGGCATCCATCTCAAGGATCCTCCCCACTGTCCTGGATGCCATCATCAGCCTGACTCTGCAGCACCTACAGTTCCACAACATTGCACAAGAACAACTTGACAACAAGCAAGGCTTCTATGCCATTGTTGGTTGGGAGCAATCGACTGCACTCAACTGCAACCTGTGCCTCCTGCAGACACTGCACATCTATATAGGAACAGGAAGCACACACACTCAAGGAACATGCAGGCAATTGTGGACCACCTGGTCCTTTTTATCAATGTTGTCTCGAAGTTTCCAGGAAGTGTGCATGACTTCTTCATCTTCCACCAATCGGTCATCAAACAGCGGTTTGAGAACAGCACCTATGGAAATGGACTGCTCATTGATAAGTACAAACTCAACACACCAACCACCTCAAGTCACCATTCATGCAGTTCAACCATGTGAGAATGCACATGTAGCAAATTCAATCCGACATACATTGTAACTAGGCCAACTACTATACACAAAGACCGAATGCCAAAGAAACACACATATTTAAGTTGGCCCAACAAGAGTGTTGGCTAGAAATAATCTCACAAACCACAAATTCACTCTCAGAATATAGGTCTTGGGGAACTCATCGGACAAAAATTGAAAGGAATCAATGCAGCATGTGAGCCAAGACATATGCTTGCACTGTGCTGCATTCATTCTTAAACAAAGACATATGCCATATGCACAACAAGCTGACAGATCTCCCTGCTATCCCCCGCACTGGTGCACGATTAGCTGACATGCACAAACATAGGCACCTATGCACCATGCTGCAAGGGGGCCTGTGTTATGGGAAGGAAAGTATTTTTGCATGAATGGATACCTAACTGCACACAAACAATCAGAAAATGTGATTTCGCTTTAGTCTGGGTCTTGTCAGAATGTAACATGCATTGGAAGAGTGAAAGAGCCTAAATCTGTGCTTTCTTTACTAATGGAAAACTTGCCTTTGCTTCAGAAACAGAGAACTGCATTTGAAAAGTGACACGCACATTTCTGTGCCACAGAGTGAAAGCGTGAGCTTTGAAATTCACAGACTTCAGCCAGACACTTTTATTTAGCAATTTATGTAATCCATGTGCAAGTAATTCAAAGCTTGATTTAAATGTGTTTAGTTGGATGTTGTTCTCACTATGAAAATGTGACTCTAACTTCTGAAAATTGTTAAATGTGCATTAGTAGAAAATAACTTGCATTTGAATTAGCAGAACATTTTATAATGTAGACAACAGAACCAGCTCGTGATTCAGCTTGCTCTGTTAGTTTCTGTCAACCTTAAAGATAAGCAAAGGAATGTTGCTCTTCATGTCAGAACAGTGGCATGTTTTGCAGCTGTGACCTGTCTGAGTTTTATCTCTGTAGTTGCTAGAAATGTTGAACAAAGCCTCATTTAATTATTTGCTTTAGTGAGAGTAGAAAATCATGTACTTTAAAAGTGCATTACCAATTTTAATGTGTCTTGCTTAACTGAAAAAAGGTTATTTTGCAGCTCATGTTATGTGTGTAGTTAGAAATAAAATGTCTCTTTTAAAAGGAAGGTTAGGAGATGAAATTGTATAAAATAAGATGCAGAATGTACTGTGGGAAGGATCTTTGCCTGTCTGATTGATAACGTATGAAAACTGTAGATGGGTGGAGGCATGCTTTTGGAGAATGCTGGATTGCAGTTGGAGGAAGAGAAAGTCACGCCACATGCTTTATAACATTAATATTTCATAAACGCGTTCCTAGTTAGGAGAGCAGAGAGCATAGACAGGAGAGAGAAGAAGAAGAGACAGGATGCCTTCCAGAACACAGGCAGGAAGACTTTAGGAGCCCTTTGAGAGTGACAGACAGAGATTTAGAGATGCAAGGCTGCAAGGGAGTTTTAGACTCTGATGCAGAAATGGAGAGAGAAGAAGTGATTTACAGATGCAGTGAAGGAGAGGGTAGACCTTTGATGGAGAGCAGAATGTAGGCAGACGTAGGCAGATTAGATGTAGGATTAGTTCCATTCTGATTTGTGCTTTGACTAATTGGCTTTGCCAAGGGTTTTTTGCTCTATTCTTTGTTTCCCTTCATGGGAGATTCTGAAATTATTAATTATTGATTGGCTTATGCAAACTCACTCTTGCTTCTGGAACTTTTCAGGAGTTCTGACTGACATCTTTTGAGCCCCATTGTCTTAGAATAGGGATTCTTTCCTTTATGGAACACGCTGTTTGCAAATTATGATGCTTTGTGCTAACCTAATTTTTCTGTTATCAATTCTGTAACCTGATTGATACCTGACTACTGAATGAAGAGTCAGAGATTTAATAAATTTTGATTGGAAAATAAATCCCTTTAAAATTGCTTATAACTCACATTATTGGCTAAAATGTTTATCTGCATTTTATGAATTGCTCATGTTTATGTAGAAGCTCCCTGGTCATAAATGGTGGCAAAGATCCATTGACCTTTAGTGTAAATCAGGGTAATGGTAATCAGAGGTAATGGTGCCACATTTCCAAAGCAAGATTACCGTGGGATTTCTGCTGGCACAAGAGCATGGAAACAAGAAACATTTAAAATGTCACTACATGTTGTGCATGCCTACACCTCCCTGGTGAGCTGTATCGATATGAGGTATTCCCTGCTGCAAACTTAATACCAGATGTACAAATGTAGCCAAATAAATGTGTGTTGAGTCGGAACATTCACAGCAATAGCCATGGTCATGAGCCCAACTCGCATACAAGCAGATTCAAAGGTAACACATGCCCAAGGACATCAGAAAACATGTTGGTTGTCTTGACATGTCCCAGTAAGTCAAGGGCACCAGGTAGTAGTGTTACTGCGACTCAAACAGTGACCCACCTGGGGACAAAGGGGATGTAAATAACCCACAATGACTACATTTAGCATATATGTATTTCCAGTGCCAGCTACGTTCAGCATAATAATTCACAATGATGTGTCTTGCTGATGCACAAACATTGTTATGTGCCAAAAGTCAGGGGAGGCAGCTTGACAAGGCCCATGTGCCACCGCTGCCTCATTTACAATCTGTGCATAAGTGACGTACCAGTGGTGCAATGGGCCTGTAAATAACCCCAAAGACATTTTGAGGTACCCAGACATCCTGATGGTTACAACATGAAGGTAATACACAACACCTGGCCAATGGCATCATGATGATGTGTAGGCTGTAAAGTACAGGCAAATCAATTTCCGTGATGCAGATGAATTGTATGTACCACAACCTGATGAGTTAGAAAGTACAGAGCTGAACAATGGACACAAAATAAAAAAATCCCACTATGCAAACAGGAGGCACATATACTAATAGACACTTCTCTCTGTTTTCTGTTTCAGATGATCACGGACATGCACTGTCACCATGGCAGATGACCCCCATCAAAGTGACCCACATATAGGCCCACAGAGACTACAATGTTGCACTGGAATGCACCAGGGCCATTGTAGAACAGACCTTTAGAGTCCTTAAATAAAGGTTCAGTGGCCTTGATATTTCAGGGGGGAGACTCATGTGCAAGCCTGGACTGGTCTGTAAAAGCATACTGGCTTGTTGCATTTTCCACAACATTTGTGTACGTCCAAATACACCATTATCAGAAGAGGAGGAGGAGAAGGACAATCTGGAGAATAGCCAGGACAAAGAAGCCAACGCAAGACATATTACAGCTTCTGCTGGAGGAACAGCAAGGAATGATGCCATCATCCGCAATGTTTTTGCCTAATCACCATTAACAAATTAACAAATGTCCCATCACAAGCCCCAAAGTCCAGAGATTGTTATTTTGAAAAATTAAATATCACTAAAACAAAGTCTTTTATGCTTAGTTTGTGAATTCAGAAGGTGATCATTCATGGAAAGTCACGGTAACAAAACAACAGTGCCAAACAGATCATTCACCTAGCCGGGGATATGACACCAATTAAAGAAAGAGTGGGAATGTATTGGGCATCCTAACTTATTATTGTGTATGGGTTCTCAGTGAGAATAGAAAACTGTGTATTGTTTCTTCACAGGAGCACAATCAGGTCTGTTTTCACACAAGAGCGTAGTCAAACATACAATGTGTCCCTGATGCATCATTGTAGCTGGGGCCACATAGCTCTATACCATCATAAAAGCAGAAACACAACATATCTGTGAATTCTATGCCACAGGAATAAAGGTAACTGACAATAGTCACAAAGATACTTGACAATTGTGTACTGGATCCACTAGCGGGTGTAGAGGATGAAGATCCAGAGGATAGCACAGCTAGAATAACGGATGTATCAATACAGTGCAGGGAATGCTCTGAAAACCAAGCTTACCCATTCATTCAACATTAGCAAGTGACACTACCTCCCTAGCTGACACATGTGTCACTGTAATGACAGGTAAGCACATGTTTTGCATGATTGACTGAAACAACATTGATGTAAAAATTATCGATGTAAAAAAAATTGAGTTAAACATATAGACAACAAAATTATAATTAAACAGGTAAGTGCAAAAATATCGACCAAAAAATATCGATGTAAAAAATATAGATGTATAAAATATTGACTTTTATATAAATATAAAATAAAATATGATATACTTAATATATGAAATATTAAATAACATTTTAACAAAATAAAAAATATTTAGTATACATTTTAATAAAATACAACAAATACATGTAATAAACAAAATAAACACACAAACATAAAACTGTATACATATATATTTACTTAAGAACAACTATCATTTTGAATTAATGTTAAAAATTTAAAATAATATAAAAATTACAATATATATTAATGGTTTAAAATATTAAAAAAACTACAATCTATAATAAATTAAAACATTAAACTCTTAAAAAATATTTAAACTTACATTTTACATTACAATCAGCGCAAAAATAGGGAAAGTGTATAGCAAAGGGGTAAAAATAACTATTTCCGCTCCAGTGTGTCCAACATTAGGGAAAGTGTTGGAAAGCGGAGGGGTAAAAATTACTATTCCCACTCCAGTGAGAGCAACAGCAGGGAAAGTGTTGGATAGCGGAGGGGAGAAAATTATTATACCCACTCCAGTAAGTGCAACAGTAAGATAAGTGTTGGATAGCGGAGGGGTAAAAATTGCTATTCCCACTCCAATGAGTGCAACAGTAGGGAAAGTGCTGGATAGCGGAGGGGTAAAAATGTATATTCCCACTCCAGGGAGTGCAACATTAGGGAAAGTGTTGGATAGTGAGAGACGCAAATTACTATTCACACTCAAACAGTTAAAACACAAATAAAAAATAATAACATTCAAAAACAATCATAAAAATAAATAAACAATATTTAAAAAATGAAAAATCAAATATATGAAATATATAAAAAGAAAATGTATTATAATATTAATTACATATAACAAAACCTACAAATAATATATCAAATAAAATAAATGCAGGTAGAAAAAATGATTCTTTTAAACTAGATTCATTTATTTTCATACTTTATGACACCACACACATAACAAATCACTTCAACATTTTTAATTAAATGTACTTACATAATTAACATGATTAATAATCAATTACTAATGAACAGTAATTGACTACACATACTTTAACGCTATAATATTCACAGCACACAACTAAATCAAACTATAAATTAATAAAACACAATTACAACCTTTTTTAATATTAAAAACTATTACTATTAACAACTAATACTAAAGTAATTAAAATGTATGTAATACTCACCCTTTACTCCTTTAAAAGTAAAAAACACACAAAAAAATAAAGAATTACCCAAAATAGATATCAAATAATTAACATTAATTAGCAACTATACATTCATTAATTAAATACAAATTACTTCCCACCCTTTACTCCTATAAACACCACAACACACACCTAAAATAATTCCACAATTACCATAAATAACTACCAATTAAATACAAATTACTTCCCACCCTTTACTCCTATAAACACCACAACACACACCTAAAATAATTACACAATTACCATAAATAACTACCAATTAATTAAAAGTAATTAACACCAATTATTAATTCATCATTAAAAAATAAATTAATTCCCACCCTTTGCACCTATAAACACTACAGCACACACCTAAAATGTATTACACAATTACTATAATTATTTACCAATTAATTTATTAAAATGAATTAACAACCAGTTATTAATTCATAAATTAAAAATAAATTACTTCCCTCCCTTTACACAATAAACACCACAACTAAAAACTAAAATGATTTACACAATTGACATAATTAATTATCAATTATTATTTCAAATGAATTAACAACCAATTAATAATTAATTATTAATACATTACTTTACACATTTCACACTATAACATCTCAATTAAAAAAATATGAATAAATAAAAAATAATCAATACATTTAATGTATTTAAATTACTTCCCCCACTATTTCCCTATATAACGCTACAGAACTAATAACGTAACATTTAAATACTTTTTTTAAATAACTCCTAAAAATGTAACAGATATATAAAAAATTTAACAATTCTTATACAAAATACATACAACACATACATATAAAATATATATTAAAATACATAACTAATGAAAAACCAACATTTTTAACAACTATATTTTTGCAAACGATATTAAATACTTCGATATTTTTAAAACCGATATCACTTACCTTATGTTGAGATTCTTGACCAAGATCTTCTTGCTGTCAATGTTTCCGGACCACAATATCAATGACTCGATATACGTGCAACTTTTTTTTTTACTCAATATTCTGTCTCTTCACCATCTTGCATTACTAACACTGTGCATGAATCATCCAACAACACTGCACTAGTCTAACAATGCTATTTTTCCATAGGCACAAACAATGACACATAGGTCAGCCATGGTACAACAGGCAAGGCATCAGCAATCTACAACGTGTATGTAGGCCTATGGACCTGGCAATGCAGTGGCAAGAACATGTGAAAGCAACATGCACAAAAAAACTGGTGTGGCATGGCAATGAAAGTGGAGAATGGGCTACATCCTCATCAAATAACACTTACTCTGTGTTGACACCCCCAGACAGGGAAGACACATACATATGAGTGAAGTGCAACAGGTAAACCAATAAGTACAGCAAAAACATGCAAGTAACATACAACCAATTATATCATGAATGGACCTTGTTGGGTGATATGGACATAAAAATAAATAGTAGCAGCATGAAGTTACACCAGCTATCTCTGAATGGTCACTACAAGTTCACGTATGTCAATTGCATGATGTGTGTAATTTAGTAATCTATCACATTGGCAGCAATCAAAATACCCACACATCTGCGGGCACATTTGAACACATAAACAAACATGCATCTAAAAATAATTGTCAATGTCACATATTGTTGTATCTCTCAAGGAATGTACAACATACTCTGTAAAAAACATTGTTGTGCAAGATGGCCAGCCACCATGTATGGCATATGTTGCAGTCCAGTGTGGCCAACCAGCCACTCAACTCCAGTCATGTGTATGCTGGACAGAAATCTATGTTCGGTTAGAACCAAGGGAAATCCACCGTACACCCAAGAGATCCATAACATGTGTTGAGGAAAAGCAGCCCCACCCTTTTGCCTCCTGGATGCCAACTTTGGTAAGCAGAGAACAAGCAGTGTGCCCATGGTTTTTGGGAAGATAACATCCCTGGGGCTCACCCGCTTCACAAACTACCATCTCACAAACTGGATAACAACACCAGGCCTCAAAATACACAACATTTTCCTACCTAATCAATGACCCACTCAGCTGAATCTTCTGTAAGCCTAGATTACGCAAGTCTGTATACAGCAGAGTACTCCGAGTATGCAGGAGAACCCACAGGTGCTGGAGATGCAAATGGCCCCTCTAAGTTCCCCAGTCACAGGTCCCCTGCCACACAAAATTTGTCCAGGTCAAAGGCCTCACCCACAGCTAACAGGCAGCACAAAATCCCCTGGCATGACGAGGTTGAGAGGCACTGCACAAAATAGTACGTCTCCCCTGTCACCCCAGTGTAGTGTTGGTGTGTGACAAGAAATGCAGTCTACCCTTTGTACCTGGTCAGGAGCACCTTGATAGCTCACCCCTACATGGTGCACCATGTGGACTTCTCCTGTCAGCATTGTGTCTACATCTGGTAGCCCAGACTTTGCCAACAGCTAAGCATCATTGCTGTCCCATCAATGTCCACAGCCAGGGCCCACAGGCTTGTGCATGACGCAGGCCCAGCCTTCAACATCATTTCACAGTAACTCAGCAGTACTTGAGTCTACCACTACGGTCGCATACAAAAACACAGTGTTGTTTCAAGTCAATGGGTACTGTATGTGCTTACCAGCATTGGACACAATGCTGTTGCAAGGAGTACGCATTGTGAAGTGCTACAATGTCCTGTCCACCTGGAACTCTGGGTCTACAACATTTTTACATGACTCTGTGTGGATTGTTGACCTCTGCATATTTTGAACCAGGCTGCTCCATTCTGCATTCTAAGGGATACATTTTCTGAAAACAACATCAGAGGTGCCTACAGAGGCTGCAAAGTGATTCAGTGCTTACTCACATAAAATGTTTGGTCTGCTACTTGTCCATCCGTCATATCGTTACTCTCCTAGCTTCAAGCTGTGTATTCCCATCACAGTAGACTGATGAGCAATTGTGCCTGACACAAGGTGTTCCTCATGCCATGTAACAACGTATTGCCCATGTGCCACTACATGACGATGGATATGCCTGATATACACTGTTTGTAAACATCATCAGATTTGCAAATTCCCTATTGCATCACACAACCTCCTTGAATCATGCCCATGAGTGATTTTGCACATCCCGTTGTAAATATGCACATCTGCAATTACAGCAGAGCAAATACTCAAATGTGAACCTGTGGTCAAGCCTTCACATTGTTTGCTGCATCATAAATCTGATTTTTAAATAGCGAATGCCTGATATTCATGTTTATGTTTGTTGCAAGCCCATCAAACAGGTGCAGACATCACAGCAATGTATAATGTGAAAGTCATATATGTGGTCACACATACAACCTATGCTAACCATAATGACTACCACTGATTCATGCACGTATTATCACACATGAATCGATGTGGATGGGCATCAATGTGAGGACAAAGGGCATGTTGACTGCTATGGATTACTGATATCATGGCATATCAGAATGACTGAAGTCACCTGCACAACACAGATCACATTCCATTGTCAAATGGTGTCATTAGTCATGCTATTTCATGAAATATGGTACATCTGATGATCAACGGGCACATTGTGCTGCCTAAACATGTAAGAGACATTTTTATTCATAACCACCATTGAAAATAATCGCTAAATACATGTACCAACAATGAAAATGACATCTCAGCCCTTAGTGGGTAAAATATTCTCGCACAGTGCAAAAACTGCCCGCAAATGCCCAGGAAGTGATGTCAGTCTGCATCCTGTGTAATGGAGGTCTGCAGCACACTTTCACGTTCTCTTTTAAGCACACTGTCAGTGTCTGTGGAGAGTGTTGAAGGTGTTTTGAGTTGTGTGCTGGTGTTGTTTGAGAAGAGAGGGGCGTTGTGTCCTGTCCCTAGTGTCTCTGTCAAGTCCTGTGTTCTAGTCTTTACGTGTTTTTGCGTCTTGTTGATAATCTTGTCAGGTGTTTGTCCAGGGGGTATATTTGTCTTTCTAACAGTTTCAGGGTAACATTTTTGGGGTTTTCTTTTTACCTAGTGGAGTTACGTGTGTGTTGGGAGATGTCAGGTGTAGGTAGGGTGGACAGGATGTCAGGGGGAATTGGGGGGGCTTCCTTTGGCTAGTAAAATTTTAACTGCCACTGATGGTGGAGAGTGGGGGGTGGATCCTGCAGGGTTATGGTGTCAGTGTCTGTAAGGTGAGGTGGGAGCATATCCGCAACCACATGATGCAGATCTTTGGGGTCAACAGGAATGTCTACCAATGAAAGCACCAATGGCTGGATTGCACGGTACGTGATGGTGACCTGTTGGACCACCTGGAAGTTATCGCTGGCAGGCAAGGTGGTAAGTTTATGATGAAAGTTTCATTAAATCACTGTGCGTTTTCCATGGCAAAAAATGTAGTTAGTGACATAATGTAATGAATTCTACTGGATGATGCCATCCATTTTTTAATAAAGCTGCCTAGCTCAAACACAATCACACTTGCACAATTGTGCTAGTGGGCCAGCGTTGATGATGATGTATGATCATGTTCAGAAATGTGTACACTCCTGCACATAAAAAATAATGATGGCTGTGTCATGATTCAATGTGTGCCGCGCAGTGCAGCACATGAAGATAGTCTATAAGGATATTTGTGTGTGAGGACTCTCAATGTGCATGAAGTGCCCATGTGAACTGCACAATGCAGCTCACATGACAAAATACACTACCTGATGGACTAACTTGTCTGTCCCCACTGTGGAAATGTCTAAGCATTTTTAACAGTTCCCAATGTAGGTGCTGGAACACATGTATGCCACACTTTTAAACTTCTACATTACAATATGACATGGGTTTTGTTGTGTATGGTCCATCGAAAACCCATTCCCATTGGAGCACTTGCCACAATTGGTGGTGTGTAAGTCTGCCTCATACACAAAGTGGGACCAGACCATGTCAAATGTCTGAACACAAACTTGTGAAAAGTGCTAAGCACAGATTGACTAACCGACGTGGGGGAAATTACTTTTTGGCTGAAAACAGGGCCTTGAGAATGTGTCATTCATGTAGTGTGTGCAATATGATCACATGTAGTAGCAGGATTGTCTTGTGGTCCACAAAACTGCAATTATCATGGTATGTGTGCCTGATAGGCAAAGCAGATCCCTTAATGTATGCAACATGAACATAGACAGGACTGTTACAGGCCCTCAAATTGAATGTAGATGAATCTGATAATGAACATGACACATGTGGAAAGTCACGTCTCACACTAAGTAAAACGTTTTGCATGTCTCACAGCTGAAAGACTACTGATAACTCTGGGTGTGTATCACATGGACGTCACTTCTAGTGCCGAATATTGAGATGTATGCACAATTTTATGTTGTTATGCTGGACCACAGCTTTTGACTACTTGACTTTACGTTGCACATACCGAGTTAGTCAAAGCCATCATCACACCGTATTAGCAAATATCCTGCTTATCACCAGATTTTGGCCTGTCTCTGAGCAATTATCATGGCATGCCAAACATATAGGTACTCTGCCACAAATGTGCAAGTGGGCCTGCTTTGGTCCTGGCCATAGCAAATGGAAACTGTTGTGTATGCAAATCAGTGTTGTCATGCTATCATGGCACCTTGTTTGCCAACATGCATTAGCAACATGTAAGACCCGTATTCCTGAGATGTTGTCATGTCAATGCACAACAACATACATTTCCAAGGTTGCCCATCTGCGATATGTCCCATCAGATGTGTGATGCAATGGAATTCATTGAGCCCAAATTTCTGCCATTCTTTGCATGCTCTGGCTGTTCATGCCCAGATAACTGCTGTAGAAAGCATTTAAATACTGTGATATCAGGTGTGGATGCATGTCAAAATCACAAAGTGCAGATGCCTTCTAGGCATTGCATCAGTTGCAACTGGTAGCTTAGGCTCACTTTGCATTTCAACAGCTAAATTACATGTGATTTGATCAGTCTGTACTGACTGATTCAGTCAATGAAACTTGTGAAGTTACACTGACACCTTCACTAAGTCCAGAAATTCCAACGGGGTATTTCACTCCAGCCGATGCATGTGGATTCCACAGCAGACATACAGAAGAGGAGACATGCGGGTGATGTTGGTGATGGCAATGAGCAGACAAGTAATGCATGTACAGCCTGGGCTGACATAGCTGTCAATGATGATTAATTCATTGTAGACCCAGTTGTCTGAGACAGTTATCAGTCCAAAGAGTCAGTCACATACACACGATGAGAGCTGGTGTACGTGATAAAATAGTTTGCATGGCATGAGCCAGAGTCACACCTCATTTGGATGAGGCAACATCACTGTGAGGGATAGTTAGGTGCCAACATTTAATTACTGTCTATAGTTACTGTCTTTCCGCTGATGTGTTGTATCATTGACATGTTAGCGCATGTAACAAGGACCCCATTGCCTCTGCAACGTTATCTGGAACAACATTGTGGTAGCAAGAGTGGCTTAGCCTTAGTCACGATCCAGTGTTAAGCCAGCTCCCTCTGATTGATGCCCAATAGTGCTTTATACCACATTTTCACACCATATCGTGGGTGCAAATGGTGGGAAACTCACAGTTGCACAACCAAAAGTTTGGAGGTCTGGCCCCTATCTGCTAGCCTAGCGTGAATATGTTGGAGTGCGTAATGGGTGATACCCTGCCCAAAATGTATATAGAAATGCACCTTATTGAGAATAGTTTGTTTACTTTTCATCTCTGTTGTTCCAATGTGTGCAGCCTTGTGCGGCACACTTTGAACAGCAAGACACTCTTGATTGTTCTTGTGCAGGAAGTTGAGCTTTCCAGCACATGATCAATCTGTGAAAAAATGACATCTTGTAAGTTCAATATGTGCCGCTTTAAGCAGCAAGCATAGAAATGACAAAACGTAATTTCAAGAATGTCCTTGTACAGGAAGGGGCACCCTCCAGCACATGAACAATCTTCTCAATAACGTAGACACCCTTGCACCATGGTGCACGAGGCCTGCCTCGGCGCAAGTAGACCAGAATTTTGCTGCAGCGCAGGGGTAGATACAGATCTGCTTTTTTTTTTTTTTTTATCCAAATAGTAATACCTTGGCAACTGAAGGGTCCTGCTAG
This sequence comes from Lissotriton helveticus, assembly GCF_964261635.1. Lineage (NCBI taxonomy): Eukaryota > Metazoa > Chordata > Amphibia > Caudata > Salamandridae > Lissotriton > Lissotriton helveticus. The sequence continues at coordinate 1,522,719,268 of NC_136065.1, forward strand.
GTGATCAGGTACATACAAACATGAATGATAAGAACACAGACTTATTGTAAAGTGAGGCAGTGTACAGTACAGAAGATTCAATGGTACAATATCATATAAAACAAATTTATTAAACAAATATCATGACAAAAATATTGATAATAGTTTAAAAAGTATTACAAAGAGCAGATACACAATCAATTTCTATACAAACTGATTCCTAAAGGTAACACATATTTATCACAGTTAAAAACAAATTACACAAAATAAAATGATGCTTTTTTTGTGAATAAAATGAACAAACAACAACAAACAAGTGGATGAATAGAAATGTCTCGATACAGATCTGCACCATACTGTTGTAGATATGGTGCATACCTGGGTTCCTGAAGTTGCAGGGTGTGGCATTAAGCCAAAGAGGTCAATACCATGCTCCGCCACTTCCTTGGGAAGAGGCCCCAATGCCTTTTTTGTCATGGCATGTCCTGGCTATGCAATGGTCCTGTCAAGCTGTCCCCTTGGGCTCATTCCTCTGACAGACTCAATCAGAGTATGTGTCAGCACCATCATTTGACTCTGCTAATCTGAAAATGTTGTGATTCTACTCTGCCCTTGTCATGTCCCGTGCCATACATTGTCAGGTCAGTAACACCATCAGGTTGTAGTTGGTCCTTTCATTTACATTGCACAGTTCAGGTCACGTTGGAAGCAACAAACATTTGATGAGAGTGCAGAGTCCATGTTTCCATGCACTTTTGTTTCAAACTTAAATGGTGAACATTGCCATTAATCTTTGATCTTACATATTGTCATATGTCTTATTTTTCAGATACGTCGCCTACGGAGGCATGAGAGTTCCAAGTCAGGAAGGAACAATGCGTCCACATATGGGGTGTGGCCAAGGGGTATCATGCAATGGTGAGGAGGTATTGAGAGGACCAGGCTGCTTTACGATTGAAATCTCTGCCCGAATTTGCACGGACAAGTGGAGGATGGGACACCGAAGCAATACCAGGCCCTTCTAATATCCGACGTGGGTCCAGACATCAGCACAGAGCTGCCACTCCAGGTCAGGTACCATATACACAACCTGCTGCACCTGCCTCAGGCATGCAAACAGGTGCCCCCTCCCAACCTCTTACACAAGGGACTGCATCTCTACCATCTGCACCCCAGACACATGCTGTCACTCACACTAACAGGGACCGATGGTGCTTACTGGACATAAATATGAGGCTGGCACATGTGGAGAAGGACATAACTGAGATTAACACACAATTTCAGGACATCAAGAGTGCCCTGGGACTCCCATTCTGAGCCCCCAATTTGTGATCCTTCCTCTTTATACAGTCGTCCTATTCCTTTTTTAATACAGTTTGATTATTAGTCTAGGATTTTAAGTGTAGTTTTAGAGTAGTGATAGGTAGTGTAAGGATTAGATAAGATTTCCAATTTTGTATTCAATTTCTGTACTGTTCGGGGCTAAGTTTCCTTTTTATTTTGGTGGGGGGTTGACGTATATTTCGTGTAAAAAAAACCAAATATATAACTCACCTATTGCTGCAACAATAGAAAAGAGTTTATCTATCTGCCCACCCCATGCTAGATTAGTCGTAGCAGGAGATTTTAACTGCTACTTTGAGCCACTGGACAAAGATGACCTACTTATTTATTTATTTATTTATTTATTTATTTGCTTGTTAAGCGCCTGAGTCAATTCCCGAAGGGATATCTCTGCGCTGTTGCTTACATTGGACAATTTACTGTGTGACTTGAAGCTGTATGAGGGAGTTTTGAATAATTCTATTGGAATCAAGGATGAAGACAGCAAATGGGCTGTCCCCCCATTAAATCTCCCACCAATTTATAGATGGACGCAGTCTGTGCCCTAACTCAACACCCTCACTGTAGAGCTTGGTCTGAGGGCAGCTAATCGTAGAACACCATCGGATAGGCAAGTTGCAGACACATAAATCGAGTTAGTAGTCTATCCCGCATCAATTATATCTTCCTTGATGTGCAGCTCTGGGGGACTTGATCAACATGAGCGTGGCCACCACCACAGAAAGTGACAACAATACCCTCTGCCTAACTATGAAACCTTTGTGGGAAGCCTCCTCCACCCAGTAAGCACTTTACTCTTGACCATCACCAGAGAGATTATTCCCTCAAATTGTAATTGATTTTTTAAACAGCGCAAGGTAGCTCTAAAAAAAAATCTAAGATCGCTGGCATACATCATGATCTGGCTGTAGGCACACTTGAGCTCCAGGCTGCTGCCTCCAGCCCTAGCAGGTTAGCCGGTGTACCTGTGGTCCACTCTCGCATGATTGATAGACTCAATGTACACTTCTTAGCTCCTAAATCGGGCATCAAACCTAGTATGCCAGAAAAAGGGCCCCACTCCTTGTACACTAAAGTCTGCAGACCAAACAACTACTGTTAGCTCCAGCAATCAAGGATAAGAACTGCCCCTTAACTACAGCTGCCAGGAAGTCCTACAGAGCTGCTTTACAGCAGGCAAAGGCAGCTTGGGAGGAATCCCGATGGCAGCAACTTAAAGAAGCAAGTTTGTCCAAATATGCCAAATTATTCTGGACTCTACTGACTTGGGGCAGCAAGTCAGGTGCATGCCCTCCCACAAATTACATCACAGGCTAGGAATGGTATGATCACTTTTGGGGCCTTTACACCACAGGCCACACCCCCTGCGGAGCCTGTTGCTCCCCTTGGGACCTATTGCATTGATGTTCTTTTCGACCAGCCCGAGATGGAGGCTGAAACAGGCAGAGTAGTGACTTCTAAACCAGCAGTACCAGCTGACCTACCAGGCGATTTATTTCTCGCAGATACTCCAAACTGGGCACGTTATATCCTTCTTTAGGCAAAATGTCATAGCCAGTGGGGCTGCTGTTCCTGGGTCCTGGAAGGGCGCAGAGGTGGTCCCGATTAACAAAAAAGTCCCCATAGATGACCCCTCAAACAATAGGCCCATTAGCTTGATCGATGCTCTTCAGAAGGTCTTTGGCAGAGTCCTCCTGCAGAGGATCCAGTTATGGGCAGATGACAATGCCATTCTCTCACAGTATCAGTCTGGCTTGAGGCCAAGGACAGGAACAATCGACCAGGTGCTCCGCTTGTTACTTATCTACCGGAAAGTAGGGGTGATCGGTAAGGACAGTCTTTTCCTGCCATTTATTGTTCTAAAGACTGATTTTGATCTGGTCCCCAGGAGCAAACTGTGGTTGGTCCCTAAAGATATGGGCATTCCCCCACTTATCCTTAACCTGCTGGTTTGGCTACATGACGGAAGCAGTGCTCAGGTCAGATGAGGGGCGCAGGGTCAACTGACAGAGTGCATCCCAGACAACAGGGGAGTCCCGCAGGGCTGTGTTTTGGCTCCCATCCTATTCTCTTGTTATATGAACGGGGTGATCAGCTTCCTGCAAAATGTTTCAGAATATGCACCAGTCCTGGGGGGTGATGAGGTACCGACTCTCCTATTTGCTGATGACACCTTGATGGTGTCTAAGACACCAGTGGGGTTGCAGCAACTACACAACCGGTTCCAACTCTATTGTGACGACCTGGGGTTGGTTATTAACACTCTAACAACCACATTTATGGCTTTCAACCTCCCGAAGCCCTATAGAAGCACTCCTTTTCTAGGTGGGATACCACTGGAAAGGGTGGACACCTTTGACTATCTTGGTGTCTGACTCTCTGACAAACTGTTGTGGAAGCCCCACCTAACAAAAATGTATCTGGGGCATAAACGAGTAGTAGGAGCACTTGGGAGGGAACATCGCCTCTCACACAGCAGACCGGTAGCCCCAGCCCTCCAGGTCTATGATGCTAAGTCAGTTGGTGCAGCATTGTACAGAGCAGAGCTATGGGATTTGAAAAGGCTTATTATCGCTTTAGATGTGAGCATAAGTTTCTCAGAGATCTGGTGATGCTGTCCCAATCAATTCCCCTTATCCCTCTAAAGCTTGACAACGGCAGGTGATGTTAATGTTAATGTTAATGTTATGTTAATGGGCATTTATAGAGCGCACGTACACTGGGTGGCTTCATGGCGTGATCTATTGGCGACACACCAAGCTGTACCCGCTCCTCCTCTGGACTCGCATCAGGTTCACCCCAGAGCTTCTTCCCTATGCTGAGGCCCTCACTGAGTTGATACGATTAGACACTGGCCCTAAAATAGGCTAGAACTCCAATCTCAGGAAAATGATGTCAGTTTGGGAGTCCAAGTACATTGAGATAGGCAAGACCCACCCACAAAAGAAGAGCTAGAACGTAATTACTGGGAATGGGTGGACCATCAAGAAACATGTTCAATGAATTTAGGCAGACTAACAGACACATTTTATCTTCACAAACATACTAGACATCTAGAACCCTTTCTAGATAGTATCCAGGTACCACAGGATACGATGTTATACATCCACTTTAGGTTCAGCACATTTCCTGTCTGTGAGACCACAATGAAATGGCATTCAAGCAATCAAGTATTAAAGGACTCTTCATTAGGTCCTCGCTAGAAAGTGTTGCCCATGCCCTTTTTGCTTGCACGGCTTACAACATCCCGAGGGCTAAGTGGTTAAAACCTTTGTGCCAGCAACTGTGAACACAGGACTATTGGGCTGCCCTGTGCATCCTTAGGACCGACCCCAGACCCTTCTTTGCGTGTTGTGTGGCAAAGTTCCTAAGTCATACATGGCTCATCAGACTGAAGTTTTGGACAGGAGTAGCACAACACTCTGCCAAAACACGCTGACGCTCAACCACTGTAGGCCTTTTAAGTCTTAAAATTGGACGCTAGGCACATGCACTTTTTTCTTATTCTTAATTATACGTGCTGCTACCCTAAGGAGTGCTGGATCATTTTACAAGGCTGGTGGGGCCGCAACTTGTTACTCGATTCCATCTAAGATGAATTGTTATGGTGTTCCCCCCTTCTCTTTTTATTGTATTATCTTATTTGTATGCTTTTATTGATATAATATGTATTAATTTCTTAACCAGCTGAACCCGGTAACTTTTTTTTAAACCAAGGGCGCGTTAGGGTACCTGGATGGACTGCATGTGATATCACCTTTTAGCTTATTGCTGCATGATAAGTTTATCTTGTAACTGTCTTATGAAATGTTTTTATCGCTTTTGTGACACTGGATATCTAAATAAAGTTTCATGATGATGATGATGACATTGTGGTGCCGATAGGGGCTTGTAAATATGCCCCATTATGCTTGATCATCTTTGGGAATATGGTGAGGGCTCTATCTTGAGATGTGGCATGGCTTGATACCCATCACAACAACCATTGTTCACACCATTGACTATGAGTAGATCTGACAACTATGGTTTGTTAGCAATGCTAGGTGAAGCCACTTCTTGTGGCATGACACTGACTTGAACATTGAACCAAGTGCCTATCCCCATCCTGAACATAGGGAAATGTGAACTTTCAGCAAGAATGTTGTATTTGAGGTATGACGGTTTGGCTACTTCACACATACCCTGTCATCTCACTGCCTTTCAGGGACACAAACTCAACAGGACCCCTTTTCTGGATTAGTTTTGCTGCCTAGATTGCTCATGAATTTTTGACAAGTCCATACATGAATGGTCACAGGAAACACACATCTTAGTGACTCGAGCGCTTTTATTGACAAATGATGTTCTGGAGTCAACAGACAGGCCCAGCTATCTGGACAACAACCCCCACATTGTTGAAATGACCGGTGCAGGGCCAGACAGAGTCCTATGGGAGTAACATGCTCAGAGACATGTTGAGGAATAGGCAAAGTTCAGTCAGGGGCTGATTGAGGTGTCATTGGGAATCTATGGGCAAATTGGCAGTCCATTAAAAGTCCAAGGTGAATGTAGCAGAGTCAATCTGAGGACAGTGATAGATGATGTTCTGTGGCATGATGCTAAGCACAAGGATAGGCAGAAGCTAACCATTTGACAAAGATGAATGGTGGCGCTGCCTTCTCCTTATGACTGATGTTTCATCCACATCTTCCTGCTCTGACATGGTATGGGTCTCCTGTGAGGGTGATGGTGAATTTGCAGCAGCACTTGAGGCAGAGACACGTGGGGGGGGGGGGAGGTGGATGCTGAAGGTACAGCAGCATTCATCTGTGCCAACAGATGAGGCATCACTGCAGTGATGATAAGCTGCAGGACTTGCAAGCCTCCAGCAACATCTCTGTGGTAGGCAACCATGGCAGCTAAGTGAGCATCCTGCTTCCGCTCCATGTTCTCCATGATCTTTTGCATTTCCCCAGCTGCTTGCCAACATCGCTGGTGCTACTGTGACATGACAGTTGTTCTTGTCTCTGAGTAAGGATACCAGCAATGTGGAACATTGAATGCTGGAGGGCATTGTGCGGACTGTGCGTGCCTCTGATGATTTGTAGGTGGTCCCTAATGGGACTGAGGCACCTACAGATCCCATCCAGTTTGGACACCAGGCTCTACAACACACGCACCTGACCAGCCATCTCACGCTGGACTTCTACCGCACTCCATTGAAAATGTAACATTGGGCCCTCAGAGTCCAGTTTGACAGCTGTGGTGCTAGGTGGTTCTTGCTGGATGTTTTGGGCAGCAGGTGTAGAGGCAACAACGTTGCTGGATGGCCCAGCTCCCAGAGTTGAGCAGCTCTTGCATGGGGTCCTGTTCGATGGTATGGAGCTCTTCTTCTTCCTCATCATTGAAGAGTGGGACAGGCAGCTGAGCAGGAGGTGATGTTTCTTCCTCTGCAATGTAAAGAGAAGATACTGTAGTATGTGTATGTTCAGTTTGGGCAAGCATGTTATCAGTTAACAATCAGAGTGCATGAAACATTCCCATTCTCTGTTCTTTGATGCTACAGCTATTACACGAGGATTGGTAATTAAGTTTACAACGTCAATTATGTAACATTTAGGGGTTCATTGTTCTGGACAAATTAGACTGCACCCCCCCATTGATGTTTGCACAGTCACCTATTTCCTGGTGTGGCATGTTGAGGAGGATACTCATGCACTTGAGATCAAGAACACAGTGCTGTCCACGTTCCGATGACAAGCAGATGTGCTTGAATTTCCGTACTTTGGGAAGTGTCTATGTGTTTCAAGGTGGCCAGCTCACATTGACTCAGGTCAGACCGATTCATGGACGTTGATGTGCAGGGAGGACCACCTTCCTGTTCATTGGAAAACAATCCCTCTCTCACCCGGGTGTGGGGCAAGATGGCTGCCGGTTATTTGCGGCCGGAGCGGCAGAGCAGTGAGGACTCTCGGACCGGAGCCCTGAAGTGTCAGACATAGCCTTGGATGCCGCCCGGCCGCCGCATTTCGCAGAGCCCAAAACGGAGTGCCTTGCGAAGGAACCTAACGGAGGTTTTCGCGTAGCATGCAAACGGTGCAAACAGTGCTCTCCTGCCGCAATTCTGCTAATCAGCTGCTGCAGGACCTAGTGGGAGCTCTGACCCTCCTCCTGCCCTGGTGGATACGATGAGGCTCGGGGCGGAGTAAGACCCGGCAGTGTACTCGGCTGAGGAGGTCGGAGGCTGTCCAGAACTCAGGTTTTCGTTCCGGCGTTAGGGTTTGCAAGAAGCGATCTTCAGGTGAGCAGATTCAGCCCTTGTGGAGGACCTCTGTATTTCCTAGAGATATGGCCCCTAAAGTGAATACATCGAGCAAAGCAGCGGCGAGAAGGAAGCAGCGCGAAGAAGATGTGGCGGAGCTCGATGGGGCACACACACCTCCAGTCGAGGAGCGCACCAAAAAAAAACAACTGCAGCAGACCGGAGCCCGGACCCGACAAGCGACAGCATCTATTGCCGACCTGTTTGCTAAATCCGGTAAGGAGAGGGGGGCTGAGGACGCTTTAAAGACAGTGGGTAGCGCCCCAGGGAAGACTGCTGCGGAGATAGAAGCAGAGCAGGTATCTCACGCTGATAGCAGCAGCCCCCATATCGCTTTGGCATCCTACCCAAAGCCAGATACTGCACCACAGGGAGATGACATACAAGCGGTGAAGGAGGCAGCAATTGGCAATGACGGGATCAGCAGAGCTACAGGAGCAGCTGGGGTAATCCTAACTAATAAAACTGATACGCCTACTGAGTGTATTGTTGACTCCATAACTGTTGGTTCGCAAGCAGTCAGTTCCCAAGAATTGGATGTTACAACCATAGACACTAGTTCGGTGGCGGCCCTGAGAGCTATCGAACTGCAAACTTTAAAGAAGATTGAGGCGGAGGTTGATGTACAGGGCAATGACCTGACTATTAGTGGAGCCAGAATTGTGGATGGACCCGGGGATGGGAAAGAGAGTGTTCCAAGTGAGGCTTTCTTTTCGGCTTCAGATGGCTTAGAGTGGTCCGGAGAGGAGGAGGGGAAGGAAGTATGCTCTTCCAATGTAGACTCTGAGAGCGACCCTGAGATGGATCAACCAGCCACTGCCTTAAAAGCATCAGGTGTAACAAACAAGGGCCCGTCAGCAGCCCAGCGGGAACTTAGCTGGGATCATTCCTCTGATCTGCCTCCACAGGGGAGCCCGGGACTGGAGTTTACCCAGATGTCGCTTTTAGAGACAATACATCAGGAAATTATAGCCCATAGAGAAGAATCCCACGCAAAGACAATCAAAAAGCCCATACAGCTATGAAAAAGATGCAGGGAGTAGTCAGGAAGTTGTCAAAGGCTTGCACCAATACCAGTAATAGAGTGGCGAACCTCGAAGACAGGATTGTTTCTACAGAAACTGATGTAGCTGAGGCTGTTTCCAATGTCCACTCACAAAACGCGCAACTGGTTGACATACATTGGAAGCTCGAGGAAATGGAAAACCGGCTACGCAGGAACAAACTGCGAGTACTGGGAATTCCCGAGGGGGCCGAAGGGTCCGACATAAGGGCATTCATCATAAATCTATTTGGGCAGGCATTTCCTGAATTGACGGATTGGAACTGGTCCACCGAAGTGCAAAGGGTCCATCATACCCCTTACAAAATGAGAAGGAACACTAAGGAGGGGGATAAGCCAAGGGCAGTCCTGATTTTTTTTGGAAACTTTATTTTGAGGCAAGCCATATCGGATCTAGCAAGGCCAAATGCAAAACGGAGCGTTGAAGGGATTTCTTTCTTCGTAAGGCCAGACTTTTGCCACAATACAGTAGAGAGACGGTGGCGGCTGAGAGGAATGATAAAGCCCTTCCAGGACAAAAACTTGCAGGCAATCTTGATAAACCCGGCCCAATTGAAAATAATTAATAATGGGAAGACCCTGTTCTTCTCTTCTGAGATAAAGGCGAAAGAATACCTCGACTCTCTCTGTGTTTAGTTATGCTTGCTAGAAAGCTGGGTGAGACTTATAAAAATCAAGAGGCGGCAGGGTTGCTCCAGGACAATGTCTGACATTCAAATCTTTTCTTGTGTAATTGTTCTATTTCTTTTTAGGATTTTTGGGGGCTCCAAATCAGACTTGGACAACAGATAACTATAAATTTGTCCTCACTGCTGTTACCGCATTCCATCACTCGCACAGACTAGGTCTGAGCGCCTCGCAGAGTAGGGAGTGTGGGAGGGGGCGGAGGGGTTTTTGGAAGGGTGGGGGCACGGTGAAGACGGTGTTCGGGGTGTGGGGTGGGGGAAAAAAGGGGAAAAAGGGAAGTGGTACAGTGTAGGACAAGGTAGTTGCAGGATGACAAATAAGTTGATTACGGATTTATTTTTTGGGAATACAAGCTCAACAAAATGGCAAACATTAGAATGTGTACTATTAATGTGGGGGGCTGAACGACTGGAAAAAGAGGCAGAGATTGGCATATTTGGTAAAACATGAGAGAATTTATATTTTGTGTATCCAGGAGACTCATCTCCCCTGGGCTAAGCGCAACCAGCTACTTCTTAATGGTTTTGAACTAGTTGCATGTTCGACACAGACTTCGACAATCCGGGTAGTTGCGGTCCTGATTCGAACATCTTTGGGAAAGGCTAAGAAAGTAAAAGCTGATTGTAATGGTAGATGGGTAATAGCAGAATTGGAACTAGGTTTTACACTTTGTGTTATGTATGGCTCAAACCAGGACGATCCTGAGATGTTTGACTTCCTTGAAGTTGATCTAGTTGGGTGGCCCACCCCATTAATAGTAGCGGGCGATTTTAATATTTGGGCTGATTGGGGTAATATAACACCTTATGCAGGCCAGAAACCAAAGGTTTTTCGATCAGTACAGGCCCTTATTGGCTCTCACGGCTTACAGGATGTTTGGGCGGTCAAACAACCTCTGAAAGATGGCTATACCTATTTTTCCATCCCCGCCCAGAGATACACAAAACTGGATTATTTCCTTATTTCTTCATCCGAGTTATCAAAAGTTGGTATTATCAAACTCCCGAGGATAGTTTCTGACCACAACCCGCTAATATTATCTTATGATGTGGGTTGTATGGAAAGAAAAAGAAATCCCTGGTCTTTTGAAAAAAAACTCCTAGCTGATAGACGGTTTACCGACCACATTAAAAAATGGGTGACTGAGTTTTTCTCTGCAAATAGATACAGTACCTCTCGGAATATGGAGTGGGAAACTTTCAAGGCGGCTCTAAGGTGGGAGACCATCAGCTGTTCCACAAGGCTTAGAAGGGAAGACAGGGGTCAGGTGGACACTCTAATGATGAAACTTGGGAGAGCGGAAGAACAGCATGTTAGGGATATAGCCACGAGAGTGGATAGTACTGAGAGCCTTAATATACTTGTAGTTCTAAAAGCAGCTCTGCAAACGGAAGTCACACAGAAGGCTATAGGGGAGTTTCAGTCTTCTAGGGCCAAACTATTTGAAACAGGGGAGCAGGCAGGGAGAGCTCTTGCTCTCAGGTTAAGGCAGGCAAAGGCTAAGAATGTTATAACCCGCATTGAAGAAGCTGGAAAAGAATATACCGAAGTGAAAGATATTCTCAAGACTTTTGAGCACCTTTATCAGAGGCTTTATGAATATGAAGCACCAGGTAGCAATTCAAGGGAGGATTGGAGTGATAAGGGCCCTCGATTGGACGGAAAAAGAAAGGAGAAATTAGATAAGGATATCACATTGAATGAAGTCATAGCTGCATTACGGGAATTAGCCCCTGGAAAAGCTTCTGGCCCAGACGGGCTTCCTTTGGAAGTTTACAAAACTATTGAAGCCGAAATTGCCCCACTTTTGATAGATTTATTTAATGGGATTCTGTATTCAGGGGTGGTTCCGGATTCCTGGAGAGAAACAAACATCATAAGCTTTCATAAGAAGGGAATACCGACAGAAAAACCAGGATCTTACCGCCCTATAACATTAATAAATTCTGACATCAAATTATACTCCAAACTTTTGGCTAAACGGTTTAGCGGGGTCATAGGTCGGTCTTGTCTCCCCGTGGCAGCATGGGTTTGTCCCCGGTCGGGGTACAACTGACCATATAATTAGAGCAATAAGTTTGTTTGATGCCCGGGCTGCCGCGGGGGGAGAGATCACCATGATCCTGCTCGACGCGGAGAAAGCTTCCGATCGCGTCGCTTGGAGCTTTCTCTGGGATGTCCTGGTAGGTAGAGGTTTTGGTTCGAAAATCATTGGAGCCCTTAGGGCAATGTATGTTGACCCGGTAGCTAGAGTTACGGTTATGGGTGAGAAATCGGGGGTAATAAATATCAAAAGAGGGACTCATCAGGGCTGCCCTTGCTCCCCGATTCTCTTCGCCCTGTATATTGACCCTCTTATCCAGGAGATATTAGCCTGCCCTGGGATAACACCGGTGATCTGTAATGGCTATTCCAATAAAATGTTGGCATACGCTGATGATCTAGCTGTAATTACCACCAATCCACAACAGGCTCTACCTATCTTGGGGCAGATGGCTAAAGTTTATGGAATAGAATACGGATAACTATTGAACAAGACTAAAACACAGATCATATGCTCCAAGAACATTATTAAATCTGATCATCGATTTGTGGATTCTGCAACATACCTGAGAGTTAAGATGAATGCATCGGTAGAAAAAATAGTTGAGGAGAATTATCTCCCTCTCATCAAGTCCATTGAAAAAGAATTAAAGAGAATTGATGTGCTGCATCTTTCCCTGATTAGAAGGGTAAATGCATTAAAAATGTTAATGTTTCCGAGAGTACTGTACTTGTTTAGGGCTATTCCATTATTAATAGATGATAAAATAATGAAAAATGTGGAGTCAATCTTCATTAGATTTGTTTGGCAATATGGCAGGTTCAGGCGCTCCACCAATCTTATGTCACTTCCCCAGGAAAGGGGGGGGATGGCTCTCCCTAACTTAAGGCCATATCATTGGTCAAGCCTCCTGCTGCAAATGTCTATTCTAGTTCAGCCTGAAGTAGACTTAAGGATTAATCCTTTATACGAACAGAATCCACCTCCAATTTTTAGGATGTTGTTGGGTAATAAGGCACCTGGATTACTGCTGTGTGAGAAAGAACGTAGATTTTATACAAAAGCACGCCTAAAGACATTGCTCGGTGCTTGGCAGGCCTGGAAATCTATTCTGAAATTCTATAATGTCCCAAGATTAAATCCTTATTCACATTTATATAATTCTAATATCTTTCCTCATTTGAAAGATGATAGAAATTTGCTGACATGGAAGAGAATGGGAATTATTACCCTGTGAGATATCATGGATGGTGACAAGATTATGGGGTTTGAGATACTGCAGGATAGATATAGCATCCCAGGGAGTCATTGGCTTTTATACTGCCCATTGGCTCGAACTATAGGGGCTATAAGACCTAAGATTTCCTCCACAGTGGATTTCCCTCTGGTCAAGATATTAGCAAGAGGTTGCAAGAAGATCACGATTGTTTATAATTGTCTTGGGGAGAATATACAGGATGATATAGAGAAGATTGAATCAAACTGGGCTGCAAAACTGGGGGACCCTGAAGTGGATCTGGATCTCGCTCTTTTACTGAATAAACGGGTATTCAGGGCATCCAATCTCCGGGCACAACATTACAAAACTATATTTAACCTGTACCATACACCAGCTAAGCTATATGCTTGGGGATTGAGTGAAAATGACAGCTGTCCCCTATGTAAAGAAGGTCAAGCAGACTTACTACATATGTTTTTTCTTTGTAATCGGCTTGATTCCATTAAAAGTGAGATAATGAAATTTTGGGAGGGGTTGTTAGGCCATACTTTAGACCCATCCCCGACATTGATGCTGTTTGGTACAGATTCAAAATTGAGCCTAGGGAAGGATGAAGAGGCTTTAGTGTTTATATCAGTTGCAGTACTTCGAATCCTGATTTCTGCAGGTTGGAGGGATGAGACTGCCCCGTCCTTTCAGATGTGGCTCTCCAGATTGTTGGGGATTCACAATATAGAGTCTTGCCTTTATGAATTGAAAGGAAGAAGGAAACGCGAGATGGCTGAACGACTATGGGCCCCGGTTACTAATTGGAGGGCGGCTAGAGTATGATTTATTATGTAACTTTCTATCCCCCCCAATGTGAATGGTTTGACTGCATATTAAGTGTAAACTATATTAACTTTAAGGAGAGAGCTATGATTATGTTCATAATCTGTAACTTTGTATGATATTTTCTATATCCTTTCTGTTCCACTATCCCTATAAAAATATATTTAAAACATTTTTTTTTTTAAAAAAGGAAAACAATCCCTCTCTCCAGACACCATTGCACTATGGTGCAGTGTCAATGGTAAGATTATACAAGCCGGAGGACATAGGACTGTGAGCAGGCTTCTAATATTGGATGATACATACTGTTGTGCTCAGGGTAATTGGATGCATTTGTCTCTGGAAGGGTGTTTACTGACAGACATCAATAGCTATGCATTGGTCGACTGCCACTGCTGACTTTACCTATGGGCAACTCCATGCATGTTAATTTTTTTGAACCTCCAAACCCTGGACCATCATGACAATGACATACTGCCAACTAAACAACACAAGAAGATACTTAGATGGTGAAGAATTTATGTTGAGGAGCTATGTCAAGTCAACAGGTAGACAAATGACATGCTTAAAGGGGAGTCAATGCTAAAATTGAGGGCAGGGAAAACAGGGTCTTGAACAGGCTAATCAGGTGAAAAGTGCTTTGTTGTGCAGCACACATCGGTACAGCAAAGGGCTATTGGTTCTTTAGGCCAGGGATGAAGATCTTCCTGCACATTATCAATCTTTTCTTCAACACAAATATGCAAGCACTATGGTGCAAGGGTGCCTGCATTGGCGTTGGGCTGCTATGTTTGCACCAGCACAAGGGGGAACTGCAGGGTGGCATCATATTGTTGAAAATATGTTGCAGCCCTGCATTTCAGAGCTGGTGAAGCATAGTATTAAGACAGGGAAGCTAATGCCACACCATGCCACTTCTCTTGTGTGTGTCCCCCTTTGTTTGTTGATGTGGCCAAGAGTTAGAGGACACATGAGTGGTCACTTATCAATATATACATATGCATTTGTGCTGTATTACCCCGAGTATGTGGCTTTCTGTGTATGTGTTAATGATTCCAACAGTTAATGGGACATGTGACTGTACCCCCAAGTACATATGTATCTGGCATTTGCCCTGCATACTTTGTGGGTTGGCACTAGGACATATTTGGATGGACAGAAGCTAAATTACTCTCCCACATCCCACTCCCCACCACCCTGTCCCTGGTTGTTACTTACCCTGTTGCTGATGTAGCTGGTCATAGTCAGCACTATCCTATCCCTCGACTCCAACCGCGGACTCCTTGCAGATGACCACAGACATCTGTTCCTCCGCAGCTCCTGCGCACTGGACTCCCACCTCTGGTCTGCAGTGCGGGCTGTAGATGGCTGGCAAGCTTCTGCTCTGTCTTGCGCTTGGCATCATGCCTGCACTTCTTGCAGTCAGCCACCATCCTCTTGACTTTTGCGACTGCATTCACCTTGGTCAGGATAGACCGCCAAATGCCCAATGACTCCCTGGAGCTGACGAACAGCTGGTGTTGATTCTCCGTCACTTCCACAATCAGTGTCTCATTTTCCTGCTGACTGAATCTTGTTTTCCTCTTCCCCTGGGACTCTGGCTGGTTATCCAAGCTGTTTGGAGGGTTAAGGGGGTTGTTGTCTTCTTCTGAACTGGTTCCATCCTGATTCATTTTGCTTCCAGGTTGTTCAAAAGTATTTTTTTTGCATTTTGTTGGCTTTTTGTGTTTCTTTTTCCAGCAAAACGTGAAAAAAGTGACGTGAGACTGACTATAGTGAGTTTTTCAGCCACTATTTGGCCAGCCAACACTTTTTTGATGCTGGTGTTTGTGGCAGCAATCGCCACCATGAACAGATCCTATCGCCATGTAGCGACGTATTATAAATACGTCAGTACCATTTTTGGAGATAGGAGGTAGTAAGAAAATTGCCGCTAACTCGCGCTAACGGAAATTAGCTGCAATTCTTGTAAATCTAGCCCCATGTGTCTAGTTTCAGAAATTTCTGGATTTGATAGGTTTCTCTCGAAGGCCATTGAGCCCGGGCCCGAAAAACGCTGGTGCACCCCTTGCAAAACCAGTTTTTATGTGATAGATAATTTTTATGTCTCCGCAATGTTTTCTAGCCCTTTCCTGCCACGGATACTTTGTTCGCCCACACAAGTGAGGAATAATTTTTATCAGGAGACCTGGGGAAACGCTAAGTGGTAAAACATTTGTGTCAGTCTGGTGATCCCACAACTTTTCCACACAGAAATGTGACAAAATGTGATTTTATTTAGCTAAATTTGAGGATTGCTAGGGATTCTGGGTAAGAAAACGTTGGCGGATCCACACAAGTCACACCTCCCTAGACTCCCCCAGGTGTCTAGTTGTCAGAAATGTCTGGGTATGGCCGTCGGGCTGGGACCACAAATGCAGGTGCCCACCTTGCAAAAGGGGAGGCAGAAAGTGTGGCAAATTTGTTTTTGGGGTGGGGGCATTGACATGGGCATTCTGGGCAGCCCCCAACCCCACGTATATTAAAAAATATAATCCCTGGTGCCTAGTGGGCTTTTTGCCTCCCGGGGTGGCAGATAAGGGGTTATTGCCCCCATCTGCCTCCCGGGGGAGCAAAAAGACTGCGGCAATTTCTTTGGGGTGGGGGCATTGGCATGCCCATTTTTGCCAGCCCCACCCCCTAAGTATAATAAAATATTATTCCTTGGTGCCTAGTGGGCTCCACCCCCCCAGGGGCAGATTAGCGGCTATTTCCCCCATCTGCCTCCTGCAGAGGGGGGCAGAAAGACTGTGGCATTTCTTGAGGGGTCTTGGGGGCATTGACATGCCCATTCTAGGCATCCCCCCCTCCGAAGTTTGGAAAAAAAATCCTTGTTGCCTAGTGGGCTTTCTGTAATAAGGCAGAAGTGATATCTGCCTCATTTGTGATGGAGTAGCCTGTCCACCAAAATCTAAATCAAGCTCAAAGTCTGATTTCCTGGCGTAGACAGAGCACTGGACAGCACTATGGGGAATTGACTATTTTGCCAAGCATCTGACCTTCATGATCCTTCAGCTCCTTTTTTCACTGAAGACATTCAACCTCATTCATGGGCAATAGCTAGTCCAGCTTCTGGGGGACTACCATATGAGTGTTATCTCTTTTGATTACTGGTAACTATTCTAGGTATCCTGTAATAGAAATTGTGAACGTCATGTCAGCAGAAGAGCCGATTTCAAAACTTGAGAAAATAATGGCAGCTCACCGAATAATCAAAAAGACCAGTTGCTTCCATCATATAGCCGGTTACAGATGGCCTGTCAAGTTTTTAGATATTCAAAAGACTGTCAATATAACTGTCAGCTTACAACTAACAGGCATTGTCCTGCTACTAGTAACAGGTACTAAATGATTAAATAAGGTTTGATGTCACTGCAGTGGTTCTTGTTTCTTCTATGTATTTCAAACATATGGGTGAAATGAGTTTCAGCATCACCAACCCCACTCCTGAAAAGCACAATAGTATCCCTTTTTGAAATTAGTTTGCCACCCTCAAAAAATCTACCCCACCAATTTCAGAATGATTAGAAAATGAGCATCAATTTGATAAAATGTGCCCTAGGTAAAGTGGGTGAGTTGGAACCATTGAAGGGTCTGTTCAAAATCATTGTAAAATATTTTGCCTTGGGGGGGCAACCATCCCTCTCTGCCCACATTTTCTCTCTAGCTCACCTTATTTATCTTCCCTTTCTAGTTAGGTTGATTTTGTTGCAGTATGTGTAGTTTTGTGCTGTTGTACCTCATACTCTAGCCTTGGATACTTGAGATTCCTGGTCTTACTTTCTCCTGTACTGCAGTGCCTTTTGAATCTCTCCACATTGCTAGACTGGTAGGAGAGTGTTGTTGAAAATGACCATCTTTTGTATGATGTGCCCTCAAATTTTCCATTGACTGTTTTTGTTGGCTGTAGAACGCCGTGCAGTTGACAACTGCTAATGAGTGCTCGCCTTTTTACATGGTGAAATTGACAAACACCTTATTGCCGTATTTAACTTGAATCACTAACAGAATATAGACGTCGAAAATATCGACGTCAAAAATAGCGGTGGTGGAATATCGATGTCAAGAATATCAAAGTCCAATCTATATTAAGGTAAGTACGACAATATTGGGAAATAATGGTGGTGTAAAAAATAATGTTGTACAAACTATTGTTTTTTTATGTTTAAAAATAATATCAAATTAAATAAATAATGCATATAATTAAAATAAACATAGGTAAAAATATATTTAAAATTAAAAGTAATACATATAATGTAAAAAAATTAACACACATATAAAATATAATATATATATATACTTACTTTATAATACTTACAATTGATTACTCTAATAATCGTGGTGCCGTTTTGCCAGTATCTTCACTTATCCCTTGAATATACATCCGGTTGCATAAGATAAAGATCTGCCCATAACGTAGGCTCTGGGGCACAATATCTATCAGTTTTGCATAACAACAATACCGTTCTGCATTGGATAATATCAAATTCCAGATCTGCAAAAAATCCCTATTGTGATCTTTAAAGCCTATGGCTGCCTATTTTAGTGCTGTCTAATCGTTCGCAGCTACCCCATAATTTTTAATTACCCAACGGTTCTTCTTTTTATTGTGCCTACACCATACCTCGAAGAGCACATTTTATGTGCTCTATACTGAAATATCCAGTGTTTCTCCTGAAGAAGGTGGTTCCTCACCGAAACGTGCGTCGAGAACAATTGTGTTATTGAATGTGAATTTAGATTGATGTATTGACCGGTACTATATGTTGGATAATTTGCCATTGTAAAAGTTTAAATTAACTACGGAAGCTGTACTATACATGCTGAAGGTACTTCCCAGCATTTTTAAATGTTATTGAATAATTGATATGTACTGTTTTTTATTGTGTAATAATTATATATATATATATATATATATATATATATATATATATATATATTACCTACTGACGGTCGCCAGTAAGTATATATAGTTAGGATTTTTTCTCTATGGGATTTTTGAAAATTCTATGTCGAATAACTTTGGCGTTTGAGGACGGAATTGGCTGAAATTTTCAGGAAAATGGCACATATTGTTTCTGAGCAGCCCCTGAAAATCTGGGGGGTTTCGTCAAGAGGGGGCCAAGAAAAAAGGGGGGTCCCAAAACGCATTTTTCCCATGCAATTTTCCATAGGGCGGTTGGACTCACTTTTAGCTCGAACGGCTGAATGGATTTCCACGAAACTTGGCAAAATTGTAGGGACTGGTAGCCCGATGTGCCTTTGCTAGGTCTCAATATATGTGCTCCAGTGGATTTTGAGAAATTAACGTTCAAAAATATATATATATCTGTAAGCGCGCTCCGGGCAGTGCCCCGGTTCGCGTACCTGACGCGTAACGGAACTTCGCGAAGTGAAGCTGATTGGCTCTCCGGTGTCTGTCAACATTCTAAACAGTCCGGAGCGGCCGCCATCTTGTCTCTCGGTAGGATCGAGAGACAAGAGGAGGCCAAAACAAATGGGTAAATGACCATAAGGGGGCATAGCAGATCCTCCCTGACCCCCTAGGTTTGATGTGGAGGCTTTAAAAGGGCCCCGCGGGAAAAAAAAAAATCGTTTTTTTTTGCGTGGGGTGCGCCCGGTACGCGCACCGGGAAGCGGTCTGGGGAGCGTACTATAAGGAAAAAAGAATGATAGACTTTTTAAATATTGTATGTTTATTGATTGTTCATTTTGTTGTGTTTTTTTTTTTGCTTTTTTTAATTAAATATAAATTTATTTTTGTGATTCTTTTTCCAAATTTAACAGAACATTTAACAACACATTGTTGGAAATGTCCTCATTTTCAATCAGCGAATCTACTGCATCTACACATTGAACTAATTCATGGTCCCGTGATTTATCCATGAAATCTGAGTCATCATTGTCCTCAATATCTTTTTCTGTGTTGTTCTCCAGAACAATTTTGAAGGAAATATTCTGCTCTCCTTCCATTTTCTTGCTGTAATTTGCATAAAAAATAAATATATCAGTAGAGATAGGGTACTGTTGGGTTTAAGTTCAGACAAGTACTTGTGAGTTTATAACAGAGAAGTAATCTATGGGCACTGTATGGTTTCAGGCGTGAAGTAGTACTATTAAAAAGTGCCTGTGAAGAAGCCTAAGTAAATTCATAATTATACCACAGAAACCTAAATCAATCCATAATTATAATAAACAAGCCTTTCTCAATGTCTAACTCTTACAGAGGGACAGTATATAACTATCAAAAAATGTTTTCCCAAATTAATTTAAAGTGCATGACATAGTTCTCCTTTCAAATTTACAAAATAACATCTTACCTTTTAAAAACAAGTTTAAGTTGTCAGTGAAAATGCTCTTGCAATGTACTTCAGGAAGTAGTAGTCAAAATGGCTGTGTTTCTCTCTCTTTCTTTATATATATTCAGGTACATAACCAATTAAATGTCAGGTAAAAAAAGTAGAAAATGAAAGTAACATTTTAATTAGTTGTCAATTCCAACAATTCAGATGTGTTTTGTGAAGTAATTTACCTCAGGGTATTTAGAGAGGTCTACAGGCTAAATGGCTAAATGGAATTCCAACCAAATTTGTGAAAATGGTAGGGATTGGTATGTAGTATGAGCTAATCTACATTTGGTGAAAGTGTCTCCAGTGGTTTTTCTGTATATTACTTTCCCACCTTTTTTGAGCGAGCACTTCCCGGTGCGCGCCCCGGTACGCGAACCGGCAGCGTTACGGGAGTCCTCCATTTTGTGTTTCGGTAGAATTGAGATACAAGATGGAGGGCAAATAATGTTGAGAATGGGTAGAAGGGGGCACGGTAGACGTATCCTGACCCCCTAGGTTTTCTGAGGGTGGCTGAGGAGGCCCATATGTGCGAAAAAAAACATTTTTTTTCAAATTTTCGCACGGTTAGCGTCCGGTGCGCGTACCGGGTAGCGCTCCGGGGAGCGTACTTTGGTGAAAATTAGTGAAAAAAGTTAGAGTAAACTAATAATTGTGAGTGATCAGATGTAGGGTAGCTCTGAAAAGAGCTTTTGGGTCCTGTGGCTGATTTAGGTACCTACAAGTAGGTACCAATGCACAGTCTTAAATTCAGGATGAAAATTCTGTTCCCTTCATCTGAGAAGTGAACTCCATCTGCTCTGTAGATATCTTGCATGTAGTAACGCAAGTTATTGTTGTAGATGGAGCCCATTCCATGGTCTCTCATGTAAGCTGAAACAGACTTATTTACATGCTTCCTCGATTTCTCAATTTGTGGACAAAATTGGTTGGACCACCTCCATTTCTGTCTTTGGCATATATTTGAATATACCAAGGCAGTTTGAGGAAAAAGTGCCATCAATTGGTCAAAGGTGTCTTTTAAAAGCATTTCCAGACCTACCCCAGTCAAAGTGCCCAAGTCATTTCCTCCACAGTGCACAATTAACAGGTCAGGTTTTGGCAAATGCAAAAAGGTTTTCACTAATGGTATCAATTGGTGACATCTTAATCCTCTGTGGCCAATCCAGTTGATTTCCACATTTTGTAAATTGAGGTTGTGTAAATTTCTGTTATCAGCATACCTTTGAGCCCAGTGGATGTAACTATGTCCAATAATCCAGACAGAAAACATGGTGAGAGGAGGTTCTGCTGCAGTCAGATGAAGTGTGGGAATGAAATGGCAGTTGGAACAGTAGGAGTATGTAATGAAAAAAACTGTGGAGTTTCTGTGGTAATTAATCAGTAGCAGTGATTGGTGGATTTTGATTGCTGAAAACAGAATGTTAGGGTGCATGGATGAGTTCTTTGAAAGATGTAATTTGAATGGTCAAGAAAAAATCATTTTATGAAAGATTGCACTGGATACGCAGGTGTACTGAGAGTTCAGAGTTCAATTGAAACATTGTTGTGTGAACTTGCAAACATGAGAGGTCTTTCAGGAGGTGGTTGCTATGGAAAAAAGGCAGAAAGGGCAGAAGGGGGAAGGGTGTTGATTTGAAAAAAGTGAGGGAAGAGTTTTGATTGGGTGACATGAGAGATATGTGTGATGAATTACAGCATTTCTGTGCCATTGTTGGTTGCAGCCTCTGGAGTGCATACCTTTTGCTCTGCTGAAGACAAATTGGTGTGTGTCTGAGACTGTTTTGAAACTCAAAAAGTATTTGCTACGGTGAGAAAAGATTCATTTAATTTAGATAGAGAATAGTATGCTTCAGGGAGAAAATTATGAAGAAAGTTGTGTATTTAAAATGTTGCTTTGTTTCATAGGTTGCTTGGGGCATATTTACAAGGCCTTTGAGTCCCTTTGATGTTATTTTTCCCATTTTAATTTAAGACATTTCCCCGTGGTGCAAGGTACTTGTAAATACGCCCCCATGTGTGCTTGGCAAATTTAGATTTTGTTTCTTTGAGTTACATAGCCATGTTAAAAGTGATGCAAAAATGGTGCAAAGGCCTTCAAAATACGCTTTCATGTGTGTTAGGGCATTTTAAGTCACTTCCCCATGAATGTAGTTGAATAACTGCTTTACTTGATGTGTTTAAAAACGTTTATTGAAGTCATTTAAGTTTCTTGATATGTACTGCTAGAGTTTCATAGGCTGCTTGGGGCATATTTACAAGGCCTTTGAGTCCCTTTGATGTTATTTTCCCCATTTTAATTTAAGTCATTTCCCCGTGGTGCAAGGTCCTTGTAAATACGCCCCCATGTGTGCTTTGCAAATTTAGATTTTGTTTCTTTGAGTTACATAGCCATGTTAAAAGTGATGGAAAAATGGTGCAAGGGCCTTCAAAATACGCTTTCATGTGTGTTAGGGCATTTTAAGTCACTTCCCCTTGAATGTAGTTGAATAACTGCTTTACTTGATGTGTTTAAAAACGTTTATTGAAGTCATTTAAGTTTCTTGATATGTACTGCTAGAGTTTCATAGGCTGCTTGGGGCATATTTACAAGGCCTTTGAGTCCCTTTGATGTTATTTTCCCCATTTTAATTTAAGTCATTTCCCCGTGGTGCAAGGTCCTTGTAAATACGCCCCCATGTGTGCTTGGCAAATTTTGATTTTGTTTCTTTGAGTTACATAGCCATGTTAAAAGTGATGGAAAAATGGTGCAAGGGCCTTCAAAATGCGCTTTCATGTGTGTTAGGGCATTTTAAGTCACTTCCCCTTGAATGTAGTTGAATAACTGCTTTACGTGATGTGTTTAAAAACGTTTATTGAAGTCATTTAAGTTTCTTGATATGTACTGCTAAAGTTTCATAGGCTGCTTGGGGCATACTTACAAGGCCTTTGAGTCCCTTTGATGTTATTTTCCCCATTTTAATTTAAGTCATTTCCCCGTGGTGCAAGGTCCTTGTAAATACGCCCCCATGTGTGCTTGGCAAATTTAGATTTTGTTTCTTTGAGTTACATAGCCATGTTAAAAGTGATGGAAAAATGGTGCAAGGGCCTTCAAAATACGCTTTCATGTGTGTTAGGGCATTTTAAGTCACTTCCCCTTGAATGTAGTTGAATAACTGCTTTACTTGATGTGTTTAAAAACGTTTATTGAAGTCATTTAAGTTTCTTGATATGTACTGCTAGAGTTTCATAGGCTGCTTGGGGCATATTTAAAAGGCCTTTGAGTCCCTTTGATATTATTTTCCCCATTTTAATTTAAGTTATTTCCCCGTGGTGCAAGGTCCTTGTAAATACGCCCCCATGTGTGCTTGGCTAATTTAAGTACTGATAGGGTGTGCTTCTACATAGGACCTGTGTTGTGTTTTCAAATTATGACCAGAAAATCGTTTTTTTTTTTTAAAACGCTTTTCACATTTATGAGAAGGTCATATTGGTGTCTGCTTCTTTAAATAAATATTGAACTGAGAAATATTAAACTGAGGCTTCTGTAAGTGTCAAAGCAGGTGAGTAATGTACATTGCTCTGTTGCATACAGTCCTCATCCTCTGCGTACTCTTGGATATGCTAGACTAAGTCTGCTCAATGAGATAACTAAGCTGAGGAAACACAGGTGATGTGATTGTGAATTGAGCATAAATATTTGCACGTTTTTCAATTACATCACCTGTGTTTCCTAACATTACGAATCACATTGTGCAGATGAGGGAGATAGAGGAGGTCTGGCCTTTGTTCAAGAGTGCAGTGGACATGACTCACTTCATTGGTAGGCCTGCACATGTATTATCTCCTCTGTACTCTTCAACAAGCCTACATTTCATCTGCAACCCTGAGTAGGCCTCACCTCAAACAAACCTCTGGATTGGCCACACCTTATCGTCATCCTGAATCAATCATTTAAAATGTTAGGGGCAGATTTATGATGGCCGTGCGCCTCTTTTGCGCCGCTGTTGCGTCACTTTTGTGATGCAGCAGTGATGCAAAAGATGCACCATGTTGCAAGATAGGCCTCACTTCATCTCCAACAAGATACCGTCAGTTTAAACTGTAAACATTTAGGACTGTGTAGGGGGCATGGAGAATCTGAATCTTCTGTAAATGTCAAAATTGTTGCATACTGTGCTCAACTTCTGCGTACTCTTTGATATGCTAGACTCCATCTGCACAATGAGATACCTAAGCAAAGGAAACACAGGTGATGTGATTGTGAAATGAGGAAAAGAAATTCCACATTTTTCAATTACATCACCTGTTTCCTAACATTACGAATCACATTGTGCAGATGAGGTTTAGGCCTGTCCACGGACACAGAAGAGGTCTGACCTTTGTTCAAGAGTGCAGTGGACATGATTCACTTCATTGGTAGGCCTGCACATGTATTATCTCCTCTGTACTCTTCAACAAGCCTAAATTTCATCTGCAACCCTGAGTAGGCCTCACCTCAAACAAACCTCTGGATAGGCCACACCTTATCGTCATCCTGAATCAATCATTTAAAATGTTAGGGACAGATTTATGATAGCCGTGTACCTCTTTTGCGCCGCTGTGCGTCACTTTTGTGACGCAGCGGCGGTGCAAAAGATTTGCTATGTTGCGACATATTTACAACTTGATGCATCTAGGCAGATGTGTCATGCTGTAAAGTCCTGTGCCACATGAAACCTGCGTCAGATTTCATGTGAGCGTTTTGTTGGAGTGGGGGGAAGTCATTTGCATGAAAGCCCTGTAAAACTAACACAGTAAAATTAAGAAGATTTCACTGAGTCACATTTATGGCATTGCTGAATCAAATCCTTACGCCTGTTTAAAACAGGCATAAGGAGTGATGCACCATGCAATGTGTGGCTTGCCCCTGTGCATTGCAGTAGATATGTCGCGCTTACGACGTGATTCCTGCAATGCGTCATTTTTGTGGAACAGATGCGTGATGCATCTGTGCTGTTTTTGCTCAATGGTGCTCTGCATTGTAAATGCGGCACATCATGAGTGGCAGAGCAGTGGCGCACGTTAACTGGTGCATCCCTGGGGATGCGCCAGTTAACATAAATCTGCTCCTTTAAATTTAAGTATTAGCAGGGGACACAGTGTTGGTGAGGCTTATCCAAGGTTAAGAAGAGATGAGTCCTGTTCACTGAAAAATTGGACATAGGCCTCACCTCCTCAGCATCTCTGGACATGGTTAAATAATATCTGCAAAATGTTACTCTTGTTAAACAATTTTACAATTATAGTCTCTGAGATTTGTCTCTTACTCTGCAACATCTCATTGTTGTTCTCTTTCTTTAAAGATAACGACAACATCAAGCATGAGTGATAATGAGCAATCTGTTGATCTCGATATTATCATTGAAATTGTGATTGAAACATCAGTGGAAGTAGATCCCTTGGATGATTTAAATCCTGAGGATGATGAAGAACATGATGAGGATGCCGATTTGTCAGAATTGTATGACATAGGGTGGGAAGCTGACCTGCTCGAGCCTATGGAACTATAAACAGTTATTTTTAAAAGTTACTGGAAATGAAAAGTAACCATGTTAACCGTTTCATTTAAAATTAAACACATCTTCAAAAACAGCTTGTGTGAAGTGTCTTTAATAAAATAGGGAAATATGCTGATAAAAATTAGTTCAGATTCACATATAAAAGAGCAAAGGTCAAATGTAGAAGCATTCTATTTCTTTGCTACTATTTGTGAGTACTAAATTTGCTAATGTACTAAAAATTATTGTATGTAAAATTGACAAGTAGTGTGTTAATTTTTTGACGACTGTTATTGATTTACTGTTTGATAATAGTGGTTAATAACATTTTTTATTATATTTTACCACAGATTCAACTGCAGATCATTTCAAAACTACAGTATGCCATCGAAGCAAAGAAGCCGAAAGGCTACAAAACGTCAAAGAAAGCAGCTTACTACATGCTTGCAGCAGTCCTCTACAATAAAAAGTTGTCAAGTCACCAAGAAACCTCTGGGTAAGACAACGAAATCATTCATAAGAAACATTTGCAGAAAAAAAAATATCAGTACAGAACATGTTTTAGTCCAGAAAAAGAGAGCCAATTTAAACGGAAAGGAAAGGCCAATCAAAAATGTTACTGCTAGAGCAGGAGATAACTCTGTGCATGGTAGTAGAAGGAAAAATCAGTTTAGGGACATTCGTAGACGAATGTTTCGCAACAGGATAATTGGCAATTTGTTAAAAAATGTTAAGAAACGTCAACAAAAAGTGGCTTTTTATAAGAGAAAGAGAAACATTGAGAAAATTATTGATCAGGCATTCGAAATTAAGCGAAAGTTCTTTATTTTGATAATCAATAGAATTAGGAAACTAAACAAGGTAATTTATGATTTCAAAACAAATAGTAGATGGAAGAGAACAGTTAATCGTAGTAATTTTTGTGAAGTTGTTTCAGGAGAATGGATGCATAGTTCAAGTTGTGAGGCATTTTTTAATGAGGAGAGTTATTTCCAGGATAATGATTTGGTGCATGCAGTTGACACCAGTGGTCGAGCATATGAGGTGAAAGATGGTTGTCCGGTTGAAAAAGAAAAACTTGTGTCAACAGAGGCAGAAGAGGTGTTAGGTAATGAGGTTTTAGGAAGACGTCCTAAGGGACCAGTGTACACCTGGAAGTGTAGTAGTATTTGCAGTGTGCGACAGGATTCCATCAATTTGCTTTGTGATTTTGTACGGACATTTAATAAGAAAACTTTAAAACAGAAAATGAAGTTGTTGCAAGAATTAGATCCTTGCAGAGTGAGAGAAGTGACAGGTTTGCATGGTCATTCACTGGCTTGTCTTTCCAGGAGAGTATGCCAGAGTGTTTTTCATCATTTCAGGATGCCAGCAGTGCATCATAATAAAAAGAGGAAATTAGTTAGAATGTTGTATTATGCTAAGAGTCCAGCAATTATGCTTAAACAATTATGCACTGCTCTTTTGCATGGTTCTGAAGTAGATGTGAAGAATATTTGTGAAGAAATTGAGTTTTGTTACTTTGCAAGTAAAGAGAAGAATGTTGAAATTGACCCAGAAGAAGAAGGTAATGTGGAAGAGAGTGTACAGGTTTCCAGTACAGATAATTTTCAGAAGGCCTAATTTCACTTGTGTGTGTTGTCGACGCACTTATTATAAGAATCAGACTAAGTTAGTGGATTTATATGCAAAAAGTGAAAGGGAAAATAATAGTGAATGGAAGGATTTCGCAACATACTTGATGGTAGAAAATTGTTTTGATTTGGGATCGGATCAACGTGTGTGTACTTATTGTTGTAACAAATTAAATCAAAACCAGATGCCTGCTAGAGCGGTTCATAATAATCTGGAATTGGTTGAGATTCCTTCTGAATTGAAGGATTTAAATACTTATGAATCTATTATGATTCAAAGTGTCCATCCCTTTCAGGCTATTGTACGAATGGAGCCAAAGACAGGAAAATTGGCTCCATCCGATTTACAGAGAGGATTAAAGGGAAGAGTTGTTTATTTGCCTCTAGATTTGAAGAAAAACATTAATACAATTGGAGTAGAGAAAGTGGAGGAGGAACCTCTGGTTATCTTAGTTAATGGGGTTCCGACAAAGAGTAAGAAAATATGGCAAGATTTAGTGGATGTTAGGAAAGTCAAAAAGGCAACATTGTATTTGAAGAAAAACAATACGTACTACACGAATGTATATGTTGCAGAAGAGGAAGTAAGTGAAGAAGAGGATAGCGATTTGTGTGCTGGTCAAATTGAGAAAGTAGAAGCCTCTAAAAATGAAGAAATATATGAACATTATAGTGTTCATCCTTTGCATTCCAAGGAAGTCATGGGGAATGCTATTGAGTTGTTTCAAATGAAACAAGCCAAAGGAAGTCCCATTAGTGTTTGGGAGGAAAGTTTGGAAGCTCGGTGTTTCCCACAGCTATTTCCAACAGGTCAAGGAGGAAGATATGATGAGCGACCTGATCAAATTCCTGCTTCTGAATACCGGACTTTACAATTGTATGCAGAAGATCCTAGGTTTCGTCAATGCATTCCCTATTTGTTTCATCTACTGTTTGAAAGCGATCTGTCTGGACTGTCATATGCAGTTAACCACATCTTGAAAAGTGGTGTACAGATGCAAAATATCTCGGCAAGGGACTTTATGGATAAAGTCAATGTGCAAGACAGTATTTTGGATTCTCACCTGATTAATCTCATGGCGTGTCAGCGTGTTACTAATGAGTACTGGTACCGTCGTCATGGTGATTTAAAATGTATGCTGAGGAACTTAGGAACTCCCACATGGTTCCTCACTCTCAGCTGTGCCGAGTATGGCTGGGAAGACTTACTTGAATTTCTACGAGAGGCAAATGGAAACATTGAAAATATCGAATTCAAGACACCCGGAGAACTGTGCTCTTTGGATCCAGTGAATGTATGCAGATACTTCAATCATAGATTTGAAGCTATGATGTCTTTCATCATGAACAAGAAAAATCCACCTCTTGGAGAGGTGTTGGATTTCTTCTGGAGAAAGGAGTACCAAGCAAGAGGTGCTCCTCATATACATATGCTGCTGTGGATCAAAGATGCACCCACATTTGGAACAGATCCGGATGACTTAGTGATGAGTTTCATAGAACAGTATTCTACATGTGCTGTTCCAAAGGCAAAGGAAGACAAAAGCCTAAGAGAACAAGTTTTACGCTTCCAAAGCCATCGTTGTGGAAAGTACTGTAGTCGTAAATTCAGAAACAAGGACAAGTTCTACACAAAATGTCGTTTCGCCTTTCCACGACCGGTGATTTCTAAAGGAAGAGTGAACAGTTTGATGTCTTCGCTGCGACATAATGTGATGAAGAAATCACCCAAAAATACCTACAATTTGAAAAGGAACGAAGAGTCCAAGTACATCAACGACTACAACCCAGTGATTTTGTCCATGTGGAATGCTAACATGGATATACAGTTTGTGGCTGATAACTGTATGGCTGTGGCTCCCATGAAAAGAGCCTCAGTAAGAAGTTGTACAGTTTCAGTCTGAAGATGTTGTCGCATCGAGAAATCGGAGCTTACGAATGTTCTGACCGGTTGTCTTCAGCAAGTCTCTATGCCAAATCCAGGAGTATCATTTGGGCGAGTCTTGGTCTTGCTGCAACGCGTAATCGAGTTCTGAAACCTGTACGGGAAATTGAGTATTTGGCGGAAAAGGAGCCAAACAGTACAGATATTTTGAAGACCAACATGTTGGATACATATTATCCAAATAGAAGCAGTCACCTCGAGAATGTTTGTCTGTATGAGGTTCTACAAAATTACATATTCAAGAGGAACATCAAAGAAGATATTGATAAAGGAGTGTATGCTGTAATTGGAAGTGAGGGATGTCTGGTCAAGCAAAGAAAATGCCACTTGGTAAACCATCGAAAATTGAGTGGCGAATCTCCTGAAAGAAAAGAGTTTTTCTATTTAGCACTTTTGCAACTTTTCAAGCCTTGGTGTGCAGAAGAGGAACTGCTTGGAGATTTCGTCTGTTACGAAGATTCTTTCAATGCCGCCAAGGAGACCATAGAATGTCCTGTTTTTCCCAAATATCTAGAAATGTTGAATGCGGAAATCGAGCAGGAAGCAACGATTGCAGCCGAGATTGCTAGAGACAGTTCACAGGACAGTCAGAGTTCTGTTTCATTGAGTCAGGATCCACTAGGAGGACCAGTTATCGAAAATGAAGCTGCCACTGCCATGATTGAAGTGGAAAGAGCCATGGCACATGCTCAGGAGGATGCAGTTAACTTAGAAGACTTGGAAAGACAACTCAACGTTGAGCAGAGGAAAATATATGACGAAGTTACCAACCAAATAGATCATGGATTAAGTCATGAGAAGAAAGAGTGCTCATGTACGTCGTTGAAGCCTGTCCGACTGTACGTGAGTGGAAAAGCGGGAACTGGAAAAAGTTTCCTCATTAAAGCAATTTCATGTTATTTGCAGAAAAGGACTGAGTCATCGCTGTCTTGTGTTGTCACCGCTCCAACTGGACTGGCAGCACATAACATTAAAGGTATTACTTTGCATCGTCTACTGATGCTGCCAGTGGAGCATGATAACAAATTACAATACCACAAGTTATCTGGAGATGCTTGTTGTGAAGTTTCAAGAGTCTTGAGGAAAATGAAACTTCTTATCATTGACGAAGTAAGCATGGTTTCCAATGTCATGCTTGCCTTTGTGCATTTGAGAATGCAAGAAGTTCTCAAAACAGAGTATGATGTGTTATTTGGTGGCAAACACATAATTGTTTTCGGTGATCTTCTGCAGATGACACCAGTGAAAGGACAACCTGTGTTCAAAATGCTCACGCATGAAGATACCAGGAAGTGCCTAGGGAGCATTGGCAACGTTAATATATGGTTAAACTTCAATTATGCTGAACTGCATGAAAATATGCGTCAAGCGAAGGATGAAGATTATAAGAATATTCTACAAGATGTTAGAATCGGAAAAGTGACCGAGCATGGGAAAGAAGCTTTACATGCACGATTACTATCAAATTTGTATCCAGAAGAAGACCTTGTGCCTGAGAATATTTTTTGGAAAATTAGTGAGAAGAAATCTGGAATATGTTTGATGCCAACTCTTGCAGAATGTGCCATCTTCAACAACAAAATGTTGAATTTAGAAAACCAAGAGATTGTGAAACTGGAAGCTATTGACAGAATAGAGCATATGGGAGCAACAATTATTTTGTCTGAGAATTTGAAATCAAAATTGGATTCATTAGAGAAGACTATATCTAAAACTGCTGGTTTTGAAAAGACTCTGAATGTGTGCTTAAATTGCCGTATAATTTTAAGAAGGAATTTACATGTTGAAAGAGGTCTGGTAAATGGATCAATGGGTAATGTTGTTGATTTTGAGAAATACAGAAATAGAGATGGAATTGAATTTTTAAAAATTAAATTTGATGGCATTGAGGAAGTACAGCTAATTGGTCGTTGCTCTGCTAGGTCTTTGCTTGTAAAAGACTTATATGTTCGCCGTAAGCAGTTTCCTGTTTGCTTGGCATATGCGGTGACAATCCATAAATCACAAGGTTTAAGTGTAGACAGTGCATTGGTGAATATTGGCAGTTCTGTGTTCAAGGAAGGTATGGCATATGTGGCATTGTCACAAGTCAGAACTTTATCGGGATTGTACTTGATTGAGTGTGATGTCACAAACATTTGTGCGGATCTAGATTGTGTTAAGGAATACAATAGGTTAAGAAGAGAGTATGCGCCACATTTGCCTCAATATCCTTTGTTTGAGAAACGTGTGGTAGGCCGGAAACGAAGAAATGTGACCAATAGTAGGGAGGTTGTAGCAAAAAGACGAAAAGTCGATGAACCCAAAATTATAAGCAGAAAAAAAATGGATTCTGTTGAAGATGTTGTTGGTTTTCAATTTGAAAATAGTCTGGTGTCAACTGCTATGCTAATGTTGTGGTTAATGTTGTCTTTTCTCTAGAAACTTTAAAAGAAGAGATTGTGCTCAATTCGGATCAAAGATTTTGCAGTTTGTTGAATTCTGTGTTAGAGAAATGTAGCACTGATAGAACAAAAATAGAAAGTGTGTCTGAAATTCGAAATCTGTTAGACAAATGTTCAGGTCAAACGCAATTCTCTAAAAATATTCAGCAAGATTGTCAGGAGTTTTTAATGTATATGCTTGATGTATTGCAAGATGAAGGTGTAGATGTAGATCACCTGTTTGGCCTTTCTTATCAATGGCAGCATGACTGCGAGAACTGTAGGGTATCAAGTACTACTAGTGTAGACTCAGAAAGATTTATATATTTAACTTTGCCAGACAGTAAATCAGTGTCCTTTAATAAGCTAGTAAAAGCAGCCGATCACAACATGGAGTGTAGCCAATGTAAGTCTGAAATGTTGTCCACATTATTTATACGAACATATGGCCAGTATGTCATTTTAATGTTCCAACGATGTAGGCCTGATGGAACAAAATTGACAACTTTAATTAAAAATGTTGTGGCTTCGCAGTTGTCAATATCAGGAAGGACTTTTGTAACTGCAGCAATTATATATCATGACGGTCCTTCAACAACATCAGGACATGATGAAGTCTAGAAACGGCTGGTCATTCTGCAATGATTCAGTTTTAACTTAAAAAAAAAAATTGCCTTTTGACCTAAAAAATTCTTACCTGGTGTTTTTACAACCAAAACATTACGAATCACATTGTGCAGATGAGGTTTAGGCCTGTCCAGGGAGACAGAGGAGGTCTGGCCTTTGTTCAAGAGTGCAGTGGACATGACTCACTTCGTTGGTAGGCCTGCACATGTATTATCTCCTCTGTACTCTTCAACAAGCCTACATTTAATCTGTAACTCTGAGTAGGCCTCACCTCAAACAAATCTCTGGATAGGCCACACCTTATCGGCATCCTGAAATAATCATTTAAAATGTTAGGGGCAGTATTATGATGGCCGTGCGCCTCTTTTGCGCCGCCGTTGCGTCACTTTTGTGACACAGCAGCAGTGCAAAAGATGCACCATGTTGCAAGATAGGCCTCACTTCATCTGCAACAAGATACCGTCAGTTTAAAATGTATATATTTAGGACTTTGTAGGGGGCATGGAGAAGCAGAGGCTTCTGTAAGTGTCAAAATTGTTGCATACAGTGCTCACCTTCTGCGTAGTCTCTCATATGCTAGACTACATCTGCACAATGAGATACCTAAGCAAAGGAAACACAGGTGATGTGATTGTGGAATGAGCAAAAAAAATTGAACGTTTTTCAATTACATTACCTGTGTTTCCTAACATTATGAATCACATTGTGTAGATGCCTCACTCAGTCTGTATCTGACACTCTTTCCTTCACTTCCTCTGTCTCCTCTCTCCCTCACTGTCTTTTCCTTATTCACCCTTTCCTTATATAGTTTACCTTACTCACTTTCTTTTAGTAGCTTACACAACTTCAATTTAGTTTTCTCTTCTATCCTTCTTTTCTGTCACTGAAAGTATCTTCTTTTTTTTTCTCTTAGTAATTTACTCTATTTCAATTTCTTTTTGTGTCTGACTGTCTATCACCGTTTCTTTCTCTTTTTCTCTGCATGTTTATCTCTAACTTTATTCCTTTGTAAAATTGGATGATTGTCAATCTTTTCCCTTGTCTTTTCTAATTTTTAAATACATGTTTTAATATTTTTCAAATTTTTGTTCTTTCTTTCACAGATTGAAAGTATAAAAATAACAAGTGACTAAGTTAACGACAATTATAAGGTAAATGTTTTGTACTCTTTTCATTACATTTCTATCACATTTAACTTCTATTAGTTCCACTGCTTCATTTCCTTAACCCTCAGTTTCCTGCCTTTGCTATTTCCCTCATTCCTTTCTCTATTACTTACTTACTCTACTCCTTCCACTCCTTTTCTCAGTCCCTCTGTTCTCATAGTTCCTCACTCCTGTTCTATTACTCTCACTGTCTCTGACTGATCACTCTTTCACTACTTGTTCATTATGCTTTCTCCCTGTAGTTCAAGCACACTAAGGGGCATATTATCAACACAGGCAATAAAATTATCGCTGCTTTTATTGGCAGAAAACTGCTGCAAAAGCGGCTTTAGCGGCAGTTTTCTGCCAATAAAAGCAGCGAAACTTTTATCGCCTGTGTTGATAATATGCCCCTATGTTATTTACATTTTTTTGCTGTTTTAATCATTCCTTTTCTGTCACTTCTTCTTTTCTGCTTTCTGTTTTTTCTCTCTGTTATTCCACATGTTTTAACCTTAGTCACTATCATACATCTTGTTTTATTCCTATTTACTTTTGCTCACTGTTTTCTTAACACTTTCCCTCAGAATTGTTCTTTTAGTCCGGTTCTATCCCCACCTCTCATTCCACATCCTTTACTATTTTTCTTCTTATTTTGAACATTCACTCACATTCTCTAAGAAACTCTTGTTTATTATTCTTCTACTCTCCTTTTTTTCTTTCACTTCCTTATCTATTTTGTTTTTCACAATTATACCCTCTTCCATCTTTTCTTCGGTAAATAGATCTATTAAACAGTATCTCTCTGTTACTGCCTCTAGCTGTCTTTCTTTTAACATTACTCTCTGTTTCCTTCCCTTATACTAACTCTTCTTTTTTTTTTTAAAAAATGTTTTGGTTCGCTTCCGGTTCGCGTACCGGTGCGCGTACCGGGAAGCGCACCAATGAGAAAAATGAAGTCAAGAGTGCTAAAAATTTTAGTAATTTTTTAAAAATGGGAGGTAGTTCTGAAAAGAACTTTTTTTATGTTTTTGTTGTTTTATATTTTTTTTTATTTTTCTGAACATTTTTTGTTTTTATTGTATTTTTTGAACAATTTTATGTTTTTTTGGGGTTTTTTGGGGGGAAACAACGAAAAACAGCCATTATAAAGGGCTCAACAAAAAACAAGAAACAAAAAACTGGGAATTAACAGTGGCTCGAGAGGAGCAAAAAAAAAAAAAAAACCTACTGCTTTCTTGTCTTGCTGCAGTTGTGGTTGTCGATGGAAGCATTAATAAGGTGAATGCTTAGTTCCCCATAGCAGAGGGTCTTTCCGCAAAAAATGCAGACCATTTTTATTACACCAAATTATTTTTGTATATTTGGTACTGTTTCGCGCCCTTCTGGTGCTGCAAATGAAGATTCACCTGAGGAGGTGCCGGCCTGATGGTCTCTTTTTTTCTGAGCCAGATCCCGTACCTCAGCTTGTGCCAGATTGTTAGGGTGCCACCTCTGCATGTCATTGTGTAGTTCCCAAATGAATATTTTTTATTTGGGTTGCCCCTGGACATGACCTCATTGCAAATTAAGCATGTCACCTTCGGGGCATTCACTTTTTTTTGCCCAGCAGGGATGGAAAAATACTGCCATATATAATGAACTTTGACATGGCTTTGTCTTGGTTCTTCAGGCAAGTATGTTATGGTTTGTTGGTCCTCATCATCTTCTTCCTCCTCTTCTTCAACTCCTGGAAGGATCTGGGGTGGTGGACCTTCCTTTCTGGGTGGTGGAGGTGGTGGTGGGGGTGCACTAGCTGCAGCTACTACTGAAGCCATGTCTCACAAATAGCTCTTGCTTTCTCAAAGAAAAAAGTAAGAATGAGGAAAAAAGGAGGGGGCTTTCATCATTTGTAGAAAAAAAAAGTTGAGAACCGATGAAAAGTGTTATTTTCAGTCACATGTCCCGACGCGCTTACGCTACGCGCACAGGAGCGCTTGCGT
Source organism: Lissotriton helveticus (assembly GCF_964261635.1). Lineage (NCBI taxonomy): Eukaryota > Metazoa > Chordata > Amphibia > Caudata > Salamandridae > Lissotriton > Lissotriton helveticus. The sequence continues at coordinate 1,522,754,397 of NC_136065.1, forward strand.
TGCGCGCTCCGGGTCGCGCCACGGAGCGCTTCCGGGCACATTTACGGAGCACGCTGAAGAAACGCATCACGCGGTTACGCGATGCGTCACATTTACGTGGCGCATCACGCGACTACGCGAAACGTCATGATGTTGTTTTCGTTCGCGGGTAAAGCGCTCACGGGACGCTCACCCGTACGTTCACCGGTACGTGCCCTGGGAGCGCCCCGGGGCACGTACCGGGGCAAATATTAAAAAAAAATATTTACACATTTTAAAATTTCTAATAAAAATTATTACTTTCATACATATAGATATTTGCTATTAAAAAACCTATGAAATTCACTGGAAAAACCATAGGTTATAGACCATATATAGTTAGGAATTAGCATTTACAAAACCTTGAAAATTCACTGAAAAAACCATAGGTTATAGACCATATATAGTTAGGAATTAGCATTTACAAAACCTTATTTTACTCACACAAAACCATTGAAATTCGCATATATAGTTAGTTGTACTAACTATATATCGCGCACCCTCAATCCACTGCTGATCATGTCACATATTACATCATTCATGACATGGTCAGTGACATCACTGATGACATCACTGATGACATCTCAAATGACATCACTGATGACATCACTGATGACATCTCAAATGACATCACTGATGACATCACTGATAACATGACTGATCACATCACTGATGACATCATTCATGAGATAATACGATGAACCTCTTCAGACTCTAATATAACCTTAGATACACTCAGTGTAAACAGACACTCACAGACGGTCACTCATCCATGGAGTTACTCACACACCTACTCAGTCATGCAAAGAATCAATCACACCTCCGCTTTCTCAACTATACAGTTATACACACTTTACTTATTCAAACAGATACTAACACATATTTACTCTCTTATACAATCCCTGATACAATTTCAGAATGATCCATACAGCCACTCACACATTCACTGGCTCTTATGCACAGTTATTTATATATGTCAACTCTCACATGTACTGTGTTTTACATATGTACTTACTTTGACATGTAGCACTGAGATATCCATTCACTCACCAATACACTCATGCACACAGTCAACAGCCCATACAGCTGTTTCCACATGCACTTTTGAACCCATACATCTAGTGAATCAACTGCTCACACATCTATGCACAGAGTCATACACCTCCCAGCCACCCACACACACACTCAGTCTCCCATACAAATACTTGGGCAACCAATCAATAACCCATATAGTTACTCATATAGCTACTGATCAACACATGCAGCAGTTTACAGAACAACAGACTTAATGATGGACAAATTAAGACAGTTTAGTCACTAACCCATGCACTCAGTGAGACACATTTAATCACTCACTCATACAGTCAGTCATGCACCTACTAAATCCTTCATCCAGACACTTATACATCCACTCATTCTTCAATATGTAAGACATATTTTAACTTTACAGAAATACACAGTCACTGGATGTTGTCATCAGTGATGTCATCAGTGATGTCATTTGAGATGTCATCAGTGATGTCATCAGTGATGTCATTTGAGATGTCATCAGTGATGTCATCAGTGATGTCACTGACCATGTCATGAATGATGTAATATGTGACATGATCAGCAGTGGATTGCGGGTGCGCGATATATTGTTAGTACAACTAACTATATATGCAAATTTCAATGGTTTTGTGTGAGTAAAATAAGGTATTGTAAATGCTAATTCCTAACTATATATGGTCTATAACCTATGGTTTTTTCAGTGAATATATATATATATATTTTAATATATCAAATGTTTTGTGTGTCAGTATATTGAAGCTCTGTTTTCATTTATCAAATGTCCATGATTAGCCTGATTCCCGGCAGGCTCTTTGTTGCCTAGGAATTTTTTATAATAATTGAATTTACCCTGTCCTAGGAACTCCAATTTGGAATCAGGGGGTCCTTGTAATTTTATATTAAAAAATGTTTGATGCATTACCAATTAATAATTGATTAAAAATAATTTAATTAACAATACTTAACACTAAAAAAAACATAATTAGAATTAAATTACTTCCCATCCTATTATCCTATAACCTCACAACACACTTCAATAACACATTAATACACTTACTATAATTACCAATTAATCAATTAATAAAAATGAATTACCAATTAATAACACTTAATTACCAATTAATAACACTTAATTACCAATTAATAATTAATGAACATACAAATATTGATCAATACCGATAAATAAAAATTAAATATTTACCTAAATACAATTAAATTACTTCCCGCCCTATTCCCCTATAAACCGACAACCCACTACAGAACTGAAATGCAAAATTTCTTTAAAAATATTTAATAATACCTAAAAAATATTTAATTAATTTACTATAATTAAATTACTGCCCACCCTATTCCCCTTTAAAACCACAACCCACTACGGTACTAAAACGCATAATTTACTTAAATAGATGATTACTAACTTCTGAAAATGTAAAACATATATTTTAAAACTAGTACAATAATTAACAAAAATTATAAAAACAAACATATAAAATACATAATAAAATACATAACACTGATATTAATATCGATATTACTAACTTTGATATTAACAAAAATGATATTTCTTACCTTCAGGTCGATATTCTGGTCGTCGATATTCTCGATTTCAATATTCTGTCCCTCCGAAATTTTCAACTCGATAATATTGTCTGTCGAAATAAAAATAAGTCGATAGTTAAACTGTTTACCATTTAACTTACCTATAAGTCCTCAGTATATGGTACAAAAGTGTACCCAAGGCCAGTAAGTTAAATGTCACAAGTGTACTGCTGCAACTGTTGTGCCATCTGCTACAGTGACAGGGTAAACATGACCCTCTGTAGCTTGATTGTGCATTTTTAGGGCAGACATTTAACATATCAGAATAACTCCTTTTGAAACACCTAGACCTTTCTTTAAAACGTAATTTCTCACCACAAAAAAGGCCTTACTCCTCATACGACAGGGTGCATGGTATTTAAAATTAAGACATTTAAAAATATTACATTTAATAATGGTATCTCTGGTTGGGAAACAAATACAAAGTTCATTCTTTGACTTTTTTAAATACAATTCCAATTTACTGGTGATGTCTGATTTGTAATCCATATTTTAGAAAAGGTACCTTTAAAAGCTTACCTTTCCCTTCTTAAAGCCTCTGAAAGTCCATTTGCATGAGCCCAACTGTAACCCAAGAGCTGAATAGCCTTCATGAACAGGTGTGAACATACTTTCAGAGCTGAGACAAAGGCCTTGGTTATTGGTGAGGTTTTCTTTTCCTTTGGGACGATGGCCATCCTGGCTGTGCCTAGGAATTTGATTTACTTAAAAAAGGGCTACTCTGTCACATGCAAATGTAGACTTATACTTGGGCAGGGCCCTTCTTTGCTCACCCAGTCAGCCAGGCACCAATCCCAGTGAGATCTGTGCCCAGAAGGGGTTTAGGGGGACCATTGAGGAGGGTTCGCTCATTACCTTTTTAAAAAAAATATATATATAAACTGCATTTTACCCTACAGCCCCCCACCCCCCACCCTCCCGGGCCGACAAACTATACACAATCTACATATAGCCAGAAGGAGTAATATACAGTAAGCAATTTAACTAGTCAAGACAAAACAAAAACAAAAGCGAGGAATCAGGGGAACTGACCCTACCTATCATAGGTTACCCATATCCACTTATTTTGTACAATCTTTTAAGTTTTAAGCGTAGCGCTCAATCTGAAGATCCCGCTGTTAACAGGCGGGGGCTAGATTTTTAAACCTTTTTTCCGTCGTTTCCTCCCCTTGCATTTATAAATAGCAATTTCGACATTTGCCACAGCAAGAAATCCAGCTAGCCATTGTTGAAATGATGGAGCGTGGCTATCCCGCCATGCAGAGGCAATGCAGAGCCTGAAAACGGCCATTGCGATAAAAATTAGTTCCTGGCCTACATTGAGGCTTTCTGGATCTGCTGTCCCCAATAAGATGCTTCCATTAGTTAGTACAATTGTTTCATTTAAAATTGTGGAAAGAAATTTCTCTATTTCTTGTTTAACCATTTTTAGCCTTTCGCAGGACGAAAACATATGTATACAATCAGCACTATAAAGATGAAACCTCGGGCAGCGTGTACTCACACCGGATCCCCATTTTGCTATTCTATCCGGTGTGTAATATAAAAAAAACCTGTTTTAAAAAATTGTGCTTTGGAGTGTGGTAGACATTAAGATTGTTTGCGACATTTCAAAAGCATAGCTAAATTCGTTATCTGATATGTCTGCTTTTTCTAGCCATTTCAGAGAAATTTTTTCCATATCATCTGGGAATAAAGCCATAAGGTGTAGGTATATGCCCCCAATCTTATCACTTGTACCCGAAATTAGTGTGTCTATTAATTTGACTTATACCCCCTCCCACCTGTCTTTCGTGACAAACATTTTTTAATTTGGAGGTACTTAAAAAAGTCGCGCCAATCCAATCCAAATTTATTTTTCACTTCCTCAAAGGAGAGTACCCCATTGGAGGAGAAGAGGGAGCCCACCTAACTAATCCCGGCTTCTTGCCATTCACACATCTAGCTATCATTAAAAATTGCGGGCAGATCGGGGTTGTTTTTTATAATAGTGTAAAACAAAAGTCTCCCTATCCCCAGCATTTTCCTTATTGTTTTCCATACTTTAAACCCGTTAAGTAATGCTTTAAATTTCATTTTTTTGTAGTAGCTGTCGTGTAAATGTCTCCATCAGTTCCCACTGCACTCTCTACCTAACAACAGTTGGAACGTAGATGGTGTGTAGGCCTCCCCTGCCCCATTTTCCCAGTTATTTTCCAGCAGCTCCCTGCTGTAAAGGAGAGCAGTTGCCCATTAATATGCTTGCAGATTCGGAAGGCCTAACCCGCCACAATCTTTCTGGAGGGTGAGGAGCTTCAGAGCATGCCGTGGTTGTGTGAATGCCCAGATGAAGCTGGAAAACATCCGATCAATTGATCTAAGCCAGGTTGCCGAAAATTCCAAACAGATTGCTCTAAGCAAATATAGGATTTTGGGGAAAAAGACCATCTTAATTGCTTTTACTCCGCCTATAACAGAAAGGTGTGAACTATCGAAGCGTTTAAGATCTTTTTGAATTACGATAGTTATTGGATTTAGGTTGACATTGACCAGGTTTTCGAGATCAGATGTAATTGAGATGGCTAGATAGGTTGCTTGTTCCGCCGCCCTATCATCCCTCATCACACAGATTTTGCTTAGAACAATCTGGGTTTTCCCCCGATTCAGTGCATATCCAGACACTTCTCCAAATTGCCTTGCTTTTTCCTCTATTGCAGGCATAGCCCGAATTGGATCAATTGTTACAATAGCGATATAATCTGCATAGGCTAGTGTTTTGGTGGGAAAAGATTTTAATATTCCCGGTCTGATTGCTCCATCTTCTTCGAATTGCCTGATGAAAGAATCTATATAAATCGCAAAAAGTAATGGAGAACACGGACAGCCTTGTTGAGTCCAGCGCAATATTGTTAGTTCTTCTGTTAGGCTGCCATTGACCATCACAACGGCCCTAGGATTTACATTCAGTTTTTGGACTGCCTGAATATACCCTTCTTGGATCCCAATTCTCGTCATTGCCACCCAGAGGAAGTGCCAGGAGACCCTATCAAACGCTTTTTCCGCGTCAAGCAAAACCAGCACCATAGGGTCCCCTGCCACCTCCATACCATCAAACAAAGTGATTACCCGATGAACAAGATTAATGGTTGATCTACCCGGAATAAAGCTGTGTTGGCTCGGTGAGATCACTTTATGAATTAAAGGGGCAATTCTATTAGCTAGACCTTTCGCATAGATTTTAGAATCTGAGTTTATCAGAGTAATGGTGCGGTTTGACCCGAGCTGTTCCGGGAGTTTATTTTTTTGGGAAAGATGATTATTTTTGCCCGGGACCAAGACTTCGGTGGTGTACCTCCTTTCAAGATATGCACGATAAGGTCCACCAGGACCTTTTTAATTTGATTTAGGAACACAGTTAAAAATTCTGAGGGAATACAATCTAGCCCTGTATTTTTCCCTCTAGGTTGCTTTTTAATTACCCCTAGGATTTCCTCCTCTGAAGGCAATTCTTCTAAGCTATTTGCATCCTCTATATCAAATTTCGTAGGCCGGGAATTATCCAAGTAGTCCTCAATTTTTGTCTGATTAGCCTCCCCAGTTCCTGTATATAGATCTTGATAGAACTGCCAAAACGCACCTCTTATGAGCGTAGGGTTGTCTACTCATGACCCACGGGGATCTTGGATTTCACAAATTAAGTTTGAGGTGGCCTGCTGTCTCATACGCACTGCTAGCTGATGTCCAATTTTCTCATTGACCTCATAAACCCTTTCTTTTTGAGCTAGTGCTTTTCCAATAGCTTTCTCAGTAAAGACATTCAAAATTTGAGCTTTCGCAATTGCCACTTGGTGCTGTAGTTTTACAACTTCTTCTTTCCTGATTTGGCTACTGTCACTTGTACCACCTATTAGCTCTTCCTCGACCTTCCTCTAATTATCTAGTAGACCTTGCATAGCAACCCGGCTTTGTTTATTAGTTTTTAGCGAATATTGACTAGTCTCTCCCCGGATCCCTGCTTTTAGCGTGTCCCAGGTCACTTCAAATGAAGCACTTCCTACATTATCAGATAAAAAGTTTGGTATCCACTCCCTCATATGACTGCAATAATTTTCCTCTAAAAGTAGAGCTTTCTCAAAAGTCCATGCATTAGGTGTTTTATTTCCAGAGCCCACCTCAAGAGCACAGATAAGGGGATTATGATCCGACAGGATCAGAGGAAATTTAATTATCCGGCATTTAGATTTATTAGAGTTAGAGGCTAAGAAATAATCTAGTCTCGCATGGGTAAGATGTGGTTTAGAAAAGTAAGTGAACCCCGATTCACCAGGGTTTGACGTCTGCCAGCCATCCACCAGGCCATGACTCAAGCACAAATGCTTGAATGCCTTAAAAACCTTGGGTTTGCGCCCTGTATAGTGCCACTCCTCATTAAGGGACCAGTTGTGGGGTAAATTGATATTAAGATCCCCGCAAATTAGCAGCGGCAGAGGCCAGTGCATTAATTCATTAGAGATCTCTTCAAAAACAAATGGCACAAATAGTAAATTTCTGGCTCCTCCCATATTGGCATTCTGTTTTTGCCCAGCGGCCAAATTTATCAGTTTTAGAGTGATTAAAGATTAGCCCCTTCCCTCTTGCTAGAATAGCGACTCCCCTCACCCGCGCTCCCAGTGATGTAGCGCATATCAACCGGTATCCTAGAGAATTCAGAATATGCCTTTGAGACCCTTCAACAAGAGTTTCTTGCAAACAAACAATGTTTTTCCCCCAAGTTTGCAGTGCCAACATCACCGTTTGTCTTTTTTTAACATCATTTAGGCCACAAATATTCATAGACCATATTCTTAATAGCCCCATCGCATTAAATTAAGATACCCCATGTATACAATCATGATGTAGCTGCCCATCTTCCTCTAACTTTCTCCACTACCACCTTCCCCAAAAAAATATATATATATGAACATGTGTCTTTATTGACCTGTCTGCCCAGTCTCCCCCGAGCCTCCCTCGCCCCCCACCCGCCACCCACCACCACTTTTGGAGGTTACCTGGCCGTGCCAGGAGTTTGACATCCGACGTGCAGAGCCCCGCGTTCCCGCTGGGTCTCCCCTGTCTCCAAGTATTACCCAAGTAGTACCACCATACCAAGGAAAAACACATCAATAGTTAAGTAGCAGTAAAACCCTCAGAGAAAGCAAAAAAAACAAACAAAAAACAAAGGAGCAGAAGCAAGAAGAGGAAGAGGACAGAAAAGTACATACAGTAAATAAATAGTTGCAAAGATAAATAATCAAGCAAGTATGTCTCCCCAGACCCACAGGTGGAAAGAGAGAAACCAATAGTTTACTCCCTATCTACACCATATCTGACACTCAGAGTGGGATCTGCAACTGCTAAGGAGCTTGCTACTAAGCCTAATGCCTTATCTAGTTTAATTAACAATAGTAAACTCATTCATACTCTGACTAGGACTAAAATTAAAATCTTTTGTGGTTATTTGTGTCCCGAGAGTTCCTCAAGGTACTTCAGTGCCTGAATTTCAGAGAAAAAACTGCGGACAGTCCCCTTGAACACTATTTTCAACCTAGCCGGATTCTGCAGATATACTTCCACTCGGTTTTCTGGAAAGGATCAAAGAGCTGCTGGAGCCTCCACCTGCGCTCTACCATGGCATGGGCAAAATCGGGTCTCTTAAAAAATGTTATCCCCTCGAATGTTCGTTCCTTTGTCAGCCTGGCCAGATCGAACAAGGCTTGGCGAAGGAGAATGTTCCCAAAGAATAAAAGCATGGCACGAGAGCTGAAGCATGTTTATCGGGAAACGGGAAATTGATGGGCTCTTTGCACTTCCCGCTCCAAATCCCAAAATGCAGGTCGGGGAATGCCCCCATTATCAGAATGATCATGAATTGCCTGGGGTCATCCTTTTCTGCCCCTTCCGTAATTCCTAAGAAGCAGAGGTTGTTTCGTCTTTGTTGATTTTGTTGTTCCTCCATCTTCCACATCAAGTCTTTCACCAACCCTTCATGATCCTCATGCTGTGACTGAAGTGTGGTCACATCCTTTTTGAGCTGTTCAGTCCTTCCCTCCACCATGGTCATTCGATCCGCTATGTTGGTGCAAGTCTTCCCCACTTTTCTAACTGCCCCTTGCAGTTTTTTGGCCGCCATGCGGGATCTTCGACTGACGGTCTTAACTTCATCCTGAAAGCTTTTAATAGATTGAAGGACCAATGCTAGGGAGGGATCACCCCTAGAATCACCAGACTCCCTTGCTTTGTTGATACCACTGCCAATACTCGTTGGATTTTTGCCCGTTGGTGTAGCCCCTGAGGCTGTGGCGGGGGATGGTATCAGTGTTAGACAGGTGCTGTTGTAGTCCCATTTCAGCTCTTTAGCACTTTAATTTTCTGACAAAGCATTATCCCTTTGCGCCCGGTCTCTACTTCTTTTCTTGAGTAATTATTTAGCGCCTGTTCTAGCTCTCATTGTGTCGGAATTTGGGCTGCTGTACCATTTCTTGCCTTCTTCCCCACTCGACAATGAAATACTAATATCAGACATTTCTGAATCTTCAGTCAAAGAAAAAAACTGGTCCTGGTTGTCTAGTGTTTTTTGGCTCCTGTCCAAGAGTGTGTGAGCAACGTGTGGCCTTGAAGGGGGAAGAGTAGGGCCACCAGCAACACCATTAGCGGGGATTGTGGAATTCGCCAGAGCGGGGAGCCTAGTCGGTCTGTTAGCCAAACTGCCATCTGTGTCATTAGTGACCTTTGCCGCTGATGTGACCGCTGCCATAGAGAGTGCTTCGCTTGGGCCCTCCGTTGTAGAGATATCTGAGCCTGAAATGACGGTAAGTGACTTGTTACCCCCTGGGCCACCTGCGGCAGCAAAACTACTTGAGATTAATGGTTGTAGACTATTTTTATCTTTAGGTAATGGAGTATTGCTCCTTTTGCCCATGGGGTTAGTGCTTAAGTTCTTCTCCTGTTGGTTTTTACACAGGCCGTCCCCATCCTTGCCCCCACCTTTGCCTTTCGCACTTGCGCTGGTGATATCCAATTTTTTGCCCAAGTGTGTGTGAGTAATTGTGCTGTATTTAGCTTGTTGTGTTTCTATCTAGGACCCTAATTCGATATTCCCGATTTATGCCCTCATATGGTTATAATAAATAATATCCTTATAAAGGCATAAGAATCATATCCATATTTAGTAATAGCCTATGCAGTCCAAATACGGCAAGGCTACTCCCCTAGACTCCTAAAAAAGTACAACGCGTTCTTTAAACAAACCAAGCCTCCAGCAGCCCGGGAATTCCCCCTGCTCTTGTTTTGATTTGCACAAGAACTCCTAGAGTCCAGAAAGAACTGTTAGTTCTTAGTGACGTCTTATGTCCAACCTTACGTCAAACCCGGCACCTTTCAGGTATAAATATACCAACGTTGCCTTAAGCAAACACACGGTGGTTTGGAGCAGAGCGGCTATCTACTTGCCCGGAAGCCCAGCTGATGCGAGAGCCGAAGGAAGCCGCCCCTCCCTTTTGATGCACTGAGAAAGACTCTGTCTTTTTCTCCAGCCGAGAAAATCCAGCTCCGGTGTTTCCAGTCACCCTTGCGGGTTGCTGGGATATCGAGTCCTGAGAGAGAGATACAAGACCTCCTACATTCTATTACCAAGGTACGGAGCTGACTAAATCCTTAGGAGAATTCTTGATTCAGATTCTTGGCAAAAAACCTACTTAACTTAAACTGCAACTTACTTACTCCTTCCCACGTATTAGGCTTAGGTCAGGTACACCGGGGTAGGCATATCTTAGAAGCACCAGTTGAGTACATTAGTCAATGTTTTTATGTATGTATATATTTTATCCGTTTTAAAGTATCATATGGCTAAGAAACCATATCAATGCTTTTACAGTATTATTTTATAATACTCCTTTTACTGTACGCACTTTACTTCATGATAAGTTTTGCAATTGTGGCAATTCATTTCTCTTGCATGAGAAAGAAGACTACTCAATAAATAACAACTTTTATTGAAAACGCCTGTCTCTCTATTTCGCTGCACTCTGGTGAATTTAAGTATGCACGATTGACTGAGTGAAATAACCGTCTATTGTTTTCACACGACTCTAGAGATACACTCTTTATTCTGAGGGAGCAAAGTTGTCATGTTTATGCGGTTGTCAGAAACTAATCCCTTCTTGTCTAATCAGGAGAGTTAACTCTTTCCTGAACATTCAAGAAAGTTTCTAGATGCCTTAGCGTCTCCACTGACACGACTCTCCAACAGAATGCCCCGGATGCAATTATCATCCCGGCAAATGTAAGAAGAACTATAACTCTTAAACTTATAGAAAATGGAGTATCATCACGAGGTGGTACAGTCATATTCGTTGTAGAGGCCCATGAATATCGGCAGACTGAGGTATTCTATTCATGTAGACACTTTCCAGCAGCAAACACTGTAACACAAGACTTCCACTATTACAAAGTAGAGGAACCTCCGGATGAATACGCTCCTTTCGAGGACGTTGAAATCCCACTAACATACCAAGAGCACCTGCTCTGGTTTAAAGGCTCCCTAAAACATCAAAATCACATCACCAGGCTCGGTCCACTAGGTAGACCAGGAGCCACGTGGCCGGTTCTAGCCAGCTACACACCACATCCAACATTCATAAAATGTCAGATCGGGAACTTTTAGCTCAGCTAAAACTACTAATTAAAATACATAGACAATTGGTCCAATATGTAATGCGGACTTCAACAGTCCAACCAGCAATAAGAATTCCACAAACCACCCCTCACCAGGGGAACCCAAATAAAATCACACCACAGAATATACAATCAGCCATTGGCAAAATACCCGCAAAACGGGAACAAATTCCATTCTGGTTAGCACAATAAATCACTCAGATAGAGGCAGTATTTCCTGATACTACACATCATGAGAAACACAGAATTCTGACTATCTGCCTTCCAATGGGGGTCGCACCACATGTGGAGAACTGTGACACTTGGGGCACAGTCTTTGCTTCAATATACACAAAAACACATGCTGTTCCGTCTATGGCGATAATACCAGATGTGCTACGACAGATTCAAAATGAATACGGTCCAGAACCTGCTTTAACTCTGGGTATGAAATTACTGAAAGACTTCAAGCAGGTCTCGGCTATATTATTAGCCAACATAAAAGGAGAAGCAGCATCTGTGGCAATCCGCCAGAAATTGAAAGAAACAGATATAGCAGAACAACCATTTGAACTTGCCAGAATCATAGAAAAATCCTATGAAGAACTAGGTAGAGATAGTTTGGGTGGGAAACCAGTAAAACCCCAACTAACTGAAAAACCTGAAAAAACCTTTATTAAAAATAATCTAAACACTCCAAAAAAGAGTTGGGATGGTAACAAACAATCCACTCCCAGAGAAAAACGATTCCAATCCAGAGGAAGGTCTCCTCAACGAAGAGATAGATCTCCAGAATGAGGAAGCAAGTCTCCCCAGAGGGAGCCCTCTGAGAAAAGATACAACCTTAGAGATAGGGATAAATTGAGAAAACCGGATAGATATCAAGATATTGATACACGTCCCTCTCGATCTTTTCAGACTCCTCACAGAAATTGGAAAGAAGAGGACGGTCAGAACACAAGGAAGAGCACGTCAAGTCCAAAGACAAGGAACCTGCTCATAAAAGTAAAAAATTACAATTTCCAAAAAAGAAGGTAGCAAGTATTAGAATAAAACATGCTGAGGATACTGAGGACACAACTGAAAAACAGAGAGTGGGCCCAGACAATGCCTGACAGCGCAGCAGAAGTAACAATAGCTCGCAAGATCCTGATGAATCTTCTAGAGACAGTGCACACGAATGAATACATTCAAGTACAAACTGCAGACACCAGAGTTAGCAAACCCCATAAATTATACGAAATAACATTGCGTATAGAGGGGGACAAAACTAGGAAAGTAAGAGGTCTCTTTTGGGATAACCTTTCGAAAGGCTATGACATCCTGTTAGCTGAGAAAGACTGGCCACCATAGTTTGTCAGGGAATGCCCTCATGGCGAAGAAATGATTATGCCTGCTTTCTCAAATCATATTCCAATACATAAAAAATATACATTTGCAAGAAAATGGGCAGTAGCCCAAGCTCCTGCATTATATAAAAATCATGTAGGATGGGATGAGGATTCTCCTTCTCACAAAATCCAGTTAAAAAATCAACCCACTGCACAAAGGCAGTACCCAGTTAAACAAGAAGCTAAAAAGCAAGTCAGGGAGATCTTAGATCAACTTGAATATCAGGGGGTGATTGAAACATGCACCTCACAAATGAACAATCCTTTGTTTCCTGTCTCCAAGCCAGACGATTCATATCATCTAGTTTTGGGCTACAGACACCTAAACATCTGCTGCAAAACATTTGCAGTACAAAACTCACACAGTGCAGCACTAATGAATAACATCGTGCGCAAAAAATATAAAACGACATTAGATATTTCTAATGGATTCTTTTGTCAAAACATTGCACCTGAACGTAGGTATTTGACCGCTTTCTCAATAATGGGGTCACAAAAATACTTCTGTCGACTCTCACAGGGATTCAAGAATAGCCCAGGATTATTCTCAGCAAGGGTAACAGAGTTACTACAAATATATGATGATGAGGCATTATCTTATGTCGATGACATCTATCTCACAGATGATGACCTGGAGACACACTTGAAAAGAATGAACACCATAATACTTGGGTTCGCAGCTGAAGGGTACAAATTCAACTTTAAAAAGTCACGAATTGCCCATCTAACTGTCCTGTATTTAGGATATGAATTATCAAGTGAAGGCAAGAGCCTAGCAGACAACTTCTTAGAGAAGTGCGCTGTACTCCAAGCACCTAAAACGCTGAAGAACTTACAATCAATACTAGGTTTCCTGAATTTCGAAAGAAAATACATTCTAAATTATGCAGAGAGGGTTAAACCTCTCTATGAATGAATAAATCCTTATTTCAAACCAATAAATTGGACTCAGAAACACACAGAAATTTTAAGATCATTGCAAACAGTCATGTTAGCTAAAACAAAATTGCAAACTCGTGAAAACGTACGCAACCTTGTAATCCGAGTCATCCCAGGAAGATGCGGATTCACGTACCTAACCTCCAATGAGGGAGAAACGCTACCAATAGCTTACAAATCACACTTGTACACACAAGCTGAAATGAAATTCAGTTCTACTGAAAAAATTCTAATAGCGGTTCAAACTGCTGTAGCAAAAGAAAGAGCCCAAGCCCAAGGCAGGAAGATAACTGTTTTAACAGCAGAATCAGCCCTTGAGGCATTAACAAGCCCACGCAATTTGAATGCTGTGGCATTAGATCTAAAATGGATACAATGGGAAAATTCTCTTGCTGCAGAAGACGTGAAGCACTATTTTGACCCGAAAATGAAAAAACTAGAAGATCTAGAATATGAAGAAGAATATCCTCTGCCAATCGAAATTCTGCCTCTCGAACAGTACACACGTGTAATCTACATGGACAGATTTGCACAACACTACGATGTAGATAAAAAATCCTACAACGCAGCATGCGTGATTGTTAAAGGTCACTGGCGCTTTGGTAAATTCAGACCAATAGTCACCAAAACTGAATCACTCAGAAACTGTTCAGCTCAGCGAGCTGAAATAAGATCTTTAAAGATGGCGCTTGAAAATGCCGATCCTGAATTCCCGACACTAATAGTGTGTGATTCGCATTTCTGCGTCAGGTCTTACAATAATGACATGCAGAACTGGGTTCAAAATGATTACAAAGATGACACAGGTGCCACAATAAAGCATAAAAAGCTTTGGGAACAAGTAGTTATTTTGCAGAAAGAACTACGAAAGACACACGTGATGCATACACTGAGTCATCAACGTGATGGCGTTCACGTTGCAGGGAATTCATTGGCTGGCAGAGCCACAGCGGAAGAGGTTCAATTGGCTTCCGTAGCCACAAAAAAGTGTTCTAAAAAACACATAGACGGAGAAACCATGCTGGCGGTAAAAGCCTCATTAAAAGGCAACTATGCAGCGTTACCTCTCGGCTATCCACTCAATAATACATACATAATTGATGCAAACTCCGTTCCTTTTGCTCAAATCCCTGGAGTGGGGGATAGAGTAATTCCAAACAGGAACCGGAGAGTCTTATTGATAGCAGACACACACATGGGAGAGGGTCTAAGGCACCAAGAGATTGTGAAATCTCTAAAAGAATTACAATCAGAATACTGGGGGCCGGGGATGAGCCTGCAACATTACAAATTTGCAAAGGATTGTCCAGACTGCAACAGAGATCGCAGTTGTGAACCGGATCAGACTACTGCCAGGACTCCTTTATTAGAAAGCATCAGGCTATCTATATGCAGAAATCCAGCAGAAAAAATGCGTCCCTATAATATTTAAGACTAGATTCACTTAAGATGTAGACATCAGCGCTCGGCTGACGCCAGAACTGTTATAAAAGATTTGCGAGTCTTTATCGGCACATACGCAATTGGCATGCTACATTCTGACCAGGGCTGAAAAAACACGGGTTAACCCAAAAAGTCACTGGGACCTGGGTGAATAGTCAATACAAACAAAGTGGTCCCAGATAGTAAAACAAATAAATCAAAAGTAACTTGAATAAATACAAGAAAAATTATAACAACATTGTTTTTAATCACAACGTGTTTGCATTAAAAATTTATTCATAAAATGAATACATAATAAATCACATATAATGCCCCTAAAGGGTAGGACAGGGGAGGGTGGTGATGGGATAGTGAAGGTATAGGAATTATTACACTGGTCAATAAGACCTAAGTACACCAGAAATAATAATGGGTTAACACAATGGAAAGAACAATTCATCAATTGATTCGACGATCGTGCCCCAAATAAAATAGAATCACAAATGATAAGTTAGGGAAGAGGCTGAACACAGGAGGAAATGTCGACGTTTCGACCCAAGTAGATGCAGGCGTGATGTAAACCTTGCTAGAGGGTCTTCATCAGGACAAAGGGACGTGGAGGGTGGGGCAATGAATCTGTATAAAAATTAAAAAATGACTATTACTAAGGGTCACAATGGATCCCAAATCGTCCTACAATAATAAAAGGCCGAGAAGGAAAATACATAGTCATATTTTGAAATCATGAGAGGGATACATTAGAGGAGAAAGTCATGACCGGTAGTTATTAAGGTTCTACATGATGGTAAAAAGCACATTTAACATGAGGTAAGTCATAGTAGAAAACCTCACCACCAGGCATTGTCATTTGCAAAACACAGTGTTATGAATATATCTTAGCATAGGCAGAAAAACCAACCAATTCCAAGGTCGAAAAATTGTTCAAATACTAGTGGGACCAAGACTACAGAACAGTTGTAGTGTCTAGAGGGACAGGCAGTTCCTAATTAGCTGATTTGGTAGACTTTTGATCAGGTATGGAAAACGATCAAGGTCCTGAAATAGGCAGGTTTTAAAAAATTTTTTACTAGCAGCTAATTAGGCATGCGGGGTACAACAGTTGTCCATTAGCCTACCTTTAGTTATTAAAGAAATACAGCACGGTGGGTTCGATGGCAATGGCTCTCAGCAATAATAAAATGTGGCTGCGTCTGGAAATTCAAAGATGTTGGCTATATAATATCACATAAGAATGTTTGTGCATAGAGATATTATAATTAAGGGAATTTCGCATACATGAATTACATATATTCTTGTGTTATAGACAACGTATACAGGTGGTAAGTCGGAATGCCGTATCTGAGTAATAGAAAAAACCATTAAGTAATGTATTCAAAACAGGTTTCTTCGCAATATACGGCATAGTGGAAT
This sequence comes from Lissotriton helveticus, assembly GCF_964261635.1. Lineage (NCBI taxonomy): Eukaryota > Metazoa > Chordata > Amphibia > Caudata > Salamandridae > Lissotriton > Lissotriton helveticus. Next base: position 1,522,770,917 of record NC_136065.1, read on the forward strand.
AATCACAAGTGTACCTTGGAGCGATGTTGTATACGCTGTTATGGTGAGAGCGCCATGCTTTGTCATTAAAATCTCTGAAGAAAAGAAATGAGCCCATTAATTACTAAGGTCACGTTATAGAAGTGCTTTACACATTAAGAGCAGCACAGTTCGCGCTAAAAGCGTCCGGGCTGGCATACCTGTGGTCACGAGAAGTGGGGTCTTGAAAGGGGGTTCCGATGTAATTACTATCGGCGGCGGAGATAAGGCGCCGTTGTAATGAGAGGCAAAGGATTATTCAAGAATCGTGGTTCAATCGCCGCGTCCAGCAGCAGGGTCTGTAGAGTAATGGGGCAACATATGAATCACTCGGTTTCCCACGGTAAAGTAAAAAACCTTTCACAATTAGCTGGAATTTCACAGAACATACCTGTACGGGACGTAGTCAAGGGCTAATAATTGGATTCAAAGGAACAGCAGTCATCGGTAGATGCCGTCAAAGCAAAACAATTTGTCAAGGTCCGGGAAGCATCCCGGTCACGTGACCCACGCTGGTCATAGCGATAGAGAGCAGACTTGTAAAAAGATTTAGGTACAGCGACATGTAATACGATTTGCACTGATGAATAATACCCGGGCATTTTGGTGGAGGTCCACTGTATTACTCCACAAAATTCCAAAAGAGCCCATAAAGTGGCCGAATGAATGAGAGAATTGTACATCTAAATGGATGTTGAATAAACTCTGTCAGTTATCGAAATTATCAATATGGATGTTGAATAAACTATGTCAGTTGTCAAAATTATCATGATTTGTAATAGGATAACCAGTATGTGCTCATATTGCTAAAGAAGTTCAATACCATATGGCAGATAGTTCAAATCATCAATGAGTACAACGTAATAACAGACATACACTGGCATGGTTAAAGGTCCCGACTAAATGTAGTTTGAAAACGGGGCTGCAGCTGAGCCAGCAAGTTCATTAATACATTATGATGCACAGTGGTAAAACATAAACCATAATCAACCCAGAGGTGGTCACAACATCTCAGCATTAATATTGATCGCGTCATTATTGGATCTCATTTTGAAAAAATGCAGAAATAAAACAGGTACGGCGTACCTATCGGGCACGATGGTAAAGGCCGTATAAAGTACAAATTTCACATCATTCTAAAATATATTCACAAACAGTACAGATGATTCAATCTTATGATGTTAATAATTGAATTCATAGATTAGCCATTTGGGCAAAAGTGCTATCTGTTTCATTGAGTCCTGACCTTACAGAGTCAAATAGAAACATCCATTTTGCTTCACGGATGTTGAGGATATTAGAAAGACTACCCCCTCTAGGGCCTAGTTTGACCTTCTCTAGAATGACCCACCTGAGTCTCTCCGGTGAATGTTGTTTGACTTTGAAATGATCCACTAGTGGGGCTCCCACTACCTCACATCTAATTCTACATTGGTGTTGCAAGATCCTGACTTTTGCCTTCTGCTGGGTTTGACCTATGTAAATTAGATCACATTCGCAAATGATGGCATAGATCACATTCTGAGTGTTGCAGTTCGTTAGTGATTTCAAAGGGATCTTGTGATCCTTGTATTCAAATACCTTAGTCTGGATTGAGCTATCACAGGCTTTACACTTGGTGCACCTATGATGACCCGTGACAGGTGGAAGATTCCAGAGTGATAAAACGGTTGTGGGTTCTGCAGGAGGGAGGAATGATTGGACAACATGGTCTCTGATGTTCTTGCCCCTTTTGAAAGCATGCAGAGGTAGTGTGGAGTATCCGATATCGTCCGATATCAGTGGCCAATGTTGATGATTTTCTTTATCCTGTTACTCTCCGTTGTAAAAGGGGTTACACATACCAACCGATTGTTCTGTTGGTAAGTGCTCGATTTGGGTTGTAATAGGCATTCTCTTGGGTTATACCAAGCTCGTTTTTTGGCCCTTTTCACCAAACGTCGGGGATATCCTCTCTGCATCAGTCTCTTCATTAGATCATCTGCCTGTTCCATATAATGTATTTTGTCGGAGCAGTTCCTGCGAATTCGCAGGAACTGCCCGATGGGCAGGTTGTCTCTAAGGGATCTTGGATGATGGCTTCCATACTGAAGGAGCGAGTTGCCCTCAGTTGGTTTACGAAACAGAGTCGTCTTCAGGATTCCATCATCATTATAGATCGTGAGATCTAGGAAGTCAACATGGGTTGAATCAGATTTGAATGTAAATTTGATATCTGTGGACTGTAAATCCAGCCAAGCTTGAAAGGCGGATAACTCAGTGTCGGTTCCATTCCAGATGAATAGAATATCATCTATATACCGGACCCACAATCCAAGATGGTCTTTGAATGGGTTCCGGTTATCGAGGATGATGTCTTCTTCGAAGGCTGCCATAAAGAGAATTGCCAAATCTGGGGCAAAAGTGGCCCCCATAGCCACACCCTTCATTTGCAGATAGAAATGGTCTTGGAACATAAAAAAGTTTTTCATCATGGCCAGCCTTAGGAGTCCTATTATGAAATCTGTTGGCACGGGTGTGGGAGCCGTCCTCAGATTAAGATAGCGTGTCATATTGGTTATGGCCTCCTCTTGCGGGATACTTGTGTATAAAGAAGTAATATCACAAGTGACCAGCACCTGTTTCTCAGCATCATAGGGCAGACCATCCACAATACTTATGGTGTGCATAGTATCGCGGAGATAGGTGGGGGTCGCCTCAGCCAGGGGTTTGAGAAAGAAATCAATATACCGACCCAGTGGTTCAAGCATAGACCCACAACCCGATACAATGGGTCTACCAGGTGGCTCGCTCAAGTCCTTGTGAATCTTTGGGAGGGTATATATTGTTGGTAGTCTTGGGGTCTGTTGATTGAGATAATTGAATTCTAATTCAGTGAGAAATCCTTCATCCAGACCCATCCTAGTCAAAGATAGAATATCAGATGCAAGCACCAACGAAGGGTCAGTGTTAAGTTTTGCCATCATTCAGCTGTTTGTAGATCTCTTTCTTATAGTTCTTGGTGTCCTGAACCACAATGGCACCGCCTTTGTCCGCCGGCTTGATTATGATTTCTCTGTTATTCCCAAGGGATCGAAGGGCAATTTTTTCATTCCTGTTGATGTTAAAGGGATGATATCGGCGTTTCTCCAGAATCTGATTAACGTCACGTAGCACCACCGCTTCGTAAGCTAAGATTTTGTGTGACATGGTGTTTGATGGCGGTACGAAGGTGGAGGGAATTCTCAAACCGGTGTAAGATTTACACTGGAAGGGTGCTTTGTTTTGAAAAAAGTACTTGAGTCGAACCTTTCTGAAAAAATCACTAAGCGGTACACTCCTGTGTCAAGGTATTAACTTGCATGGAGCCTGCGAAGGGTCTTCAAATAACCTTTCATGTCACCTGCATGGCACTCCTGCAAAACAGATAGAGCCATTTTTCAGACAGCTTTCCAATGGCAGTTACGTTCTAATAAGTGACCACAACTGTTGTGGCATGGTGCCAGGAAAACCCTATCTCGTAACCGTCACTTCCAGGGTCATTTGCTGTATGCAAGTATTGTATCCACACAGCAATCCAGACATGAAGGCTGCATTATGGCCTTCTTTAAATATATCTTCTATTCGAATTGATACTTTAAGCAGAATGAAGTCAATTCTTTTACAGACAACTGTGCCTTTAACCTCGTCCAAAGAGACGTATGATCTGCAAGTTGCAAGGACAGCAGCAGAGATACATTCCCTATTATCAACAAATTGCCCCGTCCATTTCGTAGAAATGTTAAGTCAAATCTTAAACATGTCTGATACCAGTGGCATCGCACATATATTTAAGACAGTTTTTTCGGGACTGTTAGCACCCTTTGAAACAGTTCTGGGCATTTTCCCGAATTTTGTCCATTGTTATTTGGCGGCCTGCCTCTTCTTTTGGGACTCATAGCAGGAATTTTATTTTTGATCCTTCTGCTCCAATATGGCAAGCCAAGCCACAGACAAGACTCCAGCAACGATGGGAGAAACGAACCTAGCTATACGCTACCGGGACCGCATCACTAAAGTCCTCGGATTTGCCCGGCTAAGAGATCTAAGTACAACTTGGTTTCTTTCATTCAGACCAATCTGGCAAGATTGCATCTTACCTGTGCTTCGATGTCTGCTATGCGGAGAAGAATGCGTGTTGGACATCTGTCTTACACTACCATCAGTAGTACCAATGGATATAGATACCTTGCTAGGTCCGGTAACGACTCATGCATCGTGTTGTGCCCAGCGGCTACCTATTCTGATGATGGCATTCGTTGAGACTTCACCACTACGAGTAGGTGTCGGTGGAGTACGAGATGAAAGCAGCACCACACAGGTACAACCTTCTGTGAGCATTGCTGATCCTGACATCGATGATAGCAATCATTCTCACATATGCACAATTTCAGCATTTTCGAACTTGGTCGAACTTTCACCTGATGTTGTAGACCAATTTTTTACAAGCCTGTCTGATATGATGTTCTCCCCTGAACAACGAGAATAACTTTTAAAAACAACGAGCACACAACGTTCTCTGAACTCTGAATTTGGCCTTCAATTTTGATAAACAAAAGCTACTGAAAACATTTGGAACTATTTTTTTCCCCTGAAAGCGAAATTATTTTTTTTTCACTTCCAAAATATTTACCCTTTTTTCTGGCACATAGTACTCTGCTTAAAGTAGAACTTTTCTTAGAGAACAGAGCTTCTATTTTAGGAACTCTAGAGACAATATTTTACCTCAGCCTCTAGCACATGTACAGCATTTGTATAAATATGTGATGAAATGGTCTCAACCTTCTTTTCTGTATTCATAGCCATTTCATGTGTAATTTTTGCAATTCATTCAGCTGATATATATATGTATTTAACTGAATGATAACACTGCTTGAAAAGCGTACAGTACCAATACTCATTTTCGTGTATTTACCATATACCATTTTCAAATACAAATTATGTATTTTGGGGTGGGTTGGAAAACACACATGCATCGTTATATGTTTAATATTGCTTAGTTTTTAGTAATGATGGACATTAATACGTGGAGTGGGTGTTGTGTTTCTATCTAGGACCCTAATTCGATATTCCCGATTTACGCCCTTATATGGTTATAATAAATAATATCCTTATAAAGGCATAAGAATCATATCCATATTTAGTAATAGCCCATGCAGTCCAAATACGGCAACGCTACTCCCCTAGACTCCTAGAAAGTACAACGCGTTCTTTAAACAAACCAAGCCTCCAGCAGCCCGGGAATTCCCCCTGCTCTTGTTTTGGTTTGCACAAGAACTCCTAGAGTCCAGAAAGAACTGTTAGTTCTTAGTGATGTCTTATGTCCAACATTACGTCAAAACCGGCACCTTTCAGGTATAAATATACCAACGTTGCCTTAAGCAAACACACGGTGGTTTGGAGCAGAATGGCTATCCACTTGCCCGGAAGCCCAGCTGATGCGAGAGCCGAAGGAAGCCGCCCCTCCCTTTTGACACACTGAGAAAGACGCTGTCTTTTTCTCCAGCCGAGAAAATCCAGCTCCGGTGTTTCCAGTCACCCTTGCGGGTTGCTGGGATATCGAGTCCTGAGAGAGAGAATTAAGACCTCCTACATTCTATTACCAAGGTACGGAGCTGACTAAATCCTTAAGAGAATTCTTGATTCAGAATCTTGGCAAAAAAACAACTTAACTTAAACTGCAACTTACTTACTCCTTCCCACGTGTTAGGCTTAGGTCAGGTACACCGGGGAAGGCGTATCTTAGAAGCACCAGTTGAGTACGTTAGTCAATGTTTTTATGTATGTATATATTTTATCCGTTTTAAAGTATCATATGGCTAAGAAACCATATCAATGATTTTACAGTATTATTTTATAATACTCCTTTTACTGTACGCACTTTACTTCATGATAAGTATTGCAATTGTGGCAATTCATTTCTCTTGCATGAGAAAGAAGACTGCTCAATAAATAACAACTTTTATTGAAAACGCCCATCTCTCTATTTCTCTGCACTCTGGTGAAACTAAGTATGCACGATTGACTGAGTGAAATAACCGTCTATTTTTTTCACACGACTCTAGAGATACTCTCTGAGGGAGCAAAGTTGTCATGTTTATGCGGTTGTCAGAAACTAATCCCTTCTTGTCTAAATCAGGAGAGTTAACTCTTTCCTGAACATTCGAGAAAGTTTCTAGTGACCTCTGGGCTAGCTGGCAAAACTAATTAAGTCTAATATAGTCAGTAGAGACCTAGTTGACCTCAATCCTACGTCTACACTGCTGTTTATATTATTCCAATGGGCAGAGCCTATTGGGAATATAGGAACTACACTACAAGCTGAGGTGTACTATATCGTTTGGGCGCCAAAACGGGTTTGCCCTTGCCTCCTCTCCCCCCTTTGCCGGTCATCCTTACTTGCGTAGATAGATAGACGCGCTGAATGCAACACTGTATCACTGTGCTGCTTTTCCTCTTCAATTTTATCCCTTTTGTTTTAGAGCTGCAGCCCACGTTGCACTGGGTCTGTGAAAGACATCTCCGCTCCACGCCAGCCTCGAGCTCGCTCTGCAGCCTTCCATTAGCGAGATACGATAGCTGCGAGAGACAGCCACGCAGATCAGGTTATATCCGGGAGCACCGAGCGGGCGCTCTGTCCGTGTTTTTGAAGCCATGAAAGATTGCAACAACGAGGAGTGAAGTGAGGTTTTCCCGCTTCCGATTTTCTGCACCATCCTCACTTCATAACCCGTTTTTAGTACTGATTGTATTCCTGATGTCAATTCGGTTCTCTGCTACTTAGAGATGGTCGGTGGCGTCTCTAGTCGTCATTTTAGAGAGAGACAAAGCGGAGCCTCTTCGCGGCTATGTCAGTCGGCCGCCATCTTCCTCCTGCTAAGCAGCCGCTGAGGTTCGCTCATTTCCCTGCCCACACATCTGGGGTAAACACACATGCTCTGCACATGGGGAAATTGTTTCCCCATCTTGGATTTAGGCAGAAGGGCACTGTGCGATTGTTTGCACTAGGGCACATGGGAAGTAATACAAAAGTGGCTGGGGAAGCCCCTGAGAGCCTTTACCTTATTGGTTAGCGAGGGAGCATAAGTCAACCCTAGGCACAAGCTGGTACAAGGCAAAAATGTGGCACACATAGTACCCTCCTCAGAATACTTTCTGGACCTGTGGAGGAACAGAGATGCCTTTCCATGCTGTTTGTAACCTGAGAAGAGCCAAGAAGACTAGACCTCCTCTCTCTGTTATACACAAGCAAAGAAGTGACTTCAAGTTTCATAAGACTTACCTCCTATTGAAGCTACAGGGACACAACAAGCTATAAGATGCCTTTTCTACCACTGCCCAGCTGATTAGTTCCAAGTGGACATGCCCGGGTCTCTGCTGCTGGCTTCTGCTGGAATGAGACTTGTCCCCCAAATGCTGTTTGTAAGGTTTTGGACACTTGACTATGGTCAACGTGTACCTCTCCTAACATTTTCTTAAATCATGGTAATAAAAACTGTTTGGCTCCAAACACCAAGCTGATCCAATAAAGGTGTATTGCCACTCGACCAAATGTTCAGTTTGCTCCTGCTTGGAGTATTTCTGAGGCAGTATATAGGATGTAGTAAGGCCACATTAAAAAGGTGTCTCACCTCATACAGCCTGCAGCCTTGCCCAGCTAGAAGAATCTGAGCTCCAGAAAAAAGTCCAAAGGTAGTAGTCACCACCCAGCAAAGGTACAAAAGGTATTTGGATAGTGTGTGACCCTTGGTGCAAAATTCAAATGTAGTTTCTCCCACTCACAGCTTTCCCAACAAAAGTCATCAGCGAGACCTCGTAGAGCAACTATTTGATTACTAGGAGCCATCTTCAGCCACAGCCTGCTAAGTTGCTCTGCTGATGATTTTTAACTTCCATTTTGAAAGACATAGGGCCCCATTACGATGGCGGGCCACCGTATCAGAAAACGGGACCGACCGCAAGAGGTGCAGTGATCCCACAAGGCCAATTAGGATGCGACCGCCACCCTGGCGGTCGTATCCAGCTTCTTTATCATTGTGGCGAGCGGTGCTGTAAGCAGCGCCCGCCGCAATGATAAAGTTTTACGTCGTGCATTGCCATGCAGAACGTGACAGGCATCCCGCGGTGCCTGCCACCCTGTGTGTGGCAATGAAGGGGGGTGTCACATGTCCCCCCCAAGTGCAGCCTCCCACCACCCACACCCCCCGGAGGCCTGCAACGGGCCCGCAAAGTGATTTCCCATATGCCTTTCCACGGTGGAGTCTCCGCCATGGAAAGGCATACCCACCGCCATTATCATAATATAGATAGCGGTGCCCGCAAGGCACTGCCACCATTTTGTGGGCCTTTTCCACCTGCCGGCAATTGTGCGGATTGCCGACCTGCGGAAAAGCGTAGGACAGACTTTCCGTCTGCCGCGGTACCCCTCGCCATGTTAATATGGCGGGGGGGTAAATGTAGTTATGATGGCGGGTGGATCACGACCGCCGGCCGGGGGTGGCGATCTGCCCGCCATCATAATAGGCCCCTAAATCTGAAAGTAAAACCTCCAACCACATCACACCTGTTTTCTGTATTTGACCTGCACTCCATTGGATTTGGCCTTGATTTACGCCTAGGTACCAGTCAGGGGGGTAGACAACAGTAGTTTTACCCATAAACCAGATTGAGATCTGGGTGTACATATGAAAATAACAACAATATCTCAATTCTATTCATTTAAACAACAGAAACAATTGTATGTGCAGGACATTACAAGAGAACTGGGGAGGAAGAGAGACTCGAAACTTCAAATGGTTTAGAAGTGCATATAGCATCATATATTTGAGAACATGTTTAAACAAAAACAATTGTCAGAACAGTTTACGATAACAGCACTGGAGGCATATAATGCGTGAGGCAACCGAAGGGGGCTTAGTGTGCTACGTGATAGTGTCCTGCACATGCACTTGTTTATGTTGTTTAAATTAATCCAATTGAGATATTGTTGTTATTTTCATAGGTACCAGTCAAGCACAACAAAGCAACTGCTTAACATTTTTTGGTGCTATTTTGAACCTTCAGCTTCATAATTCATAACTTCTGTTTCCCTGATTTGAATTATTTTGGTTTGGTGTATTTAATTTATTTAAATTCACTCTTTTTTTCTTTTCCTTTCACTTAATCATTGCTTTGGTACTACATAAATACTTTACACAGTTCCTATAAGTTAAGCATATTTTCTCAATGACGTAGCTACCAAGGGATTGAGCTTAGGTTAATATAGTGACTTTAAGGATTCACCCAGACAAGGGTGGTGGTTATATCTTGAGTTGGGTACTCACTCCCTCAACTAATACCTCAATTTCTTACAAGTGTCATCTATGTTGCCTGATGTGTTTAGCCAGAGACAAAGACAGTGGAGGCTTGGGCAGTATTGGGTTTTATGTTTATGTCAGAGTGAAGGAGGGATTGCTGTACTTACTTCTCCCAGGCCTAGAACCTCACAGTGCTGTAAAGTTTAATCTTGCTTTGTGCAAGGTGGTTTTGCTAGGGCACTGGTGGTTTTGAGGATCCCAGGCAGTAGGGAGCCTGGTAGTTCTCAGAGTTCCCAGGTTGGAGAGACGATAGGAACTTGGGGATGAAGGCACTTGCATTGCACATATCAAAGTAGCCATGCACCCCAAATACACAAAATCATATCTCAATGACACAAACACATGCCAAAAAGAAAAGTACAATTCCCAGGACAAAACACACAACACTCGTGACAGGAATACCCCATTTGGACACACTCACATAGCTGAGTATAAAACCAGCCCCTTCCCTTCGCACAATCCTTTGAAACACTCCAGAAGAGAAGGGCATTCACCAGATCTGAGAGGAGAGGCAAAAGAACACAGCACACACACATCACCACCACCATCACACCAGCACCACCAACTCCCAGCACATAACATACCACACACACCACCACCATACCCACCACTCACACCCCTGCACCAACAAACACTTTGCACACCAAACACCATGTACACACATAAAATGCCCAAATTCACAGAGAGTGAGTTGACAGTCATGGTAAATGAGATAGTCAGAGTGGAACCACAACTGTTTGGTAGCCTGGTCCAAGAGACACCATTAGCCACAGGGACACAGATGAGGCAAAGGATAGTCTAAAGGGTCAATGCAGTAGGGACCACCCCGCGATCCAAAAAGGAGATCATGAAGAGGTGGCATGATCTGAAGAGGGCTGTCAAAGAGGAGAAGCAAGAACTGAGAGCTGGCTGACAGGACTGACGGTGGCCCTCCCATTCCACCAAAACCATTCACACCATGGGAGGAGAAGGTGCTGGCCATACTGCATCCAGAGAGTCTCACAGGAGTAGCCGGGGGAGTGGAGGCTGGTAAGTACAAACAAAGACTACCACCACACTGATATGTACTGTCTTGCACAACTACAAAGCTACACCACCTAGGACAAATCCCATTCATCTGCACCACACACTCACAAAAACATGTCTCACAGGTCCAAAATGTAGCCACTCCCATTCACCCCAGACTTAGCCACCAACATCACCATGGGGGCATGTGTATAGGCAGCCAGCACTACAACTCCCACCAGGCACCCTTGTCCCACAGCATCAGCAAGATGGAGCCCTCCCCCACCCCACCCAGAAACATGTGTCAGCCATTACACAACCCACATCAAACTGACATGTATGTAGCCTTCTTCCCTGGGAGGGCTGTTTGGGTGTGGGAGGCCCCCACTACTACTCCCACCATGCCCCCTGGCCCAAAGCCCAGCAGGATGGAGCCCTCCCCCACCCTACCCAGAAGCATGTGTCAGCCATTACACAATCCACATCAAACTAACAGGTATGTAGCCGTCTTGCCATGGAGGGCTGTATGTGGGAGGGAGGCCTGCACTACTACTCCCACCATGCCCCCTGGCCCACAGCCCAGCAGGATGTTGCACTCCCCCACCCAGAAGCACTTGGAAGCCATTGTAGTACACACAACAAATGTACAGGTAGGTAGCCATCTTCACAGTGAGGGTGTCAGTGGGTGGGAGGCCTGCACCACTACTCCCACCATGCCACCTGTCCCACACCCCAGCAGGATGGACCCCTCCCCCCACCTCACCCAGAAGCATGTGTTAGCCATTACACTACCCTCAACAAACTGACAGGTAGGTAGCCATTTTCCCTGGGAGGGTGTCTGTGGGTGGGAGGCCTGCACTACTACTCCCACCATGCCCCTTGGCCGACACCACAGCAGGATGGAGTACTCCCCCACCCAGAAGCTCTTGGAAGCCATTGCAGTACACACAACAAACTTACAGGTAGGTAGCCATATTCACAGTGAGGGTGTCTCTGCGTGGGAGGCCTGCATCAATACTCCCACCCTGCCCCCTGGCTTACACCCCAGCAGGATGGAGTCCTCCCCCACTCCACCAGAAGCATGTGTCAGTCATTAGACTACCCTCAACAGACTAACGGGTAGGTAGCCATCTTGCCATGGAGGGTTGTATGTAGGAGAGAGGCCTGCACTACTACTCCCACCATGCCCCCTGGCCAACACCACAGCAGGATGGACCCCTCCATCCACCCCACCCACAAGCACTTGGAAGCTATTGCAGTACACTCAGCATACTAACAGGTGTTTAGCCATCTTCCCTGGGAGGATGTCTGTGGGTGGGAGGCCTGCACGATTACTCCCACCATGCCCTCTGGCCCACACCCCAGCAGGATGGAGCACTCCCCCACCTAGAAGCACTTGGAAGTCATTGCAGTTTACCAAACACACTAACAGGCATGTAGCCAACTTTCCTGGGAGGGCTGTTTGGGGCTGGGGGCCTGCACTACTACTCCCATTATTTACACTTGTCCCACAAGTACCGCAAGATGGAACACTCCATACCACACAGATGCATGTGGCATATAATGGACCACCTCAAGCAAATTACTATGTAGGTAGACATATTATTCTGTCTCGTGACACCACTGAGCAGAATGTTTTCCTCCTCCACGCACACACAGATGTGCCATGTTGCATAGCCAAATATGAGCACGTAACAGGGAAGTAGCCAGTACGTGCACCCACATTTATGTCACAAAAGAAATGGTGCCATATCGCAACACCAGCCCTCTCATTGCACAAATATGCACACCGATCCCCATTGCCACACACAGTGTGCACAAAGGTAAGCAAAGGGAACTGTCACAGCTACCAAAGTGTGACACAACAATGCACATGTACAAGAAAGACTGGGCACAATCATGCACAGCACTCACTGATTAGTGCATTACCATGGGGCCTAACCAACAAGGGCCATTTAAAAAATGAGAAAGCATGTGTGGGGGTATAAATCAAGATATGCACATGACAGGACAAAGGTATACAGGAGAATACAATGGTCAGTCCATGGCCAAATGTGACATCTGCCAGTTCAGACAAATCAATAAGGAGTCAACAATGAAAACATGTTGTGCTGGTCCCTACATGGCAACAGGTCCCCGTGAACATGATTTTTGCACGAGTTGCATCGTATGCATTGATACCTCACAACATGGACAAGAAATGCATGTACCACTGCATCATGTCAGGAGGCACAGTAGTGCACATAGCAAAGAATGTGATGATCAGTCAATTGTGTATTGTACAAACAGTGGTTGACACACAGCTAACACAAAGCTTGCAGAGTACACTACACTGACCTTGTCCCATTTAATCCACAGGTGACCAAGAACTCACTACAGAGGACAAAACCAGCAACCTGCAGAGCCAGTCTCTCCCCCCGGTACATGGACTCTTGGATGTAGACTCGCTGGATTCTTAGGACGATGAGCTCGAGGCCAGCCCATCTGGTGTGCCAGGGAGCAACAGGTCCCAGGACCCCATCCTCCCCACCACCACATCTCCTGCAATTCCAACTGCACAGCAGACCCATGCTCTTACGGCCTGTATATCCACCACCACCGCCAGCAAAAGTTTTACCTGCAACAAACTTCCTGTCCAAGGGGATGACCACCCCACACCACCAACTGAGGACGGCAAGGAGAGTGTGCGGGGACCCACACTGGCTAGGCAACAGGTCTGTGGCAGCAGGGTAGGTAGGAGGGCCAGGGTCACCCCCAGACACCAGGGGATCACTGACAGAATATCGACAGTCACAATATCGAGATGACAAAATATCGAGGTAAAAATATCGACTGCCAAAATATCGACTTCCTATCTTCAAACAGGTAAGTACAAACATATCGACTCCAGGGGATCACTGACAGAATATCGACAGTCACAATATCGAGATGACAAAATATCGAGTGTAAAAAATATAGACTGTCAAAATATCGATTTTTTAAAATGTCTTAAAAGTAATTTAAAAGTAATATAATAATAAATAAAATTATTTTTAACTTATTTAAAAAACTTAAATAAATGTAACATTAAAAAATAATTAATATAACTTTAAAAAAATTAATTTATTTTTAATACATATATATATATATATATATATATATATATATATATATATATATATATATATATATATATATATATATATATATTAACAAAACATATACAATATTTTTACCGTAGGATAGCAAGAGGTTTACTGTAACGACTCCAGTGAGTGCAACAGAAGGGAAAGCGTTGGATAGCGTAGGGGTAAAAATTACTATTCCCACTCCAGAGAGTGCAACAGTAGGGAAAGGGTTGGATAGTGTAGGGGTAAAAATTACTATTCCCACTCCAGAGAGTGCAACAGTAGGGAAAGAGTTGGATAGCGTAGGGGTAAAAATTACTATTCCAACTCCAGAGAGTGCAACAGTAGGGCAAGAGTTGGATAGCGTAGGGGTTAAAATTACTATTCCAACTTCAGAGAGTGCAACAGTAGGGAAAGTGTTGGATAGTGTAGGGGTAAAAATTACTATTCCAACTCCAGAGAGTGCAACAGTAGCGAAAGAGTTGGATAGCGTAGGGGTTAAAATTACTATTCCAACTTCAGAGAGTGCAACAGTAGGGAAAGCGTTGGATAGCGTAGGGGTTAAAATTACTATTCCAACTCCAGAGAGTGCAAAAGTAGGGAAAGAGTTGGATAGCGTAGGGGTTAAAATTACTATTCCATCTTCAGAGAGTGCAACAGTAGGGAAAGCGTTGGATAGCGTAGGGGTTAAAATTACTATTCCAACTCCAGAGAGTACAACAGTAGGGAAAGTGTTGGATAGTGTAGGGGTAAAAATTACTATTCCAACTCCAGTGAGTGCAATATTAGGGAAAGTAAATACTTCATATATAAATATAAATAACATAAATAGTAATGCCAATTACAAATTAATTAAAATATTTTACAATTGTATAAAATATATTAAATAATTATTTATAAATACAAATATAAATTATTTAATTATAAAAATTACCTACTAATACTAATTAATTACCTACTAACAACAAATTATTTTACAATTTCAAAATTAATCAATTATTTGTAATTACCAATTATATTTTAATTAATTACCTATTAATAATTAATTAACAATTAATTCAAAATAAATACCAATAAAATAAATGACATATTTAATTAATTATAATTAAATTACTTCCCACCCTATTCCCCTATAAACCCACAACCCGCTACAGAAAATAAATTACTAAAATTAAAATATTTATCAATTAATTAATTATAATTAGTTACCAAATATATTTTAATTAATTAACAATTAATAATTAAGTAACATTTAATTCTAAATAAATATCAATAAATAAATTAACATATTTAATTAATTATAATTAAATTACTTCCCACCCTATTCCCCTATAAACCCACAACCCGCTAGAGAATTATATTACACAAAAAATAAAAAACAATAGTAACTTACCTTAAATTCTATATTTTTCTTGTCTATATTATGTCTAGTCGATATTATGTCCATTCTATATTTTTGATTCGATATTATGTCCATTCTATATTTTTTATTCGATATTATGTCCATTCTATTCGATATTAATTTTTTCTAGTCGATATTTTTGGTGTCTATATTATGTCTAGTCGATATTAAAAACTCGATATTTTGACTCTATACCACACCTGGAGGCTAGGGCCCCATCCCTGGAACACATCACCAGAGTTCTTGGGGCCTTCGAAAAGGCCCAGGGACAAAGTGGTCGGTTGGATGACCTATTACGCAAGCTCATCCTGCTGATGAGGTCCATCAGCACCCGCATTGGACAAATGGTGGGCCTCATGGGCCAGCAAGTGGTGTTACTGAGGGACAGGCCTGCGCAACAACCAACACTTCTACCTACCTCTGGTGGGCCTTCCTAAGAAGAGCCTGGGAGTATCTGGAGGCAAAGCACCTGCCAAACACTATTCACGGAACCAGCCCTGATGGCAACCCTCTTCACCACTGCATTGACTGTTTGGACTGTCCTTCCCCACACTGTCTTGTGAATGGCATCTGTCTGTTGGGCTGGGTCGCCACATCAATGTGGTTACTACTCTTTCATCTCATTTAGCATGACTGTCAACTCACTACTCGGCCACAACCTCAATTTAAATGTGCACCCCCCTCACATGTCAACTTTGGAAATAAAATACCTTACACACATTTTTTGTGTCAGCTCTGTCTTTAGTGCAGGATGTACAGTCTCAAACATGTCCATAAAGTATCAGCAGTATGTACTGTATGCAGCCAAGGATAAGTTTAAGGCACCTAGGGAAACACAACAGAACAACAATCACTGGTGTGAGTGTGGCATCACAGACATTACACAACACCTACCATCTAGATAAGCCGACAAGCAGATGTCACAATGGCCAACAAGTGTCAACATACACATCCAGTATATGTTCACAAATGACATGTCCGAGTAACATAGCCACCTACTACTGAGTTTACAACTAGCTGTTGTTACAATTCGCACGTACACCTTCATGACAAAAGCAATATCACCAGACAATGGGTATGTTGTACATTGTCACCCACCTTCAAGTGAAGAAGTGAGTGATGAGCTGTTGATACATGTCACCACCTTCCTCCTCTCCACTGTCCCCTTCACTGGAGTCAGGTTGGTGTGCAGGTGGGGTCCTTGGGTCCTCATCATCATCCAGGAGCAGGGGAATCTCCTTGCGAATGGCCAGGTTGTGAAGCATGCAGCATACTAGTACGATCTGCCGAGTATGACAGTACACCTCCGGTTTTTTCCAGGCAGCGGAAACGTCACTTCAGCAGACCAAAAGTACGCACCACCACATGACGTGTCCTCCCATGGGCCTCATTGTACCAGACTTCAGCCGGGGTCCTGGGATTCCGCAGTGGGCTTAGCAACCATGGACGGTTGGGATATGCAGAGTCACCTAGGTATGACAAATAGACATTGCAATGTTGCACAGGCTGAGGGCAGCAGGTAAAACACCCAGCACGCCATATGACTAGGCAAACTCACCCACAATCCATGCACGCTCTGGAAGCAGATTAGCCATCAGCTGGGGCACAATGCTGTTCTGCAGGATGTATGAGTCATGGGCTGAGCCTGGGAATCTGGCACACACATGCGCGATGATCATATCTGGCAGGCACACCACTTGCACAGTAATGGAGTGGTAATGTTTGTGATTCCGGAATATGTGCTCAGTTGCCTGTGGTGGCACAAGACCGACATGTGTGCAATCAATGGCACCAACAACATGGGGGATTTGCCCAAGGGGATAGAAGTCTGACTTCACAGCTGGCAATTCAGCACCCCTGGGGAAATGGATATATCTGTCCTTGTATATCATCATGGCATACAGAACATCACATATTTAGGAAACAAAAAGGTCCTCAGCATATAATCATAAATGCAAACAATATTTATATAGACCACAATAGGCTGCTATATATCTCTCAGTCCCTTATCCAGCCGGATAGGGAATTTAATAGTCAGATTGTTCAAGATTTAAAATACATATTAACCACAAGCATTTGTAGTTACAGTAGGGCACAGTCCTGTACCGTACAGTGAAGAGTAAGAAAAAAGTGAAGTAAGAGGTATATCAGGCAAACAGAAAGAGCTAGCAGGCCACTGTCATGAGTCAAAATAAGCAGTGTGTCCTGGAGTGAAACATACAGGAAATGATACAATAAGGTATGGTGTATGTTTTACTCAAACAAAGTCGACGTTTCGATCCATGCTCAAATTATAAGGGGATCATCTTCAGGACTTAGGGAATTATTTTTGCCTGAACAGTAATTTAAAACCGCCAATTGGTGGCGGTTTGGAGGCACCTTGTGGCGTTGCAGGGAGCCTCGGGGGTCAGTTCAATGGAGGCTTCGATTGAAAAATAGCAAACTGGTACGTGAGATCGTCGGAGGTCCTCCTGTGCGAGCGTCAAGGGGAGCCGCGTTAGGGGGCAGCATGCACGTTGAGGCTGTCTGCCAGGGAACGGTCAGGGTTATATCCGTAAGATTCGTTTCTGATGGTGTGCCTTGGGCTTCTTGTTGGCCGAGTGAGGGCAGCGTGAAGCTGGACGCCTTTTGTTGAAGCGCGGTCGGTTCGGTGACTGATCCGCCTGTAAGACGAGGAGACGCGCGTATCGCGCTATGCTTCCCTGGGACGCTGTCCCAGGGAAGCATAATAATGTAACAAACCGGGTCTGGCGTGTAGCACAGTAAGGCTGCGCCAATTCAAGAAATAAACAAGACAATTTGCCAGTACTGTGCAATTTTTTAGAATTTTCTGTTGTAGAGCTACTAATTGCTCTCTCGACAATGACCACTCTTTCAGTCCAACCAATTTATGAAAACATAGTTTTTTATTTTTTATTTATTCCGAACTGTCTTTCAAATTTTTCTAGTTCATATATTTTGCAGTAATTTGTTCTGCGGTGTTTTTAGAGTACGTATATACTATTTATCCATATACATAACACAGCGGAGGAACAGGGAAGTACACGCAGGAAATGATGAATCAATGGGTTATGCAACAATTAGACAATTGACACAAAACATAGACACTGGACAACATTGAACAATCATAGATATCTAAAGGAGGTTGGGGCGATGGGAGTTGGTGGCATTTCTCTCAAACTGTTTGTCATAGAAAAACAGATTTTCGATTAGTTATATGTACAATTCACCTTATTTGCACTCAAATCATATTTAAATCCAACTGGATAAATGCTTGCATTAACCACAGTATAAAACAATTCAAGTCAGGCCACCTAACCACTAGCGCCTCAATTGGTCGACGCGTTTCAAATCCTAAAACTTTGATTAGGATTCTCTTCAGGACCACACAAAATCAATCTGTCAGTGACATGATTTGGGCACGATGATTAGTAGAATGTAGTGGTAGCAGAAACCTCATAGGGGCATCCAAACTGGCGTGAGATCCATGTCTTGTGTCGTTCTAACTCCATTCGGGATCCGGCCTCAAGCCTTAATCTTAGTTTGTGCGTCTTGTTCCTCCACTAGGTCACTGTTAACCGCGACCTAGTGGAGGAACAAGACGCACAAACTAAGATTAAGGCTTGAGGCCGGATCCCGAATGGAGTTAGAACGACACAAGACATGGATCTCACGCCAGTTTGGATGCCCCTATGAGGTTTCTGCTACCACTACATTCTACTAATCATCGTGCCCAAATCATGTCACTGACAGATTGATTTTGTGTGGTCCTGAAGAGAATCCTAATCAAAGTTTTAGGATTTGAAACGCGTCGACCAATTGAGGCGCTAGTGGTTAGGTGGCCTGACTTGAATTGTTTTATACTGTGGTTAATGCAAGCATTTATCCAGTTGGATTTAAATATGATTTGAGTGCAAATAAGGTGAATTGTACATATAACTAATCGAAAATCTGTTTTTCTATGACAAACAGTTTGAGAGAAATGCCACCAACTCCCATCGCCCCAACCTCCTTTAGATATCTATGATTGTTCAATGTTGTCCAGTGTCTATGTTTTGTGTCAATTGTCTAATTGTTGCATAACCCATTGATTCATCATTTCCTGCGTGTACTTCCCTGTTCCTCCGCTGTGTTATGTATATGGATAAATAGTATATACGTACTCTAAAAACACCGCAGAACAAATTACTGCAAAATATATGAACTAGAAAAATTTGAAAGACAGTTCGGAATAAATAAAAAATAAAAAACTATGTTTTCATAAATTGGTTGGACTGAAAGAGTGGTCATTGTCGAGAGAGCAATTAGTAGCTCTACAACAGAAAATTCTAAAAAATTGCACAGTACTGGCAAATTGTCTTGTTTAGTCCCAGGGAAGCATAGCACGATAGAGGCGTCCAGCTTCACGCTGCCCTCACTCGGCCAACAAAAAGCCCAAGGCACACCATCAGAAATGAATCTTACGGATATAACCCTGACCGTTCCCTGGCAGACAGCCTCAACATGCATGCTGCCCCCTAACGCGGCTCCCCTTGACGCTCGTACAGGAGGACCTCCGACGATCTCACGTACCAGTTTGCTATTTTGCAATCGAAGCCTCCATTGAACTGACCCCCGAGGCTCCCTGCAACGCCACAAGGTGCCTCCAAACCGCCACCAATTGGCGGTTTTAAATTACTGTTCAGGCAAAAATAATTCCCTAAGTCCTGAAGATGATCCCCTTATAATTTGAGCATGGATCGAAACGTCGACTTTGTTTGAGTAAAACATACGCCATACCTTATTGTATCATTTCCTGTATGTTTCACTCCAGGACACACTGCTTATTTTGACTCATGACAGTGGCCTGCTAGCTCTTTCTGTTTGCCTGATATACCTCTTACTTCACTTTTTTCTTACTCTTCACTGTACGGTACAGGACTGTGCCCTACTGTAATTACAAATGCTTGTGGTTAATATGTATTTTAAATCTTGAACAATCTGACTATTAAATTCCATATCCGGCTGGATAAGGGACTGAGAGATATATAGCAGCCTATTGTGGTCTATATAAATATTGTTTGCATTTATGATTATATGCTGAGGACCTTTTTGTTTCCTAAAAATACTTGATACCCATGGTCCTAAGCCACTGACTGGGTCCCCCTTGTTTTCTAAATATACAGAACATCACACAGCACCATGCTGATCATCGCTTGAGACATCCCACCAGAACTAGCCACTGTCTCCTGGAACGATCCAGTTGCAAAAAAATGGAGGGGTGCCATCTCTTTATAAGTTGGGGTGAACGCTGTTGGATATGTCTGGCGAGGCTGCAGGTGGGGCTCCAACATATCTCAAAGTGTTTTCAGGGTGGCTCTATCAAGACGGAAATGGCGGATGATCGCCACATCATCCATGTCCTCCAGCACTGTCAAGTGACCAAGCAGATTTGGACTCCTCCTAGTTGAGATGAAAGTGGACACATGTCAATGCAATCCATCATGAGATGTGCACAGCATATCACGTTCTGGATGACACAGCAAAAACAAAGTCCGACACAATAATTGAGTGATACACCACCTTACATGTGTGTACGTTTGAGCTACACAAAGGTCACACCTCTCTAATTACAATACACAAGTACCTCAAACACCACCTAGGTCAATGTGAATGCACATTATGATATTGCCACATTTCACATGTGCACTCCTGAGAGCATGGCATCAAGCCAATGTGTAACAAATCAACAACACTGGCTCATACTTAGCTGCTGTACTTGTCACACCTTAATGCATCATTTCAACCTGGCACACATCCACAACACAATGACCACAGTTGGCAATGAACTGACAATTGTGTGTATGAGCAAACAGAAGAGCCGATGCAACTAATCACATCATACAGTGAGTCGAGTATTGCTGTGATTATCACTGCACCTCAACACATTAACATGCGTACACATTGTAGAGTCCACTACAACACTGTCCTGCCTCATCAACCATCTAATTCATAAGTGGCATGTGAGCGAGTACAGACCAATCTACGACACACATACAGAAACATGGCATGTGTAGTCACCAGTGAAGTCAATAGTACCTTGGCACTGTGTGCACGATGATGTGCCCTTGACAATGTGGCAACTGTGCACTGTAGAAGTGTGCCAGATGGCCATTGCCATTGTATGGCACCCAAATTGCGGTAGCTATGCCTGGCCCCGGTGGTGTGTCACTAGGCACCCCCCATTCACACAGGTGCGGTAGTCACTGGCATGGAGACATGCCCAAATGGCGGTTGGCATGCTCCGTCACACATATCGTGGTGCCTCATGTCATTGTATGGCCGCCAAATTGTGGTAGCTACCGCCTGGCCCTGGCGGTGTGTCACCGGCGCCCCCATTCACACAGGTGCGGTAGTCATTGTCATGGAGACATGCCGAAATGGCGCTTGGCATGCTCCGCCACACATATCGTGGTGCCTCATGTCATTGTATGGCCCCAAAATTGCAGTAGCTACCGCCTGGCCCCGGCGGTGTGTCACCGGCACCCCCCATTCACACAGGTGTGGTAGTCATTGGCAGGGAGACATGCCCAAATGGCGATTGGTATTCTCCGCCACACATATCGCGGTGCCTCATGTCATTGTATGGCCCCCAAAACGCTTTACCTACCACCTGGCCCCAGCGGGCGGTCACCGTCACCTCCCATTCACACAGGTGTGGTAGTCATTGGCCTGGAGACATTCCCAAAAGCCAGTTGGCATGCTCCGCCACCTATATCGCAGTGCCTCATGTAATTGTATGGCCCCAAATCGTGGTAGCTACCGCCTGGCCCTGGCAGTGTGTCACCAGCACCCCCATTCACACAGGTGCGGTAGTCATTGGCATGGAGACATGTCTAAAAGGCAGTTGGCATGCTCCGCCACCTATATCGCGGTGCCTCATGTCATTGTATGGCCCCAAATCATGGTAGCTACCGCCTGGCCCCGGCGGTGTATCTCCGCCATGGAGTATGCCCTAGAGCCAATGGGAACGATCAATGAAGTGGCAAAATCGCGGTAGGCGTGCTCCGCCACCGCGAAGGCGGTCATTGGATGCTTTTGTTAATGTTAATGGGACTTTTAAAGCAGTCTGTTACCCTGAGTTGTCCTGGCGCTATACGCTACCTACCTGAGAGGAACTGTAGCCATAAGCTGAAATAAGTGTTTATGTAAATAGTCATGTTTTTAGCCCTTTCTGGAAAGATAGGAGCTCAGTTGAATTTCTAAGATGGAAAGGCAGGCTGTTCCATGCCTTGGTGGCACCGTGATGAAAGCTCCTATCACCCCAGCTGGCCTTATTGTAGCAGGGATGGATCACTTGTTTGGCTTGTGAAGAGCGCAAGTCTCTTCCAAGAACATACCACTGAATCCCGTGCTTCTGAAAGTCAGGGCCAATGCCATTCAGAGCCTTAAAAATGATGCACAAGGCCTTAAACTGTAGCCGTTGCTTGACGGGAAGCCAATGAAGAGTTCTGAGTCCCAGCCTCACCGAGACAAACCTGGGTGTCCCTGTTAGCAGCCTGGCTGTTGCATTCTGTACAATCTGGATTCTGGCCAAATGTCTCTTCTGGATGTTTACATAGAGACTATTGCAGTAATCCAGTCGTTACAGAATGAGCGCTGTGACTACTGTCTTGAAAAAACAAGATTAAATGACCCTACTGATTTGATCACTAAAAGAAAGTTTCAGATCAAGAATCACTCCCAGATTCTTCGCCCGAGCCACAGGGGCTGGGAGTGTGCCCATTGCAGTTGGCCACAAATCAGGAGTCCAGAAGTTAGCGATATTCCTGAAAAAAATCACCTTAGTTTTACCTGCATTAAGTTTAAGGCAATTAGATACCATCCAGGCTGCAATCGCCTGCATACAGTTGTGGCATCTTGAGCCGGTCTCAGCCTCTGACCCTTTCTGAACGGACAACACAAATTGTGTATTGTCTGCATAAGAGGATAGCTGAAACCCAAACGATCTGATCAGAACTGCCACTGGTGCCACATATACATTAAACAATGTGGGACTTAGCGAGGACCCTTGCGGCACACGACAAGGGAGGGAAAAGGGCCTAGATCTATCTCTGCCAAGGTCCACAGTTTATGTCCTACTGGTCAGAAAGGATTTCAGGAGATCCCAGGCCTTGCCTTGGACCCTGACTGCAGATAAACGGTGCATCAAAACTTTGTGATGGAACGTATCAAATGCAGCCAAAAGGTCCAGCATGATGAGAATAGCAGCACCACCCTGGTCTAAGACCTCTCTGATCTCCTCAGTGGATTTGATCAGCGCCAACTCGGTGCTGTGTTCCGCTTGAAAACCAAACTGTGTGGTGTCTAGCAGAGAGTTGGTCAGGAGGAACGAGTTGAGTTGCCCATTCATTATCTTCTCAATAATCTTTCCTGGAAAAGGGAGACGTGAGCTAGGTCTATAATTGCTCTCGTCCTTTGGATCCAAGTAAGGTTTCTTTAGAAGCGGAAGAATGGATGCTATTTTCCAAGGTCCTGGAAAGTGACCAGTTTTAAAGATGGAACCAAATAGAGGGGTGAGAGCTTCCCCAATAATTTCTGGAACCTGTTGCAGTATGGCAACTGGACAGGGGTCCAGGGGGGAGCCTGATCTCAAATAGTAATTTAGTAACTCCTTGTAGATCCAACGGTGTAAAATGATCTAATACGGGAGTAGGCCTCTTGTTCTCATAAAGCCCTGTTACCTCATTCTCAACAGTGACTTTGGGCGTGAGAGTAAAGGAGGAAAGAATGTTTTCAACCTTTTGTAGAAAGAAAGATGCACCATCACCGAAGCGCACACCAGGCCCCTGCGATGTGTCACAGCCATGGAATATTCCCTAGAGGCAATGGGAATGATGATTGCGGAGGCATGATGCAATTTTGAAAATTGCAGTAGACGTGCTCCACCACCGCGGAGATGGTCATTGGATGATTTTGAATGAGGCAGACCGTGACCACCAATTGCTGCAGCTTGGCACCATTGGAATGACCCCAGGGGGCTATATATGTGTGGGAGGGAGCCTCACATTTCCACTGCTCACAGAGCTTGCTGCCAGAGACCTCTGACCTGCTGCTGCTGCCTCCAGGGACTGCTGCCTCATCTGCTGCTGCCTCCAGGGACTGCTGCCTGAGACCCCTGACCACCCAATCCCACCACAGTTGTTCCATGCCCACAGTGATGGCAAGGACTGAGAAGATCCGTGCCGGTCCATTCACAAGCGAGGAGCTGGTGGTGCTGGTGGACGAGGTGCTCACACAGTACCTAAGGCTGTATGGTGCCCCAAATGTTGTGGTAAGTCATGAAAAGCGGAAGTGTGGGACAGGGTGGGCACACATGTAGTTGTAGTATATGCCTGAGGGTGTAGGGTTGTGTCATACACTGCATAACATACAGTTTCCAGGGGGAACGTATGTGTCCCAATGTGGCAGGTTGGCCTGCCTGCTGTTGTGGGTATAAGTGTACTGAGTTGTGATGTCAGCCATACAGTGACGCAGTATGTTGGTCATGCAGGAGCCAGGACATTGATTTTTTGGCAGAATGGCTGTGTGTGCCCCTGTTGTACACCTCAGCTTGAGGCCAGATGATCTGCACAGTGCCCGCCCACCAAGACTGGAACACATCACTTCACTCACTGTGTTATTCCTAATTGTTTTACATTGCACTCCAGCCATGCACCATCTCAGCCCATTAGATTGCACATGACCAGACTTGTGTGGAGGTATTGCTATTTGTGAGCCCATGTCCCTCAGTGGCACACCCATGACATACTCATCAGATCACATGGCAGGGACATTGAGTGTTGCACAGTCTTGCACACAGTGAGTCCACCCCCAGACACAGATTGATATGTGATGTATGTGTTGCTCAACCATGCTGAGGACTGGAGATGTGTGCAGACCAGTTAGGGGTTTCAGTGCTGGCATGCTGCATGTGTGTGAGATGTGCAGGGTCTGAGTTTCCCCTCACAACTGCATGTAATCACATCAGCTTATCCCATGCAGGGTGCCCATGTCAGATGTACCCTAGTCTCTGATGGACATGTTGTAGAATTTGTGACGAGATTGTGTCTTGATACTATAATGATAGATGTTGGTACATGAAAATGTGTCACTGATCATTTCCCCCTCTTGTCTTCCATGCCTGCAGCTCAAGGTACACCAGCGTAAGGCCGTGTGGAGGGCCATGGCAGCAAAGGTTCGAGTTCTGGGTTATCTAACCGATGGCGCACCCACTGCCACAAGAGGTGGGACGACATCAGCCAGCTGGCAAAGAACTTGGCAGAGATGACCCTGGAGCTGCTTCCTCGCACTGGGTGGTTGGCACGGTGCAGCATAACACCACTGATGGGCCGCATCTTGGCAGAGACTCAGCCTGAGCTGGATGCATGTTTGAAGAAGCATCAGCAGCAAGGCAGGGCTGAGTATTTGGGGAGGGTGACTCTGGCTGGGAGCGGCTGTATGTGTACAGGGCCTTTGCCAGTGCTGGCCTATGTGATGTTGGTGGAGTGATGCAGTGTCATGTAAGTGGCTTCTGTGCTGGGTGCCAGTCTCATGCATTTGGCCAAAATGTTCCTACAACGGTAATTCTCCATGCTGTACATTCCCATTGCAGTCTGAGTTGTGCTCTTCAGGTTTCTTCAGCATTGGGGTAGTCTGGGGTATCACATTGGGAGGGAACTGCAGTGTTCCCAATCTGAGTGTGACTTTATCAATGCGTCCATTGCATGCACCCAGAATTTAAGGCCTAGACATCTGACAACAATGTGCACCAGTCTTTGGGCCCCAGAGTACAACATGGTGGATGGCATGGGCTCTTTGTCATTGTGGACTGTCATGTTATAATCGGTGTCTGTGTTGTTCCATTCTGTTCCATCCAGGTCTGTCAGTGGCAACAAGTGGTGTGCCGCCATCATGTCCCTAGGTGTGCGCAGAGCTAGTTGTGTGTCTGGTAGACTACAGCCACAGGCAGGGTGTTGTGCTGTCTGGCCATCACATGGCTCAGTCATGACAGATAATCAGCATTACATGCACTGTTGGGGTCTATGTAGTGACTTGACCCAATGTGATTGCAGGTTGTGGTGTGCAACATGTCAATGTGGTCCTCTTTTGAACTTCATTGATTGCATTGGTTTGTTCTGTTGCTGCCACAAACCTGATCCTGGATCTCTCTCTCATGCAGATTCACCAGTGGTCACGGAGGAACAGGAGCTGGACACCAGTGGGGGTGAGACTAGCACTAAAGCTGCACAGGAGCCGAGTGACACAGATGTTACCAGCGCCTTAGAGGGGGACCGGAGTCTGCAGGAGGAATCCCAGCCTGGGTCGTAAAGTACCACATCATCTGATGCCAGCGGTGATGCATCCATGTTGGCTGGCACAGGAAATGGAGACTCTGCATCATCTTCAACCACACAGCGGCCAGTGCCCACCCTCCCAGCCACTTCCTCTGGTGCTGCCCATGTCCAGGTTAGTAAGAGTAAGAGTAGACGACTTTCCTTCATACCTGGCACCACTGCCCCTGCCCCTTTCCCCCTGCTGCCCTCAGTGGTGAGTCTGTGGAGCTTTTGCGCCAGCTGTGTGTGGGCCAGACAGCTCTCCTCAATGCCTTCATTGACCATGACAAAAAATTAGCCCAGGTGGTTGCTTACATGGAGGGCATACATTCCGACGTGGGTGGACTGCACGGTACTGTCCAGGCTCTGTCCTCCACAGTGATGTCTGCCCTTCTACAGGCACATACTCCTATTCCTGCTCCAGGGCCTTTGTCCACCACCCAGGTATTGGCCACATCTGATGATAGTGAGCACGGTACACATACTTCACAGTCACGATACAGCACATGGAGCACACAGCATAAACAACCCAAGCAGTCACGCCGGCAGGCACCATCCCCACAGAAGAGCAAACCCAGCCCAGAATGCAAAGGCAAATTCCCGTCAGGCAAATCCAAGGCCCAAAAAGGAAAAAAAAAGCCTCAGGCTCACATGCCTCTGAGGCATCCCCAGCTAAGGACTCTCCTGTCCCTAAAGCATCTCGCAAAGAGAGGCAGGCAGTTTCTGTGCCCACTGAGGAGGTAGTACATGGCAAGGGTACACCTAAGAAGGGCTCCAAGGCAGATTCACCCACCACCTCAACTCCCATTCCAAACTCAGTGAAGCAGGGCAAGGGGGCACTGTAAGGGGTACACCTGGCAAACAGGGGAAGGAGAGTCAAAGGCAAAGCTAGCTGAAACGTTCCGCTGGATCCAGGACATTCCCCAAGGGAGTGCCTATGTCTGTACCTGAATATGCTATGCACCCTGAACTGGCCACTGGCCTTCTGTTTTGCCCTTGCCTATGCAGATTCTCATGGATATGCTGTGCTCCCTGAACTGGCCACTGGCCTTCCTGTTTTGCCCTTGCCTGTGCAGATGCTCATGGATATGCTGTGCACCCCGAACTGGCCACTGGCCTTCCTGTTTTGCCCTTACCCATGCAGATTCTCATTCTCTATCCGGCTGTCCGAATCGAGCATCATACTGGCTAGGTCGGAATTCGCCTCCATTGCGCGCCACGGTGAGCTTACAGCCGAGACGTATGGAGCGGATCGTACCCGGAAACGATTCGGATGGAGATTTCGCACTTGTTCGCATCGTACTTAGATGTCCAGACCCGTGTACTAACCGGACGGAAATTCAGCCTCCGAATCTGACCCGCTAATGTCGAACCCGATTCGGAGCCCTTCTGACTGAGATTAATTTGTATTAATTGGTAAATAATATTTATTAATGGGAAATTAATTTCTATTATTTGGTCATTCATTTTTAATAATTGGTAATTATTTTTAATAATTGTTAATTGAGTTTTATTAATTGGTAATTCATTTTTATTAATTAGTAATCAATTGTAATTATTAATTTTTGTTGGTATACAACATTCTTTAATTGTTAATATTTGATAATCGGTAATTATTTTTTATAATTAATATGTTCTTTTTATTATTATTTTTAATATATGTTTAATTGTTAATTAGTATTAATTCATTTTTATTTATTGATATTTATTATTACTTTATTGTTACTTAATTATTTTATTGGTAATTATGGTTTTAATTATTTTTGGGTATTTTATAAAAGTTTATAGTTATTTAATAATTAATTCATTAATATTTTTTAATATTTTTATCATTTTTAAGTATGTTGTTTTTAACTTCTACACTATCCAACACTTTCCCTACTGTTGCACTCACTGGAGTTGGAATAGTAATTGTTACCCCTACGCTATCCAACACTTTCCCTACTGTTGCACTCTCTGGAGTTGGAATAGTAATTACGATATTTTTGACATTCGATGATTTTTTCCCGATTATTTTGTACTTACCTTGTTGGAGATAGGATGCCGATATTGTTGACATCGATAATTTTGTTGCGATATTTTTGTATGTAGATATTTTTAGTATCGACATTTTGTCAGACATTCATGCCCATCCTGTAAGAGGAACAGGACACCCAAGATATTTTTAACAGCTCTGGAAGCAAGTTTACACATCATGAAGGCCCTGTTGACAGCTAAAAGCTTGTGCAAATGGGTTTAGGCAGGCAAAAAGATGACTTTTTAAAAGTACTTTTTGTAAAAAATGCCATACAAATATGCCACTACCAATGAATTGGAGTTGTCCAGGAATTAACTTTTTAGCTGGTTCCTTGGAAGAGATTACTATATTTAAATGTTATATTAACTCTCAATGATTTTCAATGGAACAGTAAGCCTGCTACAGTGGAAATAGCGTTGGGGCCTTGTGACTGTAAATACAATTTACATTTAACTTTTTCATGTCCTGCCTTCAAAAACCATGTACCCTGCCTTATTGAGCAAAAAGACATAAACGGCCTAATCAGGCGTGATATTCATATTTAAAAAGAGGGTTTTTAAACATTATTAAGAAGGGGTTTCGGCATGCAAAAGGGGTTATTTTAACAGTTTAAATTTGCAGTGTAAATCTGCCATAGCCAAGTTACTTGTGGCAGGCATTCAGATTTTGTCATTCCAGGGGTGGCAAAATGTGTGCTGCGGTCCAGTAGTGACGTTAAAAATACAGGCACTGGGTACTCTGTGCATTGTATACTAGAGACTTGTAGGTAAGTTAAATATGCCAATTAGTAGTTCAGCCCGTTTCAACATGTTTAAGGCAGTAGTGGCTGGTACGGAACGCAGGGTGGCAGGTCAATGGGGGAACAAAATATGAAAACACTTACATTCTCACAGCCATCAGCACCCGTCTCTCTTCTGTTGCTTCACCCCAGAAGGAGGAAGCACACAGGCTCCCCATAACAAATCACAACACTGTGATTGGTCTAATCGCTGTGGTTTGGTGCACAGATGGGGACAGGGAACCTGGGCATATTCCTCACCAGGCTGTGCATCACAGCCTGGTGGGAAACATGACATGATAAGTGTACATGACTGTTTGGCAGCCAGCCAAGCAGTCGGGAGCACTTAGTGTGCACAAACCACCCCTCCCCCTGTGCCACCAGCCCTTCCCCGCCCTGCCCTAACCAAGCCCTGGACCTAAAGAAAATAAATGATAATAACGACATTATCACTTTATTTTTCCTTTTTACTGCTCTGAGGGGAGGAGCAGTCCTTGATTTAAGGGGTTAAAGCATGTGTACCGGGTCTAAGTAAGCATAGTTCTTGTGCACAGCGTCAAAAAACCTGCATCATCAGTTGAAAGCAAATGAGGGTGATCAAGCAAGCGGAGGCAGTTTTCCACAATATGCATGGATAATTTCTCTCCAGGTAAAAGCTGATGTTAGTAGCCACATTATAATTATCTGAAAATGATCATGCATATTTCAATTGTGAAACAAGTTAACATTTTGCAGCACATATGCTATGTTGGAGTCTGTCAACAAATAACAATATCAGTAAAAAAAGAGAGAGAGTAACCCTTAAACAACCGCAAGGGAACAGGGTTAAAAAGCAAATAAAAACAAATTATTCACTTGGTTGTACCAACTATCCAATCTTGATAGGTTCCTACCTTATTGGGGTATGAGACTCTAAATCAATAGGATTACACGCACACAGTCATCAATCATACTGCTATAAGGATACTTGGCTAGAAGCTGAACCCCAAAAGGCACTTACAGTCTTAAAAAGAGGAATGCATAGCCAGAGAGAATACTTTCATTATTTTATTTTATGAAAATAGGGTAAAGTGGCAAGCTCAATCCAATGCGCAAGATACTAATATTAATCAGTTCGTACTATCAATATATAACTGAGATTAGATTTAGCTTACTTTGTTTCACTATAACCCATACATAGGTTCAACATTCTGTATTAATAAAAAATAAACACTTTATATTCAACAATGTGCAAAAACATATTATTAAGAAATTGTCACAGATAAAATTCATAAAAACAATGTCGACGCGTTTCGGTGGATCCTGCTGTGCGCACCACCTTCCTGTGAAAATTTCTTAAATATATGTTTTTGCACATTGTTGAATATAAAGTGTTTATTTTTATTAATACAGAATGTTGAACCTATGTATGGGTTATAGTGAAACAAAGTAAGCTGAATCTAATCTCAGTTATTTATTGATAGTACGAACTGATTAATATTAGTATCGTGTGCTATGGATTAAGCTTGCCGCTTTACCCTATTTTCATAAATAAAATGATGAAAGTATTCTCTCTGGCTAAGCATTCCACTTTTTAAGACTGTAAGTGCCTTTTGGGGTTCCGCTTCTAGCCAAGTATCCTTATAGCGGTATGATTGATGACTGTGTGCGTGTAATCCCATTGATTTAAAGTTAAAAGTTAAAGTTAAAGTTAAGATTTATATAGCGCGCTACTCACCCAGAGGGTCTCAAGGCGCTTGGGAGAGGGGTAGTTCGTTACTTATTTAATAACCAAGTTTTGAGTTGTTTTCTGAAGGAGAGGTGGTTCTGTGTGAGGCAAAGGTGGGTAGGGAGAGAATTCCAGGTTTTGGCTGCTAAGTAGGAGAAAGATCTTTCTCCCATGGTGGCTCTTTGGATGCGTGGGATCGCGGCGAGGGCTTGGTTGGACGATCGAAGTTGGCGTGTGGGGGTGTAAAAGGTCAGGCGTGTGTTGAGGTATTTGGGTCCTAGGTCGTAGAGGGCTATGTGTGCGTGGGTGATGAGACGGAACATTATTCTCTTGTTGACGGGGAGCCAGTGGAGGTCTCTCAGGTGACTGGATATGTGATTGTGGCGGGGGATGTTTAGGATGAGTCTGGCGGAGGCGTCTGAATGCGTTGGAGTTTTTTCTGTAATTTGGCTGTGGTTTCGGCGTAAAGGGTGTTTCCGTAGTCCAATCGGCTAGTGACAAGTGCTTGGGTGATCGTTTTTCTTGTTGCGGTGGGGATCCAGCGGAAGATCTTTTTGAGCATGCGTAGGATGTTAAAGCATGATGATGAGATGGCGTTGACTTGTCTGGTCATTGAGAGGGAGGAGTCCAGGATGAAGCCCAAGTTGCGTGCGTGATCCGTTGGTTTGGGTGCGCTGCCCAAGGCCGGTGGCCACCATGAGTCGTCCCAAGCGGAGGGGGATGATCCTAGGATAAGGATTTCCGTTTTGTCTGAGTTCAGTTTTAGACGGCTGTTCTTCATCCACTCGGCAACGTCTTTCATCCCTTCGTGTAGGTTGGTTTTGGCGGTGTTTGGGTCTTTGGTGAGGGAGAGGATCAGCTGTGTGTCGTCAGCATAGGAAATGATGTTGAGGTTGTGTTGGCGTGCGATGGATGCGAGGGGGCTCATGTAGACGTTGAAGAGGGTGGGGCTAAGCGATGATCCTTGTGGTACGCTGCGGATGACTTTGGTGGCCTCTGATCTGAAAGGGGTGAGGCGGACCCACTGGGTTCTTCCGGAGAGGAACGACATGGTCATGTTGTCTGTGATTGGGTTTTTTCGCCAGGCCTTCTCGAGGGTGCGGCAGTTCTTTTTGGAGTTTTTGAGGTTGTCATTGAACCAGGGGGCTTTTTTGCTACCTGGTTTTTTTTTAATGGTTTTTCAAGGGTGCTAATTCGTCAGCGCTGTGGGTGATCCATTGTGATAGGTTGAAGGCTGCTTGATTTGGGTCCAATGATTTGGTGGGAGGGTTTTGGTGTAGCGATGTGGTGAGCTGGTTGGTGGTAATTTTGTTCCAGTTTCTACGGGGCATTTGTTGTGGGTGGTGGTGGTTCGTGGTTTTTCGGAAGTTGAAGTGGACGCAGCTGTGGTCCGTCCAGTGGAGATCCTGTGGTGTGATTGAAGGAGATGTGCTTGCTGGAGGAGAAGATTGGGTCGAGTGTGTGTCCGGCGTTGTGGGTGGGGGTGTTTACTAGTTGTTTGAGTCCGAGATTGGCGAGGTTGTCCAGAAGTGTGGTGGTGTTGCTGTCGTTGTTCTTCTCCAGGTGGAAGTTAAGGTCGCCTGGTAAATTGTAGTCCTCGGAGGGAAGTGCGTGTGGGCTGATGAAGTCTGTGATATCTTCGCTAAATCGAGTGCGAGGTCCTGGTGGTCTGTAGATGAGGGTGCCTCTGAGTGTGGTCTTTGGGTCGGTGTGAATCTGGAAGTGGAGGTGTTCGGCGGTTGCGAGGTTGTCGTCGGAGCTGGTCGTGATGCGGATGGTGTTCTTATGGACGATGGCGATGCCTCCTCCTGTTTGGTTGATGCGGTCCTTTCGGATGATTTTGTAGTCGTCTGGGATAGCTATGGCGATGTTGGGCGCTGATTAGGCGTTCATCCAGGTTTCTGTAAGGAAGGCGACGTCCGGCAATGTGGTGTCTAATAGGTTCCATAGTTCAACGGCATGTTTGTGGACCGAGCGGGTGTTGAGCAAGATGCATTTCAGGTGGTTGGCGTCAAAACTCTGTTTGGCGTTTTTGGGTTTAGTGAGGGACCTGATGCAGTCGAACTTGCAGGAGTGACAGGTGAAGGGTCCGTGGGTGTGTCCTGGGGCGGCTTGGTGGCAGACTGGGAGACGGCCGGGGTTAAGTGCAGAGAGAGTTGCGGCGTCGTACGTTATGCGGGTGGAATGGATTTTGCGGGGGCCAGGGTGTCTGGCGCTGGGCGCGGTCCAGGCGCGGACGGGCGTAGACGGGCTTACCTTTGGCACGCCTTTGGCGTGCATAGGGCGCGTCCGCTGTGCGTATGTTGCTCCGACATAAGAGGATAGTGGAGGGGGGGCGGAGCGAGGGAGGAGCAGCTGGGAGGCGGGAGCGGGGTGGAGGGACAGGCTAGGAGGCACAGCACAACAACCAAATGGCAGAAAAACAAAAGCGAAGCAGGGCGAGATCAGTCTGGGATGTCGCTAAGATATGGGCAGAGGCACCGGCACAATCAGGCACAGAAGATTTAGCAATCAATGCGAGCAATGCGATATAATATACAGTAAAGCGCTACAATACCAGTTAGCCCCAAACAGAAAATGCAGGCAATGAGAGCAATGCAAACCAAAAAAGCGCTATGATACCACAGATAATAATGCCAGCAATGAAAGCGGTGCGCAATTAACTTAATATCAGCAGTGAGCAGAATGAGCACAATAGCGCTACGATACCAAGAGCCAGGGAGCGAGGGAGCGACCGCTTCTGAATGAGTCAGGGCGGTCATTTAGAGTCTCATACCCCAATAAGGTAGGAACCTATCAAGATTGGATAGTTGATACAACCAAGGGAATAATGTGTTTTTATTTAACAAATAAGAATATGTCAGCAACAAGAGCAGCCATTTGAAATAACTGCTTTAGATGAGTCTAGGACGGGTAGTGTTTTAAGAACTGGTACAGCGATGCACCAAAGAAAACCCAACACTTTCCTTAACATGACTGAATCAACAATATAGGAAATTGAGTTACTAGATGGTTGAGGTGAAACCAATCAAGCAGCAACCACAATCCTTGTCGGGATGAAGTCACAAGCAACCCTAAATTAACCTGTGCTGAACCCACTGATAATTTGGCACATAGCAGTCAACCTTAACTGAGAGGCAATGTGCAAAGTATTTGTGCAACACTTTAAAAATTAATGATGGGAAAAATA
Organism: Lissotriton helveticus; assembly: GCF_964261635.1. NCBI lineage: Eukaryota > Metazoa > Chordata > Amphibia > Caudata > Salamandridae > Lissotriton > Lissotriton helveticus. The sequence continues at coordinate 1,522,804,870 of NC_136065.1, forward strand.
CTGCACAAGGAGAATCCACACCAGGACAGAAAAACATTTTAAGAAAGATAAGAAGATCAGAACTACAAAGAAATCAATCAGTACAACCGGTGATATGCAATATAAAACATTTCAGTAAATATAGTGTCAAATAGCACAATGCCTCAACTTTAGTTTTCTGGTTGCAACTGACCTGGACAAAGTCATATGGCCAAACGCAATGGAGCACAAGCCATCTACAGGGGCCCTGTTATGCCTGCTGGACAAGAGTACCTTAAATTATGTTGGCGGAGTGTTGTGAAGTCCTGCTTTAACCTTTTTGCTGCTAGGCCTTTTCCCCTCCTGTGCCAATCCTTTTTTTTGGCTATTTGGGGTAGTGTGCGCTTAGGCCCCTGTAACTTTTTGATCACATAAGGTATCACACCAATTTTGCGTCCTTCTCTTCCAACATCATGGGGAGTCTAAAGATACCCAGGGTTTGTGGATTCCCTTGGAGGGGTCCCAGAAATTAAGCAAAATACAATAAAATATTTGTTTTTTTCAGAGAAATGGGAAAAACGGGCTGAAAATTAAAGCCTCTGGGGTTTTCCCTGCAAATTTTATCAAAAAAGGGTTTGTGGGGTTGTAATCACCATTTTACCAGCTTTTAGGGAATGGCAGTCTTTTGTCAGAGAACCAACATTTTTCACACAGTTTTGGCATTTTTCTGGGACATAGCCTATTTTTGCTATTTTTAGTGCTTTCAACCTCCTTCCAGGTAATGGTAAAAATGAGTAGGAAAGCAATAATGGATCCTGGAAAGCTATATATTTTAGAAAAGTAGACAATACTCTGAATTCAGAAAGGGGTCATTTGTCTAAATCCATGAAGGTTTCTTTATAGAAACCAACAGTTAAATTAAGGAAAAATTGAAAAATAGTTGAGAAAAACAGCCTTTTGTGTTAACGTTTTCACCGGTAACTTCTAGTAATCATGACTTCTCTTTAAAATCAATATACCGTTACATCCGCTGGACCTTCCTGGTTGTGGGGATATATAGGACTTGTAGGTTCAGTAAGAACCCGACGAACCCAGAGTCAAAAACTGAGCAGCAACTTGCAATGGTATTTTATTATGTGCCGGTATAGTGCAATTATTCTTGGAAAATGTATACATGGAAAAATCGGTATGAAAGACACACATGTATTTCTGAAATGGATACAAAATATAGAGTTTAGAAAAAGTACATATTTGCACATTTTCAAAATTGAGAGTACTCATACTAGCATGAGAATTTTGGTCATTTTTCAAAATGACTTCTTTTTTACACAATGTCTTTATTTTGGAGGGAGAAATGCATGAAAACTCAATCGGTAATTACAGTTGATTTACAAATCTGAATTACCCTAAGTCTCTTGATAAAAACGGTACCTCACTTGTGTGGGTCGGCCTTGTGCCCTCGAGAGGAAAGGGCACAAAACGCAACATGGTCACACCTCAATCTCGCAGTGAAAGATTGCCTAGCTGTAGTTTTTGTACGCTAGCTCTGCCAGCACCTAGGGAAACCTAGCAAACCTTTACATCTCTGAAAACTAGACATCCTGGGGAAACCAGGATGGGTTGACTTGACTGCCTCCTCCAGGTTCGGTTACCCAGAATTCCTTGCAAACCTAAATAATTATCAAACAAAACACATTTTTCCTACATTTCTGTGGTGGAAAGTTCTGGAATCTGCATGGATCCACACATTTCTACCCACCAAGCCTTCCTCAAAGTCTTCTGAGAAAATTCGTACCTCACTTGTGTGGGTTGGCCTACTCCCTGTGACAGAAAATGGCGCAAAACGCAACGTGGTCGCACCTCAATTTCGCAGTGAAAAATTACCCTTGTTTTGCAAAGTGCCTAGCTGTAGTTTTTGAACCCTAGCTCTGCCGGCACCTAGGGAAACCTGGCAAACCTATACATTTGTGAAACCTAGACACCCAGGGGAATCCAGGATGGGGTGACTTGACTGCCTCCCACCAGGTTCTGTTACCCAGAAATCCTTGCAAACCTAAAAAATATTTTTTTAAAACACATTTTCTCCACATTTCTGTGGTAGAAAGTTCTAGAATCTGCGTGTATCCACAAATTTCCTTCCACCCTGCGTTCCCCAAAGTCTTCCAAGAAAAATGGACACCGCCAGCCATATTAGGATGTCTGGAGTACTATGCCTTTACACAGCGGCATTTCTGCCGTGCAAAGGCATACAGATTTTTGTTTGGGGGCCCGTTATGGGCCCCCAGGGGTGAAGGGGGGTTGGGGGGTGCACATGGGGGGTACCTATGGTACCCCCCTGCATTTCCGTGCACAAAGCGGCAGGCACCGCGCGGTGCATGCCGCTTTGTGCATGCAAATGCACAGCTTACATTTTTAACATTGCGGCGGGTGCTGCTTGATGTTAAAAATACAGGATGTGACCGCCAGGGTGGCGGTCACATCCTAATTTGCACGGAGGGACCGCCGCTGCCCCTGCGGACGGTCCCTCCTACTCCAGGGTGGCGGACGGACTCAGGTCCATTCGCCATCATAATCGGCCCCTTGGAAAGGAGACTGCACAAACAAGTCAACAACCAACACTGTGCAAAGTAAGTAAACAAATGTGTGCTTTTATCATAAAGATCTATATACTGAAAAACTATACAATTCACTTACAAGGAACAGCTACACTCACCAACACCTACTCTGCAAAGTCACAGCAAATAGTCAACGATATCCTACTAGAAAGAAGAAAAAAAATCTACAGAAAACAAAATACACATTAAGCACAAATGCAAAACATTTTTTAGACACACAAAAACCAGAAACCAAACATACTGGAATTATTACACACTTTGCAAAAAACACATTTACATTGAAATTGTACAAAAAAGGTCTCTTACCAAACACATGCAACTACACAAACAGCAGAACCACCAGTAACGAAACAGTCTATAAAGCAAAAGCCTTGAACAAGAACAAAAAAGGGGGAAATAAAACATTACAATTCACAAGAAATAAAAACAATACACATTATAACTGGCTATGTCACGGGCTATGTCACTACACAAATGGGGGCAGAAAGGGCTGAATACACATAAACAAATATATGTTCCCTGGAAGCAAACACATTATTTATTTTTATATCCCTGGCACTAGTGGGCTTTTCTGCCATTCCCCCCTCCTCGGCCAGAAATGCAAAAAATATAGGTAATCTATCCCCAAGGGGGTGCAGAAAAGTCTAACAAATTAATTAGGCCCATAAGGGATTGACCCTTGCCCAAGGGGTCGCATACCATTTCAAATTTAAAACACTCCCTGGTGTCTAGTGGGGTTTTCTGCCCTCCCCTGGGGGCAGAAAGGTCAAATAAAGAAACAGACGGGGGGCAGAATATACTAAAAAGAAAATGGCCCCTGGAAGCGACTTGTCACTTCCAATTAAAAAAAATAACAAATGCCAGGCTCTAGTGGCCTTTTTTTCCCCCCTTGGGCCAGAAACGCCAAAGAAATCAGGCTATCTGTCCCCAGGGGGGCAGAATATATATATTTTTTAAATTGGGCCCCCTGGATGCGACCCTTGCCGAAGGGGTCGCTTCCATTTAAAAAAACAAAGAATTCCCTGGGGTCTAGTGGGGGCATTCCTGGTGCTCGATCGCGACGCTGTGCGGGATCGTGCACCAGGAATGCCCTGCATTGGGACATCAGTGGAGAGGAAACACTGTTTCCTCCCCCCCGATGCCTCAAGGCCCCACTGGAGGCCCAAACTCACCTCTTACTCCTGGACGTGCTGGAAACAAATGGTTTCCATCGCGTCCAGCGCTTCCTGATGACGTTGGCGCGCACTGTGCGCCCTGACGTCATCAGGAAGCGTAGGGGGGCCCGGGGGTGGCAGCGAAAACTCTTCCGCTGCCATCCCTGTTTAAATGTCCACGATCAATGCCCCAGGGGGGGAGTACCAGCGCTCCCCCAGGGGCTGTGCTGATGACGGAGCGGAGAACTGAGCCTGGGCACCAGCGTGCACTCTGGGGTTCGAATAACCAATAGTGCCCCCAAAAATAACATGGGAGCCTCGTAGGCTCTAATTACTAAAAGGTGCAATACTTTGGAGCCTCGTGGGATCTAGATACAAAATACCCCCAGGAGCCTCTCAGGCTCAGATGACCACAAGGCACGTTGGAGCCACGGGGCTCTAAAAGGAAGGGTGCCCACCCCCAAAAATATGCCCCGAACGAAGTTAGCTCTAGCGTAATGGGGCGGGCACCGGCAATGTGCCCTGATGCCCCACTCACCGGTCTGGGGACTCTCTGCAGCCGGTTCAGCCTGCAGGGACTCTCCTCTTCCCGCCGGGTCTCGCGGCGGCTGTTGTGCGGCAGCGTGGGGCTCTCCTTCACCACTTTTGAGAGCCCTGTGGAGGGATGCCGGCTCTTCTCCTTGGTACAGGAGCATGGGGTGGGCTCCCGTCCGCTTCCTGTCTTCGCGGAAGCACTTCAGGGTCGCCGCAGGCAGCGCGGCGGCCCTCAACGTAGTCCGGGCAGCCTGTCTGCAACACGGAGTAAGCACCCGTTAAAATGCACAAGTCCCTGGTGGGATGGGCACCCGTCAGGGGTTAGAAAAGGGTAGATACGATGGGTAGGCTCCCGCTCGGGGGATAGAATGGCAGCTAAGAGGGTTAGGCACCCGCTTAGGCAAGGAGGCGAAGTGTGGGGAAATCTCCACGATGCAGCGTCGCGCTGCGGGCACCAGCTGTCCTCCCGGGGGTAGAAACTCGGCTCTGCAAGACACCACGGTCTAGCGCTTCCTCAGAGGGCAAAATCCAGCGCTCCCAGGGGCTACAAGTAAAAATAAAGCGCTCCCAGGCGCAACCAGGCAAAGTTAAGAAAAAGTCCTTAGGAAGCAGGCAAAGGGGGGGCAAATGCACTCACAGGGCCCTCCAGGCAGGCTGGCAGTCCCCAGTGGCGGTTCAATCTGGCGCCCTGCAGCAGCAGGCCCCCCTCAAGTCAGGATCAGACAGAGAACCTTTTCATGGGGTCACAGCCCCTTCTTAAACACCCATTTCTTTTGTCTCATGCTGCAGGGTTAAGAAAAAAGCAGATGCAACTGGTTTTGGAGCACTCTGTTGGGCTCAGCCCCTCTACCCATTCACAGGACAGGCTAGGGACATCAGTCGCACCACAGTGGGCGGAGCCAGCATTGTGTAGGGGAGGCCCAGCCCTATTCAGGTCCCAGGTGCACCCCTCCCTCACATCAACATGCAGATCTCTCCATTCACCACCGGGGCAGACCCATCCTGACTCCTGGAGCCAGGCACACCAGCCAGTTCCAGCCAATCACAAGCCAGACAGTCAATTTACATTTACTGCACAGACATGCCAACTTCTAGAAGTGGCACTTCCACACCAGACACATTAAATCCACGCACATCATCACGCAACATTTAATCTCACGTGTTCGGACATACCAAACTCGCCCCTGCACTCCCCACACATCAGGAACTATCATGGACACATACATTTCCCATGCATTCCTATGGGAGGGCAGGCCAATCTCACACATGCACTCAGAGAGTGCACGCACTTTACACTGGGACATAGTGTTAAAGTGCACAGAAGCCAAAAACAACTAACACCAAGTCACATATGAAAGCAAAAAGTTTAGGGGTGAACCTGCCAAAAGGGCCAAGTCCAACATTTCTTCTTCAGTTCCAGAAGGATTCTCTCCTTCTAGTAGTGCAAGCTTGGAGTTGTAGGTGCTAAAGTGTTTGACTGACCTTAACCAATCCCAATTGATCTTCACATTGTCCATTCCCACATTTTCAATAAAGATATGCAGTTCCTTTTCAAGAATGTGCACTGTGGCATCAATCCTATCACAGAGTCCCATGCCTCCAACATTCAAAAATGTGAATCCTTGTCTTACTGCCACCCATGTCCCTCCCAGGTACGCTCCTGCACTTCAAAGGAAAAAAACTCCCCAATCAGCTTTTGGCAAAGGAAGCACACAGGGTGAACCAATAAGTCTCTCTACTCAGCACTCTGAAAGACAAGCATTTGCAATGCAATTGGTTTCGCTTTTGGGACCTTATAAATATTCAGCCATGCAGCACAGACTGGCACAGCTATGGAAAAGGCAATCAAGTGGGATGTATCAGTCACTTATTAGGTCACACACTGACATTGCGCAGTAATACATATGCATGGTTCCTACCCCAGACTTACGTCTGCAGTTACAATGTGCTGTGTGATGAATCTGACAATAGAATCTTGGAGGAGGGGCCACTGGGTCTGTGGTGGCTGCTGGGGTGTGGCTGGTAGTGTTTTCACCAGCAGGGCTGCTGATATGGGCAGTATTTCTCGGCTGCCACATGTAAGTGGTGCCTACTGGTGCTTCTGTGCCAACAGCCGTTGGATGTAGCAGTATTTGTTGGCTTTGGTACGTAGGCATTCTAGTGAAGGTGGTGTCTGTCGGTTTTTGCATGTCATACCAGTGGAAGGAAAGTTCAATGTGCACCTGTCCATACAAAATATACTAAAAGTACCGATGGTATTTATAAAACAGGCATGTGTCTTGGGGTCTACTCTGTAAGGGACTGTATGTAAACTTGGAAGATGGGCGCATGTTAACAACAAAACCAGAACAACTTTACGATAATGCGAGGTGGCTGCATTGTCACTGCTACAGTAACTCCAGATTGCTCTTTCTGGGAAAGGTGTACTGGAAAGAACTGCATTGTTAAAAACACTGCGCATGTTTAAAAAAATAACATAAACACAAATCCAATGAGTTTGGAATTTAAAGTAAACCCACCTCAGATTCGACGACTGCAGCCATGCTGAGAGCCCCAGGCTGTGGCACACCTGCACCTGAGATGCCGGGCCATGGTGTGCATGTTGTTTGTTGATGCCTGGGGCTGGAGTACTGCATTACCCTAATAGTTTTCACAATTATTATACACCCGATCAGTGTTGTTTTGTGTAGAGTTAAGGATATTATTACAACGCACAATAGGGACACTTTGTAACTACTGTTTTTAATTGCTGCCATGTTTTGAGACTGAGGCGGACCCGACTCACTTAAAACCATGCATGTAAGTAGTAGGGTTACAGGGTTTTGAATACTTTTAATGTAAGCACAGTCGAGAGTTTGAAAACCTTTTCCTGGTAGAATGTGCAGAGAAAATGAGTGGCTACTTTAAGTAACAGTTTATCATGGAATGTACTGCCCATTCTTATAATGGATTTTGGGAAACATTTAATACTTTTATTGATTTCACTGATTGCTTCTTTAGAATGTACTTACTTATTTGTGTTTTATAGAACTTTCTTATGATTAGCAGCTACTTCATAGTACTAGTGAGTTGACAGAAGTTCGCCTGTGTTGTTCCTTTCCTGACAAATGGAGATTGTAAGATTCAGTACTTTCCAAAGCTAGTTCTCAGTAAGCTTGGACTGTTTGTCAGGGCGCCTGGTGTGGTTCAGTCGACTGTTGCTCTAAATCTATCATTAGCCAAGAAAACGTCACGGAGTGAGTCATACTACCTGAGATAAAGACCAGTGCATTTTGCCATCAACAGTACATCGTAGGCGAATTGCTTTTAGTAGAAAGGGAGGCTTTAAGAGGGCCGGGTCCTGCCGGTGCTTAGCACGGGGAGTTTTCAGGTCTCGCCTAGCAGCGCACATGAGCTGCATAGGCAAAAGACCTTTTGGAATGGCTTCAGCTTTTCAGCCAAAAACCTGCACGCGTTCCATTGCCTTCAATGGCAACGCAAACACGTTTGCGATTCCCTTGCGGGACCGAGCAGCTGGCACCATAAGGTATCACTCATTCTATTTTTAATCAATATAATTGCAAGTAGGTATTTACACAGATATGTTCAGGTGCTCATATGAGTGAAAAGGTGTGTAACATGACTCAGTGAAGGTGACAATATACGAAATATCACAGGGACAACCAAAAGAAATCCATAACAATATGTACAAATGGAGGGATTTTCAATGGGGGGTCGACGACGTTTCGATCTTTAGTGAGTCAAGATCATCATCAGGACAGAGTGATCAGTCTGAAATGATTAGCGATAAAGAAGAATGGATGTCTTGATTTAATGGTAAAATTAGGTTTCTTCGTTGTCTGTTGTGGATTAGCTTGCTCGTAGGATTTGTCAGTGGAAGAGGGGGATCTTCTCATCCAAGTTACTGGTCCATGCGCAAGGGAAGACTTAGTATGGGAAGGCTTAGAGTAGCTTATGTCGATGCTTAGTTTCGTTTTATGTTTAAAGGCGAAGCATGAATATTTAAATTATTGAAGTGAGGGACAGGAAGTGCAGTCCATGTCCCTTGTGGTTCCCGGACTCTTGCCTCGGGTCGGGATTTAATCTCCTCGCACTGCGGTCGGAATAACTTTCCTCGTCCAAGCGGCTGCCGTAAGTGCTATAGCTGCGGACCTGTTCTTATCTTGCTGCCATGCCTTTTAGGCGATAGAGAGACGCCGTTCCAGAGATCGGGAAGCAGTGTGAGTGTAGGCGTGAGATTATACTGAAAGCTTCAAAGTCCTGTAAGCTGTGGAAGAGGACCCTGGACCTTTGTATGTGTCAGTGCTATGTTCTTTATTGTTCCATGTGTGTGATGTGCCAGCGACAGGGATGGATCGGGGTGGATGCAGTGGGTCGCTGGGCGATAGAAGGTGGACTGGATGTCACTTTCAGAACTTGCTCTGCTGGATACACATGGACATAAGCCTATGGTTGGAATTGATTGTTATTAATATTGCTTAAGGGGTATTTTTTGCCACTCTTTTAGAGATCCCTTGTTTTAATAATGTGCATGCAATGGTTTAATTGAAAGGCGAGCCCTATTGCTCTTGCTGTATATTTGCCTGCGCTGTCCCTGCTCGTGCGCCCTTGTTCCAATGCTCCGATTTCAGCCGGCCCTATTAATTGTAATTTGAGCCATGAATTACAAAAATAACTAATTTACTCAATCTGTTAAGCATGTGCTTGATTCATCTAGAAAGTGACTTGGGAAAAGAATAGGGTGTACTGTAGCTCTTTCCAGCTAAACAAAATAAGACATACCACTTCATTACAGCTCCTTGGCTATTTGGGCTAGTAACTTATCCACTCACGACAATAGCAGGTACGTCGTCACCATCATCTGCATGTTTTCTTTGTATAATTCAATATGAGAGAGCCATCAGAACATAGCACAATCACCAAAAGAAACATTTGCAAGCCAAAGGTCCCACACATACTGTTATTAAAGCAAGCAGCAATAACAGAGTTTAGCTATACTCTCAAGGAGAAATGTTAGGAAAATGAGTTAGAAGATTAAGGGTATGTAAGTTTACTATTTTATTTATATATTCACAAACTATGAGTTTAATTTTACTAATAGTGATAGTGATTTCACGACTGCAGAGAGTAAACACTTGCAGCAGAGATTCTGCACACAAAAAGATAGGCATGTCCTAACATTTTATGTGCGGAGTTCTCCCCCTCGACTGCGGAATTACTATTTGAAAAATGAAACTCGTATTTTGTGAATGCCCAAAAAAACTGTCAATTTACACAAAAGTGTGAGTTTACCTATGTGAATCAGGCCCTTTGTAGGTTTCTGCAAGTGGGTGCACTTAAATCACATACAGAAAAAAAATGTTGCATAATATATTCTTCTGAATATGGGACAGTGTTTTCTCTACATCTTTAAGCAAGCATATCCGACACCGCATCTTCACTTTGTGAACAAAAAAACTGCAAATGCCACGACTTGTTATGAGGACAGCAAAGTAAAACAAGAGAGCAAGGGAGATTACCAGTCACTTTATAGCAGGCTTAAGACATCGAAACAGCACGCAATTTCTAAGCAAAACTAGATAAATCAGCAATGAAAAGGTAGTTGTTTCAGAACATTAAATACATCAATGAATACAGACGTGTTCCAATTACAAGCTACGTCATGCACACGGGCAGCCTAACAAGCATTGCTTGATGCTGAAAGATTGCCCTGGTGAGGGAGCAGAACATTTTACTACACAACAGAGGTATATAGGACTCGTAGCTATATAAATACCTGTATTTATTCTATGTATGCGGTTTATACACAGCAAACTACAATCTGTTCTTGGATTTAGATTAGAGGGGCCATGCGGAGATGGAAAGAATTAACAAGGTAATTGAGTTACTTGGGGGTGGGGAAGAATGCAGGTGTTCTGCTGAAGAAGGTGGGTCGTGCTATGAAGTGCAGGAGGGACCAGTTCCATAGGGAGGAGCAGACTTTGGTGTGACAGACATTCAATATTTTCGCTTGCACAAGTGGGAAACAATCCTCTGCAAATTAGTGTTTTGAGCACTTTGAGCACTTAACACGCTTTATTTACGACCTTTACAATTGCATGTTAAGAAATGTTTCATATCCTAGCTCCAGATGCAAATGTAACTGATTTTTTGGCGTAAACAAAAGCAGTATTACAGACAGCTTCAATGAGGCTCCTCAATGAAACAGACAAGAAGCAGACTTACATAACAGGGGCCAATAGCCCTTTTTCCAAAGTTGTTAAGAGGAAATGTGTCCTGCCAAACCCAATGAAAATGTCTTTCTACCGTCACTTGCTTTGTGTGAGAGCCATTAGAAGTGCTTCATAGAGAGTAAGTCCAGTGACAAACGGTCCTCTCTTCTAGTGTTTTTGTGTCTGATTCTTCTGAGAGGGGTTTCTGGAGACAAAAGCAATTATAACATGTGAAGTTATGGTGATGGCCTATCATTCGATTTCCCTGTAGCTGATAATAGGCAGAACACATATAACATCATTCTAGACTACAGGGTAATCGAAATCCAACAGCACCAATGACATCTTCAGAGCATATAACCTGTATTATGGGACTTTTGTTTTGGTTACATATTTTAATCAAAAGTTGCAAATGAAATGTCACAATACGTTTTAATTTGTAGATGGTATGCTCCTGTAGTATGGACTGCCAGAAAAAAATATATTGTCTAAACTAGATATTATCATTTTAGAAACAGTGGATAATAAGACCCTTCACTCCTATTTCCCCTGTATGCACTCCTTGCATGCAAATAAAAAGCTGACTTGCACGAGAGACAGAAACAGCAGTTTAGAGAATAATACTCCTACACGTATAAACAGAGACAGAGTACACGTGTCTGAACCTTCTCATGAGGCAGCAGACACTATAGTGATCAAAATATCAGAAAAAAGGATAAAAGCGCGGCAATGCTAAATAGAGGGATTTTCTCACACTGAGCTGGTCTAAGGTTTAGTCTTGCGTGTCAGGTGTACTGACTGTGTTGTGCGAGGATTAATCCCTCAGCAGAGGGCCGGCTGGCTGGGCTAGGCTACGGATTAACCACGGAAGAGCAGGTATACTCTGTTACTAGCCTATGAAACCTAGCGTGTGCTTCTTTAGACTCCTGTCGTTAGAAGTAGCCAATTAAGTAAGGGTTGCTGTGTTAATCAGTGCTTCCCTTACTTCCACCCTGTATAGCGCTGGGTGTGGGCTCCCCATTTGTGAGGCAGAGTGCACCGGAAACAGGCGTGGAGTGACCCAGGAGCGGCCGTCCTCTCAGGGCCCCTTCTTACGGCGGTGGTGTTGGCTGTGCTGACAGGGATGAGCGCAAGATGTTCCGTCTCCTTGGACTATTGACAGTTTTAAATACTGTAATTATATCCCCATCGTGCGCTGAGGATAGGATGCCGGGCGAACAAGACTGCTGCAGCTGGCGAAATAATGCGCAAGAGCGCTGGGGGAGCCTCGAGGAGATAGAGAGAGATTGGGTACCAGGGAAAAGAGTGGGGCATTTGGGGCGACGAGGCCATGCATGGAGGCAGCGCGCAAGATGGGAAGGCGGGAGACCGAGGAAGGAGATGGAGGCATCTGCATGGGTAGCAGAGATGCTGGGCATGTTCTGCACTGGGAATCTGCATTCACGGAGGCCGTGACAGCACGCTGGTGGCCTGCAAAAGTAGCACTTTAAAGCCAGCTACTAAATCTCTTGCCAGACCAGCGCATGCTCTGGCTCTAGCGAGACCTAAAAATGGCCCACACTGCCCCTTCACCGTTGGCCTTTCTGGCAGTGCTAGGGTGCCCAACAGACCAGTCCAACTGGTTTACTGAGTGGGTGGCAAATACCCTGTATGAATGACAGGGTATTTGAGTTGGAAGAGTGGCAGTGGGAAGCTTACTGTGGATGTGTGAATGTGAGTCAGTAGGTGAAGGAATTAATTTGGGTGAAGGAGAGTGAGTTGTGGAATGTGGGTGAATTTGAGTGAGTGGGGCTTCTGGACAATCACAGTCTCTCGCCTCTTAACTGCGACTGTAGCATCAGTAGACGCAAAAGTTTTACTTTTATTTATCTCGGAAGGATGAAAGACAATGGTCAACTGCTGCAATTGAAACCTGTGACCAAGGGGGCAAATGCAGCCAGGTCTGAGAGGAATGGCCTTGCTTACTATGATCGCTTGAAGAGTGCAATCTTGTGCATACACTAATGCCTCACCACTTTTTGCACTCACCAACCCACACTGCATTTCATCTTTACCTAATAAACTGATTTACTGAATCAGCCTGTTCAAGCATCTCCCTTAATATTCTTTTTCCCCTTTGGAAAATGCTCTAAATTTTACCACTAGAAGAATATGTATTCTTCCCAAGCACTCAAATATGATTAGATACGAGTCTGATGGTTTCCGTCATCTCATACAACAGCACGTTCTTTGAAGTGGGATCCTTCCAGTTTCTAGACATAAGCTAATTTTGGGCACATCGGAGCCCAACGAAGAAACCGTCAGGCTCATATCTTATTGCATTTGCCTGCCTACATTGTTCAAACAGTGGTTGCTATTCAATAGCCCCTTCGTTGTTTTCTAACCAGTAAACAACATCTTGAATCCATTCATATAAATTTTTCAGGGTCATCATGCACTTGAATTTAACGTCTTGAAGATTGTTTTAACGTCTTGAAGATTGTCTAGCTGAAGTCTACAATATAGACCGAAACATCTACAATTACACCTACTTTCACGTTGAACTGTTGTCTTCAAGGATTTGTTTTCTGTTGAATCAGTCACATTTTCCTGTTGTACTTTTTTGTAAAGAGGTGCCCACATTAGTGAAAAAGAGTTGTTTGTAACATCAAATTATCTGGAAATCTCAGTTGCCATGTGTTGTTTTACTTAGACATTTGTATCAGTTTTTTGTACCCTTTGAAAGGTTTTTTATTATGAAGTAAATTCTTTGAAAACATTTACACCTGTGTAAGATTTTTTTTCCAACAGATTAGTTTGAGTAAAAATGAGTTAACTTAAATTTCTAAATAATTTAATGCAAGCAACTGAATAGAGCTTGTCATCATTATTTTTATATTGAATGCTAAAATTATGTGTTTATTAGAAAATCCCTTGTAGGCACACTCACCTGGTATTATATCTCCTAATCACTGCCCTTGTGGGAGAACTATCCACTAACAGCCGGTTGATAGATGAAACACTCTGCATACAAAATTAACATTAAGTTGTAGAAATGTTACCAAGAAACAACTCTCTTACCAGAGCATATTCTTTACTGTAACCACATGCACAGTTTGGTGAAGTGGAGAGACTCATAGACGTTTAAAGTGTGAAGTTAGCCAAATGTGCACACTTCCATACCAAAGGGTGGAGAAAACCTGGCTAATTAAGAGTTGGGCTCTGAGGCTCCACTAAGAAAGTAAGACTGACAGGGGGGTTTGCTCGTTCTGGGTCCAGTGACCCTGGTAATTTCCAATTTTGTTCCATTATGTCCCCCACAGATTTCAACGTTTTGTAGTTGCTCAAACCTCACGATGTACGCAACAGATCCGCCGAGTTTCTGCTGTTACTGGTCCCATGGGAATTAGGAGTCCACTCATAAAGGTGGTATTTAGTAGTTTATTAAAGACACTTGAGCTTAATTCAAGACTACAAAGCCTTGATATTGGGTGCACCTGCATTTACACATGCACCGGCCATGGACTCGCGGAAAGAGCTTTGGGCATCGGCAGTCATACTTTTACAAATTAAGCCGATGGGTGAAATAAAAAAAAGTATTTGTATTCAAAATAAACTTGTGGTATGCCTTACATACATGCATGAGGGAAGAGTTGAAAGAACAGAACCTTGTCTATATGAATACACCAAACATGAAAACATCACATTTTATGCTGCAAATTTCGAATGTTTAACATCTTGCAGATCTAATCTTTTTAAGTAAAAAAAGAAAAAAGGGACAACAAAGCAACAGTAAAGTAATGCATAACCTCAGAGGTCTCACAGTCCATAAGGCACAATTTTGGCTTAACAGTGCAGCAGTCTGCTGTCCTGTTGTTACAATTTTTTTCAAACTGCACAGTGCTTGCGTTGCAATGCAGTATGGACTATTTGGTATTTAAAAAGTACACAGAATCATCCCCTATTAATCCCTTGACAGTAGCGCAAATTCTGCCACGGTGCTGGGGAATTAATGAGTGGGTGTGTTTCGGACGGACGCAATGGGTTAGTTCAGGGCCGGCTCTAGGCTCATGGTGGCCCTGGGCAAGGAGCGTAGGTAGGGGGCCCGGAAGAGGGGGTCCGGGCGGGGCGGAGCGCGCAGGCCAGTAAAGAGGGGAGGGGGTCAGGGTGTTTAGAAGTGGAACAGAGCCGGAGGCCGCCAAATCCCTGCCAGGGGCCACCACGCAAATATGTATCCATCCTCAGAGGATTAATATATTAAGGATATATATTGGCGTGGTGGCCCCTGGGGTTTGGTGGCCCTGTGCAGGTGCACAGCTTGCACGTGCCTAAAGCCGGCCCTGGTTAGTTGTATCTCATACATACATGTCATACAGAGCCCAATGCTTTTTATTTGATGTTATCACTACAGAACGAGGAAAAAAATACAACAAATGTAGCAGTGCAGAAATCCTTCGGGCTGGGCGACACATAAACAAACACACAGCACCAGTACTGCATGTGCAACAGCAGTGAACACACAAATGTGAATTGATGTGTGTATACACACAACACCAGTACAACAGTGCAAGTTCACACGAACAAACGCATGCACAGCACACACAACAATAGAGGCTTCCACCACTCTAGTACAATACTAAAAGTTAAAGTGAAGGTAAAATATAGACAGTCATCAAGGACCTAAGACGTATCGGGTGCACTTTCCCTGTTTGCACCACGGTGCACCTTCAAACATGTGCGCCCTATTCGGATGAATGCGCTGCCTTCAGGGCAGCCTCAAACAAGTGTTGGCTTCAGGGCAACACATTCAAGTTAAATAAAGAGCAGTTGTATCAAAGCCTCCCTGTGTTTCACTGTGAAGGCAGCAACCCGCCTGTACGTTAAAGAGGGGAGAGAGATCCCCTTGCAGGCGGGAGCAATGAGTTACTGCACCCCTCCTGCAAGGGGAGGTATGGGGGATCCATAGGAACCACTTGACCACCTCCAAAAGGTTGCCATCAGGGGGTGCACTGTCAGTGCACCTCGTGACAGCTTATTTTCCTTTGCCCCAGCATGCATAATACCACACGGGCACAGAGGCAAATAGATTCTTTCATTTGCATGGGACATCGCACCCATGCAAATAAGGGAAATGCCTTTTTGAGATAGCGCTGGTGCAATAGGTGCTAGTGCTATCTGTGTTACAAATGAGGTTGCCCAAGCATCTGCGGGCTTTTCTGTAATACCAAACTGCCCAGGGGGCGCACAAAGAGGGCAAAAATGCCAGGTATGTGCATCAGTGTAGCCAGCTCATTATCTCAGGATGTCAGACTGTGGATCATTATATGTGACCTCAGATTGGATGTGGGCCTTGAGGAAGGCCACTGTGGCACACATACCTGCCAACTGTCATGCAAGTGGAGATTTTCCTTAAGTGGTGCTTCACCAACACTGCATTTCATCTACAAAGAACCAGCCAGGTAAGATATCATATTCAGGTCATTATACGAAGCTGGCAACAGGTGCTACCACAAATGAACCCTGAAGTGTGCCTAATTGCAAAAAATTAAGTAAGGGAGGCATTGTAGCTAGTGCAATAGGGATGTCAATACGAAAA
This sequence comes from Lissotriton helveticus, assembly GCF_964261635.1. Lineage (NCBI taxonomy): Eukaryota > Metazoa > Chordata > Amphibia > Caudata > Salamandridae > Lissotriton > Lissotriton helveticus. The sequence goes on from NC_136065.1 coordinate 1,522,820,918, forward strand.
AAATAATTTAGCTTGGTACAAATAAACAAGTGTCACTCAGGACATCTAATATTGGTAAGCCGATGGGTTTTAATTTATTGATGAAGTACATGCAAGCAGCATGTTTGATTGTCCTTTCTTCTTCTTTTAACTCATACAAAATGTCATATAGGGATGAACAATCATATTCTAAGAGAAAAACGTTATTTCAGCACAGAATAAACCATAAACTGAACTCCAATGTTCCTTGACATCAAATGGGTAGGTCGCTGGACAGCTGGGATCAGCCGCAATCGGTAGTAGGAGTTCCTGCAGGGCGGTGACGTGGGGAGGGGGAGGGGCAGGGTGTGGGGTATTAATGTATGGATTACGGATTTTTACAGGTAAATAAACATATAAATAAATTAAACAAATGTCGTTGCGCGCACTGCATCGCATTTGGTGATGCAGTGCAAGCAACGAAATTCGTTTTATTTATTTATATGTTTACTTACCTGTTAAAATCCGTAATCCATACATTACTACCCCCCACCCTGCCCCTCCCCCTCCCCATGTCACCACACTGCATGAACTCCTACTACCGACCGCAGCTGGTTGGGAATGAACAAAGAGTACATATACATGTTTATGGTCTACTAAGAGCAACTTTGACTATGCTTTACATGCAAGGGGGAGGGGCGGGGACCCTTTCCTTCTCACCTCCCACTGGCTCTTACCACTAAATGGGTTCTATGAGCTTGAAGCAGGCAGAGGCATGAGATGACTGTAAGGGCCTTCGGGGCTTACTGCCATCAAATGGTTAGAGCCCTGTTCGAAAGGACCTCTTTATAAGTGGCTTTTTAATTTTGATGGACCCACGAAAAGGAGTTGGGAAGCTCATCAGAATTATGATTTTAGCGGAAACACCGCAATTGAAGTATATAGCTGAGGCATGCCAGGGAACATCACAGATCAATTTCCGGTTGAAAAAGGGGTGTGCCAAGGGTGCGTTCTGGCCCCAACGCTGTTCTCCCTTTTGATCAATGTCGTTGCTAAACCTTATCTCTTATACCCACCATTGCTCTGACTCTAGCCGTCTCAAAGGTCCCTATCTTAATGTTTGCAGACAACACACTTATTATTTCAGAAAACACCGAGCGGGCTACAGCGTATGTTGACTTCATTTGAAATCTCCTGCAAGCTTAGATGGTTAAGGATGAATGCAGTTAAAACCACAGCAGTCCTACTCTTCTACTGCTCAGTGACCCAGGAAGGAACTCACTGGTGTATTTAGCTAGGCTCCGTCCCTTATTACACTGGAGTAGAATATGGAGCACCCCCAAACTGATCACCTATGCAAGAGGTCTTAGGGACGTTATTGAGGCAGACCATTTTCACAAAATAGGCTGGCTCTGAGACATCAAAGGGGCACTGACGATAATTGGCTTGCCAAACCCTGTGCGATAAACCATCTAGTACCAGTCTCTATCAAAAGAAGCTATAAGTGAAAGATATTGGGAAACGGTGGGGCAAAATACTTTCCAAAACAAGTGATAGTAACACACTGACTGTGAGTTTTATTTCAACAAAACGCTATCCTCATTTTTGACTCTATTGGGACATTATAACTAAACCCCTTCATCATAAACTTTATTTTCAATTTAGAGTGGGTACCCTACCCCTTAAAACCTTTAAAACAAAATGTTCACCACTGGGAGATAACAAGTGCCCCCACCGCATAGAGCATGCAGAAACCTACTCACACATTCTGTTTGACTGTCCTGCCTATGCTGCTCCCCGTAAGGTCTGGCTAGTGCAGACTTGCAAGAATCTGGGTACCAGACAAAGTAGTGTTGCCTTGAGAATTTTGATGTCGGAGCCTTCAACTTGCTGCGCAATCCCCACAGCCACATGTCTTTCGGAGATGTGGTGTATAAGATCAAAACTAGTTGCTAACGAGAGCAATCAAATAAGAAAAGACAAATGTCATTAATATTGGAAACACATTGGTTTATCTGGCCAGTCAGAAAATAGTTTGTTTCTAAGCATAGGTCTTGTATACCCATTGCAATTTGAACAATATCTACTTCTTGCTGTCTACTACTGTATTAATGATATGGTGTAACAGCTCCATAGTTTTTGGATGTGGTGAAATTCCGCATATCAGGGCTTTGCTTTGACTTTCGAATGGGGCGCTATCTATTATTGTTGGTGTTTTAATTTATTCATTTTAATTTTAATTCAGTTGTTTTTTTGTATGACTCACTGGCTGCTTCCCTCGGAGTTGTGGTCCCTAACCAATTGTAATGTTCCTATAATGTATATTCACTGTTTCTCAGTGTTTTTAATATTATGACTTGACTTTTAAGCTTTATTTTTGATGAACTGATAAATTTTAAAATGATCCTTTTTGTATGATGGAAAAATATTTTATTTTTAACATGTATTTTATGTTGATATTGCTTTTTATAACAAATCTGTTGAAATAAAGCTTTTGAAGTGAAGTGGAATGGTGCTCGTGTATTATTTGAGAAAAAAATGATCCCCATGGTTTTCCTCATTCCAAAATTACCTGGATTCTTCTGAATAGTCATTTTAATTTGGGGAGAGCGGTTTCAGGAATTCTAAGGTGCCGCTGATAAAAAGGGCCTTACAGGTGCGGCCTGCACAGGTAATAGTGGTGGGGCACTGCGTGGGCTGGGCGGGTGGGAGGGGTGTAGAGAGACAAAAGGATAGTGAAAGTAAAAAAAAAAATGTATAAACCCACTCACCTTGTGCTTGCCGCATCGCCGACTCGGCAAGGTAAGTGATTTTATTTTTCTATTTTACTTTCCCTATCCCTTCGTCTGTCCACTCCCCCCCCCCACCAGTGCAAAGTAAGTGTTTTTTTATCTGTTATTTTACTTTCCCTATCCCGTCATCTGTCCACTTCCGCCCCACCGAGGTTACTTGTGCCGGCCGTGCTGGGGTTCTAAATATTGTAAATAGGAGCTAGAGGGCAATGACAACACAAGGCTAGATTGTATCCTTTTCTGCTTATAATCTTATTATCAGGAGCCCAAAGTAAAGTTCTGAGCTAAGCATATGAGGCTGTTAGTTTGTAGCAGCTGTGAAATTGCTGGTACTTCCATGTCTTCATCTATGTCACATTTATACGTTTTCCAATTGTTTTTATTCTATTGTATTGTAATTACACAGGCTAGGCTTTCGTTGGCATGGGGTTGGGAGTTCATCATTGATTTACAGCAGCGGCTCCTGGAGGGAGTGCTGCGGGCGGTGGGGCTGGGGGAGGTGGAGGGGAAAGGGGAGGGGGGGAATGGGAAGACAGGGGGAGGGGGAGGGGGAGGGGGAGGGACAGGGTGAGGGTTGGTAAATGTAAGATTGCTGCCACAATAATGCCCGGAGCCAATGTAGGTGGTTAACGCTTCTTTAATGTTAATTATAAACTCCTAACTGAAGAGCGCCGAGCCGGCGCTGTGTCCCGCTCGGAACTCGCGCCTACACAACAGACTGCGCGCGCATCTCTAAGATGGCTGCGGCACGTCACGTCATGACGTGACGTGCATCAACTAGTATGCGCCACTACATATCTCCCCTTTTTCATACAACAACAAAGTCACTTACAGTTCACTGTCCATTTCGAAATCACGATACCTGGAGGGCCTTATCACAGTTCTACCACTCCTGGTCACTCTGGCAGTGTTCTCCGGAGGGCCTCGGTTCTGCACCTCCTCCTTACTTTCCTCTCTCCTTCCAGCTGCCACTCCTTCGGAGTTCCCCCTTCGTAACTCCCCATCTGTTCCTTGGTGATCACCATCACTTCCTTCCTCTGTAAGTCCATCTACAGCATCTCTACCTTCTTGCGGCTCATCAGCTTCTTGTCCCGGCTCAATATCCTGTTCATCTCCATTTCCCCAGTCGTTTCCCCTCTGTTTCCATCGTAAGACCTTGTTGCACTTGGCCATGCGGTCTTGGGACCATACATTCCCATCACTGAGTAAGGCCGCCCGATCATACACCTCTTTGACCTGCATGGGCCTGCTGTATTTACTGTCGCCTTTCTTCTGTAACGTTGCCAGCTTCACTCTGACCCACTCTCCCTGCTCTAGTCTTGTTCCCTTCACACTTTTCCTTTTGTTGTAGTAGTTGGTGTATATAGACTGCGCTCTTTCTAGGTTGGCGCGTACAATCGCAGGAGACCACTCGCTGGTGATAACTTTCTCTTTCCAGACCCGATTGTCATGGGTGAAAGGCTCGCGCCCTCTCAAAATCTGAAACGGGCTATATCCAGTGCCAATTGGGGTTATTCTGTAAGCCCATACCATGTTCTCTATGGCCTTCTCCCAGTCCTTGTTGCCTGAGATTGCAGCTTGAACGGCACCCATCACCACCCTGTTAAAACGTTCCACCAGACCATTTCCGGCCGGATGATAGATGGCTGTGTGTTTGCTCGTGATGCCGTTCCTCTGCATGAATTGGTTCCATCTGTCGGACGTGAATTGGGGGCCGTTGTCACTGAGGATGGCTTTGGGAATGCCCTCCCTCACAAACGTGTCTGACAAGAATCTTAGGATGTTCTCGGTGTCCATAGTCTCATCCACCTTCACCTCCGGCCATTTGGAGTATCGATCCATGAGAACACACACATATTTCTGAGTGCCTTGGTCGTCAAGGATGGGCCCTAATATGTCTATGGATAATTCCTCCCACGGGTTCTGTGGAATCTCAAACTGTCCTAGTGCAGGACGCATAGGTTTCAGCGTTTTGTCGGCCCCTTGGCACTGGGGGCACTCCCTGACATGCCTCTCTGCTCTTATGTCCATGCCAGGCCACCAGTAGTTCTGTTTCGCTCTTAATTTCAACTTCCCAATGCTGAGGTGACCCTCATGTAGCATGTCCAGTAGTTTATTGATTAGGTTCCTTGGGGGAATCACTTTGTCCCCTCTATATACAAACACTCCTCTATCTCCTACTGATAGTTCCACTCTCACTTCATAGTATGGCTTGATCTGTTCATTCATGTGTCTTTTGTCCGGCCAGCCCTTGACAATGTTGTTTTTCACTTCTTTCATGACATTGTCCTCCTCATATTCATCCATCCACTCCTGGTGGCTGATAATCTTTTCCTGGTCCTCTATCAGGGCCACCAATTCACTGTGGCTCGTGGGATCCTCTTCGCCTGGCTCCATCGCTGCCGCCCTGCTCAGGTAGTCTGCCACCCGATTTCGATTTCCAGGAATATACTCCACGTCATACCGGAACTCAAGTAACTTCAATGTCATTTTAGATATCCTGGGGGTAGCGTTGGCGTGCCCACTAGATGTTAATACCTTCACCAAGGGCTTATGGTCTGTCCTGATTAAGAATCGAGTCCCCCATAAGAACTGCCGGAATCTCGATGTGGCCCACACCACGGCCAGCATCTCCTTCTCGATTACGCTGTACTTGCTTTCTGTGGCTGTTAATGTCCGGGATGCGAAACTGATCGTCTCCATCAGCCCCTGTCCACGATCTTGCATTAGGACTGCACCTAGTCCCTTATCGCTGGCATCAGTCGTGAGTACTGTAACACCCTGTGGGTCATATCCCTTCAAAGGTACTGCTCCTGTGACGTCCTTTTTTATCGTGTCGAACTCACGTTGTGCCTCTGGTGTCCATTGGAAGCTGGTGTTCTCCCTGGTCAGCATCCTCATGTGGTGTGTCTTGGAAGCGAAGTGTACCACAAATTTGCTGTAGTACTCCGCCATGCCCAAAAACGATCTTACCTCCTGTTTGTTGGAGGGTGGCGGAGCCTCAGCGATTGCCTTCACGTTTCCTGCCTTTGGCGTGATGCCTTGGGCCCCAATCTCATGGCCCAAATAGGTCACCGACTCCAGACCCAGTCGGCATTTTGCCCACTCAGCCGTAAGGCCTTTGGTTTCCAAGGTTTTCAGCACCTTCTCCAGTTTCTGATCATGGTCTGCTCTGTCTCGCCCCATCACCAGGATGTCATCCTGGAAGTATTGTATGTCCGTTATATCCTTAAACAACTGGTGCATTAGTTTCTGGAACACGGCGGCTGCCGAGGCCAGTCCAAACGGCATGCGGCGGAACTGGTAGCAGCCGAACAGGGTGATGAATGAGGTGAGTTTCCTGCTGTCTGGGTGTAACTCTATTTGGTGGTAAGCGGAGGTCAAATCGATGGTGGAGTACCATTTGACTCCTCTTGTTCTTGCCAGCATTTCCTCGATTCTCGGGAGGGGGAATTTTTTCCACGACAATGTTCTTGTTTAACTCCCTCAGGTCAACACAGAGCCTGACCTTTCCATTCGGCTTCATGACTACCACCAACGGTGCGAGCCATTCTGCACAAGTGATCGGCTCAATTATCCCTTTCTTTTCCAAGTCCTGAAGTTCTGTTTGGACTGCCTCCCTTACAGCAATCGGCACATTCCTTACTTTGTGGGCCACTGGACTAGCGTCCTCCTTGAGTATGATTTTGTGTTGGAATCTCTCCAGTTTCCCTACTGTGCCTCCGAATACCTTTGGATAACTCTCCTTCCATCTCGTCAAATTTGGCCAGGTGTCCGATTCAGTGAGCAGGATCTGTTCTTTTCCTCCTGGGTCTAGTTTTATTCCCAAGTCACCCTGGTCCAACCATCCCAGTACAGAAGGTCCCTTCTCTGAGACGTATAGCTTACACATCGCTGAACGACCTCTGAACTCGAACTCTAGGAGCCGGAACCCTGCCATGGGGATGCGGTCACCATTATATGTGACTGGTCGGATATCCAGTTTCTCCAACTCTGGTCCTAGTACGGGTCTGAATGTGTCGTTCCACACCGCTCTTGGTACTATGGTGAAGGGTGAGCCGGTATCCGCCACCACCTCGACGGCTATACCACCCATCTTCATTTCCAGTACGGGTTTTGTTGTCCTCTTCCCCTCCACACTTAATATCTGATCATAAATGCACAGGACTGTGACAACCTCTTCATCCTGGCTCTCCTCCTGATTCTCCTCTTCTTGATCGACGTATCGCACTGTACTCTTCGACAATTTCTTCCTGCACACCTTTTCGTAATGGCCGATGATGCCACAGTGCAAGCACTTAGCCCTGAACGGGGGACATCTCCTGTTGTGTGCCTCATGCGACCAACTCCCGCACCTGTAGCACGTCTTTCTCGTGTCGTTGTTGGGTTGTCGTCCCTGCTGTCCAGTGCTGCTTTGCCCCTTGTTGTGGCTTCTCCTTTCCGGGCCCTTGTATTTCTGGTCTCTCCGTGGTCCCTCTTCGTATACTTTGTTCACCATGGCGCCGGGTGCTGTGTCTTTCTTGGTAGCATCGGCGCACCTGCGTGCCAGCTCTGCCCTTTTGACGATAACCATCACGTCCTTGAGTGTGGTGTCTCCACTCGCCCACAGCTTGTCTTGGACGTTTGTGCTGGAGGTGTGCATCACTATCTGGTCTTTGATAAATTCCTCCTCCCACTCTTTGTACCTGCACGTGGTCGCTAGTTTCTTCAGGGCTGCCACATATTCCTCGATCGACTCACCCGACCTTTGCTTCGTCTGCTGGAAGTTGAATCTGTCAACTGACACACATACAGTGGGCCGGTAATGCTCATTTAGGTCGTCGAGGGCATGGGCGTACACATCGTCGTCCGTGCTATCTCTTTGTTTGGGCACCAGGCTCTTGTATATCCTGAGTCCTTCTGGTCCCAGATTTAGTAGTAATATGCGTTTCTTCCTTTTGGAGGTGAATTCCTCTTCGTTCTCATCCTCCAAAACCCCTATAAAGTTGTCTATGTACTCACGCCAGTCCTCCCATTTCATCAATGGCTCCCCTGGTTTTGGTAGGAACTGGACCGGCGCTATGGCATACCCCGCTGGTGTGCTCATCCTTTCTCCCTTGCCTGTGGATGCTCTGTCCGCCTTGCTGGTGGGGCTGCCTGGGGTGCTGTCTGTCTCTGCCTTGTAGTGTTGTGCCCGGGGACTCGCGGTGTCAGCCCCCTCCTCCTGCTTTGTGGTTGCCAGCTCGCTATCTCTGGTGTGGTGGGGTCGTTTTCAGGTTTGACGTGCTTTTTTTTATTTTTTTGTGGCTTGTGAATAGCGTGCGCACTGCCCCCTTGCTAACTTCTCCGTCTGGTTGTTGTGGCTCTGCCACGCTCTTCAGTTTTATGTGTTTGTTCTTTGTACAGGCACTTATCTGCGTCACCATTCCTGGCTGTGCTCCTTCCTTGCTGCTCCTTCCCAGGGTCTGCCTGTCTTGGCTTGGTGAGTCTCCCACGAGGGTTCTGGTCGCGTCCCGACCTCGTCGCCACTGTAAGATTGCTGCCACAATAATGCCCGGAGCCAATGTAGGTGGTTAACGCTTCTTTAATGTTAACTATAAACTCCTAACTGAAGAGCGCCGAGCCGGCGCTGTGTCCCGCTCGGAACTCGCGCCTACACAACAGACTGCGCGCGCATCTCTAAGATGGCTGCCGCACGTCACGTCATGACGTGGCGTGCATCAACTAGTATGCGCCACTACAGTAAACTCCGGCATACGGCTGATCGGAGTTAGGTAAAGAAATAAGAAAATAAAACAAATTAAATTGGGTGCGCTGCAACGCATTTGGCGTTAAAGCGCACGCAATTTAATTTGTTCTATTTATTTATTTCTTTACCTAACTCCGATCAGCCGTATGCCTCATTTACTACCCCTCAACCTGCCCCTCCCTCTGCCCGTCCCCCGCCCCTCCCCCGCCCCACCTCACCCCACCTCACCTCACCTCCTGCAGCACTCCCTCCAGGAGCCGTTACTGGTGATTTGGAGATTGCAATTACGGCAGGTCTGGGCATCTAGATTGTCTCATTTTACAGAATATGGCATGGCCTAGAGTTTAGCTTTACCAGCAGTAGCTGGTATTTCATGGCTCGCCTATTGCTTGAATGGTTCTATTTGAAAGCTTAAATATGTCATTAATTGGCATAGTACTTCTTTTCACATCACATACAGAGGTTCTATTATTAAACGTACACATTTAGGCAACTGTTATTAAAATGAGACTGCAGTAATTGGAAGATCAAGGAAACATATGAGACTGCAGTAATTGGAAGATCAAGGAAACATATGAACAGTACGTATCATTTGATTGACAATTTAGCATATCATTTTTTTAGGGATGATATGTGGCCCTTGGATCCGTGGAATCCCGCCTTCAGTTTAGGCTCAGCGTCTTTTGATTCGTTATAAATTATTTAATCTCCAAGTGGCTAAAAATGTAAACTGTGCGAAAAATGTATTTGTATCATCCCCACTTTTTGTGCACTATTTCTCCCTACGCTTTGTGTAATGTACAGCACGCTGTTGTTTCACAGCTAGATTTGCCCTATATAAATGGCAACACATACACGCACCTTGAGTTAACAATTAATTCAGTGCCTTTGTTTCGCAGTTCATCTATAGCGAGGAGCCCCACATACAGTTTGAGCCCAATTCACTGGTTATACCATCACACAAATGCCATAGGATAGTATGTGCTTGTAATAAGGTGGAGAGAAAAGTCGTCATGTTTGAGACTGAAACTCTAACTTAAGCCCTTACTATTGAGTTTCCCAGTAGCAAATTGTTATGTGATTTCATGATAGAATACTTTTTACAAAGGCAGGAAAATGTGTATAAACGTACACATTTGTAGATGGTGACCTAATGCTGTGTGTTAGTATCACCACCTAATGCATCAGATAAGAACCATCCTAATCTTACCTCTTTCCCTATTTGTGAAAATGTTTGTATTGCATAATTCTACTAGAGTTTCCTTTCTTAGGCCCGCTTTATGAATGTGAAATGCATCTAACCTCATTCTGTGAACCAGGAAGTGGAATTTAAATTTGAAAACTGCCTTTTTGCTCACCTAAGCTAGACTCAGGTGAGCAACAATACTTTAGAAATCAGGGCCTGATTTGCCATTTTTTGCATGAATGTGTTCTATTGCACATAATTCCACTGTTATTGAACATTTTTATCTTTTTGCAGAATTGTCAACGTTTTTTTTCTTTTTTAAGTCAATATAAGCGAGCAGACCATAACAAATTGTTAGAACAGTAGCAACATTTTATTTGCTAGGAACCAATTTCGACAGAAGTGTAAAAACGGAAAACTATTTTGGCATATTATTTGGCCTTATTTTGTAAAATGAAATAAATTGTCCAGTCCAGAGATAACGTCCTCAAATTCCATAATCTGGCCATGCACGTATAGCATAGAAAAAGTAGACAGCTGTTCTTTTGTGATTAGTTTAAATATATCAGTCTTGGCCAATGCTCAATCATTCTTAACTTACCTGCTCTACCTGTGTGCGTATTCTTTCCAATAAAGCTTTTAAGTTCCTTATAACACTGCTTATATACAGATGTTTCATCAGTTTTTTCTCTTCCCCACCTGCCCCCGGCCTCCCCAGGCACAATGTGACACTACAAACCCACTGGGAGGACGCATCTTCAGTCTGTGGCCTTTTTCGAGTTAATGTATCGGTTTTTCCAGCAATAGCAGAAACATCATCGGTAAAGTCTATATTTATCTAGAAACAGGATGCTTTCATTAATGAAGCAAGTATTCATGTGTTTTTAAAAAGCTCATCCTACCTAATCCAAAATGCTGTGTATGTTTGCATGTATGTGCTTTATCGATTACCTCTGATGTGTTACAATGGCACATTAGCAACCATTAGGGTGTTTTGGTGGAACAGAAATCTTCAGCTGTTTTCTGTAATCTTTTTTCCAAAGCACAGTTCTGGATGCATCGCAACCTTTGGCTATTGCAGGACAAATCTATGAAAACTTGGTAAGTGTAGTTGTTTTTAGAAACCCTTAAATATGCTTAAAATGGAGAGATACTTTGGGGCTTATTAGTATGGTGGGCGGACAAAGTTGCGGGAAATGGGACCACCCGCAATGCATTCGGCGGTCCCGCAACTACAATTAGGATGTGCCCGCCACACTGACGGACGTATCCCATATTTTTAACATTGCCGCGGGCGGTGCTTAAAGCACCGCCCAGTGCAATGCCAAAAATGCAAGTTGTGCATTTCAATGCACAACGTGACAGGCACTGCGCGGTGCCTGCCACGTTGTACATTGAAATGCAGTGGGGTACCATAGGTACCCCCGATGTGCACCCAAGGCAAAACCCTGCATGTTTCCTAATATGAATGGCGGTGTCTACCAGACACCGCCACCATATTAACACCTTTTCTGCTCGGTCGACTCATCGACCGGGCGGAAAACCACGGACGGTCATTCAGTCCATTGGGGTCCCCCACCCCTGGAATAGTAATATAGTGGGGGGAATTTGCATGCGGGCGGGAGGAAATGTCAGGCGGATCGCCACCACCATGCGGGCGCTGGCAATCCGCCCGACATACTAATGGGCCCCTAAGAGTGTGCAGAGATTTCTGTATAGCACAACCTTCCTGCAAATCAGCTCAATGTCTGTGAACTAAAATAGACAAGACAGCAACAGACAGTTTAGTGGTGTATGGAAATAAAATTCTGTTCAAAGTTTTGAGAAGCTGACGAACATTGCACCTGCACAAAGTTCTGAGGCTTTCTTGTGGGTGACTGTCCTTACAAAACGTTTTTTAGACAAATGTGATGTTATGCATAGTTCTCTTAGAGCACCATAAGCTTGAATGACTGGATTCTGGAACCATTAAGTAACTGCTATGACTAGCAGCATTGGAAACAAGTATAGCTTCATAAAGGCATTCTAGGCTGTTCTGGTTGGGCTCTGTGAGAACTCACATCATAGCGCCGATACCACATATCCCCCTCTACCTCTGGCATGCAAGTGACACATGAAATGAGCGAACCAAATAAAAGACCAGGACACCAGGTTTTTGTCTGAGGAAACTTGCTGCAGGTTTATTTGGCACATGTAGCCAAGAGAAAATTGGATTAGCTTACTGGCGATCCAGGATGGCGAGTGGATGAGCAACCCTGACTGACCGCCCACCTGTTTGGTCAAATAGCACCTGGGCTACATGCCAATGGGCTATATAACTCTTTGGGATCCACACCCTATGACCCCTAACTCTTAACTCACACAAGGTAGTGGAGCTGTGCAGGGCAAGCCCCCAGTTGCACAGGTTTACAACTGCCTATGGAACCAACGGAGTGGGATTGCTTTTTTCCAGTGTCCCGCCGGAAGGCCTCGTGGGAAGTTGGCCAGGACCACACCCTCTGTGCTCCCTCTTTTATTGCATTCTGTACCAGAAAACCTTGGATCGCTCCTAAACTCCACCTGCAACACAAAACAAATTAACCATTGCCAATGTAAGAAAACAATCCATCTACAGCAAACCAATGAGAGGGAGGGTGGATTGCTGTCACAAGACCTCCAAAAGAGAATGAGGGGCTGCTGCTGCAATGTATTTATTCCCTGCCTGTGGCCCCTTCCCTTAAAGTATGCCTTTCCTGGAAGAGATCACCTTGACCCCGGAGGCCTGCTGACTGCAAGCCCCCAAAACTGGATGTTCTTGGGTCAAGTAAGTGGCTCGTGGGGCATGGTGATGCGGAGCTAGTCCTCTGGTCGCCAAAGTTGCTAATCTGCATGCTCTGTCGGGAGCCCCAGTACTGCAAAGCAGGGGGCAAAGCTTCTGGAGGAAAGGGAAGGGAAGGCGTTGGATAGCAGTTGGGTAAAAATTACTATTCCAACTCCAGAGTGTGAAACAGTAGGGAAAGCGTCGGATAGATTAGGGGTAAAAATTACTATTCCCACTCCAAAGATTGCAAAAGTATTAAAAGGGTTGGATAGCGGGTGGGTAAAAATTACTATTGCTGTTTTTTAAAGCACCGAGGGATTTTGTAGCGCCTGACCTGACCTGCGGGAGTGCTGTGTTTGCTGCTTCTTGCCCCCTGGACTCAAGCCCACTTCTCGCGACCCCTGCTCCGCGGGTGCCGCTCGTGAGGAGAGACTTTGGTGGAGGGCTGTGCAAGAGACTCACCCCGGACCCCAGCGGGACTGCGAGGACCATCGGGCAGTGCGTTGCTCAATCTGCCGCAGCTGTTCCTCTTCCCGCCCCCAACTCCAGGATCAAATAAAGCACAGAGTAGACCTCTCACCTGCGGATTGCTGTTTTTTAAAGCGCCGAGGGATTTTGTAGCACCTGACCTGACCTGAGGGAGTGCTGTGCTCGCTGCTTCTTGCCCCCTGGACTCCAGCCCACTTCTCGCGGCCCCCGCTCCACGGGAGCCGCTCTTGAGGAGAGACTTTGGTGCAGGGCTTTGCAAGAGACTCACCCCGGACCCCAGCGGGACTGCGAGGACCAGCGGGCAGTGCGTTGCTCAATCTGCCGCAGCTGGTCCTCTTCCCGCCCCCAACTCCAGGATCAAATAAAGCACAGAGTAGACCTCTCACCTGCGGATTGCTGTTTTTTTAAGCGCCGAGGGATTTTGTAGCGCCTGACCTGACCTGCGGGAGTGCTGTGTTTGCTGCTTCTTGCCCCCTGGGCTCCTGCCCACTTCTCGCGGCCCCCGCTCCGTGGGAGCCGCTCGTGAGGAGAGACTTTGGTGGAGGGCTGTGCAAGAGACTCACCCCGGACCCCAGCGAGACTGCGAGGACCAGCGGGCAGTGCGTTGCTCAATCTGCCGCAGCTGGTCCTCTTCCCGCCCCCAACTCCAGGATCAAATAAAGCACAGAGTAGACCTCTCACCTGCGGATTGCGGTTTTTTAAAGCACCGAGGGATTTTGTAGCGCCTGACCTGACCTGCGGGAGTGCTGTGTTCGCTGCTTCTTGCCCCCTGGACTCCTGCCCACTTCTCGCAGCCCCCGCTCCGCGGTTGCCGCTCGTGAGGAGAGACTTTGGTGGAGGGCTGTGCAAGAGACTCACCCCGGACCCCAGCGGGACTGCGAGGACCAGCGGGCAGTGCGTTTCTCAATCTGCCGCAGCTGGTCCTCTTCCCGCCCCCAACTCCAGGATCAAATAAAGCACAGAGTAGACCTCTCACCTGCGGATTGCTGTTTTTTAAAGCGCCGAGGGATTTTGTAGCGCCTGACCTGCGGGAGTGCTGTGTTCACTGCTTCTTGCCCCCTTGACTCCAGCCCACTTCTCACGACCCCCGCTCCGCGGGAGCCGCTCGTAAGGAGAGACTTTGGTGGCGGGCTGTGCAAGAGACTCACCCCGGACCCCAGTGGGACTGCGAGGACCAGCGGGCAGTGCGTTGCTCAATCTGCCACAGCTCGTCCTCTTCCCGCCCCCAACTCCAGGATCAAATAAAGCACAGAGTAGACCTCTCACCTGCGGATTGCTGTTTTTTAAAGCGCCGAGTGATTTTGTAGCACCTGACCTGACCTGCGGGAGTGCTGTGCTCGCTGCTTCTTGCCCCCTGGACTCCAGCCCACTTCTCGCGGCCCCCGCTCCACGGTAGCCGCTCGTGAGGAGAGACTTTGGTGCAGGGCTTTGCAAGAGACTCACCCCGGACCCCAGCGGGACTGCGAGGACCAGCGGGCAGTGCGTTGCTCAATCTGCCGCAGCTGGTCCTCTTCGGGCCCCCAACTCCAGGATCAAATAAAGCACAGAGTAGACCTCTCACCTGCGGATTGCTGTTTTTTTAAGCGGCGAGGGATTTTGTAGCGCCTGACCTGACCTGCGGGAGTGCTGTGTTTGCTGCTTCTTGCCCCCTGGGCTCCTGCCCACTTCTCGCGGCCCCCGCTCCGTGGGAGCCGCTCGTGAGGAGAGACTTTGGTGGAGGGCTGTGCAAGAGACTCACCCCGGACCCCAGCGGGACTGCGAGGACCAGCGGGCAGTGCGTTGCTCAATCTGCCGCAGCTGGTCCTCTTCCCGCCCCCAACTCCAGGATCAAATAAAGCACAGAGTAGACCTCTCACCTGCGGATTGCTGTTTTTTAAAGCGCCGAGGGATTTTGTAGCGCCTGACCTGACCTGCGACTGCGAGGACCAGCGGGCAGTGCGTTGCTCAATCTGCCGCAGCTGGTCCTCTTCCCGCCCCCAACTCCAAGATCAAATAAAGCACAGAGTAGACCTCTCACCTGCGGATTGCTGTTTGTTAAAGCGCTGAGGGATTTTGTAGCTCCTGAACTGACCTGCGGGAGTGCTGTGTTCGCTGCTTCTTGCCCCCTGGACTCCTGCCCACTTCTCGCAGCCCCCGCTCCGCGGTTGCCGCTCGTGAGGAGAGACTTTGGTGGAGGGCTGTGCAAGAGACTCACCCCGGACCCCAGCGGGACTGCGAGGACCAGCGGGCAGTGCGTTGCTCAATCTGCCGCAGCTGGTCCTCTTCCCGCCCCCAACTCCAGGATCAAATAAAGCCCAGAGTAGACCTCTCACCTGCGGATTGCTGTTTTTTAAAGCGCCGAGGGATTTTGTAGCGCCTGACCTGCGGGAGTGCTGTGTTCGCTGCTTCTTGCCCCCTGGACTCCAGCCCACTTCTCGCGGCCCCCGCTCCGCGGGAGCCGCTCGTGAGGAGAGACTTTGGTGGAGGGCTGTGCAAGAGACTCACCCCGGACCCCAGCGGGACTGCGAGGACCAGCGGGCAGTGCGTTGCTCAATCTGCCGCAGCTGGTCCTCTTCCCGCCCCCTTTTGTATCGCTTTGTTCGCCCTAAGTGTGGCGGGGTATGCTCCGACGTGAGTCCCTTGCTCACTTGGCCACTGGATTCAAGATAGCCTGGCTGATGAGGATTATGAATCCGAAACCGGTCCCAGGATGCTTGTTTCCGGTCCATGGAAGACATGGCTTGGCAGTTCGGGCTGGACTGTTCCCATGAGGCACAGGGTCAGACTGATTTGCATATAGCCATGTCTGAAATGGGGTGGCTGAGTGGGCTAAAGAATGGTGATGGATTAAACCCGGATCAGTTGACTGGGGGTGAGTGTTTGATTTGCTCAAACGCTCCGTCCATCATCCCCTTTTGTATCGCTTTGTTCGCCCTAAGTGTGGCGGGGTATGCTCAGATGTGAGTCCCTTGCTCACTTGGCCACTGGATTCAAGATAGCCTGGCTGATGAGGATTATGAATACGAAACCGGTCCCAGGATGCTTGTTTCCGGTCCATGGAAGACATGGCTTGGCAGTTCGGGCTGGACTGTTCCCATGAGGCACAGGGTCAGACTGATTTGCATATAGCCATGTCTGAAATGGGGTGGCAGAGTGGGCTAAAGAATGGTGATGGATTAAACCCAGATCAGTTGACTGGGGGTGAGTGTTGGATTTGCTCAAACGCTCCGTCCATCATCCCCTTTTGTACCTCTTCCCGCCCCCAACCACTTTCCTATTTCATTGCCCTGGGGCTCGCGCGCGCGGGCAAGCCGGGCTAAGCCCGGGCAAAGGGCGGGCCGTCTACGGCAGTCCAAGGCCGGATGAGGCTGGGGTGGGCCGTACCCCTTAGTTCATTATTTATTTAACTTTCTATCGTCTCACAATTGTGACCCCTAAGGGTTTTCCTATCAGGGTATCTACTGTGTCTAATATTGTTCATTGGTGCAATGGCGGCTCAACCGGCCAAGGGGGATAGGGATGGTGAGAAATCTAAAACTGGTAGCATTCTGGGAACTCTGGATAACTACTTTACGCGGGTCTCTGTTGCATTGGAACATCAGATAAGCGCTGTTGAGAAAAGATTATCAACTGAAATTTTCTCGAAACGGTCTTCTTTGGGGGAGATCCAACATTGTACCACGCCCGAGAATCGTATTAGCCAACGGTTAAGTGATTTGGGTCTGCCCGAATCCAGTATCGAACTGGATTCGATCGCGAATATCCTAGAGGTAAACAACTCATACACTCAGCCAGTAAGTGCAGATTTAGTAGAAACTCCCACTTGTATATCATCGCCCCATAGCACGCCTGTTTGTTTGGTAGCTGATTCACCGCCCTCACGTAATAAAGTGACAGGCAAAAGGAAAAGAAGAGGGGGCGGACCAAAACGTAAAAGAGCTAAAATCTCAAAGCCAGCCAAAAGGGAGAATAAGTCCATGGGTTTGGGGATTCCTACAGAGTCTGTTAACCTACTGCATTCCAATTCCACGTCACATTTTCCTCCTGATGTGCAAGGTGACGGGTCTCTGGTGGGGCAGGTAGATCACTTGATTCGTTCTTCATTACTCCCTATCATCGAGAGATTGAGATTAGTCACTGTCAATTTGGATAAACTGGAAATTGCAGTTAAGGACAATTCACAAATGCTCCACTTTCTAGTTGGCAAAAAGAGGAAGGGTCAAGACATTACTGTTAATCTCGAGCAGGGGGCTGTTAGAGGTGATCATTTACCCACTACCTGTAAATCTCCCCTGCAGAATGGAAATAGACTAGAGGTACACAATGATGTAAGCCTTTCAAAGATGGGTGATAAAAACGCATGCCTAGAGTCTAATAAGGGCGATACTGGGGCTTTGCAATTACATCAGGAGGTCCGTGCAGAACCATTGAGGCTGGCATCTGGCCATCTGCCCCCTACATCATTGGACTTAGCTACAGGAAACCAATCTATATTAGACTTACCTCCCCAAAGTGCACCCTTAGTGGTGGTCATGACCAATGTCCCCCCTCTTCGTGCTGGTTTTCAGAAGGGTTCTACCAATTAAAGTCTAAAGTTACACATTGGTTTTCAAAAAATCTGGAAGAGGGCCAAGAAGTAGGACGCGACATTCTCATGGTTCGCGAAGTAGGATGGGTGGGACGCTCAAGGAAGACTAGAGAGGGTGACTGCATAGTTATAAATTTTAACAATCCGAATGCAGTTGCCAGGATACTATGGGAGACAGAACAGAACTCATTAGCAAGGGGGCAGGGTATTGAAATTTTGCCCCTCGGGTTCTTCTATAGACCTGGCACCCAGGGAGCACCCCCACATAGGATTCCTATATCGAGGAATTTCAACAACCAAACTAGCCCTATACGAGGCCAGGGGTTCTGACATTTTAATAATTTGATACCAACTGGTCCTTTGCCTGGGGGAGATTTTAGGGACAGAGGCGAAGTAAAAACTGCTAATAAATTTAATGCTCTGTCAGGGCTCAATGATTGCGACTGACTCGGTTTCAAACAAGCTGGCCGCAATTCGGAGCACGACTCCAATCCTACCCATGACCACCCTCCTAATGGGGTCCCTATAACGCAGAGGAATACTAACCCAGTAAATGTAATTGGCAATGTTATTGTCTCAGATGTACCCCTGGTAGGCACCCCTGGGGATCCAGTAAAAAATGATATGGAGGGTGTGGGTAGTCTGGTCTCCTGGAACATAGCTGGTTTGCACCATAAACTGGAGTTCCAAGAATGGGTAGATTTTGTAAATAGTTTTGATGTGTGCATGTTCCAGGAGACATGGATGTGCGAGCCTTCCTTTCTCCAGGGCTATCTGAACTATTCGGTTCTAGCAACAAAATGCCGAAAGGGTCGCCCAAAGGGAGGCCTGACTATATGGGTACGACAATGTTTGCCTTTCCCTATTAAAGTGGTGGAAACTGGCAGTAAGGATATTCAACTTATAAAAGTGGACATGGGCTTATCAGGGTGTCTGGATATATACAATGTATATGCCAGGGGCACCAATGGGGGGAAATCAGAGGTTCTAGCGGCTTTGGTCACTCAGCTTGAAACATATTCCCTGGACAATAATATCATCATTGGCGGTGATTTTAACCGCATGTTCGAACCCCTGGACATATGTGATGATCTTGTCGGGACGGAAGAGGATAGGCAATGGGGAGTTCCAAAAACAAATCTAGACCCCATCAAACATTGGTCTGAGGACATTATTTGTTTAAATGTTATCTGTCTTGAAAGGGGCCTTAGGGCTCTAAACAGGCGAACAAAGAGTGACAAGGGGGGGCTTGTACCTTTGATAATGGACGATATAGGAGCAGGATAGAATACGTTCTGTGTAGTCTTAAACTATGGAAACTAGTCTGTGATATGGAAGTCAAGCATAGGCTTGAAAGTGACCACGACCCTCTGTGCGTAGTGCACAAATGGTGGCAACTTTCAACAGGGAACCCAGCTATAGTGTGGGATGGTGCCCCCTTGCCTGTCCCTACTAACGATATGCGTCGGCTATAATGGCCTCGTGTTTTGGCTAATCAACAGTCTATGGCTATTATAAACACAGAGGTGGACAGGGCGATAACTGCCCTGGAGCGGATGTATGACGTTACTCCGCATACCGTTACAACTACCTACCATTACAACGCGACCATTACAACGCATACCATTACAACGCATAGCGCTTTGGGGTGCTGGATAGTGGTAAGTATAATTTACTATTCTAACTCCAGTCCCCGTGGACCCTAGGGAAGGTGTTGGATAGTAAATTATACCATTCCCTATCCTATAGCGCCCCCCAGCGCAATGCGTTGTAATGGTATGCGTTATAAAAGTCACGTTGTAATGGTAGTGCGGAGTAACGAATGCGTTGTAACAGGTGCATACCCCCTGGAGCAGGCTAATATAATTGAGCCAGGGTCAAATGAAACAACAGCTATACACGATAATCTCTTTCGTGTTATTAAATCCCATTTTCAGAAACAGGTTAGGAAAACCAACAAGGTGAAGTGGTACAATGCGCAGTGTAGGAAAACAAGGCTAGCTCTGGGCGCAGCTATCAAGAGTAGGGAAAAGGTGGCTATTCGCAGTGCTAGAACGAACTATAAAATTAGTGTAGCTTCAGCAAAAAAAATATGGGATGAGCAGCACTGGAGTGAACTCAGGGAGGCTAGTAGGATTAAAGATTCCAGGCTCTTCTGGGGCATTGTTAAATGGGGGTAGAGGCGGTCTACCCGATTGCCCCGATAATAATGTCCCAGAGGAGGATTGGGTCAACTACTTTAGGCCACAATATGCTGATACTCAACCTGGCTCTGAGATGGATGGTTTTAAGGCTGTGTATCCCAAAGATAGCTTCTTTAGTTACGGAGAGGTGTTGTTGGCCTTAAGTGCAGTGTCTAGAGGAAGAGCCCCTAGCTTGGATGGGGTCCTGGCGGATCTTTTTATTAACGATAGGGAACGCTGGGGCAAATATATCCTACTTTTTGTTAACGCTGTTGCCCAGGGAGCTTTGGTTCCGTCATCCTGGAAGGGTGCAATTATTATCCCCGTATACAAGAAAGGTGATCGGGGTCTGCCTGGTAACTACAGACCCATAAGCCTGATTGCCACCATTCAAAAGGTGGTGGGGAGGATGGTGGTAAACAGGCTTATGGACTGGGTTGATGAGAACAATGCATTATCCCCCTATCAGGCTGGGTTCTGGAAGGCCACTAGTACGATGGACTAGGTGTTCCGCTTTACCCTGCTGCGGTGGAGAACTGTGGTGCTAGGCGAGGGCAGCCTGTATGCCGCTTTTGTGGATTTGCGGGCTGCCTTCGACCTGGTCCCCAGGACTAAACTGTGGTTGGTGCTGTGGAGCCTTGGACTACCGGAGGAACTACTGACCTTGATCATGAGGCTGCACGAGGCGAATTTCGCCAAGATACAGTGGGGCAGGCAGGGTGAGGTCACCGCCGACATCCCGGTCGAGCGGGGTGTCCGGCAAGGGTGTGCGATGGCCCACTTGCTCTTTTCATTGTTTATCAATGGGGTAGTAGCAAGAATGTTATCTGTTAATTTAGACGCTCCCTCGTTGGCGGACATTAAGGTGCCAATTTTAATGTTCGCAGATGACACCCTTAGCCTATCAAAGACCCCGAGTGGCCTGCAGCGTGCTCTCCATATTTTCGAGGAATTCTGTGGGGAGCATGGTCTTGAAGTTAACGTGGCCAAAACCAAGCTAATCATTTTTAACCCCCATCGTAGTTTGCGTTTCAGGGTGTCCATGAACCATCGTCCCCTAGAGGTAGTTAAAGCTTTTACCTATCTTGGTATCTATGTAACCAATGATCTAAAATGGTCCCAGCATATTGATCTTGCAACATTAAGGCATAGACAACTATCCGGAGCCCGTGGGGCAGAGCATAGAAAATCAAAAACCAAGCCAATCACGCCTGCATTACAGGTTTATGAAGCGAAAGCTCTTGGCTCAGCACTATATGGGGCTGAGCTGTGGGGTTTTGGGAAGCTCCACTCAATACAGAAGTCCGAAAATAAGTTTTTTAGGGCAATTACTGATCTTCCCAAAAGTACCCCTCTCCTCCCCCTTAGATATGAGTTGGGCAGAAAGGCTTTGGAAGATTTGGCGAAGCTAAGCCCGATTTTGTATTGGAGGCGGCTCTGGAATACTGAAGAGCTCAAACATTATGCTGAGGGCTTCTCTGCGCTGATCAAAGCTGATGTCTTTCACAGGATAAAATAGCTTAAAGACCTTAGAACCATGTTATGTTTGTTGGGCCTCCAATCCCTTTGGGATAACCCGTCAGGTGCACTCTTCCCTAGCAAAAAAACACTAAAGGAGCTATATTGGGATTATGTAGCCACGCGGGACTGGAGAAATTCCGATACCGGATCCATGACAGGACGCTTTCTGGAAGTTAAAACTCTCCCTAACCTAGAACTCTATTGGGATAATATAACCAAACCAGGGGATAGGAAGCTTCTATTTCAAATGAGAATAGGTGCTCTCCCGCTCAGGTCCCTAACTGGCAGGTGGAGGGGCTCATCTAACACTACCTGCCCTGTTTGTGGATCTCCAAAGGAATCTATTGGGCATTTTCTATTTTCTTGTCAAGCTTATGCCGCCCCCAGACGAATTTGGTCAACTCCGGTTTGTAAAAATCTAGGTACTACCAGTGGCCTAGTACCTCTGAGAATCTTATGCACTAGCACTTGTTTGCCACTGGCCATAGCAACAGCGAAATTTCTGGGGTGGGCATGGTCTATTAGACAGAAAGCCATAGCCGAGTGATAGCTTACTTAGGGATGTTTTTATTGAATCCATCTGTTGTAGCGTGTTAATTTTAACCATATGTATTTTTGTATGCTTTTTACGTATTTAAATTGATTCTTATCTGTCTGAGGCAACCATTTAATGATGTTTTAAATTTATGTATGTACTGTGCTTTTATGAGTAACACTCAAATAAAGCCTCTTTGACTTGACTTACTATTCCCACGCCAGAGAGTGCAACTGTAGGGAAAATGTTGGATAGCGTAGCGGTAAAAATTACTATTCCTACTCCAGTGAGTGCAACAGTAGGGAAAGCGTTGGATAGTGTAGGGGTAAACATTACTACTTACACTCCAGAGAGTGCAACAGTAGGGAAAGCGTTGGATAGCATAGAAATTAAATATAACATACTTATAAATAATGTTTGTATTTGAAATAAGTAATAATTTAAATTTTAAATAACTCAACATCATTTACAAATACCCATTAATAATTATTAAAAACATAATTACAATGGAATCATTAATGAACAATAAATTAACAATAAATACCAATAAATAGTAATTAATTAATATTAATTACCAAATAATAAATATTGAACAATAACATATTTTTCAAAACATAAATCATATTTATTATTAAACATTGATTAGCAATTTAAAAACTTTAAACAAAAACATTATTTTTTATACAAAAAAATACTTTTTATAAAACATTAATTACCAATTATGAAAAAATTATTCCCAATTTAAAAAAATTACTTACCAAAAAAAATTAATTTCCAATAAGAAAAATTAATTACCAATTACAAACAGTAATTACCAATTAAAAACATTAATTACCAATTAAAAAATGTATTTATCAATTACAAACATTAATTACCAATTCAAAAAATGAATTAACAATTACAAACATTAATTACCAATTTAAAACATAAATTGACATTTAAGATAATTAATTGCCAATTAATAATTAATTAATAATGAATTAATTATCAATACCAATAAATTAACATAAATAATTACTTATATATAATTAAGATACTTCCCACTCAATTCCCCTATAAACCTACTACCCGCTACAAAACTTAAACGCAAACATTTATTACAATTAATTTGTAATTCCTAAAAAATAATAAATAATTTAATATATTTAAATTACTTCCCACCCTATACCCCTATAAACCCACAACCCGCTCCAGTACTAAAACATTAAATTGACTTAAAAATAACATTATTAATATATAAAAATAGCACACATATAATTTAAAACAAGTAAAATACTTAACAGAAAACATATAACACATACATATTAAATACATAATAAAATAGTATACATAACAATAATACAAATATTGATATTAGTAAAATCGAAATTAGTAACATCGATATATTTGATATCGATATTACTGACTTCGATATTACTTACATCAATATAAAAAAAAACGATATTACTTACCTTAGGGTCGATATTCTGTCCAACGATATTCTTGACCTCGATATTCTTTACCTTCGATATTTCAGACTCTGTATTTCTGTAGGTCGATATTACAAACTCAATATTTAGACTGTGTACCATGTAGAAGATATGAAAGATTGGAAGAGCTATTCAAGCCAAGGGGTGCACTTGATAGGCATTGATGCTAGTATGCTAGAAAATAACCACAACACATAATTGTAGATTTAAGGTTTACATTTTACTTATTGTGCAAAACATTCCGGATAGTTTTACATATTTTGTTAGACATGGATCATGATATTAAAGTTACATTTTTGTTGTATTTTTATTTGTATCCATAGTAGTTCTTGGAGATAGCACTGCATACTTGGCAGAGCACCTTCCATCTTCCTTACTTGAATGCCAGGAGGTGAGTGGAAAACATTCATTTTTGGAGAATTGCGATATGCTCTACTGCTCCAGTTGAGCTGTGACATTATTGATAATTTGAAACTAATAAAGGAATTTCCCAGGGACCTATCAATGCAATATTTTACCTTAATCCACCCTCTCTGAGATAGGGCACGTTAGAAGAGTGGTCCATTCCAAGAAAGCAAGAAATGGAGAGTGCTCAGTAGTAAATTCTACTTATTGTATTGTATTGATACATTTATTTCAGTTTCTTTATAGTAAATTAAATTAGTAGGATTTAGATGTAATCAATGAGGTCTGTCTGAGGTCTTCAACTTGGCTGATGGGATGAATAGTAAGGCTATAGTAAATTAGATATTGTTAGGTTGCAGAGTTATGATTTCAAAGTTGGAGATGTGATCTATGAAGTGAGATGTGGGAAATTTGCAGAAATGCATAAAAGAAATGAAAGCTTCTGATAAATACTGGAGGTCACTGGTGCATAAAATGTGCTTGCTTTAATTGTGCGGTTCATCCGAGAATGACTTTACCGATTCTTTGACTTTTAACCTCAGTAAATGGGTCAATCAATCAATCAATCAATCAATTAATCAATCATTTGTAAAGCGCACTACATACCCGCAAGGGTCTCAAGCGCTGGGGGGGGGGTTGCTACTGATCGAACAGCCAGGTCTTAAGTATCCTCCTGAAGGTCTACAGGTCTTGGGTCTGTCGTAGGCTCAGTGGGAGGGTGTTCAATGTCTTGGTGGCAAGGTGGGAGAAGAATCTCCCACCAGTGTTTGTTCTTCAGATACGCAGGATGGTGGCGAGTGAGATTTCGGCAGAGCAGAGCTGGCGGTTGGAGATGTAGAAGGAGAGCCATCTGTTGAGGTAGGGTGGGCCAGTCTTGTGGAGTACCTTTTGTGCGTGGGTGAGGAGCTTGAAGGATATCCTCTTGTTGACAGGGAGCCAGTGCAGGTTTCTCAGGTGGGGGGTGATGTGGCCGTGGCGTGGTACGTCGAGGATCAGTCATGCTGAGGCGTTTTGGATGCGCTGTAGTCGTTTGATGAGCTTGGTCGGGGCTCCCGCGTAGAGGGCGTTGAGGTTCTTTGGTTTTTGACTTCGTCCCGTATTTGGCCACTATTTTGTGTCCCGTCGCCACTTTGTGTTGCCCTCACTCAGGCAGCACGGCGAACGGAGTGTTTTTGCCTTCTCCAGCTGCTACGTGTCTCTTCTCTTAAAGAGTAACCCCCTGCCCTTGTTTACGAAACCGATGTCAGGGTCTGGCCGAGTCCACTAATCCATGTCTAGGCTGATTGATCCCTGTCTCGACTGACTGTTCGGCTCTCCCTATTCTTTCCTTACTTTATGTTATCCGACTGGCCTTCGCTATTCTCTCCTTGTATTATCTTGTTACACAACTATCCTTTGAGGCACACAAGTACGTCCTGCCACCTGCAAATTGGATTGAAGGCACTAGCACTGATTAACTTGTGGGGAGGGGTGACACACAGAGTCTGAAAGAAGGGCGTATTTGGGACACTTGATAGCTTGTTTTCCAACTTTTCCTATTGGCTAGCCTTGTATGTATTGGGAGTAGACGTTGTAAATATGTGTGCTATAAAAGATTGTGTGCCACGGAGTAAAAGTGGCAGTCTCCTAAGAACCTACTCTGTACTTCTGGGACAACTGTGCTTAGCTGCAGCTAATAAACCTGGTTTTCTACACCTAACAGAGTGTCTCGTGTCTCTGTCCGACAAGGCAGTTGAACTCGGAGATTTAAGGCGTGCCCTGCACCGCCAGACCCATAAGGCCCGGTTCTTCAACTGGCGCCCAACGTGGGGCGGCTTCAGCGGTAGCGATTCAGCCCTAGGGTCGTGAGGAGCCTCGCAAGAAAATTCCGGAGGATTCGCGAACCACGTCAAAGGACCCCTGCATGTCGAAGTGGACTGAAGGTCTTTTGCAGCGCGGCTACTCCTTTCCGACGGCTGCTGACGACTGCTGCCCTGACTGCCGCCCTGCCTTGGCCCCTTTGGTGATGACTGGTATTGCGAGACGTTAGACGGACCTCTGTTGGCGTGAGAGAACACTTAGTTAAGTATTTGTGCGTAGGGCCCACTTCTTTGTTTTGTTTTTGGGTTTATTATTCGACCATTGCAATAGCCGAAGCCAAGGGGTGAGTCTGTGTTATTTGCTCTAACCCCTTGAAGTTTGTAAGTAGACCAGGGAATTAAAGATGCCTGGTCTTTGCAAGTTTAGGAAGTTTTGTTGTCTTGATTGCAATGGGGATTCCCGGCTGGAGGACTCTTGTCCAATTCCTCCTGTTGGAACTCCCACTTATGAGCTCTATTCGAAACATGGTGTTGGCCCCATTGCCTTTAACGAGGCATGGATCCGATACACAAAAAAAATGATGGTGGTCTGCAGTGGCCACAAAATGGTAGCTTTGAGCCTGACATATTAGACAATCTAGAAACAATTTTGTTCAAAAGAAAAGCCCGGCCGGCAATGTTTGACTCTTTTCGCCTCTGGCGTAAGGAAGCCAAACAGAGAGAAATTAAGCAGGCAAAAAGAGATAAGAAAGAGAAAGGTATGACGATTATACAGGCTGCCCAGCAGTTGAAAGATAATAAGATTGGTCAGGCGATTGAAGTCTCAGAAAGACAGCATCGTATGGCAATAGATAGATGTTACCCTGTGTTGCCTACTTCTCCACAGAGTAAGGATCTTGACGAAGATCCCTTACTGTCCCATTTGTTGAGAATGCCTCCGCCCTATGTACAAGGTGTTAATGCACCCCCATTGTTACCACTTGTCCAGCCACCTGTTGTTCCGCCATTGGTCCCGGCTCTTCCACAATTGCCCCTTCCAGTATTGCCACCCCCGCCTCCTTTGCCACTGACTCCTGTCCCACGGACTCCTGTACCTCAGTCTCCTTTACTCCTGGTTCCTCTTGTAACAGTCAGCCCCTCTCCTGCTTCGCTTAATGCCTTGTCTCCCGTTCTACTGTCAGATTCTCCCACAGCTCGTAAACGATTGGTCGATACTGTTTCTGTCCTTTTCTCCCCCCTCTTTGGGTCTTTTAACCTGACTCCTGCTCTTTCTCGAAGGCAATCCCATAGTCAACTCCCAGGTCCTAACGAGCGAATTGTGTTGGACCATCTTGCTCACAAATGGATCATGAGTGGTCCACAGTATAGCGTGTGCGATATCATGAGCACCTTTCACCAGTGGGATGCGCCCAGGCAGAGATATGTTTTTAATGTTATGTGTGACACTCTTGTCAAAGGATGGGAGGATATGGATTTGGGTTTAGCTCCCCAGGGTCTGTTAGACGTACAGGCTAAATTTGATAAAGGACTTATTGTGGGTTCTGAGGTTAAGGCCGCCGTAAGGACACTTGTCTCTTTCAAGTCTTTATTTTCTTCTCAGGCATTTCTTGAACCTGATCCTGCAGTTAGACAGAAAGTGAAACATTATCCTATGAGAGAAGTTCCTCCAGTATGGAGAGATGCGGTTCCACAGGCAGGCAATATTCTGCCTGTCCCTGCTCATTTCCAGCGTATATGGGTACATGTCCCCTGGAAACTATCTGAAGTTTTGGCGCTTAAACAGTCTTTACCAGACCCTCGTAAAAATCCCGCTGGGTATTATAAAGAGCTGTCCCAGACTGTTGATGCGTGTATCATGAATTTGGCCGATATTGATATGCTGATGGAAAATGTAGTCCCCCAAGCATTATGGGCTCGGATTCACAGGGAGGACCATGACCAGGCTTTAGGTGGTAATTGGGCTGCTATAACTGCCGCGGATGCAGCACAAGTAGGAGGTGCTAAACCAGATGCTTTGATTGCAGAATTGCCCGGTAGGATCATCACTTTAATGAAAACGATGATGCCTGCCTTACGTGTTAACTGGGATAAGTTAGCTGCGTGTAAACAGAAGAAAGATGAGAGTGTCTACGATTTCTTTACCCGTTTCGAGGAGACGTTCCTCGACCACAGTGGTCAAGATATGATTACTAAGGGTGGACAGCGATTATTCATGGATACATTTGTATTTAATTTACTTCCAGAATTATTGCATAAATTGAAAGACTCCGAAAGTTCGTGGGCTGTTTCTTCATCTGCTCAGATATTAGCCACTGCTCAGTATTATGAGAATAGGGATAAGGAGGAAAAGGATAAACTCGAGAAAAAGACTAAAGAATTAAAAATGATGGCTCTTTTGCAACAGGCTTCTCCCCCTCGTTCTGCTCAGCGCCAATTTCAACAGCCTCCCCAGTTTCAGAGGTTGTTACAGAAACCTGAACACTTTGTTCCGCGACCTTTGCTAGGTCCTAATCAATGTGCCTATTGTAAAGAGGAAGGTCATTTTAAGAATAGCTGTCCGGTTTTATTGCAACGTAATGGTGGATTGCCAGGGCCGCAAGGCCGTGGTGGTTTTCAGTCAGCACCCAGGGGTAGAGGGCGAGGTGCGTTGTCTCAGACACAGCGTTCCTTTCCCTCTCAGAATTCTATGAATTATTTTGACCAGCAGAATACTCAGTCTGCACAATATTACAATGACGACTATTGTGTTGAAAGTGAGAATCAGGATTTTTACACTAGTTAGGACAGCCATGGACAAAGCAAGGGAGTCGTATCAGTTCCAGTGGATCAGAATGGGCCTTATGTTGAAGTTGTTTCATTGGGTGTTTCAGAGCCATTTCTTTTGGACACTGGTGCAATGAGAAGTTCTATCATTCACTCCAAACTCCCTGGGGCACCTTTGTCTGGCTTAACAAATGTTTTTGTAGGATTCTCTGGCGCCCCAGTTTGTAACCCGGTTTCTTGCCCTTTGCCTATCTCAATTGGTCCTTATGATCATTTTGAGGCCCCGCTCATTTTAACGACTGGTTGCGGCGAGAATTTGCTGGGTTTGGACTTATTGAAACGTCTTCATGCAACATTGTACTGTTCCCCCTCTGGTGTACATATTACTTTAGGTAAGAAATTGGTTTCTCCTATGTATTTGTCTAAGGACCAACTCCCACCCAAATTGCATTCCCTTCCTGCTACGCTTTGGGGTACAGGTCCGAATGATGTTGTTCTGCTCCAAATTCCACCATACGTGGTTACTGTCAAGCCTAATGTTAAATTACCATGCATTCCTCGGTATAAAATTTCCAGCGAACGTACTCTGTTGGCTATCATCTATGATTTAGTTCAGAAGGGTGTGGTTGAAGAAACAAGAGGAAATGTTTGCAATAGTCCTGTTCTACCTGTTCGTAAATGCACTGATTCTTCTCAGCCCCCTGTATATCGTTTTGTGATTGATCTTCAGGAGGTTAACAAGATTGTTATACCCCAGTTTCCTGTCATCCCAGATATCACTGCCTTGCTCACAATGATACCTGCTTCAGCTGCCTGGTTCTCAGTTATTGATCTCAAAAACGCTTTCTTCAGCATTCCTATTACTGAGGAGAGTAGGGATATTTTTGGCTTCTCTCTCTGAGGCCGAAGTTTCCGATTCAAACGTGCACCCCAAGGCTATTGTGAGAGTCCCTCCATTTATAGTCATCATATATCTCAGCTTGATGCTTTCACTTTGCCCCAGGTGCCACTCTTATTCAGTATGTGGATGATTTGTTGGTTGCTGCTGATTCAGAGGATGTTTGTAAAAATGTGACTGTTTCGCTGTTGCGTCATTTGTCTGACCTGCATCACAAGTTGTCACCCTCTAAACTACAATATTGCCGCCAAGAGGTTACCTATTTAGGTCATCTCTTGTCCAAGGAGGGAGGCGATTGACCCCAGAACGTATTCAAGCAATCGCACAAATGTCTGTACCATCCACACAAAGGAAGGTGCGTGCCTTTCTGGGCATTACCTCTTATTGTAGACAGTGAATTCCAAATTTTTCTTTATTGGCTACACCTCTGCTGGTACTTACTCTGAAAGACACACCCCAACCTCTTCCTTGGACTGACGAATGTCAGAAGAGTTTTTCTAACTTACGTACTGCCTTGTGTTCTGCCCCTGTGTTAGGTACTCCGGATTATAGTAAGACTTTCACACTCTATGTTCATGAAAGAGAAGGTTGTGCGTTGTCAGTTTTAACGCAACAATTTGGAGACAAACAGCAGCCATGTGCCTATTTTTCGGCTACATTGGATCCAGTAGCCAAGGCATTGCCTAGTTGTCTCAAAGCTACAGCAGCAGCAGCTATCTCCATTCGTCAATCTGCTGGATTGGTACTGGATAATACTCTCGTTGTTATGGTACCCCATGCAGTGGATACTCTTTTGAACAGAACAGAAACACAACATCTCACGAGTGCCCGCTTGTCTGGGTACGAGCTGACGCTGTTGAGGACTGGGTTCTTTAAGGCCCAGCGGTGCCAGGGAACAACACCTGAAACCTCGTGGGTTACCTGCTCTGGCGTACAAGTGACAGAGACACGGGACACTTCCTTCGGCGTCAAAGATCAGCGTTTATTACTGCAGGGATACAGAAATCGCAAGAATTACACCATAGTGTAGGTTCTGAGAGTCTGCTTCAAATTGCAAAAGGGAATCGCTCCTTTTATACTAATTTTCGTCATTGCTCAACATAACGAACAAAAGGTTACAACTCAGTTCCCACAGTAAACTTCAAAAGGATTGCATTCATGTTTTCAGAAGCCCGGAACATGATTATAGTAACATTGCCGGTTCCCAACTGTAAAAGCACATCATCTCGCCATAAGGCACATTCCACTCTAGTTGTAAACAGGCGAAAGAAAGAGACAGGAACAGGTGTAAGAAAGACAGACAACCGTAACAGAAGAGTGTGGGGGCAATATCGGAAGCGTGATCACAGGATCAAAGGACTCAAACCTAACATGTGTAAAGCTGAAACAATAGACCAACACGGCAGAATAAGCCTCCAGCTGAGCCATCTGCCTTTGCCGTGTCATTCCCCCGGTCGTAAAGACGATCCCAAAGAATATTCATCTTCCGCCAGAGCTTGGGAATCCCAGGGTCACGAAGCGGACATTGTTTCTTCCCTGTCTACGTGAGGGCAAGAAACAAAATGGATGCCGTATCTAAAATGGAACCCGAGGGTTCAGATGGAAAAAAACCCGTAAAGGAGACGAACCCTTCTAAGTAGTGTAGCGTAAACGCATACACCTACTAATCTCGTCATTTACGGTTCATAGATACCAAACTCGTCCATATCCGAGAATGCCCAAAACGTCGTAATGATTCTCACGGAACCTCAGACGCTCCTTTTGCCCTCAGGTAGGCAAGCACTAGTCGAAATCAGAATCAATTTCGATATTCATCAGATCATTCAGGTGTTGTTGAAACATCATCCTATCCATCAATGTCTCTTTGGTCACAGATGGCCTTCTTATACACGTTGTAGCACAAAGGCCACATAAGGCAGGACCACACTGCACACAAAGACAACACGTGAACAGAAACGTTACAACGACTCCTATGATCATCAGAAGCTTCCAACCCCAAGTCGACATTAGACCCCAAAACCATCCTAGAAGCGTCCAATCTCCCTCGTCCACGTGTATGGACTCCGAGATTTTATGCAACTTTGAGATGGCTTGATAAACAGTTGGAGCATTATCAGGGATGAAAATGCAGCAGCTCGAATGGATTACCTTGCACACACCACCTCTATCTGCAAGTACAACGTCTAGAACCATACGGTTCTGTAGCGTCATAAGTCTATCCGCTTGAAGCTCTGCTGTCAGGTTACCAAGGGCACTTGCAGTGATATTAGCAGTCAATTCCACCACACGAGTCAACTGTCTCAAGTTCCTACTATTAACCATAGGACCCCAAAACGGTAGGAAACCCTTAAAGAAGTCTCCTGCCTCTTGACTGGCAGTGTCCTCTTTACTAACGACGCCTCTCACAACTCTAGTCTTGTGATAGTTTGAGGCAACCGAAAAAGTTGGTGGTAAAAGATTCGCGATATAGCAGGTGCCTGAAAAGTCACGAGGCAACCACGTATAAGCACGATCGTAACACACAAAATAAGTACCCTTGGCAGTCAGGAAGACAGGGGAAGAGAGCATCGGTAAGACATACGTCTCAGTACAAGCACTCTTCCCAAGCTGAGCTCTTGGATTTCGACCAAGGCCTTGCAGACAGAAATGGCCGAGATGAGGTACGATCCAAATCGGAGATGAGCTTTTAAGCTGTCTATCACTTACTAACATACTATACTCAACCTCACTCAGATCCTTGTAAGCTCGCACCTCTTCCTCTGGGATAATTGTTGCTTCAAAAATATCTTTATCTAAATCAGCAATCGCTATCGCCAAAGGCTTGTGGTATGGGCCGGGACTAAGGTCTGTGGAGCGAGGCTCTCGACGGGGGTAGAAATCTAGTGCACTACGGAACATAGTTTGGAATGCTCGAGCTGACCCCTGGGTGCTGTAAGGAAGAACCAAATACGGAATACCTTTATCCATAGTATGTGGCATTAACCCACACACCCAACAATTGGTAGTATTCATCACCAACTGATGCTGATGCAGGAGTTGGACAAAGGAATTGTTCATAAATTCCGCACGTCTGGCCTGTTCATGTTGAGGCAGAAGATGAAAGGAATGTGGTGAAATAGTGGAAACAGAATTTAGGTCAAGTGAGAAGGAAACGGGTGAAATGGAAGGCAATAATAATTGAATCCCAAAGTACACTCCACCCACTAGTAGCATAGAAACAGTCAAGAACAACATAAAAACCTGAAACAGAAAACATTTTGTTCGAAACATCTTATGCAATTTGGATCTTTGTACCGCCATTTTGTCTATGTCCGACAGCTTAGAAAACTCCATCCTCTAAAAAACCGTCCGTGACGTTCTTGACGCACTTCGTTCTGAGTAGCGATTATCAATTCCCAGGAGTTCCCAGAAATTGACAAAAGGCAATCGACCTAGTGTCAGAAACCTGCTAAACAGAAGGAGGTACCCGCACGGCCCTACGGCCAACCCAGACGGTAGGTCTAATCAATTTATCTTTTAATTAGCATAAGTCTCCTAGCTGCAAGGAAAAAAAAAAGTACACACACAATAAGCAAAATCATAACATTCATGGCAACTGTAAGGGGTAACGTGAATTCAAAAATAAACAAATGCATTAGTCTTTATTGCGCGATCGAAGAAAATATCGAGTTTTTCCAGGTTGAGTTTGCTCTTCAAATAGCGGTTCTGATGGCAAAACAGTGTTCGATTGTTCAGGTAACAGTTCAGAACTTGAACTCTCCAATGCTGATGATAACGGTATTGTTTTCGATGATGCGACAGGGATATCTGATTGAACTAAATCGTTCCCTACAGGCTGGGCATCACTAAATGGTACATAGTGCAAAGGGGTCTCTGTTTCAGTCGAGGCGACTCCTTTCTTCATCCATGTGTCTACTGGCAAAGGAAGCGGAACCTTCTTGGTGTGGGTGGCATGCACCCAGTGCTTTCTTCCTTCCAGTCGAACTGCAGTCCTCGTCGCCAGTAACACCTGGTGGGGTCCCACGAATCTTGGCTCAAGATTGCGTTTTCGTCCAAAATTTCGGGTAACGACCCAGTCGCCAGGTTGGAGCCGATGACCAGGACCTTCTGTTTGTGCCTGTAGAGCCTCGTAAACCTGTTGGTGAATCAAACTCAATTTAGCAGTCAGATTATGAAGATAGTCAATCAACATTGGATATTCAAGTCTGTTAAATTCCTTAGGCCTTGGGACTCCCCAAATGTTCGCAGGACGGCCGAACACAATCTCATATGAGCTAAGCCCTACTCGAGAGTGCACAGTCGCTCTGGTCGATAAGAGGGCTAGAGGCAAAGCATCTGGCCATGATAAACCAGTCGTGGCCTGGATTTTGGCAAGTTTCAGTTTCAGGGTACCATTGTATCCTTCCACTAAACCCGCCGACTGAGGATGATTAGCACTATGGTATTTTTGATGAATACCAAGGCCACTGCATACACTTTTCATCACACTTCCCACAAACTCACTTCCGTTATCCGACCATACAATCCGTGGCATGCCATACCTAGGGAAATACTCTTTGAGCAACACTTTTGCTGTAGATAGGGCAGTATTATCTTTAAGGGGGTAAGCCTCAATCCATCTAGAGAATGCACAAACTACAACCAAGACATACTTCAGGTTGTTGCATCTCTCCATATGGATGAAATCCAACTGAATAATTCAAAGGGACATGTAGGAGGGGCAAAATGACCAGGTGGAGTAGGAGTGCCCTTGCCAGGATTGTACATCAAACATATCATACAATTCTTAACCACTCTCTCCGCACACTTAGTAATTCCCTCATTCTTCCATACTGGGGACAACAACTTACATATGCCTTTTGCGCTAATATGTGACGTGCCATGAGCCATGGTAACAACGGCAAGCACATATGCATCCGGTAACATCCATCTCTGCCTTTCTGACAAATCAACCCAACATCCATTCTCATCTAACTTCCCCGTGCTCTCTTTCCACTGAGTCTTTTCCATCGCGGTAGCCTCATTCTGTATCTCTTTCACACTCTCAACTGTGACTTCACACATACCAGTCTCCGCTGGCCATCTTACTGAACTCGTAACGTACATTCGATTTGTCAGATCTCTAGCTGTCCCTTTAGCAATCTCATCCGCAAACGCATTACCGCGGCCAACATCATCTGTCACTTTCCGATGCGCACTGCATTTGAATATTGCCACCTGTTTAGGCAATGTAAGTGCATCCAAAAGGTCATTCACAAGTTGTCCATGCTGTATCTTCGTGCCATGCGACGTGAAAAACCCTTGTTCTCTCCACAATCGACCAAAACTGTGCGCTACGCCAAATGCATACTGACTATCGGTAAACACATTCACCCGCTTTCCTTTAGACAACACACACGCTCTCGTCAACGCGATCAATTCAGCTGCTTGGGCCGAATTCTGACTCAATCTCGCAGTTTCCACAACCGTACTCAACGTCACTACAGCATACGCAGTCGTCGTATCACCATTCGGCAACTTGAAGCACGAGCCATCAACATACAAAGTACCATCGGGATCTATCAAAGGAGTGTTTTTCAGGTCAATGCGACCCTTTGTCTCTTCTTCAGTTCTCAAGTAACAATCATGTGGTGCTACATCATCTGATTCCATGTTGATCGGCAACAATGTTGCTGGGTTCAACACATTACAACGCTTTATCCGTATATGACTTGCCAAAAGTGTCAGCTCATACCCAGACAACCTTGCGCTCGTCAGGTGTTGAGTTTTCGTTTGGTTCAGAAGAGTGTCAACTGCATGCGGAACCATCACCGTAAGCGTATTATCCATGACCAAACCTGCGGACTGTCGAATGGACACCGCAGCTGCTGCTGTTGCTTTCAGACAACTCGGTAATGCTCTAGCTACTGGGTCTAAGGTTGAGGAAAAATACGCACATGGGCGTTGTTTGTCGCCAAATTGTTGCGTCAAGACACTCAACGCACAACCATCCCTCTCGTGAACGTACAGTGTGAACGGCTTACTGTAATCGGGAGTACCTAACACAGGAGCCGAACACAACGCATCACGTAATTCCGAAAAACTTTGCTGACACTCTTCAGTCCAAGGCAAAGGAGTCGAAACATCCTTGCACGTGAGAGCTAACAATGGCTTCGCTAATAATGAAAAATTTGGAATCCATTGTCTGCAGTATGACGTAATACCTAGAAAGGCACGCACATCTCTCTGAGTTTTTGGCATAGTCATTCGAGCAATCGCTGCAATTCTTTCTGGGGTCAACCTTCTCCCTTCTTTTGACAATAAGTGACCCAAATAGGTTACTTCTTGACAACAATATTGCAGCTTAGAAGGTGACACCTTGTGATGTAAGTCACATAAATGCTGCAACAACGACACTGTAGTGGTTCTGCAAATAACCTCGGTATCAGCAGCCACTAATAAGTCATCAACGTACTGAATCAAAGCTGCACCCGTCGGTAATACAAATGCATCCAGTTGACTTTTAAGGGCTTGACTGTAGATCGATGGACTCTCACAATAGCCCTGTGGTGCGCGTTTAAATCTAAAACTGCGACCACCTAGTGAGAATCCGAATAGATCTCTGCTTTCCTCAGCAATCGGAATGCTAAAGAAAGCATTCTTTAGGTCAATCACCGTGAACCAGGAGGCAGAAGCTGGAATTAAGGTCAACAAGGCCGTGATATTTGGCACCACAGGAAATTGTGGGACCACGATCTTATTCACCTCTCTTAAATCAATTACAAAATGGTACACAGGAGGTTTAGATGGATCAGTTCGTTTCAGGATGGGTAACACAGGACTATTACACACATTTCCCCAAGTTTCTTTAATGACATCCTTTTCGATCAGGTCATAAACGATCGCTAATAGCGCTCGCTCACCATCAAGAGAAATACGATACTGAGGTATACGTGGTAATCGCACATTTGATTTCAACTGAACCACATAAGGTGGAATGTCCAACAAACCCACATCATTGGGGCCCGTGGCCCATAGTGACACAGGAAGGGAACTCAGTTCCGGTGGGAACTTATCGATCGATAAGTACATAGGAGAGATTATTCTCTGACCTAATGTAAGCTCCACTCCCGCAGGAGAGCAGTACAAAGTCGCATATAACCGTTTTAACAAATCCAAACCCAAAAGATTCTCGCCACAACCAGTGGAGAGAATCACGGGAGCCTCCAGCTCACGAGGACCAATCGTAAGGGGCAAAGGGCTGGAGACAGGATTGCTAACAGGGGCGTCAGAGAATCCAACGGAAACATGCGCTAAGCCGGACAAAGGTGCGCCAGGGAGTTTCGAATGCATGATGGAACTTTTTGCTGCACCAGTGTCCAACAGAAAAAGCTCAACTACGCCAGATGTAGCAACTGCGACGTAAGGCCCTCTCTGATCAACCGGAACTGACACTACTCCCTCTCTTTGTCTGTGGCTGTCCTAGTAACGATCACCTGCCTCAATCTCATGTCCAATGTAATAATCGTCCACATGGTACTGTGCCGATCTATCGGACCTCGCATTCCGCTGATCAAAACAATTATTTGCATCCAACGAAGTAGGAGAGCGCTCATTCTGATTCTGAGAGTTACCACGACCTCTACCTCGAAATGCCTGTTGGGGACCACCACGTCCCCCTCGAGCCAAAACATGATTATAGCGATCACGTAAAGTGGGACAATTAAATTTGATATGTCCCTCTCCCCTACAATATGCACACTGATTATATCCAAGCATAGATCTAAAGTCAGAGGAGTCAGAGCGTGACTGCATCCTGGAAGACTGTGCCTGTGGCCGATACTGCTGTTGCGAATCATTTTGATTCGAACGCGGAGGATACGCTTGTTGCAACAAAACCTTCGTTTTAAGCTCCTTCGTTTTCTTATCTGAACGATCACTTTCTTCTTTTTCCCTATTTTCGTAGTATTGAGCCGTCGCTAGTATTTGAGCAGTGGTTGAAACGGCCCATGCACTTTCTGAATTTTTCAATTTGTTGCATAATTCAGGCAACAAATTTAACACAAACTTATCAACAAATAACCGCTGTCCTCCCTCCGTACTCATGTCCTGACCACTATGATCAATGAATGCTTCCTCAAATCTAGTAAAGAAATCGGAGACACTTTCGTCTTTCTTTTGCTTACAAGCCGACAATTTGTCCCAATTCACCCTCATCGCTGGCATAAGCGTTTTCATGAGCGTAATGATTCTTTGGGGCAAATCCGTAATTAACTGCTCGGGCTTAGCCCCACCAATTTGTCGTCCATCAGCCGCTAATAGCGTAGCCCAATCACCACCCAACTCAGCCAAATGATTCTCTTGGCGGATTTTTGCCCAAATCGGTTGCGGTACAATATTACCAAACAACATGTCGATGTCAGCAAGGTTCATAATAGAAGCATCCACCAGTTGGGATAACTCCTTATAATAACCTGCCGGATTTTTGCGTGGATCAGGCAAGGATTGCTTCACCTGTAAGACTTCTGATCGCTTCCATGGGAGGTGTATCCAAACCCTTTGGAAATACGGCAGAACCACAGGATTAGCGTTCGGATCCCCTGGCATCCAAACTGGCGGAACCTCTCTCATAGGATACTGACCGGAGTTCGCTTTTGGAGTATCGGAATCGTCATCAAACGATACCCGAGAAGGCACTGTAGACCTAAAGGCTAATAATCGCTCTAATGCACGTCGTACATCTGCACCTACGATCATACCATTAAAAAAACGACTCTGAAGTTCGGTCATCTCGGGCGGTACATCATCTAAGTCATCATTATCCCACTCTTCCCTCAAGGAGTTGCACATTTCTTCAAACACAAATCTCTGTGTTGGCTCATTGAACTGAGAAAATGTATCGAAAACTATGCGTGAGGTGTATTTAGCAGGGTGTCTAATCCATCTACGCGCCATAGTTTCTAACGTCGCTCTCTCTCTTCCACCAGGGATTTGACTTCGTCTCTGGGGAGTTTCAGAGACATCGGATTGAAGTAACGATCCGGAAAGTGGGGAGTAGAGGGTAGCAACAGAGTTAGGGATACGATTACGAACGGAAGGAGAAGAGGAAAAAAGAACAGGAGCAACAGCATTAGAAGTGGTTGTAGGATCAGTGGGAGTAGCAGGAACAATAGACTGAGAAGGTACAGGCAAAGAAGCAGTAGGAAGAGGAACAGGTAGAGGAGCAAGAACAGGACCAACAACAGGCTGACCAGTAGCCGCCAAAACAACAGGAGGGGGAACAGGAGGAACTACAGGAGCCGTAGCACCCTGTTCATAAGGAGGTGGTGATTTCATTAAATACGCTAACAAAGGATCCTCTTTCGAGTCTTCTTCCTTTTTATCGAGATTTGACGATAACACCGGATAACATTTATCCGCCCACATGTGATGCAGTCTAACTGAAACTTCCGTTTCTTTATCTGCTTTATCTTGATGGTGACATTCTGCATCTTGCATTATCGTAATGATACTACTTTCTTTCTTATTTTTCTTAAGCTGTTTGATTTCTTTCTGCCTGGCCTCTTTGCGCCATAACCGAAAGGAATCGAACATAGCCGGCCTAGATTTTCTTTTAAACAGTTTCGCTTCGAGATTATCTAAAATTTTAGTGTCGAAACTTCTATGTGATGGCCAACTAAGGTCCCCGTCATTTTTCGTATAACGAATCCAATATTCATTATATATAATAGGGCCCACACCATGTCGACTATAGAGCTCATATATCGGAGTTCCAACTGGAGGTATCGGACACGAGTCCTCCAACCGGGAGTCCATACTGTGACATTTAAAGAAACCAAGGAAACCACTATGGCCAGGCATCCTGCACGCTAACCTAGTATCAAACTTCAAGGGTTATCGAAGTACAAAATCTTCGTGAAATACAAAAACCCTCGGTTTTTGGCAATTGCAACTGTCAAATAACAACTAAGAACCAACAACTAAGAACCACAAATGCAATGGAACCATGCAAAACGACTAAGCACCAACAACAACCAAGGATACTGGGAGCGACCCACAAATACTTAACTGAGAACTCAATGGCGTCACCAGGAAGGCCCGTCTGTCGTCTCGCCGTACAAAGGACTACGCCAGGCGCCAAAACAGGTCAACAGTCAGAGCATCGGTCCGTTGCAACCGTCAGGAGGCGGGGATCTTCGCAGGAAAAGTCTTCGGACCACTTATTTCGACAACAGGATCGATGAAGCGGGGTGCACCTTTCCTCGGAGATTTCACACGAAGTTCCTCACGATCGTCAGGTTTTGGACCGGTACCGCTGATGTCGCCCCACGTGGGGCGCCAACTGAAGGACTGGGTTCTTTAAGGCCCAGCGGTGCCAGGGAACAACACCTGAAACCTTCGTGGGTTACCTGCTCTGGCGTACAAGTGACAGAGACACGGGACACTTCCTTCGGCGTCAAAGATCAGCGTTTATTACTGCAGGGATACAGAAATCGCAAGAAGTACAACATAGTGTAGGTTCTGAGAGTCTGCTTCAAATTGCAAAAGGGAATCGCTCCTTTTAAACACATTTTCGTCATTGCTCAACATAACGAACAAAAGGTTACAACTCAGTTCCCACAGTAAACTTCAAAAGGATTGCATTCATGTTTTCAGAAGCCCGGAACATGATTATAGTAACATTGCCGGTTCCCAACTGTAAAAGCACATCATCTCGCCATAAGGCACATTCCACTCTAGTTGTAAACAGGCGAAAGAAAGAGACAGGAACAGGTGTAAGAAAGACAGACAACCGTAACAGAAGAGTGTGGGGGCAATATCGGAAGCGTGATCACAGGATCAAAGGACTCAAACCTAACATGTGTAAAGCTGAAACAATAGACCAACACTGCAGAATAAGCCTCCAGCTGCGCCATCTGCCTTTGCCGTGTCATTCCCCCGGTCGTAAAGACGACCCCAAAGAATATTCATCTTCCGCCAGAGCTTGGGAATCCCAGGGACACGAAGCGGACATTGTCCCTTCGCTGGCTACGTGAGGGCAAGAAACAAAATGGATGCCGTATCTAAAATGGAACCCGAGGGTTCAGATGGAAAAAAACCCGTAAAGAAGACGAACCCTTCTAAGTAGTGTAGCGTAAACGCATACACCTACTAATCTCGTCATTTACGGTTCATAGATACCAAACTCGTCCATATCCGAGAATGCCCAAAACGTCGTAATGATTCTCACGGAACCTCAGCTAGTCATATGCACATCAAGTGATGTAATACTTTGAATCCAGCAACACTGTTACCCTTTCCAGAAGAGAAAGACACCCAAGAACAACATGATTGTTTTCTCTGTACAGAGGAGGAAATGAAAGGCAGAATAGACTTAAAAGATACACCACTCGTGGACCCGGATGGGATCCTATGGGTGGATGGGTCTTGTTTCAAACTTCCCAATGGCGAGACGACTTCAGCATATGCTGTTACCACCTTGTATACAGTAGTGGAGACAGCACGCATTAGACAGAATTCAGCCCAAGCAGCTGAGCTGATTGCCCTGACGAGAGCGTGTGTGTTGGCTAAGGGAAAGAGAGTGAATGTTTACACCGATAGCCAGTACGCCTTTGGCGTGGTTCACAGTTTTGGCCGTCTGTGGAAAGAAAGAGGATTCTTTACATCCCATGGGATTAAGATACAGCATGGTCAGTTGGTAACTGACCTTCTCGAATCACTTGCTTTGCCTACCCAGATAGCAATGGTGAAGTGTAGTGCACATAAAAGGATCACTGATGATGTGGGTCGCGGGAATGCTTTTGCAGACGAGGTAGCGAAAGAAACAGCGAGAGATGCTACAAGTCGCATGTATGTTGCAGGCCCTGCAAGATGGGTCAGAGAAGGAGGAATGTGTGAGGACACAATAGAAAGTGTGAGAATGATTCAAGAAGAGGCTACAGAGTAGACATGGGCGAATTTTGCAGATTCGCAATCCGCGAAATTGTGTATTTACGGATTCGCAATCCGCTAAATTCGCGAACTCTCGCGAATTTTGCGGATTTTTTTTTGTGTTCGCAAGTGATTCTGCCGTTTTGCGAGGGTTTTTTACCAGTTCGCAAACGCGAACTTACTTGTTGGGTAGCAACGGTCGCGACCATGTTGTTTCTACGTCTGGTTCATCACAGCACCCTCTTTTTCACCACTGCCACCCTCTGTTTCACCACTGCCACCCTCTGGCTAATCCATGCCACCCTCTGTTTCATCACTGTAGATTATGGGGGGGAAAGCACACCTGCCCTGCCTCAACTGACATGAATGAATTAGGGGCTGATTGATTAATGTGTCACTGAATTTGAACTTCCAGTCTGGCACCTGCTTCCTTATCTGTAATTGCTTTCTGTTGCAGTGTAATTTTTTTTGCAGGACCTTTGTGGCATACTTGTATCTATTCTCTGAGCCTGCTGTGAGGGTCAGAGCAGGGTCATAGAATAGTTGCAAGTAGGCAACTGAACTCTGGAGGGGCCCCTCAGGAAGCACTAGAGGGAATGGTTACTAATGATAAGATTGAACTTTTGCACCTGCTGAGTGCTTTCAGTTTTGCAAAAATCGTTTTTCTGCAATTTCGCGCGATTCGAAGGGCGCGAATTCGGGAGAGATCGATTTCGGAAGCCGCAAATACGTGCGAATATACGATTTGTTTTTTTGCGGCGTGTTAGTTCGCGTGATTTTTTACGTTTTCGCAAGCCGCTGTAGCGCAACGTTTGCGAAGTTACCCTAGCGATCGTACATGGGCGTGGCCATCTTGTTTGCATGACGTAATTCCGTTTCCGGGCGCTATGTGGAATCTCGCAAAGTGTGCGGCTCGCTATTACATGTTCGCGTGTGATCGCGGGGGAAATCTCGCGCGAGCTTACCCATGCGTTCGTGAACGGGTGCGGCCATCTTGCTTTTCATTCATTGCTATGGTTCTGGGCATGCTTTCTGTATCCTCTGTCAATCTCTGCCATCCTTTGCTTGTTTGAAGTTTTTTTTAATCTATTTTACTTATTATCTATCCCTCTATTTTTCTAGCTCTATATTTTTGTGTTTTCTGCTACTTTTGGTTAATTTTAAACTACTTTTTTAAACTCTTTTCTTTTCTTCTTCCCTATTCTATTTCTTATTTCTTATTTTCCTTCCTTTCTGCCCAGACCATGGTAAAGGGAGCTGGGAAGCAGCTAGAGAAGGGGAAGGGTCCCGTACCCCGTGCCCGGCTCCCGTGCGGGCGTATGAGGGGGGAGCAAGTTATAGCCCGGGAGATTTTTAGTGCGGAGGAGGTGGCCGCACTAATCTTTTATGTCCAGCGCCGCCTCCCCAGGGCCATCATGGGAGGCGGCAAGATCGCTAGCGGGTACGGGCTCCGGGAGCGCCGGAAGCGGTGGGAGAAGGTGTGCAGGGCCATGTTTCAACACTATGGGGTCCGGCGCACCTACAACCAGGCCACCCACCGTTGGACGGATCTCCTGGACCGGGGATGCGACTTGCTGGACGTGCTCGGCATCGAAATCCCCGGGCTTGGTGAGTACTAGTAGCTATTTCTAGCTATTTCATCACTACTCTGTTTTCTCCCGCTCTGTGTGTTAATATGTTGCAAATTTTTGTTTTTTACCAAGAGCAATAATGCTGCCTATTACATTGTAGGTAAATTATATTTCAAAATCTTCTGTGCATTTCAGGTGCACTGCTCTCCTTCTCAGTAGCGTTGCTACTATGCTTATTTGTTTTCGATTTTGTGTTCATTTCATTGGCCTGAGAAATTATGTATGAGTGTAGTGTAAAGAACTGCGTAATGCTAGACACTAAGGGTCAGATTTTCAATTACGGGCGCATCCCTGCAAAGTAGCAGGGATGCACCAGTAATTGTGCGCCACGCCACCACCACCCATGGTGCGCCGTATTTACAATGCGGCGCACCAAGGGCCCAAAACGTCACCGAAGCGTTACGCATCTGTGCCGTAAAGGCGGTGCATTGCTGGAGTTGCGTCGCAACGATGGCGCAGCTCCAGCAATGCTCTGGGGTGCCCTATCTCCCCAATGCTGCGTGAGGCCGTACGTCTGCTTCAAGCAGGCGCAGGGTTTGAGTCACGCATCATTGTCCTAAAAGTGACTGATTGAAATCTTGTAGATTTCCCTCAGCCACTTTTAGGATGCTTTCCTGCGCAGGAACGCTCTCCCTTGCACCGGAACGCCCCCTGATGATGCAGGGCTTTACAATGTGATGCATCTCCCATATGCGTCACGTTG
Organism: Lissotriton helveticus; assembly: GCF_964261635.1. Classification (NCBI taxonomy): domain Eukaryota; kingdom Metazoa; phylum Chordata; class Amphibia; order Caudata; family Salamandridae; genus Lissotriton; species Lissotriton helveticus. The sequence continues at coordinate 1,522,864,255 of NC_136065.1, forward strand.
GTAATATACGCCGCACCATAGCGCCTCTTTTGTTCTGCCGCTGCGTCACAAAAGTCACGCAACAATAGAGCAAAAGAGCCGCAAGGGGCTCGTAAATCTGCCCTTACAGACTCAAGTCCAGTCCTTCCTTTGTACACCTGGCAATAAGAAGAAATAGTGGTGGTGGATTGATAGTTTGAGTATTTTAATGACTGGTTAATGTAGTAGGAAACGTTTTAGTGTTGACGCTGATCTGCAATCACAATGGAGTTTGTCTCTCACTTTGCGTGCTGCGGACTGCTGCCTGCCAGTCCTAGGCGAACCTTTTTAGTAGTTTGTTTAGTGAGTTACATAACTTTCCAAGTCGACGGTCCACAAATCAAGCAATACTAATATCGTAGTAGACCACATGAGATAGGTCAATATATCCCGTGGAATAGTTGTCTATTTGCTATTTTGCCAAAATATTTTGTTATTGTTCTTTTGAAATGTTTGATTTGGTTGACAACAATCATCCATGTTTTCGGGTCTTTCTTTCTTTCATGTTGTACATCAGCTCCCCTCAGGGGCAAGAGGACAGAGGAGGAGGGGTTATCGGCTGCTGCTGCTGTTCAAGGCCAGGATCGGTCAGGCGAGGGCTCCTTTGCTGGACCCGGTAAGTTTTAATTTTAATATAGAGTACCTATTTTTTCCTAGCGGTCCTCATTCAATTTTTTCTAAATCGTCTTTGATCTTCTTGTATACTTATCTAAATTCTTATCCTGCCTCTACTATGACTCCCTGTGGTATTACTAGATTATTCTTATTAGTCTGTCTGTGTAGCTAACTAAGATTGTACAGTTGGCAAAAGGTGTTAAACGAAACTCCCATTCTAGTCAGCAATAGCTCTATGCACTGAGTGCAGTCCTCTGGGATTGTCCATAATGTCTTTTCAAGTCTTCTAAATGTTTATGCTTTGACAATTACCAACAATAAAAAGGTGAATGACCTCCAAGAAAGAATAAGATACTACTTTACTTTTGGTTTGGATAGGAGGACAATCCATACTACTACTGTTGCAGGGACAAATCTGCACAAACAGAACTATGGACACTAAATAGTGCATTGCTTATCAATTATAATAGGTGCAGGTAGACTTTCCACATACCTCAGCGATATCAGACTTTGAAGAACACCCAATCTCCTTACTGACTAGATAGTGTGGCAGAGTAATTTAGCTCCTGAATTCATCGATGATTGATCCCCAATGATGATTATCCAACGCAGGGCAAGAGTACTGAGTCAGAGTCCAGAAGTGTCAGAGGCATGGACTCATGCTTGGAAATTGCAAAACCTTTTGCTCAGTCACTCTTGACCAAAAACCACAGAGTCTATTTAAGTTTAAAAGCTTTATTAAAAGTAAAAATATTTATTAAAATCAAGCGTGTCATAAAACATAAACGGTTGATTAAAAATGGGAAAGTGCTTAGTGATTTATTTCACACATTTATTGTGGGCGATCCGAGCCCTCACCTGGTTTGAACTTTAATTTTTCTTTTTGGTGCTGAATCATTGGTCACTCCGTCCTAGTGATGATGATTTGTTCTTAGAAGTGATGCTTCTGTCTGTTATGAGAAAAATGGTGCGTGTTAAAAAGCAAGCATTCATCAGTTGTGCCAAGAAGTGCAGTAAGACAACACCCTTCCCTGGAAAAAGGGACATTTTTACTTTAGAGTAGACAGTCACAAATTTTTAGATTGGTTTCTGTATTCACATTTCTTCATTCCTAGACAAAATACTAGTGAGTGCTGTATGTCTATGACATCTAACATTCTTAAATGTACTTTGTAGGTGGAACATCTGGTGCTGGGCCCTGCGCGGAGGTGGAGGACAGTTCTGGTGAGGAGGCGGTGCAAGTGCCGGACGAAACTGCTGTGCGGGTTGCCACGGTAGTGGCGGGCAGTGGTAAGCTCTTATATTCCTTACTTATTGAGATTGCAGACTGCATAGTGTGCTCTCTGCACGGGTGTAGTATATATGTTCTACAGTTAAGTTACTATACTGTTAAGCAGACTTTCAAATTTAGAACAAAGTTTTTTATCAACCAGGTAGTAGCCTCCTCTTAATTTACTTCAACTCAGCGGTGAATTTTTTTTCGAGAATCCAAATCTGATCTGAGATGAACTTGATGGATGGGATGAACGAAAAGCGAAAGAAGGGTGTAAGTAAGTGTGGAAGGACGGGCAAGTTAAAAGTAATGATGACTGACAAAGAAGAATGATACGTGTTTCATTGGTGCCCTAGGTGGCTGGGAAGGAATATGATGCATGGCTGGGTGAAGGATGAAGCAAGGATGGGTGGAAGGAGAACAGCCTGGGTGGGTGAAACAGAAACTGTATGTGTGCGCAATATATGCTTTGGTTGAAATTCAAATGCAAGTCAAGCACGGATGTATGGCTTGCGGTTTCCCAAATAAAATGAAAAGGTTGTTTTCCCGTGAGAAAACGTAAGGTTTGTCCAGATGAGAGACATGAAGAAGAATGATTGACATATAGTATGAATGGATGGATGCCTGGATCATGGTACTATCTGACTCTTAGATAGCAAGCATATGTGGATCTAGAGAGAGTAGACGGAAACTGGATGAACTAAGTGTTACTTTGAAGAGCATGTAACACCGCACCCGCACGTCCGTCCCAGTGTAGGTAAGGCAAAGAAAAGAAGTTGTAATTTTGTCCGAATACTACCATGAATAGTAGCAGTAGTTTGTATTGCAAGCCACTCACTACCTCTGTTAATAAGTTTAGTAGAACTCGGTCATTCATGTGTGGATGTATCACTGTTCACTTAATAAAAAGCAAAGCACCTAAAGTCATCCCATATGTAAGCAAATACATACCATGTGCAGTGATAGATAATCAGATTATTTATCTTCTTCATTTTCCTTTTCTAGTATTCATTGGCACTGTAGGGTGAAAGTTAAATTAATTAAGCAGTAGCCCTTGTAACAGAGTATTCTCAGTGCCACCCGTAATAGAAAAGTAAGAGCATCACCACCTGCATGTACTGGACTGGTACAGTAACGCAAGTCTGTCTCACTCATCATGGCGGGCGTCTCGGGTGCAAGTTGACTACGCTGGCATTATGCCGGCTTGCAGAAGTTAACGTACCAATTTTGCTAAACAAGAGAGAAGAAGAAGAAGAAGACTGGTTTACTGTTGTCATAGTCGACTCTAATGGAGTGAGTCCATAGTGCTCGTAGAATTGATTCCTTAAACTCCCACTAATGTTAGAGCAAGGATGAAGAAGTGGGAGGTTAGATAGATACTGGCCAGTTGCTAGTTCTACTGTGACACAACTTTCTGCTGAATCATTTTGTGTTAATCTTAAAGAGCATTGGTTACAGACTATATGTCTTTCTTTCTTCATATAGATGCTCCTTCCAAACCAACACGGAAGGAGCTGGCTAAAAGGGCCCGGCAACGGAGGCTGGAGGCCACTGACGCTGAATATCGGATGGTGGCCCAGGAGGAGGAGGACACACACAGTACGTCGACAACATCCACGGCGACACGTGCAACCTCCTCCGCGCTCCCTGGGTCAGCCAGTTAGCGCAGCAGGTCTCCAGCGGTACGGAGCCGGGGTACCGCAGCCACCTGCCACCGCTGAGCAGCAAAGAAATCAGCTGCCCCCCACAGCTGGTGCAAGGCAACCGTGTACCGCCTTTCACTGAGGGTGTCCTACCTCGAGCAGGAGCTCCTCAACACCAAAACCCTGCTCGAGACCCTCCGCAAGGAGCATGCCGACCTGGCCCAAGAAGTCAACAGCAGCAGCCAGCAGTAGGAGGAGACTGTTCCCTGCCCCTTTTTTAAAGACTTCTGGGGGGTGGGAATTGGGAGTTGGGTTTTCTATTTTTTGGGACTTAGTTTTCACGGACATCCGTTGAGGTTTGGGAGGGAGGGTGGGTTGGGTCTTGCGGGAGATTATTTATGTTAGGGATATATAAATATACTTTAAACTTTATCTTAGCATACATGTTTTTTACTGCTTTTGAGGCTGCTGGGTGGGGGTTTAACAGTAAGTTTGTTTTCCTGAAACTTAAGTGGCATCTTGATTCAAGTTGTGTAAGTACTAGTAATTGCCCAAATGTTTTCAGAACATAAGTGCCTGTCACAGAGTAAGTGAATTCAATAGTCCTGGGACCTTCAGTCTATTGTCTCTCCTAATACTCCATTATACTACCTCCCCCCAAACGCTTATCTTACCTGTAATTTGTGTTTGGAAATAGGGATAGGCACAGGGCTGGCTGCACGGGAAATGTCGATTAAGGTTGGCAATCCTGGGCGGATGAAATGTCATTATTGCGGTGGTACTTGTGGTGTTACACAGTGGCAGTTGCAGCATCTGAAAAAAAAGAAAATGAAACCTTGTTTGTCCTTACCGTAGCATTAGAACGGTACCATAGAGAATATAGCAGGTGACAGTACACTAGAACAGTGCCACAATGTAGCCGAACAAATGGTAAAGTATTGAAAGTACTTGCGTTGAATTTCTTTGACATTGGCTACTACTACAAGAAATAGTACTGAAGGTAAAGGACACAGCAGCGTAATATTAATTTGCCACGTCTAAGAGGAGGATGTTCTTGATGACCAATCAAGTTGATGGCGCACATGAAAATCTGCTTTCATTTGCCAATAGTGACTCAGTGTCAAGCTGAGTAAGAATATATCCTCGGATTCCTTCACCAGCCTGTTACTATGACCTTATCCTCCCCAGCAAGTGTGTGGAATTATTATGGATAGGAATGGGGGTTTTTGGGAAAGTTTTGTTGAGAGAAGAAAAAAAAAGCACAGCATGGACAAACAATAATTGAAGTTAAACAAATCTTTGGGTACAAAGCTATCCATAAATCTTGTAAGTGACATAAAGGAAGTGCATGCACTACTGCATGCATGGTTACTGAAAAGTAAGTAGTACTTTCGACAACCGTGAATGAAAGAATGCGACAGTACAGGGCTGCAGTAATAATTATGCGTTTTCACTTGCCTATCTCTGCACTCAGAGAAACACTTCTTACATTAAATTAGGTTTAAAAAATAGCAGAAGTAAAACCTATAGAATGGCTGTAGGGATGAATTTAGAAGCAGAGATCAAAGAAATGCAGAGTCACACTCATAGAAGTTCACAGCAATAACATTACTTAAAAGATAATTAGAAAAGAACGGATACTGTATCTGTATGTTTTTGTAGTTGTCCTGTTGAATTTGGTAAGTTGCATGCATCCAACCATTCCTCTTATTAGTGGGACTCCTCCATTCCATCTGACGCTCCGTCCATCAATGTTGGTGACCAGAAGACACTCTGTCCACTGCCTGCCTGGCGGATGCTGAATTGCGGCTCGCTAATGTGAAGCCTGACTTCATCCTTCTTTTCCCATTGCACAGGCTGAAACCCGGCCTGTAATTATTGATGGAAAAACAGGAAGTGATATTAGAACACCACTGACAAATAAATATAAGGTATGTACGCTGTGTAGTGCAAAAAGTCACACTTTGAGATTCCTAATAGACAGTACAATATTTTCGAAAGTGCCTACTCTGTCTGAGTCTCCTTTTGAAGGATAAATAAGTATGGGCGAATTAATTTAGCGGATCCTTCCCCTCAAGCTAGATGTACTGTAAACTGTGTTTTAGAACAAAATTAGACCTCCCCATCAGTGCTCTCAGACCCTTACTAAACCCAGTCGCAAAAATGTAGAAGACCCCCAATCCGATCTCCAAAAACGAGGCCTAGTAGAAAATGGTGACAAAACGTACTTGGAAAGTAAAGTAGGCCCAAATCCCCCCTTACCCACCATGGATTGTATTCAAACCACTTGCAAGCAAGCAAAAGTATCCATACCCAGCATTGCTCCAAGACTCGCAACCCCCCCACAAACACCAGGAACCCCCACAAACAGCCCCCCGAAAACGGTAGAGTGAGCGATATCTTAGAAAATGCAAAAACTTTTTCCCCAGGGATTGTCTCCAAAACACTTTCTTTCGGGTATTATACCTTTCCAGCAATGGCCCCAGAACTGTCAACCTGGGCGAAAACAAGTTTAACCCCCCCAACAAGCCAAAAGGAAAAACCCGGGAAAAGCCACACTTAAAAAACTTTGGGCCTACCTGGAATTCAGTCCAAATGCGCTCTGCAGCAAGGCCCTAACTCCCCTTTTCCACCATGGATTTCCTGAAAAACAAATGCAATCAACATTAGACTGTGCCAGCAGTGCCCCCAGACCCCAAAACCGACCCACAAACACCCGGAACCCCACCAAACAGCACCTTAAAGACAAGCAAGTCAGCAAAAACGCCCAAAAAATTTCACCTCCGATTTTGTCCAAACCACTTTTATCCGGTATTAGACATTCCCAGCAATGGCCCCAGACCCCTGCAGCCACCCGCAAAAAAGCAGAACACCCCCAAACAGGCAAAAAGCAAAAATGGGCCTACTACCTTCAATTCTGTCCAAATGCGCTCTGCAGCTAGGCCCTAACTCCCCTTTTCCACCATGGATTTCCTGAAAAACAAATGCAATCAACATTATACTGTGCCAGCAGTGCTCCCAGACCCCAAAACCCACCCACAACAACCTAAAAGCCCACCAAACAGCACCCCAAAGACAGGCAAGTGATCAAAAGCGCAAAATCTTTTTCTGCTCCGATTTTCTCCAAACCACTTTTATCCGGTATTATACCTTCCCAGCAATGGCCCCAGACCCGTCAACCCAGGCGGAGAGAAGTAGAAGACTCCCAAACAGCCAAAAAGCAAAACTACAAAAATGGGGACAGAAATTTTCAGGCAAATTTCCAAAATCACTCCACGCGCGCTCTGCAGCTAGGCCCTAACTCCCCTTTGCCACCATGTATTTGCTTCAAACCTCTTGCAATCAAAACTATCCATACCCAGCAGTGCTCCCAGACCCCAAAACCCACCCACAAACACCCGGAACCCCCCCAAACAGCACCTCAAAGACAAGCAAGTCAGCAAAAACGCTAAAAAAAGTCACCTCCGATTTTGTCCAAACCACTTTTATCCGGTATTAGACATTCCCAGCAATGGCCCCAGACCCCTGCAGCCACCCGCAAAAAATCAGAACACCCCCAAAGAGGCAAAAAGCAAAAATGGGCCTACTACCTTCAATTCTGTCCAAATGCGCTCTGCAGATAGGCCCTAACTCCCCTTTTCCACCATGGATTTCCTGAAAAACAAATGCAATCAACATTAGACTGTGCCAGCAGTGCTCCCAGACCCCACATCCCACCCACAACAACCTAAAAGCCCGCCAAACAGCACCCCAAAGACAGGCAAGTGATCAAAAGCGCAAAATCTTTTTGTGCTCCGATTTTCTCCAAACCACTTTTAGCCGGTATTAGACCTTCACAGCAATGCCCCAGACCCGTCAACTCACCCGCAAAGAAGTAGAACACCCCCACAAGTGCAGAGTCTTTCTTCATTGGGCGTAATCCAGCCATCTGCTTTGAGGGAAATAGGAGTCTGGAGGAGGAGGAGGATAGAGGAGCATGTTCTTGTGAACTGGTGAACATGAGGGATGTAGACTGCGGCACCTTCAAATCAATAAGCAAATAAGTGAAGACAGTTCTGCTGATGGGCTTGTTTTTGTGATTAGGTGATTAAAGTTTTTTATATAGATTTTGCACAACAAAGAAAGACAGACACACAGGAATAAAAGTGAATAAGGACGAAAAAGAAAGTTAGTGATTCATTGACTCATTTTCAGGGCTCGGTGTCAGGGAAGAAGAGCTCGTCCTCAAACTCTGCGAATTCATACGGGAGTAGGTCACTTAACAGAGAAGAACTTCCCTCATCGAAGTTGGTGTCCTCCTCGTCTTCTTCCTGCGTGCATTCTCGTATTTTGTAATCTGGTGGTATGAGGTGCTGATTCATCTTGATCATTGTTAACCTCTCCACATTTTTCGGCGAGAGGCGGGTCCTTTTGGAAGTTACAATGCCACCAGCAGCACTGAAAACACGTTCAGAAGACACTCTTGCGAGTGGGCAAGACAAGTAATTTATAGCCAGGTTGGTGAACTCTGGCCACACAACTGTTTTCCCATGCCAATACGCCAATGGGTCATGAGAAAGATGGACCTCTGTTGAGTCATTCAGATAGGCCTGCACCATCGACTCAAGGTTCTCTCGGGTTCCTCCACTTTGCTTACTTTTTTCTGGGACCATTTCAGAAGCAAACCCAAGCTGAGTTAGCAATCCTCTTCATCACACAATATTACTGTTGTGTCTGGTGCAGATGATACGGTTGCTGGTGTCGTTAACGGCTGAGAGGGAAAATCACTCACTTCTGCCACAGCCACAAATGCAGAAGTGGATTTTTTTGACTGTGGACGGCCTGCTGATGCTGTTGTACTGCCTTTTCCTTCAATTTCCTGCCGTTCTCTTTCAAACCGAGTGGCTGACACAGCTAGCCAATGTTTGTACTTTGTAACATCTGCGTCATCAAAAGGAAAGAATACTCTGCCTGCCACTGCCTTTTTGTACCGTGGATCCAGAATAGTAGCACAAATGTAATGCTGTTCTGTCTTGATCATTTCAAGACGATCATCGCCAAGTAGGCGGTGTAATAACTTCTCCGCCAACTCAAATGCTTCTTCCTTTCCATCTTTTTCAAACTTAGAACACACCGCCTTCAGTCGGTGCTCTAGCATGCTCAACAATGGGATAGCTTTTCCCAAATTACAGTCCACCCTGCTGACTGCACGCGTGAAGACCTCAAAAGGACAAAGCATGTCTGTCAGGCTTTTAACTAGGTGCCATTGCTCCACCTGTATCCTCATGTCCATCATAGGTGTACCCAGTTTAAAGAAATACTGATCGACTACCGCATACTGCTCATACAGACGCTCAAGCATGTAGAAGGTTGAGTTCCAACGTGTTGCCACCTCCTGGATGAGTGCTTTCACTGGCAATTTACGTTCATGTTGCAGGCACCTCAGCTGCTTTCGGGCCTTAAAAGAATGGTTGAAATGTGTGCACATTCTTCGGCAGGTGGTCAGTAACTCGGAGACTGGACTTTCTTCACTCAAGAATTTTTTAACAACCAGGTTTATACAGTGCGCCAGACACGGCACTCTAAAATAGTTACCCATATCCATGGCCTTAACTACATTGGCGCCATTATCCGTGGAAACATAACCAATCATGCGTTTTCTTGGGGACAGCCATTCAAAGACCTTTGTGTTAAACTCATGCAAAATGTTTTCTGCTGTATGACTTTTCTCCATGGCAAAAATGGCTATTGTTGCATGTTTCCGAGCAGCTTTATAAACTTTGTCCTCGTCAACACCTGCGTTTATCTTTGCTTTAACTATTGAAAAGGAGACCCAGTGTGCAGTGATGCACATGTAATCAGTGGCTGCGTAACTGCTCCACATGTCTGTTGTCAGATGTATAGTGTGAACAGCACTCTTCTGCAAAGCTGCCCCAATCACCTCCAGCACATCTTCATGTAGTGCTGGAACCGCAACTCTGGCAAAATAGAACCGGCTAGGAACCTTCCATTTAGGGCAGAGCGGTGCCACCATTTCAAGAAAACCCACCCCTTCCACAAAAGAAAAAGGGAGAAGGTCCAGCGCTAGCATTTTAGCCAGCTTACTGTTATACAGACGCGCCATTGGGTGGTTGCGTTCATATGGAGCTTCTGAAAACAACATGATTCTAATGGTGGACTGGACCATTTTACGGGATGATGATGACTTCTGCGACCCAGTTATGCTCCGTGATTAATTTTTTCGCATTGGTGTCTCACTCTCTCCCACACTCTTAGTGTGGCTCACAGATCTGCTGCTGACAGGGGTACTGGGTGTAAGTGAAGAAATGTTTGACGCTTCTTCTTCCTCCTCGTCATCAGCAGATGAAACATCAACGGATACAATTTGTTGACTTGCAATTCGGGCATCCTTGATCTCCCTTAGGTGCGCATGCCATTTGACAGTGTGCTGTCTCTCAAGATGACCTCTCTGGCCTCCGGTACAATAGTTGGTACCAAGCTTACCATGACTAACTCGAACTTTACAAATGGTACAAATGGCTATGTTTTCCCTTGTTGGGCTAACACTAAAGAAGTCCCAAACGGCGGACTTCAAATGTCTGTGGGGAGCGGAGGAGGCGATACTGGGAATGCTGCTAATGCCAGATGAACTGGAGGATGTGTGTTGCCGAAATTTAGTACGTTGTGCACTTACAGCACCACTAATTGAGGAAATGGAGGTCGAGGTGGATGGAGGTCCCTTCAGGTGAGAAAATATGGAAGCTGTAGGTGGTGGTGTTGGTGTACTAGTTAACTGCATTCATGGTGGTCCCATTCCCACTTCACCATCATCATCACGCTCAGCAGCATTTCGGGCTAGGGTTAAAATGTCTGTGTGCTGCATGCCCGCTGAGGCTGGAGTGAAGCCTATGATGACTGCGTTGTCGTCGTGAGAGTCTTCATCAGCAGGAGTATACGCCCCTTCTTGTTCAGCGTCATAATTACACTCCATAACTCTGAGACTTTCCGGGACCTTCCTTTTACGCTTAGCTACCTTTGTCAGATCATGGTGTGCCTCACTCTCAGACGGCCGTGGTGGTTCCCAAGTTTCATCCATATCATCATAAGAAAGGGGACTTGAAGAAGAAGTAGACACCATCCTTGATCTTTTCCTTGCTGGGCATCTGGAAGACAATGAATCATCAGGAGGAGTGGCTTCCTCATGTGATACCTCGGCTTGAATGTCGATTTCCTGATGTGCCCCTACTTCGGGAGGAACAACTATTGTGGGCACTTGTGCCGCTCCATGCACCTCTGCTTGCTCCTCTCCTTGCGCCGCCTCTCCTTCCACCTGTACTTGGGCTTGTACTTGCACATGTGGTTATTGTTGTGGCTGTGGTTGTTGAACACTCGTCAGATGAGTTACAACAACCTGTGTTGATTGAGGGATGCTGCTACTTTCTTGCAATGAGCCAACATCACTGGTCGATGGTGATTGAACAACTATACTGGCTGCCTCTGCAGCACTCAAGGGCTTGGACCTAAGTTGGCGTGGTGGTGGTGGCACTGAGCCCAGTGGAGCGGAGGTGCTGCTCCCAGCTTGGTCCCCAACAGACCCCGCTGCTGCTGCAGGCGTACTTTTTTTATCCCAAAAAATGTGGCGGTCGTCACACCAGTCTCCTTGGTAAGTGGCGCCAGTTGCTTCTTCTGCTCCTTACTGGCAACTTTCTTGCTAGAGGAGCTACGAGCAACTTTTTTGGGGCCATCTTCTTCAGATGTCAGAACAGCAGGCCGCAGTTGCACAAGTTGCAGAGTTGTCTGTGGCCACACGTGACGTTGTGCTGCACACACCGCAGCAGGACTTCTTCCTGGCACTGATGAGGAACGATGAGGCTGATGATTCGTCTTTCTGCACCTAAAAGCAAACGAAGCCAGAGGAACATCAGTTAAATAAATGTTGCATATGTAGCGCTTCAATTAATAGTTTGCAAGTAATCATTTTTATTATACCCACCCCCCAAAATGAAAAGACCAATAAAATGCACCACTGACAGAGTACCCCTGGGCATAACATAATGGATGAAAGCATGGCAGACTGGGTGCAGGCCTATGACACAACAAAGCACACTGCCTGGCTTCAAAATTGCCCCTAGACCCCCACCCACATGGCCAGGCCCTGCCTGGACCAGGCCTCAAAATGGCCCCCACCCACATGGCCATGCCCCATCAACACCCCCAAAAATCGAAAAACACACACAAATCACCACAATCCAATGCCATCCATGCCCTCCAAGATGTTTACATTCAAGACACCCCACAGAAAGACTAGGCCCATGCACCACTGAGTGAGTACCCCTGGGCAAAAGGCCCCAACAGCCCAAAAAATCGAAAAACACACAAAAATCACCACAATCCAATGCCATCCATGCCCTCCATGATGTTTACATTAAAGAGACCACACAGAAAGACTAGGCCCATGCACCACTGAGTGAGTGAGTACCCCTGGGCATAATGGATGAAAGCACGGCACATTGGATGCAGGCCTATGGCACAAAGCACACTGCCTGGATTCAAAATGGCCCCTTCACCCCTACCACATGGCCCTGGACCAGGCCTCAAAATGGCACCCACTCACATGGCCATGCCCCATCAACACCCCCAAAAATCGAAACACACACACAAATCACCACAATCCAATGCCATCCATGCCCTCCATGATGTTTACATTCAAGACAACCCACAGAAAGACTAGGCCCATGCACCACTGAATGAGTAACCCTGGGCAAAAGGCCCCAACAGCCAAAAAAATCGAAAAACACACAAAAATCACCACAATCCAATGCCATCCATGCCCTCCATGATGCTTACATTAAAGAAACCACACAGAAAGACTAGGCCCATGCACCACTGTGTGAGTACCCCTGGGCATAATGGATGAAAGCAAGGCACATTGGATGCAGGCCTATGGCACAAAGCACACTGCCTGGATTCAAAATGGCCCCTTCACCCCCATCACATGGCCCTGGACCAGGCCTCAAAATGGCCCCCACCCACATGGCCATGCCCCATCAACACCCCCAAAAATCGAAAAACACACAAAAATCACCACAATCCAATGCCTTCCATGCCCTCCATTTTGTTTACATTCAAGACAACCCACAGAAAGACTAGGCCCATGCACCACTGAGTGAGTACCCCTGGGCAAAAGGCCCCAACAGCCAAACAAATTGAAAAACACACAAAAATCACCACAATCCAATGCCATCCATTCCCTCCATGATGTTTACATTAAAGAGACCACACAGAAAGACTAGGCCCATGCACTACTGAGTGAGTACCCCTGGGCAAAAGGCCCCAACAACATCCCCAAAAATCGAAAAACACACAAAAATCACCACAATCCAATGCCATCCATGCCCTAAATGATGTTGAAATTCAACAAAACAGTTGCATCATGCACCCATAACTAACCCTGGTCATACTGGATACTGTGGCTACCCACAATATATTTTATTTAATGTTCTGAAAGAGTTCAAAAATTGTAGTTGCAGCAACTGTAATGTCCCAAACAAACAACATCAACTTACTTGTGAAATTTCTAATCCAAAAGTGATCCAAAGAAAGTCAAAAAGGCCTCAAATCCAAATATCCATCAGCATCCACAAAAAGTAATCCTTCCAGGTCAAGATCCAAATCAAAGTGACCAGCACATGAAGAAAGCAGTGGGAGGAGCCTGCTGGACAGGAACAGGAAGTTGGAGACTGTGGGGCACTTCCTTCCTCCTACCCCCCCCAAAATGGACTCCTTGCAAAACAAAGTGCAGCCAAATGTCAACCTGAGGAGTTATTCTGATAAAAATCATAATTTTCAAGGTTTATGCTGCCTGCTGCTGGATTTCTTGTGCGAAATTGCACATTTTGCAATCTCGCAATTGCGAGATTGTCGCTGCCCGCCGCATCTACGTGTTTGCAAGTGTTTACTCCAGCGATGCGTGATCACGGGCCTTTATAATGTACTCGCGTTGCCAAACTCCCGCTGTGCAAGGTGGCAAGCCACGATGACGTAATCGCGGTCGACAAACTCCCGCGGGATCCAGCAGCAAGATCCAAAATGGCGCAGCACACGCAAACATGGAGAAAAACAACTCTTCAAATGCTGAATGACGGTAAGTGAACGCTGTGCGCCGCAAAATTGTATAGTATTCTATTTGGCAAGTGCGACCAAGCAAAAAAATCCGCTTCGCGCGAATTTGCGAATTTTCGGAAAATTCGCAAGAGTTCGCGGATTGCGAATTTGCCGAAAATCCACAAAATCCGCGAGCGGAATGGATTTTACGCCCACGCTTACTACAGAGAAGGAATTGAGTAAGTGGAGAGAAAGTACGAGGATGTTGGACGCGACAGGGTGTTGGACGGAATTGTCAGAACACCAGCGTTGGCTGTTACCAGATGCCTATGTATTGCCTGTAGTTACTATGGCGCATGGTCCAGACCACATCAGTGCGAAAGGGATATGCAAACTTCTGGCTCCAGTATGGCAGAATGAAGGTATCCCTAAATGTGCGGAAAATGTGGTGAAACATTGTATTGTTTGTTTGATGCATAATCCAGGAAAGGGAAACCCAACTCCGGCAGGTCATTTTGCTCCCCCTACGCATCCTTTTGAGGTATTACAAATAGATTACATTCATATGGAACGTTGCAACAATCTTAAGTATGCTCTGGTGGTGGTGTGTGCCTTTTCCAGATGGATAGAGGACTACCCTCTAAAGGATAATACTGCTTTGTCCACTGCCAAAGCCCTCTTGAAGGAATTGTTCCCGAGGTTTGGTTTGCCGTGAATTGTCTGGAGTGACAATGGAAGTGAATTTGTAGGCCAAATTATGCAGAAGGTGTGTGCGGGTCTTGGTATTAGGCAGAAATTCCATGCGGCAAACCACCCTCAGTCAGCAGGCTTGGTAGAGTGCTATAATGGCACTCTCAAGCTCAAGCTGGCAAAGATTCAGGCCAGCATGGGTCTTGCTTGGCCCGATGCTTTACCTTTGGCACTCCTATCTACGAGAACAGCTGTACACTCTCGCTTGGGACTCAGCCCATACGAGGTTATTTTTGCGTGCCCAGCTAACGTCTGGGGAGTCCCTCGACCTAAACAGTACTCCGATATTCCGTATCCTATGTTGATTGACTACTTGCATGACCTCACCACTAAATTGCGTGTTCTTCACCAGCAGCTTCAAAATGCTTTGCCGGAGGCCTCCGCAGACCTAGGTCACTCTATCCAACCCGGAGACTGGGTCTGTCTGAAGAATTTTCAGCAAAAGAAGAATCTGGAACCTCGTTGGGGGCCAGCTCGGCAAGTTCTTATGGTGACACGTACAGCAGTAAAGGTCGCCGGAAAGAAGAACTGGATCCATGGCGTGTACTGCAAAAGGGTACCTTTGCCTTTGCCTTTTGACAGTGGGTCCGCAAGGGTGTAGGTGATAGTGAGGGCGAAAGGGTCCTTCGGTTGGTACCTTTCAGTAGTGCACGTCTGGATCGGACGAGGTCTGAAAAAGAAGACGACGATGTGTTGCAAGAAGCTGTACCATCACATCTGCGATTGAACACAACAAACTCAGAGACTTTGTTTCGAGAACAAACGGTACCTGACAAGACCCGGTACAACCTGAGACCTAGACTGATTAAGAACAATTAAACCTTTTTTCTTTTCCTTTTTCTGGTTACACTTTTAAGAGACATTTTATTTACCATCCGTCAAGTTGCAGGGTCACGGAAGGAGTCTTAGGCTGTGACCTGAGTAGTGGAAGTAGGTCTGCAGGACTTGCAGTGTCATAGGACGGCTAATAATCACAACTAAGTGATCTAAGAAGATTACCGTGAGCAACGCTTTAGAGGATGGATATTGAATTGGAAAAGAATGATAAAAAGCAAGAAATGAAAAGTAAATATAAGAAACTGTTGTTTAGTCCATGTGGCGTAGCCTTGTGCATTTTAATATGTTCATGTATTTTATTGGCTTGTGTGGGTTGGGTTGTTCACACTACGCAGCACGCACCTGTTCCTACTTCTGTTTCTTTGCCTTTTTCCACTACTGCCTCCCCGCATCAGTTCCATACATTCCCAGAGCACAAACAAATTAGGAGAACAGAATACTTTAACAATTCATTCATCCAGCTGTTGCACCAGCATCAACTGGCAGTCAATACTACTGACTGTTGGGTTTGTGGACTCATGCCCCATAACACAGAGAAAGGGATGCCATATTTAGTCCTTCCGTTTTCTTATGAATGTTCCGCTTGGACCTATTTGGCCATGTTTTCCAATGCATACCAGAATCAACTTCGACATCCTCTCGTTGGTCCATATGGTGGTGGAGCAGATTTTAGTCATAGTTCTTTGATAAAGGGAATAGTGGCTATGGCTAGTGTTGCCGAAAGTGGTAAGATCCCCGTTGATGAGAAACGAGCGTATGATGGTTGGAACGTGACTCGTTACGTTACTAGCCTCACAGATAAGGCTAGACGAATGAGATCCCCACCAATTTGGACCATACCTCATCGAGACAATTTGTGTTTACAGATAAATGGTCAAAATACCAAAAACCAACAGGAAAAGAGTGTTTGTTCCCGTATATACATCTATTCATCCCAGATTTCTTCACCATTAGTACCATCTCAGGGCAATTACTTTGTCTGCCACTACAGAGATTACACGTGGCTCCCCACCAACTTTTCAGAAACGTGTTATGTGGCTTTTCTTCTCCCTCCAACATACACTGCTCCTTCAGGTCATCACAGAAATAGATATGGCAGAGGGGTTATCGATTCCAAAGACACAGCAGGACAAGAGGGAGGGGACTTTTTCAAAGGGTTCCTTCCATTCTGGGGCCCAATGGCCAATAGCAGAAACATTAGACAGTTAGTTCATGTTGTTGAGGCTACCATAAATGTGACTTCTGGAGCCTTGAGTATTCTAACAGCCGAACTTCAGGCGGACCGCCTTATGACTTTGCAGAACCGGATGGTTCTAGATATTGTTCTTGCAGATCGCGGAGGAGTCTGTAAGATGATCGGGTCTAGTTGCTGCATTTATATTCCTGATAATGCCCCTACGGTATACCAAGCCATCTCTAAATTGCACAAAATGTTCAAGTCGATTCACCAGGACACAGGAGATTGGTCTGTGATGGGGTGGTTTTGGGGACTACTGTCCACATGGGGATGGAAGGTATTAACCTTCCTTGGAATGGTTTTGGCCATCATTTTCTCTTGTCGTCTTTGTTTACAGTGTGGCCCTGCCATCTGCGGTCTTTGTGCCACCATGTGCAGTAGCGGTCGGCAGTAGGAGTTTCAGCAGGGCGGTGACGTGGGCAGGGGAAGGGGCAGGGTGGGGGGTAGTAATGTATGGATTACAGAGTTTAACAGGTAAGTAAACATTTAAATAAATAAAACGTATTTTGTTGTGCGCACTGTATAACCAAATGTGATGCAGTGCGCGCAACAAAATTAGTTTTATTTATTTAAATGTTTACTTACCTGTCAAACTCCGAAATCCATACATTACTACCCCCCACCCTGCCCCTCCCCCTGCCCATGTCACCGCCCTGCTGAAACTCCTACTGCCGACCGCTACTGACCATGTGTATCCCAAGGCCTGTGTCACAGAAAACAGAGAACATTAAAATGATGTTGCAGCAACAGCTCGACGACCTCATGGCCATTGACATCGACTCAGACTAACTTGAGTCCTTTGTGTTTTGCCTGAGTAATGGCAAAAGGAGGGTCTGAGGTTCTTCGGTTTTCGAATTCATCCCGTATTCGGCCGCCATTTTATGTTGCCTTCACTCAGGCAGCACGGCGAACAGAGTGTTTTTGCCTTTTCCAGCTGCTACGTGTCTCTTCTGTTAAAGCGTAACCCCCTGCCCTTGTTTACGAAACCGATGTCAGGGTCTGGCCGAGTCCACTAATCCAAGTCTAGGCTGATTGATCCCTGTCTCGACTGACTGTTCGGCTCTCCCTATTCTTTCCTTACTTTATCTTATCCGACTGGCCTTCGCTATTCTCTCCTTGTATTCTCTTGTTACACAACTATCCTTTGAGGCACACAAGTACGTCCTGCCACCTGAAATTGGATTGTAGGCACTAGCACTGATTAACTTGTGGGGAGGGGTGACACACAGAGTCTGAAAGAAGGGCGTATTTGGTACACTTGATAGCTTGTTTTCCAACTTTTCCCATTGGCTAGCCTTGTATGTATTGGGAGTATACGTTGTAAATATGTGTGCTATAAAAGATTGTGTGCCAAGGAGTAAAAGTGGCAGTCTCCTAAGAACCTACTCTGTACTTCTGGGAAAACTGTGCTTAGCTGTAGCTAATAAACCTGTTTTTCTACGCCTAACAGAGTGTCTTGTGTCTCTGTCCGACAAGGCAGGTGAACTCGGAGATTTAAGGCGTGCCCTGCGCCGCCAGGCCCATAAGGCCCGGTTCTTCAGTGTTTACGTAGTCGAGTCTGCTGCTGACGAGGGCCTGGGTGACTGTCTTTCTTGTGTCTGTCCAGATCCGTCTGTTGAACCTGCTGAGCATGCGGAGGGTGTTGAAGCAGGAGGAGGAGACGGCGTTGACTTGCTTAGTCATTGAGAGCGTTGAGTCGAGGATGATTCCCAGGTTTCATGCATGGTCGGTGGGTGTCGGGGCTGCCCCCAGTGTCCTTGGCCACCAGGAGTCATTCAAGGCTGAAGGGTTGGAGCCGAGGATGAGGACCTCCGTCTTGTCCAAGTTCAGCTTCAGACGGCTGGTCTTCATCCAGCCGGCGATGGCCTTCATTCCTTCGTGGAGGTTGGCTTTGGCGGGGATGGGGTCCTTGGTGAGGGAGAGGATCAGCTGAGTGTCGTAGGCGTAGGAGATTATGTTGAGGTCGTGCTATCGGGCTACGTGTGCGAGCGGGGCCATGTAAATGCTGAACAGCGTCAGGCTGAGGGAGGATCCCTGGGGTATGCCGCAGATGATTTTGGAGGCTTTGGAATGGAATGGGGAAGGCAGACACTCTGGGTTCTGACGGAGAGGAAGGAGGTGGTCCAATCCAGAGCCTTGTCTTGATCCCTGCGGCGTGGAGTTGTGCACGTAGTGTGCAGTGGCAGACGGTGTCGAAGGCGGCAGAGGGGTCAAGGAGGATGAGTGCTGTGGTCTCGCCATTGTCCAGCAGGGTCCTGTTGTCATCGGTGGCAGCGATGAGGGCTGTGCCGGTGCTGTGATTGCTGCGGAACCCTCACTGGAAAGGGTCCAGGATTCTGTTTTCTTCGAGGTATCGGGTTAGCTGTCTGTTGACGGTTTTCTCGATGACCTTGGCCGGGAAGGGGAGCAGAGAGATGGGACGGAAGTTCTTGAGGTCTCTTGGGTCTGCTTTAGGTTTTTTGAGAAGGGCGTTGATCTCGGTGTGTTTCTAGATCTCTGGGAAGGTTGCGGTCTCGAGGGAGAGATTGATGATGTTGCGCAGGTGGGGTGCAATGGAGCTGCTTGCTCTGTTGAAGACGTTGTGCGGGAATGGGTCTGACTGAGAGCCGGAGTGGATTGTGTGCATTGTCTTGATGGTGCCATCGATGCTCACGCTGGCCCAGGCTAGCAGGGGGTCATGGTCGATGGTGTGTGGAGGGTCTGTTGTGTTGCTGTCTGTTGCAGCTGTCTGGGTGTTGAAGCTGTCGTGGATGTCTGCTATCTTGCGGTGGAAGAAGGTGGCAAGGGAGTTGCACAGGGCTTGCGACGGTGGGATGTCGTTGGTGTTGGAGCTGGGGTTGGAGAGTATCTTAACGATGTTGATGAGCTCCTTGCTATTGTGTGCGTTGTTGTCAAGCCGGTCTTTGAAAGAGGTCCTCTTGGCCTCCCTAATGAGGTGGTGGTGGTTGCAGATGGTGTCCTTGTGTGCTGCGTGGCTGTCCGGAGTTTGTTCACTGTGCCATTTATTCTCTAATTTCCGGCAGGCTTGCTTGAAGGCTCTGAGTTCTGGGGTGAACCAGCTGGCCCTCTTACTGATGTCTCTTTGGGGGGCTTCTTTAGCAGGCGAGGGGGTTGGCGCAGTCCTCGATCCAGCGTCTGAGGCTGTGGGCAGCGTCGTCATTGTTGGAGGGTTCGGTGGGTGGGCTGAGAGCGAGGTTTGCATGTAGTTGGTCTTCGGTGATTTTGCTCCAACAGCGGCGGGGGATCTGTTGGGTGCGGTGGTGTGTGGTGGGCTTCTAGAAGGCAAAGTGGATGCAGCGGTGGTCGGTCCAGAGGCGTTCGGTGGTGTGGCTGACGGAGACATGCGGGCTTGAGGAGAAGACGGGGTCGAGCGTGTGGCCGGCGGAGTGGGTGGGCGTTGTGACTAGTTGCTTCAGTCCAAGGTTGGCGAGGTTATAGATCAGGGTTGTGGAGTTGTTTTTGTTGTTGTTCTCAAGGTGAAAGTTCAGGTCTCCGAGGAGGAAGTAGTCGGTGGAGGTCAGGGCTTGCGCGCTGCTCAAGTCGGCGATGGAGTCATGGAACTGGGGGCATGGTCCGGGGGGTCGGTAGACGAGAGTGCCTCTGAGGGTGGAGTTAGGGTCTCTGTGGAACTGGAAATGCATGTGTTCGGCGGTGCTGAGCGCGTCAACGGTGCTAGTCGAGATCCTGATGCTGTTCTTGTGGACGATGGCGATTCATCCTCCGACTCCGCTGGTGCGGTCTCTGCCGGTGATCTTGTAGCCGTCTGGGATGGCTATGGCAATGTCGGGTGTGGAGGAGTCGTTAAACCCGGTCTCTGTCAGGAAGGCGACATTCGGGGATGTTGTGTTGAGCAGGTCCCAAAGCTCGACAGCAGGCTTGCGTGCAGAGCGGGTGTCAGGTAGTATGCATCAGAGGTGGTTGGAGTCTTTCTTGGCAGGTGGTTCGTCGGCTCTGAGGCTGGTGTAGCTGCAGTTCCGGCAGGTGAAGGGGTCGTGTGTGCATTTCGGGGTGGCCTTGAAGCAGGTGTGGCTCCATCCGGAGTTGAGAACGTGCGGAGTGCTGGCGTCATAGTGGCGGCGGTTGTCGTGGTGGGTGCGGGGGCCAGGGGTTCTTTCACTGGGCATGGTCCAGGCGTGGATGGGCGCAGACGAGCTTGCCTTAGGCGCGCTTTCGGGGCACCAGCGGCGCGGCCGCACAGCGACCGGCATATATGGGGAGGTGGGAGGGAGGAGCAGCTGGGAGGTGGGGGCAGCGAATGGGCAGTGGGCCGTCAGGCGGGGGCCGCAAGGGACGCAGCACCGAGGGCGGTGAGGGACAACGAAGGTAACAGAAGGAAAAAGGGGCACAAAATCGAGGGGAAAACGAGTGGAACAGAAGGAAAAAGGGCACAAATAACGAGTGGCACAGAAGGCAAAAGGGGCACAGAAACGAGGGAAAAACCGAGTGGAACAATGGGCAGAAGGGCACAAAAATGAGTGGAAGAGAAGGCAAAAGGGGCACAAAAACAAGGGAAAAATGAGTGGCACAGAGGGCAGAAAGGCACAAAAAACTAGTGGAACAGAGGGCAGAAGGGCACAAAAAATGAGTGGAACAGAAGGCAAAAGGGGCACAAAAACAAGGGAAAAATGAGTGGCACAGAAGGCAGAAGGTCACAAAAAACGAGTGGAACAGAAGGCAAAAGGGGCACAAAAACGAGGGAAAAATGAGAGGCACAGAAGGCAAAAGGGCACAGAAATACCGGAAAAACGAGTGGGACAGAGACAAAATACAGAACACAGAAATACAGGGGCAGCTAAGAACAGAAGGCAGAATGGGAAGAGAGGCACGGGAGCAGCGAGGGGAACAGAAGGGAAAACGGGCAGAGACAGGGGGGCAGCAAGGGGAACAGAAGGGGAAACCGGGGGGTACAGAAGGAAAGATAGGGCAGAGAGAGCACAGGGACAGCGAGGGGAACAGAGGGAAGAAAAAGGGGCATGGACCACGTACAAGCAGCGGGGGAAGACAGACAACAACAGTCACAGACACAACAATGAATATACAGGCAATACAATAAAAGCAATAAAGCGGAGGATGAACAAACCTACCTATGGCCTACCACTGGCCACCAGGGATGAGGCGCAGGTGGTAGCCTGCGAGTGGTGGAGGGCCTCAAACTACCTCTGCAGCGGCAGCTGGGGCAGGGAGACACAGGTGGTGCTGTGCGGTGGGGGGCCACCTACCTGGTGGGGTCAAGGGTCGCTGTGCCCCCACCTAATTTAAATTAAGCCTCATTAGCTGGTGAGATGGTTGATTGAGTCAGCATACCCATATTTGTCCTTTGTCTTCACTGGTCTTGAGAATGAAACCTCATGGGTGACATTTTAGCCAACAGGTGATTTTGAAGGCAACAAGCTAACTGGTGGAGAAGTCCTTCCAGTCTGCAGCTAACCTGCCCTGGGTAGGGACTGTCCTCCCAGTCTATTGAGTCAGGGTGTCAGTGCCTTCCACCTTCATTGGGCCCGGGCCTGGGGATGTGTAATGACCGGATTTCCTGACCAAGTTATCAGCTCACCCAAACACCACAAACCCAGTCATCACGTAACTTCATCCCTTCCCAGACCGTATTTACAACAGTGCCTGGGGTACTTACCTGGGAATGGGGATCCCACAATATATATAAGCTTACACAGCTAATATACCACTAAATCCTAGAGGAACTACGGAATTCCATCCTATATCCTATGATCTCACCTTATAGCCCCACAACAATCTGGCTCTGGCTAATCTACTCTCACTCGTGTCGGAGAGCAGCTCCAGCATATAACGCCCTATCCTGAGCGATCTCTCTTGATAGTGTCCCCACTTGTAGTCCCACGACAATCCGGCCCGGACTACTCTACCCCCTCGCTCCTCGGGGAGCAGCTCCAGTATATAACGCCCTATCGTGAGCGATCTCTCTTTATAGTGTCCCAACTATCCTATTAATACCTCTTGCTTTCTAGTGGGAATTTCCCAAGTACCTGATATCTACTGGAAGTATCTTCTATCATATGAATTATTATTATTTTCCCTCGTGTAATGGATAGGAGATCTGTTCCTCTCACACAAGAACTGCCAAATTACCACATTCAAGAATTATTCCCTGACATGAAACTTTAATCACTCTCCGTCATCAGTTACCTGTAGGAAGGGAATAGCCCATGCTTCCATACGACAGTACCTGGCTAAAAAGAAAAGTTAGCTCTATCATGGAAACAATACTCAGATGCATTTATTAAGAACTGGGGTCCCTTTATTAAACAATAAAAATAAACATTGCATTATAAAGTCATAGTAATACCTAGCAATCTAAGCATAGCTTGAAAAGTAAAGGAAAGAGTTAATATATTTGCGCACTATAATAGCAGGACAGACTTCACCTTATAATTACGTAGACTGGTTCTGGCTGTCGTTTGGGTCCCTCTCTCATCTGTGCCTCGGCTCATCTCAGACTCTGCTCTGCACCCACGGATACACGTCTGCACCGCTATGCTCCTTCACCTCCGTCACCCCTCCAAAGCACTGGAACCCTTCTCTGGTCTTCGTCTCTGTCTCTCAGCTCTCCACCGGTCAATCTGCACTGACTTCTCCTCTCCCAGGAACTGTCTTCACTTCCAAGCTTCAATCTAATGATATAGTTTCCACTACTCTGAGAACCATTCGTTCAACTAACTTCTTCACTCTGATTATTCCACTTCTGGCTACAGACTAACTCCAACTGCTCTAACAAACCAATTTACAATGTAGCTTCGGTCTCTCCAAAGGATCATCTACCCTTTCTCTCTCAAGGATAGTCTGTGTCTTCTACCTCTCTGCATTTCGATAATATAGAGAGCTCTTCGTTCGTGGAAATTTCCAGACAGTAACCTGCCGCCCACCAGACTCCTGCACCAGGCCCCGGGTTCTCGACACTTCCACAGTGGCCACCTGTTGTTGCGTCTTAAACCCGAGCTCCGTTTACATTCCTCCGATAAGGGCCAGCTCTGACCGGTTCTTCTCCAGCGAACAACAGCTCATAACTAAAATATTACTCTTGACCTACAAGTGCCTCGGGCAGCCGAGGCAGAAAGGAAAATGGAGACTCTCTCGTTTGGGCCTTGCAGGCCCGAAAAAGATGAAAGAGACGCACAGCTCTGTCAAAGTACATAGGTAAGCCCTACCAATAGGTAACATTAAGTCAGAAATAGAGAATCTACCTCCTAATATAAGCCTTCAGGCCCGAAAACGATGAAAAGGGCACAGAATTATGTCAAAGTCAATGGGCAAACTCTAAGAATAGGCTAAGAATAGGGATCTGTCCACTATACTAAGATGGTAGTAGACCACAGTCACCACCACTCAGAAAATAGAACAAATTATCCGGTCACTACATTCCACCCTTGACTGTCGTCTACTAACAACTTAGACTAAAGTCAAAATACAATTTAAACAGAACGAACATCTGATGAAGGAAAATAAGAAACAAAACTAACAGACCTAGACGTAGCTTGTGGTCTAAAAATCTATCCCTGCCGATGAGGGGTAATACCCCGAAACACGTGTCCAGGGATGGCGAAGACAGCGAAGATAGCAGAAGATCGATAGATGATGCATCGCGAACACTTTACTACATTGACCAGAGTCCCTAGGGGCGACACCGCCGGTGTGGGAGTAGTGTGCGACCCCACCCCCATTTGTAAGAATAGGCTAACTACTAACAACTTAGACTAAAGTCAAAATACAATTTAAAACAGAACAAACATCTGATGAAGAATAATAAGAAACAAAACTAACAGACCTAGACGTAGCTTGTGGTCTAAAAATCTGAACAAAGGAAGGGACACATTGAATACAACAACAAATAGTGACTAAAATGCAAATAGCAATCAAGACACCCCCCAACACTTGTCGCAGGAAGTGTAAATCAGGCAACCAACTGAAAAGCCAATCAAACCACCCTTGATCTATATGTTGCCTAACTTCTTCAGTTAATTCATGAAGTTTGTCAATATGTGATTAGAACAACAAAGGCCTTCAAAATCCAAACAGCCATGACCATGTTTGAGTAGAAGATAATCTATTGCAGCTCTATTTGTAAAATGGATCTGCGCTCACCTCGAGCATCTAATAAATGGTCAGATAAGACAGCAGAAGTATGGGTAATAGACTTAACCATCCAGCAAGCAATTTTTCCGATTGATTTAGCATTATATACAGACAATGCAGGAACACCTACAATAGAGAGAGCTAAGCTAAGATGCAAAGATTTAATGTAATGAGGAGTCACAATTTGCTGTTAAGGATGAGGCATCATGTGTAGTTCGGGAAATCACATTAGGATGTGAGGAAAACATTAATAAACTCAATCTGGTAATAGCACAAGGACCTCCCGCAATATTTGCAGGAATATAGGGCCAAGATGTATTGCCACATGAAAATAACCATCCAGTGGGTAATAATACAATGTGATAATGACTAGCTGTAACTACAAGACGTCTACAAGTCATATTATTTTTAACAGAAACACATGATTTAGGTGTTCTAGTAAAGCACAAAGTCTTTTCATGGGCGGAAAATAAAGTAGCATTATTGAGTCTTAATTGAACGCACTTGCCTATGATCCTGGGATCACAGGTCATGAAAAAGCAAAGATCACCTTCAGTGATATTATAAGTTGTGATTTGGGGATTTAAAGGGGGCTGTGAATCAATCAAAACCATACATAAAGCACAGTAATCATAGGCCGCAAAGTCACTGAAAATTACATTAGGATGAGCATCAGTTAAGTTAAAAATATGGGTAAGTGTTTCCATAGAAGCTGGGACAGCAACCAAGCAGGTCGCTAGAATGTCAGTCACTGAATACATGGGGGTCAAATAAAAATGATTTGAATCAGTGAGTTTGTTCGCTAACGTAGTCCAAAAGTTCGATGAGGAATCCCACGATGCAGAAGAACGACGTCTTCGGTCCAAGGAATTAGTCTGGTTCTGGGGGCCCTCCCGTCTCCCGGCGCAGCAAACCAAAAGGAGTCCAGCGGCGACACCTCCGGCAGCAGCAATCCATGCGATGGTCTAGGAGAACGGAATCAGATACAGGTATTATTCATTCTCGCAAATAGCATTTGTCAGCTGGAACTACACCCCAGCTATCTTGCCCTGGCCTGATCACTAGGACAGTGTTGTCCTGACCTGTTGCAATAATTTCGGCCTGTTCAGGGGGATTTGTAGGCGACTGAACCCACACTCTTGCTCCGGGATTATCAGTGGAGCCAAAACCCTTTTTTCCACGAATAGTTAACAGAGTTGGGGCAGTGCCTTTTTGAATATCACCACTGAAAACAGGCATAATTATCAATTGAGCAACTTGGTCTGTTTTCTGCATTAATAAATAAGAGTCACCACTGTTTAACAGGATCATTTTAATCTCTCCTTGATAATCACTGTCAATGACACCTCCGAGCACCTGGACACCTTTTAAGGCTAAGCCAGATCTCGGGGCAATTAATCCAAAACTTCCAACGTGTATTTGAACACCAATTCCGGTTTCCACAATAGTAATGTCTCCTTTCTTCAAAGTAATGGTGTTTATAGAATGCAGGTCCAAGCCTGCAGAACCAGGGGTCACTCTACATGGAGCAAGAGCTCCAGGGGAAATCTCCCAATACATCACTGTACTCTCAATAGTATTTGGTTTAGCATCAATAGCTGGAGGAAATAAACACATTAATGGGGAATTAGAATTTAGATAAGGGCGATTGTTCAGAATCAACAATGCATCAAATAAATGATCTCTCCAGTTCTTAAAAGTTCCATCTGAAAGCTTATGTAATTGATCTTTCAACAAGCCATTCATTCTCTCCACAAGGCCTGCGGCCTGTTGGTATTAAGGTATATGGAACACCCATTCAATGTTGTTTTCCACACAGAATTCTTGCACTAATTTACCTTTGAAATGAGATGCGTTGTCAGACTGTATTTGAAGTGGAACACCATAGTACAGCATAATTAACTCTAGCGTTTTAATAGTATTTATCTGAGTAGCTCTTTTACAGGGAAATACTACTAAAAGACCACTGAAAGTATCTACAAACATATTGACAATTTTTACTCATGGGAAGAGGACCTATATAATATATTTGCCAAATCTGTGCAGGGGATTTTCCTCGATGTAATTGACCTTTCACAATTTGGGGCACTTCTCTCTGTCTAGAGTGCTGACATATGGGACAATGAAGTATGGTATCTTTAATCAAATTGAGAGGATTATAAATTCCTCTGTCAGCAGCCCACCTGCTAGTGATTCTTTCTCCAAAATGTCCTGACTTCTGGTGGTCCCATTTCGCCAATCCCGCCAAATCAAAATCTTGTTTGTCCACCATTGCCTCAGAAATTTTAGATTTCTCATCTGCAATTTGGTGAAAAAGTTTGTCAAGGGAGTCTACGTGTGTATGAGCATTAACATGGAAAACTGTCCCATTACTCTGAGGAAGTAGTTCCCAAATCTCTTGCCATAAGTGCTTACCCCAAAGCTCTTTTGAGTGAAGTCTCCAATCATGGGAATGCCACGTCGGTAACCAAACCGCTAAACCATTAGAAGCGGACCAAGAATCAGTAAAAATGTGACATGTACCAGGCAATTCTTGTTTCAAAACTTGATAGACAGCATATAGCTCAGCGAACTGACTACTTTTCCCTTCACCTGTGGTACTTAGCAGTTTTTGTGTGATCGGATTGTAGGATACTGCCTTCCAATGCCTCTTCTCTCCTATGTACCTCGCTGAACCATCCGTAAACCATACATATTTTCTGTCCTCCACGGACAAATCATCAAACGGCTTACCCCACTTAACAGGGGATTCCTGTACTATAGGTACGGAGTAATCACTCTCTGGTTCTCCTGACGGCGCCTGCGCCACTTGCTCATGTAACAACGCAACACCCTTCGGTCCTACACGTGCTCTGTCTTGTATATACCATTTCAACTTAATCACACTTGCTTCTTGAGCATGTTCAATTCTGTGAGTTTTCGGTGAACTCAAAACCCATTGCATAATAGGAATTTCAGGTCTCAAAATCACGTCATGTCCTAAAGTCAATTGCTCGGTATCCACCGAGCCCAATAGCATGCAAGTAACTGTTTCTCAAATGGGGTGTAACGCTCACCAGCGTCGGGTAGCTTTTTAGACCAGAAACCTAACGGTACTTTTTTCTTACCTTGTTTTTGCCATAAACTCCAATTCGCATACGGGCCTTGCACAGACACATTCAAATCCACATCACCATCACGTACAGGCCACAAATCCAAAGCATGCTGAATAGCTTCTTTCGCCAATTCAAACGCATCTTGCTGCGGTTTATTCCATTCATTTTCATTTCAAGAATCTTTATTCGGTGGTTAAAAAACACCATAAAAGCACAAGCATATATACATTGTTTAAAAAATTATTAAACATTGAACAAGATCCTTGTACAAAGTTAACATAGATAAAAATATCTGTATACAAGTACATAAACATACATTTAATGGTAAAAAACTTTCATAACTAGCCCCTGGTCATCCTTAATCGGACCGCAACCTTAATAAAATTCATTACACAACACAAGGTAAGTGGATCGGAGGCTTTTTGCAAGAAGACTAGTGCATCCCTAGCATGTTCCTGATGGGCATTTTTTAAAATATTTACAAGGAAACTGCGCCTGGGCATAGAGTAGTATGGACAGAGCAAAACAAAATGAAGCGAGTCCTGCGGAGACCTGTTGTCGCAGCCGCAGGGTCCCTTCTGCTCAATTGACATAGAAAAGCCTGCTGGTGAAGCCAACACAAAAGACAATAAATTTAATCTAAAACGACACATAAGGAATCTGTCCTGTGCGTTATGCATTAGGTACAGGTAAGGCTCCATACCCTCCACACTCTTCACCAGGTTATGTGCCCTCACAGTCTTTTTAAGTATTTCTGCCTCAGCTCTTTCTCGGGTTTTCCGCTCTAGAAAAAATTCCCCTATTTGTTTTTTATGCTGGGCTAAGATTGTTGTTGGGTTCGTGAAGAGGTTTCCGAAGCCTAAATCTTCTAGGGATTTTTTCACGTATTTGAGCCAGGGGATGCGCATACAATTGGTCCTGTCTAAGCAATCCAGTAAGATTTCTCTACTTAAGTGCGCTTCTGGGTTAGCCCATATTTTTAACCAGGCCACAATTGGCCTGAGTTTTAACAGGTCCTCCAGATAAGGCCTCCCAAGCTCCCTATGTGCTATAAATCCAGCAGTGCTGGATGGTACCCTCAGAACAGATTTCAAGTATTTATTTTCTTCCTGTTGGATTCTGGTAGTGTTCACAAATCCCCATACTTCTGCCCCGTAAATTACTTTTGAGCATGTTACGGAGCGGTACAAATTCACTACCTGTTCCGGGCTCCAACGACCTAATCTCCTGCCATAGCCTGCTATTGCCCCGTTAGAGGCAATCATTTTACTACAGCGTTCTGTCACCAGGGAGTTAAACTGCAAAGCACCATCAAAAGTCACTCCCAGGTAGGAGAACGTTTTAACCTCCTCTATAATATGAGTACCAATTGTATAGGTGAACTTAGAGGACGGTTTTTTACCGGCCAGGAGCACATAAGATTTACTCAGGTTGACAAATAAGTCCAAGGTGCTCATGAACTTGACGAACCCGTCTATCAGAATTTGTAGACTTCGCGGAGTGCGCGCGATCAAAACTGCGTCGTCCGCGTAAAGCAGGACAGGAATATGTCTCTGGCCAACCCTAGGGCAATCAGCTTTTAAACCCAAAAGAAACTGCTCCAAATTATTAATATAAAGGGAAAACAAAAAAGGGGCGAGGATACAGCCTTGTCTGACTCCACTCTTACATGGAAAGGAGTCAGTCAGACCTCCCTCCCTGTTAAATCGGACCCTGGCCGTGGTGTCACTGTGTAGTTCCCTTAATATGGCGATTAAACCACTCTCAATCCCCATGCTTGACATCAGGTCCCATAACTTCCCTCTGTTGACATGGTCAAATGCTGCTGCCAAGTCCATGAAACCCATATAGATAGGTTCTTCACTGGCCAGAGTGTATTTGGCAGTCAGCATGTAAAGGTTCAGGCATTGATCGCTAGTGGACCTCCCTGTCCTGAACCCGTATTGGGTATCCGAGAAGATGTTATTCTCGTCGGTCCACTCCGACAATCTATTCAGGATTGCCCTACCCAGAAGTTTGGCCGATACGTCAATAAGGGAGATTGGCCGGTAACACTTAGGGTCGTCCCTATTGCCCTTTTTAAAAATTGGCACAATAATTGCTTTTGACCACGATGGCGGAAGGTCACAAGAGATGGCAGTATTTATGACCCTGGTCATTAAAGGGGCCCATAAGTCTATGTTACTGAGGAATAGGTCAGGGGGGATCCCATCCGGACCCGGAGCTTTATTCTTAGTCAAACCCTCCATCCCTACTATGATCTCTTTGAGGGAAAATACCACCGGGGAAATCTGACTTATAGTTACCGATGGTTCTGCAGAGGTACCAGACTCATAATTATATAAGCCTCTAAAATGTGTTGTCCACTGTTCAGGTAGGATGTTAGCCCCAATATCTGGGGAATCCTTCTCTTGAAAGGTCGGGTTATTAATAATTCTCCAGAAACCAGCGAGATCCTTTCTTTCCCCTGCTTCTCTTAAATCTGCCCACGCTTCAGCCTGCAGTGCAAGTTTCCTCCTTTTAATTTCATTATTATAATTCACTCTGCACGCCCTAACTTTTTGGGAGTCCCTCGGTTTTTGCTTCAGGCAGCATTTCAGCTCCCTTAGTGCCTTGGAGCAGTCTTTGTCAAACCACCGTGGGTTGACCAGGATACGTGAGGGTGCACCGGACTTAAGTAGGCCATCAATCAAATTGGCAATCTGCTCAAATGCATCCAGTAACGTTGCTCCCTGAACTTCTAAATCTAGGCAATCGTTAATGGCATGTAAACCCTTGTCACCCAGGGTTTTAAAAAACTTTGCCCCATCTATTTTGGACCATTTCAGCCGCCTGCCTTGGTCCGTTGCCTTCTCCTCGATTGTACCACGGGGGTTAGTGCCGGCCCCCACCCTATACGAGAGCACCAATACAAGCGGGTTGTGATCGCTAAAACTGCTCCATTCTATCCCTACCCTGCTTATTTTATTTATCAGGGATCTCGAGACCAAAATATAATCTATAAAGGACGCGCAGCCCCTACCCTTAAAAGTTGGGGGGAGTGTGCCATCTGACTGAGGGTCAATCATATTAATAGTATGTTCTAAGTCATACTTAAACAGTAGGAGGTCCAGAGCCGATCCAGTGGGTGTGTGAGAGAAGTGCGGCCCCTTTTTCAATGGGCATTGTGACCAGTCTGAGTTTGCCTTGACCAGTGCTGGGCAGAGATGACAATTAAAATCTCCCATTAATAATAACCCGCAGGGCTGCCCCTTGTTTTGGGATATTGTTTCTGATTCCAGCCTCTGGTCTAAATCCGCTAGTAGGGGGATACAATTATTTACTGACTCCGAGTTATAGATGTTAAAGACAGAGAATCTTAGCCCCTTCCCAAAAAACCGAGCTACCTGGATCCCATGTAGACTCCAATCTGGAGAAGACCAGGTGCCTGGGAGGTCTAAATCTACGTAGATGGACAACCCACCCATTGCTCTCCCCGATCTAGATTTTCGGGCGGAAACAAAAAAACACTTATAACCCTGTAGGTGGTGATCACTTGCCAACGCCCATGTCTCCTGGAGACATATAACATGAAAGTTTCTAATGTAATCGACCCAATCCTTGTTGGAGAATTTGCCCGCTATCCCCGCAACATTCCAGGAAATCAGTCTCATACCTTCCCCTCGCACTTTTAAACCCTCCTGTTGGTGTAATAGAGTCTCCTGTGTCGGACCTTGCGTGGCCAGCCCGTACCCCCCTCCTGAACATTCTATTAATGTAACATTCGGTTCATCATACCCTGGATTTCCTACGTCAGACATTACAATTAGTTGAACGTTAGGGCTCCGTTCACCCACCACCTCTACCTGGGCACTCTCTTCCATATGACCCTGAGGGGCATTATCCATCTGTCAATCAACCCCCTCTAAATCATTCAGACCATTGAACCGATTATAGGTGTGAAAAGGAGGTTCCTGACGGCCAAGTGATGATCTATGATTAGAGTCCTGGTGTCTCCCCCTCCTGCCAACCCTCTCCCAGTTGTTTTGCTTTTGTTGCGACTGCAGTGGGGCTGGGCTAATAGGAAAAAAGAAAGACACCCGAAGGGTATGAATAGTGGATTCCCTAGATCTGTTTTCCCCTTGGCAAATATAGGTCACTGTATCTGTATCCCTAAAACTTGTCAGTATGCAATCCCCAACAATAGATTTCTGGGTTCTCCCCACCCATGGCACCCTTCTTACCATTATGATTTCATTATTAAGGTGTAACGGGAGAGGTCTATTTATGTTTAGCCACTTAATGACCCTACTTTTCAAGGCACAGAAGTCCTCAGTTTCCCCTGCTTCAAGTGGGGGAACTCCTGCCAAGACAACAGTAAAATCATTGGTCTCGGGGGGTAGATTGGGCCTACGTGGTCTTGGGGGAAGCTTCATTAGGGGGATCAGTGTGGTACTGTCTGCCTGCTGTACCAAGTTGACCGGGCCAGACGGGGGAATAGGGATGTTAAAGTTAGAAGGCCTGGTTGGTACGGAGTTATTCTTTGCGGGCTGTTGTGAACCCACCGTATTTACTGCATGTAACGGGAGTGTATTTAAGGCTCTATGTACAGGCTGTTCGGTGGCTACGTTAATAGAGCTGGGTGCTAAATTCCTTTCCTGGTGCTCAGCCGGGATTTTCAGACTACCTACTGCGGTCTCCAGTGCGGTTAGTCTAGTCTCAATCTTTTTTAAACTCTCGGTGATTGGTAATAATAGAGACCTTAACAAGAATTCCAGATTCCCCAGGGGAACAACAGATAGGGGGAGGTTAGCAATATTAGTTCCCACCTTTATTGTCGGGGCGGGGGCTGGGTTATCCTGGTCAACAGGTTTAGAGTGAGAATCAGCCTGTGACTTTGCCACTACTACAGGCGGTTTGACAGCAGACTTCCCAAAGTCCAGACGGGAATTTTTAGATTTGTTCCTTCCCTGTACGCCCTTCGACTTCCTTCTACGTTTGTTAGGGGGGGGCCCATGAGAACTTTGCACGCTTACTGATATGGGTGGGTTTGTGTTGGCCTTGGGGTCCCGCAGTGGTTGGGAGACTAGGTCTATGGTCACTCTGGTGGGACTAGGACTAGTAACTGGGGCTATGATCATAGCTTCTGCTGGTGTAGTATTCATGTGATCCCTCAACAGAAGTGGGACATCATCTATAAAAGACAACTCCTCCCTGGGCGTAGTAGATTGTTCTCCGAGAGGGGTATTTTTCAGATTGTCTATTGAGCGTCTCCTTTCTGCTCTTAGCCGAGACAGGTTACACTCTTTGTCCCCCTCCCCCCCGGCCCGTGAGAAATAATTCTCTAAGGTCCTGCTTTTAGCTCCTCCCGGCTTCAACGGTGTGCTCTCCTTGGCCGGAGACGGCATCATTCAAGTGCAAAGATATATTTCGCCGCAGATTGTAGCAAACAGGTACCTTGGGTCAAGTGCGTGAACCAAGGGGGGCGGCCCAGCCCGGCCTCCTTCGGCCCCGGACGGCCACAGACGGTCCCGCCCTTGTCCCGGGCTTCTCCCGGCGAACTCCCGCGCGCTCCCGCGCAGCGGTATTCACACGTTAAAATATAGCTATTACGATGATCACCCGGTCGTTGGGGGCGGGGAGGGAGAGCAGCCCAGGTGGAACGGGCGGGGTTACTGGGACTCCTGGGAAATGTAGTCCCAGCCCTCTTGCTCGCAGCCCTCAGCCCCTGTCTTACCCCAGCAGCAGCTAACAGCCCACGAAGGAGAGCGCCCCTCTGCGAAGCGGGACCCGCGCAGCGGGTTCCGCGAGGCGTTGGTGGAGATGCAAAGAATCCACGGGCGAACCAAACAGCAAGGCAGGTTTGTCAAAGTGTCCCATTCAAACACATTCTTTTTACGGGTAACTTTGTACAAAGGGGCTAAGACCTGACTCAAATGTGGGATGTGCTGACGCCAAAAGCCAAATAAACCAATAAATCTCTGTGCTTCCTTTCTATTTTTCGGGACTGCAAATTCTGCAATTTTCTGTTTTACTTACGGAATGACTTCTCAATTTCCTTCATGCCAATTAATACCTAAAAATTTTACATTTTGTGCTGGACCTTGCAATGTGTCTGGATTAATCTCGCAACCTCTATTTTGTAAATGAGCTACGATTTGGTCTAATTGGGTCTGAATCATATCCTGTGTTTCACCTTGAATTAAAATGTTGTCAATGTAATAACACACCTGTATTTGTGGATTCACTGGAACTTCAGTTAAATGTTCTGCCACCAGCCGATGACAGATCGTAGGACTATGCACATAGCCCTGGGGAAGACATCTGAACGTCATGTGACGTCCATTCCATGTAAAACTGAATTGTTCCTGGCACTCAGGGGCAATAGGAATGGAAAAGAAAGCTTTAGCAATGTCAATAGAAGCATACCAGGTCCCTGAATGCTTTTGAATTCTCTCAATCAAAGTAATGATGTCAGGTACTGCAACAGTCAAAGGGGGTGTATGTTTATTCAATTCGCGGTAATCAACTGTCATGCACCAAGAATTATCACTCTTGCGCACCGGCCATACGGGATTATTCCAGGCAGAAGTAACTGGGGTTATAACTCCTGCATCCACTAAATCCTGAATTGTGGCACTAATCTCTTCATGCCCGCATGGAAAGCGATACTGTTTCTGAGAAACTACTTTTGTAGCTTTAGGAATTTTCACAGGGGGAATTCTCAAACGTCCAACTCTCACAGACTTTGATGATATGTAGTTCCTGTCTCCAAATCGATAACATCCATCATCTAAATATAATGTCATACCTTTCAAAATGTCAATTCCAATTATGTATTCACAAAGAGGGACTACCAGTACAGAATATTCTTTTTGGGGAATTCTACCTATTTTCATCTCAACATCAGTTTGCACTGCGGGGGTTTCTTTACCACCTAGGCCAGTAATTGTGAAAAATTGTCCTTTAAATCTCCTCGGATTCCCATAAATTAAGATGGCCTCCGCTCCTGTATCAACTAATGCTCGGGCCCTCTGTATGTTTCGATGTCTCCAAAAAATGTTGATATCTACATAGGGTTTGTTATCTCTGTGGGCCCAATTGCATACCGGAGCTTGACCTATTTCCTAGTCATTTTTATAGCGTTCTGACGCCCAAGACAAATCAGGGTAAAGACTCTCATATTTATTAGGTAATGTCAGCTCATTCTTATGCTTGTTTCCCTCACGAAATGGATTTTTGTCATCCACAAAATATTGCGAGTTTCGCTCAGAAAACTTGTGTCGTCTATCTTTCACTCTAAATTCAGGAGATTCATCTCTCTCCGCTCTGTGTCTGCTTTCAAAACGCTCATCTCTCCCCCTCTCTCACCCCTTCTCTCACTCTCTCTCGTTCACGACGAGGAGACACATCCCTCTCATTCCGACCTCTGTCATTCCTGTCATAACTGTTTCTGTATCCGTCATTCTCACTATCGCTAGAATTATTTTGAGTACGATCTTGTTTACTCACTCGCCTAGCTCCTTCCTTTTTGTCCAAACCACGTTTGCGGAACAAAGCCCACAATTTGTTATTCGGCTCACCATCAATGTCCTCTTTTTTCACACCATCAGCCAGTAAGCCGAGATACATGTCACGTTAGTAAACCGATAATTACCAGTACGACCCTCAGGTCTAGATTGCCTTTCCGGTTTAAGCCATTCACCCAATTCACCAAGTTGACGCACAGCCTCAAGCACATCAGACAAAGGAGCACCAGTTTGATTAATCAACAAGGTCATCATAACTTGCTTATAAGCAACAGGGGCGGAACGAATAATCCTATTCCGCACTGAAGTGGTCAACAAACCATTCAACAATCCGTCAGACGTATTCAGAAAAATCGCAGTTTTCATCACTTCCTCTTTCAGTCTCTGCGAGGCATCTCTCAAAGTATACCACGGCTTGTCATTCAAGGGCCAAACAGATTCAGTAGGATACTTATGATTACAACCTTCCGTCGCCAATTGAAGTAAACTAACCTGACCAGCATTAGCATAAGTCCGAAAATGATCTTGTACAGTAGAATCGGAACTCAAAGAACAACATTTTAGCGAGTCTCCCATGCCCAACATGATGCCAGCAGCACCCAATTCAAAAAGACGCACCATCCATGTAAGTAAGGCCTCACCAGGCCTCTATCGAAATCGTTCCAAAATGTCACTAACTTCCTGTTGCGTAAAGTCTTACAAACTATCCAAAGGAATCCCATTGGGATTGCCAGGAGCTTGCTGTCATTTCCTACGAAAGACAGGATGCGTAGAAACTTCCGCACGACCAGCACATTCACACCGATCGTCAGATGTACACCGATCGTCAGATTTACAAGAAGTACTCAGTTTACAGTCACGTCCAGTACAAGAATATTCTCGATTCCCAGTCTCCTCAGCCGAGGAGCTAGATTCATTCAAGTCCCAGATATCACCATCCCACTCATCAGGGTTCCAATGGAGCCCTGCTTTCGCCACAACCAAACGCACTTTCCTTTTACTGACTCGACCACGTCGGTTTTTGTATTTGTATTTGGCAATTCAAACTGCAGCCCTTTCCGCAATAGTCTGATATGCATCCAATTTGTCGGCAAGCAATTCATTTTGACATCTCAAAAGTGTATAAGCATTTTGCACTTCAACAAACTGGTCTTCAGATTCCTTGCACTGACGCTGCAATTTCAAAAGTTTCTCATATGCAAGTCTGTACGCATATAACAAAATACAACCTCTCCTTCCTAATATAGGAAGTTCTTCACCCTTCACATTCGGCGCTTTCCGTAAGGAAGCAACCACCTGACAGGATCCGCCGATTGCAAACAAGAAACCCAGTTTTCACTCAAACCAGTACAATCAGCCATTCATGAGCTAGCGCCTCATAAGGCGTCGATTCCCAACCTAGAATCTCAAAAGGCAATCGAAGAGTGGATTTAGACCTTCTCAAAAACATTGTATCAAAGTAGAAATATATACACATAGAAACAGAATATGTACAACAAGAGCTTCCGCACACGCCGAGCGCAAACAAACAAGATAACAAGAAAACGCGCTACAAGGCTTTCGAAAGCTGTTTGTGACGCCAAATGTAATGAAAATCATTACACTTCCCTGCACTTCATTCAAACTGTTCGTGACGCCAAATGTAATGACCGGATTTCCTGACCAAGTTATCAGCTCACCCAAACACCACAAACCCAGTCATCACGTAACTTCATCCCTTCCCAGACCCTATTTACAACAGTACCTGGGGTACTTACCTGGGAATGGGGAACCCACAATATATATAAGCTTACACAGCTAATATACCACTAAATCCTAGAGGAACTACGGAATTCCATCCTATATCCTATGATCTCACCTTATAGCCCCACAACAATCTGGCTCGGGCTAATCTACTCTCACTCGTGTCGGAGAGCAGCTCCAGCATATAACGCCCTATCCTGAGCGATCTCTCTTGATAGTGTCCCCACTTGTAGTCCCACGACGATCCGGCCCGGACTACTCTACCCCCTCGCTACTCGGGGAGCAGCTCTAGTATATAACGCCCTATACTGAGCGATCTCTCTTTATAGTGTCCCCACTATCCTATTAATATCTCTTGCTTTCTATTGGGAATTTCCCAAGTACCTGATATCTACCGGAAGTATCTTCTATCATATGAATTATTATTATTATCCATCATGTAATGGATAGGAGATCAGATCCTCTCACACAAGAACTGCCAAAATACCACATTCAAGAATTATTCCCTGACATGAAACTTTAATCACTCTCCGTCATCAGTTACCTGTAGGAAGGGAATAGCCCATCCTTCCATACGACAGTACCTGGCTAAAAAGAAAAGTTAGCTCTATCATGGAAACAATACTCAGATGCATTTATTAAGAACTGGGGTCCCTTTATTAAACAATAAAAATAAACATTGCATTATAACGTTATAATAATACCTAGCAATCTAAGCATAGCCTGAAAAGTAAAGGAAAGAGTTAATATATTTGCGCACTATAATAGCAGGACAGACTTCACCTTATAATTACGTAGTCCGGTTCTGGCTGTCGTTTGGGTCCCTCTCTCATCTGTGCCTCTGCTCATCTCAGACTCTGCTCTGCACCCACGGATACACGTCTGCACAGCTATGCTCCTTTACCTCCGTCACCCCTCCAAAGCACTGGAACCTTCTCTGGTCTTCGTCTCTGGCTCTCAGCTCTGCACCGGTCAATCTGCACTGACTTCTCCTCTCCCACGAACTGTCTTCACTTTCAAGCTTCAATCTAATGATATAGTTTCCACTACTCTGAGAACCATTCGTTCAACTAACTTCTTCACTCTGATTATTCCACTTCTGGCTACAGGCTAACTCCAACTGCTCTAACAGACCAATTTACAATGTAGCTTCGGTCTCTCCAAAGGATCATCTACCCTTTCTCTCTCAAGGATCGTCTGTGTCTTCTACCTCTCTGCATTTCGATAATATAGAGAGCTCTTCGTTCGTGGAAATTTCCAGTCAGTAACCTGCCGCCCACCACACTCCTGCACCAGGCCCCGGGCTCTCGACACTCCCACAGTGGCCACCTGTTGTTGCGTCTTAAACCCGAGCTCCGTTTACATTCCTCCGATAAGGGCCAGCTCTGACCGGTTCTTCTCCAGTGAACAACAGCTCATAACTACAATATTACTCTTGACCTATAAGTGCTTCGGGCAGCCGAGGCAGAAAGGAAAATGGAGTCTCTCTCGTTTGGGCCTTGCAGGCCTGAAAAAGATGAAAGAGACGCACAGCTCTGTCAAAGTACATAGGTAAGCCCTACCAATAGGTAACATTAGGTCAGAAATAGAGAATCTACCTCCTAATATAAGCCTTCAGGCCCGAAAACGATGAAAAGGACACAGAATTATGTCAAGGTCAATGGGCAAACTCTAAGAATAGGCTAAGAATAGGGATCTGTCCACTATACTAAGATGGTAGTAGACCACAGTCACCACCACTCAGAAAATAGAACAAATTATCCGGTCACTACAGGATCTCAGGAAGGTTAAACCCTTATTAAACCTTCCTCTCCCCTTTGGCCTGCGTAGGAAGCATTTGTCCTCAACTAATAAGCCCCAAAAAGTGGGGTCTTGTATAACCCTGGGGAGTCAGATGCAGAGTTAGATGTATCAGCAGGCCCACAGGTCATATGGTTGGTGAGCCGGTGACCAGATGGCCCGGGTCGACCTGGAAACCCGACAGCCCAGGCTAACCTGGCGACTAGAGTGCACAGGCTCATGGCAGCTGATGATGACTAGAACACCCATGCATGCTGACTCCAGCACTCAGGAGGCTCTGCAACATAGCCAACCACCAGCTCTCCTCCTCATGACTCCTGGCCATCTGGTTGTC
This sequence comes from Lissotriton helveticus, assembly GCF_964261635.1. Classification (NCBI taxonomy): domain Eukaryota; kingdom Metazoa; phylum Chordata; class Amphibia; order Caudata; family Salamandridae; genus Lissotriton; species Lissotriton helveticus. The sequence goes on from NC_136065.1 coordinate 1,522,903,294, forward strand.
CACCTGACCTTCAAGGGAGTGGCACAGAGCAGATAGGAGGTGGCATGCTATATGAAATGTGGTGGATGTGATCTCCCATGGGCCAATGTCCCGTCCCTCTAACAAGCCGGTGGCAGAGGAAGGATGCCTGTATTGTTATGGTTTAGGAAGGATTCAGACGTAGAAGTTTTCACTCATAATCCCACAGATTGTAGCTTTGTCTCATTGTCTTCTCGGACATGCACATTCACCAAATATCTGAACCTGCGGTTCCTTTCACGCTGAGAACAAGATTACTATTGCAACAACATATCATGAGTGGGGCAACACTAACCTGCCTCATAACAGTATAAACTCGCCTCATGTTCCCTATTAGTGGGTGAACAATTCAATGCTTGGTGAATTTAGCTTCACTATGATAGGAAGAGCCAACATCGAAGCATCAAAAAGCTGCGTTGCTTTGAACGCTTGGCTGCCACAAACTAGTTATTAATGTGGAAACTTTTTTGACATATCCTGCTTCAATCCCAAAAAGTCAGAAGAATGATGAGGCTTTGCCTTCACACTTTGTGGTCATTCAGAAAATCACAATCAAGTGAGCATTTACCCTTCTGAGATGCTCGGCATTTCTGACTGAGCTGACCTTATCATGCCTGCATTTTTGTGTGATGTGTACCACCCCAATCAAACTCTCCACTTGTCACTGTCAATGAACTCAGTCACACCCAACAAGCACTGAGACTTGACGCCAGAAGCAAGAGCCAAATGGGACTTGCCCCTCTTTTTAACTGGCTGTTGGACTTGGCCCAGTGGAAAAATGATAATGGTGATATTTCTCTGGTCTGCTACTTATCCTACGCCTCTCATGTCTCTTACTAGTAACAGACTAGAGTCAAGCATAGCAAAGGCTTCTTTCCCCACTGATTTTGCCAACCCCAGGTCCTTGGTTGCTATCTTCCTAGATAGTAGGTAGGGACAGTGGTATTTTTGTTCATTCATTTAGGTGTGTCACTAATTAGATGATGAGGCATTTGGCAATTCTTATACTACTATGTGGTGGTTGATTCTAGGTTATTATTGATACCCATCAGTGTCAAATCGGTCTTGCTTTCAACAACACAATGATTGTGCCATAGCGCAACTATACTTTCAGTTGCGCTCAATGAAACATGAACCATATATTGATAAAGAGAGTACACCCTACGGTACTTTTCTTGCAATTAGTATTACCTATTTCTTACCACACTTCTAGATCCCACAATTGCGAATGACTTGTGCAAAGTACGGTTGGGTAGCATATGACTGCCATGCAACAATGTGATTAGGACTGATTATGTGTAAGTACATTATAACTCATTATAATGAAGTTCTTTCATGCTACAAGAAATTCAGTATTCCCTATTTGAACCTAAGTTCACACATTACTGTATTAACACGCCCTAACAACAATAAAATGAACATTCAACTAATTCTAATACTAAGGGGTCCATTAGGATGTCAGGCGATGGCACCACCGCGGTGCTGGCCGGGCGGAAAAATGCCTTTTTCCGTCCGTGAGCAGCGGTCCTCGTGTCCGCCATATTAGTAGAGCAAAACATAGGTCATTTCCCGTCTGCCGCGGAGCGCCAAGCACCGCCATCAAAGTGCGCCCGCCACCGCGGCAGTGGGAGCCAATGGAGACTCTCCGCCGTGCGCAATGGCGTCTGCCCCGCTCCACAAATTAGGATGGCCCAAACAGGCAGACGCAGCGGAGACACCGCCCAACCAGAGACGACGGAAATTCGACAGTGGAGCGCGATAGCAGCGACCCGGTCCACACCACTCGGTCACGACCGCCATGGACCTAGCTCTACATGTGTTTCCGGTGCTGTACCTGCTACAGTATTATTATGAAATGGGCCACCGTGGACGACCCCGCAGGTACGCAACTACACAAATACAACACACAGGCTGACACCGGGTGAAATTCCACCACAGACACCCGGCTGGGGTTAACAACACATCCACAAGAGCACCCACACATGACCCACCTGCCACCATGTCACCACATTGCATCCTGGACACAAATCGACCGCAAACCTGCAGCAACGTCCCGGACCCGGTCACGTCACTGCAGCGGTCAACACATGCGCACAATGCAGAAGGCAGGGCCAGTCCAAGGCATGGGCAGGGCACAAAAACCACAGGGACACACCACCCCCAACCACACATCAACACACCCCATCAAGTCACAGGCCAGGTGCCCATCCTGTGCACCCCCATGCACAGCAACAAGCAACAAGCAAGCACAATACACACCCTGCTCCACAAAATAAACAACCAGGGAGACAGCCACTGCAGGAGTGGCTGACAAGGAACACACAACACCAGTGCCACACACACAGAAGGCTGACAATCCGTGCCAGCACATACACACACAAACACACACCCTGGGTGTAGCTACAAACATAACACACACACAGGGAAGCCTGAACAGATGCCTTCCCAAAAACAACACACAAACACCACAGGAACACACACAGAACCCCAACAGAAACAGACATACCCTGTTAGCCAAACTGTGGAAAGGCAATGGGAGCACAAACACAACATGAGTGCACAACATCATTACTCAGGAACAAAACACACACAACACACCACAAATCAAACAAGAAGTGCACCTGCACAGAACCACACTGCCACATCAAACCAACCACAGATGCACATGAAATAAAAAGCAAAAAACACCACCGGACATCAGGGGATGCACCTCAGGCAATGCAAAGGCCACATACACCCAGCACTGTATGCACAACAAGCAGTGTATGCACACCAAGCAATACAGCCACACACAGACATGACTGACAACCTCAACACACACACCACAAATCAGCACAGCACAAATACAACAGCACACCCAGGAAGTGAAGCAATACCACAGTCAACACCCATACATCCAACACAACAACAACAGGATGCACCACTCTGGGATACAAGAGCAGAACCATCTTCACCAGACAACTGGGCAGCACACACAGCTGAAGTGCACATGAGCAATCCCCACTGATTAATACCACAAGAACACCACACATACACCATTGGGGCAATGTCCAGAGTTGAACATCACTCTTGGCCCAATAACTGCACCACAAGTCACAGTGTCACAAATGAAGTGATGGGGAGGCACATACACATGCAAATCAAGGGGACAGCTGACATCAAAGTCAACTAACTTGCATGTCAGTAGTAGACATGTAAGGGGTGCACCATACACAAATAGAGGGAGTGCAGACCCACAATAGCTAGGCACGCATGGCACACAAAGGGGATGGCATTACACCACACACACCATACCACACACACCATGCCATACAGGAGGAGAAAAGGCACCATGTGCCTGCAATGCATGAGAAACACAAACACAATGCCAATGAGGAGCAGCAAGGCCACACAGTATACACAAACACACTCAAGACACATTGATGATCAAAAAAACACAACACGGATGTGCAAGTCACACACATTGCACAATCATAAGAGACCAAAACAACAAGGAGGAGTCAGACAGAACTGCATGGACACACCAACACACTGCACAGTGCACAACAGACAACTCACACAAGTGCATACACTCATTTACACAGGGCAGGGCAGGACAATCCAATCAACAGGAACACAACTCCTGGGTGATACATGTGTGTCTCTCACAATCCAGGGGCACACACACATCCACACCCACTACAAAGTCACACCCTTCACACTGCACACCTCTTGACCACCCGAGAACACACATCTCATGTAGGCCAGGGGACCAGGACTAAGGGCCAACACAAAATGACCATACACATACACAGCTGGGCACATATACAGGAATAACATATATACATTATGACACTGCCCAGCCTGCATGCAAACCTGTGCACAGCACTCCACCCTGTGCTGGCAGTGTCCCCCAACCTGACATGGCAACAATGTAGCCAACAATAGCAAACCACTAAAAAGAGAACTGCATGACAGGTAAAAGAGCCATCACAGATAACACTAGTATCAGTGTCTGTTTAGACTGAAGACATTGTCACCCCTATCTACAAATGTGATGCAGGCAAAGAGCCTGGCAATGTTGAAGTGACAAATATGGCATGGGGCACAGGGAACCAAATGCACACACCAAAAGAGCAAGGACACTGACAAAACACACAACAGGAGTAACTGTCTTTATTCACATATTGCACAGATGTGACAGTAGAACAACAGTAGACAAGAGCAAGGCAGAAAATGCTGATTATATGCAAGATAATCTGCACAGGCAAACTTCAAACAGGAAGGCCAGTGTCCATGGCACAGGGGAGAGCCCAACACAGCAGAGCAACAGGGCCAGTGTCCATGGCACAGGGGAGAGCCCAACACAGCAGAGCAACAGGGCCAGTGTCCATGGCAGGTGGCACAGCAAGTACATGAGAGGCTGCACAGGGGAGAGTACAACACAGCAGAGCAACAGGGCCAGTGTCCATGGCAGGTGGCACAGCAAGTACATGAGAGGCTGCACCGGGGAGAGTACAACACAGCAGAGCAACAGGTCCAGTGTCCATGGCAGGTGGCACAGCAAGTACATGAGAGACTGCATAGGGAAGAGTACATCACAGCAGAGCAACAGGGCCAGTGCGCATGGCAGGTGGCACAGCAAGTACATGAGAAGCTTCACAGGGGAGAGTACAACCCAGCAGAGCAACAGGGCCAGTGTCCATGGCAGGTGGCACAGCAAGTACATGAGAGGCTGCACAGGGGAGAGTACAACACAGCAGTGAATGATAATTTCAGTGGCCAGGGAGAAATGCGGACATGAGAAGCTGCACAGTGAGTGTGTTTGGCTGTACCCTTTCATAATCAGCAGCCCACCCAGGTGGCAAACAAGGGGCACAACTAGCATACCTGTATGAGAGACTGGTGTATGAGGGGGTCTGCCGCTCACATTTGGCTGTCAGGCGGACTTGGAGCTGGCTGTGTGTCGGGGACAGCAGGAACACTTGACTATGGAGACAGAGTGTTAGATTTGGGGGTCTCTAGTTGGCACAGGTAGGTACTTGTGACAAATAGGGACCCTCTCCTCTAGTCAGGGTAAAGGGGTACAGTTCCAAGATAACCCCTGCTCACCCCCTTGGTAGCTTGGCACGAGCAGTTAGGCCTATCTCAGAGGCAGTCTGTAAAGCATTTGTGAACACATACAGTAATCAATTGACAACACTACAAATGGACACCACACAGGTTTTATATAAAAAATAGTTAGCTTCTATATAAAGACTTAGCACAAGACCAAATAACGACAAAAATAATCCATAATACTGTTAGCAATAAAGAGTTCTTGTAAAAATGCTTAGTTTTAGAGTTCTGTGTGATTCGTACTCTTTGTCCGGCTCTCACGGCACTAAAAATAACACAAAGAGTCTAACAAGCGCAGCGGACGCTCCGGTCCGATGCGTTCAGGATGTTGGTTCGAGTCATATAGTACCTATACGTTGATGCATCTGGCACGGACGATGGGTTGCAAAAAGAAGGCGATGCACGATGCGTTGTCGGCCAGTCACAGTGCGAGCTCCGCCTCATTGAAGTCGTCTGTACGAGGCGTTGAGCGTAGAGCTGCATTGATTGAGGCAGATGGTGCTTGGTGCAGTGCGTTCAGCTTACGTTGCAGCGTACAAGCCGTACTGCAGGAGCAGCGATGTTCAGTCTTTGATGCGGTGCGAGGTGGTACGACGCGAACGTGGGAGGCGTACCCCTCTCCAGGTGCGATCCGCAGACTCGAACTCAGCGGCAGTGTACGTGTCGTTCTGACCAGGATGATTCAATGCGGCAAAGCGTTGTACTTGGCATTGTCGGCCAGTCACGGTGCGAGCTACGGCTCGTGGACGTCGAGGATACGAGTCGTCAAGCGGGAAGCCGCGTTGATTGGGGCAGACGGTGTGGGATACGGTGCTTGGCGGGATGCGAGTCGATCATAAGAGGTGTACACAGCTCCCGGCCTCAGTTACTATCTGAAAACAGTGTTTCCAGCAGCTCTCTTCGAGGCGGATGAAGTCTGGGGTAGAGGGGCCTGTGCCCAGCCAAAACCAGTTCTTGAGCACTTTGTTGACATGACTCTGACTTTCCATTCCGGGAGCAGGCTAGAGACATCAGACATTCCACAGGAGGTGGAGCCAGCATTGTGGTGAAAAGGCACAGTCCTATTCGGAGTCCAGGTGCACTCCTCCCACCCAACTGGATGTAAATCTCTCTATTCACCACCAGGCTACCTAGCCCTGCCCTCTGGAATTCCCCAGCCCTGTCACTCATAGATCCCAGACAGCAGAACACATCCTAGCAGAGGTGGGCTGAAATGGTTAGGCAAGCAAATACCTGCTTTCTAAAAATGGTATTTGCAAAGACAGAATATTAAAATAAACTTTACTGAAAGATGTATTTTATTATTCTGAGTTCAGGCATACTAAACTCGAATTTCTACCATGTTCCCTGAGTCTGTTAGGATTATAGAATGTAACAATTCTAACAGCCCATTCTGGCCTATGGAGAACAGATAGCCTTGCAATAGTGAAAAGCAAAAATGGCTGTAATTCACTATTAGGACATGCCACACATCAGGGCTTGTCCTACCTTATACTTACAATGCACCCTGCCCTTGGGCCTACCATTGGGGTGACTAACATGAAGGTAAGGGAAGGTTTAGGGACGGGCAAGTGGGTGCACTTGCCCAGTTAGCATGACAGTACCAGACTGCATGCAGGCTCTGCAATGGCAGACCTTAGACACATTTTATAAGGCTGCTTCTGTGGGTGGCACAACCAGTGCTGCAGCCCCACCAGCAGCATTTGGATTTACAAGCCCTGGGCACTCTTGGTGCAGTATACTGGGGTCTGACAATAAACCAAATAAGCCAATCATGGAATCCAATCAATATAGCAATTTACACAGGGAGAACTTGCACTGTGGCACTGGTTGGCAGTGGCACAGTGCTCTGAGCAGCTAACACCAGCAAAAACACATGAGGCACAGCAATAAAAAGTGGAATGGAGACCCACGCCAAGGTGCCAGGTCTAACACAGAGGCCCAGGTGATGTAGGACTATCAGTGGTTTGAAAAGCTGGAGGGCTGTTTGGACTAGGTGGTATAGTGGCACGTGGAGGTGGAGTCATGCAGATCTGCACACAGTGTGGGTGGGAGAGGTTGGAGGGGTGCCCTTCCACTTCTTGGGAATACGAAATGGCTTCCTGTCTTGGGGTTAATGGGAACTGGTGATGACACAACAGGCACACACACCAACTGTCCCGCATCAGGTGCAGACACTGGCACTCCCTCTGGTGACATGCTGGGTCCTGCGGAACGCTTTGTCTGGCTACGCCTCTGGACCAGCTGTCCCACTTACAGTGCCCTCCTTACCCTCTTTGCCAGGGGTGGCCCAGAAAGTGCCCTCCTTTGCCTGTTTGCCAGGGTTAGCCCCTACAGTGCCCTCCTCCACCTACTTCACTGGGCTTGAAATTGGAGTTGATGTTGTGGGGGGATGTGGCCCTGTGCCCTTCCTAGGCGTACCCTGGCCATACAGCACCTAGTCAGTGGGCACAGGCACTACATGCCTAGCTCTGCATGAGGTTTTAGGGACAGTAGAGTCCTTTGCTGGTGATGCCTCTAAGGCATGTGAGCCTGATGTCAGCCTAATTGCTTTTTGGGCCTTAGTCTTTCCTGACGGGCTCTTGTCTTTGCGTTCTGGGCTGGCTCTGCTCTTCTGTGGAGATGGTGTCTATGGGCGGAACCGCTTGGATTGTGTCTGCTGTGTGCTCCTTGTGCTGTATCGTGTCTGTGACGCATGCGAACCGTGGTCACTATCATCTGATGGGGACACTGACTGCAGGGTTGGACATAGGTACCTTAGCAGGAATGGGAGCATGTGGCTGTTGAAGGGCAGATGTAACTGCGGATGACAAAGCCTGCAAAGTACGGTATAGCCCACCCACGTCAGAGCGTATGCCCGCGATGTAGGCAGTCACCTGGACTAATTTCCTGTGCACTATTTTAGAATTTTCTATGTATATTCCCTATTTGTTCGTACTGATGTTATCTCTTCCCTCAGTTTGTGAAGCGCTCTGATATCCTTTGGGTTCAAGTTTGCACTATATAAAACGTTATAAATAAATAAATGGTCACTGAAGGCATTGAGAAGGGCGATCTGGCCTAAACAAAGCTGGTGCAGGAGCTCTACAGACTCAGCACTGAGGGCAGCAGGGGGACAGGTGCAGGCTCAGCGGTGCCAGATGTGAATGTAACTCGTCCCCTCTTACTGACACGGACACCGGCAGCACCAGATGAAGTGGATGGGAGGCTGGGCACTGGCCACTGTGTGGTAGATGATGTTGCAGACTCCCCATACCCTGTGCCTGCCAACATGGATGAATCACCTCTGGCATCAGATGATTTAGTACTCTGTGTCTCAGCCACATATTCCTCCTGCATACTACAATCCCCCTCAGATGTGCTGGTGAGGTCTGTGTCACTGGCCTCCCGTGCAGCTGTGGTGCTACTCTCGCCACCACTCGTTTCCGGCTCCCGTTCCTCTGTGTCCACTGGTGATTCTGCATGAGAGACAGGTGCTGGGTTGTGTCATCATCAACAGGACAAAGCAATCCAATCAATGCAGTACAGGATATGCCCAAATCAACATGGTGACCATCACACCCTGCAATCACATTGCAGCAACACATTACATAGACCACAACAGTGCCTGTAATCCTGAATATCTGCCATGACTGTGCCATGTTGAAGCCACACATCACAACACCCTGCCCATGGATGAAGTGCAGCAGACACACAACTTGCCCTGCCCACACCTAGGGACATGGTGTGGGGACAACCCTCATTGCCACTGACAGACCTTCAGGGAAGAGAAGGGGACAACACACACACCTATTAGGACATGACAGTCCACAATGCCAAGTAGCCCATACCAAGCACCATGTGGTACTCTGGGGCACATTGTTGTCAAATGTGTGGGCCTCACCGATCATGGTGCATGCAAAGTAGGCATACATGGAGTCACACTCAGATAGTGGACCCTGCTGTTCACCCCCTAATAGTTTCCCCACACTATCCCAATGCTGAATGACCATGTAGATCTTAACACATCTGGCTATGAGAAAGCACAGCAGGGAGGATCAGCTTAGTAAGGCCAGTTTGGCCCAACTCCTGACACTAGCACACATCCCAGTAGCCACTCACATGACACAGCACAGTACCACCCCACGAACATCACATGGGCCAACCCTGTCAAAGGCCAGTACACATGCATCCGCTCCCAGCCAGAGTCACCCTCCCCAAATGCTCACCCCTGCCTGGCTGGCGATGCTCCTTCAGATGTGAATCCAGCTAGGGATGAGTCACTGCCAATATGCGGCCCATCAGTGGTGTTATGTTGCACCATGCCAAATGCCCAGTGCGCAGTAGCAGCCCCAATGTCATCTCTGCCACGTTCTTTGCCAGCTGGCTGATATCGTCCCACCTCTTGTGGACGTGGGTGCGTCATCGGTTGGATACCCCCAGGGCTTGCATCTTTGCTGCAATGTCCCTCCACACAGCCTTACGCTGGTGTACCTTGAGCTGCAGGTATGGGAGAAAAGAAGGGTAAATGACCAGTGACACACTGTCATGTACCAACATCTATCAGTACAGTAGCAAGACACAGACTCATGACCTATTGTAATATCCCTCCATCCCAAACTGGAGACACCTCACAAGGGCACGCTGCATGGGCCAAACAAATGTGATTTCATGCATACATGAGGGCATAGAGGGTCCCTGATTATCTCACACACATACAGGATGACTGCACTGAACTCCTCAGTGGCTTGCAGACATCACCAGTCCCATGCATGTCTGCCCACTACATACATGACATATCTACCTGTGTCTGTGTCTAGAAGCACTGTGTGCATGACTGGGCAGCATTCAATGAGCGTGTCCTGTGAACATATGTGTTTGTAATGTGTATGGCCTCGGGGCACATGGACTCACCAACAAAATAGCCATCTACAAAAGTGTGTTCATGTGCAATTATACAGGGTTGAGCTGGTGCATATCTTCTTTTCCGTGTGAATGAACAGGAGCAAGGACCATGTAAGTTCGGTGATGTGTTCTCGTTTGGGTAGGGGGGCACTGGGCCTAGTCTCTGGGTTCACACTGAGTCGGACAACAGGGGCACACAGAAACAATCACCTGAGCAATTACTGTCCAGGCACCTACATGTCCTACATCCTGTAGCTCTGTATGGCTGACAATGTAACACACTCCACTCACACATACAACTGCAGGCATGGAAAACAGTGACATCGGGGGACACACACTCCCTTGCCCTGGAAACAGCTTGTTTGTCAGTGTATGTCACAACCCCACACCCACAGGCATATACTGCAGCAGCACAACTACATGTCTGACACCACCCCTGCCCTACACCTCCCTTCATGATGACCACTACACTGGGGCCACCATACAGCCTTGGGTACAGGCTCTGTGAGCAGTGGAAATGTGAGGCTCACTTCCACAGATTTGTATAGCTCCCTGGGGTCATTTGTAAGGTGCAAAGCTGCAACAATTGGTTGTCCAGGTCTGTCTCATTAAAAAGCATCCAATGACCGCCTCCGCGGTGGCGGAGCACACCTTCCGCGATTTTCAAAACTGCATCATGCCACCGCAATCATCGCTCCCATTGGCTGTAGCCAGTGCTCCATGGCGGTGATGCACCGCTGGGGCCCGGGGTGCCCTACCACGATGGTGCATCTTTCAAAGGCATCCAATGACCACCTCCACGGTGGTGGAGCATGCCTTCCACGATTTTCAAAACTGCTTCATGCCACCGCAATCATCGCTCCCATTGACTGTAGGCAATGCTCCATGGTAGTGATGCACCGCAGGGGTCCAGGGTGTGCTACCACGATAGTGCATCTTACAAAGGCATCCAATGACCACCACCGTGGTGGTGTAGCACGCCTTCCGCGATTTTCAAAACTGCATCATGCCACCGCAATCATCGCTCCCATTGGCTGTAGGCAATGCCCCATGGCGGTGTCACACTGCCGTGGCCAGGCGGTAACTACCGTGATTTGGGTGGCGGAGCATGCCAACTGCCATCTACCCATGTCTCCATGCCAATGGCTACCGCACTTGTGAAGGGGGTGGTGCTGGTGTGACACCGCCGGGGCCAGGCAGTAACTACCGCGATTTGGGGCACATGCAATGGCAATGTCCATCGTGAACACTGCATCAGTACACAGCAGCAACATGGTTAATGGCACATCATTGTGCACACAATGCCATTATTCCATATTATCCACAGGTGGACGGACGTTATGTGTGACACTCATTGGTCTGTGGTCCCTGCCATGTCACTTATGCATTTAATGGTTGATGATACTTTACAGTGTGAAGCTGGTGTCAATAATGTGTAACCAATCAATGTGTTGTGAGTCAGTGCTGACCTTGGCAAGGCTTGTTTCACTGTATGGTGTTGTTGATTACTTGTGCTTTCATATCAGCTCATGCACACAAGTGAAAGTTTTCCAGCTATCCTGATCATTGGGTTGTGGATGTGTGCAAAGTTCACATGATGCATTGAGGTGTGACAGGTACAGCAGATGGGTATTAGACAGTCATGGTCTTTTTACACATATTGGTGGATGGTACGGTACGAGGCGTGCACATGTGAAATGTGGGTTTCAGTATGTGTGCATTCTCATTGACCTATGTGTTGTTTGCGACACTTGTGTATTGTAAATGGAGAGGTGTGCCCTCTGTGTGTCTCAAATGTCCACCCATGTAACCTGGTGTGCCACGCATCTCTAATGGCAGTGTTTGTTTTTCCATCACATCCTTAACGGGATGTGCTGTGGCCATCTCATGAAGGTTGTCATTGACATGTGTCCATTTACATCTCAACTAGGAGGAGGCCTATTCTCATACGTCACCTGAGAGTGCTGGAGGCCATGGAGGATATAGCGATCATTCGAAAATTCCGCCTCGACAGACCGATCCTGAAGACCCTTTGTGATCTGTTGGAGCCCCAACTGCAGCCTTGTCGCCACTACGTAACAGCATTCACACCCACATACAAAGTGATGGCTGCCCTCAACTTTTTTGCAACTGGTTCCTTCCAGGAGACCGTCGCCAGCTCTGCAGGGATATCGCAACCCATGTTTAGCCTGGTGCTGAGGGATGTTCTTGAAGCTATGATGATATATAAGGATCGATTCATACATTTCCCCAGGGGAGCTGAATTGGCCGGTGTGAAGGGTGACTTCTATTCCCTTGGACACATCCCCCATGTTGTTGGTGCCATCAACTGCACCCATGTCGGTCTGGTGCCACCACATGCGAGTGAGCACATTTTTCGAAATCATAAACATTATCATTCAATCAATATGCAGGTGGTGTGCCTTGCAGACATGACCATATTGCATTTGTGTGCAAGATACCCCGGCTCAGCCCATGACTCGCACATCCTGAGGAACAGCATGGTGCCCCGGATGATGGCAAATCTGCTTCCCGAGTGTGCTTGGATTGTGGGTGAGTATGCCTACTGATATGGCGTGCTGTGTGTGTGATCTGCTGCCCTCTGCCTGTGCAAGATTGCAATGTGTGGTTGTCATTCACAGGTGACTCTGCATATCCCAGCCATCCATGGCTGCTGAGCCCACTACGGAATCCCAGGACACCGGCTAACGTCAGGTACAATGAGGCCCATGGCAGGACCCGACGTGTCATTGAGCGGACTTTTGGCCTGCTCAAGTCAAGATTCCGCTGCCTTGACAGGACTGGAGGTGCACTGTCGTACTCGCCTGGGATGGTCTGCAAGATAATTGTGGCATGCTGTATGCTCCACAACATGGCCATTCACAAGGGGATTCCCCTGCTCCCGGATGATGGTGAGGACCCAAGGCCATCGCCTGTTCAGGGCCCTGAGTCCAGTGATGAGGACAGTGGAGAGGAGAAGGAGTTGACATATGTCAACAGCTCATCACCCGCTACTTCACTTGAAGGTTGGTGATGAGGTACGACTTGTACATTGTCTGGTGTGATTGCTGTTGTTGTGAAGGGCTATGTGCGGATGGTACAGACGTGCACATGTTGAGTCACCTGTGTGTGGAAATATGGCAGTCACATTTCACATGTGAACGTATACAGAACTCTGTTTGTTGACACTTGTTGCACATTGTGTTGTCTGCCTGTACACTTATGTGTATGTTTGGTGTAGAGTTATGTCTGTGATACCACTCTAACGCCAGTGACTGTTGTTTTGCTGTGTCTCCCTAGGTGCCGCAAAATTATCCAGGTCTACATACTGTACATCTTTTGGATACATCATGGACATTTTCAACACTGTAAATATTGCACTAAAGACAAAGCTGCACCAATTGAAGTGTGTAAGGTATTTTATTTACAAAGTTGACATGTGAGGGGTGCGGGCATATTTACATGAAGGTGGTGATGGAGCAGTGAGTTGACAGTCTTGGTAAATGAGATGCATGAGTAGACACCACATAGATGTGGTGACCCAGTCAAACAGACAGGTACCATTCACAAGGCAGTGTGGGGAAGGACAGTCCAAACAGTCAATGCAGTGGGGAAGTGACTGGTGTGTGGCAGGTGCTTTGCCTCCAGAGACTCCCAGGCTCTTCTTTGGATGCCCCCTTGATCGCTTTGGCGGGGGGGGCCTGCTGCATGGCCAGCGGTGTCTGAGGACTCACCCCTCTCTGTGGCTGCAGGGGAGGATGGTGCACTGTCATCCTGCAGCACAACAGAGGGGGGCGGAGGTGTTGTTTGGAACAAAGGCCTGTCCCTCAGCAATGCCACTTGCTGGGCCATGAGGTCCACCATTTGTCCAATGCGTGTGTCAATGGACCTCATCAGCAGGATGAGCTCACATAATAGTTCGTCAGACCGGCCACTTTGTCCCTGGACCTGTTCAAATGCCCCAATGACTCTGGTGTAGTGGTCCAGGGATGGTGTGCCAACCTCCTGAGGCCTGAGGGTGACACTGGCCCTCCCACCTGCCCTGCTGCCACTGACCTGTTGCCTCGCCACTGTGGGTCCCCGCACACTCTCCCTGCCCTCTACAGTTACTAGTGTGGCCTGGTCATCCCCTGGGACAGTGAGGGTGCTGCAGGTGGTACTGGTGGTGGTAGTGCTGGTGGTGGTGGCGGAGGTGGCAGCGCTGGAGGCACAGGCCGTGACTGCAGGGGTCTGCTGTGCAGTTGTTGTTGCAGCAGATGTGGTGGTGGGGAGGATGGGGGCCTGGGACCTGTTGGTCCATGGCACACCAGATGGGCCGGCCTAGAGCTCATGGTCCAAACTATCCTTGGAATCAACACCCGAGAGTCCATGTACCGGGGGTGGAGACTGGCTCTGCTGCTCGTTGTTGTACTCAGCAGTGAGTTCTTCATCACCTGTGGATTAGATGGGGAATGGTCAGTGTTGGGCACTGTGCAAGTATTCTGTTAGCTGCGTGACATTGACTGTCTGTACACTACACAATTGAGAGATCTTCACCATTATTATTAAGTGCAATACTGGGCGTAATTACATGGTGCAGAGGAATATCAATTACTCGTACATGTCAGGTATCGATCCATTGCATGCACTTGTTGCTGTGTGTAGTGAGGGCAACATCCATCACAACTCAACTTTTACAACGCAGTACCATTACAATGAAACTTTACAACGGAAGATCCATTACAACGCATGCTTTTACAACGCAGAAGCTATTACAACGCATGCCATTACAACCTAAGTATGGGTAAGTATTTAAATGAAATAATATTAATTTAATTTAAATGTAATTTAATTAAAATAATTTAATTATTTTCATTATTTTTAATTTCTTTTTAATTTAATTTAATTTGAAATATACATTAATTTACTAAAAATAATTTTAATACTTTAATTACATTTAATTTTAATTTCATTTATTTTTTATTAAAATATAAATTAATTAATTTAAATGAATTTAAAAAATGTTAATTACATTTTATTTTTTTAATTTAATTTTAATGAAATTTAATTTTACTTTTATTTTAGTTTAATTAAAATAATTATAATATTTTAATTAAATGTAATATTGTTTTAATTATAATTGAATTCATTAAAATACATTGTAATATTCTAATTACATTTTATTTTAATTTATTTTATTTTAATTAAACCCCCTGGAGTTAGAATAGTAATTTTGACCCCTACTCTATCCAACACTCACCCTACTATAACACCCCCTGGAGTTGGAATAGTAATTTTAACTCCTACTCTTTCCAACACTTACCCTACTATTACACCCCCCTGGAGTTAGAATAGTAATTTTAACCCCTAATCTATCCAGCACTTACACTACTATTACACACCCCTGGAGTTAGAATAGTAAGTATAACCCCTACACTATCCAACACTTACCCTACTATTACACCCCCCTGGAGTTAGAATAGTAACTTTAACCCCTACACTATCCAGCACTTATCCTACTATTACATTCCCCTGGAGTTAGAATAGTAATTTTAACCCCTACACTATCCAGCACTTACCCTACTATTACACCCCCCTGGATTTAGAATAGTAATTTTAACCCCTTCACTATCCAACACCTACCCTACTATTACACCCCCCTGGAGTTAGAATAGTAATTTTAACCCCCTACACTATCCAGCACTTACCCTATTATTACACAACCCTGGAGTTGGAATAGTAATTATAGCCCCTACACTATCCAACACTTACCCTACTATTACACCCCCCTGGAGTTAGAATAGTAATTTTAACCCCTACACTATCCAGCACTTACCCTACTAGTACACCCCCCTGGAGTTAGAATAGTAATTTTAACCCCTACACTATCCAGCACTTACCCTACCAGTATACCCCCCTGGAGTTAGAATAGTAATTTTAGCCCCTACACTATCCAACACTTACCCTACTATTACACCCCCCTGGAGTTAGAATAGTAAATCAAAATATATTAAATACAATCAAAAATTAATTTAAAAACATTTTTGTAATTAAATAAAAATTAAATTAATATTTATAAAATAATATACTTACCTATACTTACGTTGTAATGGCATGCATCATAATAGCATCTACGTTGTAATGGCATGCGTTGTAATAGCATGCGTTGTAATGGATCTTGCATTGTAAAAGATGCGTTGTGAAGGTATGCGGTGTGAATGTATGCGTTGTAACGTCATATATTTGTGAAGTGCTGCAGGTCTCCCACCGACAAACAGCCAGCCCAGTGAAGATGGCTACCTATCTCTAAGTTTGTTTGGTGTACTGCAATGGCTTTCAAGTGCTTCTGGGTGGTGTGGGGGGATGCCTCCATCCTGCTCAGGTGTGGGACAGGGGGCATGGTGGGAGTCGTGGTACAGGCCTCCCTCCCCCAAACAACCCTCACTGTGAAGATATCTACCCACCTGTAAGTTTGTTTGGTGTACTTCAATGGCTTCCAAGTACTTCTGGGTGGTGTGGGGGGAGGGCTCCATCCTGCTCTGGTGTGGGACAGGGGGCATGGTGGGAGTTGTGGTACAGGCCTCCCTCCCCCAAACAACCCTCACTGTGAAGATGGCTACCTACCTGTAAGTTTGTTTGGTGAACAGTGCAATGGCTGAGACATGCTCCTGGGTTGGGGAGGGCTGTTAGGTGAGAGTGAACAATGCAAGGGCTGTCATGCTCCTGGGTGGGGTAGGGCTCCATGCTGCTCAGGTTTGGGACAGGGGGCATGGTGGGAGTCATGGTACTGGCCTCCCACCCCCAAACAAGCCTCCCAAGCAAGATGGCTACCTACCTGTTAGGTGAGGATGAACAATGCAATGGCTGACACATGCTCCTGGGTGGGGGAGGGCTCCATCCTGCTCAGGTGTGGGACAGGCGGAATGGTGGGAGTCGTGGTACTAGCCTACCAGCCCCAAACAAGCCTCCCAAGCAAGATGGCTAGCGACCTCTTAGGTGAGGGTAAACAACGCAATGGTGTTTGGGTTGTGCAAGGAGGTACTTATCAGTGTGTTGGTTGCCATTTGTTTGTACTTACCAGCCTCCATTCCCCCGGATACTCCTGTGAGACTCTCAGGATGCAGTATGGCAAACACCTTCTTCTCCCTTGGTGTGAATGTTTTCTGTGGGATGGAAGGGCCACTGCCAGCCCGGTTAGCCAGCTCCCAGTTCTTGCTCCTCCTCTCTTGGACAACCCTCTTCAGATCATGCCACCGCTTCATGATCTCCTCCTTGGATCACAGGGTGGTCCCTCCTGCACTGACCCTTTGAACCATCCTTTCCCACATTTGCGTCCTTGTGGCTAATGGTGTCTGTTGGACCAGGCTACCAAACAGTTGTGGTTCCACTCTCACTATCTCATTTACCATGACTGTCAACTCACTTTCTATGAATTTGGGCATTTTCTGTGCAGCCATGTTGCATGGTGTTTGAAGTGTTCGTGGGCGCAGGGGTATGTGTGGTGGGTGTGGTGTTGATGTGTGAGGTCTGTTGTGTGCTGGGGGATTGTTGGTACAGGTGTGATGGTGATAGTGATGGTGGTAGTGTGGTGGTGGTGGTGGTGTGTGTGCTGTGTTCTTTTGCCTCTCCTGTCAGATCTGGTGTATGACCTTCTCTTCTGGAGAGTTGCAAAGGATTGTGGTCAGTAAAGGGGCTGGTTTTATTCTCAGCTGTGTGGGTGTGTCCAAATGGGATTTTGCTGTCAGGTGTGTTGTCCTGGGAATTGTATGTTTTGTTTGGCATTTGTTTTTTCATTGGTATGTGTTTTGTGTAAATGGAGGGCATGGCTAATTTGATTTGTGCAAAGTTTGGCATTGTTGCGGTGTTTTAGCATTGTCCGCCATGTTTTTCATGTACCGTCCTCTGTGGTGGCTATGCTGCAGCTCTTCCGCTGTCTCTCCCATTCACTCCTGTGTATGACCGTGGCGGTCGGAAACAGCGGATCGTACCGCTGGAGCGTAGGGGATATACTAATTTGCCATGCGGTGTCTCCGCTCTGCTTGCGGTGGGTTGTAGCTTTTCCACAGCGTTTCCAACCGCCGTGGTCAGTTTTTGGATGTCACCGCCCGCGTTGGGCAGTTTTTTGGTTCCCCGCTACCGCCGCGGTCAGTCTTTTTTGGCGGTTGTTCCTAATTTGACCGCCGGATTATCCGCGGGCCCGGCGGGCGGTTGTTTCCTGCCTACATGGCAGTCGGGGTGGTTTTCCGCCAGCTATCCTAATGGGGCCCTATGCTTTGACATCACACTTCTATATTATCAAACCGTAATACTTAACAATATTACCTAAATTCACAATAAATTACAATGCTAAGGTATATGTTTCAACGTAATATTAACATTGCTGTTGAAACATAAGACACAATTCAGTAAGCATTTATTAAGCTTTGCTAAACTATCAGTTGTCTATGATGACTAAGCACATTTATAAAGGGCCCGTAATGGTAGTAAGGCATACATATTTCTTGAAGGAAAATACAATTTCAGAGCTAGATCAGTTAGAGCCATATGGTTACATTGAGGCCACATTCCTCAACATTGTCAAATAAGACTATGTAATTTCACAGCTAAACAGTTTGTCAGAGTTTTGATTTCTTGAGACACTCTATTGTAATCATTGATTTTACGTTCATATCCTTGATCAAGGGAATCCTATGAGTTTTCATATTGGATTGAAACATCAATCAACCCAGCAGTACCATTTTTGGAGAACACTACGTCAGGTTTTCCTAATTCACCTTGACTGCTTTTGAAATGAGGTGTTCTATCTGTTAAATATACACATATTTTTTGTTCTATCAATGAGTTATGTTATGTTATGTTATAACCCATTTGTAAAGCTCACGTAGACCAAGGTTTCATGGCGCTGTTCAAAGTAGGATGCGGGCAGGACTAATTTACTCAAATGCCTGTGTGAACAGCCAGGTCTTAAGCTGCTTTCTGAATCGGAGTAACTCAGAGCAGGAGTGGATCTCTAATGGAAGTGTGTTCCAGAGTTGTGGTGCCAGGAACCCGAAGCGACGACCGCCATGTCGCTTCCGTTTGAACCTGGCACTCACTAACAGATTTTGATATTTGGAACGGAGATCGCGAGTGGGAGTGTGCCTTAATATCAGGTTATTAATAAAGATGGGGCTATAGCAATTTAAGGACTTGAATGTTAGGCAAGCTGTTTTAAAAATGGACCGTTGGAGCAGTGGAAGCCAATGTGGCTTCTTTATTAGGGGTCTTACCGATTGCCATTTAGGCTGCTGATAGATCAATCTCGCAGCCTGGTTTTGTACCAGCTGGAGCCTCTTGATCTGATACAAAGGGAGTCCTAGATAGATTGAATGAGTAGCACCTGAATGTTGCTGTGTCTTTTAATTCTTATATACTTTGCTTAAGACATGCATATGCACCTGACACATGTGCATTTGATTCAGATAGATCTTTGCAATATCTACCAGAAGCCAATGATCAATCTCTTGCTCTAGATATTTTTGCTGTAGTGTTTCTGATATCCGTTTTCACCATAAGAGCAGCTATGTATTGATTTTCCTTTAGTTTCATGCACTTCATAATCCAAACGTTTGAAGTTGGATTATTTGTAAAGTATTTTATATAGCTATCAATCTAAGGTCCATGCCATGCCATCCCCATGACAGGTGAGAATTTCCTTGTTGAGTCAAACCAAGCCATAATATCCACCCCTGCTGGTTCCTTTCTCACAATGCTTGTCAGCTTTTCAGCCATACTCCCCTCAAACCCAAAGATGATGATTTCCTGGAAGGTGCTCGGCGGGTCATGGGAATAACCCTGCTGGATCACTAGTCAATGACATTTATGCTCAGAATTACTACAGTAGCTGATCATTTTCAACCTCTTACTTTCATTCTAGCTTAATGAAAATATTGGTTGAAAATGCTTCCACTTTG
This sequence comes from Lissotriton helveticus, assembly GCF_964261635.1. Taxonomy (NCBI): domain Eukaryota; kingdom Metazoa; phylum Chordata; class Amphibia; order Caudata; family Salamandridae; genus Lissotriton; species Lissotriton helveticus. The sequence continues at coordinate 1,522,923,225 of NC_136065.1, forward strand.
GTTTATCTTGTTCCAGTGTAATGATTCTGCTTCTAGTGGCACAATACGATAGCCCCCTGCCAACACTATAACTGGAGTTATAGTCCTTTATTCCTAGCTGAGTACACAAACTTTTCTAAAGTAAGTGTTTTGGACTGCTAGAACAGTCAGTTCAGAGCATGAAGTGAGCACTGCGCTCTGGCGGGGGCTTGACAGACTGTGGCTCATCATTAATAGTTTGCTTCTTGATGAATATTCAATGCAGGAGGGAACGAATCCCAAGTTTATTCCAAGCTTACATCCATCCAGGAATAAAGTCAAAAGGAGGCGGTGCTCGATAACAAGCTACAGCGTCCTGTTAAATAATCACACATGTTCGTGTATGCCTCGATGTAACCGCAATTGTATCAAACAGCCACTGGGGGACAGCATATTCCTGAATCAAAAACAGGCGCATCTGCTCCTGACTTTATTCCTGGATGGATGTAAGCTTGGAATAAACTTGGGATTCGTTCCCTCCTGAATTGAATATTCACCTAGAAGCAAACTATTGGAAGAATATTGGGCACATCACTAATGGGTTGCCCGTTCTCATTTACTGTCGGGACGCGACCTCCCCCCCCTATTGTTTTTGGTCCCTTCGGTTTTCTCCTACCACCCCACTTCCCCAATTCAGTCCTGAAGAAGACCCGCAGCAGAGGCGTCTAACTTCCCTTATTGCGTCAGGGTCGAAACGTCGACGGTTATGCCCCTTTTTTTGAGGCTTACACCTTACTACCCCTGTCCTTGCCCCTTGTTTGTTTGATAAATTAATGTATATAAAATTCTATGAATAGGCCCTTTTTGTTTGTTCAACTGGAAGAATTGCAATTTTTGTTGTACATAAATGTTGAATTTTGCTCTTTGAACTGCCTTTCCTTTCAATTCACTTGAGCACCCCCTTTCATTCCTACTGCAATCTGCAGCTTTCTCTATTTTTGTAATTATTTTACAAATGTGGATAATACATTTGTGATATACCTTACTGATCAAGTAGATTGGTTTTTTGATTAGTATATGTTGGGTACTTTAATTTGATATCGAATTCTGGCTATGTAAAGAAATATATTCTCATTTTCTGTTGTGGATCAATCTCCTCATCCTAAATAATAAGTAATACATCAATTGGTGTTCTAAACCCAGCCAAGCAGAGGAGCCCTTCCGGAGCCAGCGGGACTCGATCGTGCACACTTTGAGACACAGATGGCTAGACAATGGAGTCCAGGGATGGGGGCTTATATTCCCAGGCCATCCACAGCTCAGACCTGGGCCTAGTCAGAGCTTATAAACCTTAGCAAGCAAGGAAGCCTCCCCTAGGTCTGCGTGACACCATCCTGGGCTCTACTTGTATCGACGACCCTGAGAATATAGCCTGTGGATGGAGGTTTTCAACCCGGGGCAGTTGGAGCTCTCACCCAGGGCTCGGTCCAAGATTTTTAACCCAGCTAAGCAAGAGAACCTTCTGGGTGTCTGAGGACCCCCATCCTAGGCACTTTTTGACAGTGGCCTGGATAATGGAACCGAGGGCTAAAGGCTATCGCACCCAAACCGTCCAGAGCTGGCCTTGTCAGAGTTTCATAAACAAGCAAGCAGGTGAGCCGTCCTGGTGCTTCGGGGAACCTGTGTTGTGCATTTTGCGATATGGTGACTAAACCTTGGTGTAAAACTCCGCTCCACATGCAGAGTTTGCTGAGTTTTGGCAACTCTGCGTTCCATGTATATATTGCACACCACAACGAAGCGCAGCTTTTTTTGTGTTAGCGTCCCGGAAATAAGTTTTCATGTGCGCGGGAGCCACTTACCGTGTGCCAACGATCGCCAAGGAGAATTCCTAGCCATTCGCGAGCAACCCAAGATTTGCTAGACGGATGTATGGTCCTTCGTAAATTTGCAGTCACCAACACGTGATTCGCATTCGCCTGCAGAGTTCCGGCGGGGATTGTGTGATGAACGTGATCCCGAATGTGAAGCAACTACCGCAACTGCAATTTGGACATGGTCCCTCCACAAGCAGCATCAAAGTCTTCTTAAAATGATTATTTGGAGTAAAAAAAAAACACTCAAATTCACATTTGGCTATAGTTTTTTTGAGCAAGTAGTCCTTTTAAAAAATTTTTTTTTTTCTGGAGGAAAGAAGTGCCCCAGAGTCTCCAACTTCCTGTTCCTGCCCAGCGGGCTCCTCCCAGTGCTTTGTCCATCCCCTGGTCAATTTCATTTGGATTAGAGCTGGAAGGATCACTCTTTGTGTCTGCTGCATAATATATAATTGGATTTGAGGACTTTGAATTTGACATTTCACAAGTAAGTTGGAAAACTGGTGTTGTTTGTTTGAGTGGGGCCATGTACCTGGATTTTTATTTTCCCTCGTGACTACATGCGACTCCAGTGTATTTTGTTGCTTCTTCCTCAATTATAGCCACCCCACCAAAGTCACTTTTGTTTTCACTACGTTGTTGTTACATCTGTATTTTGATAATAGACATATATTTTCTCATATCATATTGTTTCCAGCCCTGAAGAGTCACAGGCATTGACCTGTTGACAAAACACGTGTCGGCTGGCGTTGTTTTTCTCATGAACATCTTCACATAAACATCCCTTAAGAAAACCACCGGTGTCGACTGTATCACTTTTCAAAATTTTATTAACTTTTGAGTCTATACGTGTGCCCAGGATTTGTTCATGTACCTGGATTTGTTTGTACTTTTAATCATTTCTTTTAATTTATTGTTATGTTATTTTATGTTATGTAATGTTAGGTGGTATTTATAAAGCGCAGCTGTAGCTCTGAGGAGCATCATGGCGCTATAGATGATTGAGTTGCAGGTATGGAGCAACAGCTACTGAGAAGCAGGATTAAAGATTGGATCAAGGCTCTACATCTGGCACCAAAAGAAGTGAAGATCCAGGTTTTTAAGGACTTTCTTAAAAGGGTTTCTGCCTGGATGAGGCGGAGGTTACAGGGGCGTTGGTTCCAGGCCTCAGTGCCTAATACTGCAATAGATTCCCCTCCTTTAGAAGTACATTTAAATGTTGGGGCTTTTAAGAAATTTGAGTTAAAAGAACTAAGCGTTCAACAGGGTGCGTAGTGAGTAAACCTGGATCCAATGTACTGGGAGCCAGAGAAATGAAAGCTACTAAAAGTGATTACTAAAAGTTTGAACAGTACTCTTTTGTGGACAGGAAGCCAGTGTAGTGTTTTAAGGGCAGCTGATGCGAAGGATTTCCTGGGTCCTTTGAGTACTAATCTTGCTGCATCGTGTTGAACCATCTGACGTTTATGAAGGACTGATTTGTTAGTTCCTGCATAAAGGCTGTTGCAATAATCCAGGCTAGAAGTGATCAAAGCTGTAGCAACCGTCTGCTTTGTCGAAAGAGGCAGTAGATCCAAAACCTTTTTTTGTTATTTGATCAAGTGAAAGCAGGTGCCAGCTGTGGATAGTGTCTGTTGATGGAAAGACAATGCAGAATCAAATCTGACCTCCAAGTTTTTGGAGGATGTTACAGTATTAGGGGGAGAGAGGGTATCAGCTGGCCACCATTGACTGGAGCAGAAGTTGTTACTCTACCCTAATGGCATAATTTCTGTTTTTTCAGAATTGCATCTCAGGTGGTTTGTCGTCATCCAGTGGAAAACAGCTGTAAGGCAGTGGGAGAGGTTTTCCTCAGCCAGTGTAGTGATGAGTGGTGAGAGTCCTTTAGTTTTATCAGGGGCCTAGTTATTACTTTGCGAGAAATAATTTTGTCTTGTATAAAGGAAAAATGTTGCACAGTTCACTATATTTTCTCCATGTTTTGAAATCAATTTGCAATATTGATTTAATACACTATATAGCCTTGTAGTCTGCCAATAGGCCTTTCAGCCAGTAGGCGCAGAGCAACTCATGGGTGCATGACACAACTTCTGTGATGTCTGTTGAATTTAAACATCATTTAGGTCATGGATGGCATTGGATTGAAATACAAAATGTTTTTTTTTGTGATATTTCACTTTTTTCATGTGTAGTAATGCCTTTGTTGGATGTATGTGGTTGTAACTTGCACACCATTTTAGCTCAGTGGACATTCGTTTTTGGCATTGTTGCATTCAAGTTGTGTGTTTAGCATGCCTCCTTTTTCTGGCCAGTGTGTGAGTGTGTTTGCATTGCAATAGCAGGCCAGCATGTGCCTTAGTTCTCCATGTGGCCAGGGCCCATTTTGTAAAGTCTATGTCCATAGGCCTGCTTGTGTTCATTGTTTTCCAGGTCTTCTGCTTGTTGTGGCCTGGCTATGTGACGGGTAGCCATTTTGTTAAGGCAGACAGTGTGCTTTTGTCCTTGGACTGCGTGTCTTCTCTTTGTCCTCAAATACTTTATTCTTGTTGTTGATGATGATCATGTGGCAATGGCTGGCAGCTGTTTTGTACGTTCAGCCAATGTGCCCCTTTGCCATATGCTTGCATGGATACAGGAGGTTCCAACACTTATTACATGCTTAAACATCTGTTTGCGCAATACAGACCAATCAATGAATACATCATGCAAAGAGGGGATTCAACTGTGAAAGGGATGATCATTGAGATATACCAATAGGGCCTAGGTAAATGCCTAACATGGATGCTGCTTCCTTTTGAGGTCTTCACACGTGAAGTCAGAAAGGAGGGCAGCACCATGGGCCAAACTATCCCATTGTTGCACATGCTACAGGAACAACTAAAGGAGGTGTCTGCAATGTAGGCAGGTGTGGAGGAAAAAAATAGAAGCATATTAGTTGGTGGAGAGCTTAATTCTTCGCGCATCGGTAAATACAAATGTGCAAAGAGACATTGTGTCATCCAACCAATACATTTGTGCCACAATTCTTGATCCACGGTGCAAACTATTAATGGCCACATTAATTCTTTTTTCAGATGGGGATGCTGCCCACTACAAAACTTTGTTAGCTGTTCAAGCCACTCAGCTAGAAAAAGAATGGCCAGGAATTAGATGCCCGCTTCTCAGGGCACAAGTACTGCAGGGCAGCCTTCAAGTTCATAGCCTGAGGCCAGTGCGGTTGGCTCACAGCATCCAAAACCACCAACAGCAAGAACAACATCGACAACGAGAACAGGAGCCTCACATCCAAAATTGGCAAAGGAAATATTTCTACTGACAAATGCAATAGAGGCTGGGCAAGGTGGAGCACCAATGACCATTGAGCAGATGGTCCAGGCCTATCTGGATGACCCAACAGATGTCTACTTTGATTAAAACCCATTGCTTTATTGGTATGGGAAGAGGCACCAATGGCCAGTGCTCAGTAGGCTGGCGATAAACTATCTGGCTTGCCCCATAGCCAGTGTCTCTGCTTAGCACCAGTGCTGCTGGTGCCGTTCTGAATGTGAAAAGGACCAGTCTCAAATCTTGATCAAAATGAATCAGCACTTTATACCACCGGATTACACCGAACCTGAAGTACCACAGGAGGAAGATGACAGAGACTCAAGTCATGGAAGTAGTGTATTAGATGACCTACTTCTACGTGACACACCAGAGTTTGAGGATGAGCCCTTCTTCCGTGATCACCAGGCTTTTCTAGTTTCTTTAATGCCAAACCCTCCCAAAAAAATATATAGGTAAGGAACATTATTTACTTTATTATTTGTATGTGTCTGGTTGATCAATCCATCCCCACCTTCTTACTCATAGACACATTTCATTTTTGGATTGGAGTTGCAACTGTGTGCAGTTAACAAGTCCCGACTAGCCCTAAAGCCATTTCCCTCAAACCAGACATTGAATGGAGAATATAAACATATATGTACCCTGACTATCTATCCTTTCCTAGCCTTAAGGGACTGCCCCACATGTGACATTATTATAATTCAATTTACAGTGAAGAAATGGAGGATCTGCTTTCTGCAATTTGCCACCAATCAATCAGGGTGATCATACTGGAAGAACTGGTAAATGATGGCATGCATTGCACACTGAGTGATTGTTGTTTGTTGTGATGTGAACTTGTTGTGAATGATATGTCATCATCATGTGTGTTTAGACTTGAGAAGAGATGATTCATGTGGTGGTGGGGAGTGTTAGACAGGGTGCTGGTTTGTTAGGCTTAATGTGTTAGTGATGATGATTGAGATTCACAATGTTGGTGGCCTATCAACAGCTGATCAATAATTTTTCCCTGATGGTTATTTTTTTTCCTTCCCCATTGAGACATCAGAAAGTGAGATTCCTTCACCGGGTGCACTTCACACTGTCAACACTGCTTTGTTTTATTATTTTTAAGCCTGGGCGTAGTTTGCGTAGCAGCACTACACGTAGCTTCACGTAGTATACTTTAAACTTTGCATAGTACAGGTAGTCTGCGTAGCGTAGCTGAAGACACTGTGTAAATCAATCAATCACAGGCATTTATATAGCGCACTACTTACCCGGAGGGTCTCAAGGCGCTGGGGGGGGGGGGAGTGCTGCTACTGCTCGAATAGCCAGGTCTTGAGCTTCTTCCTGAAGGAGAGGTGGTCTTGGGTCAGGCGCAGGTCGGTCGGTAGGGAGTTCCAGGTCTTGGCGGCCAGGTAGGAGAAGGACCTTCCTCCTGTTGTCGTTCTTCGGATGTTGGGGGCGGCGGCGAGGGCGTGGCTGGCTGATCGGAGATATCGTTTGGGAGGGTAGAAGTTGATGCGGTTGTTGAGGTAGCTAGGGCCTTGATCGTGTAGGGCTTTGTGTGCGTGGGTGAGGAGGCGGAAGGTGATTCTTTTGTTGACGGGGAGCCAATGAAGGTCTCTCAGATGTCCGGAGATGTGGCTGTGTCGTGGGATGTCGAGGATGAGTCTGGCTGAGGCGTTCTGGATCCGCTGGAGTCTTTTCTGGAGCTTGGCGGTGGTTCCGGCGTAGAGGGCGTTGCCGTAGTCCAGTCGGCTGGTGACGAGGGCCTGGGTGACCGTTTTCCTGGTCTCGGTGGGGATCCACTGGAAGATCTTCCGTAGCATGCGCAGGATGTTGAAGCATGACGAGGAGACGGCGTTGACTTGTCTGCTCATGGTGAGGGAAGAGTCCAAGATGAAGCCCAGGTTACGTGCGTGGTCTGTCGGTTTGGGTGCGCTGCCTAGGGCGGGGGGCCACCAGGAGTCGTCCCAGGCGGAGGGCGAGGAACCCAGGATGAGGACTTCCATCTTGTCTGAGTTCAGTTTCAGGCGGCTGGTCGTCATCCACTCGGCTACGTCTTTCATCCCTTCGTGGAGGTTGGCTCTGGCGGCGGCGGGGTCGTTGGTCAGGGAGAGGATCAGCTGGGTGTCGTCAGCGTAGGAGATGATGCTGAGGTTGTGTTGGCGTGCGATGGCCGCGAGGGGGCTCATGTAGACGTTGAAGAGGGTGGGGCTCAGCGAGGATCCTTGAGGGACGCCGCAGATGACTTCGGTGGCCTCTGACTTGTACGGTGGTAGACGGACTCTCTGTGTTCTTCCGTCGAGGAAGGAGATGATCCATTCCAGTGCCTTCTCCTGGATTCCGATGATGCTGAGGCGCTGCACTAGGGTGCGGTGGCAGACAGTGTCGAATGCCGCGGAGAGGTCTAGGAGGATGAGGGCCGCTGTTTCTCCGTTGTCCATCAGGGCTCGGATGTCATCGGTGGCAGCGATGAGGGCGGTCTCGGTGCTGTGGTTGGCTCGGAAGCCAGACTGTGAGGTGTCGAGGGATCCATTCGTCTCGAGGAAGGCTGCCAGCTGCTTGTTGACGGTCTTCTCGATGACTTTGGCTGGGAACGGGAGGAGCGAGATGGGGCGGTAATTCTTGAGTTCGGTGGGGTCCGCTGTAGGTTTCTTGAGTAGGGCGCTGAGTTCGGCGTGCTTCCAGCTCTCCGGGAAGGTGGCGGTGTCGAAGGAGGTGTTGATGATGTCCCGCAGGTGGGGTGAGATGACCGCGTCGGCCTTGTTGAAGACGTGGTGAGGGCAGGGGTCGGTCGGAGATCCGGAATGGATGGAGTTCATCAGGCGGATGGTGTCTTCGGTGCTGATCGGAGTCCAGGCGCGGAGGGTGGTGGTGGGGGGCGGTGGTTTGGTCATGGCGTGCGTCGGTTGAGTGCTGAAGCTGTTGTGTATGTCCGCGATCTTGTTGTGGAAGTAGGAGGCGAGGGAGTTGCAGAGGTCTTGCGATGGGGTGATGTCGTTGTTTCCGGCGTTGGGGTTGGAGAGCTCTTTGACGATGTTGAAGAGTTCCTTGCTATTGTGTGCGTTGTTGTCCAGCCGGTCCTTGAAAGCAGTTTTCTTGGTGGCGTGGATCAGTTGATGGTGCTTTCGGGTGGCAAGCTTGAGGGCGGTCCTGTTGTCCGGTGTTGGTTCCCTTCTCCAGGCTTTCTCGAGGGCTCGGCAGTTTTTCTTGGAGCTCTTGAGTTCGTCGGTGAACCATGGGGCCTTCTTGCTGCCGGGTCTGCTAGGCGGGGTCCTCAGTGGGGCGAGTTCGTCCGCGCAGTTGCTGATCCACTTCGTGAGGTTGTCGGCAGCCTGGCTGGGGTTTGCTGAGCTGGCGGGGGGATGCTGGCTCAGGGAAGCGGCGAGCTGGTCGGCTGTGATCTTGTTCCTGCTTCTTCGCGCAACCGGTTGCTGGTGGTGGTGGATCGTCGTTCTTCTGAAGGTGAAGTGGACGCAGCTGTGGTCCGTCCAGTGGAGTTCAGTGGCGTGGCTGAAGGCGATGTCTTTGCCGGATGAGAAGACGGCGTCGAGTGTGTGTCCGGCGAGGTGGGTGGGGGTGGATACCAGCTGCTTGAGTCCGAGGTTGGCGAGGTTGTCGAGCAGGGTGGTGGTGTTGCGGTCGTTGTTGTTCTCCAGGTGGAAGTTGAGGTCTCCCAGGAGGATGTAGTCAGCGGAGGGGAGGGCATGCGGGCTGACGAAGTCGGCGATGTCCTCGCTGAATTGTGTGCGTGGTCCCGGGGGTCGGTAGTTTAGGGTGCCTCTGAGGGTGGTCTTCGGGTCGGTGCGGAACTGGAAGTGTAGGTGTTCGGCGGTTTTCAGGGTGTCGTCGGTGTTGGTCGTGATGTGGATGGTGTCCCTGTGGATGATGGCGATGCCTCCTCCAGTCTGTTTGACGCGGTCTCTTCGGGTGATCTTGTAGCCCTCTGGGATGGCGATGGCGATGTCGGGCGCTGAGGAGTCGTTCATCCAGGTTTCCGTGAGGAAGGCGACGTCAGGGGCTGTGGTGTCGAGGAGGTTCCAGAGTTCGATGGCGTGCCTGTGGACGGAGCGGGTGTTGAGCAGGATGCACTTGAGGTGGTTGCTGCTGGAGTTCGGCTTGGTCGGTGCTGGTGTGGTGCAGGTCCGGATGCAGGTGAACTTGCAGGAGTGGCAGCTGAAAGGTCCGTGGGTGCGTCTCGGGGTGGCTCGGTAGCATCCAGGGATCCCGCCGGTGTTGAGTGCGATGAGTTCGGTGGCGTTGTAGGATAGTCGGGTCATCTTCCGTCGGTGGGGGCCAGGGGTCCTGGCGCTGGGCGCGGTCCAGGCGCGGACGGGCGCAGACGGCCTTACCTTTGGCGCGCCTTCGGCGCACAATCGGCACGCCCGCTGCGCGTGACCGCTGTGCGTTCGCACGGTCGCCATATATGGCGAAGTGCGAGGGTGGGCGGAGCAGCTGGGAGGCAGGAGCGGGGAGGGTACAGAAAGAAAAAAGGGGCGTGGTTAGCGGCGGTGGCAGGAAGCGGGGAGCGGGTAGGGAGGAGACGGGGGGTGATACAGGTACTCTGTACTGTGCTAAAATTGCAAACTAATTGCCAAAAGCTTCCTGTACATGACCAGATTAGATAAAATAAGCTATTCTATATTTATATGCTAAAGTGCATATAGTACTTTCACAATGGTGAAACTGAATAATCGGCAAGCAGTGGGAGATGTGATGATTTTGAGATCCTCCCTAACCTAGGGGGAGTACCAAACAGATGACTTGAAAACAAAAAAGCACATCTTATTGAACGATTTAGTTGTGGTCCCTTCCTCTTAGGACAAACCCAAGCACAGTTATTGGCAAAACAAATCTCCAACCAAAGGCCCTGCAAAGCATTACGGGATGAGATTAGCAGTGGGCAGTGAATATTATATAGTATACAATATCAAAAGAATTCTACAAAGAGCTGCAGTTCCACTGGTCGTCCCTAGATGTCCCTCACAAGTCAAATGCAAATGCTTGATGAAAGGGTTTCAATGATTTTACATTTGACTTGTGAGGGACATCTAGGGACGACCAGTGGAACTGCAGCTTGATGTAAGAACAATTTCAATGCTTTGCATTTGTCTCCCCCCGCCCGCCGCACTGGGGAGGTCTTGTGCCCCCCCTCCCCCGGAGGAGGATTGAGGCGCCTTGAGTGACAGGCGACACAGCGGAGGTGAGTCCATATCTTGCGCCAGAGTTAATAGTGACCCTCTACTGAACAGAGCACGTTATTGAGTGCCACTGCTGCAGGGCGGTAGAATCTCTGGCGGCGATCGAGATAATCTGGGAGTCTGCTGCATCTCGCTGGCGACGACGGTACTGGCTGGCTGTGCTGCCACTACTCTCTGGATTCCGCAACTGCCCTCCAAACCACAGCAAGCTGAGAATCTCCTTTTGGCCCGAGCGAACATTGGTCAACAGGCTCTGTCAAGATGGGGCGAACAGATAGGATGCAAACCAAACTGTCCTTTGACCCTAAAGGAACCAAGACTGGAGATTCTGCTTCGGGGAAAGACCTGGGGGAGCGGGAGCAAGCTGAGGAACTCCTCCAGCAAGATATCTGAGGACTACTGCTTGTGACGGAAAAGAGCTTGCAGGAGGGGATTGCATCATTAGGCACCAAGATACTGTATGGACCGCATGGCAGAGAGGCTCGACAAACAAGCGGAGCGCATTGAGATGTCGGAACGCAGACACACCGAGGTTGAGGAGGCACAAACTACCCTCAATACGGATAACAAACAGCTGACCACGACGATGCAGATACACCAGGACAAGACAGAGGATTTGGAGGCCCAATCTCGACGGTGCAATCTTCGCCTCACGGGCCTGCCAGAGAACATGCAGACCGGTAATATGGAAGTCTTTATTGAAAATCAACTAAAGAAACACCTTTGCGACTCCGTCTTCTCTACCATGTTTGTCGTTGAAAGAGCTCACCGCTCTTTCGGTCCAAAACCAAAGACGGGAGCGCCGCCGAGGCCTATCATCGCTAAGCTACTCAACTACAGGGATCGCGATGTAGCATTAAGACTTGCAAGGGAAAAACAGCCACTCCAGTACGAAGGCTCAACCTTTTCACTGTTCCCGGACTTTACTGCAAGGGTACAGGAGGCACGGCGCCAGTTTCTACTGATGAAGTGACAGTTGCGCGAAATGGGCCCGGATTTTCCGATGTTATATCCTGTGAAGTTAAGAATAAACATACTGGGGAAATCCATGATTTTCATGGACCCTAAGGCCCGCCAAAGGGCCATCAAGGACTGGCGTAAGGAAAGTCGTTCCTCCCCGAATAGAGCGGAGGAGGCTGCAGAAGGATCACTGGATGAACAGGACTAACTACGATCCTTGCATATAAGAGCTGTGCTTGGTACTGTATTGGGCGGGCGGTGGGGGGTGGGAGATGCGAGTGATGAGTTAGTTGGTGGTCAAGATGCATATACAATGGCATAAGGGTTTTATGTGATTTGGGGAGGTGATTGCGGGAGGTTTGTGCAGCTGGGTATTTCAGGCTCTTCCTGGGCAGGGCCGAGCACCAGGGTGTGAGCCATGGCACTACGATGTGTTTCCTTTTTATTCTTCCTCTTCCCTTGTTTCCTTTTTCTAATCTGATTGGCGTAGCTCTGCTTTGCCTAAGTTTAGATTGGACTTACTGTTAAGATTTTTCATGATCGAAAGGATATTTTTACGGGAGGGGTTTATTGTTGGAATATGATAAATATGCATATTTACCACTGCCCATCCAGGAAGTGCTTCATGACTGTATAATTGACCACATGCATGATATAATCCTTTTTTTCTCTCTTCTTTTACTGAGACGGGGGTGAGGTGGGCGGCTTACAAATTTGATTCAACAGAGAGCTCGCATATTGCTAGCTACCTTTGCCCATGGGTGAATCCCACTGAGTTTGATATCGATTTTTGTTAAGGGAGGGGGGGACTTGAAGGGTAGAGGAGGGACTGGGGGGTTAGGGTGGTTTGATGGGGAGAGGGGTTGTTCGCGGCCTAGTTGCGGACGGGCAGGCGTGAGTGGGAGTAGGAGGGAAGGAGGGACGGTGCTGCAGAGACTCATTTGTGCGCCGAGTGGATTGCTCACAGTTAGGGGGTGTTTTTTACAGGTTAACACACATGACCGAGGCAGGACGTGATGCTAGGAGGTTAGTTTTGACTTCCCTATTGGGACATATACGCAGACTATTGCAGACAGGATGACCACAACGGCAGATGATTTAGACACTTTGACGTTGATGACCTGGAACGTTTGGGGCCTTAATGACCACAGGAAGGTCCGAAAGGTGCTACAGTACTTTGCAAGACATGACATTGATATTGCACTGTTACAGGAGACACATTTATAAACAGATACCCAGATACTGAGATACAGGGGCTTTATGGGTAATATACACGCAGCTGGGTTTACATTGCATGCCAGGGGCGTGATAACGTGGTTCAACCCGAAAGCACACTTGAAGTTCACACCATTAATGACTGACAGAGAAGGACGCTACACGATCACTAAGTGCTGCGGTAAGGGTATGGAGCTCTGCATAGTGAATACCTACGGCCACAATTATGACCACCCCGACTTTTATGCAGAGTTAGCGGACAGGATCAGGGCACACTCGGGGGCGATTTCAACATGACCAGACAGCCCCACTTTGACAGATCAGATGGCCCAGGAAGCCGCCCTTCGGCTTCGGCTAGAGAGCTGGAGACTCACATCCTAAGGTTAGACCTATGTGATGTCTGGCGGCAGAGACACCCCACCCAAGGGGGTTACACACACTACTCAGCCCCACACGATGTACACACTAGGATTGACGATTGGTTTACCACCACACACCTGACTCAGATGATCCAGAGTTGCACTATACTGCCCCGTACATTCTCAGACCACTCCCCCATATTGCTAAAGATAACTGCCCCGTTGCGGCGTATCCCACCGTTTGCCTGGTGCTTCCCTCCATACTCCTTGCTAGACGCCTCTTTGAAAGACGAAATGGCAATAGCTATTGAGATATTTTTTGATACTAATGTGGGATCTTTAGACTCGTTCCAAACCATTTGGGAGACGTTCAACGTATACATCAGGGAAATCACTATCTCCAAACATTTGGGGGTCCTCAAATCGATTAGAAATAGATTACGTGCTTTAGAAGACAAACTTAAGGCTCTGGAACAGGCAAGATTGCTCGCTGGTAGTGAGACCCTAACTCAAGAAATAGCCAAAACACTACACGCTGAGGTCAAGCACTTGGGAAAGCATGCCATAGCTAGATCATACGGCGAAGGAGAGCGCTCGGGTAAGGTGCTTGCACAGTTGGCTAAGAGGTACAGGGGTAGAACGTCAACTCCTTGATGAGGTCCCCTAGCAGCAATGAGCTGCTTACAGACGCACAGGTTGCAGAGAGTTTTCGAGATTACTATGAAACGCTGTATGCCTCACGTAGCCCAGCTCCAGAAGAACGCATACTGGACTATCTAACACATATAGAGCTTCCCTGGCTCTCCAACGTTCACCGCGAGTTCTTGGTGTGCCCGATTGAACGGGATGAAATAGTGTTGGCATTGTCGGCTATGAAGGCTGGAAGCGCACCGGGCTGTGACGGCCTCACGGTTGCCTTTTACAAGGCATACTGTGACCTCCTAATCCCCCTCTTACTCGCCCTCTGCGATGACTTGGCTGATTACGAGCACTATGCCGCCTACTCTGCGTGAGGCTATACTGGTTGCCATTCTCAAGCCTGGGAAGGATCCGGGGGATTGCGCTTCATACCGCCCCTTATCGCTACTAAATGTGGACGCGAACATTTTTGCTAAATTGATCTCGAACCGTTTCAGTCCCATGGTAGAGAAGTGTGGCTCAATGGTTAGAGTGGCAGACCCTGATGCAGTAGTCTGGACGGGACCAGGGTTCAATTCCCGCCCCGGCGGGTCTCGGGCTCAATTTCCTCGGACCTGACAATTCTCGCCTCGGTGCCTATTCTGATCATGAGCCCCACTCTGCACCTCTGGGCAATAGCTTGCTTAATCTCTACAACGGCCCCAACAACGCTGAGGATGCCTGACTTCACCTTGGGGGTGCCCAGGAGTGGGCTCCTCACAGGGAAAGGCCAGGAAGGGTTCCTCGGCGGTATTCGTACAAGCGCCGAGATGCCTCCGGGTAGTCGTGCGCTATATAAGTGCGTACTTATTATTATTATGGTTGCTCATTGGTGGCCCCGGAACAGGCTGGATTTGTCCCTAATCGTAATCTCACGTACAACCTTCGTACGGTCTTCGCGGCGTTTCAGCACACTCGCCCTGAGTTACCAGCGATTGCGGTCTTCCTCGATATGGAAAAGACCGTCGACTCTGTTGAATGGCCTTTCCTGAGACAGGTTCTTAGTCGCTTGGGAGTGGGAGAGCTGTTCCTACAACTGCTGACTATGCGGTACACCTCCCCGAAGGCTCGTATACGTATAGGCTTTCTTACCACGGACCCCATACAGATAAGAAGAGGCATAAGACAGGGATGTTAAGGGAGCTCATTCTGCTATGGGTTAATTCCCTTCTCAAATCTGATTGTTCCTATAGCTGTTTATATCTTGTGCTTGTTGTTCTGTAATGCTCATTTGTATTTACAGGTAGCAATGTTTGTTGCCTTCTACCTGGCCCACATGTACGATCTCACTTGTATTTACAGGTAGCAATGTTTGTTTAATAGGTAGCAATGCTTGTTATCCTAAATCTTGCCCACATGTACTATCTCAAGCACTCCAACTGACAAGAAGATTTTACGTGCAGCGTATGTAAATCATCAATCCGCCGATTGCTAAATCCTATAAAAGGGAGCACTTGAGAACGTGACAATGCTTCGCTTTATTGCTAGCATCACGACGAGCGCTCCGGATCTCGCTGCATCTTTGCTCCAAGCCCCTGAGTTCAGTGTAAGCCTTCCTTTACCCTTGACATCTCTCCCCTCTTACCTGATCCTGCGCATCCTTCCTGATACTTCTGCTTCAGCTTCGGTCATCGGATCTTCACCTAGACGTCACCGGAACCACTCTTTTCTTCCAGGAAACCCGGCCAGGAGCTGCAAGCAAGAGAAGAAGGACAGTAAGCTTATGTTGCTTAGCAACTTCCTTAGACTCAAAATTGTCGTACAATCTAGCAAAAAGATTTCAAACCCTGGACAATGCTAAGAAGTTAACAAGCATACGACAATGCAAGGTTAAATTAGCATATTCTCTGTGTATAGTGTTAAGATGTGATGAACAGTAATATTTTTTGATGCAATATTAAGAAGACACTAAATGTGATGAACAGAGGACATTGAGACATTTGCAACAAACAAGCATTGGACAATTCAAAATGCATGATCTGAATAGATAAAAGTACACAGACAAGGCAACAGTGTTTAATTTGAGTAATTACTATATAGAGTGTGCATTAACGCTGTATTCTCAGATAGCACGTTATTAAGGTGTAAATTAGATCAGCCCTTCTCTTTGAATTAGGATGTGTTAGGGCATTTGTATTTGTTTTATTTTTCTCTTTTCTAGACCAGAACCCCAGTTATACAACGTTCTTCCAGGGTCTACAGGTATGAGTGCATGATTAAGAGCATGATGAAGAGTTGATTAATATAATTTACTAACCTTGCTAATACCGAAGCTTACGATAGAATCTGATTATCGAAAAGAAGAAGAATTTCTTGTATTGTATTAAAGGGCAAAGTTCAAGATAAAAATCTGACAGACTACAATTCAGACCCTGTGAAGTGAAGGCATGGGCCTATCGGTGTATGGTGTGTAATATTTCTATTGGCTTAACAAGAGGGATTTATTTTCAGGAACATTTTGTAAAATCTCTCATTATTATTGTAACAGAGAAAAGCTTGCAGACAACAAGTCACGATCACGGCCCAGAGCACTTCAAAGAGAAACAGTATCTGGACGAAGACCAGTGTTTTGTTTTTGTTTCTCTATCCACTTCCCCTTTCCCTTGTGGACGAGTTTGCTTGTCAAGAGGTCATATCCTTGTTAAGTAGACTGGTTCGTGAGGGCGTTGGGATCAGACAACATTAAGAAGGAAACAACCGGAGTACCTCGCGTGATTGCGCAACAGAAAGCGAAGCCCACTTGTTTCCTTTTGATTTAGTTGATTCCATTCTAATGGCTATCTCTCAGTTAACCCAACTAGTACAAAAATTAAATGAGGAAATGGAGGTGTTGCGTCTCGAGAATCAATCTCTCCGACAGGAGTTAGATAAAACTAGAGTAGGGTTCACTTCTTGGAGAGACACTACCGAAGAAAGAAAACCTATTTTGACCCCTTCAAAATTTGCTACCACAACTTATCAAGCACGGTCATAGGTCTGTCAGTCCACTGAACACCCTGTACAGGTTACAGTGCTAACACCTAGTCCTGTCCCTTTGGCCAATCCTGAAAGATTCACAGGAGAAAGTAGCAGGTACGCTACCTTTATGAGTCAGTGCCAACTGCATTTTTTATGCAAACCACAGATTTTTGATTCTGATACTGCCAAAGTAGCCTTTATCATCTCTTATTTAGGGGGGGTGGCTGCAAATTGGGCGATACCCTTAGTTGACACAAACGATCCTCTTTTACACAATCTACATAATTTTAAAATGGCCATGTCTAATCTATTTGCCAAACATGTGTTTATCCAGGCAACTGATAATGAACTTCTAGGACTTCGTCAGGGATCAAAGGATCTAATTACTTACATCACAACCTTTAATAGACTATTGGTCAAAACTCATTGGCCTGAAGAAAAGAGACTTTCCCTGTTTTATCGGGGTCATAAAGACGATTTGAAGGACTCTTTAGCACATATAGTCAACTTACCCGATGACTTTGCGGAATTTCAAGACTTAGTGGTAAAATTAGACCATAGATTGGGAGAACGCAGAAGTGAGAGACCCAGGGGAGACATACGGAACTTACATTTTAAAACTGATAAAAAAAGATGCTGAAGACAAAACCACTTCTGTAGAACCTATGCAGATTGGAGGGGTAAAAGGTCCCTTGTCATCTGAAGAAAAAGAGCGAAGGCGTAAAAGTAATTTATGTCTTTATTGCGGAAAATCTGGTCATTTCGCAAAGGATTGTCCTGTAAGACCGGTTAAGAAAAAGGCTTTAGCAGTTGAGAAAAATCCCCAATCTCCGTCGGAAAACTAAGTTCCTCAGGGAAAGAAGAGATCGTTTCTCCGGGTGATGTCTCAAAGATCTCTCAGTATGCTACTAATGTTATTACTCGTATTCCTAAGCATTTCACTGTACGAGTAATTTTTATTTTATCCATGCAACAAAGACATAGTATACCGGTACTCATTGACTCTGGAGCCACCGGAAACTTCTTTGAATTAGAGTTGGCCCGAAAATTGCAACTTATTCAAGTGCCCAAGAAAGAGCCAGAACCTGTGAGGGCAGTAGATGGGTCGGCCTTATCTTCAGGCTTAATACGATTCCACACTGAGCCGCTAACTATAGTAACAGACAATGGTCATACAGAGAATACGGTATTTGATCTCATTGAAACCCCTACCTTCGGGGTTATTCCAGGCATTCCATGGCTTGAATTACATAATCCAAAAATTGATTGGATTAAACGGACAGTCTCCTTAGAGTCATCTTACTGTAAGTTACATTGCTATAAGGAAGCAAAAGACCCAGTAATGCCCCTTTTTTGTGCAGCTGTAAGTTCTGAAAAAACTTGTATTCCTATTGAGTATCAGGACTTTTTTTCTGATGTGTTTGACCCTGTAAAAGCCACTAAATTGCCACCTCACAGGGTCTATGATTGTCGAATCGATTTAATCCCAGGAGCCAAATTACCGTGCAGCAGAATATATGCTCTGACTGAACCCGAGAATGAATATTTGAGAAAATACTTGGATGAGCTTTTAGAAATAGGGTTCATACGCCACTCTTCTTCACCAGTCTCGTCGCCTCTTTTCTTCGTGGCTAAGAAGACAGGTGATCTGAGAGCGTGCATCGATTATCGCGCAGTTAATAAGGCGACAATCAAAAACAGGTACCCTTTGCCATTAATTCCAGTATTACTCAATCAGGTTAAAGGCTCCAGTGTTTACACTAAGTTAGATTTACGAGGAGCTTACCACTTAATACGTGTAAAAGAAGGCGATGAGTGGAAGACAGCCTTCCGAACCAAGTTTGGACTTTTTGAATATTCAGTTATGCCGTTTGGTCTCTGCAACGCCCCAGCTGCGTTTCAATACTTCATAAATGAAGTGTTACATGATCTCTTGGATATCTGTTGCATAGTGTATATAGATGATATCCTAATATTTTCAAGGAATACTGAAGACCATGTGCAACATGTCCGATCAGTGCTACAAAGATTAAGAGACAATTCATTGTATGTGAAGTTTGAAAAATGTGTTTTCAACACAACGAAAGTGGAATTTTTGGGATACTGGTTGTCTCCTGAAGGGATTCTTATGGATCCAAAAAAGGTGGAAGCAATACTAAATTGGCGTGCGCCAACCTCTATAAAAGATATACAAAGAATTTTGGGGTTTGCGAATTTTTACAGGAGGTTCATCTCAAAATTTTCTGAAATTGTAGCACCAATCACTCATTTACTGAAAAAAGAAAAAAAAATTCCATTGGACAGAAGAGGCTGAAAAATCCTTTAACTATTTAAAGAAGGCATTTACCTCAGCACCCATTTTGGTGCATCCTGATCCAGACAGACCGTTTTTTGTTGAGGCGGACGCCTCACAAACCGCTCTTGGTGGTGTATTAATGCAAAAAGATCCGGAGACTTGGCATTTTCACCCAATAGCTTTTCACTCCCGAAAACTGCTGTTAGCTGAACAGAATTACACCATCGCCGAACGCGAATTGCTGGCAATTAAAGATGTGTTCCAAGAATGGAGACACCATCTTTTAGGGGCTAAACACACCATCACCATTTATTCCGATCATAAAAACTTGCAATTTTATTCCACAGTGAAAGCATTTACTCCTAGACAAATGCGATGGTTACAATTTTTTTGTGAATTTGATTTTTTGATTACTTACCGGACCGGAAATAAACAACTACTATCCGACACTTTATCTCGTTTGGTTTGTGACAAAATCGGGATCAAAGTATTGAACTACAAAGTATCATTCCTAAAGAAAGAATTGTAGCCGAAATCCAGTCAGGAACTTTTCTAGAATTGGTTAAAAAGCACATTGAGACACTAGATCCACAACAATGGTTAGCACAGGAACATAACACTACAAGCAAGGGTTATTTCTTTCATAAGAAAAAACTTTTCGTTCCTACCAAAGAGTTACAGAACCAGGTATTACAATGGAATCATGATTCATCCAGGGGTGAACAAAACCCTAGAACTATGTCAACAACATTTTTGGTGGGATCACATGACGTCAGATATTCAACAATACATTAAAGCTTGTCCGGTATGTACACGTCAGAAAACCTTACACACTGCTCCAATGGGGTTGCTTCGACCTTTGGTACTTCCTCCTCATCCATGGCACACCATTAGTTTAGATTTTATTACTGATTTGCCCACATCTCATGATTTCACCACAATATTAGTAGTGGCAGATTTATTGTCAAAAATGGGACATTTTATTCCTTTACGTAAATTACCAACATCAGCTGAATTTAGTAATATTTTCTTGACCAATATTGTGAAATTGCATGGCCTTCCAAGTAAAATTATTTCGGACAGAGGCCCGCAATTTATTTCAAAATTTTGGACACAACTCAGTAAACAGTTAGGAATTGAATTAGCTTTGTCCTCGTCTTTTCATCCTCAAACAGACGGTCAAACTGAAAAAGTAAACCAATATCTTGAGCAGAATTTGCGTTGTTTACTTTCCACTATGTCTAATAATTGGGATGAATTATTACCGTGGGCAGAATTTTCCTATTTTATTTTTTGACTGGTCAACACCCTCGATCCATTCCTGTACTCATACCAGAAACACAACAAACTATGCCGGCAGTTACTGACATATTGACAAAATTGTTAGATATACAAGAACGAGTTAAAAGGCATTGGGTCAGGAATAAAGCTAAAATGAAGACCTCAGCAGACAAACATAGATTACCCGCTCCGCCATGTAAGGAAGGACAATTAGTCTGGTTATCCACTCGAAATATCCAACTAGAGGGTCCCAATAAACTAAAACCAAGATATATTGGCCCATTCACTATTGAGAAAATCCTGAATCCAGTTTCAGTTCGATTAATTCTCCCTGAAGATTATACAATCCATCCAGTTTTTCATGTTTCCCTCTTGAAACCACATGACCCAGAGACACGATTTGACAATCCTCCACCTCCGGTTGTGGTCGGAGATCATCTTGAATACGAAGTTAAAAAAATCTTAGATGCTAAACGTATTCAAAGACGTCTCTATTATCTTATTGATTGGAAGAGTTATGATTCATCTGAAAGATCATGGGAACCTGAAAGTAACGTACATGCCCCAAGGTTAGTTAGATCTTTCCATGCGCTTCATCCGGATAAACCTCGTCCTGTGAGACGGCCTTTAGGGGGAGGAACTGTTAAGGGAGCTCATTCTGCTATGGGTTAATTCCCTTCTCAAATCTGATTGTTCCTATAGCTGTTTATATCTTGTGCTTGTTGTTCTGTAATGCTCATTGTATTTACAGGTAGCAATGCTTGTTGCCTTCTACCTTGCCCACATGTACGATCTCACTTGTATTTACAGGTAGCAATGTTTGTTTAATAGGTAGCAATGCTTGTTATCCTAAATCTTGCCCATATGTACTATCTCTCGCATTCCAACTGACAAGAAGATTTCACGTGCAGCGTATGTAAATCATCAAACCGCCGATTGCTAAATCCTATAAAAGGGAGCACTCGAGAACGTGACAATGCTTCGCTTTATTGCTAGCATCATGACGAGCGCTCCGGATCTCGCTGCATCTTTGCTCCAAGCCCCTAAGTTCAGTGTAAGCCTTCCTTTACCCTCGACATCTCTCCCCTCTTATCTGATCCTGCGCATCCTTCCTGATACTTCTGCTTCAGCTTCGGATCTTCACCTAGACGTCACCGGAACCACTCCTTTCTTCCAGGAAACCCCAGGAGCTGCAAGCAAGAGAAGAAGGACAGTAAGCTTATGTTGCTTAGCAACTTCCTTAGACTCAAAATTCTCGTACAATCTAGCAAAAAGATTACAAACCCTGGACAATGCTAAGAAGTTAACAAGCATAAGACAATGCAAGGTTAAATTAGCATATTCTCTGGGTATAGTGTTAAGATGTGATGAACAGTAATATTTTTTGATGCAATATTAAGAAGACACTAAATGTGATGAACAAAGGACATTGAGACATTTGTAACAAACAAGCATTGGAAAATTCAAAATGCATGATCTGAATAGATAAAAGTACACAGACAAGGCAACAATGTTTAATTTGAGTAATTACTATATACAGTGTGCATTAACGCTGTATTCTCAAATAGCACGTTATTAAGGTGTAAATTAGATCAGCCCTTCTCTTTGAATTAGGATTGGTTAGGGCATTTGTATTTGTTTTATTTTTCTCTTTTCCAGACCAGAACCCCAGTTATACAACGTTCTTCCAGGGTCTACAGGTATGAGTGCATGATTAAGAGCATGATGAAGAGTTGATTAATATATTTTACTAACCTTGCTAATACCGAAGTTTAAGATAGAATCTGATTATCGAAAAGAAGAATAATTTCTTGTATTGTATTAAAGGGCAAAGTTCAACATAAAAATCTGACAGACTACAATTCAGACCCTGTGAAGTGAAGGCATGGGTCTATCGGTATATGGTGTGTAATATTTCTATTGGCTTAATAAGAGGGATTTATTTTCAGGAACATTTTGTAAAATCTCTCATTATTATTGTAACAGAAAAAAGCTTGCAGACAACAAGTCACGATCACGGCCCAGAGCACTTCAAAGAGAAACAGTATCTGGACGAAGACCAGTGTTTTGTTTTTGTTTCTCTATCCACTTCCCCTTTCCCTTGTGGACGAGTTTGCTTGTCAAGAGGTCATATCCTTGTTAAGTAGACTGGTTCGTGAGGGCGTTGGGATCAGACAACATTAAGAAGGAAACAACCGGAGTACCTCGCGTGATTGCGCAACAAGGGATGCCCCCTTTCTCGTATCCTATATGCGCTGGTGGCGGAGCCGCTCGCCTTTGCAATACGCAAATACCATGGCCATAGGGGCATTCGATTTCCCACATACAATTTGATAATATCAACATACGCGGACAATACCCTTTTATATGTTAGAGACCCAGAAGTGCACCTGTCGGCGGTGCTCCGTGAGGTGGTCTTATTCAGCTCTCTCTCAGGCCGACATGTTAATTGGACGAAGTCCCTTATATTTCCTCTTACGCCCAATACTCGCCACTTTGACACAGAATACCCCATTCAATGGACTACGGAAGCGGTACGGTACCTGGGGATACAACTCCATACGGATTCAGAGATAGTCCTACGGGAAAATTATGGGAAGGCTATCTCTAGACAGGAGGAGGATATAGACAGGTGGATTGCCCTGCCACTCTCGCTACTGGGGCGGATCTCAATTATGAAAATCCCTATGGTGTTATCTAGACACTTCTTTTGTCAACTGCAATCGTTTATGGTCCGGTTGGCATGGGTGGGAAACAACCTAGAGTGGCATGGAAAATACTTGTGCGACCGTACACGATGGGAGGACTGAATGCCCTTGTTTTGGAGCTTTATTATCGTGCGGCGCAAAGCGCACACGCATATCACTGGATTCATGGCCCAGTAGATATCCCGCATATATGCATTGAATCAATCGTGGCGGACCCGATGCCCCTACCCACGCTACTGGTTAGACCTCGCGACCGCAGAACGGGCCTCCTTGATTGCCTGAATACAGTTATTCATGCGTGGCACCACATGATGGACACTCAAGCATGTAGCCTACTTTACGCCCCAAAGGCATCCATAACTTAGTGTGCCTGGCTACCCCCATGCCTGTAGAAGGGGGTCATAGAAGCTCTGAAGGCGCTGCAGATTCAAACCATGGGTGACCTGTTTGCGGAAGGCGGAGCCCACCGCTGGAATGAGGTGGAAATGGGAGATAGTCCCCATTCCTTGTTGTTGCGCTTCCAGTTTCACAGAGTGCGACATGCACTTAGGGACCTACTGGAGGACGACATGGAGGAGCCCACGGTAGTTGCAGCTTTTGACTATGTTCTTAATGCTAAAACCCTTACTAAATTAATAACCAACTTGTACCGTATAGCCCTCTCGGAGAGGACGGCGGAGTACACCAAGCTGAGACTAGCATGGCAAGCAGACTTACGGGTTGATCTTGGGGAAGACATATGGCAGTACTGCTGCACGAGCACGAAAAGGGTATCTCTAAATGGCCGCCAATGGCTGCTGCACTTTAAATACCTGACTAGGACCTAATACATCCCCGAAAGATTGCACAGATATGGCTTAAGGGACAGCCCTGCTTGCGAGAGGTGCGGGGACCCACTAGCGGATTTTTTACACGTCGCTTGGTCTTGTCCTGACATATTACCTTTCTGGCACTCTGTGTACAAAGAAGTGACCGAAATTACACAACTGACTATGACACTGGACCCGTTATTAGCTATATTAGGATATTCTAAACCCTTACGCCCGGTACACAGACGATTGGTTGACATGGCTTTCCTCCTAGCTAAAAGATGTGTAGCCCTCAAGTGGATGTGCGGCCCAGCCCCTAAATTAGCGCAGTGGTCCAGGGAAATGACATACTGTAGTACGCAGACGGAGCTCTATAATGACTTATTACCCCCCCGTAATAGACCCAAAAACCTTTGGTCCCTATTCCTAGATAGACGACATTCACGAGCCATGGCGGACGATGGGAGTGTTAACAGCCCGACGACCGGAGATGTCCTGACTGGGGACGCAGACACCACCTCACGGTCTGATCATCCTTGATCCCCTGCGGGCGGTGAGATAGATTGAGCACCAGCGGGGTGGCCAGTTGGGTCCACTGAGCTACTGGGAGGTTGTCAGCCAATTCTTAATGTATGTACTCCCTGATGTATGACATTGTGGTCCTGAGGCTTTATTATGTGTAAGTGATGCTTCCTACCAAAGAATTCCTAGCATTGTTTTTGTGTACACAGTCTGTAATGCTACTGATGTTACCTAATGCCAAAGATTGTCATGGTTGTTATTTCAAAAATGCCAATAAAACAGATTAAAAAAAATAAAATACAAGGATTCAAAATGACATTGTGTCACGTCCACATAACATTACTGACACAATTTTGGATCCACGGTACAAAGTATTTCTGAACACTAATACAGTAATTCCTTTTTCAGAAGTGGATGTTGCCAAGTACAAAACTTTGATTGCTGAGGAAGCCACTGACTTTGAAAACGAATGGCTTGTAATTAGAGGCCTGCCACCCCAGGCCAGAACAGGTTCTACAGGGCATCCAGAGTCAAGTTCTACTTCAGAGCCTGAGAGGAGTGCGTTTGGCTCCCAGCAGTCACCAACACTACCAATAACATCAACAATAGCAACGACAGGATCATCAGCCACATCATAATCGGCAACTGATTGGTTTCTACGGAAAGGGTACAGTAAGTCCATTGCCGATGCAAAGGCAAAAGAGGCCAAGCAAATAGGTGCACCCCTGAACATTGAGTGGATGGTCCAGGCCTATCTGGATGACACAACAGAGGTCCTCATGGATCAAAGCCCATTGGTGTATTGGTATGGGAAAAGAAGCCAATTGCTAGTGCTCAACAGGCTGGCGATAAAGTATCTGGCTTGCCATGTCGCAAGTGTTTCTTCTGAGCGTGTTTTCAGTGGTGCTGGTGCCATTGTAACTATGAACAGGACCAGTCTCTCTCCTAAAAGTGTGGAGAGGTTAACCATGATCAAAATGAATCAGCACTTTATACCACCGGAGTACAAAATACCTTAATCACAGCATGAAGAGAAGAGCAACTTAAGTGATAGTAGTGTGTTAGATGACCTGGTACTTCTTGTCGAACCACCAGAGGTTGAGGACGAGCTCCTCTTCCCTGACAACTAGCCTTTCAAATCATTACTTTCTTCCTTACTTTGTTTGTGTGTGTCTCTGTCTTTCTGGTTCAAACCACAACAAACCCATCACCACCGTCTTCTTTTGCTATTTGATTTCCATATTGGAGTTGCACTTCTATGCATTTCACTGTCCACTCCTCAGAGTCCTGCTCCATCTTCCTGACTCGCCCTAAATATATTTTTTCAACTTCAACTGCGACAAACTGCCACAGATGAATACGAAAACCGATACAGTGACTAACACCCAAAATGTATGTGGAGTAATAATGAAGCCACTGCCTCAGTAAAAGAAAAAGAGAAGAGCAAGACAGGTAATGATGGCATGCGTTGTGCATTGTATGCAGACTCAGAGTGATTGCTGTTTTTTGGGTTGATGACGTTGTGCATGAATGAAGTTGAACTGCACTAGAAATCAATCTACCAACTCAAAGTGACTCAAGTGACAGTCAATGTTATGTTTCCCTTGTTTAATAACCAATTTGTACTCCTACTACTGCAGGCCAATATCCGTTGCATTTTTTTAATATGGAATATGGACTTAGACGGAGTTGTACTCTGTACACTGCAGACTGAGTTGGACTTGGACAACAACACACATACAACACCATGATGATGACCATAATATCTTTGCAGTCAGTCAGTAGGATCGGAGATGATTGATGGTATAACTGCGTTTCATGAAGTGGCATAAAAGGTAAACATAAGTCAACAAGAACTACACTAGACCTACTTGTCCGTGTAGTGGTGGAGTCGAGTGTAGTGGTATGACTGACAGTGGTGCATTGATTTAGTCACTTAACTTAGAAAATGCTAGGTTGCTGTATATATGCTTTGTCTGGCTCTGTCGAAATTTAAGCTAAATAGAAGTTTGGTCACTCATGGCCCATTGCCGTGGGCCTGCTCTGTCCTGTTTTTGTAACTTAAAATGCTGTAGGCGGAGACATGATGTATCCTAGCCATGTCGCCTCAGTCTTGAAAGTGTTCTCTTCTCTTGTTGCACTCCACCGCAATTGATGCATTTTTTTATTCATTGATTTTTCAATATCCCATTTGTTTTTCCATTCATACTTACAGGCCGGCTTTAACCCTATGCTATAGTTGGAAAAACAATGCACACTTACCTTACCAATGAATCTACATCTGCCATGCAGCCAGTGACGTCAGCCAAGAATGATGGACGGAGCATCCATGGAAGGGACTGAGAACCAAGAGGAAAGCTGAGATGCAACTTCCCATTTTGACCAGGATAACAAAATAACAATATCAACTTTCATCATCTTTTAAACAATTTGATTCATGTTTTGTCTTCAATCATTACCTACGTGTGTTGTTGTTATTATTCATTATGTTTGCTCTTTGCTTAGCTATAATTCATCCCTACAGCTATTTTTACATTTTCTTTGATATCTTTATATGTAAGCCCGGTACAACAGAACATTGCATAATATTTATATACTGATGCCCCGTACTGTCTATTTGTCTAGTAGTAGTTAGTAAGTTTTACATATCATTACAATCAAGTTAGCAATCATCATCATGCATGCATTTCCTTTTCCACCCTTAACTGATTTATGGATATGGTAGTCTACAAAGAATGTGTTTTCTTTTGTTGTTAGTCCATGCGTACTGTTTTTTTCTTTGTCAAACCTTTACCCAAAATCCCCCTCCCAACCATTCATCAAACCCTAACCCACTAAATTAAATGTACACCGATAATTGATCACACGCGTGCTGGTGTGGATGTTGCGAAAGCAACACTAATTCAATTTCAAGGCAGGGGGAGGATCTTCTTCTGCTTGCCCACCCATGATGATAAGTATATTTGCGAGTTAACTTTTTTAACAAAGGAACCTAATCCATCATCATTAATTTTCGGCATCGATTGTCATCCTTCCTATTACACACAGCACTAAAGGTTACGCTTGTGTCTAGTGTAGGCCTAGTTGAGTAATTCGAAAACAACTACAGTTTGAAACTTGTTATACTAGGATATCCCCTCCACCATTATGTTTTATTTACTTTGCTCTAGTTCTCTCACCAGATTCTCTCTCAGGTGACTGACTGTGTCATTTTCTTGTTTTGTAAATGCTACTGCCAGTGTCTACTACTACTACCACCACAACCATGGCATCTGATTCTGCATTCTCTTTGGAAACCCAACCTGCATCATCATGCAGCCATCCCTGTCCCTAACTTAAACATCAATCACAGGTAAGAAAATAAAAGATGTTTGGGGGAGGTATAATAATGCACTAGGAGGAGGAGAGACTGACCGTATTAGTAGGACAAGTCACTCAGGGAAGGGTACCGCATCTATCTGTTTGTGTCTTACAAAGTCAGCCTATTATTTAAATCAAACACAGGCTGTGGCCCTTCAGCAGAAAGGAAACAGTGTGATGTAAATCAATAACCCCACCCACAAAACATTAGCCACATCGTATGTAACCTCAACCAATATCCAAAACGAAAAAGTAAAAAAAATCAAATGGGGCAATTAAACAGGGTCTTTAGAGGCAGGCTCTTAGTCTTCGGATGTCGCTCTCCATGACCTTGAGCCTCTTCTTGACCTCTTCTAGCTCCTCTTCCAGTTGCGTATTCCGGAGGAGCATGCGGCGCGCATATGCCCTGCAGTTGCATCCACAGGGGCGGGCAACAGTAGTGCTGGATGCTGTTGGTGGCGGGCGGTGACGGGTGGCTGCCTAACCGCGGTGCCGAATAACTCGAAGGGCCTGGCTGGGGCCCAGGGCATTGGAGGAGGCTGCAGCTGCTGCCGCCTCCTCCTCCTCCTACTTGGCCTTATATTGAGTGAGGAGTCCCGGGTCTCGCATTTGATGATAGTGGTGCAGGACTGGGACTCCGGCTTCCAACACGTTTCTGGCATTAGGCACTATGGAGTACACAAGCATGCTTCTTCTCTCTATTGTTAAGCTAAATTAGTCTTGTAGGCATGCCAGCTCAGCTTGCACCCTAGACAGACATAGTTATGTCACAGACTCACGTTACATTTCTACTGTCTGCAGGTGGGGCAGCTGTACTCCACAATTCTCTCTTTTTCTGTTATGGCCATGCATTATTAAGTGGCAAGTGCTCAATTTCACTACCACCCTGACAACAAGGCAGATGAATAGTTACTAATATGAATGATGATATATAGCACAACATCACATTAGGTACTAACACCATGCAGCCGATAGGCCACACATGGCTGACACTGTTGTAATGCCATAGGTAGGCAGTGGGCCTCGAAGGGAGGCAGTTGATGATGGGCGGGTACATAATATATATGTTGTGCTTGATAACTACTGTGAGTCAAGGGAGTAGTATGAAAAACAACCTCAAACCTTTGAATATTAAACCTTGATAAAAAAAAAACATTTCTAGCTTATTTTTCTACCCAGGGATTTTTCCATTTGCCATTGCATTATTCTGCTAGCATTATTTTTTTTCTATACACATGGCTTGGCACGTTTTAAATTTTACATTCTTTTCACCCAGTTTTTACCTATGATTGAATACCATCCTTTCATCCAAACATGGCTATCATTCTCAACAATCCTTTCACCAACATACATTTGTCATTTAACCACCCATACATCCTTGCTTTGACCCATCAAACCCCCCGGAGGATTCCTTTCACCCATATATATCCACCAACCCAGGCAGGCATTCTTTATTTCACCTTTTACCCATCATTCAACCACCCATGCATCCTAACAGCTACCTATATATGCATCTGTTCACCCACGCTTCCTTATCTGCCAGTCATATTACATTTCACCCGTCCTTCCTCCTGCCATTCTTCTTTCTCTTTTCTATCAAGGTCTGACTGTTCTTCAGAACATTTTCTCTGATGAGTTAAAGATAGAAGAGGCCATTAGTTACTCAACTCCTGCTGTATATTCTAATGCTATGTAAAGGGTGTCTTCAACTGATCTCAACTTAGTGTCAACATTACAGTATAAAGTGTATACCCTTGCAGTGAGTGTATACATTTTCAAATAAGCAAGCAATAAGACTTACTACCGCCCACTACTGCTGACCGCACACCCCCTGCAGCTTCTGCATCTGCTCTCTGCTGGCTGGCGTTACCGTCCCCACTGGCCTCGACACTGGTTTTCGATACGGCTAGAAAAAACATTACACATTTTTTAGATGGCATATATGCCTCCCTCTATTAATTTTTTGCCATAGCAAGATACAAAATACATACACCACACACATCACTACAATTTGGGTACAGACAGTATGTCCTATAAAAATATTAAAGTATGCGGATGGGCATTTTGTTGGTGGCAATTTTTGAAAAGCCTCATATGAAGACAACCTGGAAAGAACATGACTAAGTGGCTAGCGCTATTGGTGAATCTGAGTTTTTGATAAGAAATAAGAGTGGCCAACAGAGCAAACAATCGGGCCTGAGTTCTATTTGGTTGGAAAATGTAATGGTGGTGTCCTCCTCCTCATGCTTCCTTCCAACCATGGTGCATGGTTTACCATCAGTTTACCATCAACTGCTAATAATACTAGGCCTAGATTAGAAGAAGACTTTGGGGTGTCAAGCGTGACCCTGGCTGCTCTCTAGATTTACTGATTGAGCATGAAAAATTAAAAGAAAGCCTTCTCATCGCAACAAACATGCATGAAGTACCTTACTTGGGCATGCAATCTACCTGGTAGAGTAGTAGTACTAGTACTAATAGTAGTAAAGACCAATGGATGAGTTTTACAGTACCACCACTAGGCAGTCCCCAAAATATAAAAGGGGAGAGGGAATGTCAACTGAAAAACCAAAAGAAACCAAGCTACAGACAAACTAGTACAGACAGAGGTAAAATACAGACACTAGAAATATAAAATAACTAAGTTAGTAAATAGGATAATGCAGGGATAACAAGAATTTAGAAACAGATAGATCCAAGAGGATTTGGGAAAAAAATAAAATTAGGAAGCGGAAATATTAGTTCAAACTAATGAGCGGTAAAAGTTAGGGAAATATTTACTTATATTAACAACAGCAGGACTTACTGGGGCCAGCAGAGCCATCAAATGAGAAGCATTCTTGAGAGGCACCTCCACCTCCAGCACCTACCTCGGATGACCTTGTCTTAACCCTAGATCCTGATCATCACATAAGACATAATTACAGATACAAAAAATTATTGGTGTTAAATAAATATTAAATAATCGCTCCAAAAAGATTTTTTGACAGGAAACAGCAATTGCAACAACATTGACTTTTCCTAAATCAGATTGACTAGTAGTAGACTAGTATTGCAGTCGCGGAACGTCCTATCTTTATTATGTTACAGTTCCAATCCGATTCCAACCTAGCCTGCCTATTCTGAAGACTTTGGAAAGAATTGCAGAAAATGTATATTTGCTTCTAAGTTCTGATCTCATTCACAATCATGTCAACCCCGCTTGAAGGGCCAATTCACTGAGGGCCAGATGTAGGTAGCCAAATAGCGAGCGCTAATGCTGAAATTTGCAGAATTTCCGCGTTTGCGATTGCTATTTGGTAGCGAGCAATGTAGGTAATTTGAAACCTACTAGCAAAATAAGGAATCGCAAAATTGTGATTCCTTATTTTGCTCTTACTATTAAGGAATCGCAAATTGCGATTTGATAAATGCAATGTAAGTAGCACAAAAGAAAGTTCCCTTTATCCTTAAGGAATCGCTAATTACCACCAACTTGAAGTTGGTGGTAATTAGCGATTTCCTTTAAAAAAGCACTTTTTTGCTTTTTTTAAAGTGCCATGTGGCACACATTTATGCCGTTAGGGCATGTATGTGCGCCACATGTGCACACATTCACATTTCATGGGTGCAACAGGGTGTCCATTTGGAACCCTGGCACCCTTGAAATTGTGCCCGCGGGAGCCTTTTGGCCTATAGGAATTAATAGGAAGGTATTCCTTAATTGCGAATCGCAATTTACGATTCACAATTAAGGAATATGAAGGAATCGCAAAAAATATTGTGATTCCTACCTACTTTCCATTTTGCGATTCCTTAATAGCGATTCCATAAAAATCGCTATTACGGAATTGCAAACATGCATTTACCTACATCTGCATGTAGTATTTAAATCCATATATGGATGCATGCAATTGCATACACCAAATTGGTTTGTTGTTGTTAGTCACTCACTATACGAAATACAAAAAAGCTTCTACTAAGGACTGAAGTGAGTGGGCGCGAGGCGATAATTAACCAATACTAAGTAACTAACTAACTAACTACCACTATATAGGTGACAGGACAAAAGAAAGGAGTCTCTCTAGTGTGCATTACCTTACTTAAGTTCTCTTACATAATCAGCCCCAGCAAGCGCAAAGTTGCAAACAAGCATATTTAGGTTGCGCCAAGAACTTGTCTAGAACAACGATCACATAGTATAAGATTTGTAAACATAACGTACATGCATGTGAGCAGCATGCTCGCTATTTCGGAAGAAATATTAGCAATAACATGAAACACACAATAATAATAATAATTA
The DNA here is from genome assembly GCF_964261635.1 of Lissotriton helveticus. Lineage (NCBI taxonomy): Eukaryota > Metazoa > Chordata > Amphibia > Caudata > Salamandridae > Lissotriton > Lissotriton helveticus. Next base: position 1,522,955,001 of record NC_136065.1, read on the forward strand.
GGTACTCACCAAGCCCCGTGACCTCAAGCAGGTCCTGCTCTCGGTCCAGGATGTCGGGCCACCGGTTCATCAGCTGGTTGTGGGTGTGCCGGACCCCAGAGCAGCGATACACTGCATGGTGCACCCTCACCAACCGCTGCTGGCGCTCGCGGAACCTGTATCCAGACTCAGGCATCCCCTGCTGCCAGGGTGGAGGGGAGGAGGCACGCCTCAAAAAAAATACAGAGATGCCACCTCCAACTCAGAACACAACTTCTTTGCCACCTTGGCTGGGCACTCTTTTTCTGCCTTGATGCTGGGGGCGGGGGGTGTGGGGTGTGCGGCAGAAGCTTTAAAAAATAACAGGGAGAAGAAGAAAGTAAGTAAAACTTACTTAGGAAGGAAGTAAGTATAGAGAAAAATAGTATAAAAGAACAAAACTCACTAAAAACACACAAACAAGTAGAAAAAATGCAAAATATACACTTAAGAAGAGAGAGGCATAGATAATAAATAAAAAAGATCTAAAAAAAACTTTTTGGGAGCAAAGGATTGGAAAGATTTACGGAAGATTCAAAACAGGCCCCAGAACCATAACAGAGAAGGAAAACAGGATGGCCACGCACATGCGCGACCGCATGGTGCAATTCGCAAAAATTTTCTCCCCGAAACCGGAATCCACATTTCCATACGCCGGGAAATATCACACGAATGGGCGGGACAAGCAACTCTGCCCGCTGTGGAACTTCGCGCAGCAGAGTATTTTTTCTTCTTCACGGAGTTAAACGTAGTGCTGCTAATCAAACTCCTGCCCAGGCTTAATGAAGACCTGGAGAAGGCAACCCAGTACAAAGCTTCCACTTTAGGGCCAAATGGATCTCTGTTCCAGGGACGGTTAGAGGTTCTTAACTAACTGGCCATGCAGGTGAGCCCACCTGGTGCCTATAGGACTCTGTCCCAGGTACTTGGTAATATGACTGGACACATAATGGAGATCAGGATGGGGGCTTCAACCCTTGGGCCAACTAGAGCTCTGACCAGGGCCCAGCCAGATTTTTTTCTCCCACCTAAGCAGGAGAGCACTCCTGGGCGTGCGGGAGCCATGAACAAAATGTAATGTTCATCTCAAACCTAAAATGAGGACAGTGCTCTCTAAGTGGTAGAAAAAGACCCCCTAAAGCTAAAGTAAAGCAAATAAGCCTAGAACATAAAATGTGCTTTTTAGAACACTAACCCTTCATACTTTCGAACCATCATATCTCTGAAGATGGATAAGATAAGAAGATGGCCGCCTGGTAGGAGCTCTTGTTAAGAGCTCCTAGTGCTTGGGATCCCACTTTTGGATTTATCCCTGTTAGCACCCACTATTTCAAGGAACTCAACAACTACAAGTAACTGGATTGTAACCACAACACTCTTACCTGACTGGCGGATGTCTGGAGCCTGCTGAGAGCCCCACGGTCACCCGGGAAGCTGTGGTCATCGGAAGAGCCCGAATCGTCTGGAGTCACCCCCACCTTCACCGGACTGCCTCGGGCCATCAGTGGAGATCGAGATGGATGGCTGGAGCCTGCTGAAGGTCTTGCATTCACCTAGGAAGCCATTGCCTGGAATCTTCCCCACCTTCACCTGACTGCTGTGGGACATCGATGAGCCCGAGATTGAGGGCTGGAGCCCGCTAGGAGTGTCTGCTGGTGAGCTGCTCTGGCCATCGGAGGTGTCCGACTCGTCTGCAGTCACCCCCACCCTCACCGGACTGCCGAAGACTGGGTCTGCACCTGGAGTGCTTGCACCGTTGCCCAGGTGAAGCGGGTGGAGTGGAGCCCTGGGGCAGACTGAGCAGTACCACACGGAGCGATCTGAAGTTGCACGCGACAACTACTGTCGAGGCGGGCTGGGCTTCCAGACCTGTTCCCCAGGATGTTTCACGGCACTCCGCAGCCTTGTTCGCCCTTGGCACTCCAGTGACGGGGGCTCCTGCTCCCGTCGACGATGATAGTGTCTCCTTCGTCCTGGCCCTCGGCTGCACGCCGCCTGCACTAGTGATCCTGATCCTTGCGTCGCGGTTCTTCCTACTGCCCGTACTTCCGTTCCTGGTCTTCGCCTCGCGGCTCTCCCGAGGCCCCCCCTGCTGCTCCCGGGCCCTCGGCTGCACGCGGCCTACACTGGTGATCCTGATCCTTGCGTCGCGGATCTGCCTACTGCCCGTACCTTCGTGAGCAGTCCTGCAGACCGTGCCAGAAGACGATGCACACAACGACGATGCACACAACGATGATTCCCACAATGACTGTATCGAATTGCCGATAACACCTGTGCTTTTGCTACATAGGATTGCTAACAAGGTATTGTTTCTGCTCTGTTTTAATTTAGTTTTTTATCATTTATCCCTCTGAGATCTATTGCCCAAAATGGCTGGGGTCATAAAACTGCAGCAATAAATCGCCTCCATTACTACCAGACCCTCACAAGGCTAAACAACAACTCACCCTGGCACTGGGATATCCAAAACAGACATAGGACTCCCCACTCAGCAAGCTAGAAACTGGACTTCCTCTATCCGCCCCGGATTAGAAAGTGAAACTCGTCTACACCCCTGGTCTCTAATCATAATAACAAACAGAGGCCTACAATACTTTTCTCGATCTCTCCAACTTGGCAGCCATCTTAGTCTAGTCATTCCTCTTTACTTTACCATGCCTAAGGAATCGGCCATTTTAGACTAGTCACAATCTCTACTCCTCCATGCCCACTTTTTAGCTTAACCACCCACACCTTACTCGCACTTACCATAGCTCTGTATCTACACCTACCCGCACAACCTCCTTCACCTACCTACACCTATACTCCCAACATGGAACCCACGGGCAAGCACACATATAAAATGAATTACCCCCCGAGCTATCCAAAAAAAAACGCCAAACGTTTTAAACACAACTTCCTGAAGTCCCACCCTGAAACCCCCTTTGTAGACACCTACTTCTCACTAAACAATGGAGCCAAGAGCACCGATATCATCTTGTACACTATACGTAGAGCACAATGGAGAAAAGCGTTCCTCGCCTTACTCACTATCTCCGCCACCAGGAAATCCGCCCATGGCTTAACACTTTCCACCACACCATCCCAACTCTTCCCAGCTAGAGCAACCATCACTATCTACAACAACGGCATTATCTTAATTCAATCCACAGACAGGAACCTTGACCTATTCGACAACTTATTCTCCACTTTCAAAGAATATATCTCCAACCCTCAGACTCCAATCCATCTGGCCTCCAATCTTAACACCCTTGACTCCACAGTGCCTCCTACCACTAACACACACCTCCTCCCTCCCCCAGCACTCTACTCTATCACCCACCTGCTACAGTTACCTCGCACCCCTCAATCCCAGGCATAGCTCACTCTTCTTACATCCTCCCCACCCGAACCCCCTCTGCCCCCCAACATAACCCTCCCCTCCCACTTCCAACTAGACTCTCAGAACACCCCACCTCCCTTAACTGCACTCCCCCTCCCCACAACAGGACCATCTCCCTCTCCCATCCCATCTCCCCCCATTCTCAGTCCCCACTACCTCACCTGCACCCCGCCACCCCTAGCCTACACTCATCCCTCAACTTCTCCCCCCACTCTCAGTCCCCACTACCTCACCTGCACCCCGCCACCCCCAGCCTACACTCATCCCTCAACTTCCCTCCCCCTCCTACCACTTACTCCCGGCCCAATAACACCAACCCCCTTACTAATCCTTTCACACACCTCCCCCCCAACTTTCCTACCCCTCCTACCACCAACACACTCACCTATACCACTAACCTCCTCCCTAATGCAACCACACCTGTCCCCCCAACCTCCCTACCCTTCCGAACACCTACCCACTCACTAATACCACCAACCCCTGCACTAACACCACCATACCCCCCCACTCCAGTAACCTTGACACTTACCCACCCTCAGTGCCCATCCCCAACTCCTTTCCCAATCCCACGCTGGACATGATTATGTCCACCCTCCTCCAAGTCAAAGAAGATCTCCACACCCTCAAAGAATTACTCTTCACACACCCCAGACATCCCCTACCCACCACCACCTCCCCCCTAACAAATCCCCCACCCGTCCTACTCACCCTCTCACACAAAACTCCCCACACTGGACCTCAATCCCCGCACGCAATCCCACCAACCGCTCCCGACGCACCACCAATCTACTTTCGGACCACGACATACGCACCCTCCTCTGCTCATATGACCCAGTTCCCCAACACCACATAGCCACCACACACCTTTCCATCCCCACGATTCACTCTAACCCCCTTAGGCACCCCAAACAAAACAACAGAGGCTATGCCCCTAATAACCTAAAAAAAGTCCCCCTCACTCTAGAACCCTCTACCACCCTTTGCGCCCCCAGGCTCAAGTGCACACTACTCAACTGCAGATCGGCCCCTAGACACTCCTCCGACATTGCTGATCTCATCAAAACACTGGACCTTGACCTTATCATTCTGACTGAAACCTGGTTAACTGAATCTTCTACACCTATCATGGACATTCTAGTTCCCCCCAACTACCACATCATTAGACTTGACAGATCCGGCAAGACAGGCGGTGGAATCGCATGTATTTATAGGAGCAACCTCTCAGTTACAAGAGTCACCTCGCCCTCTCTTACCTCCTGTGAATACATCTGCCTCGATGTCATCAGCGAGGGCAAACCTGTATGCTCTCTACACGTCATCTACCACCCACCTGGGGACAACCTCATCTTCACCCAACAACTCATGGACACAATCTCAACCAATTCCGGTCGGCAAAACACTCAAATTTTCCTTGGTGATTTCAATCTCCATTGGAACGATCACAATGACGCGGTGGTAAATAGTCTCAAAAATGTTCTCAACGCTCTTGACCTCACCCAGATCTGCAACAGCCTGACCCATGACAAAGGCTCTATCCTCGACCTTATCATCTCCAAAGAGGACTATACCCAACTTGGTTCAATCCAACCCTGTGACTGGTCAGACCACCACATCATCACATTCTTCATCATTGAAAAAGTTAAATTTAGCCCGGTTCAATCCACCAAATCCAAAGTCTGGAAAAGGGACCTGAAGAAACTCAACCCAAACTCTTTACCTTCCCACAGCTGCAATCTCCTCCTTCCCCCTACCGGCGCCTCTGACGTTCAATCCGACCACTACCTCAACTCTATGACTTCAATAATCAATGAGGCCGCCCCCTTGCAACTGAAAAGAGTCTCCACTAAGAACTCTAACCCATGGTACGATCGTAGACTCAACGAAGATAGACGGGCCATGCGAATGGCAGAGCGCACCTGGAGATCAGCCCCTTCGGCACTACACCTTAAAACTCCGAAGAAAAAGAGAAACGCCTACTTTAGGAAAATCAAGCGCTCAAAATCAGATTTCTTCAGCCTCCAGCTCGACCAAGCAAAAAACCGGCCAAGAAAACTATTTGAACTAATCAAAGCACAATCCAAGGAACAACCCCAACAATCACATAGCAAAATGGGCGATATACCATCCTGTGAAGACTTCTCTGCTTTCTTTAATCTAAAGACTGATAACATAAGGGGCGATCTCCTCAATGAGGTAAGCCTTTACTCCAGCCTCCATAGCATAACACCCACTGAACCAAAAAACAACGCTGCATGGTTGTCCTTTGACACCTACTCAGAAGAAACAATTGACAAACTGCTCGGCACCTTGAAACCCTCTAATCACCTAACAGACCCCCTTCCTGCTAACGCTGTAAAAGACTTCATCCCATTGCTCCTCCCACTCTGGACTAAAATTATTAACAGTTCACTTCAACAAGGACTCCTCCCCGACTCCCTCAAAGTGGGACAAGTCACGCCTATACTCAAGAAACCCACAGCCGGCCCTACCGACCTAAACAATTACCGTCCTATTACCAATATTCCCACCCTTGTCAAACTGTTGGAAAAATGAGTAGAACTCCAATTGACAAAACACATTGATCAGTTTGACCTCCTCAACCCTCATCAATCAGGCTTCAGAGCAGGGCACAGTACTGAAACTGCCATGACACACATAATAGACGACGCCCTCCCAATCCTTGATCAAAACAAGACCTGCCTCCTCATCCTACTTGATCTCTCCTCAGCATTTGACACCGTCAAACATGAGAATTTACTCGAACTGTTAAACACCAGAATGGGTCTATCTGGGACTGTTCTCAAGTGGTTTACTTCCTTTCTGCATAACCGGTCTCAGAAATTCAAGAGCTACAACTTGATGTCACACCGGTGCCTGTAACATTAGGCATCCCACAAGGATCTTCCCTATCCCCAACATTGTTCAACCTAGTCGTGGAACCTCTCACCACCTTGTTACAAGCATCTAATGTTCACTTTCACATGTACGCCGACGACACCCAACTATATCTCAAATTACAATCCCCCGAAGACATCAAACGTCTGAACTCAACGCTCAGAAACACCCAATCATGGCTTGCCGATAATCACCTCAAACTCAATGCTCTGAAAACTGAGTTCCTTCTGATCTCACCTCCAGTGAAAATCTCCACCACTCAAACTTGGCTTAAGCACCTAACTGCACTCAACGTCCAACCTACCATCGTGGACTCAGCGAAATCTTTAGGCATAACACTTGACGCCAATCTCAACATGCAGCAGCATATCAGCAAGGCAACTAAGGGAGCTAATTTCCAAATCAATACCTTGAGGAAACTTAAACCCTTCCTCCCAGCCAAGGACTTCCAAACTGCAGTACAAGCCCTAGTCATTCCTCGCATAGACTACGGAAGCGTCGCCCTCTGCGGACTCCCCCTATCTACAACTGCACCCCTAAGAGCCTCTCTGAACGCTGCAGCGAGACTCATCACTGGATCAAAAAAACACTTGCATATTTCCCCTGACCTAAAATCCCTGAACTGGCTGCCTTTTGAAGCCAGAATACATCTGAAAATTGCCTGCATGACACACAGGGCTGTACACCACAATTCATCCGGCTACCTCACTCAAAAGCTGACAATATCTGGTGGCTCAAGAACCACTAGAAGCACAAAAAACCTTCTTCTGAAACCTCGAAGATTCCGGAAGGAAAAAACATATAAACGCTTCTTTTCAGGAATGGCACCCAGGATCTGGAATACACTCCCTCCAGAAATCAGGCTTATCTCCTCCACTGCATTTTTTAAGAAAGAAGTAAAAGCTATCCTCATGGCTAAATTCACCCAAACTTTTACTTTGGATCTATTTGAGACTCTGCACCTATTTGTACTATTTGTTTATCTGATTGTCTATTTGTACTATTGGTTTATCTGATTGACTATGCTCCATCATGTACCTACCCTATTTTGCTACTCATTTATTACCTACAACTATTCTGTGCTCAAAAGTCTGTTAATCACTCTCTTGTTTTCCTACCCCTTGTTTTTTCTGTAAAGCGCTCTGATATCTGCAAGGATCTTGTTCGCGCTATATAAAACTTTCAAAATAAAATAAATAAAATACCCTCAGAAGCTTGCATGTACCAGTATCAGCCTATTCTTTCTTCCACGTTCAGCAACTGCTCCCGCTTCCTTACTTGCCAATGATTTCACTACATTTTTCTTGGAAATCACTGCTGTTAGGTACTAGAAGTTTACTATCACCCTTTTATGTTTCCACCACACTCATAGCACATCCAATTACATTCTCAATATTCAAGACAACATCCCCAACTAAACTCATTATACCAGTCAAGTCCACTAGCCCACCCTTTGCACCTGATCCAGTCAGCCTCAAACCATCAAAGCCCTAACTCTCATGTCCAATGCTCTATTTGATCTGACCTCTCATTTTAACAAACTCCCTCACTTTGTGCCCGTTCCAAACATGTTTTAATTCTGCAGTTATTCTAACCTTAATAAAAAAACATACCTGTTGATCCTCTTTCCTGAAAACTATTTCCGAATATGCAGTGCCTAATTTGTAAAAACATAAAGGCCCAAAGTTTGCCCATAAGGCCCTGGCTTGCACTATTGAAGGCCAAGGAGCTAAATATCAAGGCTGCTTAGCCTTGATTCAAACGCATGCCGTTTTACTCCACTGCCGGACACTCCATGCTCTTTAGCTCACTCTTGTAGATTCTTTTTCACCTGTCCCTTCTTTCTTTTACACAGGTTTTTCATCTTTCTGTTTTTCCCCCTTTCCCCTTTTAGTGTTTTTCTTTCGCTCGCTTTTGATAAAAGTCTGTTGAGGAAAAATAAGTGCTAGTACCCAAAAAGGACTTCCAGTGGCTCACACCTGCAGCCACCGGCTCAAATGAAGCACTTCCTGTATGTCAACTCCCTTTTTTCTCAAGGATACTGGAACAATTAGTTGTCATTCACTTTGCACTCTATCTCTGATGAAACAATCTGATTCTCCCCCTCCACTGAGGTTTTAATATCCTCCACTTTGTCCACAGAAATATCAGTCACACATATATCTTCATCAACAGTGTACATCTCAATTGACACTTCCATTTTCATACTTTTGCACCTATCTGCTCCTTTTTAGGCAATACATCATTATTTACTATTCTCCTCCCTAAACACTGTACTATCACTAGGCATCACTGTCCTAGCACTCAGCTGGTTTCCCAACACTTCTCAGTCTTTTCTTCACCTACAGAGTTAATTGGACTCAAAGACATTAGAGCTCTTCCCATTTCTAGTTGGTATCCCACAGGGCTCAGTACTTGGTCCTCCTTGACTCTGCCAATGTACCACCTTTCTCTGTTATATCGTCTCCTCTTTCAGCTCCCTAAATTACCTCAACAGTGCCCATATTTTCTCCTTTTTAACAATTATGCCCCACTTTCAGGCATGCCTCAAGAAGTACCTCACAATCACAAGTCACTGCATTGCGTAATTTTCACTCATGCTGTACTCCTCTAAAACGGGATCATACGCTTTCCCTCCTTAGATCCACCTACGCTCCTTATCAACACCATAAATTCTCTCACAGATTCTCTCCAATTCACCCCCACAACTAAAAGCCTTTGAGTTTTCTTTCACTCGTTCATGCAGATTGTTCTCTTTACTATGAACAGAGCCACCGAACCAGGTATATATGAGAGATCTGCTCACTCATACCATTCAATAATGAAAAAAAAGGCATCCTCAAACTAACATTCAGTAACCTGGACTATGGTATTAAGCCTTTAGCAAGCCTCCTTGAATATTCCTACTCACCACTAGGCAAGGCTCAACATGTTGCTATCCAGGTTGGACCTAGATACAGCCTTCATGCTCATTGTTAAGGCAAGGTCCTTATACAACTACCAAGTCATTAAATTCAGTAAACATTCTGGCCACAAATGTCTGGCCTCACATTGGGTCAACCCATTTTCCTCAAGAGTTCATAATCACACTGAAAAGACATCTGCACTGTGAAAGATAACTTGCCTTTTATTAGTACTTTAGATAACGAAAGACCCGCCACAACGATAAGAAGAAATGGAATCATCACCAGCAGCACCAACATGCACATCCCCACCTCTCTCACACACTTTCCTTCCTTGAAATTCACAGTCCTACTTCAGCAAACAACTACTACATCCATCTTACTTCTTGTTATGGACAGAGCCTAAGTCATTCCTCTGAAACAATGCCGCACTTCTTAAATTCCACATTTGACCATTTCCCAACTTTACCCAAGAACTACCTACTTTTCCTGTGAGCACTGCCTGTGTGGGTGGAGGCGGCGGTACCAGCAAGACCTTAGGGAGAATGTAAGTGATACCCACATTATTGTCCTTGCAACCTGTGTTTTGCATCATAGTCTATTCATCCCTGCACTACCCAAGAACCATGGTATGGCCTAAACTAACAGCGGGAAAGGAAAAGGAGAAGGCCATGGAGACAGGCCAACTCACTCTCAGTTCTGCTACCTGCTCAGGTACTACCTTGGATGATCTTCTGACTTGGGCGGCCATGTCATAGTGTCAAAAGAGCTAGAGCTGGCCCAGAGGCAACTGTTATCGCACATGGGAGAGCAGCAGAGATTTTAATTACTATTCAATTAAAATCTACACAACAAGATGCATCACAAGATGAATTGTCAACTTCTCATCTTGATTCAGTAGCCATGGGTACAAGTTCTCAGGGAACCAACCACCCTGGGCCAGGAGCAGGGAGAGGGTGCCAGACCCAGGCTCAGGTCCACGGGTCTTGCCTGACCTCTTTAAAAGCACCATCCTGAATGAGCCTGTGACCAAAAGAAAAATCAAGGGGAAGCCAGGTTCTACCATAGGTAACCCAGTTAACAGGGTTCTAAATCTAACTGAAACCTGCTCAATCATAGCATGCAGCCGCTCGCAGCTAATACGGTACCTACTGGTTTGACTCTCAAGAACCTAAATTGTGCATTGTGTGGAGGGTGCGGACTTATTTAAAGATGTAATCACCACTGCTATTGCACCTATTTTGGCAAAAATAACGGCACTTGAAAGATTAATGAGGGGCTCCACCCCTCTGTCAATTCCTTCCATTGCACCTACACTGCCTTATTCCTCTTCCTCTTCTGGCCCAATAGAAAATTCTAGTGGGTAGAGCAATCCCAATCCTCCTAGCAACCTAACCCAAGCCCATAGCTCCAAGACGGCCAATGTCACTTCTTCTTCAGGGAGGCCAAAAGTTGGTGTGTCGATGATGTAGACACTGGGGGCAGTTTATCTCTAAAAGACAAAATTTACAGAGCAACTGAGAAAGTCAGGGCCATCATTAAGAAAGAGGTTTTCCAACCTTGTATACCACAGCGTACCTTGAGGTCCTCTGCTCAGCTTTTGATCTTGACTCCAAAGGTCCTGCTATCCTGGGTAAGGGGAAGATCCTTTCAAGCGGTTGCCTCTCAGCTATAGAATGGCCTACCTCTCACTCTTAGACAGATACTGGACCTCCTCACTTTTAGGAGGAACCTGAAAACATGGCTTTTTCAGCATTAGGATCTACCGTATTCTTCTGTGGGGGGATGTTCTGAATGCTGTTATGTGGTCTTTTGTTCCTAGTGCCAGGACACTCTTGGGAATAGCTGTGCACTTCATAAATACCAGAAAAGAAAAGGTTGACAATAGGGGTGATAGAGCACTACAGCAGCCCCTGTGGTCCTCCTTCCAAAAGCTGCTGCATCTGGTGCCACTCCTGAACTCCAGTTCTATGTGGACTACTATGGTCTCAATGCCATCACCAAGACTGATGTGCACCCCATCCCCAGAGCTGATGAGCTCATTGTTCGGTTGGGAGCAGCTCTGTACTTCCGTACGTTTCATGTAACGTCTGGGTGCTGCCAGATTGCCTTGACTGAGGGGGAAAGAGAGAGGTCTTTGTTTTCAATGCCAGAGGGGCACTACCAGTTTTATGTCATGCTCTTTGAGTTGAAGAACACCCCTGTCTGATTCCAGAGACCGATCAGACAGCCACTGTCCGGGCTGGAGGGATTCAGCGCCGCCTACCTGGATGACATTTCTGTGTTCAGCTCCAGATAGGTGGAACACTTGCAACACCTCTGCGAAGTACTGAAGGTGCTGCAGAAGGCAGGCTTCACTATCAAGGCCAGTAAGGCCAGGTAGGGCAGGGACCTGTGTTGTACTTGGGGCACCAGGTCGGAAGAAGCTAGGTGGTGTCCCTACAGCCTGAGATCAACACCATTCTGGCTTGGGAACCCCCCAAGACCCAGACAGAGGTGAGAGCCGTTTTAGGTCTCACTGCATACTACAGATGGTAAGGCAAGATGGCGTCCGTGTGAGCGGTCACTGTGGCAGTGCTCGGCGGTCCTGGGCGGCCTATCTCAAATACTTTCTTATAAAGTTCCACATATCAGCCGACTTTATGAACTAAGAATTCTTCGCGATCTGCTCTAGTTGGACCTGATCAGCCAAAACATCCCGCAAACCAAAAACTTGCGACCGACAACCGGTAAACTGCAGTGCTCCAGTGCCTCTGTACAGCGCTCCAATGCAGTGGATATCGTGCATCATATCATCATTGGACGTGATTACAGCGCCACAGCGCCGGGTAAGGTGATGATGGCTATTTCCGCTGTGAAACTTGACAGGGATGATTGATCTGTATTCATAACTATTTCCTGCTCTGCCGGCCGGTTACCTTCATCATCTATTTAAGCTCCCTGCTTTGTATCCAGGACATCGTATTAGTGGTTCCTGTCTTTTCTTGAAAGATATCTTCTTCACCAAGTAGCTCACCAAGCATCTAAAACTTTTGATTGTACCACGCTCAGTTTAAAAAAAAAAAAAAGGCCTGCAACTGGCTCCTGTTACGTGTATACTTTTTTCTCCTTTCCGTCCTCCTATCCTCCCGATCCTCCCGATCCACCTGATCCCTTTGACTCACCTCACCGCACCTCACCTTCTGCGTGTCCTACATGTATCTCGCCAGCACCCAAGACACGCTTAACTGATTCTCACACGGATTCTCGCACGGACCGGCATCTCCCCTCCTTCTCCTGCTCCCGGACGTCATCTGCAAACGCGAGAGCAGGGCTTCAAATCTCACGCCCGCTGCGTGTCCCGCGCTTCTTGCTGGTGGGGAGATGAAGGAGTTTTCCGGCAACAGGGGGAAAAAAGGGGAGAGAGAGGGAGGGACGGAGAGTAAGATCTGAGTAAGGTGAATGCTGCTCGTAGGCAAATTGAAAGGCAGATTGAAAGTGAGCACATTAAAGAAATGGAGATACAACTTTAAAAGCTTTGAAAAACGAACTGATATTGGGACTTTGGCCCCCTCCTCAGCTCGGTTTAACTCAGTAGTCAATATCACTTTATTTGCCCTGGTTGGTGAAATTTCAACAAACAATCAAACCCACAAGCTCTGTCCCTCTGCCTCTGATCTCACGCAGACTATCTTGGATATCTGTCTGAGGAATATCAACGGTAAAAACGGACAGAAAGGTGGTGAAAAGAGTGCTGAGAAAAGACACCTTTTGTTTCAAGAAGGGCAGCTTCGGATGACATCCCCGGCAACGGACATGGATAGAAGCGCCGAAGCAGATAGAGTAGATGGAGAGGGAGGACCCTCCGCACAAAAAGATCAAAGGGATCAACAAATTCAGAAAACACAAATATCAACAACACTAAGCAATATGGTCCTCAACAAAGGAAAAGTTGATGGAGGTGGAGTAGCTGTTTCCATACAAGAAGAGAGACCTAGTCTAGAAAATCAAAACCCATGGAATGAAGAGGTTGAAGAAACTGAAGAGACATCTAGCATGAACAAATCTAACAAGCATAAAGGCCCTGAGACCAGAGGAGCCAGAGCAAAAGAAAGAGACATGTCAAAGAATGAATTCCAAGAGAAAGAGAAAGAGAAAACTAAGGCTAAAGACAAAAACTTTGAAAAAAAGCTGGAAAAGGAAAAGGAAAAAGCGAGACGCAAGGAAAGAGAGAGAAAAAGAGAGAGAAAAAGACAAGGAGCGGGCAACAAGAAGGAGACCGGGGAAGAAAAAGAGGAACACGCCAAACTAGAGCTAATGGCCAAAAAAGCACAGAGGTTACAGGCTATAAAAAACTTAAAAGCTACAGCTAAGAGCATTGGTCTCCCGGCGACATCCCAGCCTCGAATATCGAATATTTTCAGCCCCCGATCCAAAGAACCCCTAAGCAATGTATCAAGAAATGAAAAAATGCAGAACCAACAACAAAGCCAACACGAAACCAAGGACTCTAGGGAGACAGGTGATATCTGCAACGAGGTTCAAAATATACTCTCAAATGAAATTAACTCCGAGAACCATACTCTCACTACAGGAAAAGGAACCCGACATGAAGACTCAAATACTGGGAGAGAAGAGACAAGGCCATCCATGGAAGTGGACACAAAGATAACTAACAAGGGAGACCTATCTGATCAAAACAAGACAAATCAGAAAACAGAGCATTTACAAGCCGCTCGCAACATGCAAACCATTCCAGCGGGGAAAGACTTGCACTCGGCTAATTTATCAATCTCCGATGAAGACTCTGAATCAGAAATATATGAAACAGGGATGTCTATTTCAAGCGACTCGAGCGAACTAAGCGAATCAAGTGAACTAAGTCCTGATGCGCAAAGAGAATCAGCACCGCTAGAAATCACTGGCTCCAGTGACTCAAGACCACATGCTAAAAATACCGTCAGTGGGAAAAAAAGGAGCGGGAGCGGGAATAAACGGATGAAACATAAAAGGGGGAAAAAAAATCTGTTGAATGAAGAGACCACAGACCCCGGCAATAATACCGATTAAGGCAAAAACAGATCAAATCCTACCCGAAAAAGCCCAATGATTAAATCACCGGGAGAAGCTTCAAGTCAAAAAACAACTGAACCCTCATTGAGCGAGGTGCTAAGCTCAATAAAGAATTTCCACCAGGACGTTAAGAAAGATAGCCTAAAGAATTGCATGGCCATTGAAAAACTACAAGGTGCTGTGAAAAAAGTAGGCAATATCTGCTCTGAAATGTCGGATAGAATGGTCATGGTTGAAACTCGCACCGAAAACCTTGAAACTGATGTCATGAAACTCCAAAAAACGAAAAAGAGCAAGATGGAATAATAAAGGACCTCATGGCCAAAGTGGAAGATCATGAAAATAGATCTAGAAGGAACAATCTAAGATTCCTTGGAATTCCAGAAAAATTTGAGGGAGACGACGCTAGAGGGGCAATGATTAACAATCTTAAAACATCATTTCCGGAATTCGAAGCCTGGGATATGGAAAGGGAGATACAGCGGGCCCATCGCTTTCCCTTAACCCTCTCAAAACACTCCAACAAGCAAAATCTATATCCCAGGGCAATGTTGGTCTACTTTGGCAACTTTCTCATCCGCGAAGCAATTTATGATCTTGAAAGACCTACCACACAAAGAGAACATAAGGGGTTCACATTTTTTGCGAGACCGGATTTCGCTCACTCGACTGTGGAGCGTAGATGGAAAATGCGCCAACTACTTGGACCCTTTGAAAAACTCGGAGCAAAAGTATTTCTGCAAAATCCGGCACGCCTGAAAGTTATATTCAAGGGCTCAACAAGAAGCTTTAATAGCGAAGTACAAGCGGAGGATTATTTACGAGAAATTACTGAGACTAGTTCACGAAATTCAGGGAAATAATGTAAATCTTATACAAGGACATGTAACAAGAATTGATAAGCTGAATTATCTATTCTACTCTTTATTCATGAACATAGTTTGAGGTATCACTGAAAATTACTAGAAGGGTTGAACAGGCTGGAAAACAAATCTATTCAATTTTTTAATAGAATATGTGAAACAATATTATATTTGCCAGACCCTAGTTTATTTGAGATTTGTATTTAAAATACATTAACAAACCAGCCCAGCCCGTTGGGCTCGCTTACACTGATGTCACACCCCTGGTCCCTACAAGACCAGGTAACCTTCAAAGGTGATGATGGGTGGGGGGTGGGAAAGAGGGGTGGTGGTCGGGCAGCTCGGGCAGCTATTGGACAAACTTTTCAGCGAATTGAAAGAATAAGCATCACATTATCGACACAAAAATGGACTGATAGATGGGTATGCTAAAAATATTGTCTTTAAATATTCGCGGTTTAAATGACATTAAGAAGAGGCAAATGGTGGCAGTAGGCCTACAGACCATCGGTGCTAACATTGTATGTTTGCAGGAAACCCATATTGAAGGGTCAAAATCACACATGTTAAATTCACTAGGATACAATCTGATTGGCGCAACCACACAGGGTATGCGGTCTAGAGGGGTAGCACTTCTAGCCAAAGGAAGAGGGTTTAACTTTAATAGAATTAAATCTGATAAATTGGGAAGATGGGTGATCACAGAAGTTCATACAGGACAATCTTCATTAATGACCATCTGCTCAATTTATGGGAACACTAGTGATGACCCCTTGGTAATTAATAACGTCTCCAATGAACTCACTAACTGGCCGCTACCTGTTATAATCTGTGGTGATCTTAATATAAATCTTTCATATGACTGGTCAATAAAAGATGACTGGCATTACCGTGGACGGAAATCAAAAGTCTTTAAGACAATAAAGGAACTATGTATCACCCACGGGTTTATTGATGCGTGGCAGACCTCAAATAGTAACCCCAATGATCTAGGGTACACATATTATTCAAATCCACATCATACACATGCCAGACTGGATTACTTTTTAATCTCTAGCTCAATCAAAACCTTCTCCAAATTAGAAAAGCTACCCCGTACTATGTCGGATCATATTCCTTTGCTACTTACAGTCGAGACAACATCATTGACACAGACACCACAAGCTTGGACATTTGAGAGGTCTCTGCTCCTCGATAGCGAATATTGTAATCACATGAGAAGCTGGATATCTAACTTCTTAGCGGTTAATACAGGTAGCACAACGATAGATTTCGTTTGGGATGCCCTAAAAACAGGCATTAGGGGAGAAACTATACAATATTCACTCATGACTAACAAATGTGCAAGAGAAACATTAAGACTCCTACAAGAAACTTTAAAGAGGGTGGAGGAAGATCTTATAAGGGTAACAAGAAGCTCCTTTACCACAGAAGAGATAAATAATGCACAAACTCAGGTCTCAATAGCCAAAGCGGCAATCACAAATATATATACCATCAAAGCAGTCAAAAAAGCAACTGTTCACCGTGAAAAAATATACGAGGTAAGTGAGTCAGTCGGTCAGCAATTATCCATCCAGATGAGACAGCAGACTACACAAAATTTAATACAGGAAATCCAAGATCCTATAGCTGGCAGAGTATCCGACCCAGATAAGATTAGGGAAGCATTTTGGCGTTTTTATAGTGCTCTATATACAGAAGAGGTAGAAACAGTTCAAGAGAAAATTACTGAATATTTAGATATAGATACCTGTGATAAATGTAACTTAGAAGATCAGGTAAGCTTGGAAAAGGCCCCCGACATAGAGGAAATAATAAAAACGGTAAAATATCTCTCCCGTGGGAAGGCAACTGGACTAGATGCGATTCCTCTTGAATTCTATATAGTATTCCTGGATCAGCTTCAAGAAATATTCCTGAACCTTTGCCTACATTTATTTAGAGGAGGGCAACCCCCCAATTCATGGTCAAAGGCAAAAATTGTTATATTCCCCCCCAAAAATAAACCCCCTGACCAGATGGGCTCTTATCGTCCCATTACGTTAGTAAACGCAGATTCAAAAATGTATTCTAAACTGCTTGCCAACCGTATCTCTTTAATAATCCATAAAGTCATATCTAAATTTCAGCATGGCTTTATCCCCGGGAGAGACACTACTAATCACACACGGAGGGTAGTCAGCTCATTCGACCATACCCAGGTGACAGGAGACCCGATGGCGCTAATACTACTCGACGCCGAAAAAGCTTTTGATCAATCAATCAATCAATCAATCATAGGCATTTATACCGCGCACTACTCACCCGGAGGGTCTCAAGGCGCTTTGGGGGGGGGGGGTCCGCTACTGCTCGAACAGCCAGGTCTTGAGCTTCTTCCTGAAGGAGAGGTGGTCTTGGGTCAGGCGTAGGTCGGTCGGTCGGGAGTTCCAAGTCTTGGCGGCCAGGTGGGAGAAGGACCTTCCTCCTGTTGTCGCTCTGCGGATGCGGGGGACGGCGGCGAGGGCATGATTGGTCGAGCGGAGATGGCGTTTGGGAGCGTAGAAGTTGAGGCGGCTGTTGAGGTAGGTCGGGCCTTGGTTGTGTAGGGCTTTGTGTGCGTGGGTGAGGAGCCGGAAGGTGATTCTTTTGTTGATCGGGAGCCAGTGCAGGTCTCTCAGGTGTCTGGAGATGTGGCTTCGTCTGGGGACGTCGAGGATGAGTCTCGCCGAGGCGTTCTGGATCCGCTGGAGTCTCTTCTGGAGCTTGGCGGTGGTTCCGGCGTAGAGGGCGTTGCCGTAGTCCAGTCGGCTGGTGACTAGGGCCTGGGTGACCGTCTTCCTGGTCTCGGTGGGGATCCACCGGAAGATCTTACGTAGCATGCGCAGGATGTTGAAACAGGATGAGGAGGTGGCGTTGACTTGTCTGGTCATGGAGAGGGAGGAGTCCAGGATGAAGCCCAGGTTGCGTGCGTGGTCTGTCGGTTTGGGTGCGTTGCCCAGGGCAGGGGGCCACCAGGAGTCGTCCCAGGCGGAGGGTGAGGAGCCCAGGATGAGGACTTCCGTCTTGTCTGTGTTCAGTTTCAGGCGGCTGGTCGTCATCCACTCGGCCACGTCTTTCATCCCTTCGTGTAGGTTGGTTCTGGCGGTGGCTGGGTCGTTGGTCAGGGAGAGGACTCTCTGTGTCCTTCCGGCGAGGAAGGAGGTGATCCATTCCAGTGCTTTCTCCTCGATTCCGACGTTGCTGAGGCGCTGCACTAGGGTGCGGTGGCAGACAGTGTCGAATGCCGCGGAGAGGTCCAGGAGGATGAGGGCCGCTGTTTCTCCGTTGTCCAGCAGGGTTCGGATGTCGTCGGTGGCAGCGATGAGGGCGGTCTCGGTGCTGTGGTTGGCCCGGAAGCCTGACTGAGATGGGTCGAGGGATCCAGTCGTCTCGAGGAAGGCTGCCAGTTGCTTGTTGACTGTCTTCTCGATGACTTTGGCTGGAAACGGGAGGAGCGAGATGGGGCGGTAGTTCTTGAGTTCGGTGGGGTCCGCCGTTGGTTTCTTTAGTAGAGCGCTGAGTTCGGCGTGCTTCCAGCTCTCAGGGAAGGTGGCGGTGTCGAAGGAGGTGTTGATGATGTCCCGCAGGTGGGGTGCGATGACCGCGTCGGCCTTGTTGAAGACCGGGTCTCCTGGCCATTCCTCTGGTAGGCTATGTCCCGGGTCGGCTTCAACCAAGTTTTCATACAGGCAATTCAAAAACTTTACCTTAATCCTCAGGCTATGGTGATGGTCAACAGCTGTATCTCTAGAGAACTACAAATTTCGAGAGGAACTAGGCAGGGATGCCCCTGTTCCCCGCTGTTGTTCGCTATTTATTTTGATCCGTTTATGAGGAGATTGGAATGTAATAGGAATATAACCGCTATCTCGACACATAAATACTCAACAAAAACTCTCGCATATGCCGATGATATCGCCATAGTCACTGCCAACCCAAACCTGGCTATGCCAAATATTGAGCTGTAGGCTGCAAGATTTGGGAAAATCTCAGGGTATGCTCTGAACCAAGGGAAAACCCAAATAATTATCAATAACAAATGTGATATGACAGATCCACGCATAACAGGTTCAGCAACTTATTGGGGGTTACAATTACTTCTGAATTAGAAAATCTAGTCGACCTGAATCTAAAACCCGCACTAAATAAAATGCCAAAAGATCTCCGCCGCATCAATAATTTACATCTCTCTCTGATCGGACGGGTGAATGCATTAAAAATGGTCTACTTCCCAAAACTCCTGAATATATTTAGAGCCATTAATCTAGAAATTTCAGACCAGTGGTTTAAAAGAATAGAACATATCTTCACGGACTTTGTTTGGTCATACACCCAACCCCGCCGTGCCTACAAACTGCTGACACTTCCCAAAGAAAGAGGATGATTAAGCCTTCCAAATCTTAGGGTATATTATTGGGCAACAGTCTTTTTATGTTATATAATCATGAACTTTTTCTTCTTGATGGAACAGGGACAACTGTGGATAATGACGCCCCTTCAATTCATCAAATAATACTAGGCGATAGAAACACTGGCTATCTTTGGAGATATCTCTTCGATAGTTACCATAAAGAAGTAAGATTAAAAACACTCATAGGAGTATTTAAGGTTTGGAAATCTGTTAGGAAAATGATAGGCTTGGGACGGCTATTTTTCTATACACCCATACAAAATAACCCCTCTCTACCAGATATATTTAAGAATACCTATATTGATAGATGGATCACAGCTGGAATCACTCATATAGGATGTTTTTTTCCTCAGAGGGGCTATATTCTTTTGAATTTTTGAAAGACAAGTATCATTTGGAATGGAGAGACTTCTTCAAATATCTCCAAATAAGAGATTTTCTATCACGACGTGTAAGGGGAGAGGACACCATGATTAAAAACCCCATAGTCGAAATTCTCAGCCACTCTCAGGAAAAAATCCGGATTGGGGGGTTATATATAAGCCATTACTGATGTATTTTTCGGATGATTTGCAGAAGATCACTCAGAAATGGCAAAAGAAAATCACAATTTCCACAGAAGAATTTGAGTATGTGGGGCGCTAGAGGGCGCGCAAGCAGAATGGCTGCACTTGCGTGAGGCTCCTGCTGCCTGGAGCATTTATCCTTTATTTATTTGCTTAAACCAACTCCTTATCGGTCCGAATTATGATCGAGTGCTGTGAACCTATAACTGCAGCAGCGGTGCAACTTTGACGGCTCTGTGACCTGGCACGGGGAAATAAGAAGCGGCGGACTCCTGGCCGGGTCCTGAGCTGGAAGCTGGTGGAGCGGACTGAAGGGGCCGGACACCTACGCCAGACCGCGGCGCACCACGAGGTGAGTAGGCCTCGAGGGAGGTGTGCTGCGGAGACGCCCGACCCGGGAACAGCTGCCTCGCGGGTGCTGCAGTGCCATCGCGGATATATGGAACTTAAGCCTAACCCACAGATACGGCCTGAGAGAGCTGGGAACTGAGGCCGAAAATACTTCCACTTGCGGTAAGGAGCTGGGACTCGGGGACGCCTCTGCAACGCCGCACGACCATAGCGGTTCAGGGAGGACTGGCGCGGCGCTGTGGCGGGTGCGGGGCAGATGGCTTGACGTTCCCCACCGCCCTGCTCAGTGCTGGCGGGCGCCTCGGACGAGGCTCGCCTCCCGCGGACCTGCCGAACGTGGCCTCGAGGGCTCACCGGGACTGATCAGCTGAGCAACGGTAACCTCTACCGTCAAGACCCGAAAGGGAGCTGGGCCGGAGCAGGGATTACCCACCGCATATCCACGCTGCTGAGGCAGGTCCAAGACTACGGGCGTAATCGGGCAGCGAAGTGGGGGCAGAGCACCTTGATAGCAGGGAGATCCGGCGTTGCGAATCTGGTACTACACCCCCGACCTCTCACTTTCCTATTGGCGGAGATACGGAGCAGGAGCGTGCCTGTGGGGCCCTTACGCCATATGTGACCAACGGTGCTCTGTGGTACCGCGCAGCTCGCAGGCCAGGGTCAGTGCCCGAGGGACTGCACGCCGGCTCGGCCCAAGTGTAGTGCTATACGACGCTGCAGATACTCTACTACGTCAGCTGTGAGACTACTCAGGTGGAGAACTACCATTATTGGGAGTTATGTGAGCACGGATTGTGGACTGTCTGCCAGCCCGAACCAAGTCGTGACCACGTGTTCCGGGTTGAACGGCCTACCTGCTGCCACGCTATTGTTTTTTACTGGGCGCTTGTTACTCGATTGCCCTTATCATTCTCTGGCCCTTGCTTAATACAAAGACCGCGCTACTCTGGTGGTGGAAGAGTGGGTCCACCTACCTGTATTGGACACTGATACCACGAACAACCGATCGCTCTGCACCGCGCTCGAGCCCACGAGCATCTGCCTTGACCAAATCCCACGAGCGAAGCACCCATACACTGTTGCCGCAAACCCTACAGGAAACCGAAATGGGGAAACCGGATAACAAACAATCTAAGCTGTCTTTCGAGAGTTCAAGTAACAAGAAAGGACTGAGAAATATGCCGGACGCAGCTGGGCCCCGGAGTCCCTCGACAGCTGAGACGAATCTTGCCTCCTCCGACTCCACTATGCAACAATTAATGCAAGAAATGAGACAGGGGTTTGCTACGATAGTGGACAAAGTGGACCGGATATCATCCAGAATGGACGCAATAGCACAAAAAATGAATGTACACGAAGAACGCATCACGGAAGCCGAAAGGCGCATATCTGATCATGATGATACGACGGCCTCTCACTCCACGCAGCTTTCGCGAATGGACAATGTCCTCAGAGTGATTGCAGCTAAGAATGAGGAGTTGGAAGCCCGCAGCCGCAGGAACAATATTCGCGTGATAGGTGTGCCAGAATCCACCAACACGGGGCGCATGGAAGACTACGTGGAAAAAATACTGCTAGCCGCAGTGGGAAGTGAAGCTTTCTCCAAGCAATTTATTGTTGAGCGGGCTCACCGATCGCTTGGACCACAGCCTAAACCAGGTGCCCCTCCAAGGCCCATAATTGCGCGTCTCCTCAACTATCGCGACCGTGACACTGCACTGAGAGCAGCGCGAACCACCCGCAATCTCTCCTGTGATGGAGTCAGCTTCTCCATCTACCCGGACTTTACACCTGTGGTACAGGAACAACGGCGGAAATTCCTGGAAGTAAAGAAAAAACTCCGTGCTCTACAGATTGACTATGCGTTGTTATACCCTGCCAAGTTAAGAGTCACCCACCAAGCCAAACAACGATTCTTCACAAATCCTCAACAAGTGGAAGATTTTTTGAAACATCTACGCCGTGCAAGAGCTGATCATAGCAATAGCGTGAAGACGAACAGGCGCTACGTGAAGAACTGTGAACCCCTGATATCTTTAAAGTTAGGCCGTATTGAGGATATTGCTTTAGCGGCCTGAGAAGCCGCTGACTAAGAGACGATGCCGCTGCTGAATGACTATACTATCGACGGATGTTGGATTGTTGGTGGTAATGTACTCCAGGCCCCACCCCCCCCTTTCCCCTTGGCTACGCCCAGTGGAGGCAGTACGGGATGCTGGGTGTGGTGGAGGGGGGTGGTTTTTGTGCTCGCCTCTTGATGTTCCCCATAGGGTATACCCCATTGACAGTGTTGCATATTATGCAAATTTTGAGTTGGGTGCTTGTTGTGAGGGGTGGAGGGTGGGATGGGGATTCTGGCAAGTTGGGGTTGCTTCAGTGGGTGGAGGGGGGAATGGTGATCTCGATCTATGACTTATTGATCGGTGGTGTCACAGGCAGTATTGATGCATATATGGTACACATGCATAGAGGTGACCACTTCGCTATTGCGATATGTTCCATATCACGGAAAGGAAAGGACAGCACCAATGTTTGGACCCGTATTGGGATATATGCAGTAAGCGACAGTTGGGAGGCGGTAAGTTCATCTATACCTTACACTAGGCAACTAATTCTCCAGAATGTGGGCCTGGTCTGTGAGGCACTGTTTGGAACCGATGCTGGTCTGACGCCGCTGTCCTTTAATAATACAAGGGGTTTGAGATCTCAATTGTGGGGTGAGGGTGGGGGGGAGTTCGGGACTGTTATGGTTAAATTGGACATAACAACTGTCGCAGATTTATTAAACTTGGATCCTTCAGGATCGTTTGCTGAACATGTTAACAGAACGTACATTGAGGAGCAGATGGTATACATTCACACTCGTAGCAGAGACGCATTGGCATGTACGACTCGGGGAGGCGTGAATTGGTGGGTCGGCCCAGCAGCATCGTTCACTGCTCTACGCTTCCCTATTGATCACAGGGGCTGGCTGCTAACGTGGTTACTGACACACGCCACAACCCATAAACGCGACCACACCTATGGCAGGTACTGACTTGAATGTTATCTCGTGGAATGTGAGGGGTCTGGGAGACCCACGTAAGAGGAGGCAAATCTTAGCCTACTTGAATCGCCACTCAGTACACATAGCCCTCCTCCAAGAGACACACTTCGCTCATCGACCAACTCCCACCTTTGCTAATAAATGGGCGATGTACACTACCTTCTCCTCTTACTCGACATATGCGAGAGGCACGGCGATTTTGATAAAAAGAGGCACACCCTTTGTCCTAGCGGGCACAAAGGTGGATGGTCACAAGAGATTTTGTATAATGTGGGGCAGACTGGGACATTTAGCTATCACGCTGGTATGTTGTTATGGCCCTAAAACTGATGACCCCCATTTCTTTGAAGACTTATGGGCAGCCGTTGTAGGAACGGGTCCACAGCAACTTATATGGGGGGGAGATTTTAATACTTCACTTCACCCAGCTGTAGATAGATCACACCCTGCCCCACATCACTACACCAAGGCTAGAATGACACTACTTGACTCCATCATAATCTCATAGACGCCTGGAGGCACATGCACATGGCTGTCAGGGAAGGTACACACTTCACAGCATACGCGCGTTCCTGGGCGAGGCTCAATTACATATTCATCTCACCGCAGCTATATGCTGCGCTTACTAGAGCACAGCACCTCCCCAGAACCTACTCGGATCACTCGCCTGTTCTAATCACGTTACGATCCACAGACCTTGGTCCCCCTCCGACTGCTTGGCGACTACAACCCACGATGTTGTTAGATACTACGTTTCAGGAAGAGTTGAGGGAAGAGTGTTTAGACTTCTTCCGGCCCAATAAAGATTCTGTTAAAGATGTGGAGACTATATGGGATGCCTTTAAGGTTACTCTGAGAGGCATCTGTATTGCAAAAGGGTCGGGAATTTTGAAGAGCATAAAAAAATCAATTGACACTATTGGAGGGTAAGCTTAAGGCCCTCGAGACTGTCCTAATTGACAGTCCTGATAAAGCCACGCTATCAAGCATACGCGACACGCTGACCGAATATACAGATGAGGCCCTTAGAGAAAGCAGGTTCAGGGGCAAATATTGGACGGCTCGTCGATTTGGTGAAGATGAAAGGCCGGGAAAGGTGCTGGCTGCGACTATAAAGCTGATGAGGCCCTCCAACGTAGTGTTGGAACTAGAACTCTCAGACGGGATGGTGTACAGGGATACTACACAGATACTTA
The DNA here is from genome assembly GCF_964261635.1 of Lissotriton helveticus. Classification (NCBI taxonomy): domain Eukaryota; kingdom Metazoa; phylum Chordata; class Amphibia; order Caudata; family Salamandridae; genus Lissotriton; species Lissotriton helveticus. The sequence continues at coordinate 1,522,979,711 of NC_136065.1, forward strand.
ATGCATTTGTGAGCCACTACAGTGCTTTATATAAATCCACTAGAACAAACAGGCTAACTTTGCAGGACTACCTTGCTGATGTGTCCCTTGGGTGGCTAAGCGACGCGCAAAGAGCCTTCCTGAATGCCCCGTTTGAGATTGAGGAGGTGAGGGACGCCATCATGCATATGCAATCAGGGAAAGCCACGGGACTTGATGGAATCCCCATAGAATTCTATAAAACATACATTGATTTTATGGCCCCTGTCTTGAGGGAGGTACATGAAGATGCCCTGGAAGTGGGCCACTTACCCCCCTCAATGCGATTTGCCCTAATCACTTCTTTGTTGAAACCTGGTAAAATGGCGAATAAATGTGATTCTTATAGACCACTCTCATTGCTCAACTGCGATGTGAAAATACTTGCTAAATTGATTGCTACACTTATCAGTCTTCTGCTTCCTAACCTGATCTTACCTGACCAATCGGGTTTCGTGCCTGGTAGAGCAACGTCCCATAATTTGCGGACCCTTTTCTCAATCCTGAACACTGTTTCTGAGGATCTGCCGATGGCGGCCGTATTCCTTGATGCCACCAAGGCGTTTGACACCTTGGAGTGGGATTATGTGTTTCAAGTGATGGAACGCATGGGGTTTCCGGCCCTATTCCTCTCCTGGATCAAACTACTATATGAAGCTACAGAGGCTAAGGTACTTATCAATGGTAAACTCTCGGCGGCATTCCCTATCACTAGGAGTACCAGGCAAGGCTGCCCCCTATCGCCACTGTTATTTGCGATAGAAACGGAACCACTTGCGGCACGACTGAGGCAACACCACAACGACAAGGCATTACGATGTTTTCAACGACAAATACTTATATCGTTGTACGCAGACGATATTACGTTATACATACGAGACCCCAGTGATAATCTACACCCGATTCTTCGTGAATTTGTGCGCTTCGGTAGACTCTCCGGTGTCCAGATCAACTTGGGCAAGTCTTGTATCTTTCCCCTTACTGCCTCTACGACACAGTTCCCGCTGGACTATCCTCTTACTTGGTGTGAGGGAGATTTCAAATATTTAGGTATCCACATAGAAAAAAAACGTGACGAATTGATGAGGGCCAATTATGGAACGACAATGACTCGCATCACGGATAATGTATCCCGGTGGATCACCCTACCCCTATCCATGGCGGGTAGGACTTCATTGATAAAAATGGTGATCTTACCTCAATTGTTATATTTATTTTGAAATATTCCTTACTATCCAGGTCGATATTTCTTTTCCCAACTTAGAACGGAACTTATCAGGTTGGTGTGGGGCGGGAAATCGTCTCGGCTCCAATGGGACATTCTCATTAAACCATATAGTCAAGGGGGATTTGGTGTTCCTAATTTTGAGCTCTATTATCAAGCAGAGCAGGCTCATTATGCCTTTTACTGGGTGAAACAACCTCGATATATGCCTCAATTGGCAGCAGAACATTGGCTGGCTCATCCAATACCTATCGAAGGCGCGCTGTATACTAAGGTCGAAGGCAGAGACAGAACAGCCACACCGGTGCTGAGCACAGTGACGGCGTGGACCCAATTGACTCACAAATTGGGCATAGACTTGGTGTACGCACCGCTCATGCCCCTTGCCTACCACCCTAATATGCCCCTGCTACAAGAGACAGGTTTTCGTAAGCTGCTTCATAAACTTTATATCACAACATGGGGGGACCTGTATCACAACGGAACGTTCCGTCCCATAGCAAGTTTCGGTGAAGGAGTACGGCTGACCCCGCTTGAGGTTTTTCTTTACATTAGACTCAGGCAAGGACTTAAAGCCCTTACACCCGACTTTCCCAAAGAACCCCTTACTGTTGCCCCCCTGCAGCGTATGCTTCAGGATGACACCCCTAGCAAACTGGTCTCGACTATCTATAGATCTGTACACTCCTTGATGGAGACTCCGCAACTACCGGCTAGGGCTAAATGGAATCATGACCTGGAGGCCCCACTGTCGGACAGGCAATGGGAGTTCTGCCTTCAACAGACCGAACGTATATCCTCAAGCAGCAGATTCAGAATTATTCATTACAAATTTGTGCATAGACTTTATTACACCCCGGCCCGAATGTTTCGCTTCAAGCTGCGCACTACAGATACTTGTGATAGATGCAGAGTCCCGGGTGCAGATTTTCTTCACCTGGCTTGGGCGTGTGGTGTTGTTCAACAGTATTGGCGTCATGTGTTTGCCGCCCTATCTACGATGTTGGCCTTGAACATTGACCCGACCCCCATTATGGCACTTCTGGGATATGTGGAATCGGTACCAGCGGTACACCGCAAATTTACTACACTTGCATTCTTAATGGCCAAGAGGCGGGTGGCATGCCGATGGGGCAGGGGGACGGCCCCAAAATTCAAAGACTGGCTACGAGACCTCACATATTGTCAGGAACAGGTTGCCACATACTCGGAGCTATTGCCAGTAACCTCGCGACCTGCTGATATCTGGGGCCCGCTCAAGGGTTATTTGAGTGGGAGGGTTGATGACGAGGAAGATGAGACACATACGTAACTAAACACACACTCATTTGCTGAAACACTCCTAAGTGCACATCACTATCATCTGGGTTATATTGGTCCACTGGAAGTGTCAGAGACATGATGACATACTGTGTGTGGTCTCGAGGGTAAGGTGTTGGAATAGGACGCTCCTACGACATACAAGCTGACTATGTGGAGTTGGGAAACGAAATGTGATTTTCAAGCATGGATGTCACTGATGCTTTACTGAACTGAGATATGCTCTTACATGTGATTTGATAAGATAGAGAAATTTACCTGTGTTGTGCCAGGACCGGGTAGGATGAAACCGGCCTGCATGCTACTTCGCCGAGCGGTGAAATGTGTCTGACCCGTGGACCATTGCCTCTGTACATGCCCTTTACCATTGCCATTTGCGAAATGTACTGAATGTGAGTAACTGCACCTCTTGATTGATGTACTGTCATTGAAAATATCAAAATAAAGTTTAAAAAAAAAACAACAAAAAAAAAGAATTTGAGTATGTATATGGGCTATTGCAAACTATACTTATGTCAACGAAACTGCAAACACAATTTTATAAAATCTGTTTTTTTATGTATTATACTCTGGACAGAATCGCCAAATGGGGTAGTGGGAGAGGCACATGCTGTTTCAGATGTAAGTTACAAAATGTGGACTGTATACACATTTTTTCATCCTGTCCCTCTTTAATTCCTCTCAAGTCAAAAATGTATCATTTTCTTTCACTGATTCTCAAAGTAGTGGTCACTCTATCTGATCAAACAGTTGTCCTGGGCGTAACAAACTGCACCAATCAGAATATCGGTCATGAATTGATTTTTTTCTCGATGGCCGTATTAAGAATTTGCATAGCATCAGCTTGGCTAGATCCTATAGCCCCCTCATATCAACAGTGGTTTTCAAGACTGTTAGCAATCTTTAATTTAGAAATGGCAATATATAAAACTAAAGGTAGGAAGCGTAGGATAAAAGGGCTAAAAATCTGGTCACCTTTAATAGAATGGTCTGAATCCCAGTGACTTATATAATAACAATCTGGCCGTAATGCTTTAGCTGTAATGTGTACCTATAGAACCTAATATCTATTTGTCTATGCTATAAACTTTTGTTAATTCATTTATTTACCTTTTTCTTTCATTATATATATATGCTTTAGGATTTCCTTTTGCTCCACATTTAACCTGCCCGATCGGAGGGGGGGGGGGATGTTGTGTTTTATGTGTTGTATTGTCTTTCTTGTACAAAATCTAATAAAAATATTTTTTTTAAAAGAATACTACAGATGGTTTATCAAGAGATATGGCACCATTGTTGCTCCCATGACAGAGCTGACTTCCAGGAAGAAGCCAAAAGAAGTAATCTGCCTGTGAGACCATTTTCAACACCCTAAAATCTGCCATGTACACGGCACCTGTACTCAAGCCACCCAACCTCTCCTAATAATTTGTTGTGCAGACAGATGCTTCAGAGCATGGTGTGGGAGCAGTACTCTCACAGTTAAATGACAAGGGCTTGACCATCCAGTAGCTTTCATCAGTATGAGGCTCTTCCCAGGGAACAGAGGTGGAGTGCAATTGAAGGGGAAGCTGTTGCTGTGGTATGTGTGCTGAAGAAGCTAAGACTCTACTTGTTTGAGTCAGATGTTGATGCAAATGAGGGGTGAGAACACAAAGCTGTTGAGGTGGTTCATCTCCCTACAGGGAATGGACTTTACAGTGGCACACTGCCCTGGTATAGAACACGCCAGTTCTGATGGTCTGTCCAGATTCTTCCGCCTTAGTGATGAGAACTCCCAGGAGGGTGGGTAGTTCTCCCCACTTTTCAGATGGAGGGGACATTTGTTAGACTTGACATCTTTGACGTGGTTTCCCCTAACTTTTTGCCTCTACCTCCTGTAATGTTGATACTGTGCTGGATTTCATTTTTGCTAGCTGATTTCATTTTTGCTAGATTCGATACTTTGGGTACTTTGCCACTGCTGATCAGTGTCAAAGTGCTGCCTGTATAAATGACTATTGTGATTGGTTATCCATTATTGCCATATTTTATTTACTGATAAGCCCCTAATAAAGTGCACTGAGTGTGCCAGGGCTTGTAAATCAAATTATACTAGTGGGCTTGTAGAACTAATTGTGCCAACTACAAGAGTAGCACTGTAAAGTTATCTCAGACCTGCCACTGCAATGTTGGCGCATCGTTTGAACTGCCATATTGACCTGGCAAGTTCACCCACAGCTAAACACATATAAAGAAGTGGGGATAGGTTACATTCCTACCGGACCTCCCAAGTCACAATCTATATCACACAAAAAAGGAGGTAGAAATGTGCCTTCCGGTAGTGGCAGGTGCTCAGTGAGTAAAAACTGTCCTCACTTACAAATTTGTGACATGCTTCATCATCGGGATTGCTAATTGACACCCCTGTGCATACCAACACCTGGGGTGGAGAAAAAGGGATAGGGAGACTATACACACAAAGTTGTAGGATCACAAAAAGAGAAGTGCAACTTGTGAAGGTTAGAATTAGCTCGGATGTTTCCCTAATTCTAATTGTATTTCTGGGCCAACCGGTCAGGGTTAAAAACGTGAAGGATGGTGGTGAAAGGAGAAAATTAGGATCGCTTCACCCCTCCTTACTGCAAAGGTGTTGACATGCTTCTGCAGAATCAACTGCACCCACAATGTTGGTTCACTCCACCATTCATCAGGACCTTCAGGATCCTAAAACACAACACCCTCTGATCCTAATTTAGGATTTTCTGGGTCTTATCCCCTCCAAGATAGGGTTTTTTTCAAATTCACATTCTGATTTAAATCTGTAAAGGGAGGAGACCTACCATCAGATCCTCTTCTCTCAAAATGACATATGTAAGAGCAAGAAACCCTTCTAGTAAGTGCACGTATGTACATCTTACTCAACATCCAGACACCACCACTGCCTAGAGCCCCATTGTGTCTCACTTGCAAGCTCTTGCAGTCCAAATTGGAATATTCATTATGGATAAGTTACCATTTCATCAAACTGCAAGTGTCCGTCACTTCCATTTCTAAAGCATGTGTCTACTATGGCAGAGCAAAGTTTCTCACTCACTGAGTTCCATTGAACCTTTAGCATGAACGAGCGACGGAGAGAAAGCGACTCCCTGTAGTCACACCCTTCACACACACAAAATATGTACACGTTGAGTTTAGGGGTGGGTTGCCCACCAATAGTCTTATACAACAGGTATAATTGCTTATTGTCTTTCTTCCATATTTTCATGTTGTAACGCCCTTCTACATTAAGGACCTTGTGGTCATACGGGCGGCCTCCAGCTTCAACTACAACTTGAGTTTCACAAGTTTTTACATGCCCTGTGTTGGCATCTTATGTCACATACTGGAAGCACTCTTTTGCGATTAGAGTGACACCAATACATTTGTCATTGCTACATCACTCATCACTCCCTCATGTGGTGAAATTGCCCATTTAGATGACATCTCCTCGGGTGTCCACACATTACTGTCAGTGTTCTTACATGGCTCAGGTGCCTGATGTTCAAAAAAGCTCCTATGTGCCGGAGCCGTTCTTGTGGTATCAGGTAGGTGCAGGTATGTAGTCCCCCACTCACCCCTCCCTGACTCCTTACTACATCAAGGTGAGTCCGGTGCCTGGCTATTACCCGCCTCTCACCGTAAAGGTGGCAGTCTCATTCCTCTGTAACTCCCCACATCAGGAAAACATTGTGACTGGGACGTGATGACGTCCTTGTTTTCTTCTCAGCCTGTATTCCCATTGGGGTCCTATCGTCCTCGTGCGATTGCTTAGGTGTATTTTTTACATTACTATTTCCTTCTTTATTTTTTTTTTTACGAAAACGTGAACAACTTTATTTATGTATAATGGTTCTTGGGAACAGACGTGTGCATACCTATCATTAATTCTTTATTTTTGTTAATGTGTCCTAACATGCATGTGTATGGCTAAAAGAAGGAAAGAGGTTACAAAAAAAAGAATGTTTGTCTCCCTAGTAAGTAACGATGTGCTTGACTTTTCTGCTTATGGTCACCATAATGGGTGTAAGACATAAAAACAACTCAAACATGGTGTACAGGTACCCTAAATTCATAAGGATTTGTTTGTGCTCCTTGGACACATGAACAACATTCAGCTCTCAGAAGCATATGCACCAAGGTGAATGTGAAGTCTTTTACCCATCACATTCAACTTCTGTCTAACCTAGTCTTGGGGCTGTTTATGTGTTGTAACAAAAATACCTACTCATGTTATGTCATGATGATGTATACCTGGCAGCATATAATTCCAGCTATATATCCTTTCCTCTGTTACTAAGGAATTAATCTGTTCAGGGTATTCAATGGGATTTTACATCATTGAGCCCCACCTCATGACTACGTAGTCTGCATACCCACTTTTGTTCCCATAGAAGGAGTAGCCTCTTAACATCTACTGAGGACTTTTAAATCTTAGGTTTATCCAGTGCTGTCATTCACTGAATTATGTTCCTCTGAGTAGTGTGTAGTGAATTTAGTGTTGGATCTTTGACATTTGATATTGCTCCTGTGTTCCATGATGCATACATTCACCTTTCTTTTCGTCATGCCTATGTATTGTTTTTTGCATGGGCATACTATTAAATAGATCACGTTTTCTGAAATAAATTAGTATGGACCTTCTGCACCCAAGGGTAAGTCAGGCCCACAAAAAATGCTCTTGGTGTACCAGGTCAGGTGGCATACATCGCACGAGCCACATCTCGTGTGGCCTGTCACCGGGGTGCTGTCCCATCGTCGTTGGGTTCTGTCTACTGCTGTAGATTGGGGTCGGGTATGACTCAGCAGGTCTTTCATGTTAGCACTTCTTTTGTAGGAGAATAAGGGTCTATCTATGTTGAAGCCATTGGACTTCAAGATCCGCCAGTCTTTGAGTATAAGGTGTCTTATGTGGTGTGAAGCTGTGTTGAACGTGGTGATGCATATCGTGTTAGAGATAATGTGTTTTTCCACCTTCTATGAAAGGCTCTGTCTATTAGCATACATGGCTCTTTTTCCTGCTCATCTTTATCACCTTCACAGGATATTGTCTATCCTGGAGTTTCTTGGTTAGGAGCAATGCCTCCTCTACAAAATCTGTATTGTCTGCAATTTATCCGGACTGGGAAGAATTTCCACACTGGCAAGTTCTCTTTCAAAGATTTGGGATGGAAACTCTCAAATGATAATAAAGAATTCTTGTCTGTCGGTTTGTGATAGACCCAGGTAGACAGTGATCCTCTTTTTGGTTCAATGACCAAATCCAAAAAGGGCAGTTCTGTTTTGGTGATGGTTGACGTGAAATGTAGCAGCTGATTGGGGCCATTGAGCCACTGTAAAAAATCCCATACTGTTGATTCCTCAACCCTCTATATTACTAGGACATCATCAATAAATCTTCACTACAGCTTGTTATGTTGGAACCAGGGGCTCCGTTGGTTGTAGATATGTTCTTTCTCGAAGGCCCCAACATATAGACCTACCAGACTGGGGGCGAAGGTAGTACAGTGGGTATGTATATAGATGGTACCCTCAAATTCGAAAAAATTCTTGGTGAGGGCAATTTTTGCCAAATTCAAGATAAATGTTTGCAGTGTTGTGTAAGCCTACTCCTCTGTGTATAAGGGTTCCTGCAGCACCCTCAATGTTTCTCTCTTAGGGATGTTAGTGTAGAGTGACTCAATGTCAAGGCTCAAAAGGTATTCGTTCAGGGGGTAAAACTTTATCTCTTTTATAAGATTCAATATGTTCAGTGTATCCTGTAGGTAAGCTTCCATCTTCTGCACCACGGTCTTGAAATAAAAGTCACCAAACTGTGCCAAAGGTTCCAGTATGGATGCAATCCCAGAACCATCGGGTATCCCATGAGGTGGTCTTGTAGGCCTGGGTATCTTAGGGAGTGTGTAAAAATATGGTGTTACCGGTTGGTCCTTACACAGGCTGTCAGCTTATTGCTGAGAGATCCAATCATTGGCAAGGCCCTCAGCCAGTATGGAGCTTATTTCCTTCCTGATTTCTGCTGTGGGGTCTCTATGGAGGTTGCTGTAATTTCTCTGAACAGACAGTAATTGTAAGCACTCATCTGTTTATGCCATTTTGCCCATAAGGACAATAGCTCCCTCTTTGTCCATTGGTTTGATCACCAGGTTCAAAATCATGAATCACTGCCTTCTCAAATGTTGCTACTTCAAGGGGTAGCGTGGCAATTGGGGGTATAATGATGTATCACCAGTTGGTCTATCCCTTTCCTACTTCCCTTCAAAAAAGACTTGCATTCTGATGTTCCGGAAAAAAGCTGCCAGTTCCTGCCGTACTTGAAAATTATTTAGCACAGTCATTTAGCACAGTCGTGGGGACGAAGCTTAATTCCTTATTCATGAGCTTCTCTTGTGGCACTTGCCAGGCCTTACCCTTCCCTTTTCTAACATCTAAGGCACCCCTCAGGTGTGCCCAAGGTACTGCCATGGACAGGGTGCAGTGTATGTTAAAGGTAGGACATGTACTGGTGTATGGGACATGTCCTGATAATGAAATACTGTCAATTTCGTTCTTTCACTATTGTAAGGCTAACTCTCCCATACTTTAGCATGGGAGATACTTTGTAACGTCTTAAAAATATAACTTCTCATTGAGACAAGAGAGAGAAATAAAGTTTAGCTCTCTGAACTCAGAATTTAATTACACATATTATAGTAACGATGGTTTTTACATAGTGTGTTTGAAAATGCCACTTTTAGAAAAGTACCACCAAAACAATTGCCAATACTGACTACTCTTTACCACGCTTAATTTATTTTAACACTATCTTTAATAATAGTGATCATCAAATCTTCATTTACACATTTTTCATATCAAGTTGAAATGATGTCATATACAGAAACATATTACAAAAATCATACATACACAATTTATACAAGAGTAATTCACACAACCCACCAATCATACATGTACAGGGACTACACAACAAAGACATTAATTTGCACCAACAGCAAGTATTTTGTAAACCTGTAATTCAATTCTGAGAGTGTAAGAACATTTACAGTTCTGAATTCCACTTGCCCAGAAAGGAAGACACATATTTTAACATCATTTGTGATAACTTGTCAATTCCTACATCAATGGGCTACGTAACCTAGCAATGCCAAGATCATCTAACCAGGGATAAATTCATAAATTTTACTACTGTTTCCCTAATTATAGTGTCTTATTTATTTGCTTGTAGGTTGTGTTGTTGTTGTCAATGCGTTTTGAACCCGTCATGTTAGTCGTGGGTTCTTTTCAGGACATAGAGCTGAAACACACTGCAAACAAAGAACAATAACTTCATCAGTATTTATGCAAACCAAGGTGGTATTTATGTGTTTCCTCCATATGCCTTCTAACTCCAAAATCGTTACCTCAAATTCATGAAATATGAACGCTGCTAACCGATATTGGAGAGATTACCAGCCACTCTCAAAGCTAATTACTCACAAGTTTAACGCTGGCCAGTCGAACTGCGTCAGCTTTCTGACCACTCTACTCGTTGACAACTGCGACTCCAATCTGAAACAAAACCGGACCACGATTAATTGTGACCTTCTTGATTCCAGGATGTCTTCCCTACTATATACGTTTATACCACAATTCTGCATTCTCATACTTCAAGAATACCGATACCACCTACTCTGCATTTTTCACTTAGCTGCATCTCAGCAAACAGTAGCGTTTACCTCGCATTTCCAATACCTGCATGCAAATGCTGTCTACGTGTCAGGTTCCCAAACACTACTACGGAATAATCTACTTACTTCTGCCTCCCATTTTTCTTCTTAAACGTGGACAGGGCTTGTGTCCATCACCCTCTCGTTTGTCCGTTCAGTATTGGTCGAGCAGTGTTTCTGTGTATACTCCGACCATCAGCATGTTTTTGTACAAACCACTTCCAGGGCGAAAAATTGACCACATTTGAGGATCACTTCATTTAGCATATTAATATGTTTGTCCACCACATTGTGAAGTGGCTAATATTTATTGATGACATATTTTGAGTATGGGATGGTCACGATGAATGTCAAAATCATTTTTACATGACTAAATAACAGGTCACTTGACATTAAGTTAACGATTACGAGCAACAAATCGCTGATCACATTTCTATATGTTGTGGTCATGGAGACTAATGGACAATTGGCAACCACTTCATTCTCAAAATCTTTAGATAAAGATACTTTATTTTTCTAAACTGGTGTGGTGTCCATTTGTTGTATTTTCACTTTGTTACTGTGTGTTTTGAGTATAAATACTTTAAACATTGCCTTTGGGATTTACCTAATAACCCAAGAATAAGAGATTTTTCCTCATAGGAGGAAAATCTACGCCATTTAGTGTTTGTTAATAGGTCTCAAAAGATTTGATCCAATTCTCCTATTTATTTGGAGGATATTCGGGCAACATTAAAAACTTAGTAGAGCAATAATGCTTTGGTAGTAACTCATCATGTAGGAAGAGACAACTGACAGTGTATAATTTCAATTAGCTCTGCATTGTTAGCTGAAAACTGGCTGTAATTGTTTACAAATCCACCAGGTGGAACTGTGGTTAAGAGAAACAAGCAGGCTATATTGTCTTTAAGGCAAAGCAAAATTCGGTGTTGGAAACCCAGAAGGAGATGGACAGGATGACAAAAGGCGGTGCTGGTCAGTAGATTATTAGTTGTGGTGGATGGTTGCTGATGCAGGACTGCAAATTTAAATGAAGGGATGTTGGTGAGATATGCTGGGACGTGTGTGTGTGTTTGGGGTCCCTGTGATGATTCAATCTCTTCGTTTTGTTGTGGGTCATTCTCTGGAGGGGTGGTGAGACGCTGTATGATAGAAGCACGCATGGCAAAACCACACGTTTCACTACCACGCAGCCCAAATACAAATGTAGCTTAACAGCGCACTCCTTTACCATGCATGCCTCCACCATGCAATTTCATGGTATAGGCATGGATGGGAATGGGGTATGCGTAACCAAGATCTCCACTACCCCGACCCCCAATACCCACCACATGACTGACCCCCCCAGCCTGAGCTGTTCCTAAAACTTGGTCCATTTACTAACTCTACCCCGACCCCTCCACCCCGTGCTGACTCTACCCATTCCCCTCCCCCTGCCCTAAGGCCTACATCCCGCCCCTTTATTTACACTACCACGACCCTCTCCCCTACCCTGTGCTGTCCCTTAAATTACCCAGACCCCTTCCACTGCCCTGAAACATACCACAAACCTCCAACCCTAAAAAACACCCCACTCCCCATTCCCCTCCCACAGCCCAGAGGCCTTAAACCCTGGCCCTTTACTTACACTATATACAACAGTTGTACAAGGTTCCCCTAGGAAGGGGGAGGGAGGAAGGGAAAGAAGGAGAGAAACAGCCACTCTCTGGAGTGTACAACAGGGAATTGAGTAAACCCTTTACGGAATTAGGATGCCTCACACAATTAGAAGGTTGGACAACAGTAGCCGTCCGTCCAAATAACTGTATTGCGTCATCATTGGCCTCCTGCTCCAACGACAAGCTGGCGGTGCAATGCCTGCCGGGCAACACGTAGTGTTACTCTTTTGGTGGAGTTCTTTTATTCCTGGCCAATGGGTGCATGCGTGTGGCTCACATGAGCAACCATAGGTCCTGAAGAATCGCCATAACTGGCGTGAAACATGTTGACCACACCATAGGCGAGGGTCGAACGAAGCCACATCACCCTTATTGTTGTGCTCCGCTACCCCTCCCTTTATCAATTTTAATTAAGCAGTGAGCCACCCTATTAAAAATGTTCTAATGGACTCTACTGACTTACTTTTAACTTTCACTCACGCTCACAATTGCACTTCTTAGGTCCCTCACACGCATGCACCCATTGGCCAGGAATAAAAGAACTCCACCAAAAGAGTAACACTACGTGTTGCCCGGCAGGCATTGCACCGCCAGCTTGTCGTTGGAGCAGGAGGCCAATGATGACGCAATACAGTTATTTGGACGGACGGCTACTGTTGTCCAACCTTCTAATTGTGTGAGGCATCCTAACTCCATAAAGGGTTTACTCAATTCCTTGTTGTACACTCCAGAGAGTGGCTGTTTCTCTCCTTCTTTCCCTTCCTCCCTCCCCCTTCCTAGGGGAACCTTGTACAACTGTTGTATATTGCTCACTGGACACGTACATTGGACCCCGGTAAATATTGTCCTCCATTGTCCCCCCTCTTGTATATTATCCTTTACTTACACTAGCCTGATCCTCCAAACCCCGCACTGGTCGTTAAACTACTCCAACCCCATCCCCTACACTGAAACCTAACTCAACCTCCCCAGCCCTAAAAACTACCCTGACTACCCATTCCCCTCCCACCGCCCTAAGGCCGAAAACCCTGCCCGTTTACTTACACTACCTCAGGCTGTCCTTTAAACTATCCAAACTCCTTCCACTGCCCTGAAACCTACCCCAATCCCACCGCCAGCCCCACCCACCTCACCTCGGAATCTTCCTGTTTCCATCTTCACCATCTTCTGTCTAGCCAGCAGCTAGACTGTGCACTGCCTTAACCATGCACATGTGTGGTTTAGGCATATGCATGGTTAACACAAGTGAGGTTGCAATTGCATAGTCAAAACATGCATGGTTAAGACTGCAGTGTTCCAACTGTTCACCATGGTGAGATCTTTTAGACCACCGGGGTGGTGGAAGATTTTGTGTATACCTGAATTAGCTCTTTGGGTCATATGCTATTTTTCAGGACAGTCCAGTATGGGTTTTCAGTGTAATTTTGTGTGTGTGTCATGCTGTTCGTTTGATGGTGTACTTTTCCTGCTTTCCATTTGGTGTTACCCTTGCCCTTGCATTTGATGTCAGTGTATGTGTTTTTGTGGAAATTGGTTGTTACTCATTTGGTTTTGAAAAAGAAGAGGATGGCTTGTATACTTAGGCATGGTAATCGTAGTAGGCCTCTCAGAAGCAATAGGCAAGCAACTGGTATATCCCCTCTTACTGTAGGGATACCAATTACGTTTAGTACCAGTAACCAATAGAGACAGGAGAAGAGTATCCTTATCAGCTAAGCAGAAGACTGAATAATCGTGACACGCCTCGATGGGAGGGTAGGGTGACTGGAGCTGTTGGGGTTAGTTTATATATAAATGAGTAGTGACTACAGGGTATAGAAGGAGTGAACAATTGTACTGACAGGAAGTCAATTACTATCACTTTCCTAGTGGGACACCGGAAATCAAGGGGCTGGGCTACACAATTGAGAACTTTGAATCCAGACGACATGCACTTGTAAGTGATTGTAGGATATAGGTAAATGTAGGTAATTTTCATTGCTAAAGTACTGTATTTATTATTAGACAATACATTTAAAAAAATGTGTTAAAAAATATGGTAAACATAGCTAGGTAAGGCAGTCAGGAATGTTATCTATGTATTAGAACAGCAGCTATGTATTAGAATAGTGTGTTCCATGCTGGTGGATTTTTAAATTTTGTTGTGACTGTTGCTGTGTGGTGCCTGTCCTTGTGTCTCAGAAGGTTTTGCCACCAAATAAACGTATCTAACAAGATTTGAAGTACCTAGGCCTTGGTTATTACAATGTTATGTTATAGTCTGACTGAAATCCTACAAAAGTCTTTTGATTACCATAATCTTTCTATAATGCTGGCATTAGCTGCCATATAAACTATGAAACAATTTTGGCTTATGTTGCCCCTACTGGGAGTCTTCACAGAATTTCCTTCAATGCATTTTACTCATGGTGGAGAAAAATTCATCAACAGGTTTTCCACTGGACAAAAGACACAACAGCAGGACTTCAAATGGATGCCACACCTGACCTATTATCCCCAATTTATGCAAGAGACTACTAAATCTGACATGTGCACCGGTACTGATAAGTGTGCTTGCTCCAAACAATTCCAAAAAAATCCAAATTAAAGAGATGTGGGGTCCATAAACCCCAATCTACAATGGTATAACCATCAGACGTGCGGTGGTACGACGGGGCTTAGTGGCTGTTGGCACGGATTTGGGTTCCTACATTGGGGTTGATGGAGCCTACAACTCTTTAATTTGGTTTTTGGGGAATTGTTTGGAGCAAGCACATTTATCACTTCTGCTTCATCTTTTGTCTGCATACACGGCATCACTTATATGGTTGACTGGTTCATATGTAATTCAGGATACGACTAACACGATGTATCAGGTCAACAGACTGATTTGTCTTTTGGATAAGTGACTTGAAGGGCTTCAGCATATAGGTTTTCCACTGGATGTAGCCCATCATCTTGAAATCAGAGTTTTTTTGATTACCGCCAAAATTTGAACTTGGCTGCAGGGCGTTATTAAGGGATAAATACAGCTTTAAAAGACTACAGTCAAAATGCTAAATGCTGCATTTATCCCCTAATAACGCAAACTCCAACACACACTCTTTATTCCCTCATATAGGAGCATATTATCAAGAAGGGCGTTAAAATTATCACTGCTTTAGTGGCAGGAAACTGCCGCTAAAGCGGCGATAATGGGCTTGATAATATGCCGTAGAGAATTCCCATAGAAGCCCATGTTCACACCAGAACATGGGCTTCTATGGAAATTCACAAGGGCATATTATCAAGGCCATTATCGCTGCTTTAGCACAGTTTCCTGCCGCTAAAGCGGCGATAATTTTAACGCCCTTCCTTGATAATATGCTCCTTTGAAACTTCTGGCTCAGATGCTTATTTAGCAGTCCTATGAATTTTTAAGTTAGCAGAAGATGAACCAGGGTGATGTCATCTATCCATGCTGAAGGAGATGAAATAGGTAACTGTCTAAGAAAATTATTGGTTTAATATTTGGATCAGAGACTCAGTTTAGTGTCCATAATAGCTTTAGATGTAAAAAATAGCAAAGTCTGTTCTATCATCTTAGCAAGCCAAATATGTCAGATAGGGAAAAATGTTGAGTGTCTTTTTATGTTTTATGAATATATCCAGTGTAAAGTTCCTTCAAAACCCACGTAGGTTTTCTGAAAATATGCCCTTTCACCATTCTATTAGACACTTCTGGATGCATCAGCATTTTATGCTACCACTATTGGCTCATATTCTTCTGAAGTTGGGTATATTTCTCAAAATTCTACTAATGCAGTGCAGTGTCTGAAAGACATTCCTAAAATGTTTGCAGAATGATCCATTATCAGCAATCCTGGGTACCACAGCCCTATTGTATAAGATTAGATCTGCATACTACAGCCCAGATATGCATTGTCAGTCAGTGATCAGCATATCAAAGATAAGCAGTGCACCATTACTGTTGTAACACGGCTAATAGACTGGAAGAGTGCCCATTTGAAGAGCACAGTTTATTTATGATTGACACTCTGAAGACCCTTTCACTTACATTACTGAAGAATACAAGTAGCTTGGGCTTCTTCGATGTTACCACACACAGTAAAGGCTGTTAGGCAGCGATCTTGTGTTCAGCACCAAAACATTCAAAACACAGCAAAACTCTGGCTATGTATACAGGTTGGCTTCATTTCACAAATACCGTTTCTTACCTCTATTTTCACCTTGTAATTTTGTTTGTCTTTCCCTATATATGCTAGCACAGTATGAGCATAAATACTGAGCATATATATAGAGACTGCAACATATTTAGGGATTTCTATAATCCCAGCATTTATTACATGATTGGTCTACCATTATCAGAAGAAAGTGCTGTAACATTACAGAAACAGTGTAGTAGTGCAGCATGTGTGCCAAGACCACACAAAGATCGAAGAGTGAAATCAGACTTAAGGCTTATTGAGAGTTGGCAAATGAGATACTCTGTCAAGATGTGATGGATATCCTATCCACCGTATTGCAAGTGCCATAGTCTATAATACACTTGTTATAAAGCGGATTAGACACCAATCACTTTATGACGGAGGAACCCATCCAAGAAATTCTAAATAGGACAATTAGGTCTGATTTACCAAGGTAAACTTGTACGTTTTAGTAAGTATACTATGTTTTTTGGTATTCACAAACTATGACTTTAATTTTATTAACAGTAAGTGGTAAAATTCAAAATATCAAAAATAAAGTAAACTTGCACAAAAGTGTAATTTTAATTTTGTGAATCTGGCCCGGAGGTTACAGATAGAGGGCCATTCACTTAGTTACTAGCTCTGTTAAATTAAATGTTTTCAGAAAACCTTAAAGAGAATTTTCTGCAGAGCCTACACAGTGGCTTTTGGACACCTCCTTTGGAAACATTTAAATCCTCTTTATATGTGTGACCAAGTCTTGGAAAAAGGCAACTGAAGCATAATATCATAAAATGTACACCTTTTGAAAACTTCCTATTGGTTAAGTATAGTCTATATAACACAATATTTTATAACAGTGGAGCATTGAAATGTGGTAAACATAGGGCATTTATAGGTACACAGTACTTTTTGTCAGTAAAATATAACATCAGTTGTTAAACATATGCCTTAGTATCAAGTTAATATTGGGTGCATCCAAGGGGAGCTTTAGTGAGTTTCTTATTTTCTTATTAAACACCACAACGATGATAGGGA
This sequence comes from Lissotriton helveticus, assembly GCF_964261635.1. NCBI lineage: Eukaryota > Metazoa > Chordata > Amphibia > Caudata > Salamandridae > Lissotriton > Lissotriton helveticus. The sequence goes on from NC_136065.1 coordinate 1,522,996,860, forward strand.
CAATAAAGGAGTAGAACATGTTCAAGTAGTAGCGAAAGTTGGACAGAAATGGGTGCACTTCGGTGGTCATGATGAGCAGATAAAACCAGATCAGGCAATCCAGGCCGAACAATGTGTCATAAGCAATGACCAAAGTGACCACTGTGTGGGAGGCTTGAGCTTCTGCATTTCTTTCTTTGTTCTGTTGGGAAGCTCGGATCGCAAGGACCTGTTTGCCATGTCTGTGCAACAACAACAAAATGAAGCTGCTGGCCATTGTCATAGTTATCACTAACAGTACATCCCGGGTAAACAGGCCGAAGCCCACCCCCTGCATGGCGATCTGATTGGGATGGATCACAATACAGTAACCCAGATTGAAGGTAAACTTTATCGTGGTGATGTTCCTGGGACCAACAGTGAACATGAGCAGACTGCTGTTGTTGATCATATTCAAGACATAGATGGCCACCAGCAACAAGGTCATGTACTTCTTCATGAAGGACTTCATGTGGAGCCACCGCTCTGTGTTCTGTGCAATGGTGATGCACTGAAAGCAACTCAGGAGGCAGGTGAAGATAATAGCAAACCCCCGGGCTGTGCGAAAGATGAATACAAGGCTTTTACACATAACGTCTGTGAAGAACTCTCTCACACCAACCGCATATAAGCAATATGGGACTCCCTGTGTTAGGCAGACAAGCAGGTTAGCTCCAGCTAGGTGGGACAGGATGACTTCCGCTTTAATTTCCTTGTATCCTTTCCACACTATTCTTATAAGGGGGATCATAATGGTAATGTTACCTGAGATTCCTAGAATGGTGGTAATGAGATACAGAAGGTCCATGAACAATCCATATGATTCCATGTGTATTGATAGTGATTGGACCCAGGGTGACAGAGGAAATGGTTGCCTGAGAGGAAAAGTAAATATTGTTGCAGTAAATCTTGTGTTCAAAAAATTTGGAACATTCATATGGATGCAATTGCAAGTGAAATGTGAAGATGAAATATCGTTACATACCTAAGAGGGTGACCTTTTTCACATCACCATACAGAATCTCTTTTTCATTTATTTGACTTATGAAAATATTTCTTCAGTTTATCTACTAACCATTACATTATTTCAATTGTCCACCTTCCTCTCTCCAACATCTCTCCATTCTATCATTAGGATTGGGGCCTAAATGTATGTTGGACGGTAATAGTAAATCCTCAAATTCCCAGGGAAGTGCAAAATCTGGAAGGAAATTCAATTTACCAAACTATCGTCATTAAGTAAGAAAATTCATTGGTGGGTTCTGCTTTAGATTTACATCTTCCACCACAAAAGTTAGACTTCTCTATGTTGTAATGAATACTGCATTCAATATCAAGTAAGTAGGATGTTTAATAACAAGCAGGTACAAGAGATGCACTCATCACAAGTCTAGCAGATAACTGAACATTACACTCTGGAACATAGAATGCTTCATCATGTGGAACCTCCACCGCCCTCAGGAAAGCCAGCTGACAGCAAGGACGCAAATGGCAATTAGGCCAGACAACATACTGGGGGAGATTTACACAATCAATCTAAGGAAAATCAAATGTTCGCCAACTAATACAACCACCTTGGCTGAAACTGCCCTCCAACTGTACAAAACAGATACATCAGATGCAGCCGGGCATATTTCCCACTGGGAGCAATACACAGACTTACTGGTAAACAAACTGGCAAGAAAGACAGCTCCTAAAGGCAACCACAAAACAGAGCATAGCAGAAGTAGCATAAAGAAGGGACAAAGAACACAACTACGCTCACTAAAAAGAGCTGTAAAGCTATCCTTATGGAGGCTAAGAGCAGCGCCCCAAAATGAACAACTCCGAGTCACACTGAAAAAACAAAGGGCTGAGCTCAAACATACAAAATGGGAAATAAAGACAAAGACGCAGAAAACGAAGGATGGGCTAAACTCTTATATGACTCCAAAAGCAACAATAGTGCCCGTTTTTGGCAATCAGTAAATAAGATCTTACGCCCAGATCATAAGGACCTCGGTTCGCACATTGGGGAAGAACAGTGGATTAACTACCTCGGCAGTCACTTCAACGATCCCTTGGGACAGACAGGGGTACAAAGTAGTACCAACGGAGAGCAAGCACTCGCAACGACCATGTCAACGCCGACAAACCTGGGAGACCAACCCCAACCCAGCGACACTTTGGCACCATCAGTAGCCCAGCAAATAGTCCTAGTAAAAAAACAGATTAGTAAGGGCAGGAAAGAAGGCGCTCCAGGTCCTAATGGCATTCCGCCAGCCCTGTTCAAGGCGAAAGACACAGAATGGGCAACAATACTACAACCTTTATTCACAGAAGTCAGACTCCTAAACAGAATTCCAGACTCCTGGAGAGGGTTGACGATTGTCCCCATACACAAAAAGGGAGACAAAACGGCCCCCGATAGTTATCGATTAATAGCCCTCATTGACAACGAGGCGAAATACTTTGCTGGAATAATCTGAGAGGAGATTGTGACATGGGCGGACTCAAAGCAGATTATACCATGGAACCAGACGGGTTTCCCGAAAAAAACCGGAACAACAACTAACATCATGACTATTGACGGAGCTAAAACAAAAAAACTGCCGCTGCATCTGTGCTACATCGATTTCCCCGCAGCCTTTGATAATATCGAGAGAGGCATGCTGTGGCAGAAACTTGCACAATGGGGAATACCTCAACCACTTCTTAACATGCTGAAGTTACTCCACTATGATACCTGGGTGCAGGTGAAGCTGGGAAGCGGGACCCATCTGTCTTCCAAAGTTTGTACGACGAAAGGGCTAAAACAAGGGTGCGTGTTGGCCCCGACCTTGTTCAATCTGTTTATGGCAGATTTATCAGGCCGACTCGACACATGCAACTCCCACTCTCCGAGGCTGGGAGGAAAAACCCTAAGCAATCTATTATACGCGGATGACGTGGTGCTTCTTAGCCACACACATATCGGCCTCCAGAATCTGCTGATCGAAATGCAACGGAAAACAACCTAAAAATCAACTTAAGTAAAACGCGTACGATGTCGATCAATACCAGGAACAAACATCAGAAGCCCTGGACTCTGGGCGGCCAAAGAATTGAGTCTTCACGCGAATATAAATACTTGGGACTTATCTTCGACACCGAAGGCTCATTTGTCCGGCAGATGGAGGAAATCAAAAGAAGAGGGGCCTCGATCGCGATTACACTGAAAAAGTTAGCAAACCAACTAGCGGGGCCGAATTTAACACCATATTTAAAAGTCATCCAGGCTAAACTGCTCCCTTCAATTTCCTACGGCAGCGAGGCATTACGAGGAAGAGACTCCAAGAACCTAGACAACATCCAGGTAAAAGCATACAGAACTCTGTTCTCACTTCCGTACTACACCTCGCCTGCCCAAATAAGGCTCGAGTTTGGCTTAAAAAAACAAGCCCTTGCAAGACAAGGAGCTTTCATTATCTGCTGCCACAAACTCCGCTCAGCCCTCAAAGACACTTTAAACGCAACGCTGTGGCAAGGCATACAAAGCAGGGACGAATCTCAGGAACACTCCTACTTGAAAGCAGCCTTGGGGGCTGTCAAGGCATCCGTACTCTGGGACATGCAAATGGGGCACAACCCCTTTAAAAAAGTGGTTTGGAAAAACGTAAAAACTATATCCCTAATAGAGGACAAGGCCGCTTTTGCAAAAAGAAACCATGCGTGGATGACATTAAACACGTATAAATCCCTGACACCACAACCTTACTACAGCCAGGGCTACCCAAAAACTACAAAACTGAAGTTTTTGAAATATAGATTAGGGATCCTGCCCAGCAGAGAGCATCAACCACCATGGCTCAGGAGCAACGGCCATGAAGTCTGTCCGCACTGTAAACTAGCAACCGGAGACATACTACACATGACCTGTCTCTGTGAAGAATTCCGACAAGTCCGTCGACTGCTATTAAGGGACCAGTTCAAGCAGCTAGGGACCAGCACGCGGAGGCAGGCTGTGCTTGCATGCTTGAACCCTGCAAATACAAAACTGAACTGCAGATACGTCAAATTTCTGACTACGATAGAGCAAAGCCTGCAAAACCTACAGCTGGCAGTAACTTTTGGCTCTGGGACCTAATGGACGAACTTTGGGCCACAAAAGTCTAGCCTGCCCTGGCTCAGGAAATACTGTCCGACAACTACCCTCGGTTTCTCACCGCATGCCTTTTGACAAAGACGATTACACAGACTATATTCTTATCATATTTTAAGAAATTGTTTTAAATGTAACGAATGTACTGGTTTTAAATAACTATACATAATCAAATTTACTAATTTACTAATGTGGAACCTTCTTACCTGTAGTCATGGACACAACTAGAAGATGCCACATCTCCTTCCTTTACATAACATCTAAAGTATAACAACAATATACTATGACAAAAAGGTACATAAGTTAATAGAGAATAAATATGATAATTAGTAATAAATAATGCATGCACTAAATGATAAACATTGCATAACTAGTTACAATTTAATTGATACACTTTCCCCCTTCCTATCTTACATAACATAACTCCTAAACTTAACTGTCGCTCTAACCACTCTACCAACACAAGTTGTTTTTGCTCCAACACCAGAGTCATTAGGCAAACTTGAATCCGAATTATCAGCTTGTAAGTGGGAATGCAAATTACATTTGATTCTTGATGAACAGAATCGTTACTAGCTGAAGGATGAATTACTTCATCCCACAACCATTCCATAGAAGATGAAGAATCCACCTCTGCTCTGACTTGACCAGTATTCCTATACAAACACAATCTGTTGTGATGCCAAGTTTTGCCATCACTTAATTTTGCTGATTTCGATAGAGGCAAAACAACTTGCATAGGCGAGGATAACTTACTTTGTCCTTTCTTAACTTTATTGGGCAACTTCACTTTAACCCAATCTCCAGTCTTTAATCCAACATCCTTGGTATTATGCAATTTATCAAAGTGAGATTTCCCAGATTCATGCATCTTCCCTAAATTAGACCTCACTAAGGCCGTAGACCACTTCCTTTTTTTTTTTTTTTAAGTTTTATTGTTTTATTGCAAGGAGATACAGCAAAACATGACAACCAAAATAACACAATAGATTCAAAAGGTCAAAAAAATAAATGTGTAACACTTTTTTTTTTTTTTTTTCAAAATACTTAATGGAAGAAAATAAAAACAGAAAACAGGAAATTAAATCCACTCGGCAATTGGTGCCCAGATTTTTTCCCCCATAATTCTTTTTTTAAACCCCTTTAACTTATATAAAGCAGATTCCATGTTATACATGAATAATAATTTTTCCCGTCACATAAAAAACGTCGGGGGATCCTGACTAATCCATTCTTTGGTAATACAGGATCTAACTGCAGCCATGCACAGAAAGAGAAAGTAAGAGATTGATTTGGGCCTAGTAACAGTATGATCTATACCAAGTAATACTAATTCGGAAGTTAACTGAATGTCACATTTCAAAATAATAGATATAAAAGTTTCAATTTGTTGGTACAGTAACGACAGCTTAGAGCAAGAAAAAAACATGTGTAATTCATCGGCTGCGTATACTCCACACCGACTGCAAGTCGTGCCTACCGTCGTACTCCATTTAACAACTTTACTTGGAGTGTAATACAAATTATGAATGCACATGAAATGTTGGGATTTCATCATCCCAGTTATAAGACACTCTGCAGCCATTTTAACCGACAGTAAAATATCAACATCCGGTATGCCTAGACTGTTAGCCCATTTCAGCTGACATTGACCCAAGTCATCCCCATATTCCTGCATTAAACTTAAATAAATAGCTCCTATGCTGGGTTTTTTTTGTAGAAGCTCTAGCAATGGAGTTTTAACTGGAGGAATTAAAGAATGATTCTGTAAAAAGCTACGAAGTTGTAGGTATTTAAAGAAATCATTTCTTCCCACCGAAAAATTAGTCATTAAATCCAGAAATGAAACCATTTGACCATTGTAAAATAAATCACCCAGATACCTTATTCCTTTCTGCTACCATCTATACATGGTTAAATCAAGAAAAGTTTCAGGAAGTAAATCCTTTGAAATAAGGGGAGTATAGAAGTTTAATTTTAATAGTTTTATATGTTTTCAAATTTTTTGCCAGACTCCAAAAGCTGATTTCAGGGTTTTATATTTAGTTTTTTTATAATAGCTAGGTTCTACGACTCTCAAAAAGCTGCCCTTCAATTTCTCACCCAAGATCATTTGATAAATTGATGGAGTCTGACACTCTAAAAGTTCTACTCTATCTCCCATAATTAGGGGACCAGTGTATTGTAAAACGGCAGAGAAATAATAGAAAAGAAAGTAAGGAACATTCCATCCACCACAATCGTTGCTAAGAATCATTTTCTTAGCAGCTTTCCTATGGCGTTTGTAGCCCCAAAGAAATCGAAATATAGTTCTCTCTAAATTTCTAAAAGAAAGTAATTGAAAATCCAGAGGTATTGTGCGAAATAAATATAGAACCTTTGGTAGAACCAGCATTTTTAAAATGTTAAGTCTACCAAATAGAGATAGACGTAGATGATCAAGGCGTTGTAATGAAGTATTGATTTGGGCTACTATAGGATTTAGGTTGCGTTCTGGTATTTTTTCTATAGGTAAAGAAATTTTAATTCCTAAATATATGACTTCTGAGGTAATAGAGATATTTGAAGGTGGGGTTTTCTCCTGAGCAGAGGATTTGAGTCTTTTCCAAATTTAGTTTATAACCCGAAAAAAAACCAAACTGTTTAGCAACCTCATTGATAATAGGTAAGGCGGTTTGAACGTCCGTAGTAGTGATCACAATATCATCGGCATAGGCAAGAATTCGATAATTAATATTAGCTAAATGTATGGGTTTAATATTAGCTTCTGAAACAAAACGGTTAATTAAAGGGTCAATATAAAAAGCAAAAAGTAGGGGAGAACAGGGGCATCCCTGACGGGTACCCCTAGTGATTGATAAAGGTGACGATAATTGCCCATTGATGCGAATGTACGCTCTAGGGAAAATATATAAAGTTTTTAAAGCTTTTATAATACCCTGTCCTAGTCCCTTCCTAAGCAGAATTTCCCAAAGGTAGCCCCAAGCAACCCGGTCAAATGCTTTCTCAGCGTCTAAAAATACAAGTCCCATATTAGACCGAGTTGCTTGGGACCAGTCCAAAAAGGAAATCACACGTCGAATGTGATCAGCAGTGTCTCTAGCTGGGATAAAACCATGTTGATATTTTGAAACTAAAGAGGAGATGATGTTGGATAGTCTTACCGCCAAAATTTTGGAAAAGATTTTACTGTCAGTGTTTATCAGTGAAATGGGGCGAAAGGATGAGGGTAATAACGGAGGCTTGCCTTTTTTAAGAAACACCGTAATAATAGAGTCGTGCCATGATTGAGGGGCGTTACCTTGCTGTGCCTTCAGACATAAATCCATTAGTTCTATTTTTAAAGCATTCCTAAAGAATTTATAAAATTCTAGAGGAATAGCGTCGGGTCCTGCAGCTTTTCCTGAAGCTAGCGACATTAGAGAGAGTTCAATCTCCTACCATGTAAATGGTAAGTCTAGTTTCTCCTTTTCTTCATTAGATAGGGTAGGATTCGGAACTGAGTCAACAAAGAGATTAATCTGATCTGAGCAATCGGGACGATCATCGTCAGTGTATAGCTTAGAATAAAAATCACTAAATACCTTAAGAATATCGTCCATTTTACTAACAGTCATCCCTATGTGATTTTTTATATTATTAATGCTAGCAAAAGCTACCTTTTGTCTCGCCCTCTTAGCCAATAGTTTGCCGGAGTTTTCTCCAACTTCGTATAGCTCTGCCCTAAAGGCAGATACTTGTTGCGCAAGCTTTGTAGCAAATCGTTGATAAATTTTAACTTTCAAAGTTGTTAATTTCTTTATAATAATTTCAGTAGATAACCCTTGATTGCATGCTTGCATAAGTTGAACCTCTAGAGATCTAAGATTTTTAATTTCTAAGTTTTCTTGGAACCTAGCTTCCTTTTGTTTACTTATTGAATAACTCAGTGTTTCACACCGAACCCCACACTTGAAGGCATCCCAGACTATTTCAGGAGATGCAGTACCTTTATTATTAGAGAAAAATTCCAGGATCCAAATGTTCATATGATCAATATAAGATGGGTCGTACAGTAATTTGCGGTCAAAAGACCATGAGCGAATGGGATTAGCGGTATTCAGTTCAAATTTAAGCATTAGGGGGTTATGATCTGAAATAATTTTCGGAAGAACCTCATATTCCACTTGCACTAGGTCATTGTATAGTCCCTTAAATACAAAAAAGTAATCTAATCTAAAAAATCTTTGGTGCGGTGCCGAAAAAAAAGTATATCCAGACATCCCTACTCTTTTCTCATACCCTACATCGGTTAATCTATACTCTTGGATAATCCCTTTAAGTGCTGCAAATACCTTCTTCTTCCTACCCTTATATTTAGTACTACTATGAATATCAAATGTTTCTTCCAAATGTAGATTAACGTCTCCACAGAATATAATATTGGAGGGCCATTGTGCCAGTTCTACACTTAAAAGATCAAGCGCAGCAGAGTCATCCAGTATGGATGCATAAATTGAACATATAGTAATAATCAGTCCTCCATATTTAAGTTCCGCAATCACCCAACGTCCAGATAAATTTTCTTTAACTCTTTTTACTTCCCCCGTTCCATGTCTCTTAAGAATTGCAACCCCTCTTGTTGTAGAGTTCTGACTGGAGCACCCTACCAATTCCAGACCAAGATCTCTTAAGTTCCCTCTGCTAGACCAGGCGATATGAGTTTCCTGAATGCATACTATATCCACCCGCAAAGTTTTAAGCATCTGAGCCATTATGCCCCTTTTCCTTTTATCGTTCAACCCGCATACATTGATAGAGTATATTGAAAATTTAGCCATTGTAAAGTGTTTTTAGATAAGCTTTCCTAGACAAAAATACATGAGCAGCAATTGCCAAAATTCGGTATCTACCATAAATGGATCTTAAACAGAAAACACATACATCTTCCAGCTGTATGCCCTTGCACCCCAAAAAAAAAAAGAGCCCTCTTCCCGCCCACAACCCCCACTTTTCCCTCCCACCCCTCCCTTCCCCCAGCACCCCCCCACCAGAAGCGTAAGGGCTATTGCCCTCATTGATGGTATGTGAGTAAGCACATTGAGTTCCGCCCGGGTCTGACCAGCCTGACAAATAAAGAATATAATGCATCTAGAGATATAAAGGCAGAAAAAAAGAAAGGTAGCATAAGATACTGCTAGGGGGTCAGCCCATTCAAACTAAATACAATATTATCCATAACCTCCATCCTATAAAGATTATTGCATAGTTTCTAGGTATTGTTGTGCTTTTATCTCTGAAACAAAAAATAAGGTTCTTCCCTTATGCACCACTTTAAGCTTGGCTGGATTCAATAAGAAGGTTTGACCCCCCTTAGCTTGCATTGGTGCCATGAGCTGTTTGAGTCTCCAGCGTTGTTGAATCGTTGCAGCACAGAAATCTGGTCTAACGAAGAATTCATGCCCCAAGCCTTTTCTAGGTTTAGATGGCCTTGCCAAATCATATAAGATCTCTCGGAGAAGATAGTTCTGCACACAGATGAGGATAGCTCTTGGATATTTCTTCCTCCCCTCCTGATCCGGTTTTTGAACAAATGGGAACCGATGGGCTCGTATAATTTCTTTATCCCAGTCCCATCCAGTAAGTTCTTGAAAGGCATCTGAAAGCATCTCTACTACAAATCGGCGAACATCCTTCCCTTCTGATTTTTCCTCAATTCCCAAAATACGTAAATTGTTACGTCTTGCACGATTCTCTAAATCAGTTAATTTCCAGTCCACATCTTGCCTAGTACTGTCCAAGTCCTTAATTGAGTTCTTTTGTAGTGTTAACTCATCCTCTACCGCAGATATACGTGTTTCAGTCTCTTGCACTCTCAAATTAGTGTCTGTACCAGACTTGGCCAATCGTCGAACGACATTCTGGAGTTTACGTACGGCTCCCTGAGTCCGAAGTCCCTCAGCCTTTGTTTCCTCTCTGTGAGTCATAATCATACGATACATTGAGGCCTGTAGCTTATATATAGATTTTAGTGTAACCTCCTCAGTTTCCTCTAATAGCTGTGGAGTTTCAGTATCAGTTTCATTATTTGCAGTGACCCCATCCCATTGAGGTTGATTCATGGCACTTACATTCTCATTAGATTTCTCCTCTATGACCTTGCGAACAGTATTTGATATTCCTTCATTTGTTAAAAAATCCGAACCAAGCATATCATCCTCTGAGATTTGATTACAGTCATCCTCCCAGTCTTTTTCATGAGAATGCCCCTCAGTTAGCATCACCTCTTCAAGATCTCCTTCCGATGTAACTGATAAATCAGACATTGAAAAAAATTGGCCCCCTGATTCTATAGATTCTGCATCTTGTTGTTCTTGATGCTCAGTCAGCCTAGGTGAGACTCTAGCTCCCTCCACAGCGAGGCAAAGTTCAGATAATGCGTCGTCATCATTCACTCCCCCTCTCGTTCCAACTCCTTCTTCATCTGAGACTATAACAGCAGAAGGTTCAGCTGGTTGGCTTATGTCATTTTTTTTTTAGTTAGGACGTGCCAAAACCTTGGAGGGGGTTGGTTCGTTTATAGCATTTTTGTTAGGGTTAGTTATAGCCTTTTTTTTGAATAAATCAGGTATAATGGGCTCTTTAGTAACACCATTATTTTGTAAGTTGCGGTTATCTGGCTCAGCTACTGTGGCTGTCATTGATTTCTCGACCAACCCCGGGGTGGTATTTGCAGAGTTTCCAGAGTTTCCAGAATTCCCAGAATTTGCCAAGTTAGTAGTGTTTTTTTTTGTTACTCTGCCTTTAGGAGCCATGTTCGACCTCTCAAATAGTATGTCTCGAGTTTATAAATCAGAGAATAGAAAAAAAAGTTTCTTCATTCGCTTAAAGCATTTATATCCTATCAATTATTGCCTGCTGCTGGGCAAAGAAAAATATTCAAGCTTCACGTAGTAGCAAATTCAGTAGAATGTATCCACTCACCGGCTGAATCTTCTTGTAGAAAAAAGGCTCACAAAACTGCTACAGTGTAAATTAGTAACTGCAAGGATTTAGGAATTCAATTGCCTGGTCATCAGCAGCAAAAACGCCTTTAATTGCGTCTTCACACAACATCCAAAACGCCAACGCTGCCTTCCTGAATGAAGGCGCTTTTAAATCCAGTCCAGGGTCAGGGTTCAATCCTGTGCCACAGATCAATTTGCAACAATATAGCAGCCGAGGTAGTACGTCGTTGAAACCTCGTTAGAACAAACGCCCAGAACCGCGTCCTTGCACGCCTGTAGCAGCCGGCTTCTCCGCTGTGATGAGACGCGGTGAGGTGCAGTAAGGCTGGATCGCTGTGAGCACAAAATCACCTGGGTCCCGCAATCCGACGGGAGAGGAGCCAAGCAGGGTTCAGTGGCTCAGCGGTCCGACGGCACTAATGAGAGCGAGTCAATCTTTCTCTTTCCCTCGGTCTCGATAAACCCCTGCCGGCCTCAGACCGTAGCAAACATCACGGATTACGCCAGGCTGGGTCGGTCACCGAGCAGAACGCAGGCAGCTCCTCACACGGCTGCAGTAGCGGCCGCCATCTTGCTTCCACCTGCCCCTATCTCCCCGTAGACCACTTCCCATGAATTTTCTTTTCATTCCAAGCTATATTGTCCTTGCAAAATCATTCTCTTCCCCTCAAAATTCTGAATGGACTATAACCAGTTCCAGTGGGGGTAATTCTGTACGCCCATAATGTGCAAATTAATTCTTTCTCCAAATATTTTCCACTAGAGATCGATGCTTGTACACTTCCCATTATTACCCTGTTACATCTTTCTACACAGCCATTTCCTGAAGGATTATAAATGGGAGTGCACTTTTTGCAAATACCATTTCTTTCCAGAAAGTTTACATATTTGACTGATGAAAATTGTGGACCGTTATCACTCAAAATTTCCTTATGTATTCCCTCACGAATAAATATACTTTCAAGAAAATTAATTACATGTTTTGAATCAAAATTCATTGTGACATAAATTTCTGGCCATTTTGAAAATTCATCAATTATCACTAAAGTGTATTTATTTTCTCCATTACAGTCTTCAATTGGACCTACCCAATCTATACATAACTTTTCCCAAGGATTATTTGGAATAGATCCCAATCCCAATAAAAGGTCTTAAAGTTTTTAGAGATTGGTCAGAGTTACTGCAGATATTGCAATTCTTCACAAAATTCTCGGGGTCTTTATCCAGGCCAGTCCACCATTATTGCATTTTCATTCTTGATTTAAGTTTAGAAATTCTCAAGTGACCTTCATGATTGATTTCCAAAATTCTTTCTCTCAGTGTAGATGGTACCACAATCCTCTCACCTCTACAGATGTAACCATTGTCATCTAGAGATAGTTCATCTTGAATTTCCGACATGGCTTTTACATCACCATGTAGACTATTCTTCCCAGGCCACCCATCTGAAATATAGTTTGTAACACTAGCTAATTCTGTGTCTAGTACAAAACTCTTGTTCCAATCTTCTTTGGATATAGCGCTTGTGTTGTCTAAAACTGTAGCAATACTAAAATTATCATCTTCTTCTTGAAATCCCTGTTGAACAGGTGATCTACTCAAGTAGTCAGCTACCTGATTGTTTATTCCAGGAAGATACACTACATCATAATTAAACTCCAATAGTTTTAAACTCATCTTCGCTATTCGAGGAGTGGCCTTCAGTATTCCCTCAGATGTTAGTACTTTGAGTAATGGTTTATGATCGGTACGTAGGGTGAATCGTGTGCCCCAGATAAATTGTCTAAATTTAGTCATTGCCCAGACTGTTGCCAACATTTCTTTCTCTATAACCGAGTATTTAGTTTCAGCAGGTGACAGTGATCTTGAAGCAAAAGCTATCGTTATTTCTTTGTAATTATAATCTATCTGAGAAAGAACAGCCCCTAATCCTTTTCCACTTGCGTCGGTGGTGATGATGCTGTGGGCCAAATTGTCATATGCTTGAAGAGGAAATGCATTGATGAGATCTGTCTTAATAGCTTGTAAATCTTGTTCAAGTTCTTTGTTCCATGAAAATTGACTTTTGACTTTTAAAAGTTGTCTCAAATTGTACGTTTTAGATGCAAAGTTCTTGACGAATTTTGAATAAAATTCAGTAAGACCTAACAAAGTTCTTACTTCATCTTTAGTAGAAGGTGAGGGTGCTTTTTCAATCGCCTCCATCAAGTTCTTTTTAGGAGAAATACCTTTGCTGCTAACCTGGTGACCAAGATATGTTACCGAATTCATTCTAGATTTACACTTTTTTAGATCTGCCGTTAACCCTTTCTCCATCAATTTTTGCAAAACAATTCTGAATCTATCATCATGCTCTTTTAAATCACGTCCCATAATCAATATGTCATCCTGAAAGTATGTTATACCTTTTATTCCTTTGAATAATCTATGCATTAATCGTTGAAACACGGCGGCAGCAGAAGCCAACCCAAAAGGCATCCTTATAAACCTGTAACAGCCAAATGGTGTTATGAACGCTGTCAGACTTCTGCTGCCTTCGTGTAACTCAACCTGATGATAGGCAGATGTAAGGTCAATTGTTGTGAACCATTTTACATGCTTAGTTTGTGACAACAATTCATCAATTTTTGGCAATGGGAATTTGTCAATTATGATATTTTTATTGAGATCCCTCAAATCAATGCAGAACCGCAATCGATTATCAGGTTTCCTTGCAATCACTAAGGGGGCCAACCATTCTGCGCTCTCTACAGGCTCAATAATACCTTTCTTTTCTAACTTTTCTAATTCGTTCATGACATCATCCTTTATACTCATGGGAATATTCCTAGTTTGTGACAAACTGGTTTTGCACTCTGTTTAAGGACAATTTTATGAGTAAATCCTTCTAGTTTCCCTACATCCCTGGTAAAAACCTTTGCAAATTCTTTAGTGATGTTATCAGTAAAATCTTTGTTAACATCATCAATGAGCATCACTTGATCTTCTGCTTTGGGGTTTAACATGATGCCTAATTCCCCTTGATCTATTCACCCCAGTACAGAGGGAACCTTCTCAGCAACATACAATTTTCCTATGGTGGACCTGTCTTTGAATTTGAACATTTCTTTGACAAAACCCACCATACGAATTGCTTGTCCAGTATAAGTTACGGGACGTATATCTGGTGGACTAAGTTCTTTTTTAATAAACTTTGCAAATTGGTCTTCCTAAACTGATCTCTGTACAATTGTATAAGGGGAACCTAAATCAGCTACGATTCGAATATCTACACCCCCAATATTGATGTCACACACCGGTTTTGTCTTCCTGCCATTAGAATTGATATTCAACACCTCCTCATTAGAGTCTTCATAGTCAAGTATGCAAAATACATCATCATCTGAGGAAGACTCATTGTTGCTATTGCTTACCTCTTTATCTTCAATTCAGTTTACCTGCCTCTTTTTGTTTTTATTTGTCCGTCATCTGCAAACTATTGAAAAATGGCAAACAACACCACAATATGTACATTTCGATTTAAGAGCGGGACACCATTTTTCAAAAGCATTGTGACCACTGTAACCACATCTGTAACATACATTTTTGTTATTATAGTTATTTTTCATCTTATTATTCCCTTTTCTATTATCTCCTTTATTAAATGAACCATCATATCTTTTTGCTTTTGCTTGAATATTTGCTACTACATTCCCTTCTTCACTCTTCTTAAGTGCTACTTGAGCACATCTTTTGGACATTTCTGCTTTTTTAATGATCGCTATTATTTCATTAAGAGGAGAGTCTCCACAAACCCATAATTTTTCTTGGATAGCTGAATTGTTGCAATGCATTACTAGTTCAAATTGACAATTAACTGAAAGCTTTTTTAGTGCAGAGACGCAATCTTCCACCGATTCTGATTTTAATTGTTTCCTTTGAAAAAATTAAAATCTGCTGATACCTACACACACAGCAGGCTGGTAATATCTATCCAAGTCAGATAAGGCCTCAAGAAATATATCAGGATTGTCGGTGTTTTTTTTCTCCGTTTGTAAATATATTCTAATACCTTCTGGACCTAAATTGTGGAGTAACATCTTTTTTTTCTAGAAGGTGAAAATACTTCATCATTTCCTTCCTCTAAAGCAGAAATGTAATTTAAAAAATATTCCTTTCAATCTATCCACTTGATGGTAGGCTCACCAGGACGTTGGAGAAATGGAACTAAAGTAACCAATCCTGTAGATTGTGTAGCCATTGTTATTAATATGAATCACAGTTCAATTGTATAATGAGTATTCTTTTCCTAATTCACTTAAAAATAATTTCCACCAAGAATTTTGTTTTTTGTTTAAGTCTTACTTCCCAAATGACTTGTTTTGAATACCACATCAATATAAAGAAAATAGGACTTACAAGAGATGCACTCATCACAAGTCTAGCAGATAACTGAACATTGCACTCTGGAATATAGAATGCTACATCATGTGGAACCTTCTTACCTGTAGTCATGGACACAACTAGAAGATGCCACACTCTATTACCACCTTGAATTGAATTACAGCTGGGTGTTCATAAAATATGCTATTGGACGTGGGAAAAACTGGTAAATCCGGATGAGAATCCACTGGTGAAATTTCCTTCACTGCACTTTCCTAATCATCAAGAAAACATCATTAACAGGTATTACACCGGATTTAGCACTTCCAAAGAGTTTTTTTTTACGACCACCAAAACTTTATCTTGACTCTGCAGTCTTTTAATGCCATATGTATCCCTTAACAACACAAACTACAACACGCACCCCCCTTTTTCCAATTGCAAACTTCTAACTCATATGCTTATTTAGCAATCTTATTCGCTTCATCTACCAAACCATGGACCTCCATTTGCCTGACAGTCATTTTGTAGACCAAATTTAGAAATGTCCGATGGCCCTGTGGATATCTCTTAACATTGACAGAAACCGCTGTCACTGCAGTTTCTGTAGATGTTTTAAATGTATGACCGATGTCTCCATCACTAATTGATGGCCAGTCGTCAAACTTTTACAAAGTTTTACTTTTTACCTGAACGAACACCAAAAGTGGGAGTTTGTTTTAGAAGAAAGTAAAACGAAGGATCCCCACACCATGGGAGTTTTTGGCCGTGGTGAGAGGGTAACTTGTTTATTTTTACTGTCCTTCACTGGAAATTTTTACCTGCCATTGACAGATAGAAAAAAGACATCTTGACTACCCATTTTAAATTGGGTGGATGGTTGGATGCCTAACCTCTGACGGCCCATAAACTGTTAGGCAGTCAGAGGAGTATGTTGGTGAAGGGCCCGGATAAGGCTCTTTCATCAACATAGTGTTGGTCTGTCCCCCTCTAAATTGGGAGCCGCGGCGCACCATGAGTTTGGCCGAGAGGGTGCTCCGTTGCTGTTGTGATGAAGTACCCTCTCCGGAAAACTGTAAATCAGTGTGAAAGTGTCTTCATGGTATTCTCATGCTGTATGATCTTGGCCATTGTTCAATGTTGGTTCAGATATATTGGATACCGTCAGAATGAATGTTCCTTAATGTCTCTCACAAGCACTGCCCTATTACTCCACAGCAGCCATGCAAATACAGATCAAATATTGCTTGGATCACCTTCATCCCTTCTAAATGAAAAGGGTGCAACACTCCTGAAAAGGCATCAAATGAGGAAAAACCAGAAAGATTATATAGAATAAGTTTTTCATAAGTTTGTGCAAATGGTGATGAATAACATTATTTGACTCCTTGCATTATGTAGGTGGGTAAAACACCTTTATAACGCAACTTTAATTCCGCATACCTTCACTCCGCATACCATTACAACGAATGTACCATTACTCCGCAATACTATAATAACGCATGCTAGTATATGTTATATGCTTTTACCACGCTGTCACGATTCCCCCGGCCGCTGGTAAATCACTGCCTGCTCTTTGGAACTGAATAGGTTGGGGAAAACTACATATCCCATGATCCTTTGTGGCGGCGCGTTCCTATGGCGCTGTGCGACTGGAGTGGATAATACAGCGTCTCAATGGGGGCGCGCTGCCGATTATTCCTGTTTGGCGAGGAGAGTCTCTGGTTGTGTATCCTGTCTCCTTTGGGAAGGTTCTTTGGATTTCGGCGGCGGAAAGCGTTTGTTCGCTTTGTCCGGTAATCGGATTCCTGAGGTGGGGTTTAGTAGCGCCCGCTACTAGCGCTGTGTAACAGCGTGCTTTACTTGTTTGTTTGGATTACCCTGGTGGGGCTTAGGAAGCGCCTACAACGGAAAGGTCCCCTGAAGTCTGTGCCTGTGATCCCTGGGATTACTCTGGTGGGGCTTAGGAAGCGCCCGTTTGGACACCTGTCTACGGAGTATCAGGTTTTTTCCAACAAAACAAGTGTGGTGTTAGAATCTCTCTGGTGGAACCAAGTGTTGGTGTACTTGTCCTATGTAGGACCGTCAGTGAGCATTTTGATCCGGGTTTTGCAGGACACCTGGGCTTGGGTGCCGCGAGACTAGTCATTGCACTATATCACTCATTAGCGCTTACAGAGAAGGATCTGTAGAGACGCTTTGCTTATACTTTAAGCTGGGCATATATTTTGTTCCTTTTTTCTTTCAACACCTAACGAATAGGGATTGTATGCATCATAACTGGGGTTGACTCTTCCTGATTTGCCCAGTGAACATTAGTATCATACAATTCCTAGGAGGAGGAGCCTTTTGTTGAGTACGGACCGTGAATGGATGTGATCACCTTTCGTTTGTAGTTTGGGCATTTGTTTTGGGTCTTCTATATCCCAAAGCTGGGTAGGTGTCCTGATATCAAAGCTGTTTTTCAAGATTCCGGTCACATGATGGGAGGGAACATGGGGGTTATCTAATGTTCTCTGCCTTATGTCTTCTAGTAGCTCATACCAGGGGATTTAGAAGCAGCCCTGTAGATTCTCCCTTCGTTCACGCATGCCTGTAGGATATACAGGTGAGGCACCATGTGATATATTCCTTAGCAGGTCTTCACTTTTAGGGTTGTCATTGCACTTACCCCTTGCTTCTGTAATTGCAGGTTGAGGTCCCAGTTGCCCAGCTGTTCCCCTCCGGACACCTCTGTTTTCCCCCGCTTGATCTCCTTAACAGTCTGTGACAATTGTCAGGCGGACTTGGGACGATCTAGAGGTGGGCCCCTTTATAGCATCGATCCGATCCTGAGGAGCAACCACGGCAGACCTGACAGAATAATCGGCCCAAGAGTATTTGCTCCTCCCGGTTGGGTTGACATAAAGGATGGCCTCCTTGGATGAGGTACTGACCGCATTAGGCTTAGTACAGGCGGAACTAGCCGCCTCCCGCCAGGATACCGCAGCGTTGCAGGCACGGATGGATGCCATGCAGCGGAATCCGTTTGATGCAGGAAACCCTGCCCCTCAGCCTGCATCAGTGGTGGTTGAAATGCCCTCCCCTGTACCCTTAGCTCCCCCGGAAAGGTTTATGGGAGATAGAAAGAAGGTGCAGGTGTTCATGACCCAGGTGATGTTGCATTTCACCTGTAAGCCTAAATGTTTTCTTACCAACCAATCACGGGTTTCCTTTCTGATTTCCTATTTCTGTGGAGAGGCAGCTCAGTGGGCGGTCCCTATTGTCCGGAATAACGACGGGATCCTGTACGATTGGGACTTGTTTCGTGCCGAATTTGAAAAAACATTCGACAGGAGAGCGGAAACCTTTTCCGCAGATAAGGAGTTGCTTGTCCTTAAGCAAGGTAATTCCGATATAGTGACATATCTAAACCATTTCAGGAGGTTAATTGCTGAAACCGATTGGCCTGAATCCAAACAGTTGGTTCTGTTCTACCAAGGGCTCACAGACAACCTAAAAGACGTCATAGCACAAGTTGAACCCCAGCCTACCACATGTGCGGCCCTAATAGATTTGGCCTTACGTTTGGACCACCGGTTGAGAGAGAGAAAAGGAGAGACGGGAAGAAAGGACAGGCCTTTGTTGTTCGGGGAGAAACCAACCGGTGGGGAGAAAGCCGAGGCTAAACCTGAACCCATGGACATTGGGGTGGTGAGAGCATCCCTCACAGCGAGTGAAAGAGAACATCGTCGCAAATTCGGGCTGTGTCTGTACTGTGGAAAAAAAGGACACTTTCTGCGCGAATGTCCTGTGAAACCAAAGGGAGGACGCTATCGTGCAGGACAAGGAGTAGTATCCACAGTGGACAAAGGGTCGGAAAACTCAAACGCTTGAGTCCAAAGGAAGGGAAGGACTCAAGTGTACATTTTATCCCTTCAATAACAGAGGAGGACATCGAGGGAAACCATCTGTTCTTCGTGGACATAGAATTATGGATCGACCAACACCCTAAGCAGGTCCGTGCCATGGTAGATTCGGGAGCCACAGGTTGCTTTATGGACTTGACTGAAGCAAGGAAGTTGGGAGTAACTCCGGTAGATAAATCTGTCTCCGAAGACGTATTTGCAGTAAACGGTCATGTGTTGGAATCTGGTCCTATCACCCAGCACACCCCGGAGTACGAGATGTGGTATGGGGGTTATCATGTGGAGCAGCTTTCATTTAACCTCATCCAAGCCCCTACCTATGGAATAATATTTGGACTCCCTTGGCTGAAGAAGCATGAACCTACCATAAAATGGAATGAACAGTCTTTGGTATTCTCCTCCTCTTATTGCACAGACCACTGCCTCCAGGAGTCTCCTCGACCTTCCAGGATACTTGCGGTTACTCATATGATCTCTACAGCCGCTGAAAAAGAGGTAGAGCTTCCTCGATGTTACCAGGAGTATGAGGAGGTATTCAGTAAAGTGAAAGCAGAAGTCCTTCCTCCGCATAGAGATTATGACTGCCGCATTGACCTAATACCAGGGTCAGTGGTTCCTTGTGGTCGAATCTATGCGTTGTCACAACCTGAAACAAAACATCTTCGGGAATATTTGGATAAGCTCCTTGCCTTTGGATTCATCCGACCATCAAGATCTCCAGCAGCCTCCCCGCTTTTCTTTATTCCAAAGGCCAATGGGGAATTGCGCTGTTGTATTGACTACAGGGCGTTAAACGCCATAACAACAAAGAATCAATACCCTCTCCCATTGATACCGGTGTTGTTAGAGCAAGTAAGATCGGCCAGGATCTATACGAAATTGGACCTGAGGGGAGCCTATCATTTGGTGCGCATACGTGCAGGCGATGAATGGAAAACCGCGTTTAAAACAAGGTACGGGCTTTTTGAGTACCTGGTTATGCCCTTTGGGCTATGCAACGCCCCTGCCTCCTTCCAGTTTTTCCTTAACGAGGTACTGAGAGACTACTTGGATATCTTTGTAGTAGTCTACATAGATGACATTTTAATATACTCGAATGATGAACCAGAACATATCAAACATGTGAGTCAGGTGCTGGAGGCCTTAAAACAAAATCAACTGTACTGCAAGCTAACAAAATGTGAGTTTCACGTCACCACGGTGGAATTCCTGGGAGTCATGCTCACTCCATCGGGGCAGATAATGGCCGAAAGGAAAGTACGGGCCATTGTGGAGTGGCCAAGACCCACCTCTGTGAAAGACATCCAAAAACTCCTTGGATTCGCGAACTTCTATCGGAGGTTCGTTTCGCACTTTTCTGATTTGGTAACACCGCTCACAAAACTGACTCGGAAGAACACCCCCTTTGTATGGGGAAAGGAAGAACAGAACGCTTTTGATCGGTTGAAAACCGCGTTCACGTCGGCACCGATACTGGTCCATGCCGACCAGGACCTCCCCTTCGTGGTAGAGGCTGACGCGTCAGAACTAGCGGTGGGAGCAGTTCTCTCGCAAAGGAATGAGAGTACCGGCCATCTCCACCCCATCGCCTTCATGTCGCGCAAGTTAAATCCAGCAGAACACAACTATACCATCGCTGAGAAGGAACTGCTCGCAATCAAAGACGCCTTCATGGAATGGAGGCATTGGCTAATGGGCGCTTCACACCAAATCACTGTATGCACCGACCACCGTAATCTACAGTTTATGCGAGCAGCCAGACACCTCACCCCCAGACAACTAAGATGGATGCTCTTCTTTTCGGAATTCCGTTTCATGGTTACTTACCGTCCGGGTTGTGACAATCGGAAAGCCGATGCTCTCACGCGGCAAGAAAGTCATCCAGAATTGACGGCGTCCCCAGAGACCAGCATCATAGAACCTCGACAAGTGGTAGGGGTGATCCACACGGATGAGTTTCTCCGCAAGGTCAAGAGAGGTATCCAGACCTTTGCTTGGAAAGCATGGATCCGTCTACACCCGGAATGGAGAATACGGCAAGGATTGCCGAGGAAGGGGTCCCAGCTACTTCTCCCCACACTCGCCTTAAGGCAACAAGTCTTTCAATGGTGCCACAATCTGCCATGTGCCGGACACACTGGAGGGAAGAAAACTTTGGAAAAACTGCTACGATCCTATTGGTGGCCAACAATCAGACCGGATGTGTATGCTTGGGTTCAGCGATGTGACATCTGTTCGCAAGCTAAAAGCGATCATCGACCAGCACAAGGGCTGTTACAAACCATGCCCACTCCTGTGAGCCCTTGGGAGAGCTTCTCTGTAGATTTCGTGGTGGGTCTCCCTAAAGACCAAGGGATGACGGCTATCATAGTCGTTGTGGACTACTTAACAAAGATGGGCCACTTCATCGCCTGTAAAGGGGTTCCCTCAGCTAGCCAATTAGCCCATACCCTGCTAGTTCATGTGATTCGGTTGCATGGCCTTCCCAAGGTTATCGTTTCCGATAGGGGAGCACAATTCACCGCAAAATTCTGGAGGGTCTGGTGTGACCGATTAGGCATTACCTCTTCTTTGTCCACCAGCTTCCATCCACAAACGGATGGGCAGACCGAAAGGTTGAACCAGACCCTCAAGCAATACCTGCGGTGTTTTGTTGATACCACTACTGAGGCGTGGGTGGAATGGTTGTGGTCTGCTGAGGTGGCATATAATGACGCAGTTCATTCCTCTACTTTGCATACCCCGTTTTTCTGTACATATGGGTTTCACCCCAGATTCGCCCCCTTGAGTGTACCAGTCACTGATGCTCCTATTCCGCAGTTGCAGTCCAGATTAGTGCAGTTGAGGAAGACGGTATTGCATGCTAAACGGAATCTTGAAAAAGCGAAACTGAGATACAAATCCCAGGCTGATAGACACCGAAGGCATTGTCCTGGGTACAAGCAGGGGGATTGGGTGTGGCTGTCCACTCGGAACATTCGTTTCAGGAAGTACAGCGTATTCAACCCAAGGTTCATTGGTCCGTACCAGGTGATGCGCCATGTCAACCCGGTGGCGGTGAAATTGAAACTCCCCTCACATTTCCGCATACACCCGGTGTTCCATGTCTCGCTGCTCAAACCTGCTCGGGGTCCGGGCCCTGTGGCACCTGCGCCTGTGAGGGTTGAGCGGGAGGTGGAGTACGAGGTGCGGCAAATTCTGGACTCTCGTAGGGTGAGAGGGAAACTCCAGTACCTGGTGTCTTGGAAGGGATACGGGCCGGAGGAGGACTCTTGGGAGCCGGTTGGTGCTGTTCATGCTCCTCGACTGGTACGGAGATTCCACATGTCTCATCCTGGGAAGCCTGGTGGGAGTCAGTGAATGTCGTGAGGGGGGGTGTACTGTCACGATTCCCCCGGCCGCTGGTAAATCACTGCCTGCTCTTTGGAACTGAATAGGTTGGGGAAAACTACATATCCCATGATCCTTTGTGGCGGCGCGTTCCTATGACGCTGTGCGACTGGAGTGGATAATACAGCGTCTCAATGGGGGCGCGCTGCCGATTATTCCTGTTTGGCGAGGAGAGTCTCTGGTTGTGTATCCTGTCTCCTTTGGGAAGGTTCTTTGGATTTCGGCGGCGGAAAGCGTTTGTTCGCTTTATCCGGTAATCGGATTCCTGAGGTGGGGTTTAGTAGCGCCCGCTACTAGCGCTGTGTAACAGCGTGCTTTACTTGTTTGTTTGGATTACCCTGGTGGGGCTTAGGAAGCGCCTACAACGGAAAGGTCCCCTGAAGTCTGTGCCTGTGATCCCTGGGATTACTCTGGTGGGGCTTAGGAAGCGCCCGTTTGGACACCTGTCTACGGAGTATCAGTTTTTTTCCAACAAAACAAGTGTGGTGTTAGAATCTCTCTGGTGGAACCAAGTGTTGGTGTACTTGTCCTATGTAGGACCGTCAGTGAGCATTTTGATCCGGGTTTTGCAGGACACCTGGGCTTGGGTGCCGCGAGACTAGTCATTGCACTATATCACTCATTAGCGCTTACAGAGAAGGATCTGTAGAGACGCTTTGCTTATACTTTAAGCTGGGCATATATTTTGTTCCTTTTTTCTTTCAACACCTAACGAATAGGGATTGTATGCATCATAACTGGGGTTGACTCTTCCTGATTTGCCCAGTGAACATTAGTATCATACAATTCCTAGGAGGAGGAGCCTTTTGTTGAGTACGGACCGTGAATGGATGTGATCACCTTTCGTTTGTAGTTTGGGCATTTGTTTTGGGTCTTCTATATCCCAAAGCTGGGTAGGTGTCCTGATATCAAAGCTGTTTTTCAAGATTCCGGTCACATGATGGGAG
The DNA here is from genome assembly GCF_964261635.1 of Lissotriton helveticus. Lineage (NCBI taxonomy): Eukaryota > Metazoa > Chordata > Amphibia > Caudata > Salamandridae > Lissotriton > Lissotriton helveticus. The sequence goes on from NC_136065.1 coordinate 1,523,020,591, forward strand.
AGAACATGGGGGTTATCTAATGTTCTCTGCCTTATGTCTTCTAGTAGCTCATACCAGGGGATTTAGAAGCAGCCCTGTAGATTCTCCCTTCGTTCACGCATGCCTGTAGGATATACAGGTGAGGTACCATGTGATATATTCCTTAGCAGGTCTTCACTTTTAGGGTTGTCATTGCACTTACCCCTTGCTTCTGTAATTGCAGGTTGAGGTCCCAGTTGCCCAGCTGTTCCCCTCCGGACACCTCTGTTTTCCCCCGCTTGATCTCCTTAACAGTCTGTGACAATTGTCAGGCGGACTTGGGACGATCTAGAGGTGGGCCCCTTTATAGCATCGATCCGATCCTGAGGAGCAACCACGGCAGACCTGACACACGCATGCTTTAACAACGAACGGGCATATTAGCAAAGAACCTCCTTAAAATTATCGCAGTTTTATCGGTAGGAAACTGACGATAAAACGGTGATAATGGGCTTGCTAATATGCGTTATAGAATCCCAGGTTAGATGTGCAGGACATCTAACTTGGGATTCTATAGACATTTTATAACGCATTTTAGCAAGCCCATTATCGCCGTTTTATCGGCAGTTTCCTGCCGATAAAATGGCGATAATTTTAACGAGGTTCCTTGCTAATATGC